>NC_079311.1:35016469-36266469 GCF_023638135.1 Falco biarmicus | reverse complement strand
ATATCTTGTAATTTATCACTCAACATTACAAGGACAAGGCAGGACATGAAGCTTTCACCACATGAAAGTTAAGAAAAAAAGACAGCACCATAACCTCATCTCTGGACAGCTTTCATTGTGAACCAGAAGTATAGAGCCTTCTCTCTTTTACTAATTTTTAATGGGGCTGCTAAAATAGATTATTTATTACAATTACCCTACCTTACTCCCCAAAAACCATTTCCTTCCCACTGCAAAGCTTAGCACATTATGTGGCCAGATTTGAGTACAGTCTACCCTGCTCTTTCTTGTTAATGCCACTCAGCACCACACTAGTTCTTTCTGTTTCAAGAAGAAAAGAAGACTTTACATCATTAAACATTGGGCTAATTACTCCAAACAACCTTACCACACTTCTCAAAGAAAGGAAGTTCTTGCCATTTATAAAATAAATAGATTGACCTGATACTAAAGTGAATCAAACAACAGATAAAAAGCATGCAGAAAGTAAAAGGCACACTTCTAACAGATTTAAAAGACTTTTGGTAAACAAGAAGGATCTAATCTTTATTATCTTTAACTTAATGGAATATCAAATGTTATCAAAAACAGTGTTTCTGACAGATTTACATTACTTTCTCCAGTACTTGCTCATAAGCAATTAGTTATTACAGGCTTTTTTGTCTTTTGTTTTGTTTTGTTTTTTTTTTTTCTTAAAATATAATTTAAGGTAATTAAAAAACTGTCTTCTTTTATAATAGGTAATAGGTAGGAAAACAGAATTATTTATTTTGCTTCATATACAAAATGAACTGAAGAAGATGTGCCTAAAGTTTCAAGAACCATAGTACAATACAAAAAACCTGAAACTTTCACCAGAAAAAAAAAATAAAATAAATGGCAAGTTTGTAATTTTATATATTACAAATGCTTCATTATATTATTCTTATCCCTACATTCCAGCAGCATCTTTAAAGTGGTCAGCTCATGTTCTGATAAGCATCCAGCTAAGCATATGATGTTTTACCTTGCTCTCTCACTGAGCCAGTACTGGTCTACCTCAGTGCCTGAACCAGCTGGCGCAAGCCAGGTTAAGTGCTGAGACCCTCACTGAAATCGGGTATCTCACCATAACTACCTTGGATTCACCCACAGGAAAATAATAGCAACACAGCAGTGAATTTCCTAAGACTCAGAGTGGCCTTCTGCCTAGCTACAGGAATTGTAGACTTAGAGTTAAGTGCTGAGTTTGCTTTTCGGAACAGATGATCCCACCAAGTGGCAGAAACAGGTTGCTCGAATGGGAATAGGCAACTCACTTTTTCATTCCAGCTTTACAAGTATTTAGCTTAGACTATCTGACTGTAATCATTTATACCTTCTTACCTCTTTCTATTTGTGCACATGCAAATTTCTTCTGCCACCTTCTATTTCTTTTTCAAGTGGGAAAGGTGAAAGGAGAGATTTTAAAAATGACCAAAAGATTATGGAGAAATGTAGAAAGTGCTCCAGTGGGGAAAAATGTAACATGTAACCACATCAGGAAGACAGCACTTCAAAGGCAGAATTGCTGAATCAATGATATTGCCAACTCATTCTCATAGTTCATAATTTCCAAGAGATTGATTTAGCAATCTTTCTTGTATTTTGAAATATAATGACTCTATGTTACACTTCCAGTGCTGCCCCAGGGTCATTGCACAGGAAGTAAGATGCTTCCTGGGCGTTCCTGGCTGACTGTCAGACTGTGGTCCTGCATGGCTGCACTGCTGCGTTTCTCTTCCAAGGATAACCATGTAGTTTCAGGCTCCTGAGTTGTCAGAGAGACTGACACCTTGAATTCCCTCTCTCTCTTCCTCTCCCTCTGGTCCTTTCTTCAAAAGCTGCTTAGCTGACATGACAGGATATTTCTTTTATTCCTAGGGGAAAAGGAACTGGTTTATTTTGATATGAATCTGCCAGCATCAATTCATCTGCTTACTGCAGTGCAAGCAATTTGGTGCATTTGCTTCAAAGAAAGGCATTAAGCTAATTTAAGTAACTCAGCACATTTCCCCAGAGAAGGACAACAGAGATGTATAGGAAAAGCCCTCCCCCCTCCACTGCCCTTCTCTGGCAGAAGGGTTTGCTGGAGACAGAGGGAAAACCATGCTAGGCTTGGGGCAGTTGCTATAGCTGCATGAACACTTTTCCAGCTCACTTGATCCTGAGGTGGCCTGAAGTGTCCAAGTCTTCCCTTCACAAATGAGACCATGTCTAGACCTGAAGAGGACAGTTCCAGTCTGCTAGCAGATTGAAGTTATTTCAAAGCTACTGAATACAGCCACATCTCATAAACCAGCTGTTATGACCTGTTGAAGTTAATACATTAAAATAAGTGCTTTTTCATGTGGGGATATATGGGAAAGGCTGGAGGAGGATTCTTTGCAGCCATGCTGCAACACTAGAAACCTCTGAGGTCTGTGCAGCCAAAAGGCAAGGCAATTCAAGACAGTGACAGGAAAGAATTCCCTGTCAACCTGGCAAAATAATGAAAGTATCTGTGTGAGTAACCCTAGTGAGGGCTGTTGCAGATTTTCTGAGCTGTGTTATATTCCCATAGTGTGCACTCAATACAATGACTATCATTTATAATTCTGAACATGAGAAAAAAAAAATCTGCTACATTTATTATGGAGTTCTTCAGTAGCATTAGTGATGTCTTATTAGTGTTCTTCTTATGATCTCCCCTGACCTCAACCTCATGCATGGATTTATAACAGTGAAAGCTAAATCAAAACTGAAATAAAATGTGAGTTTCCTGTACTGAGAACTAAGCATACCCTAAACTCAATAATTTCAGTTCCAGCCTCACCCTTTATTTTAGTTCTGGTCATATGTGCTTTTCCCAGATCCTGACCAGGTTGGAATGCAAATTTTTCCTGGTTGGAAAAATGTTGATGATTTCTCCTCCCACCACTTTCTGCCATCTTGCCTGCCTCATTCAGGGGAAACCTGTAATAAATCCTACCTGTATGGATTCCAGACTTGTATTTTAGCACGTGGTGCTTTATTTTATGTACTTTCAAATGTTTTGGGAAGAAGTAGTAAAGGAATGGAGCAAATGGTGGGGAACACAGGATTGGGGAAAGATTGACTTCACTGGGAATATAAAAGGAATATTTAAGGGAAAGTCATATTAGAAAACCTTTATTTCAGTGTATGCATATACTATGCACTACACAGTAAATTTGAGGAAAATTATTCTGGCAGGAAAAGTCATGCCTTTGAAAGCTGAACAGTTTGAATAAGCATACGTCTGGCAGAATAAAAAAGAAAAGGATGGGGTTGGCTCACAGGCACAGAATAATAGAGTGGGTATTTGGAAGGAGCAAAGAGTAATGGTTTGGGGACAAGGATGTCAGAGTGTTATTGCTGTTGCAACAAAAGAGAGAAGAGAGCAATGTGTGATCTTACAAGGATTTCCTGTCCATTCTAGCTTCAATGGCAACTTTATTTTTTTTTTATACAGACACTCAGTATGTGCCTACTAAATGATTATGCCTTAAATCATGAGATGACTCTGTCACAGCTATTTCAGGATAAGTTACCAAATGATCATATTAAAAAAGTCAAAAAGTCATGGAAATTGCTTTTTAAAAATATAAAAACCCACTACACCACTGCATGAAAAATAACATTTTCCCACTCAGTACTGAGGACTGGCCTGTGAACTGCAATAATAAGGGATAATTTTAAAAGTTGTAAGCCAAATTTAGTTTCACATCGGACTTGTTTTTTCATAGGGACACAGTTTTTGTTGAGATCCCACTAGCCTTTCAGAACTTGATATTTAAAGATCATGTCCTCCAAGCTCAAAAACGGTCCATTCCATCAAGTACGAAACCCAGCAAAGGTAGCAGTGGGCCTGCATGGATGAGCAAGGAGGTCTTGAATGAACTTGGACATAAAAATGGAGTGTACAAGAGGTGGAAGCAGCAGCAGGTATCTCAGGAAAAATACAGAGCTGCTGTCCCATCCTGTAAAGATGGGATTAGGAAAGTCAAGGCCAACATGCGGTTGCCACAGGGAGCAGGGAAACAAGAAAGGCTTCCACAAAAACGTAAACAGCAAAAGGAAGTCTAGGGAAACATGAGCCTGCTGCCGGGTGGGGCGGGGGACCTGGTGACAAAGGACAGAAGAAAAGCTAAGGTACTCAACATCTTCTAGGACTCAGTAGCTGTTAGCAAAAATGGCCTTCAGGAATCCCAGGCCCCTGAGACCACAGGGAAAATCTAGAGCAAGTAAGGCTTAGCATTCAAAAAGGAAAACCATGTTGGAGAGTACTTTAAAAAACTGGGATGTGAAAGTCCCATGGGGCCTGTTGGAATGCACACATGGGTGCTAAGAGAGCTGTCTGATTTCATTGCAAGGCCACTCTTGATAATCTTTAAATAATCACGTGACTGGTATTAATGTCCAAGGACTGAAAGAAAGCAAATATCATCATAAAGGTCAAGAAGAAAGGCCCAGTGAACTACAGGCTACCCAGTCTAACCTTGATCACTGGAGAGGTGATGGAACAACCAATCTTGGAGACAATTCCCAGGCACTTGAAGGGTAAGAATGTGATTGCAAGTAATCAGCAAGGATTTACAAGGAAAAAAATATTCTTAATAAAATAGCCTTTTACAACAAGGCAACCAGCTTTGTGGATGAGGAGAGAAGAGTGGATATTTTTTACCTTGACTTTAGTAGATTTTAGACTGTCTCCCATAACACCCTTATAGATACCATGACAAAGTCTGGGCTGGATAAATGGACAGTGAGGTGGGCTGAAAACTAGCTGAACATCTGGGCCTAGAGGGTGGTGATCAGTGTACAAAGTCCAGTTTGTGGTATACTAGTGGTGTACCTCAGGGGTTAATACTGGGATCAACAGTGTTTAACATCTTCATTGGTGACCTGGACAATGGGACTGAATGTACCCTCAGCAAGTTAGTAGGAGATAAAGAACTGGGAAGAATAGTTAATAGCCATTGCTACCATTCAGAGGGACCTTGACAGGCTGGAGAAATGGACAAACAAGAATCTCATTAAGTCCAAAAGAGGGAAATGCAAAATTCTGTCTATTGGCAAGGATAATCCCAGGCAACACTAGGAGCTGACCAGGACTGAAAAGCAGCTTTGCAGAGGAGAATGTCAGGTTCCCATGGACAATGAGCTGCCCATGAGGCCAGCAAAGTGCCCATGCTGTAAAGGCAGCCAGCAGCCTTCTATGCTGCATTAGGAAGACCATTACCCATAGGAAGAGGGAGAAGATCCCTCCCCTCTACTCAGCACTGGTGAGACATCCCTGGAGCTCTGGGTCCAGTCCTGGGTTCCCCAGAACAGGGAGACATGGACACACTGGAGTCCAGTGAAGTGCCACAGATATGATTAATGGTATACAAGAGGCTGAGAGAGTTCCAAGTGTTCAGCCTGAAAAAGAGAAGGCTCTTGGAGATCTTATCCATATGTATAAATACCTGATGATAGTGGTGGGTGATGATAGATGGTGATGATAAGAAAACACTTATTTTTACAGTGAGAATGATGAAACACCAGAACAGGTTGCCATGGAATCTTTGGAAATACTAAAAACTCAACTGGACAGGGCCCTGAGCTACCTGCTCTAGGCAACTCTGCTGTGAACACAAGAGAGATAGACTATACAATCTTCAGAGGTCCCTTCCAGCACCAACCAGTACATGACTCTGTAAAACTGTAATTGTAAGACTGACATTTTATATGATTCACATCAGCTTCATCCATCAACTTAGCCATATTCAATATCATTAGCTATAAGCATCACATATATCAAAAAAATACAATAAATTTGAGATCATTAGTAAGGCAAGTTCAGGTTTTGTTATTCTCAGGTGATAACAAAAGTCTGAAATAAACTGTGATAAAAGAGATATGAAATTAGGACAGCAAATACACTTTTCTCCATGAAGTGACTAAGAATTTGACTTTTCATTTTAACAAGAACAAAATGCGTACAGTGACAAATGTCAGACCCCCAGAATCTTCATGGAATGTACAAAACCTGCAGCTTCAGGATAGAGTAGCCTTTGTGTGAATTTTATTTCTTATCTTGCTGAAATGGAAATGTTAATGCTGTTTGGGTTTAGTTTTGATTAAATTTTTTTTAATGTATAGGGATAAATGCTTTAGCACCAGTAGCTCTAATTATAGCAATTAGTGATGTCTCTTAAAAAAAAAAATAAACCCAGGTGAGACTGTAGAAAAAATTCTAAAAGAAATGAGATTAAAGGTACTGAAGACTTCCCATGATGGTATATTTCATTTGGTATATTTCATTTATACTCTCACTAAATAAAGAGACAGCAGCATGATTTTCAATTTTGAGCTTAACATGCAGTTTTGAGAAGAAAAAACCATGACCACATGAAGGAATTGTACAGACCACAAAAAATTCTGTCTAACCTAGGATATCATCTGTTCCTCACCTGAACAAAACCTCAGTTTTCTATTTCATAATTCCCTTTATCCTGATGTGCTTCTTACCCAGAGGCAGGTAAGAACAAAAGCTTTGAGTCTAGTCAAGAAATGCGTAACTAAATGAACTCATGACATCTGTGCTACATTTTGAGTCCTTCTATTCTTGCATCCTTACAGTGTATGGGTAAAGGTAATCAGCTCACTGACTGCTGCATCTTCTATTCATTCATCATAGTGCTTGTGTAACTGGGAAAAGAAAAAGAAACCAAAGTTATTTACATTTCCAAAAAGCTTCCCAGAATATTTCTAGAGCTATATTGTAGGCCTAGCCTCTCCCAGATTTGCAAGCTTAACCACCCCATCAACTGCTTCATTCTTTTGAGAGGCAGGTAATGACAGAGGAGCTCTGTAGCTCCTCCTCTTTTCCCATCCTCCATCTTCATAAAGCATACACTAGCAGTGCCCAGTTAGGCCAAGTAGATAGAGATGCTCCACTGGGGCTACCCAAGTGAAATGCCATGGGCAGACAGTGTATCACTTACAGAAGCACGTCACTGGTCAGACGCAGAACACAATGGTACAGGCATCAGCTTCTTATATTGCTCATCATCAGTCTCTACTCAGCAAATGGGTATCCCAGTGTCCTCAAACTCACAGCAGCTGCTTTTGACTCTTTCTTGCAAATCCATCTAAAAATCCTGTCAATCAATTACAGGAGCATTTTACACAGATTCTGGGCATGCAACTGAAATTAAGGCATGTTAGCTGTATCAGCCAAACTGAAAGAGGAATATATTTTCAGCCAAACTGAAAGAGGAAGGATAAAGAGACAAGGCATCTGGGTGGCTTTTAGATGAATAGCTATGGTAATCCTAGTACTGTTCAAGGGCACTGTTTCAGATGCCATTAATATACTAAGCAGCTGCATATTTAAGCCACTTTTAAACCATTCCTCCAGCCATACAGGCTTCACCTCTCCAGCAGCCTAAGTTCAATTCCTTGTTTTCAGCCAGCATGTAGCATATTTAGTAATCTATTATGTATCCTGAGGTAGTCCAAAGTGATATATGAGTTATTTTATGAAAAACTGATTTGTAGCTCAGTATCATTTCCTGGTACAGCACATCATATATGAACATAACACAAGATGGCCACTGACTGACTGCAGGTCTTATGAGAAGAGTATTTCTATAAGGGAATGAAAGGCAGAAATACATAGCTGCTTGAGTTTACATCATCAATAAAAGGCTTTACTGCACTAGAATATAAAGACTTCCACTGTATTCCAAAATTTTCCCTTTATGCTTCAGCAAGTGGGACACACAAATTCAATTTAACTTTGCATAGTTGCTCAGGTACTTTTGTGACAGCACTTTGTAGGAGGAACAAAGGGAAGGGTGAAAGAGTGAGGTCTCACTGTTATGTGTAGAATATATCTTCCTTGCAACAAGGCAGAAAGCCAAAAATTGGAGGCCAATTCATTGCCTGGAGAAAAGACAAAAGGAGGAAGGAAAGAAGAAAGGAATTCAAAGCAATGGGAAATTGGAAACTGGCATATACTTGACAGAACAATTGATGGGGAAAAAGAACAAATTAAAATATGCTTCTTCAAAACCAACCATATATGAAAAGGTTAAGAGAAGTTTTAATATGTATCAGTTAGGATCTTTGGATGTTCTGAGTTTTGATCACCCTTTAGGTAACGCCTATTATCATCAAGCTTTCAAACTAGTGTGAATGTAGATCAAATCCAGTGATAAACTACAACCTAGAAAAACTTCCATAGAAATTGAATTTTGGCTGTGACAAGAATACAGGATCAGACTGTGTTTCAGTTAGTGGAATTTGTTCTTAACCATCTGCTCCACATCTTGAATTAATATTAGAGCCTTCCCTAGAGTGTTTTTGGAGTCTTAAATAATTCTGCTTCAAGAAAACAGCCAGAACAAAAAACAGGTGGGATTGGCCCTGATTAACATGAATGATGTCCAAAGGCATTGCCCAGGGTAGCAGCAGCAGCAGGAGCCTCCAACAACATCTCTTTTCCAAGCACACTTCAGATCAGGTTATGTGGATGCCAGGGTTGTAAACAGAAGAAAAACAGGTTATTACTGCCTTCTGACATTAGTGCAAGTGTACAAAGTGTGTGTGTGGGGGGGGTGGTGGTGTGAAGACGGGGCTGGAAAAAAACATTTATTTTAATGGCTTTTTCTGGTAAATGAATTATTATTGTTACAGAGAAAAATCAGCTGGTTGACCAAATAACAGTTATTCTTTTCAGAGTTTCATTTTTGGATCTTTTGAACAGGAAACATTTTAAAGAGGATAACTTTCCTTGAAGTAGTGCTCAGGAGAGTGATCCAGCTGCAGTAAAATGTCTAGCAGCTGAGTTCACTTTCCCTTACAGACCATTTTATTATGTTAAATAGAGATTGGAAGGCAAGTTACCTAATATATTGTACTATCAAAATATTAGTACAAGTTCTGCTTTTCATTAACAATTTGATGCGATACATTTAACTTGTAGAAGATCAAACATTTGTTTCTGTGCATAACATCCCTGACAGAGCTCCTCCAGTCCCCTGCTATGACCTTCCAGATACTCTCCAAGAAGTCTTGGTCATTTTTTCAGCCCTAGCCACTGGATCCTTGGTGGAGACCATAGAAGCATAGCCTAGAGCATACCTCAGTTATGAAATTCAGTGTACTGCCAACTTCAGTAATAATGTAGAGGTCAACGTTCAGTCCCCTTGTGACAGTAACCATGGGTTTTCCGCTCATTAGAGGAATGATGCTGTTTAAGTGATGACTACATGGTGACACTTCCCTCACTTGTGGGGGTCTCAGTCTGCCCTAAAGTTTGTAAAGTTTCATGGAGCTTTGAACAGTGATGTGAAGATGGACAAATATGGGATAGTTAATTTCTGTATTTCTTCTGAAGGCTGTTGATCACATTGTACCACTTTTTTAATATTAGGTGTATAAATACTGTGAATAACTAGTAACTTGTCCTTTTACTCTTAATGAGCAACTGTAACATCTTTCATCTGCTTTACCTTATCTTAGCAGAGAGTTTGCCTTTGTAAACTTGTTTCTTTTGTATTCATTTTTCTGAATTGTTTCCCTGAGTCATCCTTGCCTTCCAGAGAGCATTAAGAGCCATCCATGGCTTAACAGTCAGGCCTGTGAATCCCAGTTTACATCCTAACTTCAACAATATTTTAGCTTCTTTGCAACCCAGGAATCCTTTAAACTGTTAATGTCCAGAACCTGAGACTATAGGGGTAATAAGAATGCACTGGACTTAGTCAATGAATTGTTATGAATGCACCAATAGCTGGGGTTAATATGTCTTATTCCTATTTGCCTATATTGTACATAGTGGATTTTGCTTCTCACACTTCTTTAAAGGTGTAATCGATACTTTATCCCAGCATGTGAATGCAGATAAAACAAGGTGCAAAAGCTAGTGCTTTCCTTGCCCTGCCAAGACGCTGCCCTATGATAAGAAGCATAACTCATTCCACATCAGTCCTAAATGATTGAGATGCTGGCATTTTTCTTTCTCAGTGTAAAAGATTCAGCTAAACGTGAACAGTCCCGTGAAGAACACCAAATACTGGAGGAGAAGTATTCGGTATTTTGCAATGCAGCATCTTAGCAGATTCAGTCCTCATTAAAAAGTTACCATACTTTTCTAAGCACACATCAAAGGCTGTTTGTATGTATTACTGATGATACCATATCATATGATATGGTATGATTATATGATATGATTCACATGATATTCTCATGATGACACAATATTCAAAACCTCTTGTCTGCCTCTCTCTGCCAGAGATGGCCATATGATTATCACAAATATTCAAAGCTGCACAAGCTGTTCACCTGACAGTTACTTCCTTCAGATTAGATAGGAAAGGCTTGTGAGCTCACCTGCTGTTCAGGTGAGGGAACATGAGGGTAAATCAGAAGAAAATTGCTGAATGCACAGGATAATTCCTTGATTCCTTAATTCCTGCATATGCCTAGTGTTTATAGGTGGGTAACAAAATTGCCATTCTCACTGTATAAGCAGAGTAACTAAGGACACATAGGAAAGTTTTAGATCCTTTGCATATATTTCAGTGGGTCTAAGCTTTAACATTAGACTGCTTTGCCTCACTGTAGCCTCACATCATTGAACAATGTAAACAAAATTAATTATATTTCCTAGACATCTGACCAAAATTTTCTTTTAATATGAATCTCTTCCAGTAATTTCACTGCTCTCTCTTCCTTATGATTACATATTAAATGAAAACATGACTGTGAAAATAATTAATTTATCTAGAAATCCTGTGTGGGATCTCTGGCCAGAGCAGCTGCAAAACAAAATTTACTTATCTCAGATTAGAATCCCGTTTAACAGATCTGGAGGGGTTTTGAATATTGTATCCTCATGAGAATATCATATAAATCATATCATTTAAATCATATCATATAATCATATCATATCATATCATATCGTATCATCAGTAATACATACAAACAGCCTTTGATGTGTGCTTAGAAAAGTATGGTAACGTTTTAATGAGGACTGAATCTGCTAAGATGCTGCATTGCAAAATACCGAATACTTCTCCTCCAGTATTTGGTGTTCTTCTTCACGGGACTGTTCACATTTAGCTGAATCTTTTACACTGAGAAAGAAAAATGCTTTAAAACAATGAATTACAATCTTAAAAAAAAGAAGTCACATGAACCCATATAATCTTTTACATGATTAAAAGACAATGCATCATCTGAACTAAGCCACTTGTCATCCTTTAAGCTTAAATATTTAATTATAAATATTCTCCTGAAATTCTGAACTCATGTTACTACTCCTTCCCACATTCACAGGGGTCACTTCAGAGCTATTGAAACACAGAGCACTGTACACTCAGCTGCCTGCTTGCTCCAGCACTGGTTGCTGGCTGTGATGCAATGCTTCATGGCAGTGTAACCTGGAGATTCACCTTTTATCTCACTGAACATTGTTGGTGACTTGGGAATTTAGGGTATTAACAAAATAATAAAAGTTTCAATCTTTTCTTAAATTGGCAGAGCTCGCAAATTTTATATTTATTTATATATATATATAAAAATATATATATTATATTTTGGATCAAAAGTTCCTCACGTATTGCAGACCGCGTCACTATGACTGTCAAAAGCTCTAGAAAGTACCTCTGATATACAGTACGAGGCCTCTGATCAAACTAGTATTGTTTTTCTCCTTTTTTTTTACTGCAAAAGTCACATGTGGTTATGAATTCTTTAAGGAAAAGTACTGATAGGCTGCATTCAAAGGGGCTGGCATTTGTCAGCATGGTAACAGACCCCCACACACACCAAAAAATGCCTTCAAAAAGTAGACTTTTTTGTTGCAATATTCAAATTATTATTCTTCCAGCACAAATGTGAGGATGAATGGGTGATATCTCCCTCTTTCAACCAAAACGATTGGGGCACGGTAGCACTTGCCTAGAAATGCCACAAAATTTCTTACTCTTTGCGTAGTTAAAGTAGAAACATTTACCCTTCCACTGTTTTAAAGATTCAAGCTGGTCTTTCACAAACACAGAGCTTTCAAAGCCATGGCTGTAGATTTGACAGATACTATTTTAGAGCAACCCACAATTAAATCAAAGGAAGATATGTAATCTTTGAAGATTGAAATTAACTACTAAAGACTAATTCAATGATAGAAATAGATCTTTTTTTGGTATAATATTATTCTTTAGGGTTCTGATGATGTTTTGTAATTGTACAGATATAGCCAGCAGCTGAGGCATAATTTTTACATACTGTTGTGTGGGTGAGGTTTTACACCTGATGTTATATTGGTATAAAGAACTCAATCAAAACATACAATTTTAAGATCTCTGTGTATTTTTCAGTGGCACATCTTTTGTCTGGGGCTCTTATTTGCTATATTTCAATATCCACTTTTCCAAAAGATACTTTTAAAAGAGTTTATATATAATACATTGTAGTATTTTGAAATGAGATTAGCTCATTAATCAACAGCCCATAATGACTGCAAATGGAAAACACGGGAAATACCACTTCAAGTCCAGCTTTTCAGTAAACTGAGAGCACACACTGGCAAACACTCTCTTCTTTGGTCCCATTTCCATTCCTCTTATTTTTAGTTTTGTTTATAGTACAAGAAAATCTTCATGCAAGGAAGACCATTATGCGTCACACCTTAGAGAGAAATAAATCAATAATCAGGCAACATATCTCTGGGAAAATATAACAAGCCTGCAGTAGCTCTGAAAGTCAGGGGAGCATAAGCCAAATGACTCAGAAACGTGCTACCTGTAAAGCCTTATGAAAATGACCTTACACATAAGTGCATCATCAGACTTGGCTGTGAGCTTAGGAGATCTTATAGACATAAATACGAGATCACCAGCAGCCAATGCAAAATCTTCCTGTCTGTCATACACCTACCTCTATTTCACACTTTCAAGTGTTTCCTTACATAGAATATAATTAACAATTAACCAATGTAAAGGACTAGAGGTGTGTGAAGGAAAGGACAGCAAACTCCATTTCCGCAAAAGGCTGTTGCAGAGTTTGTTACAAGGGGAAGCACATGCTAGTGCTACCTTGGTTTTGGGTCCCCAGCTAATTCTGGTGCTAGGGGAGGAAACCAAACCTAGAGCATCACATATTTCATCTGGTGAGAGTTTGTGTATGAAAATCTACCATAAATATTCGCTCTTAAACTTTGAATGTCATAAACACAGGTCTTCACTGCCTGACCCAGAGCAACTGAAGTTAAGCATTTTCCTTTGTAATTTCTACACCTTAAGGGAAATCAGAGCCTGTTCTTTGCCAGACAACAGTTTTGGTATTGTCCTACTTGAACCATTATATGGAAGTTATCTTACAGCATAAGTATGAAATTTCTCCTGAGAGCCTTGGGGTTTGCAAATGTTTCCATTTGATGTAACTGATGTGATAGATGAGAATGATCACATATTTTTTCTTAATGCAAAAGAATGAATATACATTCCTCATCAATAAACTGAGCTCAGTAATAAGATAAAGAAATGGCTGTTCATCTGTTGTTTCTCCAGTCAACCTGAATTTTCAGTGAATCAACAATAGAAACATAATTAGCAAGTAATACAATCACATTCATGAATTTGTATTCTTTTTTCATTCACTTTATTTATTGTCTACTTCTGTGCATTAGTGATGAAACTTAGACCCTTCTCACCTGGTGGTATAGGATCTAGTTAAAGGATGTTCTGATTGCATCTGATTTTTGCAATGAATTATTATTAACTTTGCTTTCTCCTGGTGGTTGTAAATAATTTCTTTCAGTCTCTGTAAATTATGTCCATTTTCATATACCTGATTTCAGAGAAATGAAGATAACAAAATATATAGCATGACATGATGCCATAACATTTCCTGCCCTGAAATTATAAGTCTTTCAGGAAAAAGTCTGTTCTTGGGGAAATTTTCTGACCAGTTTCCCAACCAAGGATCTTTGATGAGAACCTGAACTTCAGGGCATTTCACCTAAACTAGTAATCCTTTTGAGGTCTGTCATTCACTAATCTTTATGACTAAATCTGCTTTGACAGAGTGCAGTTTAATCAGATCTAGCTAACGAAAAAACTTCAAAAAATCAAGGAAGGACAAGAGTTTTCAAAATTTCACCAGTTTTCCAAGGAATGACATGACACCAAATATCTCACATATGCCTGCAAGATTATTCAGACATCTCACGTGGGCTGAAATACTGTAGACTATGTTGAACTTGAAAAACTGAAGAGACCAAATTAACTGACAGTAATTAGGTTATTAGACTGTATTACTTCTAGCTTACTTTTATATCAACCATAACAGAGCAAGTGGGTTAGTATACAATATATATTAGTATATAGCACATAGTTCAGCTATGTACAATAGAAATAGTCCTATTGGTTTCAGGGTCTGTGATATGAAGAAGCTGTACATGTGCTGATATTTTCTTCTAATCTTTTCTTTTGTGACAGTCTTGCATTGAACTTGGAAATTCTGCTTTGCGTAGTGTTGTGCTTTCCATGGCTCAAACGTGTATTGTCAGGATACAGCCTGAGGCAGAAAAACCTCACAAAGAACAGGAGTGTCCCAGCAATTCTAAGACTTTATGTCAATATCTTTTAATATGTACAGAACATCTTAGGACAAAGCCACTTTTTCAATAAAATAAAGGCAGAGTACATAGGAAAATAGAAATATGAAAGCAAGATAAAATATTGTGAAGGCAATACATAAAAAGGAAAGAAACATTACACCTTTTTACAGGTAGTCTCTATTGCAATAATTCATGATAATTAAATAAAGGGAGATTAATTTCAAGTTACTTCATAATGTGTTAGATTTTCTTAAATTTTCCTAATGTTGCAAAAGTGAAATTAACATATACAGTCCCTGCCTGTATCATACATGTCAGAAGCCTCTGTTAGCTCGTACTCAGAGTTTAAGCCCACTGTAGCAGGCTCCTGCTGGTTTGATCACAAATTCTCCCCACACCTGCTCTTTATTTATGAGCAGACAGATGATTTAGTTCCCTTTAACTCTCTCATAGAGCCATTCCACCCAGGAAAAAGGCATAAAGATTATTGAACACTCAAAACCAGTGCTGAGTGAACCCTTATCTATCTGCCTACCTTTTCTTACTTGAACTCAAGTCAGTATTTTTTTTTCTTTTTTTTTGGTCAATGGAATTGCAAATGAATGTAACTTGTACTATGCTGATTTATCTTATATTTAAATCAGTTTACTGTTTTGCCCAGACTTACTTAAGCTGGGATTTCAAGTGTTAAAAAGTTGAAAATTAATTTTGAGTCACATTATCTAGTTTTTTTCAAGTTCTAAATATGAATTAAATGTTGTTTAGAAATGTGACCATCACTTAATTCATTAAGTCTATGCACTGCAGGTAGGGCAGCCCCAAAGTATTTTTTGTTATTTTTTATCCCCAGGAAATCTAGCATTCTGGCAGTACAATACCGTGAAAATGGAAAGCTGAGCCATGAATGTTACTGTAGTCATACAAAGAAGTATGCTGACGAGTATATAGAGGGCTAATCTTCTTCAAGCTGCTCTTAAAATGAAGAAAGACTATGGATCCTAGCAACAAAGGCAACTATGGAGGCACATGTTTTTGTCATCCTTTGTCCTTCCCATTACCTTCATGTGGTAAAACTGCATTTTTCCCAGACCCTCTAGTATGTGCTGAGTGCTAAGTGCATTGCTCCATGGTGAAACAATTGCATAGGCTTCTTCACAGATGCCTGTTGAAGCAGAAGACAGCAAGGATATACCAATCTAGTTTGCAAATGAATTCTCTTGACACGTTTTCTTATGTTCTTATTAACTCAAAAATTACATATTCAAAGTTTCTAACACAATTACAGTTATATTCCTAAAACTGAAAAAAATAACTTTAAATTTGTCAGACTGTAGGGATTTGTCAGGACATTCTGAATTTTAAAAAGACAATTATGTCTCTGTTTTTTCCCTAGTTCCCATTACAAGAAGCTCTGAACCCTCCCTTCAAGGAGGTCAGTCAAGGTACCATGGAAATGCTACATGCCTTAATCAGTTTGGTAATTCCTATCCATTTTGTGAGCAAAATATTACACTTAGGAACAGAATATGAATGCACAAGCCTAAACAAGTTCAGAATTAGTTACAAAGTGGTCACACAAAAAAAGTGTGCTGAAGGTGTCCCCTCCACCCTTACCCCTCTGAGGGGTCTGTTTTGCAACTACACCAAATACTACCAGGCACTGCCAGCCAGATGACACTGTGGTACTGTAAGCACATTTCTTTTCGGGAGTCACTTGTCGTAATCACAGAGGCTGTCACATTGAAGGGAACTATGCGAACACTAAAAATGTTAGCACTAATTACTATGGCAACTCTGAAAATTCTGATGTTAAAATTAGATGTTTTGGTTTACATTTCCCCTTTTGTCTGGAGGAAAAAAGCCAACTTAATAACATCTAATGTATCTGACTTAAAATGGAAATATTTAAGCATATGTACATTATTTTCATAGAAAAGCTTTGAAGCCAAATAGGAATCCCAAATGAAAATGGATTCATATCTGAAATCAATGAAAGGTTATAAATATGAAGTGAAAATATTCTACAAATATGTTTTGCAGGTAGAACTGAGCAATGCAGTTTGGAAAGTAGACAGCAATTATCTTCAACTCACACTTATTTCAAGAGTTATTAAAATGCTTTATTTCTAAAATACCAAAGAGCAGCTCTCTATGTGGAGAAGTAAAAGCTTGTAAAATGTCATCCACTGAAAAAAACAGAGGGATGTCAAAGGTGCATTTAAGAGGCACAGAACATGTGCTTTGATTTCCTAGAATTGAAAAATTGATTTTAAGAAAGATTTCTCTGGGGAAGTGAGGAATAAAAATTTAAAATCAAATGGAAGAACATACACTGAGATTTCCACTTTGCTATCAAGACTTCTGCCATGGCTTAAACTAAACCCCTGAGATAGTCTAATACCTAAACAGGGATGTAAAAATAATAGAATTAGAAAACCTTACAGATTTTCATTGCTAGCCTCTTTTGGAGAGCTTTCCCCACTGCTTTAAATGAATGTTGAAATGGAGACTGGTAAAGCATCAAGGCATGTGGGGTAGAGCAGAGGATACCAGTGCTGCGGCACTGTAAGTTCTAAGTTCACAGAGGTGGTAAGGTGACCACAGGAAAGGGCAGCCCTGCACTCAGGGTTTGCTTTTTTCTTGCACACATCACAATCTGAGCTGGTCCCTGGAGGGACCCTCTCAGACAGCCCCATGGCTCCCCCCCACCCACTGGTAGGTGGGTGAGAGCTTGAGATCTCCTCTCCTTCCACAGCTAGGAGATGCTGAGTGTACACTGGGTCAGAATCAAACCTAAAATAAACAATGAAGAGCACTGACTTCAACAGAAATCAGCTCTGCCTCACCTGGTCTAAGTACCTGATTCAAATCTCAATACTATATGGTTAGCTTTCAGACATACTCTTCCCATATTCGAATGTCTCTTAGAAGGGCCAAAGCATACACATCTCTTGACAAAGAATTTTTAATTAAAAAAGGTGAACATGAGTGACAAAAAAAGAGGTCCCTCATTTTTATGTAGTTAGATACTATTCAATGAACAGTTAACTTCAGTGCTAAAATGGTGAGGGATTTTATGCCTTTGTTCTCTTAAAACTAACCAGCAATCAAATGGTACTACATTTTTATTGGCTTCAAAAAACACTACAAGAGCAAAAGCTAGAGGAAAGTTACTGGTTCGTGCCAACAAGGATAGACACCATAGTCCATCAATTTTCTTAATGAAAACCCATCAGAGTTTCTGGTTGCTACTAGCTGGTCCTAGAACTACAACACAATCATTATATGCTACGCTGCATTATTGATATGATTTCTTTACAAAGCATGGAAAATGTGTGGGAGATGAGGCAAAGATGGGACTCTTGGCAGAGCAGGGAGCTGTCCTCCCTCTTGCTTTGTCACAGTTGTCTGCTCATCTCAGATTGTGGTAATGCTTTCAATCTGCCTTTCTCCATTAGCCTGTCATTAGTTTCACACTTTGTTCTTTCATCAGTGGCTCTTAATTACTGTGATTTTGTTCTACAGTCTTTGATAAACTCATGCAGCGTCCTTTTTTCATGTTTTCATCCTATTGAATTGAAGGCAATGACTCCAGCAGCTGCAAATGGAGTTAATGCAGGACTGAAAATACTCCACCACATACAAATTCTAAGGTACTCACATCATGGCTCCTGATTTTGTGCAGTTATTTCGGGAGATAAAGCTTTGATGTGAGTTAAAGAAAGGCCAATATCTAGCACGTGTGGAAGGGAAGGAGAACAGGCCAGATTTCATTACATTTTAGCTGGACCTGGTAGTGGCTTCGATCCAGCTTGGATGGCTCTTTGCTGCCTGCTTCTTTCTGAGCAGGCATCAAATGCCTCTGCCTGCTTGCCAGTGCCAGTGGCTGGCAGGAGTAGGCTTCAGCTGTATAACACTTAAGGGATGGGTTAGGGGTGATAGATACACTTTTGCTCACTTCCAGCTGACGCAAGCAAAACACTGAACAGTTGCAAACAGAATATTATTCTGAGGGTAACTTGCATCTGACAGTTTCAGAACAAGTATGTTCAAAGGTATGGTGACCCTATCTAAAGACAACCTTTACAAGACAGATGTGTTCTCATTTTGAGGTTCTTTTTCACCGATCCATGAAGACATGTTCCCTCTTATTGGCACTGTTTCTTTCCCCTCCTTTTCAGGCAAGAGGCACCAAAGACAAAAGTTTGAAAATTTGTATATGACCAGGTTAATTGCACTCTTGAGTCTGATAGAGGAGCATTTAAAGTGGAAGATCTACACAATGGTAGAAGTAAGCCTTTGTAAGCAGATACAGAGAACGGTTTTCCAGAACATATATTTTTTGCCATTGAATGTCTAGCTATGGACTTCTAAACCCAGAACCATTCAGTTGAACTTTGTGTTGCAAGGGGACTTAGCTGCAGAACTCATTGATCTTAATGCAAATTGCATGGCTAGAAACCATATGTTTCTTTGCAAATGTATGTATATCTGTCCAGTCATTTGCTGTTATTTGGTATTTCTACTTACTGAAGCATTTATACATGAAATGATTGAAAGTTACTACAACAGAGATTTCTGTAATGTTCAAGTTCATATGCCTATGATTAGTGTTTTCATACCTTACAAGAGATTGTATGCTACCATATTATAGAAAAAAAAGCATTATCTCTGCAAAGCTGGCCTTGCAAGACCCTAATTCAGTATATAATTTTATTAAAGGGTGAAGCACAAATCAGTGTAAGGCAAAAAACACATGAGGCTTTTTTGTTACTGGGGTGCACTGAGGTCCACAAGTGGACATGGTGGTGTATTGTGAACGGTACAAACACAGGCCAAGAAGTAGAACGGACCTCAGAGGCCTGCTAGCCATGTGTCAAATAAGAGAGGAAGGGAGAAAAATGAAGATGAATTAGTCTGTGATAGCAAGCAGAATCGACTCCAGACATCTGTATAAGATGCTTGTTGAAAAACCTAACAACAAAGGCTTGTCAGTGGTATCTTATGCTGGTGAAGAATGAGGCATTGTGTGTATGGTGGTGAGCTCAGCTCTGGAAGCACAGAAAGACATTTATTCCAGGGAATATAGAAGAAGATTGGCTAGCATGGTGCTGGGTTGCTAACTTATGTTTAAACAAAGTACATAATGAAAAAAATGTTATTGCATACTCTGCTTCAGATTTGCCTGTGTTTCTAATGGTTCTCATCCTAACTTTGTGTTCTAGCATGGTTTCCATCGAATTTATTAAGCTTATCAAGGGAAAAATAAGGACATTGCCAAATTTTTCCTCACACAGTAAATATAATTGCCCTTGTCAAAAATGTACACTTCATGTGAGTTACAATCTCTTTAATAAGAGAATGCATTATGCAAAATTATGCAAATGGTTACGCAAATTGCATTATGTAAAATGGAGCATGTACTGTCAATCAGTCAAAGGTTACTCAAGCCAGACAGGTACCCTCCGCAAACCATTACTGTTAATTGAAACTGATTACTACGCTGAAACTGGGAGGATTTCTAAATGGTCAGTGGTAATGGTGATGATGACACTTAATGGCATCTTATTTCTAGGAAAGGCATCTTGATCTCACATGTTTTAGCAGGTTGTCCAATTGCATTGCTTTGATTAAACTTTGAGCTGCAAACCAATTGTTCCCATGATCTAAAATACACTAGCTGACAAAGCAATTTATATCTGATTCCTTTGGCATTTGTTCAAGAACAACGCCTGTGCCTGGAGGTGTTTTCCACCAGTTTCTGCCAGCAAGGTCCTCTGAGCCATTTCAGCTCTGACAACATGGTCTTTCTTGAACAGTTCCCTAGCTTCAGTGATGTCTATATCCTCACTGTTTCCCGTGAACATGTTAACAACCTGTTTTCCAGGGTAAGCAGTATATTTCTTCCTGACTTCTCATTGTTAGCAATATAACCATGGCAGGCAGGGCGTCTGGGCATGGACTGCAAGGAGGTAGGCACTATGTGCACCCTGTTACTGTGCTTCCAGCTACTGGGAATTTCACCTCCAAGTTCATCTCCAGCATCTTTTCCACTCTCCTTTTTTTCTTACACCCACTCATGTGCAAGGCTGAAAGACGGACGGTCTTTCCTTTGTGTGACATTTGGACATATCTAATAATTATTTTCTTCTCTAGGTAAACGAAGAGGTGGCACAACATGTCCACAGCAGTTATTTCTTTCTGTCATCCTGTGCTTCCTCAGGATGTCCTGTATTTCCCTCCAAGCCTGGAAGCACTAGTTGCCTATTTGCAAATGTATTGCCATAGTTGCCTGTACAATATCAGCAGTGCAAGTAGTGACTGTCAGTTAATCTAATGTGACCCAACCAGTTCTAGTATAAATTAGAGCAGGTATAGGGTTGCTGCAGTGTGTGCTCACCAGATAGTTGAGACTAGCATAGCAATCCTCTGTCAATGTCATCTTAGGGTTTTGCTAAACAGGAAAAACTGAAGCTAGCCCCCAACAACCTCATACAGGACCACAGTGGGCTGTTGGCCACCATCATTCCTCTTCTCTCTACAGACATATGCACTATCAATACTGCTTTCTCCTTCTCAAAATCTTTAAGGTGTGTATTGTAATCCCAGTAATGAAGGCTACCTGAGTGGATAGTTCACAGTCCTTCTCTTCCAACATCTGCAGGAATCCTGCTGCCTCCAAACCTGTTCAGTTCAAGCAACCTGTCCCCCCTTTCCTGAAGCTGGGGGGGCCTTTTAGAAACTCAACAATCACTACCAGCTTACCAGGGCTGAAGCTTCATAAAGAGTGATACAGCACATAAGAAAATTGGCTTTAAACTTATTGCAGCTTTCAGTATAGTTTTGTCCAGTAATGTCAATCCTTTGCTTTTGTCATTATTTGCTTTCTTCTAGATTACATTTTTACACTGCTTTTCCAGAAGCTAATCTTACCCTTATCACAACAGCAAAGATGTTGCAAAGATTCTGAGAGAATTTAGGAGTTTAGAATTATGTCTGGTGTAGCTTTAATTGGCTAAATAATGTCATCCAAATGACACTCATCTTTTAGTCTATTCCCCTTCCTTGCACAATTCCATTTAATAATAAAAAAACCCAACCTACAGAAATTCTTTACAATCCTCCATCAAAGACTTCTGTAAAGATGGGTTCATCTATAAATGGCCCATGAAATAACAGAAATTCCTTCTGTCTTATTCTCAAAGTGAGGGCAGATGAAGAAGCAACTATCATTGACTTGTATGGCTGAATGAAAGTGGTGCAGATTTAAAAAATCCTTTCTAAAAATTAATTTATTAAAAAAATGATACATTGCATGATAAAAATATGGTTTATGGAGGATATGGCCTACTGCAATCTGTCGTATAAGTCTGATTTATGAACCCCATCTGGCTGCAAAAAGCACTTTCTGAACCACTTTACTTTGATACAGTCCTTTGATACAAAAGTCACTTCTGCATCAAAATATGATAAATATATTCTGCTCTGAAGGACTCCTTTTCAATTTCTCAGGAACTGAGGGAACTTTTAGAAAAACTGAGCAGTTCAGCTAGCTTGTGTCTCCCCAACCCCCACCAATCTCACCCATTCAAGGTGGGTGGGAAAGAACAGAAAATGCTGTTCACATGAAGTTTTGCTGGAGAAAAAGATGGCAGCAAAATATGAAATAACAATGAGTTAATGTTTAAAAAATTTAAATTAAAAAAAAAGAAAAGAGAGAAAATATTTTGCAAGAATAAGACAGGTAGAACATCTAAATATGTTTCATTGGCAGTGTTGAAAGACTTGCATCCGAAGCAAAGTTTTATTTCATTAGAAAGTAGACACAGAACTAGATCCCTCGTGCTGTCCAAATGTGATCCTACTGAGTGGCTGCCTTGACAGTGTCTACTAGTGTCAAGCCATTCCCAGTCCATCCATCTTGCTTATTTTCTGAGCAAACTCAAGACTACTCTGATATTACTTGAGCTCCTATGTCAAGTAGCAGAAACTGTGCGCCACACTCTTTCATCCTGTATGTTGGGCAGGAATCATGCTAGCTTCATGCTCCTCTTTTAGCACTTACATGCCCTCAAAGACGGGAATTTGGGTTACAGCTTTATGTGGTCTGACATGCCAAAATTAGGTACGTGAACTAGACAGAAAGATGGTATGAATTTAAGTGTATTTATAGGGAAAAGCCTTCTAATTCCAGACACATGTAAACACACACAATCTTCATTACTGGTATTCCTTTGTAAAATCTGAAATTGATACAGTAATCTACAGTGCACAGCTCACCATCACAAGATCAGTTGCTTTTTATTTACAGAAAACTTTAGAGCACTTCCATATTGAGTTGCTTCAGTTGCAGAGGTATTCCTTAATAGGCTTCACAAAACTGTCATTTCTTCCTTCTCCTAATTGTTGCATGCCACCAGCAATAATTTAATTGGTCACTTGCTGCTCTCCAGAGTTTTTACCTTTATTGGTCTGTGGGTGAATCTGTCTTGACAGCCTTATGATGAGACCAATTTGGCATATATTCATTGCCACTAATAATGACCACCCCATTGAGCAAGTCTAAGCAGCCTAGAGTAAACAAAAAAGATATTATATAGGGCAGTAATTGAAAGAGCCATTTGTTCCCTTTTGTAGTAGGAAATGTCACTGCCTAAAAAATCCCTCAAAAACAGACAGAATGCAGATTCTCTTATTTCTATAATCCTAACAGATAGAAACGCATACAGAACCTTTCCTACCAGTGTTGGTGACATTCACCTCAGTGCATTTTCTTTTGTAATCAGAACATTACTATTGCTCTTTGTGGTGCTTTAGACTAGGTTTGCAGGAAGCAAAATTAAGCCAGACTTTTGTCTATAACCATCTAACATTATTATAAAAGAACAGGAAAGGGGCAAATAAATTCACCATGTAATTGTAACTGGATAACAGTCCCAGGTTTTCAAATCCCAAATATGCAATGGTTTATACAATTCAGTATCATAGGACTAAACAGCTATCTCTGGTCATGATGGTAGTCAAGCTGGCCAATTTAGTGTCCAGTTCAGTCCTCAGCATGTAACTGTCTTCTTAACAACAGCAGCAGTAGCACTGCTGTTCCTAGGAAATTTCAACAAAAAACTTCCCTGAGATGCTCCGTATCTTTTCTGCCTGCTCATTCCTGGGTCTTTTGCCTGTGATATCTTTGTGTCATTGAGCATCCTACTTATTGCTGCAGGACAAGGTGTGTCTTGGACAGAAGCTTATAGTAGCTGTTTTCAGCTTATGTATTCACTCCACAGATGTTTTTCAATTAATGATCCAGCAGAAATTTTAGCAGCATGAATTACATCTGAAAAGACATCAGGTTACTAACTCAGAGCCATCAGGCGTTGACTCTGGCAAGTGGCATAAGGTAACAAAAAGGGCTGCTAAATGTGTACCATCAGTAAATGGAAGCAAAGCGAAATTGCAGGTCCATTGCTGAATTTGGAGAGGGCCATCATAATGGAAGACATGGAAAAGGTCAAGTTACTGAATGACTTTTTTGCCTGCACCTCATTATTAAGATTTGCCTTCAGGAATCTTCAGGACATTGTTAAGATTTGCCTCCAGGAATTTGTCTTCATAGACAAGCTGTTGATTTGTGGGCTGGATAAGCAGACAGTGAGGTGGGTTGAAAACTGTCTGAATGGCTGGCCCCAGAGGGTGGTTATCAGTAGCACAAAGTCTAGCTGGAGGCCACTGACTACTGATATAACTCAGGGGTCTACACTGTGTCCAGCCCTATTCAACATCTTCATTAAAGATCTTGATGATGGCGCAGAGTGTGTGTGCAGCAAGTTTGCTGGTGACACAAAACTGGGAGGAGTGGCTGATACACCAAGGGTCATGGTGCCATCCAGAGGGACACTGACAGACTGGACAAGGGGGCTGAGAGGACTCCCGTGAAGTTCAGCATGGACAAGTGCAAATGCCTGCCACTGAAAAGGAACAACCCCCTGTACCAATGTATGTTAGGGCCACTCATTGGGAAATCAACTTTGCAGAAAAGGTCCTGGGGGTCCTGGTGGACACAAAATTGAACATAGGCCAGCACTGCCTTTGCATCAAAAAAAGGTTGATGGTATTCTGGTCTACATCAGGAGGAATGTTGTAGCAGGTCAAGGGAGGTGATCCTTTCCTTCTCTCTAGCACTGGTGAGGCCACACCTGCAGTACTCTGTCCAGTTTTGGACTCTGCAGTAAAAGTGAGAGATGGAGTTACTGGAGAGAACTGAACAAAGGGCCACAAAGATGGTGAAGGGAGTGGAGCAATTCTTCTGTGAGGAAAAGCTGAGAGAGCTAGGACTGCTTAGCCTGGAAAAGGCTTGGGGGAATCCTATTAATGTATTTAAATACCTGAAGGGAGGGTGCAAAGAAGACAGAGCCAGGCTCTTTACAGTTGTACCCAGTGACAGGACAAGAGGCAGCAGGCATAAACTGAAGCACAGGAGGTTCCATATAATCACTTTTTACTGTCAGGATGATTAAGCACTGGCACAGGTTTCCCAGGGAGGTGGTGGAGTCTCCACCCATGGAGATACTCAAAAGCTGCCTAGAAATGTTTCTGGGCAATCAACTTTCAGTGTCTCTGCTTGAGCTAAGCAGGAGGTTTGGACCATACGACCTCCACAGGTCCCTTCCAGCTTCAGGCAGTTCTGTGAATCTGTGAATCCCAGGCCTCTGACACCAGCAAGAAAGTCTGGAGTAATAAAAACTTACCCTAGGTGGAGGAAGACAAGGTTAAGGAATATTTGAACAAATTGGATATACACAAGTCCATGGAACCAGATAGGATACACTCATGAGTGCTTGGGGAGCTGTCTGATGTCACTGCAAGGCCACTCCTCGTCACCTTTGAAAGGTGGTGACACTCAAGGAAAGTTCTTTAGAAGCTTGAGAATCTTGAAAAAGCAAATGCCACCTTACCTAGCAAGATGGAGAATCCAGGGAACTACAGGCTGGTCATCTCCCCAATTCCAGGGCAGGGAGATTGAGCAAATAAAGCTGGAAACCATTTCCAAATATACGGACAAGCACGTGACTGGTAGTAGTCAGCATGGTTTTTTGAAGAAGAAATCACATCTGACCAACCTGATTGCCTTCTACAATGAAATGACTGTCTTGGTGACTAAGGGGAGGGCAGTGGACATTGTTTATTTGGACTTAAGCAAGGCTTTCAACTCCTCTGTAACACACCCACAGGAAAACTGAAGATCTACAGACCAGATAAGTGGACACTGAGGTGAACTGAAAACTATCTGAAGGGCCAGGCCCAAGTCCAGACCCAGGCCAGTAACTAGTGGTGTACCTCAGTAGTCCGTATTGGGGAAGGGGGGGCGGGGGGGAGCAAGGCTGGGGTCACATCTTCTTTAATGACCTGGACAATGGGACTGAGTGTACCCTCAGCAAGTTTGTAGGAGATACAAAAGTAAGAGGAATAGTTAATAGAGCAGGCGGGTGCAGAATAGAGCAGAAGAACCTTGGTAGGCTGGAGAAACAGACAAACAGGAACCTTACGAAGTTCAGCAAAGGTAAGTGCAAAATTCTGCTCATGGGCAGGGATAATCCCAGGCAACAGTACACACCGGGAACTATCCAGGACTGGAAAGTAACTTTGCAGAGGAAGACTTCAGGTCCCACTGGGCAACAAGCTGTCCATGAGCCAGCAATGTGCCTTTGCAACAAAAAAGGCCAACAGGCTTCTGTGCTGCATTAGGAAGACCATTACCTGTAGGAAGAGGGAGGGGATCCTTCCCCTCTACTCAGTACTGGCAAGAATACCTCTGGAGCTCTAGGTCTAGTCCTAGGCTCCCCAGTGCAGAGACACATGGACATACTGGAGTGAGTCCAGTGAAGATCCAGAAAGTTGATTAAGGAACTGGAGCATCTGTCAGATGGGAGTCTAGAGAAGAGAAGGCTCATGGAGATCTTATCCATATGTATAAATACCTATAGGTGGAATAAAGAAGACAAGAGCTAGAGTCTTCTCTGTAGTTCCCAGTGGGTCTGCTCTAAATAGGCACAGGTTGCCCTTTGAGATGGGGGCTCTCCATCTGTGGAGATATTTGAAACCCAACGGAACAGAGTCATGTGCAACCTGCACTAGGTGATTCTGCTTTGAGCAGGGGTTTGGACAAGATTATCTCCAGAGCTCCCTTCCCATCTCAGCCATTCTGTGATCGTGTGTGAGTCTGTGAAATACGTGCAGTACACAAGCATGAAAGATTTTAGTAAGGTGCTTATTCAGCTCCAGGGAACCCAATCCCACCCTGGAAGTGAGGGTGGCCTCCAGAGGCCTTGCTGACCCCACCATTCCGGGAGTGCTAACAGAACCAGCCTTGTAGCAGACAAGTATGGGTGCATTTTTCCTCCTTATTTCTCTCCTGAACACTTTTTCTGACATCTTAATTTACTTCACAAATACTGCTGTCAGACAATACTTTGCAGTTAAGTCTGTAATAAAGCAACATAGTTGTCACGAGTGTTAAATGGAAAAAGAGCATTATAGAAATGTGACCTCACAAAGTCTGATATATGTCTCGGGAGCTAAGCATTTCCCACTTCTTCAACATTTTCTCTCTCGGTTTTCAAGGGTTTGCTTCACTGTGTCGCTGAGCCCTTTAACATCTGCTGAATCAGTGAGTCTTGAATGCTTCAGCCCTAATTTTGGAGATGCATTTTAAACTCTGGAAAGGATTTGTGCTCCTGTTCCTGGCAAGAAACTCAAGATGTCAGGAAAAGGGGCTGAGGGAAGTGGTAATAAAATTCAGCATAGTTTAAAGACAAGTGACAAGCAAGTGGAAATGGCTTGCAATGGAGCTGGGAACTAATTCAACAGAGTGCTGTATTTCAGCAGTTTTATATAGCAGTGACATCATTAGAGTGTTTAACTTAATCACATTTGAATGAATAAACTATCAAGGTGCTGAAAAATAATTTTACCTAGAATATATAATCTTATACTAAATTCATAAGCTCACAACAAAATTTATGCCCAAAATTTAATTCCTTGCTATGGCGATATTAAAAAGGATATTTCCTTAGTCTTCCAATTTTGTCATCAGTACCTAAGTATAGCAGAAGCTAGAAACTGAAGGTTTAATAGGAAGGGAAAGGGATATGGGACAAGACTGCAGAAGCTCCCTCCAAATGCCATTTTTTTGTAACTAAAGAACACTATAATAAAAAAAATTAAAATAAAAAAGATTTTGTTTTTCAGAAGATGTACCATAGCATGGGTATTGCCATTTCTCTACCAGTAAGCTTCAACTGTTAGTACTACAGACAGCTCACCCATCTTATTTACTCTGTTCAGAAAAAGAAAATCCCAGTAACACAGCATTGGAAAAGATATTTACCACACAGGGTGGGTGCAAACCAACCTGAAAACAAATGGAGGTATTTTAGGCTCTGATAAAAAGCAAACAAAAGTAGGAATATTTTATTATTAGTTTAGCTTTTGCTTCTTAAGCCACCCCCAGGTAAAATAGTGGGGTGCAGTGCTGCAGAAACGTTTCCCATAACGTTTCCCATGTTTCTCAAACAGCACTGCAAAGCATTCTGTACCCAGCGCTTAATGGTTACATCTATGCTAGTCCTTCAGTTGCTTTTTTATTAAATAATTTAAAGTCCTTATTTTCTTCCTGCGGGGTTTTTTTTTTCCTTCTATTTCTTGTTCTATTTTTTCCCCATCTACTTTAATCTCTATTTTAATTAAATTTTATGTTTACACAGGTACTCTGTTTTCTGCACTGTGTCTGCATCTTCTCCTTCTTTTGAAATTCATGTCCTCTTATTTCTCTCTCTATTACTGGCTCTTGGCCTTACGTATCAAGGCTAGTAAAATTGCTTACGCACAGAATGAATTTTAACTTCACAACCAAAAAAACCCAACAAACTTCCATTTTCTTGGCTCCTTATATGATTCCCATGCACTTTCCTTCCCATCAACCACCAGTACGTGCTCCTGTCACATGCACTGCGTTTACACTTTCTTTCCACAAGGCTTAATGAATGGCCTTCTCCACTGGGTGCTAAGGTGAATCCAGACAGACTGGTAGCTCTCTGTGGAGCACAGCAACATGTCAAGCATAAAAACAAAGAAGAAAGGGAATCTTCTCTTTGGTTTCTTGCATGCTCCCTTCTTTGCCAAGCCCCATGTTTCTCTCAGAGCAGGCTCTCTTCCTCTTCCAACGATATTCTGGGCTGAATCTTGATCTTTCTGGTCTCTTTCATACGTGAGAGCAAGACCCAGGGATTTGCCCTTGTGTCCTTCCCTTAAACACCTGCTGACCTTGGCAGAAGTTATGACTAATGTCATTCTACAAGCAATACAAATCTTCTGCTACCAGCAGTTCTGGTATGGAAAGCACAGCATTTCTCATTCACTCTTACCAGAGACACCTTCCTATAACTTGTTTTGTTAAAAGCACCGTATAGGTGTCTAGATATCCTCCAGTACCAGCACATACAGGGTGTATGGCTTATCACTTGTCTCCAGTTATTTAAACAAATTTGCTTAGCTTTGTCAACAGAAAATATTCAGCCATAATTCATTCTGGATTTCTCATCAAGCAGATCCATTGTATCAACACAGCAAATAAAAGACCATAGGTGAACATACTTTATTTTAATCATGTAGCTGTGGTTGCAAGGTTACACCAGCTGTATGCTACTGTCCACACGCCTTTGCTTAAAGAAACCCTTTCTCATTTAAAGCCGTGATGTGCCACATAAAAGTGTAATATATAAAGTTACAATGGAAAGACTGGAGCACCTTAGGCAAAAATAGAACAAAGCTGTGAAAGATCTCACTCCCAGTTAAATAACAGTAACATGTCTAAAAACAGAACAGTAAAAAGTCATAATCGCCAGTTAAACTATCACTTCAGTGAACTTGAGCTGGATGGTCAGAACACACCAGGTATGAAAGGTCTATAGTCTTGGTATTGCTCCAGATGGTTTCAGCATTTGTCACTGCAAGCACAAGTGGAATGCAATGCAAGGCAAAAGGCTTTCAGGGAGAAAGGAAAGCTGAGTTCCACTTTAAAACAAATTTTGTTTTCCACTCTCATAACCAAGACACACACAACTCTCTGGATTTACATCCTTCCTACCATACTGTCACCCATGCAACACTTTTTACCGTATTCCTCACTTAACTGCATTCCTAATTTTTTCCACTGGTGGTAGCACTGCATTCAGACTTTGTGCCTGCTCTCAGCAATCACACAGTAAAAGCATGCAGGTGGATCCCCAGATACCATGAGGCTCTGTACAAACTCAGGCTTCTACTTCTTATGTCTGCCCAAGACAGCCAGCTAGAATCGTCCTTACCTGGGAGTAGATCCGAGTTTTGGTTTTGAGGCTGAACTACACTCAGCTGTCTCTGGCCACTTATGGTTCAACCAGCATCTTCAAAGCATTTAGGCACCTTATCTTTTATTTAGCAAGCAGAATATGGATTAATGTGTAAAATAAGCATAGTTTATTGCTCAATATTACCCTAAGCAAGGGTGAGAGCAAGTCATGAAGGCTTTCCAAATAACCAATATTAAAAATATTCATGATCTCAAGCAGAAGCATTTTTTTTTTTAAATCATGTATCTTATTCTTTCCATCCTTTTTTTTGACAAATTCATCTAAAGGCACTTACCTGCTCTAAGTAAAAGAGTCTGGCACCTATGTTAGCTACTATGTATCTTTTCAGAAATACCTTCACAGAGCTTATTGCATTGCTGGGGCATTTCAAAGGGATGCCTACAGTGGGCGTGCCCAGAAGTTGTGGCAGCAGATGTATTTGACAAATGCACCTACTATCTGATTATGTCATGCCAGACTCCCTCTGAATCTGAGGATCAGTCTCTCATATGTTTAGGTAAATCCAGTAAATCTTGCCTGCTGTATGAAGTTGGATGCTATGCCCATAGCTTTGCAGTCACTTAAAATCATTGCTAGACATGGCTGATTTGTGAGGAACAATACTACACTGCAAGTATCTTAGGCAGAACTGAGATTTCCCATCAGCACTATAAAAGAAATAAACCCCAGCAGCCTACATAGTACATCTTTTGATCTCTGCATACATCGTCAAGCTTTTCACTAATGCTAAATAAACAGTGAATCAGCAAGGATCCTTTTAATTTATCTTCAAAGTTCCTATAAATGGCACACATCTATTGAATAATTAGGTGTCTAGAAAATAAGGATGTACAATTACAGTTTGTATCATATGGGCCACATATGTGCTGTCTTACATTTTAATAACCACTATTGTATTAAAATTATGGAACTGATAAATATGCTTCTGGAATTCTAGATAAAATATTTGAGGGCAAAAAAATCCCAGACAAACAAGGAAAAAAAGTGATCAAGAAAATCCCCAGATTCTGCTAATTATCCTAGACTAAGGATTGGAAAGATTTTGCATTTCCTTGCCTTGGTGGGATTCCAGTATGAAGGAGACCAGTGAAAGGGATGAAGTAGCAAAATTCAAAACATTTTGAACTTACAATCACAGGCAAATGGAAACAATTTGAAGCAGTACTGGAAACTCATTCAGCAAAATATTCTAGTTCAGCAGTTTTATATGGCAGTGACATAAAAACATAACAGAAATACCATGCTAGCTCAAAAAGTTTCAAACACTGTACTAATATGTACTGCAAATAGGAAGACTCAAAGAAAAAAAAAAATAGGAAGGAGACAGTGAGTCATGAAAAGCCAGCTCATTATGCAAGTGAATAAATGCCAGTTAAAAAAATGTAAAGGAAAATGTTCTAAGAAATGAAAGAATTAAAAAGACACTGATTTAACTTTATATGTTACTTACAGACTTCTGACAGAGTATAACCTTCAGTGATATTCGTTTATTGTAAACAGACTTCTGTGAAACATCTTATTGTGCTTCAGCATTTAGGACTATAAGCAATGCTGCTACCCTCACATCACAGCTGATGTTTGTGTGCATCTGCTATAGGCATTTTTTGTTTTCTTCTCATCTGATTCTCTTTTAAAAATAGAGCAGAAGCACAAAGCTTTCCTCCAATCAGTGGCTCACCAATTCTTAGTCCATATTTTTTTCCAAAAATTTTAACCAATTTCAAGTTGCAGGAAAATCAGATGTAGACTGCACATGTGTTTTGTTTTATCTTAAAGCTAGCACTGTTCTTTGGAGCAAAATCTTCTGTGTGGTGAACTACATCATAACTAATCACTAGAATTACTTCTTAAGAAACCATTAAATTGCTTATTTGCTCTATTTAAAGAAATCGACTGTTATCTCATGCTCTTCGGAAGTCTCCACAGTTCCTCAAGATTCTATGAGCCATTTAACCAGTACTACAATTTTTGCAAGAGTCTTGAGGCACTGTTGAGCACACACTGGTACAAAGGCTCCAAAAGGCACTTTTTGCACATCCTTCTGGTCTTTGCTGAGTGCAGGTGCCTCTCTCTGTACTGCTTTTTGGGAAGACCACTGAGCACCTTTTCCCCCATACATCCCATTATATGATAAGGCTCCAGGTGTGTGGTTCAGGTCTGCTAGCCTTACTAAACGGAAGCACTGCTGGTTTTGCCTTTTCCTTCACAATATGCGTTGAGAGGAAACAGGGAAGAGGTGTGGGACCGGACTCCTTTTCCTCCTGGGGACACAGACACACAGGATCTGGACAAGATACCCCACCACCCCAACCCAATGAAACCTCAGTTCGTCATCCTCCTTTCACTCCTATCAAGTCCTGAATAAAATGGCCCTTTTGCTTCCCAAAAGCAGCTGGTGACAGCAAGTACAGTTCTTCTGCACTGGCTTGCGCTACCTGTTCGCAGCTCCACGGAGAGGCACCTGTCAGCGCTGCTGGCAGCAAGGAGGTGACTCGGGCAGAAGACTCAGTATCCTTATGTAGAGTATATTCAGCAAGTCTTAGGAAGCCCAACTTGATGTTTTTCCTTCATCCAGAAGATGCAGGAAATTATACTTAAATTATACACTTGAATTAAGTACTGTGAACAGGAAAACATGTCAGGATGGGGGTGGCGTGGGAATTACTGAGGTTTCTGTGTGAGATCTCCTGAGATATTTTTTTTTAATAAAGGCAGTGTCTGAAAAGCCGAAGTGCAAGCAGTTCACAACCCACATCCCAACAATGAAACCAGGGAATCTATTCCCAGGGTAAGAGGGTTTTGGAAAAAAATGATCATTATGTCCTACTGCGAATTCATTAGTTATGTGTTTACAAAGGGACATCATACACACAGAAATTTCATTTTACAATCAAGCTTATGATTTAGTCTAGACAAAAGCAAACACTTCATTAGCACAGGCATTCCCATCTTAATGTATACATCCATAACATTACTCTTAACACTTTTGTGCTTTTTTTTCCCTCTAATATCATCTCCTTAGAAGGCATATTATTCCTTAAACAAACTAACACAAGTTCTCAAGTTATCTCAGGATAATTATTCAAAAGACAATGCAATATTTGATAATAAACATTAATAATCTGGTTTTTAACAAAGTAATTCATCATATAAACAAATGAATCAGTCAGACACTAAATAAATATCTTTATTGGTAAATACTAGCATTTTGCTATTATATCATGTAGGACCTGATCCTGCAAGCCCTCTGTATACATCTTTATCCCCACTGAATGATTGGTTTCATTTCTTGTTCTAATCTACTATTTTACTTTGAGCTGAGCAAATACTTTCTGGCCACTAAGTAATTGAAATAAGCACTGGAATACATCCCAACAGACAATGATTTCCTTAGATGTCTTTGTAAATATTTTTTTTCATGTTTATGAAATCATCACAAACATTTATCAACAGGAATTAAGTTTTTTATATTTACAGTCTGAGTTGCATCAGTCAGTTGAGATCAATCAAATAAGTTCTATGTTCCTTGTTCTTGGCTTTCTTGTTGAACAAAGCGTGACCTTTGCACTCAATTTGAAAAGCGTTTTCCAATAACTATTTCATAAGTAATACTGAATTACCTTCTCCAGACATTTGAGCTAATAATACTGGGCTAGAAAGGCAACAGCCTCTAGGAGAATAACAAGCCAGGACCTCTCCTTAGGGAAGGCAGACAAGAATGAATTACCTTCTATCTGTTCTAATCTACCACAATTACTACCTTCCCCAAGGCAATGGGGATGGCCTTTTTTAAAGCATACAAAATTGGCCAGCCCTTTAATTCTGAGTTTACTCACTCCTGTTCAGGGATGCCTTTTTCCTTGCATGCTAAATCCAGAACAGAGAACTGCAGGTAAGAGGCATTAACTGGCCTATGCACCCCTTGTGCCTCAGGAAATTTATCAGGATAGCTCCGTACAAATAGATGTGTCAGTGAATTCAGATGTCTTAGTTGGTTTTTGAAAGGAAACACAGGAGCTTGTTACAGCTGAAAAACTTACAAACTTAAATGCAGTAATTGTTTATTTCTTCTTGCCCAGGTCTATTTGAAATATAGTTTGAAATCAAGGGTGCTGAGGTTATTAGAAGTACCTGCTGTATTAACTTAAGTTTGGCTGAATTCTGATGGTTTCTTGGATGCCTTTGAGCTTTTACCACAGTATAACATGAAACGTTCCAAGCACGTGGCAAAAATTACAATTGTAACAAATTTCTGCCTGAACTGAAAAAAAGGAACATACTCTGAAATTACTCTTTCTATATATATATATATATATAGGGATATACACATGCGCACGTGCACACACGCGTGCGCGCGCACACACACACACACACATCCCTATATAAATACTTCTCTAAATTACAGAAATTGATTTTATTACTTCTTATGTTGGTATTTTAAATACTTTACTCTGTGAATCCACAATATGACAACTCCAGAGAGATAAATCTTAACACAGTCTTATAACCTTCACTAATATAAATATATTGGCAAGGAACTTTGACCAGCAATAGTAAATTTTGAAATTTAAATAACTATTCTACAATTATTTTAACTGAACAACAACCTACTACTGAGTACCAATATTCATGGAAAATGTGAAAAAAAAGATACAGCTTTAACTTCTAATACTCTGTATGAAATGCAGCTTTATGAAAGGAATGTAAAAGAAAATTATGTATTAGAGACTCAGTCTAAGAAGAGGAACAGCAACTTATACTATGTGTTTCAAAAAAAGAATACTGTATGCCTGCACTTTATCATAAACGACCATGTTAAGTCTTAGTTTCTTCTTGCCTGCAAATGAAGAACGTTGGTTCACACAACTTCTAAAGTGTGCATGAGTATCTGATTAAATCCTGTTCCTTGTGAAAATAAAGTTCATTTACACTTAGAGTGAACAACAATGAGGAGTTCATTATTATAATAAGACATTTAAGGACCTTGGTAGCCAGTACCAGTTGTATTTGCAAGTAGCTCCTCAGCTTTTCTGGGTGTTGTTTGTTTGGTTGTGGTTTTGGTGTGTGTCTTTTTTGGTTTTTTTTTTTTTTTTAGATTTTTTTTAAAAAATAAAGGTACAATCATAGTTATTCATTTACTTTAAAAATTCTAAAGATGAAGAAAAGTAGTGTTTATACATATAACTCCTCATATAAATTATAAAACTCAAGTTTATCTTACAGAGTTCCATCCCCAGAAGAAGCATAAAGCACTTTTGTGGTACCTTCACCAGTAAATATTTATATCACATGAAATCTGAGAAATGCAGCAAAGACGATACTGCATCCCAAAGCTGAAGGAGAACATTCTTCTCAGGCAGTCTCTTGTGATGCATGTGCTCCATGGGAACATATGATTTCTGTGACTTGACTGAATTTCAAACAAAGGAAACATGAAGGAATTCACCTCACCAGTTCAGTAGCTATAAGAAACATCAGTGAACAGCAGACTCATCCTGTTTGAGGTCAACAGTCTTTGGAAGACAATAGGAGGGAGTTTAAAACTATGACAACAAGATCAAATAATAATAACAATAATGAGGTAAACTCCCTTAAAAGGCCAAATAAGCTGAGATGTCAGGACACAGTTTGATTGTACTTGACACCCAAATGTTTCTGTAGCCAGAGTCCAGCAAGCTGCATGGTAGAGGCAAACGTACTTGCTTTGGACCCTAAGCACATTTTATATTGTTTCGGATCTAAATTGGGGTCACACTGAACTGGATGAAAAATATGGACAACTCCTACTTCTTGACTTCTGAAAGCCTTCAAGCCAGATGTTATCACTTTAGTAAAGAGGTCTACATCCTCTAGTCCCCAGCCTTGAATTGAGGTATCAAATCCACCAGCAGTAAGTAGATCACTTTTGTAAATACAGGTAATTCCAAATCCATACTCCCTCCAAAATCCAGTTTTTTTTGTGAAAACAAAACTACCCTCAGCTGGAGGGTTGTCTCCATATATTACTTTTGGATCATATTGGCTAAAGATGATAGGGTAGTAAACCTGTTCTCCCTGAATAGTGTTATCTCTGCATCGCTGGAGGAAGTCTGGTGTGAACACCAGATCAACATCACAGAACAGCAGCAAAGTGCCATTGTCAAACTGAGATGAGGCCATTTCAAGACCTAACCCTCTAGAAAACTTTCCTGCCATCGGAATCAGGGTCATATCTGCCTTAGGATACTTAACATTGTATTCTTTCATCAGCTTTATGTGTCTGCTGGAATCTTGGCCTGATTCGGAACTGAAGAGAATTATCGCCAACTTTACATTCTGACTGGGTATCAGACAAGTCTTCTCAAAGTTATCCATAAATCTTGAGAAAATGTCAAATCTTCCTGTGAGAGGGACAAGAATATGTATTTTCTTGTCACTGCGTCTCGCAATGTCTTTGGTGCCTTGGAATGATGAAGAAAAAATCTTTAAAGAATTTGAAAGGAAAGAGAAAGATTGAGTGTCAGTGTTGGTATCCTCCAGTAGGCTTCTTACATCCAGCTCCTTTGCTTCTTTGAAGAAAGGTTTGCTAAACAATTGCTGAAGGTAAGCGTGGCGTCTCACCGGAACCGTAACTTTCCTTCCTTTGTGCCTCTTGTACAAAAGCAGTAAATCCAGAATGTACTCCACTCCATGCAGAGGGTCCACCCTGCGGTAGCCATACAGTATTTCCTTGAAATCAATGAGCCTTCCTCTAGATCTAGAGTTCTCATTTATAATTTCCATGACTTGCATCACGGTGTCATCCAGTGCAGCCCTCAGGACGCTGCTCAGACTCTGCCGGGGTGGCTGGTTCTCCACCATTGAGTAAAGAAATTTTCCTGTCAGGAACTCCCACTCGATGACTTCATCCCTTTCACGTGGCTGGAAATGATTGAATGATGGCATCATTCCCAATTGCTGATCTTCCTTATTTACTTCACTGTTACTGAGCTTGCTCATCAGGGCACTTTCTCTATGGAGCTGGATGGTCCGATAGCGCAGTTCAGAAATTTTGCGACTCAGTATGTAACTGTGCAGCCTGTATTGGTAGGCTGGTCTTTTGTTTGGATGAAGTGTTATGGCTGTGTGAATCTTGCTGTTGTGAAGATCTTGAATGTAACCTTTGCGGTTGTGTTCATAGTTTTCATGAAACAATTGCTGCATCTAGAAAGAGAGATAGAAATGAAAAAAAAAAAAAAAAAAAGACAGTAAGTGGAAGTACTTCTACCCACAAAAGGACCTGCATTGGTATTGTTGGTCATTACCAATTCTAATACATCACGACTATTTTTAGGTAAAAACTTTAAAGTTTTCAGTAGGAATTATTCACACTGTTTTGGTCTCATTTTCAGTGCTGTCCAAATAAGTAAATATTGTCCTCTAACTAAACAGAAGGGCAGATATCTTGGGTTTTATCTTCACCTAACTGCAAAACTAAAGGAAACTCTTAACTGAAGGTCTGTAGGTAATGTTTCTGAGTTCCTAGGGGCAGGATGAATGCTGCTATGCATTAAACACTAAGTCTTCACCTACATCTAAACCCTTATTAACACAGATCCTTACTGAAAGTTCAACAGCACTGATGATGTTTTTAAAGAGGCTATTGGATTTATGTCTATGAAGTACAAAGATAGTTGTATTTTCTAGACACACACAAATGGATAGTGCTACTTATTAAAAAACTGAATGGATTTCATTTAAACAAAACTGTATTTTTCCCATGCGACAAAGAATCCAATGACAGAAATGTAACCACTGGAAGATGTGAGTTGGCAGCAATAATATGTCAATTAAGCTATAGGTCATGCTAGTATAACTCATCTTCAGTAATTTCCAATGTATTTCTGTGGCAAAAAAGACATTCTACTTCTGCCAAATTAGTACTGGTAATATTTTCTATTCAAGATGTAGTGAAGAGATACCTTTTAAGGCTGAAGCACAAGTCTAGGACTTAAAGTATCACCTGGCCTTTATACCTTTCTGTGCTAACAGCTAAACTATGAGCAAAGCATAAAACTTCTCTAACTTAGTTTCCTCCCTAAAAGAAAACTTCCCTCATTATTAATTTAATGTGATGAATATTTATTCTTAAATGAGAAGTGATAAGGAGTAAAATATTAACATCATAAATAATTTTAAGATCCACTGTTCTTTGCTATGCTAACACCTATTAACTCCAGAGAAACAGAATTATTTCCCATGAGTAGCAGATAAAGGAGAAAAGGCTGCTTTTTTTTCATCTGCAGACTGATCTGTTATTAATACATAGGGAAAATATGCTAGTTATATAGAAAATGGTTTTCAAGGAGGTGTAAGGTTGAGCACTAAACAGATTTTGAGATGGGTAATGAAGTTTTTCTTTTATACACTGAGGGAATCAAGAGGGGTGAGGTCTAATATGTAACAGAACATATTAGATATGCTCCACATATATAATACACAATGTCTCAGACTCCAAACGTAGGTCATCTTACTCCAGTTCCTTCTAGAACAGAAGTTTTGCTACTAGAAGTAATATTAAGCACAGGGCAACAGATGTACAATAACTCCTAGCAAAGCTAATATTCATGATGAATAGAACCCATTAGCATGTACAAAAAATACACAGTGTCATATTTAGAAAACCAGAATTTTAATCGAGAATTTGTAGAACCTCCCTCCTACTCCATTCAGACCCCAAATGACTCTGCTTGAGCATAGCTAACACTATTAGTCAGGTCTGCATTTTTGAGGCTACAGTCATATAGCATGGAGAAAAAAAGAACCTGATTCTGAGAACGATGTTAATCTATTTTAAATTTCCCTTTAATAAAACAGCTATGTCTGTTATATTAAAGCAAGAGTGAGTGTGAAAAACACATACATAGACACAAAATGACTCAAATACTCCTTATTCACAGAACTCCTACCTACAGCTGTTAGAGCACATTTGTTCTGTCTTGGGAAGTGGGTATGTTGCTTGTCGTACGAGACGAGATGAACCAGGGACACGATGGTTTGGGCAATTTCCTTGCTCATATAGTGAACAGGAACCAACACTATTAGTACTGAGTCAGTGTTTAACCAGCAATGCTGGCAAAATCAAAATATGTCTTCTCTGAGGGCAAGATTATCGATTCAATTAGGGAAAAGTGCCTGGTAAAGGGCTGGGTGAGGATATTTGGTCTTTGGAAGGATAATTTTCCCTTCTCTCTCTTCAATTTACATTTTGAATAATGAAAAAGATCAGCCAACGAGGTGAGATTCCCATCTCTCTGGTTATAAGCCATACTCCCTTCCTGGCCCCTTTTTATTTAAAGCTGTCCAATGTGTGCTCTGCAAGGTGACTGAGCTTTTGCATTCTCCACTTTTTCTGGAAAGGGTGGAATCCAGGATTTTCATATTTAGAATTTTACATTAAAATCCCCTTATAGGAAAATAAATAAAGAAAATATATAACATTGAAAATGAAAGGAAGAAAGGGGGACGCATTAGTTGCTGAATGGTGTTGAAATCCTTCCCCATAAATCCTGACACTCTTTCCTAAGTGTTCTAACCATGAAGGATCACTTGAATTTTTCTTCATCCACAATGAATAATTATATTTGAGAATAACTGAAACAACTATTTACTACCTTTACACATTTAACTTCTGATATCTGAATTTCCACAGTTTTATTTAAAGTAGTATAATGTATTTTATCCAAAAGATTTTTAACAGATGACAAACTATTGCTGTAAAAGTAAATGCAATCCTCCTGTTGTGCAAATTTTTCTGTAACCTTTGAGTTATTACAAGCTCAGCATCATAGCAGATTCATTAGCATCACCCATCTAACAGGAATATTTGATTAATATAAATACCACGTTTTTATTACATTCCAATTTCAGATGCCTTGGTTTATTAGATATGCTCCATGGAAATCATAGCAAGAGGATGTACTCCATTATACTAATGATTTTGCTTTTGATAATCAACAACAGATTAACAACAGCAATGAAAAAAATATTGAATCAATTCAGTAATACAATACTATCACACATATAAAAAACCCATACTCATCCATTTTAAATTATGATACTGAACACTTCCAATAGATCTCAATACAGAGAAAACAGTTCAGAACAAAGATGACACCCAAATCATAAATTCTTCCTGAAGATAGCAGGTTTTAATCTTGGTGCCACAATACTGCAGGTCAAAAATGTCTTTTTACAACTCAAATTTTTAACATCTAGATGAAAGCAATTAAATGAAATTCTAACTTTGCTTTGAAATTTCCAAGCAAGGTGGTCAAGCCTAGGAGCCAAAAGGAAAGATGATTAAGCTTCCTGGAGAACTTATCTGTGTAAGGGCCTGAACTGGTCAGTGCAGTCATCAGTGATGTGGAAATGGAGGTGAAAGATTTACTGAATATAAACAAATTATTCAGCATGTTAAAAGTAAACCTTCCTGCAAAAGTTCTTATGACTTTGAATGGCAAAGTAATAAAATGGCAGATTAAATTCTGTGTAGATAAATGCAAAGCACATGCAAACAAGGCAATCCTAATTACATCTCAAGAATGTCAGACTGTGCAAGCTGTTAACACTCTGGAAGGACAACCTAGTTACACAGTAGGCAATTCTGTGTAAATGTCACATCAACGTTCAACACTGATGAGAGGAAAAGCAAATAGCATAAGAACAAGTCTAGGGTGAATCAGAAACATCATTATATGGTTGCGTCCATATTGCACCTGAATCTTGAAGGTTGTGTGGGCAACTGCCTTGTATTGTGATGTCCTACCTGAAATCGATAAGATATGAGTAGAAAGGTACTAGCAAAGGCCACCAGATGATCACACATGTGACTCATTAGATGACTAGATGACTAGGGTGAAAGGGAGTAATTCAAAGAAGTCCAACCTCAAGATCTGTAAAGTCAGCTGCAGCATCAGGGAAATGGATGGGAACAGTCACCAGTCTTTTCTCACATAAAGAACTATGACACACACAATTATGCTCTCAAGATTCAAAACCAGAAAAGGGAAAACGTAGCTCAACCACAGAACAAGCTGCTGATGGCAAAAATTTGCATGGCTTCGAAGAGTGAGCCAACAGCTTAGTGGGAGACTTCCATCACTGCTATGTAAACAAGAAGGTACACTTTCTCCACAACATTGCTGTACTGCAGGCTCCTGGAGCCCCAGCTGAAGCTGTGTCACAATATGTCTATTGTCTTACATCCCTGCTGCAGCTTCTACCGGTTACTGTAGAGAGAAGATATTTTGTCAAATCAACATTTAGTCTGACATCATACAACCACTTTATGTTCACTGAAAGCAGTGAATGGGAGAAGTTGTCTTCAATTTAATATAATACATGGAGGCACAAAATTTTATTTTTTCATATTGCATGACTATGGCTTTCCTGAAGAGTTTGCTATCTTCTGAAAAATACTTAGAGAACAACTAATGCTAGAGTTGGCATGGACTTTTGCTTGCCTCCTTTCACACTAGATGCAACTAGGAATTGGAAAGAAATGTGAATAATAATTTCATGTTCTAAGGAACTCAGAAAGGCAAGCCAGAATAAAAAAAATAAGAGACAAATTAAAATAAAGGCAATGCTTTATCATCGTGGCAGAGAAATACAATAGCTAACACATAAGCACAATGTAATCTGCATTGCAAGATCTCAAATCATTGTAATCCCTGTGATTTACTGATGTAATAAAAAAGGAAAGTTCTTATTATGGATACACAAAAGCCCAAAACAACCTACTTAATTACTGCTAGACTATCACATATTAAAAGACTGAATGCAAATGGTGCTTTTTAAATTAACACATTTTTTCTTTGAGTATTGTTTAAGAACAATTTCTTTCATTTAACAGAGAGGACACGGAACTTAATCCTCCAACCACTTTAGCTTTTCCTAAATCTACAGTAGTACTAAACTGTTGACCATTTTATCTAAATTGGACTTTGAATAAGTTTAGAAATAAGATGAATAGGAATTATTCTTGGTCTTTCCTCACCCTGCTTTTTAGAGTTTAGCTCTCCTAAAGATGAAGATTTAGTCACAATTTCTAGTGACTTCAAGGGGCATTTAATTCATATGAAGAATACATGTACCATCTACTGTGTTTGAGAAGATACTGTTCGTCTGAACAGCAGCAAGCTGAGAGTACCTTAACTGAAGGACGAGCTTAAAAAAATTAAAAATTCCAGTAGCTACAAGCACATCAGGATGTTCTCAATAATGGGTACTATAAATACAATGCAACACTAAGCTGCGAGTAATCACAGGTTTCTGTACAACAAAAAAGATTTCAGCAAGTCATTTGGTTTGGTGGTATGAGAAAAAATGTCAGCCTGGAGAAGGTAAGGATTAAGACTGGAATTATGCAATGCATATGAACACTGAAGCAATAACTAGTTTAAATGAGGGACTGTCAGTTTGGAGGGAAGTCATTACAGAAACTTCTGAGGAACAATATATGTGGTGACACTGGCACAAAATCTGGAGCACTGCTCACAATAGAAAGTAGAGGACTTAGTGAAGAGACAAGAGGAGAAGACACCCCACAAGAAGAGCCAGAGAACTTGGAGAAGTGACACTGCAGAAATTCAGTTGTTTTAGTAATACAACACACATAATCCTACACCTGTAGTTTTAAGATTAAGGGTGATTAAGTATCTTGGGAAAGTTGACTCTTTAAACTGGAAACAACTGTCAAGTAATAATAATAATGATAATAATGATAATGGTGGTGATGATGATGATGATGATGAGAATAGTAATAATAGTAATAATAATAGTAGTAGTAGTAGTAGTAGTAATAATAATACAGTAAGGTGACATGGTGACACTAAGAAATATCAGTGGGAATCCACAGAAAAGGGAAACAAGATTTTGTGTTGCATCAGTCAGAATATTTCTGAAAGACACAGCAGACAATTTCATATTATTTTGAACCTGTATCTTTATCAAATGTGTTGGACCAAATCAATGTAAAAGAGATTTGCCAGGACCAGAAACTGTCCTATGAGAAGTTAATTTATTTGGCTGGTTTAACCTTGGAAAACGTAAGATAAGAATCATATTGTATTCAAATTCATTAAGTAAATTAGAAAAAGATAAATAAAGGAAACTAGCCTTTGGTTATATGTGGGTGGGAAATTTAAGAAAAATTTCTAGCTGTTGGAGGATGAAGGCTTTACATTAGATTTTCAATACAAGTAACGCTTACAGTTTGATCGGGTTATAAAAAATCTAGATTGCTTGTAAGTAGGGAAATCAATTATTTGAGAGATCCATTCAGTTTTTCCTAGTGATATAGTGTTTAGTTTTTAGTAAGAATTAATTAAATATTATTAATTGGCAGCAGTCAACTTTCCTACAAACAGACATCACATTGAAAATACCTAACATTCCCTTTCTATTCATAGTCCTCCACCAAGAGTAGTTCTAAATGTTTCCTCGTAGTGTAATGACCAACAAACCAGTTTTGTATCTCTAAAAATGATGACTGGTAATATAATAGCTTTATAACAACCATTTGTTTGTAGTTCTTAATGCATCTGAGTAACAATGCTGTGAGGCATTTTGCCACAAAAACAGAACAAGGATTCATGTTTCACTATTCAAATGATTGTAAGAGATTAAAACCTACTGCTATTTGCATATTATGCCCATCACTTTAGCATGCGATGCACCCAGAAATGACAGGGAAAACTGAAGTGTAACTATATGAGTGACAGTAAAACACCATGTATACAAGAGTTATATCTTGCTGCATATTGAAAGGCAAATCAGCCACAGAAACAAGAACTGAACAGTATTCCATTTCATACATTATTAACAGACACCTTAAAAAAGCACCAGAATCAACAGCCTTCCTGCTGACACCTTTCCCAGGACGAATGAAATCTGATGTATTGATTCCAGCTCTGGTACGGAGGGGTTAGTAAGTAAAAAAATTAACAAGTGCATACTAAAAATTCAATTAATAGTTTCTTCAGCAGAAAGGGATCTAAGTTATTATTTGGAGATTAGCTAGTTAAGATATGTCATGATCAGAATAAAAAAGAGCTAAATTTTTTAGACTTTTTTAGAAGTAGAACTGTGCATTAATTATTTATAATGCTTCTCCTGACCCTTACCTTAATGAGATTAAATAAAGGTTAACAGCAAATTCCTCCCCAACTCCCCCCCCCCCCCCCCAACTCCTTTCTCACATTAGAGAAATAATGAGAAATTATTAACTTAAGAAATAAAAACTTTTATCACATATAGCCATTGGACTACAACTAGCTCAGCATGCTGTAAGCCAAGTGATATCAAGAAAACCTACAATAAAGTGCTCAGGAAAGAGTGCTACTCTGTTAATGTTGGTAGAAGTTTTTGACATCTCATGTCTTAATTGCTTTAAACTAAAATCCCCCACTCCAAATCCCAAAGTCTTCCTGCAATTTGGACAGACAATACAAGAAGGACATACAGTCATGCTGTTTTGGTTATAATTCTAGCTACTGTCCTGCTATAGGGTTACTTCACCAAGCACACAATGTAATAAAATCCAACAAATCTGTACAGGCAAAACAAGCACATGATAGAAAAAGCATGGTAAGTACTTTTTTTATAGGCTAAATTTAGTAATTTAGCCTATAAATAGACAAATTAAACAGCACTGACATGCAAGTACAGAAGCAATGCTTCAAGAAAACAGCAAAATGTTTGAAATTCCCCTCTGCACTAGGTGGACAATTGTGGAAAAGGCTGCATTTCAGAAATTAACAGGTTTAAGGAAACTAGGTGGTCACCCTTTCAGCTTGCTCAGGTTTGGTCTGCCTGGTGTCACTGCCCCCTTCTTTGGTGCAAACCAGCCTTCAGAGTAGTAGCATCATGGGTGATGGGTAAGAGGTAATGGTGCAACAGTGAGAATGAACAACCAGCTCCCCCCCTCACTGCCAATCTCCTTTCCATTGTCATGCAAAAGCAAAAAAGCTAGCTCAGAGGTTTTGAAAATGCTGAAGATGTTAGTCACTCCCAGTTCTGGGTGAAAAAGGAGAAGTGATCATGGAGAAGCTAAAACCAATTTTTCTATCTTAGCTCAAGCTTTTAATTTAGTGATCTTCAGACTTGTGTTTGCTCCTACATCCTCACATCACAGAGAGAGCTCAGGAGGGGAAAGCACATTCACATTCTCATGGAGTTACACAGTGAGACACTGGCAAGTGCACTGGGACAAGCTACATGTTTGCAACGTGAGTCCTGGGAGCTGAACATGCCCTCCTCAGCCCTGACTGAACATACTCATGGTCCAGCTGGTAAATCCATTTGCAGCTTTGCTATTCATTTGCCTCATTACTGGTGATTTATCATGGTAGTATGGCCCACTATTGCATCTACGTGACACCTCTAAGCATGCACGTACTTTATATCCTTCTGAAGATCTTGGCGGGACATGCACTTCCTTAGGCAACAGGTCTGTGCTTAAAACTTTTCCAAATGATAGAACTGTTCTCAGGCTCCCTCCAGCCACATGAAGGAGCAATCCACCCTCCTGCAAGTCACATGCTCCTCGCCCACAGGGCCACACTCCCAAAGGGATCTCGCCCAGGTTCCAGCCCTTGCTGCTCCTGGTACACATGCCCTGCCCGCGGCAGCGGCCCTGCTAACGGGTGGCAGCTCTGCCTCAGGTGCTGCTTCTAGAAGCTGTCTGAGAAACAGGGATTCTGATTTTATTCCTGCAGTAAAGAAAGATGCCCAGTATTTTATAGCCAGTACCCTGCTGGAAGACTTAAGAGATGGCTGCCTTGGCTTCTGAGTAAACTGTTCCACCTCTGGGAGAAATGAGAGCTGATAGCTGTTCGCAACTTGTCAGTGAGCTCTAAAAATACATCCAGATCTGGAAGAACTGTATCAAAGGTGTTTTCTTGTCTGAGTTTGCGGACAGTTAATGTTTACTCCTAACCAATTCTTTTTGATTGTACTTTTCCTAAAAACAAGACATTCTTTCAGTAGCATTGTATATAGCTCAGACAATTTGAAGCTGTATAACATCTTACAGTAGTATCTATATAAATAATTCAGAAAATACAATTCCTTACATTCTGAAATTCTGTCTTCAGACTGTAAAGGTTATATTGATTGTTCCAGGATCAAGAAGTAGTACAGTAAAAAGCTGTCATGCCGAGCCCTTAAATAATTTGCTGTGATCAAGGTGAAGATAATAAATTTTCCTTTCAAATATCAAGACCTAGATTTCAATGACTTCTCTTTGAGATATACACTATGACACAGGTGCTGAGTTGATTAATAAGTAGTATTTCACAGACTTTAAGATATATTTCATAACTTTCATTCAGCATTTTAGAAACAATAAATATGAACCCTTTCAGCATTTGCATCAAAACATTAAAATATTTCAGCATTAAAATAGCATGCTTAATTTCATTATGATGGTGTACTAGTCACCTATAATCTGCATCAACTACAATCTACGAGAAACACTAGCTTTTTAATGTACTTGCATTAGTATTTACAGAATTCGCATTATATGTTTTAAAAAGCACTACAAAATTTGATCACAAAAGAAATCCATAATCACTTAAAGGAAAAGAAAAATACATCTCCAGTGTAAGTCACTAAATCTTCCCAAAGGTTCACAAAAAACACTTCATCATAGCATTTAAAATATATTTCTACCTATAAAGCATACATTTTTTAATATGCCATTGAGAAAAATGTTGAATTGTTAACTTCAAGGAGCAAAAGAAAAGGAAAGCTAATCTTATCCTTAACTGTAGACCATGTAATGAAGGTATTTTATAACCGTCACTGATTAATAAAATTAAAAAACAAGTTTTTATTTTAGCGAAAATAATAAAGTTTTATTGCAACTATGTTATTATTTATTAAAATAAGTTCAAGTTACAACAAATCTATTACATAATACATGTATTTTGAAGTGTTTAAATATTTTTACTTCTTGATCTTATACTGTCCCTTTCTCACCTTGTGACAGATTTGGCCATTCACAGGCAATATTACTAATAATATCTGTTAAATTATTAGCCTCCAACACTAGCAACATAAAAACATGGAAAAAGTCTTTAAAGGTCACCTACTTAGTCAGTAATATCAAATTCTATCCTTTGGATTATGGAAAAAAGATGAAACGGTGATTTGATGACATTATCTTTTCTGAATTGTTTCATTGTGTCTTGGGAAAAGAGCTAGTATATTTGTTTAACGATAAACTTTACTAAAACATGGAGTTGTGCATCTGTGTATCTGATTAAAGAGCTGAACACTAATTACTCTTGTAAGTGCATTCATAGCACAAAAGCTGATTACACATATTAAAGTTATACAGAAGCTGGAAAGTTGATTCTTTTTGTGCTATATGGGTAATATCACATTTGGTCTAGCAACATATCCCACTTTACAGGATTAACCCAGGGGGAATTTTTGCTGAACAATTTCCCTTTTGTTAGACCGCAAAGGTCATGAGCAAGTCCATTATTTTCATGACCAGTTGGGTTTTTCAAGTTTTTGAATCTCTGATCCTGTATTTAATTACATAGAATTATGAAAACATTTTGTGGCTTGTGACATATGGTGTGGGTCCTCTGGACCTTTCTGCATTAAGCAACTGGTACGTGTTTGCCTATAATCATTGTCAGTAATCTATAATGAATGCATACTGTCCTTTCCATTCTCAGGTTTCCAGCAGTGCTGATGTATATATATTCAGCTTATTCCAACAGCTTTCCCTCCCGGAAAAAAAACCCAAACAAACAAACAAACAAAAAAAACCAACCAAAAAACCCCAAACCAAACCAAAACAACAGACTTGCACAGAAATCATCCAAATCTCAACAGTTAGCACGCTCAACATTTTTTAGACTGGATGTACTCAGCACAATAAGAGGGCTGAAGCTTTCTGTAGTATTACACCAAAGATCTGTTTGTTCTGACTGTATGAAGGTACATGGGACAGTATTTTGTAGATACTTGGCTACAGCTATTCCTAAAAGTGTAGCTGCAATGCATCCTTTCTGTTCCTCACTTGTAGAGATCAACCTCCCCATGTGATGTGTCTAACAGCCCTCATCTATCCAGCCCTGTTTCAGGCTAATCAACTGTGGTGGGGCCCAGGGAATTAACACCCTGTACTGGGTCCAAAGCTGTGTCACATGCCATGACCTCCCTCACTCCTGTCATACAATCTGATACAAGGACAGAAGCTATGCACATCATCTGCATTTCTGTTACATTGCCTGACGTGGGGAAGTAATTCCCTTCACTCTCAACCCTGCCACGTGTAATGCACAGAATCTCTACTGCTGAATGGAGAAAGCAGAGATTTTCTTCTGTGCCTCAAATTTCAGTGCAATATGAAAATTTAATGTTTCCATAACCTTTATGCTTCAAGTACTCTGAGCAGGTAATCTTATTACAGTGGGAAAGAACAAGATCAAAGTCAAGAGATCGAGAGAAAGCAGCACCCCTGCATACCCCTGCCCTAGTAACAACACTAGTTATAAACAATATGAGGCTGCTTTCTCATGCAAAATCCCCATACAGTAGTGATATTTTACAAGGCATAATCCGCCTTACTGGGAAATTAGCATCTCTGCAGACTATAGCAGTCTGACACAAAGGGTTCCCTGGTATTTATGACTTCCCTTGGAAAATATGTTTAACTGAATAATCTGTATGCCTGTATCCCTACTTAACCTGTTATCCACTACAGAAAACCTACATCTTACATTGCTCTGCAGGAGCTCAAAAGGTCTTCCTTAACTGATTCAGTCATAAGTATCCTTATTTTTGAAGTGATTCAGCAATTCACATGTTGAAACATTGAGAAAAAGCCATTATCTTGTCTGATTAATCTAAAACAAAATATACTAAAAAATCAGGGCTACAAACCCTGAGATCTAAGTGCTGAGGTAAATTGCTTCAAAGTAGAAATGCTTCTCTGCCTCACTAGTTTGTCACATTTCTGGCTAAATGAAAAGTTCTAAGTGAAAGCAATTATTTAGGTTTAATATTCACAGTATATTTATCATTATAGCCTACACAAGGGAAATGCTCTGAGGTATTATGTATCAGTGCAGTCAATTATTGGGATACAAAAGATTTTTCCTCACCTTGTTTGATTGGGTGTTAGGAGTCTTTAATAAGTATTACCTTTTGATCTTAAAATTTGAGGCTAAAAGGAAAGGGAAAAAAAATTTTTCAAGCTGTTTTAATAGCTTTTTACCTTCAATTTTACCTACTGTTCTGCAGAATCTATTTTGATACAAAAGACAGCAATAATGAATCGCCCTGCAGTCCCCAAAGTCCACGGTTATTTGGAAGCAGGACTACACTTTCCGTAACTATTAAAAGAAACAACAGGAATGTATTTTTTGTGACTAACTATGTGAAGCATTTACCAAAAAATTTCTCCCTTTAAGCTTAACATCACAACTATTTATTTACAGCTATTAAATACAAACTGCCTTTGCACAGCAAGAGGAATTCTACCACAACATTCTGTCACCACCACCCCTCAAACTTTTCTTTTCTGCAAAAACATGACTTTTAGGAACTTGTTAAGTAATGTCAATCCTGTGCAACCTGATGCAATTTTGACCTTCAACCTTCAAGCTGATCCTGCTTGAAGAGCAAGGGACTGGGCCACATGACCTCCAAGGTCTCTTTAACTTAAATTATTCTGTGACCCTACAATTCTATTAATAAGTCTTCTGATATTATGAAACATAATTTGAAGAGGAATATGTGGCAGAAATTTCTACTGTACTATTGGTATTAGGGAATCTGCACCTGGAATTCTCCAAAAGTCTTTCAGAAAAATATAAGCTTTGGGAGACAAAACACTGACAATTCAGACTATTTTTAATTTGTTAATATGTCACCTATGTCATACAGCATATATTCAAAGGCAAACAAGTAACATGATTCAGAAGTTCTTGGAGTAATTCTGCCTTAAAAAAGATGCTACTGAGTTGGTTTGTTTATGCTTTTTACCCTTTATCTTACAGTTAACTTTTTCACCTATCTCTTTTCTTGGAGTATCCTTCTGTTCTGCAGATTGCTGGAAAGTATTTAGATGCAGCAAAAAATAATAATTCTCCTGTGCTTTGTTGACACACTTTCATTTAATCAGATACCTAAGGGGGTTTTTTTTCTGTTTTTCTTTCTTTGTTCTTTTCTTTTTTTCTTTCTCTCTTTTCTTTTTTCCTCCTCAGCCCCCCAGTCCAAGATTGAATATTTTATATAGACTTGGAATTATGCATCAGGAGCCCTATGAGACTAGTACCACAACATTCCTGAAGATGAAATGCATAGTTTCAAAAATATTTGTACACAGCCAGTTAAACAAAATGAAAACAATGGCTATTTCATCAGCTGAACCAATGCAACTAAAGACACTGGCTGGTATTTTCGTAGCATGCCACTGATGCCATGAAGAGTGATATATAACATATTGTGAAGAACATATTTCTTCTTTTGCTAACAAGACTGTATACATACCTACCAGATAAATGACAAATTGAAAATACTCAGCTTAATACTGAATACTCAATACTTACATCTTGGTCAAAGTAGAGCTATTAAAGTACTGCCCAAGAAGAAAAATCACTTAGCTGAAAAGCTCATAAAGGTGAGAATAGAAGTTAGTAAGAATGAGACATTTTAAAAAGTCAGAACAGAAAGTCAAAAGAGAATGCATCACAAGAGGACAAGGATGGGACATCATCCTATCCTAGAGGGTAGTAAGAACCAATACACTTACATGACTAAGCAAGAATTGGGAAGGTCGGATACACTGACTGGAATTTCTCATACAGGAAATGTAGCTTGCCCCATATAGAAGAATGCAGTGCACCAGCACATCACTTCCCCGCTACTAAAATGCTTCTGAATGGTAAAGACAGTAAGGCAGGGAAATGCACACAGGGCTTGCTGTGTCAGAAATCATATATTCTTTATGTCAAAAAGTGAATACTAATGGTGTGCTCCTAACACGACTGCAATGTTATGTCTTGCTTACACTCATCTCCTCCCACTGGGAAGTTAAACTGTACCAGGAATGCTCACACAGCTGGAATTTGGGGACTTAGCTATAGGGGATCATGAGAAATAAGCACTAGGTTCATTAAAAAGACAGCTTTTCTAATACTGAGGGGTTGCTAGGCAGAAGATCAAGCCCAAAGGGTCCTGGGACTGCTAGCCAGAGCAGTGCTGCCCCTGGCTGAAATGCCAGATTAAAATTTGCTATCCCCTGCAGAATGGAACCAAACAGAAGGCAGTTTGGTAAGTTTCTCAATACAGTGTTTGTTCAGATCTCTGATCTGAACAGATCTACAAAAGAAATGTAACAGAACGCTGCTTTTGCCTTTGCTATGGCTTGTCTGATTATTTCTAGAGGTATTTTCTTTTCAGTATAGACACTTCTGAAAAGAAGTGATTTCATATGTGAAAATATTCATAACTCATAACAGAAATCAGATTAGTAATTAAAAAAACCCCACTGAAATGGGAAAAAATGTTTACAAAGTCATTGAGGTCCTTGGGAAAAAAAATGAGATTGGCTGAAAAAAATCCTGTAGCTTTATCTGTATTTCAACACAATCCATAACTATGCATCTAAAATTTTATTTCTCTTGAGATACAGGCATGCAGCTTGTTTTCTTCTCTACTGTTCACCAGCTACAGTTTTCTCCTTTTTTTCTTAAGACATTATCATTCTACTGCAAATACACTTCAGAAAACTGCTGTTTTTACCCTTTAGAAAAAGCTTTTGAAGCCTTTAATTGTAAGAAGAAAATTCAATAAATGCTCTCATAACCAATTAAGTACAGATTTATATTCCAGCACTCTCAGATAATGTTGAAATGATGTATAACATCCATAACTTCCATTAAGTAACACCATGAATTCTGTGTCTAAATACTTCACCAATCAAACAAAACTGTCAGAATATATTACACATCTGTTCACGCTGATGCCTAAACACCTACAACAAAAGCAGTGTAAGAAAACACTTGGCCTCAAATATCTTTGTTTATTCACAGTTAGAATATTTCACAACAAATTAGTTTAAGTATTTCAATTCCCCAGTTCATTAGCCTCATTTGGATAGATTTTCCACACAAAATAAAGGGCAAGCATTATAAAGAAATATATGTAAACAAAAAACTTAAAAAGCTTAACATAGGAGAGACACAGTGATACTTAGTTATACATTTAAAGATGGAAAATAAGAATTAAGTCTGCAGCATCTATTTTAAATTACACTCAGGCACCATCAGATAAAAGCTTATGGCAATATTTTATGCAGTGCTGGTCTAAGGACTGAGGCAAAAATGTGACATAGAGGCAATACATGTTTTTAAAACTAACTAGTATAAAAGGACAACATAAACAAGCTTCTAGGGGAAGAAAACTTCTAGGGGAAAAGAGCTTAAAAGCTGCCTGGAAGCCTTTTGGATATCTTAGATAGCTGACTAGTTTTCTTGCTTCATGCTCAGGCCATAATGTTTGGATTTCTGTTTTCTGGTAATAAATGTGACATACCGACAAAATCTGAAGTATCAAGAGATAAAAGATGATGGAAATTGGGAAACTAAAAAGAAAAACAGATCAGGGCTAAGACTTACAAGGAAGTTATACTGTTAATATAGAAGCAGACAATCTCATAAAAATCAGTACTTGTATCAGAGCACCTACTTTCTGTTTAAAACTCTAAAGGCATTACATTTATTTGATTTGCTTTGAAGCCTCCATGTTTATTCCAATTGCGCTTGAAATCCAGCATCTTGCAAAAGCTGTTGGGTGGAGTAGGTATTCAGTTATGGACATGCTGGAGCAGAGGAACCCTGAAAGATAGTATCCAAGGGGGAAAAACAAACAAACAAACAAACTCCACCAAACCAAAAAAAAAAAAATGAAATTGAGCAGAAGCTACAATCCCTTCTATACAGGCTTGTCTGGGTATGAGACCGCGAATGTCATCCCACTTCATGTGATGTCAGTATATCTAGGCTTGACAGACAAATGACAGATGACACAAGCACTGAAGTGTGTTTAAGCACTCAGCCATGACTTACTTGATTTATATACATTTATATGGAAGTGGTTTGGGAGACTTAGAGCTATGACAAAGGGCTACCCAAAGCAGGAAATACTGCTGACTAGTAATGTTGACCTTTCTTACATTGTTAAAAAAACAGGCATAAATTGTATCATTACAGCAAGCCACTGAGCAGTGCCCCACTCAAGGTGCCACATCTTTCTGTCTGCATTAGGTAAAAGAGAGGAAAACTTTCCTCTTCCCATTGTCTTTGCCCATGCTATAGGGTTTGTCTGCTGTGTCCAGAGCTTTTTCTATACTTCCAGGCTCGCCTTTGGGGATCACGTGTCAATCCGGTGTTCAGGGAGGTGTGATGCCTTATTGCCAAGAGAAAGGAGATCTCCAGAGCTCTCCTCTGGCAGAGGTAAGTTTGGTTCCCCACTTCTCAGCTAGTGGTAGGGCGTTGTGTTTCATTATGCAGAGGTCTCGCCTGCCCGAGTGCAGGGTCTGTCCTTCCCAGGCAGGGACAGGTGACTGAGTTTGGCATGGCACCAGAGCCCTGAAGATAACTGGAACTAAAACCTGCCTCCAGCCTTGTTTTTCTAATTCTAGGAATATTACCTTTACAGAGGAAACATACAGTCATGCAGCTATAATAACACAGGTATAATTTACAGATAACGGATAAAAGAAAGTGGACATATATTTTTTACCAGACAAAGAAACAGAAAATCAGCAGCTCTAAAACAGAGAAAAGGAAAAAGTCTGTGTGTGATAAAGTATCTAAGGGAGCCAGGGCTTCTTAACATTATTGAAGCTCAGAACTTAGCATGAAGCTGAAAGGATTAAACATACAGATAATAAGAACATCCAAGATGACAGTACAAGGGAGAAGAGCAGTTAGAATCTTTGCTGCTCTGAGGCCAAAGCAATTTGGTAGCTCAGTAACGGCCCACTGCAAGGTCTCAGCATGAGCTCACTGCAGAGATCAAGCCTACAGAACGCAGCATTAATAACTCTTCCCAGAAAAATGTATTTAGTAAAAAATGAGAATTTGACCACTTTCATATACATCACATCACATTAACATACAGAAGACAGGATTTTCAGTACCTTTGGACAACCAACCAATGAAAAAATTTTTTTAAGTTTGTAAGCACATCTGGGGAACACTTAAATATATTGCAAAGTCCCATTTTCAACTCTCATGTTTAAGAAAACAGAAGCATCAGCAGAGTATGGACCAAGTCTCTCTATTCTATTTCTGCTGATTAAATCCTCCCTTAAAATAAAGTTGAAAGTAAAATTTATAGCAACCTCTACAAAATTTGAGAATGACTGAAACCTGGTTCTGGTGTCTGGTAGAGCTAAAAGTGATTTCCATAAGTTACCCCTGGGAAACTAAAGACTCTATTAGAGCACCCAAAAAGTCAGAATTCTGTCAAAGAAACAACAAGCAAAATCAGTATGGTTAAGACTTTCGGTTATACTTCTCCATTCCCTTGACAAAAAAACTGCTTAGCAGTCTGCATCCTGATAACCAACATGATAGGCCAGATCTCGTCTTTTTTTGATTCAATTTTCCTGCACTCGCACAACTTTGCATCATTATTTATCTGAGGAAGTGAACAGCATGATCTTGTCAACCTAGTTTTCCCTTCTTGCTTTGTCAGTAAAAAAAAAAAGGCATGTTCGAATTAAGATTTTACTTCTTATGATGTAATCGAGAAGATTAAGTATAGCTTCCTTCCAGCTGATTTTATTATAACATTAAAGTTTATGATAAATTATGAACTGCCCCTGAGCTAAACATCTAATTAAAATAACATAAGCATGGCAGGATGTCTGTAACAATGTTTTTCTTAGAACAAATCCTAATTATATTGCCATTATACTTTTCCACAGGCATAGCTGTGTTTTCTGATGGGATAGGATGAAATTATAGCATTAATTAACATGAATGTATTCTTACAACATCACTGAAAATTAGTCTTACATATAAAATAAACAAAAAACAAGCCTACAGAGTTATATGCTTCATGGGAACTGGAGATGTTGAATTGAATAGTGACTCTTCATCCTCCCAGTATTATAAAATATCCTTAACAAGATACTTCATTGTTGGATTTCTGAATTGGGAAGTGCTGCTGATTAGTAAAAAGAAAGTGTTCCAGCAGTAGTAATTTAAAACCCATTTTATACTGCCTCATATGTCCTTAAGGCTGAAAATGTTACTATTTTTAATATACATTTGAAGATTTATGTTATTTAAAAAGTGGTATTACCCTCCTAATGGCAATTTCTAATTCAAGTCATACAATTCAAACTGATTTTTTTTTTCCCAATAGTAAAAGACCTGCACATTCATTTGCTCTTCAGTAATAAACTAGCAATTTTCTTACAAATCACAAAAGCATGTCTAGCTCAGAGATTAACTCATTAAGGAATTCATAATCTACATGCACTGTGTCTTGTATAACATTATATCACATCGTTCTGTTTTAGACCAAATCTGTCATAGCACAATGAAATATATAGAAAGAGGTTTTATGAATGCATATCATAAAACTTTTGGAACAAAATAGACAAAAACAAAACAGAAACTATGATGAATGGGAAAGTGCATTGGGGTCCAGCAAATGGCTGGGATTTATATATCAGGAGAAATACTCAAGCAAATTTCTGGTGAAAAAAATTCAGGAAAAAACCCATTACTTCGAATTTTAACAATACAGTTGACCTACATCATTCAGAAGTGAGTTGGTCCTTTTTTTATTACATTGTTCATTGGCTTGATTTGTGTTTTGAATGGAGGATGTAGGGAGAAGGAAAAGGGAGAGTAAGAATCAAAACAAAGTCCAATAGTTAATTTTAATTTTCTCCTGTCTTTCACTGTAAAATGCTTTAATACCTGGAAGGAATGAGACCAAACTAGAGAGAACTATGAAGCTATTTGTGTAGGATAACATTAAATTTATTTTACATGGGATGAATATTAAGAAAATGACTCCTCTGTCAAGGTGGCCAATTGTTCTATTTCATAATAGATATATATACCATATAATAGATACTATATATCATATAGTAAGATAAACTCTTTCTCACACAATTTTGTTTCATGATCAGCTTAAGATAACATTACAAAGTTCTTTGAAACCCATGAAACAGGGTTTTTACATTTGTTTTCTTGGTTGTATGCCTACAGTGAGCTGTTATTTCTGTTACAGCCATGCCTACCAATTGCTATAGAGTAAAACCAGAAAATATTCTTTTTAAAATACTGAACAGAATGGAGAAAACAACAAAAGGCTTTAGAGAGAGATGATAATAGGAGTAAGTTCATTCAAAAACATGGCAACAAAATGACTTTTCCTGATGATAATAGGAGTAAGTTCATTCAAAAACATGGCAACAAAATGACTTTTCCTGCACTGTTACTTATGACAGATGTGGAACATGGGGATGCAAGCATTAAGATACAAAGGGTACTGACAGTCAAGTTGCACTGAGATAGGTTTTAGGTGGATGTGTTGAAACGTCACTGTATCTGTCTCATAACCAGGCAGACTTTGCCTTCTGAGAAAAACTGTATACTAGAATGCGCAAATGACCTCACTCATATATGGAGTTCACAAATCTTATCAAAAAGGAAGAAAGAAATAATGTATTGGAACTTCCTGCTAAGAAGCTAAAATGGATTGAGACTAGGAACTAGAGACATAATTGGTTATTGTTCTTACCACTATTGTGATCATGCTGAAATGATCAATTGTTTGCTGAAAGATGTCAGCAAGCAAGCAGAATTTTCAGTTATCTTCACTTTGGAAATTAGTGTTGCTCTTTTCTCTTTAGTGTCAGGTGGGTTCTCTAACATTTAAAACATCTATCAACATATTTTCCTTACAGATAACACCAACAGGAATTTCTTTCAAAAATGAGGTCTAAATATACAAATATGGCACCTTTTGGAATTGCAGTGACCTTTTTCGCCAAATAGGGATGTTGTATTTAATCTATCTGTAAATAACTCAGATTCAAGCTTTTTCATACTTACTTGGCCTAATTATGCAACAGCTGCTATATGTTAACATTTTTCAGTCACTACCAGTCTGAATTACAGTTACACTAGTGACATAGAACAGGTCAACACCACAACAATGAAGCCCGCAACCTCCACCCCCATCTTGTCAAAAGGTTCTTTCTTTATTTACATAATTAGGAAGTATGTAAATTGCATCAACTCATTTCTATACTTGAATCCAATTGAAAAAACTCTTTCCATTTCAAAATTTTATTCTTTCTTTCATTCAGCTTAAAGAAACTACACATATAAACTGGTCCTCACTTGTCTTTCCAAAATACGTGCCTACAAAGTAATTCCCAATTTTTAAAATGACCACATTAGAAGCTTTAACACATGATAACATGAAATCTATCTTTATGTAGAATAATTTCTCATTCATAATCACTGAATTTTCATCAGTTTCCTTCCTGAAAATCCTTCCCATACAAGATTTGGAAAAGAAAGCAAAACCTGGACGCCACACACACAGCAAAGAGCACCCACAGACAATTATGCTCAATCGCTGCTTTAATATGGGCAATTTCTGGTACAGGAGATATATTTTCAGTGCAGTCTGACCTATCATGTTCATACAGTTGACACAGATTGAAAGAATGAGAGGACAAAACCAGAACTACTTAATATATAAAATGATCCAAACTCATTGCTTTTTGTTAAAGACTGTTTCTGAAGCTCCTTGAATAGCAGTTTTATAACACCTTTAAATGCATACAAACATAAGCATATAACTGCCTTCAAGGAGATGAAAGATCTTATTTGATACTCCCAGGAAGCTGACCCACAGTAGCATTTTTTATGTTGCTTTAAGTGCCTTTTTTAACCCAGGAGAGCTAGAAGCCCCTGCTTTTGCTGGCCTCCAAAGTCTTTTACTTAGTAGCTGAAAAAAAATTCAGTTATTTAAAAAAAAAAAAATTATAACAAATTAGCAAATGCCAAAAATAAGAAATCTTTTACTTAATGAGTTCAGAGAAACAGTGGATCAGGATTTCTTAGTTGAAACAAATAGTACCTCTGTCTTAGACAACAGTCACACTCACCGAAATGAAGAAGACAGGATTCACAAAGGTGGTTTTTTTTGGTAAATAAGCTAGAATATATACTAAAGGAAGATTTGTATTGTAAGACAGAAATTGAAAGGATTTTATACTTGATTCCTTTTCTATTTATCACCTTCCATCTCTTTATAGGCTAGTAAAATGGCTAGTTTAACTGATTCTGACTGACTGCCAAACAGCTTTATTCTTGAGTCAGTATAAATAAATCTAGAAGATGAGAAGTAATACACAGAATTGTTAATGTAATGTTTCCTTGAGTCTTTGAAAACATTTTCTACACACATACTGCATTGCATGTACAGGCTACACACCTGCTTGACAGTTCTACTGTAGCTTGGTATATAAAAAATAGACAATCATTGTTCTTATTTCAAATAAGCACTATGAAGTTTTTGCAAAGGCTATGAAAGATATCAGTGAAATGCATGAGTAACTTTCCATTTTGGGATCAGTAAAAATGACCAAGAAGTTATCAGTTCAGACACTACAGTAAAGGAGGTTCACCGTAATGAAATATATTTTCAGAACACTTATTTTTAAATTTCATGATGCCAACACAATTTTTCTAAAGCTGCCAACCACTTGAGAATTATAGTAAGCATGTCAACACCCTGAAAACCATCTCCATTATCTACACATTTGTCTTTTCGAGATGCATTATAAATTCAATAAGCTCAATATCACCAAGTGAACAAAGTTGTAAAGAATAAAACCTTGCATAAATACAGTATTTGGAAATACAAGTAGCTAAAATACGCATTTCCCAGAAACACTACACAAACTACAACCAAAATTTGCAATAATTTCAAGTTTACAAATTAAGATTCAGAAGGTAGGAAACACAGGGCCCCTTATAAAAATATTTCATGATTGTAATTTAAAAGGATTAAAACATAATTAACTTCCTATTTTCTGCAAGCAAAAAGGTTATCTATAGCATAGCATTCTATTGGAATAAATTACTTCATTACCTTTCCAACACTAACAATTCTCCCCAATAGCTGCAATTTTTCTTCAAATGATCTGATTTCATATAACAAAGTGCCAAATAATTCTTTTCAAGTTGTATTTGATTGGAAATTGACGCTGTATTGCAGATTTGAAGAGGGCTTGTATGTTCAAATTCTGGTTTTCCACCTAAAACAAGCAGATCTAATAAACAGCATTATGTCTCCCTACACAAAAAGCATCGATGCAAGGAAAGAATTAAACCTGACTTTCCCCAGTTTCTGAGAGTAGGAGATTTCAATGTTTCTATTCTTTCCTAAATTCTGGATGTAATTTTTCTGTTTCTTGCCAAGAAACAAAAATTAAAAACAAGTACCTGCTAGCCCAACCATCCATACTACAGAAATAATTGCTCTTACACAATTTTGGACTTCACAAGAAAGTTCAGGATCAAAGGTATGGGACATGGCAGCCTAGAGATGGAAGATTAGAGAGTTCAATGCACAAAGGTTTAAGCCTGGGCCAGAAATAGCCAGGTTGGGGGTTATTTTGACTCCTGACTGCTACTGCTGAATCAGTTTGGTCTCCTAGATCCTCAGCACAGGCTTCATGCTTTTAATTAATGAAGGCCAATTAGAAAAAAAATAAAAATCCAGTCTGCTTTCAGCTACTGCTGAAAGAAAAGGAGTGTAGAAATGAGAACTGCTCTTGGCTCCAAAGGTGCATGCCCTAAAATCTACAGATTCTTATTTCTCTGTCCCTGTCAGTACATGTGATCACTCCTAGTGTATTTTCTCCTTAAAGCTTTGGTTCTGGCCAGTGCTCCTCTGTCAGTTGTGGTCTCCACTCCCCTTTTTCTTTCCTACCTGCATTCCTGTGCAATGTCATGTCCCTCCCCACTCCTTCCCTGACGCACAAGGGTGTTTCCACCTTCTCCAGTCACTGCATTGGTGTGCTTTGGTGGGATAATGTGTAACTAGTCTTTCTGTCAGGAAGGAGCTGTCACAGATGGTAAAATATCCTTCCAGTAGATGTTATCTTTGGAGAGCATCATTGCCTCCATTTTTCCTACAAAACCACAGTGATTTTGGAGGTAAATTTTCACGGTGATGGTAAGTACACATCCTCACCTTGGTCACCAGCCCATTAACTTTCAAGTAGCCACCCTCAAGCATTGAATGTGAATCAACTTATCAGTAAGAAGGCACTTCTCTTTTCCTTAATATAGATCAGCAATATAGTTTCTCTAATCCTTTTCTTCAAAGGACAGCATTTTTTTTTTTAACAAAATTTAAACAAATCTGTTCATGGCATAGAAAATATCAGATCAATCTAGCAAAATCATAAGTAAAGAAAATAAAGCCCTTTTCTAGGAAGACTTATGCAGCCTGTAATTAAAAGCAGTACAGCTAGCCCAGCCTACACTAAATAAGAGCACACACACTGTAAAAGAACAGGGGAAACCTTAGGCTTCTCAAAAATCCAGGCATGTTTCCATGATGTGTTCTGCTTTAGCCAAAATTTCTATCACTTCTATTGCTACATTATCTGTCCTTGATAAATGAGTTCACCTCCAGAGAGTTTGTGGCTAGATGTGCAGCTGCACTAATTTCATTGTGTAAAGATTTTAAATATTTTGCTGAAGATTTAAAATATCAGAATTTTTCATTCATTTTTCATCATTTCACTTATATATATTTCTTTATTTTTACATTATTGTCTATCACCTTTAACCACAGTCACAACAGATTTTTTTCCCCATTGAAAGAAAAAATGTCCCCTGGCATTAACCAAAACTTAGATCAATCGAATATTCATTTTGTATCAGAGATTTTAAAAGTTTTGATAGGAAAACACATAACTTATTTCCTTCTATTAAAAAAAATAATTAATTTTAAAGGAAACTGCTGCTGTACATTTGGATGATATTAGCGAATGTGTTTTATATTTTTGGCTAGTAAAATATTTGAAGTTTGATATTTGCGACTGCTCCTTCAGATTTCCAGTTGCAGAAAACATGGTATTTTACCCCAGGCTCTTCAGCATCTATGTCCCCAAAGAACCATTTTGTTTATACACAGTATTTATATTCCCAAAGAACTATTTTCTTTGGACACAACACCGCAGAAAATAGTTAACTATAAAATTTAGGTCTCCTCAGTTTTGGCCAGGCATTTTGGATTCCAGCTGAGTTCCTAACTAGCCAAAGGTGCACTGCATACTTCAGAATTCTGAGTAAGAGGCATTGCAGGTACTAAATACATAATTTAGGTTCAGGGATTTTTCTTTCACAATGTATTATTACAGATTTGAACTACATTGAAAATGTAGAAGAAAACCCCATAATCTGACAATCAAGTAAAAAAAAAAAAAAAGAAAAGAAAAGAAAAAGGAAAAAAAAAAAAGGAAGGGGACTTCTTTGACTTCTTTGGGTTATGGATTAAATGAGTTTCAGTCCTGAAAGATCGAAAAATAAAAATAAGAAACACAATGTTCAATAGTGAATATATTCAAAATTTGGAAGGGAAAGTAATGCAGTACAAAAATATTTCACAGAACTAATTCCTACATACTATTTTCTTCAGAAGGCATGATCATGTAGAACATGACAGTTTCTATGCTTCTATGATCTTCCAGCAGGATGCAACACGGAGACAGGAGCCTGCACCAATAAAATGCTCAGTTGAGCACAACTGCAGCACCCTGTGACAAAACTTTGATGGGAGCAGTCCAACTTACACTTGCAGGCTCAGCAGTGTGTGTATTGTATTTATAGCTTTCTACTTATATGAATGAAATCTTTGCTGATAAAAGCAAAACCATGATCACTTACACTAGCAAAGTGCTTGCACAGATGTTCAAGAGCTATGAACAAAATTGTAAGTCAAGCTGATTTTATACTTGGTTATATTTTCTTTTAAAACAGATGGGTTTCTTTTTATGGCTTGTAAAGCCAATTTATATATATATATGTTCATTATCCCTATTCCATCTGTGCCTTTAATTACTGATTTATTTCCCTTTTCAGTAAGATATCCATCTCTATGTATTTAATTCCTGTCCATAGTGAGGAGTGCAAGAAACTTCATTTACCTTATAAAAGTGATGATGCTCTTTTAAAGACAGCACAGATAGGACATGTCATAACAAGTAACTAAACAAACATCACAAATAACTAAACAAAGTTCATAAAGTAAGAACTGTAACTGCATTTCTCTTTACTAGCCCCTGTATTTTATCAACTAATTATAAAAATCAGGTTTGTTGATGAGACAAAATAATATATATACGCTCATTCAATGTCCAATTCCACCTCATTTTGCATAAAGCTTGCCCAGAATTGTATTACAATTGTCTCTGCAAATCCACAAACTCCACCTCAGGGTCTCTGAAAAAGTTTGTGATTTTTTAGTGTAAACACTAAGATACAATTTTTATCATTCACAACTCCAACTTGGACAGACTCATTCTGATTTTGATGTAATTCTGCATTTTGATTTAATTCTGCACAAACAGAAAGTGGCAGCACTCCTCCTTGAGAATCTGTCTTTTATTTTGTAAAGCCATAAAACATAATGTGGATTTTGTTATGAACTTTCTCAAGATCTTAATGTAACCTCACCTAAATTGCACAGGTAGTTAAACAGTCATAAGAAAACACAGCAACAGTAAAGAAATAGTACAATTGACTCAGTTCATTCACATTTATGAGGTTATATATGTGTATATATAAAATTTAGGCAAATGGTGTAGTTAACTCCTTAGAACCGTTCATCTGGATTAGTAAACCTAGAATGGTTGCTTTAAACAGATGAAGTATTTTCTGACACGATTTTTTAATCCTGTTTTTTCTACACACATAAGATGTTTCCAACCAAATGGAGCGTAAAACATCATAAGCATTTATCACTATGGCTCACCAATAATTTCCTCCCCAAGACCAATTGCTGAGAAACAATTACAGTTCAATGGTGACATTCTAGTATAGGCTAAATTATGTACAAAGCTTGCAGAAAAGCATTAATAGCCACAGGCTAATATGTATATAAATCCCAATTCTGAAAGATTTTTAATAATGCATGTAACTTTTCAACAGGCTGATACAAATGGAATGTATTGTACCCCAAAAAAGGCATCTTTTACATTTGACCTGGCAATAGTAACTAATAAAATAAGGATGGTGGAAGAAAGCAAAAACTATATGCTACTGCTCTTCATAAACAGCAGCTGCACTGAATTCGTATCAGAGCTGCTGTGAGATACAAGAACTTGCTAACCAACTTATGACAGCTGAAGGGCTTTATTAGACAAACAACTGTCAAGATCCTTCCCTAGGAACTGACAGATTGCACATGTTAAAGAGCATCACTGACCAAGAACACATGGTTTATGTTAACCAAATTATTATACCTCTCACTGTAATCATCACTAAGGAAAAACTTCAAAACTGTAGTTTGTTGTGCTGTATTGGGTTTGTGTGGCCAAGTTTTGATAGCAGGGGGGACTACAGGGGTGGCTTCTGTAAGAAGCTGCTAGAAGCTTCCCCCATGTCTGACAGAGCCAGTGCCAGCCGGCTCCAAGACGGATCCACCGCTGGCCAAGGCCAAGCCCATCAGCAATGGTGGTAGCGCCTCTGGGACAACGTATTGAAGAAGGTGGTGGTGGTGGGGAAATCTGTGCAACAAACTCCAGCTGAAGAAAGGAATGAGAATATGTGGGTAAACAACTCTGCAGAGAAAGAGTGGGGAGGAGGTACTCCAGGCGTGGGAGCAGAGGTTCCCATGGAGGTCCATGGTGGAGCAGATATCCACCTGCAGCCCATAGACAATCCCATGCCAGAGTAGGTGGATGCCCAAAGGAAGCTATGATGCCATGGGAAGCCCATGCTGAAGCAGGCTGCCAGCAGGATCTGTGCACCTGTGGAAAAAGGAGCCCAGGCTGGAGGCGGTTTCCTGGCAGGACATGTGACCACACGGGGGACCCATGCTGGAGCTGGCTGTTCCTGAAGAACTGCAGCCCATGGAAGGGACCTACACTGGAGCAGTTCCTGAAGAACTGCAGCCCATGGGAGAGACCCCACGCTGGAGCACAGGACGAGTGTGAGGAGTCCTGAGGGGGAAGGAGCAGCAGACCCAACGTGATGAACTGATCGTAACCCACATTCCCCATCCCCCTACGCCGCTGGTGGGGAGGAGTTTGAGAACTTGGGACTGAAGCTGAGCCCAGGAAGAAGAGAGGGGTGGGTAGAAAGTGTTTTACAATTTAGTTTTCATTTCTCATTATCCTGCTATGATTTGATTGGTAACAAGTTAATTTTCCCCAAGTCAAGTCTGTTTTGCCCACGACAGTAATCGCCAGTGATCTCTCCCTGTCCTTACCTTGACCCAGCAGAGTCTCCTGTTATATTTTCTCTCCCCTGTCCAGTTGAGATGGGGAACGATAAAGTGGCTTTGGTAGGCACCTGGCATCCAAGCAGGGTCAATCCACCACGTGTTTGATCTTAATTCTAGATTAAGGTCATGCTTTCCTACCAGTCATCATATAGCATTAGGAAGTCTTCCAAAAATCAATCATTTATCAACCAAATTTACCTCATTCAGTCCTGTTAATTCAGGGTGCGGCTTTGTTAGAGCAGTTAAATCAAGTTGTTATACCTCAGTTACTCTCCTTACTTCAGCCCAAGTGAAAACAGTGATCCTATGAATCAATACTGAAGCCGGCATGATTGATTGTGATCTCCAGCACTTCTGTAACTCCAGTTTCCACAGCTCCCTTAAATCACTGTGCAGTTATCAGCACTGTGTTGGTTGTAGGGCCCCCTTCCACACTGTGACCTGGGCTGCCTGACGTTAGCTTTAATCACCACTTAACTCAAATCAAGGATTTTTGTACAGAAAAAGATAAAAGGCAAGACCAGTGATAGTCCACCTTTGTTATCTTGAGTAATGGAGAGAAAGGAGAAAGGATTCCTGTGCAAATGAGATGAAGCAGATCACACAGTATCCGGAGTGGGCATGGACCGCCAGCAGCACTGCGTTGGCACGCTGCTGTGTGGGTCTGCATGCCACCTGCTGCAGGTTCGTCAGCCCAGGCACCACATTGCCCCAAAGTAGCTGTACCAATTCTCCACCTTGGAGCCACAGGGCTGTGTTTGTGAAGAAGATGCTGTGGCAAATAGCCGCTGTCTGCCCCGAGCCAGCTTGGCGTGGGAACAGCTGCATGTCCTTGTACATGCCCCACTCAGTTTGCCGCTGTAATAATCCCACCTTGATTAATAGAAGTCAGAAACCTGAAAGAAAGCTGGGAGCACAGAGAAGATGACCTCTAAGCCAGCTGCACCACCTGTCATATAAGATTATGAACTGCAGCAATGGAGTCTCCAGTTGCTTGCAGAAGCACCATTTATTCCAGTGACCATTTAAAATCTCATTTCTGAAGGACTGTAGACCACAAACAAAAAATCCAAAGGTGTTTTTATGTGTATATGAATACTTGCAGGTGTGTTCTTTGTTAATTGCTGCCTGAGCAATGGAAATCACAAAAACCACCAGCTGCAAAGTGATTTCTCTCGTCTTTCTGGTGTGATAACTGGAGAGATGATTACTCACATTCTTACACATGGCTGTGCCTGTTGCAATTTCTGCAGAGTATGCAAATGTCTTTTAAACATTTCTTGCTTTACTGATAAAAGAGTGTACATACGTATAGGAAGTGAGAATGATAAGTGCTATAGTCCCACGCTATCTCACACAGGCAAACTTTTCAATAAGTTTCACTACTGCATGCCTTTGCCAAAAGCACGTTAATTTTTCATTACTACATACTCGCAGCATCAACATACTGAAGAATTCTTACAATCTAGAAGGCTGCCACACCAAAACAAAAGAGTAGGCTATTGATATGTATGTAAAATCCTTCCTTCTATGAGTACTTCAACTGATGAGGTCAGTGCCTTGTATATGATGATTCTACTCAGAAATGAGGATTCCTCTTAGACTGTAAGGAACTTATCTGTTTCCTGTAAGGAAATTAGCTAAACCTTTGAGAAAACCAGATATTACTTTCAAAGAGTGCATGATAATTACCCTTGTGCCATCCCCCTGCCCCAAGGAGATTGTAAATAGCATTTGTTTCAATAAAACAATCTAAGTTTCAAAAAGTACAATAACAGAGAAGATGGATACTATAATGCTAAATTGTTTGGCATCATGCATAATTTTTAAATGATACTGCCTCCAAAAAAGTTCTCATTTGCATTGTGTTTATTTTAGTTGTTTAAAGCTATATAGTTGGATTTCCTGTTAGCTACTGTAAAAAGATGTTAAAGTTCTTCTTTCCCTGGACAAGGGTATCATAGCCCACCTTACTTAAACAGAGGTAAAACCCACTTCCTTTTCTGTCAGATTCTTTAGAAATCTCAATGATAGTAAGACAAGGCAAATATATAACAGACAAAGTCTAGTACTTTGCAGAAAACCAACACCTATAAAGGTGTTCAGTAAGACAGGATTCACTGAAAACAAACAGAAATGTAGTGAATTCCAGCATGATGAAACAAAAGAGATAATTTTTAACTTGAGAATTTGCAGCTTCACAATTTCTTAAGTCTCAAAATAATGAACTGAAATAGTTTAGCTGATCACCCTGTTCTCAGGCCCTAAGATGTAAGAAACATCCAGATGGAAAAAACCTCACCTAAGAACACTGCTTCAGCGTTCCTATGTAAATCCTTGGCATGTCCCGCTGCAGAGACAGGACAATGTACAATGTTGAGGTGTATCTGAGACCAAGTTCTGAAAGAGCAGGAGTCTCAGAAGGTGACTGAGCACAATTATTCCAGATTTTGTTGAGTGTTTTAGTAACTAGTCACAAAGAAACACTGCTTCTATACTGATATCCTGGTAAACCAAATGTTCAACACCTTTTTTTTCCACCAAAAGAGATAAACAAATACTCACTCTATAGCCCACACAGAGAATAACCTGAGACTAACCTAGATTTACTTTCAGCTAAATGTGGGACTAGACTTTCAAATAATGCAGATGAAGTTAAAATGATATTACCAATATATGCATTAAGCATGCATATCAGCAGCCAATTTTTTAAGCTAATGTCCAATAGTCTGTAGCTAATCCGACAGCTTCACAGACTATTACATAGGACCATGCATTTATCTCTTTTTTTCGCTACATTTATCAAGACAGAACCTTAAATAACTGCAATTATTTTACCTTGTTTAAAGGTAAAACACTCAAGAAATAAAATTAGAATGAGGGAGGAGTATGCAGCTATGCATAAAACGATTAAACAAAACTCTAAACAAGGAGAGAAGGAACAAATTGTAACCAGGTTTGGGTTGTTTGTTTGATTTCCGTTTTGGTTTTTTTTGTTGTTGGTTGTTTTTTTTTCCTCCAAGAGTACTGTTTTGAGCCAGCAAATAAATAACGCAAAGAATCTGAAAGTATTCCAGTCACAGTAGAAGGTAAGAAGGTAAATATGATGAGATCTGATTAAGATACAGCTTTAACACCACATCTGGAAATACTAGCAAGTTATGAGTGTCATCACAGGTTGTCACCTCCCTTGAACACTACTTCCCCCCTTCGTCTTGACTTGGGATGGCTACTATAACTAAGCTGCCTCTCAGGCAGTCTTCTTTATCTATCAAAAACTTTAAAAAGAAAATTGGAACTTAAGTCATCATTGGGAATTGTTGTGTGCACCAACATAATTTTTTTGGTTCATTTTATAGACTTTGGTAACATCAAGCCATAATACTGGTAATCCAGAATGTTATGTTCAACATATAATATAAATAACTGAAAATACTGTAACACATGGTTAAGCCCAGGGTCATGTGCATCAATGTTTTATAAATCCTCCCAAACCTACTTAAAACTTGAAGGAACATCTCAAAGTAAACATTGCAGGGAGCCTAAGTTACTGATTACTTTGATAATAAAGTTGGATAAGCTCAGAAGCCTAACCACTACAGCACTTTAAAAGGGATGGGCTTAACATGAGCACAGATCATAATAACTTGCACAGAAGTGCGTGCACACACACAGAGAAAAGCATAAAAATACTTTGATGAAAACAGTCAAATTCTAACTGAAACAAAGTCTGCCATTTCAGTCAGATGCCTTCAGATATCTAGATATTATGGTTAAAACACTGTGCTGTGTTTTTCTTAGTTTCCTTGTTATATGACCACCACTTTACTGACAAACACCGTTTATTATGAAGCTTTTTCACAATACTTTTGTAGGCATTGATATTCAGTAGTAATTTTCCCTATCTGATCAAAACATGATATTATGATCGTGTTTTTCCATCTCCTTAGGCTTTTTCTGAACTTGTGTTGAAAGTTTCGCACATGCAAAACACTGTAAGAAAAAAACATTTTCTGCAAACTGAAATTTCTTTTCAGCTAAAATATGGTTGAGAGCAACTATAACAATATAGCAATCATTATTGTATCGCAAATCTAAATTGAAATACACCAATCTTGAGGATTGTGTTCACAACACAATTGTTCTTTAATATCCTTATCTGCAAGCACAAAGTAACACAACTTACTTTGCAAAACTGTTCTCATGTTCTGTATTATGCTTCACACATGCTATACTTCACAGAAAATGCTTGTTTTCATGCTAAAGCAACAAAGAAATGCATTTCCTGTTATATTTATTTTCCAACTATTTCCAGTGTTAATAAAAAAATATCGTAATGCTGACAGAAGACTGGATTTCATGTGCTATATTTAAAAACTGACGTAAGGAGTATGCTAAAAATTAATATCATTACAATATCTGCATTAATTATTAGGGTTTGCCACCTTCACTAAAGAATAAGGATTATTTTGGGAGAAACTATCATTTTCTGGTTTGAAGGTCCTATGTGTTCTCAAATTTCTAGACTTATATGGAAGAGTACCTCACCCTTTATTCTGATATTCAGACATACCTAATAGAAGTATTAAATCTAAGAGATAAATTATTCTTCAAGCCTGGAAAAATAACATGGCATAATAAAGTTTTTAACAACCTAATCATGGAAGGTTCATTATGGATATTCACAAAATTTTAGAAGGAAACATACTGGGGGTTTATTTCTCTCAAATCATAAAATCACTCAAGAGCCACCAATATATTAAAAAACCAAAATAATAATAAAAAAGCAAAGCTGGTTTTATGTGTTCAGGGCCAAACAGTGTGTTTTCCTCTGGCAAATACACTGACTTTGTCCAGCAGAAATGTTAGGGATGAAAACACAGCCCACCTGAAGCACTGGGCAGAAACGTAGTTAAATGATTCTGCAGAAGGTCTGAGAGAACTTCTGCACCCTTTCTGCAGCAAAAGGGTCCTGGTTACATGTCGTTCTGGGCTGGGATACAGTTAATTTTCTTCTCAGTAGCTGGTACATGGATCTGTTTTGGATTTAGTATGAGAATAACGTTGATAACACACTGATGGTTTTGGTTGTTGCTGGGTGATGTTTACACTAAGTCAAGTACTAACCAGTTTCTCAGGCCCTGCCAGCGAGAGGACTAGAGGGGCACAAGAAGCCAGGAGGGGACACAGCCAGGACAGCTGCCCTGAACTAGCCAAAGGGGTATTCCACACCACAGAACATCATGCTCAGTATATAAATTAGGGGGGATGGCCAGGGCCTGTCGATCACTGACTGCTCAGGGACTGGCTGGGCATGTCAGCAGTTGGTAAGCAACTGCATTGTGCATTGCCTGGGTTTTTCTCCCTTTGCTATTGTCGTTGTTGTAATAATTAAAATAAAAAATAACAACATTGTTCTCATCTCAACCCACAAGTTTTACCTTTTTCCCTGAATCTCCTCCCCACCCCTCTGAGGCAAGGGTGAGCAACCACAGGCGTACAGGAAACTGCATCACATCACATCCTATGTCACTATCTACTTTCATCATGAAACTGTAGTGGTACGCTCACTGTACTTTAATTAGAGTCACATCCACCTATGTGGTGGGAAGGAAGAAAAGAAGAAGTAACCCTTACTACGTTTCTGGATTACTCCAATACTTCTTATGTCATCTGACTAAAAGAAAGGAATCAAAAGCTTTATGACTTGTCTTTTGAAAGGCAGAACTGAAAACGCCAGTTTTCATGACACAACAATATACAAATAAACCATTACTAGGAAAGAATCCAGGAAAAAAAATGAACAGGAATCAGGAAAAAAGCCCTTAGAACTGCTGTTTGTGTCCACTGCCTATTCAAAGTTACATTTATCTTGGAGCAGGAACTTGCTCAGTTTTTCTGGTTAGTTGCAGCAGTAACTCTGTTCTCTGACTACATGTACCATCAAAACGTGGCACTTAAGTAGCCTAATGATGGGTAAATATAATTTTCAGTATAATTCAAAATCTATTTCCAGTGTTCAAACTGCAGAAATACAAGTCAACACTTCCTGTTATCATTTTTCCCCCAAAATGTGTTAAATACTACTTCATAAATACTAGCCCTCTCCAGCTGCTAGTATATTTATTTTAATGGACTCTTATCTTCAGGTAAGGTAAAGGGTGTGATGTCTGTCCATTATGGTTGCTGGACTGAAGATTTCTCTTTTACCTTTAAAAATGCAGAACACAAGCCCAAACCCACCATGAGGATATCTATTTTAGATGTCATTCTATTACAGTTCACAAGTGCTCTTTCAATAAAGACTAGAATGTAAGGTGTTTGTGTGCAGTTTCCCAAATGTCATTTAGAATTTATCTGGAAATTTATTTCCATTACTGATAGCCACATACTGTTTTACTATTTCAGTACTGTAAATAAGATCTTTTATTTCTGATAACATTTCCAGAGGGAAAAGACATACAAACAATCTGTAGCCCCCTGAATGCTTATAATCATCTATTTTCTGGTTCTTCAACCCACAGGAACCTAACACTGGGTGTCACAAAGGAAATTCTGAAAAATAACTAATTGTGTAACACTAAGACCTACTCTGATGTGCCAAAAACATATACAGAAAAAGGGCTTCAGTGATTCCGCAAGGTGAAATAAACCCATCACATTAGCAGTAATAAGTTCTTCACTGGAAAGAGAACACCTCAGCTTTTCTCTGCTGACTTTCCAACACAAGACATCTACTTAAGGTTAGCTTTTACTGCAGCTACTCTCAGCCCATCTGACTTGTGTGCCAAACTTGCTTAAGGATTACTAACACCAAGTTTCCATCAGGGAACACCTTGCAGCTGCAGAATGCTTGCTGAAATACGAAATCTTGCTGCTATATTAACACATTTTATCATACTCCCTACTGGTCCCCTGCACCTTTCATAAAAAGAGAGTTAGTCTTGTTTTTCATTTGCTTTAGGCAAGAGACCTGATGGCAAAACCCTTCTGGGTCCACAGAGGTATATTACTGCAAGATCTACTACTATAGATAGCTTTTTTTCCTTTCTTTCTTTCTTTTTTTTAAAAACAAAAAACAAAAACCAAAACCCCCAGGAATAAAGTATTCAACATTTTGAAAACTAGATATATTCACCCCAGAAATGGACTGACATTTACAATGACTTGTAAAAATAGTGACCTTTCTCTTCATTGTACCTCAAATGTTCATTAAGCAGAAAGAATAAGAGTAGATAAATTAAAATGAAAAAATGGCAATTCCATGGCTCAGCCACTGCAGCTTGAGGAATTCCTATTCGGTTCCTTATGCTACCACAAAACTACTGGTGACACGTGAGATAAATCACTGAGTTATGATGAAAAAACTAAAGGACACAAGCAAAAAGGCACTACACAGAGACTTGGGCACTCAGAATCCAAAGTCTCATTGAATTTAGCTTTAAAGCCTACGCTAATGCTTGTATAGGCCCAAGGCAATTCTTGAAGGTACTCATGCCAGCCTTGCACTTGCCTGGAGCAGTGGTGACTGGAAAAAGGTATTCAATAAACTGGCTAAATAACATCAGCAACAACAGGCACTGCCTGCAAATACGGATACACCTCCAGATGCACCATGACACTGGGTGTCACGGGACTGACCCTCAAAGATCTGATGAGCTCAAGCTCATGCAAGGGTTTCTGCTAAATTCATACTATGTCAGGGAATATGAGACTTCTGGTTTTGTATCCTTTTCCTGTCTTTCCTTTTCTTTCTCTTCCCCATTGTGCAGGGGTCTTTTTCTTTCTGTCCTCTTCTCTGGAAATGAGAGGAAAGAGTTATTCACAGAAGTAAGATGAAAACACAGCTCAGTCCAATGAAGTTCTACCCTACTCCACCTACAAAACTTTCCAAAAGAATGCTGAGTAGCCTTTCTCATTAAAAACAAACCACAGCAAGTCTCTGCAGTTGAATATCATAAAGGAGACTGTAAAAAATGCAAAGCTTCCTTAAAACTCTGTTTCAAATGCTTTAGTGGTTTTCCTCTTTTCTATATCTTAATGAAGCGTTTACAAGTTTTAAGTAGCGATTATTTGACAGATACAAGACTCTCTATCTGAAATCTCAAACCCTGTATAACTGCTTAGTACTTTTCAGTGAGAGGATCACACTAAAACAGTGGAATTCCAGAGGTCATGTAGTTTACCAGAATTAACATACTTAGAATAAATAGACACTTGCAGTGTATTAAGGAAAGACTTTTATAAAAGCACAGGAAATCTGTCACTTATGACCTGAAATTAATGAGACTTTTCTAATGTGGTAGAAAGCTCTACAAGGCAACGGTTTGAAGCATACTAAACACTTCTACACGCTTTCACAGTACATTTGCAGCAGCTGGCATAAGCCAAACTCACACATTCTCTCTAGGTCAGTTTGTCTGATAATATTTAACAAAACAACCTAGTTTTGGAACAGTGGATTTGACATTTTCTTATGCAACCTTCTAGGTAGTTCTTGTGCTGTAATATGCGGTTCGAAGGCCACAACTCTAATGATCTCCCTGACCATCATGCAACCATGATAGCTGCTAGTAGCCTTGGGAGTGGAGCGAGAACAAGGCAATGCCACAGGTTTTCAAACCAGATGCTGAAGAACTTTGAGATGCAGCTACAGGGCACCTCAAAGGGAAGACATGAGGATATGTACTACAATCAATTGGGGAAATTGTGGATCTAGGAACCATTCTTCTGAAACTTGTTAAGATGGTATCTTGAATAGCCTAATAGGAGAGCCTTCAGCTCCTCCAACAGGTTCATAGATAACACGGCCAGCAAGTACCATTATGATAATTTACCTTGCCCTTCTATATTACATCTTCTACAACACTTTATGCTGAAATATCTGAAACAGCCCTACAAATTCTGAAGTCACACCTTTTGAAAAGACTGTCAATCTTAAAAGATCTGAAGAGAAAAAGGTTATAGACTGACTCATAAATTGTTCCAACAGTTAGTTGCCATAATTACTAAGCATTATGCCTTGCTTCCTGCCTAACATTGTCTTGTTTAAACTTCTGTTTGCTTTTCTATCTTGTGATTGATTCAATCCTGGGATTGAAGATTGCTCACCAAACCAAAACAACCTCCTTGTACAAAATTTGCATTATGAAAAGTGATTAGAAATGTCTGGGTAATGAAAGCTGGAGGTAGTTTTATTGAATTCCAGCACTTCCACCCAGAATGACTTAAACATTTCTGCCTTTTAGCAGATTATTTATACGTACTTAAAACAACCTAATACTGCTGGATGTTCTGAAACTGGGAAGAAGGACAAGTGTATAGGTAAGGAAGAGAGAAGAAAAAAAAAAATCATCTGTATACCAGAAGAATTCAAGTTTCCATTTCACTGTTCATACTTGTGGCTTATGTATTTCTAATTCTCTCTCTCGTGAGTATACAATTCACAGTATTTACAGGAGACCTGAGTATACGTTATTTTGTCATTTAACTGCTCCTTTTGTCTGGCTTTCTACAATACAGAGCAGTAATTTGAAAGGACAAAAATCAGTCTTCTAATGTTCCCAGAACTTACCAATACAGATTTAAAGAGGGCTGAGAACCAACCTAACCTGTAAAGATGCAACAAATTTTTATCAAAGACAAAGGTTGACTGTTGATTCAATCAATGTTTTGGTCTTCAGTATTTTATCATCTTCTGAAGCAATATAAGGAAACAAGCCTCCATATATTTGAATCAGAAAAAAGCATAAATTTTCATCACTATGATCCCCACCTGTTCCTGAGCCTCATGAAAAGTACTTCATGTACTTTATAAAGATCCATTGCCTTATTATATACAATTTTATATATAAGATGTAGAATAGTTTATATGAATATATAATATATAAAAGTTCTTAGCATGGTTAGTGAAAGAATACCTACAGGAATTTGAATTTTCCTACAAACCCAACCAGAGTGTCTTAATACTCCGAAGCATCACTTAAAATAACAGCAAATGTAAGGCTGCTTAAGTACAATGCATATACGGTGGTGACCACCGATTTCCTTGAAGATCTGCTATCTGTATAGACAAGAAAACCTCAGAGATTCTCAATTTCAGATCTATTGAAGCAGACAGGTTTCTTTCTTCATGTGATATGGAAACCAATGAAGAACTCCTGAGGTGAAATGAAGTCAGTATGAAAATCTGGCATCAGGGACAGACAGCTTCCCTATTTCCTGCAATGGTTTTGAGAAGGCAGTGACAGGAGTCTTTAGGTGGCTTCATAAATATACTAATGGCTTGTTAGTCTGGCACCATCTATTGTATATTTTCTGAACTGTAGATAATTTGGACCTTAGTATGGTAAAATGCTTTTCAACCAAAAAACATGCTGCAGTAATTGTAGCAATCTCATTAATTTAAATGGTCACCACAGTTAGAAATGCACTTATTCTGATTTGGAACAATGTGCTCTTAAAAACCTAAAGGTTTGGTTTTCAAGGCGTTTTGGGGTTGGTTTGTTTGGTTCTTTATGACTAAAACCATCATTGCTACCCAGGGTCTATTTTTATCACTTACTGGATGCCTTTCATATTTCTGCGAGTGCACTAGCATTGAGCAGTTCCTGCCTGCGCCTATAACAGAAAGGCTAAACTCTACTGTATCTAGTAAATTTATTATTATTATTTATTTTTTCTTTTTACTACCTATTAACCTTGTTGCATATGGAACTTTACATTCCCCCTTCTAAGCACTTTGCAGCTCAGAGTGGTAACAGTGAATAGCATACCACAGATGTCAGCTACTGTCCGTAAACCCAGGGCAACACATTTCAAGAAGGTACTGGTACAAAACTGGATTTACTCCTGCAGCCAAAGAACTTCCCACTGTGATGATGCTGCCCATTTGGGTGATCACAGCCACACACAGGACCCAAAGGACAGATCTTGCCCTAGGTTTTCTCTTACATATCACCTCATCTGTTTGGGTCTCACTCCCAAAGCCTCAGATCTCTCCGTATCATATCTGCTTTATTCTCATCAAACAATAGCTACCTTGTGTTTCAAGTGCCAATCTGTTCATTTTTTTCCCCTTCAAGCTGACAGTTTTCAACCTCTGTTTGATTTTAATTATGTTGTTATTTTAGCCCACCAGGAAGTTACAGTAACACAGCTGAGTTGTTTAATATGCTTCTTCAGTTGTTGTTAAAATTATTACCTCCTTATTTCTATTAGCAAAAAATATTGGTAGCTACCTCTGCATTCTCTTTATCACTGCTCCTGAGAACTCAGTCTAATTCTTGAAGTTCTTTCCATTATAAGTTGACCAAGCTCCCCACTACCACATCCAACTTCCTCGGCACCACCCTCCCTCCCAATTCACTCCATCTTAGTGCCAGCATTGTATTCTCATTTTCTACATTATCATGCACGTTTTCTTCCTCTCTCCTCTGTCATCATTATTGGAAGCACTATGCCCTTGCCATTTTCTTCATTTCACTGCAGGAAGATATCAGAAATGCAATGTAACTAGGTAAAACATTCAAGAGAAACCTGGCAGCAAGTAAGCCAAGAAGGGTCATCCATTGTCATGGACTAATAGAAAAATTAATAGACCAGTACATCCGTTAAACTACAGAATAAAGCTTACAAACCACAGGCAATTACATACCTTCTAGTTGAGCCCACTATTAAATTCCATATATTATTTTTGGTGAAGAAGTAGCTTTCCAAAAGGCATGTTCTGATTTAAAGATGTTAAGGGAAGAGTGTCTGCTGTGCCCCAATTGTTGATCCAGGAATTAAACACGTTCCCTTTAACACTGTAAAATTTTCAAGTTTTTTCTATTTTGTTTATTTCAATAACCAAAAGAACCATTTAGTACCAGTAGTTTTTTCACTTCTCTGTTCAAGCAACCCAGTCATGTCTCCACCTCTTTCCTGTAAGTTAAACCACTGAACTCCTATGTTCACCCCCGCTGATACTTTCTCTAACTCCTGAATACTTTTCTGATTCTTTTTTGATTTATTCTCGTTTTTCAAAATGCAAATGCTATACATCCCCAGATGATATTCACAGTTTTTCTTGGTAAAAGTAAATCCACCTCCCTTCTATTTACATCTTCCTCAGTTTCAAGGATTTTGCTCACCCTGGAGGTCACCCTGTGAACTCAGGTTCAGTGTTTTCAGCTGTGACCTCTGACTCCTGTATGGAGCTGCTTCCAGGGACAAAAAAGCTTCCCAACACACCAGTTGTGGCTTTCAACATCTATCTCGGGTCTAGCAGAAAAGGCAGTATCTAGAAACAACTGCTGATGATCTCTCCCAGCTGACAAGTAGGTTTTGAGATCTGACATGTTGTCAGCTGTCTGTGAATGGCTTTAACATGTATTCTCTTCATAGCATACAATACTATTAAGAAAAATTATGCCAAGCAATATTAAACTTTTAACAAAAATAATTTGTTCTACACAATTTACCTATATTAAGCAAACCTGAATCTCATCAAGGGATCTGGCTGACTTTTTATTTTCCATGTAACAGTTCTGATGAGCATTAACTACATTCTTCACTTTGAAGTTTAATTGATTTTTCCTCCAAAAATTATAACTAACAGTTGACTATTGAACTTAAAAATTTTAATCTGGTTCCAAAAAGAATTTAAAGTGAAGTTATGGAAGAAGTATAATCCATGACAAAGGAGCAAACAAGGACTTAGGGTCACCAGTGTGTGGGCTTGAAGAATCCCCCTGAAACAGAGCACAAAACAAGCTATGTTCAAGCCATTTCCTTTATGTTGCCATACTTTGAAATTACTTTGATCTGAAAAGGCTGCAGAGCACTTGAATCCCCGGTGTCATCCCACAACACAAGGACAAAGCAAGGCAATCTTTCTATGCACATGCAGAGAGGCAATCACTAGCAACATATAAGAAAACCAATCTGGTAATTGCAAAACAGCTATCGCAGTCTACGACAGATGTGATATGACCTAATACAGTGAAATATTTCATACAGTTATTAATTAAAAAACCAGTAAATCTTACCATGTGACTACTTCAATGGTATGCCTAATGGCACTTTTTTTTTTTTTTAATAACAAAACAGACACATGAAAGTCCTGATTAAAAAAAAAAATCAAATGAAAATCACTCTGTTGTCTTGCCAAAACTTCTCCCTCTCCTTACCCTTCTAAGTACAGAATCCATCTAGAAGGTTACAGGAAATACTGAGAACAGCATTAAGTTAGTCTCAAGTATAGTAGTTTCTTAAGAACCATCACGAATTAACCAGGTCAGGGAATTCTAAAGATAACAAACAGAATAGCCAAAATCTGAGAGGAAATAACATTCATTTTGTGGACTGCAACAGCAAGACCTCCGAAGCAAACACAGTTTCTTCTGTCTGAATATAACTGGCTGAGGCCAGCAGCCAAAATAACCAAACACTCTAACTGCGCTTCTACAGTAAATTACGTAATTTCACAGTTGTAGATCGTATTACCAGATGACATCATATTTTTGAGCTAATGCCCGAAACTCTTGGCTGAAATCTACTATTGTGAGCATAATGTCAAAAAGTCTGTAGCTAGGATATGTCCCGAAACCTTACCCTGTTCTTTACAGTTCATCATTTAATGCCCAGACTATCATAAAATAGTAAAATATAATCATATAAAAGCACATTTTTACTCAGAAAATGAAGTATTAGAGCCAGATATATGCTGCCTAGAAAATAAGAATAAATAAACCACTAAAAATAGTTTAAATACAGGTAGTGCTTGCTGTATATGTTAGCTGGGACAGACAGAAAAGCCAACTTTTTTGGATTTTTTTAATAAATTGCACTATAATTACAGAAAAAAACAGGAATATATTGATGAAATGCAAGGAATATATTGATCAGATAATCTATTATCAGTAAAGTGTGACTTAAAAGACAACCTTTAGTCGTTATACAAGCAGACCGCCACAGGTCACACAAAGTGATCACAAGAACAGACTCTACCACTGCCTCTCAAAAACATTTTTACTAATTGTTTGTAAAACTCATGTTATATCAGAGGAGTAATTTCTGTTGATAACTACACAACATACAGCATTCACTGGAATTGAATTAAACATACCATAAACGTGTCACCAGTGGCTATTATGCCACAGGGATCATAACTGACTGCATTCGGGAAACAGAGCCTGGGGTTATTTGTGTGTACACAACTATACAACTGATTAATCTACAAAGTATATGTTACAATTTTTTGGCTTTGACCTGACTGAAAAATAGAGTTGGAGAAGACTTCAAATTCTGAGAATTTAAAATAAGATTGGAGGAAAAGAACAAGTAAGGTCATCAAAGAGAGTAAGAGTATAGCATTAAGAAAATCGTAACAAGAGGGTACAATGCTGCTTAGCCAGATTAACATTTACTTACATTACGTAAACATCTCTAAATAATACCAACCCGTATATGTTACAGTAAATGAGATATTAAGGTCTTAAGCTTGTATACAACAGTCTTCATTAAAAACAAGGACCACAAAATAAACAGGCTTACTAAAAATATATTGTGGAAAGGGGTGAAAACACTGTCATATTATTCTGCATATTTCCATTTCCAATAGTTTTCAAGATTGACAGCAAATCTATCATTCTTTGTTTACCCTATTCATAAGCAGAACAAGAGTATTTAGGGCAACATCTGCCTGAATTTACCACCAAATAGTCTCTCTACAAACAATTTGTAAATAAATCTCCTGATGCCCTCTGAATCTAACTTCCAGTGATGTCAGTATCCAACAAGCACAAAGGCATAAATGTACTCTAACACACATTTTAGAATATTTTTTTACTTTTTCAGAAACTGTGGTAGCAAATAAATGTTGGCTCCCTGTTCCCCACCTCCCACCCCCCTTATTTTCCTTTTCTGCACTGATTACTTTTCAGTCCCCTTAAAAACGGTCATTAGTGTGACTGTTTAATCTAGATCTGTTTCAAGGGAATCTAATCTTTATATAATTGGATGCTTTTCTGCATTGGTTAGATTCCAGGCTCTAAAAGACTAGGTTATATCCTACCTTTTCACCTTCCTAAACTTTTCATCTTATCACACAATCCAAGCCTACTAAAAGTGTTTGACTAGAACAATACAGCTAATGTGCTAAGAAAGTGTCAAGAAAGAGCCACTGATTTTATAGTAGTATCATTAGGCACCAGAGATTCAAATCTCAAAGGTAAGAAAACAACAAGTGAACCTCTTTTACACTGCTACTTTTCCAGAAAGAAGAGCTCTCAGAATCCTAAATGTATAAATATACATATAGGAGCTTTGCAATTACAGTACATTATATATAGCTTCACTGTAAAAGGAACCAGATTGAGTAAAAAAAAACCAAACAAAACGAACACATAGAATCAATCTCAGATCCATGGATAATCACATCTGCTTTGCTGTCAAATGCGCACAATGAGCACGATACCCATCACTTACATAAAAATCAATTATTTTACAAGTAGACAATCTAAGCAAACAGAACTTTCATAAATAAAGAAACCACACATTTGTGTTATATACAGTTCCTCTAGATAACTCCTTATGCAACAGGCAAGTTGCAGCTTATCTCAGATGTTTTTCGTTTCTCCGTTCTCATGTAAAAGTAGTTGGTTTCACAGCAAGGAGCAGAAACTTTTATCAATCACTGAATTGGCTTAAAGAGCATGTATCATCCTCCCACCCTACGCCCCATATATTGATAACATTAAATAAATCTGCATCGTGGGATAGGACCTGCTCTGTTAAAATCCTGTAATCCTACTGTTACTCTTGCTTTTTCAAGCATCTGCCACTCACAGCTCTCCTCCCTCACCGCTTCATTCATCCTGGTAGGCACCTCTGCAGGAACAACCAGCACCTGTTGTCTGCAGATCCTGGCAGTAGATGACAACATGCTCTAACAAGGCATGCTGGAGATGCAAGTGCTGCCTATTTCAGTGCTCTCTCTGCAGGCTTCTCAGCCAAAAAGCAGACACAGGATATGGATGTTTCAGTTATTCAAATGAGCTAAAATAACAAACAAGAGACAAAATTAGGTCCTGCTCTGCCTTCCAGGAGAGGCAAAGACCTTTCAGTGGAAAGTAGAGGTAAAACTCATTGAGACCAGAGCTTGATAAATCAATCATGTTGCACTTACTAACAACAATTAGCTTAAGCTATTAAAAACACTTCAAAAGAATCTTACAGAATGGACTTACAAAGTGCCTTAGAGATAGCAATGAGTCCTAACAGGACCATTAGCGCTTATACCGGTGAAAAAAAACCTTAACACTATTAATATATCCACAATTGCAAATAGATTTACATGAAGAAAGTATGAAATCCTCTAGACCAACTTACAACCTGTACATTGTGGAAAAACAAGACTTTTATTATTGCTCAGTTTTTAAGCACAGAATCAAGCATACCTTCATAAACAAAAAGAGGTTTTCTTTTTCCCACATAAAAGCTGCACAAAGAGCAACTGTGCTGTGAAAACAACCTGAAAGGAAAATCCACCCAGCATGCAGTCTTCTTTCCACCATATACTCACAGTGTGAAAGTAGCACCGTTTCTACATGCTCAGGCCAATAGGTAGCCAGTTAATTTGTTGCCTCTGAATCTAACAAGTGAAAAAGTAAAATGTTGCTTGCACTGAGGAGGTAATTATTTACATTTAGAGGGTTGTATCAAGAGTTTGGGTTGTATCAAGAGGTATCTTCTAGCTCCTGCAAAGCTGGGATTTTACACAATGTAGTAGACCTCATGTTCTGGGTTTACAGGGTGTTTGTGTGGTGGTGTAGGTCCTAGGGGACCGCACAGTGCCATGTGCCCACCATGGCCACTTACAGCTGGCTCCAAGCACCTCTAACAGACCCACCACAGCACACTGCTGAGCTCATTGGCCTTGGTGGTGCCTCTGAGAATGAATATTCAGGAAAAGGCAGAAAAGACTGGACAGAGGAAGGAAGGGGGACAAGACAGAACAAAGAAAGTGAGAAATAGCAAAAATAGTATCAAGGTGAGGAATGAGGAGAAGCAGGTGCCATTTTAATTAGCAATTAATTAACCTAGTGTTACCCAAGCTGAGTCTGCTTTGCCCGTGATGACAAATGGTAAATGATCTACCCTGTCTTGGTCTATTCTCCCTCTACCCACTAGGTCAGGGGAGTGAGTGAGCATCTGGGTGGGATTTTGGTCCTTAGCCAAGGCTAATCTACCACACTAAGTCAAATGCTGAAGAAGCAGCCTCCTGTTTTACAAGGGTAACTATGAGAGCAATAGTCTCCAAACACCTTTTTGGCATGAAAACTACATTTCAAACACAACAATATCTTTTATCTCAAGGCCTGTTTCTAACCTAATTTTCTAATTTTGCCTGGAGACAGTTACCAGGATACTTACTGCCAAGAACATGAAGCCAGTAAACTCAAAGTGAGCTTCAATCCAGAATTCCAGACTGCATCGGCACAATCCTCATTCAGAATAAACCTCTGACTTAGTAGGCTATGTAAGACTGTAACCAATGGCTATATCTGAGCAAAGATCTAAATTTCCTCCCAAAGTAACTAAAACAAAGTACAAACCACTGAGTACCCAGCCTATATGATATGCTTAGCAGGAAATGATAATGCAACATGCATTTTAGGATGAAAGGATAAATTTAATCTAAGTTAGTAAAAAATGTAACTGATATTCATTCTACATCTTTTTCAGTATGTCTTTTGAGTGATGACTAACATAATTTTGAAAATATGCAAACTTATAGAGCATTCTGCAGAGACAGAACTCAGTGACATAAAGTTACAAATAAAAAACTAATAATTATGCCTTAATTATTCTAGAAAACAGCTTTTCACTCAGCCAAGATTCAGCAGTATAGGTATTTTAACACCGCCAAAGCAGCAGAAAAGAAAAATCCTCTAATGGTTATATGTATTCAGTACTCTAGAGCTAATAAAACAACTGTTGCATAACAGCCATCAAAAGATTTAATAAAAAAACAACACAAAACCAACAATAAACCACCCTAGAAACATGCCTTACTCTTTCCTTTCCAACACAGCATAGCTGTATGTAGCCTGGAGCTAATCTGATTAGAGTATGTGAAGATATCAAGAATAAATGCAGAGTTTGGGAGCAGTGAGGGATACAGAGCTTCATTTTTAATATTTTTTTTTTTCAAATGTAAGCCTAAGGCAGAAAGCAGCTAGGTCCACAAATCAGGTTTCACCTTTCTTCTCAAGGTGCTATAGTTAATGTATATCAGAATGCATTAACAAAGTCACTTAGGCCAGTGGTATCAGAATGGTGTCAAGATTGTGTTTGTCGAAACCTGAAAGTTGTAACAAAGGATGCAAATGAGAAGAGTACTAGACATCCACCGAAGGAGAGGATGGAGAAACAGAACAGGCTACACAGACATGGCATCAAAAGGAGAAGAAACGTCAATGTACAACATGAACTCTATGCATCATTATTCCTCTTTCCCACTAATAAACTCACTAATAAAAGAGATGTTCCTTGTCTCCATAGTGGATTAGGCAAGTATTAATATTAAATGGCAGCACATGAGAAGAAGAGAGAAAAAAGGTAGAAAAAGAAACCTTGGTTAATACTGAAATAGACTTCCTAACGAAGTTATTGGATGACTCTCACAGGAGGTTTCTGAAAAAAATTTAAGCAAAAGTTTATCTGGAATAACACAGGAATTGATCCTTCAAGCATGAACTATGTGATCTGGTGAGGTCTGCAGAAGCCTGGTTTTTCCAGGAGTTACTGTTAAAAGTTTCCTCTATCAAGGCCAATAGCAGTGAATATAGGTGATGTTAGTCTCTCACGGAGGAAGTGATAATACATAGATAATTTTTTTGTTCCTATTCAAGAAGAGGACAAAAGAAAAGTCAGTATTTTTTTAATTTGGCCAATTCATGGCCTAAGATGCTATTGCTTTTACACACGCAGCTTTCAGAAGACAGACCACTTGTAGTATGCTGACCATCATGTTTGAATGAAGTTAAAGGGATCTAAAAATAGCATTCTGAAATGTATTCTGTATGGTGACACCTTGGCCTTGAATATTATCTTCAGTTTTGGGCATAATTTTTAATGAAGATATGAACAATCTACAGAGGTTGGGGAGGGCAAAAAAACAGCTCATGCTGGAAACAAGATCTAGCAGGATAAAACAGAACTACAAAGAAAAGAATGAGCAAAAATAAGGTAGCAACCTTCCCATATTCAAGACAATCATTATCAAGAATGTGGTTATGAACTTTTCCTCATGTCAGCCTTCAGGGAAAGGATGTGACAAATGGGATTTAATTTACAGTAAGGTTATTTTCCTTTCACATTAGAAATAGGCCTTTTAGCTATACAAACAGTGGAAAAAATGTATGGCGTCATTAAATAGGGTATGTTAGTGTCCAACCTGGGACAGCTTTAAGAATATATCTCTATATTCTTATATTTATGTATGGGGTGGTCTAAGTAGACTTAAGCAGGCCTCAGTGAACTAAATCAGTTGAGGTGAGATGACCTTCATGCATGTTCTATGTCTGTGTGGCTAAATATCTCTGAAAAAGTTATACTCACGTTAAACTCAGCCATTAAAAATTTACATACCGATAACAGAAGGAACACATCAGAAATTCAATCTACTTTTAACAGTAGGCTAGGCTAAAAAATGGTCCTTTGTAAAAATGCCTGAGGATTCATGAAATAATATTTCATATACAGAAATATTTCATATTTATATTTATAAATATAAATCTACTTTTATATTTATTGTATTTTATTACAGTTTTATAGAAACTTCTGAATTTAAAATAGTATCAACAATAATTTAAAAAAAAAAAAGCACCAAATGTGTGAATGATTGGTATAAGATCTGAGTAATACCATCAGCATCTGCAAAAATACCATATTCTTTCTGGAGGACTTCCAGTAACCTTGGAGTTTTCTAAACTGCTGAAACCCCATACTTAGCAATAATAAAAAAAAATGGTTCTAACTCAAACACTATATTTTGTTTGACTCTAAGATACAAAGATAGGTCAAAACATCCATGGTTTCCTCAGAGGAATGCTTTTCATGTACTGAGAATTGCTGTATCTACTCTTGAAATTATCAAAGCTTTTATACATGTCAGGCAGAACAAAGTTTATGTCCCTTAAATTTGTCCTCTTGAAGACCAGTACAAAACTCTTGCTCAGAGGCACTGAAGTTTGTTTTATACCTCTCACTGCTTTTTTGGTCCTGTTTAGTGACTGCTTTGTAAAGAGGAGAAATCCAAAGTTTTCTTTTTGAAATGCACCCAAGGACAGACAACATGTGGCGACTCATTCATAATCAAATGGCAAAAAGGCTGTAACACTACATTGCCTAGAAGAGCTCAAGCTCTCCAGCACGTGGGCAGCAGCCATATGTTCCAACACATTTCTGCTGGTAAGACATCAGAAGTCTGAACAGAACGACTGTGATATCAAGGACAAGCAGCAACCTTCCAGAGATTGTGATTATACTCCATCAGAGCTCTTTGCAGCTCATGTTCAGAGAGGTACCATTAAGTTCAACCTGGGTGGCCAAAAATGTGTCCATTTGGACAGGAATACCTAGAAATCCCACCTGTGAAGTCAGCACTATAATCTCCCAATTTCATAAATTTTTCCATTCTTGTCCAGTGCCACTGTCACTTTAACTCAGGGTTCATAATGACACGCTGTTCTGAGATTCTTCCATTCAGTTCTTTTATAAACAGAGTGTCAACAAATAAAAGTTTCCACCATTTTATCCACAATTTCAGGGCAATGTGAAAATGTCATGATGTGACTGCCTCTCATCATGGAATATGCAACATTCAAATCATACAGAAAAGAACCTTCATACACTTTGGTGAGTTCGAAATCAATGACCACCAACTACAAACAAGATCTTGGCATTTTAATAGGGACTCTAATAAAATTTTCAGCTCAGTACTAGGTTGTGGTCAAACACAACGGGCACAAGTTTAGGAACTAAAAGAACAAGAACAAGAACAGAGAAAATAGAAACTGTCACTATCCCAATCAGTGAGTGCTCTTTTAGCCTTCCTCTAGTTATAAATTTAGAAAAGGAGATAGCAGAACAGAAGGGGACATACAAATAAGAGGTAGGAAGGAAGGAGATAAATGAGAAAAATATTTATAAAGAATCCAAATGGAGAAAACATTGAAAAAGAAAAAAAAATCAGAACAAAATAAAACATAGGAAATACTAGCAGAGGATTCTGCCATTCATAACTTCAAACACATATGGCATAAGGTACATAGAAGAGGGTGGATCACAAAGTCAAGGACATTATAGTGTCTTTATAAAAATTCAGGTAGGCAAAGCCAAATCTTCCTTGATCATGAGAAAAGTTAAATGGAAATTCATTACTACAAATAAGAATGTAGGTTTTAAATAGTAATTAAAAATAAAACACATTGTTACATTATTCTTATCTGAGTAGAATATTTACTGAAGATTAAGTCTTTTGGAATGGGAAGATGACAGTTTATAAATATTTTGAAGATAAATTATTCATTATTCCTTGTATTTGTGTAAACTTTTTGATCACTTATTATTCACTCTAATATTGTATAAAATTGAGTAAACAATGGTGAAGTTACCGCTTTCAACTATTCCTTCTTACTAGTCCTGTTCTTTCTTTTTTGGAATGTAAGTTTGGTCACTCTCCTGTTTGTTTCTTATTGCAAATATTTTTTCCCACTCTTATCTTTTCTACCTTTCTTCCAGCAGAGAACCTTATTTGCTGCCTCACTACTTTTTTTCCTAAACCCAAACCATCATTCCCTTCTCACACTACATACAGGTGCAGCATGCCATTTGACATATGAAAGGTAACAAAGAGGAAAGAAATACAATTTTGAAGTTGAAATACCAAATATCATCCACTTGATTATTTGTCATCTGATAGACAAAGTAATAAGAGCTTCCCCTTGACATAAAAGTTTATGCACAGTTCAGTTGATGCTCTTCTTTAGTCTAGGCGTGGCCAATTAAGTTTCAATCACATCAGCAACTGCAAGTTTCAAGAAAATCAGCGGTGGTGTTGAATACTCTTCTGAAGAACTAATCTAAAGCCACTGCTGCCAGGACCTAAACACAAGGCAGGCACCCAGCTGGCGCATGGGCGTGCAGCGTGCTAGCCCAGCAGATGGGCTGCAGGGAGAGTCTGACAAGAGAACATTTATCATATGTGTTTGCAGAGCTAGTTTTGAGCACAAATTCTTGACTATGCGTTTTACCTAATATTTCTGTACTGAATACACAACTTCACATACAGGCTGCAATCTCTATGAGCAGGAAAGTTTGTTTCTTTGTGTCTCTGTGGGATGAAATACATAGCAGGGAGCAGTATCTCCCTCTACCTAAATTCTGAAACAGATTTACTGTGCCGGTGCACTGAGAGGGCCTGTCTCACATGTGCCTTTGTCTTGCATTGTCTTTTTAATTTTTAACTGTATATATGCACACTTCCATGGTTAATGTGACCTCCAGCCCTGTAGGTAGAATCTGGATTTATGACTAATACAGTTTTTTCATTCGCATGGTTGCTGTCAAAAGGCACATCTCCTTGACTCATTCATCTGACATGGGAATGGGTTCAGACTGCATTATACACTCTCCACTTTTTTAAAAAGTAGGTGTTTTCTGTAAAAGTTAATTTTAACAGTTTGGCTGAAGTAGAACTAAATATACTAACAGGAATTCAGCCTAACCAAATAAATTCCTTATTAACAGAAGCTAAATGAAACTTAACTGCATTACAACTGAAAATGGTTGTAAAGGAACTTCCATGAGTTTATCTTTAAGTGGTTTAATCATCTTAACACCGTATTAACTACTAACTCAAATAGGCTTCAGATTTCTTACCCTCTCATAATTTCAGCGCATTCTGAATGTATACAAACACTGAACTTTGGCAGCAATTCAGCTCTGCAAATAACAGTGACAGCTACAGGGAAGGGTGACATTCTACAAAGATGCCAGACCTTGTCTTTATTTAGGTCTAAGAGAAGCTTTGTGAAACAGCATTAATAAATTTTGCCAGTATTGCCACATTTGTGTAATATAGTATTGGAAACCAGTTAAATGGCATTTTGCCATCTTTGTACCCTGAGTTTGTGGATCAAGTTACCTAAATTATCATAGATCCTATTTATGGGTACAACCTTTTATGTGAGCATCCTCCAAACATTTTCAGAAAACCATGATTCCTCTTATTTAGATGGCATTTAAAAAATCCCCTATAAGGTTGTCTACATGACAACATAATGCAGGAGCCTCTAAGAAACCCCACAGAAGTGCAAAGCCCCTGCCCTGGGAAGCCCCTAGGCTGAATCAGGAGTTGGCAGACCCAGAAGCAGTTGGAAGGGACAATATGGGTCTGTCACAGTCATTGACATGCCACCGTCATCTAATGCCTTGTAATCCTTAACATGACAGGTACCAGGACAGATTATAACATTTACAGTTGGTAGAACAGGAGTGGAAGGAGAGGAAAATGCATCTTGCTCTGGAAGAAGCAAGAAACATTTGAATTATTTAAACAAAGAACCTAATTTACCCTCCTTCTCTGAATCAACTACAAAAAGATGGAGACATCTTTTCCCACTTAGTGTAGAAAGAGTCTAAGAAGATGGGCTGATGAACCTGATAGGCAGTAAACTGACTTACAAGTATGTGACCACAAAATTCCCATCTGTACCTTTCCATCTTCAAAGTTGATATCCTTTACTTATTAAGCTTACCCCTTAGCAATTTGAAAGAAAAAAAATAAAAGGAACACAGGCCACTGTTTTAAAGTTCTCACCTAAAAGATCACACTACTTAAAATTTGCATCACATCTTTAATCATCCTGATTTATTTGGCCTCTGATGTCAACTCACTTATAAACTTCACAGCTAAGTAAGTTACACATAAAAAATAAGAGACAAATATTTGGATACCAGAAGGTAGCTTGCATGTAATATTTAAAGATCCTATATTTAAATGTCATATCTTGACAAGAAATAAACTACCATGAAGACCTCAAATATTGAAACCAATTAAATATTGATATAAAAATTAGTAGGAATAGAAAGGTATTAATGAATATTAGATTCGCAACATCACATATGAAGACACTGAAAATTATTCTGGAACTGTCTCAGGCAAATACCACTGTCTGATTGTAGTAAAAGTTTAAATTTACTATACTCCAAAGCATGTCTCTGCCCAGCTATAAAGCATCTGAACGATTTAACTTACAAGCAAATCATAGATTGTGTTATACACAGATTTCTAATTATATATATTTAATGCTAAATTCAACAAATTCTTCCTTCTCCTCTAGCATAACATCCAGCTGCAATTCCTGTTTCTAATTTTATTTAATATTAATTTTAATTTAATATTACCCTTATGTCTCAGAAGGAAATATTCTTTTTTATTAAAAAGTAAGCAATAAATAAACAATAACAAATAAATAATACTGACAATAATAAAAAAGATGCAAGCCTTTCATGATACCAGCCTATTTTACTAATAAATCAATTGTAAGTAGGTGCCCCAGAAAAAGCAAATTTTATGAAACAGTATAAAAGGGAATGAACGGTTGTACTGCTTTGGCAAGACAGATTGGGAAGCTGGTACACAGGAAAATACTGCAAAGAGCAATTGAGACACCAAATTTTGTGTGTCCTAGGAACAGTTTTTTGGTGTTACAGAAAACAGAAAATTAAACATGGCAATGACTAAGATAACACTGAGAACCAATGGGATAAAATAAATAACACTTTATTAGAGTAATTTTTTGCTGTCTTCCACTTTGCATCACTAATAAAAGAACTTTCACTGTGTTGTGTGGAGCTCAACATGCAATTTACAGCATCAAAAATTGAAAGCTTTAGGTTTCTTTCAAATATTTTATTATGCAAGATGTTTTTCAAGGAAAGGGTGTTGTAAACCAACCTGACTCCAGTACATTCTGTTACAGAAATAAATAAATGGACTAGGCACTATGTATTGCAACAATTTACAGTTTGTAAAGCCATTTGAAACTATTCCCAACGCTTATTTTCAGGCTTCCCCTCCCTCCTGCCACGATAGCAAAACACTTAGAGATTCTATTAATAAGCCAGCAGTGAATTTTTCAGAGCTCTCCCAAACACACTGAAATGTAGCTTTTACCTGGGGCTGTTTAGGTAAGGCTGTTAAGACTGTGTTGTCTTGATATCATGTTGCAAGCAATTGCTGCCTGAACTTTTACACGAATGAATTCAAAATGATTTTTCTGAGTGATTGAAAATCTTCCTGACCTTCACTTGCTAGTCTGTCTTCCTTCATATGTTTCCATGAGATGCAGAGAGGTCTTGCTTGACCCGAGTGTAAAAATAGCAGGTTCTGCTTTCCACATTTAGGATCAAACAAAGCTGAAATGAAACCAATGACCATCACTCTGGTGGTCACCGTTCACACAGGTGGTTCACCTAACTTCACACAGGGATGAGAATTCATTTTAAGCACCAACAGCTCCCATGAGGGCTGGATAAAAGATCTCCCTCACTAAAAATTTTAAGGAAGTTGGTCAGCTTAGGTAAGGGTGAGAGCTGGCCAGACTCTGGATATGCTATTTGGTTATAAAACTTGTTCCTAGCTCTTTTATAACCCGTAACAGAATTGCTTGCTCCTCAGAGAACACTGTTCCTCTATGTGCACTCAACAGTGAAGACTGAGGAGATTGTTCCATCATTTTTTATTCTGTTCAGCATTCAGATCTCTCTAATCCAGCCAGAAACAGGTATCCACAGCAATGTCATGCAAGAACTTCCCAAAGGAGACCTGCATGACCGGCGAACATACAAAACATAACCCATTTTCTACTTTCTAACATGCTGAGGACTGCACTGCAGAGAAGCTTCTCTTTAGGGAGAAAACAGGCAGATGGAGGCAAATGACTTGTGTCCTACACTTCTGCTGATAAACTGCTTTTTTGGGGGTTGTTTTTTTTTCCTGCTTTGTGTCTTGCAGTGAAGTGTGTCCAAAACTTTGGCATTAATTTAAAAAAAAAAAACCACACTTTTCCATGTCTTCCTTCTGGAGGATAACAAGATTTTAGTTGTTTTTTTTCTTTTTATAAAATAAAGTCTAACATACTTCTTTGAAACAACCACTGCATGCTATATATTCTGGTTGATACATCACCAGAATTCAGCAGTTTGGTATCATGGGGCTGGAGGGGGGGGGGGAGATAAAAACAATTAACTAGTTAACAAAAAAAAATAATTCCTCTAAGTCAAGAATATGAGGTCCCAAGGCGTTCTGTAGGTGATGAACTTCTAAATTACATCAGTATTTTTAGAAAAGCAGAAATATTGCTAAGTGGATGAAGATTCACAGGAAAATACAATGCTGTGGTGCAATGTTTAGGGCTGATATTTTAACTAGGCATGTTAGTTATACTCGTTTTTCCCCACAGAAAACATTAACTCTAAATATTATGAATCTACAGATCTGTAAAATCGCGCTATTTGTTGCACAGATCAACAGGATTTATTTAAAAGGATGACACACCAAGCTGTAATAAACCAATTTCCATTTCCAATCTGTGGACAATCCCATTACTCAAAGAGCCATACTCTAATGACTAGAGATACTGAAGTAGGCACGGAAAGCAGTCACACTTCTCTGGTGTGCTGCTGCTTGGCTTTCACAGAGCTGAGGAGCATCTAAGAGCAGGCTTAGCACTGTGCCCAAGACACCGAAGCTGCTCTGCTGCCAGCCCTTTGGTTCTGCAGCACATCTACCCCTCCTGCCTGCTGCTGTCTCTCTGCTTTGCTCCTGGCTGCAGTATTACACCATCTAAAATACAAACAGGTGTCTTAGCAGGCAAATTCACGCTATGGAACCACTAAGCATAACAACTACCTTTTTTTCAAGCTTCCAGTCAAGTGGAAAACACAGAACTATCCAGCTGAAAACTACTCAGCGTAAAGCTCTGTATTGGCTATGGGCTACAGGACAATATAGTCTATTAGACTTACGGGCTTATCAGACCTGAAAGATAATATGCCATGATTTGGCCTGGTAATTAAAATGCCTTCAGAAAAAGACGGAGAAGAAAAGTATGTTCATGCTGAGCTAGCTCAAAAGTTTAGGCTGTCACCTCAGGATGACAGCATTCACAGGCAAAATTTGTGCCTGCAACTTTTGTAAGGATGACTAAAGAACCAAGGCAGCAATTATCACTAAACTGTGCAGTGGGGAAAACTATGTTACATATGTCAGATATTTAGAAGCTTTATATTTATATAAAATCTTACTCTTTGTGAAATGCAAATCATGAACAGATTTAGAGGCCAAGGCGAAAATCTGTTCAGTAAAGGAGAGTGATGATGCAGTAAGTGGCCATGACTGGAAGATTCCCTTTAAAAGCATACCCTTCCCACAATAAAACGCTAACTGGATGGGAATGGGTGTGTGTGTTTGAACGCTAACAATCAGTGTTTTGCTATTAATCATAGACATGTAATCAATATTTCTGACCATAAGAAGATTTTCACACAGTTTTAAGGTTTGATGTAGGTCTTTCAGGCTTGTCTCACAGACCAAAACATATATTTAAATAACGGTGACTTATGTAATTATTGCAGATATTAAAGACATTTAGAGCTACTTAACTATAACTTTCTTGTTAAAGTAGTTCAGTAATACTAAATAAAAAAATGTGGTGAACATAAAAAAGTAAGCTGTGTGTGCTTTTTGAAAGTTGGAGGAATCACTTTTAAATCTCTAAATGCAATAAAGATAAGGATTCCCTCAGGGGGAGGGAGGGAAATTCCTGTATTAGTAAATATTTACAATGTAATCAGTTATTTTTGCTTATTTTCTTGCAGTTCTGATATAATCATTAAATTATCATCACTGCCTTCTATAGAATTAGGAGCTAAAAAGCATCACAGGCTACATACTGCATTTTAAAAAGCCTCTAGTTTTCAATGGGAACTACATTAGACTTCCACAGTAGCCACCTATTTTTTTAAATTTATTTCTTATATAAGTATCTCACTGCAAATGCCAGAAACCTGTAATCTCCTCATTAGCTTTAACCTGCAGTAAAAGATGTAAATATTGGTAACTTATCAATTTTTCTGATTTTGTAACATCTCAACTTTCTCATTTTGATGTCTCCAAATACAGAATAATTGCATCCCAGGAAATTCCAATCAGCCTGTTTTTCTTTACTGGAAAAAACACTGGACAACAAAGGAATAGGATCTGAATCCAATTACAGAATTTTTTCCATTTATAGTTATACTTAAAAATATATTATCATAACACATTATTCACAGCTAAATATACAACAGAATCTCTACTGTCTTTTACTGAAGTTGCCTGCCTGAAGTTCATCCCACTTTTTCCTGCTAAAACATGAGATTACTAGAAATCACTGATCAGGAATTGCTCTAAAATGAGATATTAAAAATAGCAAATTTTGCATTTGCGTAGGTCACTGAAGAATAAAAACTGAACATCCACCTGAGACAGAAAAGATCCCTCAGGCAAACGCCAGCCACAGGGATATCCTGAACTGCAACAAATCGCAGAACATATGGAGAGGAAAACCAGGCCTTGGTTTCCATGCACAGAAAGTTAATTTGATCCCATGGGAGTCCTTTGCTTTTCCGGTGGTGGAATGCTCAGCTGAAAGTTTTGTAACTGGTACATGTGTGGGTGCCTGTCCACATGCACAGGCACACATTGGCAGTGGAAGAGAAAGCTACTGCCCAAGAAAACAACAGTACAGGTTAGTCATTGTTGAGACTTCTCTGTGTTGCATGGTGCCCAGATAAACAAATTTTAAAAACCTGTGTAACACAATTCCTATAGAAAAAACATGGCTTTTCTTTCCATAGGCTAGGTTGTGTTTTCACAGCAAACAACACCGTACCTGAGAGGTAATGCTCAGTGAGAACTTTGCCAACCTCAAGTTTGCAGAGAAGGGCTGTGTCAGCCAGGCTGAACCCAAAGAGAGCCGCACAGGACACAGCCACAAGGCGCTTTACTCAAAATTGACAAATTTTTTCTGTTCTCAAACACATTAACAGCTATTTCCATCTTTCTTTTTTTTTTTTTTTTTTTTATGCTGAATAACTTAGACCATTCTTGTTTTGTGTAACAGTGCTCTTAAACCTCCACTGCACCATGCTGTCACAGCATGACACCACTGACACAGAATAAAACCGAATGATTTCAGCAGGTTGTGCAAAGCTCTGCTGTGGATGAACTTCCCTATAACTAAGGAAAGAACCTTGCACTGTTACAGTCAAAGCACACAGCCTGTGAGGCTGCAACAAACATATGCCATCAATCACTTTTGATCAAATCAAATTTAATACCAAAGTAACGACAGAAAACCTAAAAAATATCCAGAACAATCTCGCCAACAATAACCTCTGCCCAGGTGTCTTCACCTCAAAATCATCCATAGACATGCTCCAGCTCTATGAGGGTCATTTGGACTGATGAAGTTTGAAAGTACTAGCTTAAAACTATAATTTATAAAAAAAATCTTCCATGTAAAGTAGCTGAAGAGTTTGGAAGAGTATGTTGGCCAATCTGGAAGTAAATGGTGCTAAACATTATCATCAAGTTCATATCTATCACTACTAGAATGTTAACACACAGTGCAGACAAACACTTCAGCTATCAAACAGTGGCAGCTCCACATGTGACCCATATAATTTAAAACAAAAATACTTAATAGTATTCAGAAAATACAGATTACACTGATTTCTCAAAAAAAACCCAAACCCCATGCCTTATGCTGGAGAGCTTGACTATTGTTTGAGCTAAAACAACAGTAAAATATTGCAGTATTGTCTACAACAACTGTAAAATCCTCTCACACAGAAGTGAAAGGACAAATGATATAAATGGGAACATATTTACTTGACAATAAATATGGACTTACTAGAGTGGCAGGTTTATGCTGACAGACAACATATCTGCCAGCAGTGGATACATGTATCAGCAAAGGTTTACATACATGAATGTAACTGTTTATTTCACAGTGATGAATTCTATTTAAATACATCTGAATACATTTACTTCAGTATTTAACTGTATTCTCATCATGCACCAGTTCCTGTTATATTCATTAGATGTGCTCTCATTTGCTTGGATTCTCTCCATCCTAATCAGTTGCCCTTCCTATACTGAGGCTGATCTCACAGTTTCAAATTTCTTGTTTCAGCTTATTGCTTGTTCTGCTCACCCTTGATTACTTGCACTGTTATTTCTACCCACATAGAGTATGTCTCTGCTACACAGAGTATGTCTCTGGTACTTATTTTACCAGATTTTCCTCTTATTAGGACAAGGACCTGGCCAACCATATTTTCTTCCATTTATTTCTACTCATTCACCTTTTTGATTCTTTATATGCAAAATTCATATTTTCCTTTCCTGTTAACAGTACAGATATAATTAAAATGGAAATATCAGGGGGAAAAAAGATAATAAAGGAAAAAGTGCTTCAATTTGAAAGTGTTACTGAAAACAACAGTCATGTGTCATGTGCCTCCCGCCTCAATCATACATCGGAATACTGAGTTGAAAGAAATTGCAGACATGTAACTGTGAGAGAATCTGAACAGATTTTAGCATGTGAAACCCTTTTGAGAATGCATTCTTTGAAAAGGTTTTGGAAACCTTAAAAAATAATATAAAGCTGGAGAAGGTATTTTAGTCTACTTCAACAACTTTAGTATGCTGTACTATATATTAAGGCAAGTTCTCCACAGACTAATCCAGTAAAATTCAGTAAAATATAACAACTCCAAGACAACACTGCACTACAATTAAGATGCCAAAAGTCTGAAATGGCATAATCAGGGCTTTAAACAACATGTGTATTTCAAGCAATTAGCTGGTGAGGTAAGGCATTACTTAGGAAGAAACTTCAGTTATAAAGAAAAGAAAAGCAACTGTGAATTTATAATAACTGACTTTGAACACAACACAGATAAGCCTTAATAATAGAATTCTGATACAATTATATTTCAGCTATTGTAAATTACTGTAAATCTGAAATATCCATGGTCACACAATTTAGTTAAATTCTTGTAGGACAAGTCCCTAGTTACGTTAGACTTTTCAAGTTTTAAATCCATGTGGCAGCTTTGGATAGATACGCTAAATCTTCAAGAACTTGCAGCACTATATTTCACATTTACTGACTTCCACTCTCTTAGTTCAGCTAGCATGAGTGCTTTTCAAATAAAGTTATCAACTGATAAAAGCATTTTTCTGTGCTAAAAATTAAACAAAAAAATAGAACACCATGGGACTGCAGCAGGAGGAAGTTATGTATGTATATAATTGCATAAAGCATATTTGCAGATGCAGTTTTGGGATGCAGACTCATCACCATCCCTGCAACTGAACTAGTGGGATTTTCTTACAGGAAAACTTACCATGTTTACTTATAATTTGAAATAAAAACAATAATTAATGAAATAAAAACTGTATGATTATATATATTTAACTTTTCCAATTATCCAGAGGAGTTTAACTGGAAAAACCTGTTGATGAAAAGAATATACCCTTTTTTTTCCAACCATTGGTTCTTTTTTTAAAGACAAAGACAAAATCATGTCCAAAAAAGTGCTTACAGTGTTTTAAAAGTGTTCAAAAATCTTGAAATGTGTGTGTATATGTACTACACTAGATAAGTACCATGTGCTACCATTAGTACCCTTTACATCAGGGGTCCTCACACTTTTTAACCAGGGGCCGGCGCGGATGCAGTGGCAGGCAGCCATCTGCGGCTGCTTGGTTTCCCCCCCCAACCCCCGGTGGGGGCGGGCGGGGGGGGTCTGTAAATACCGGGGGCCGGACTGAGGACCCTGGGGGGCCGTATCCAGCCCGCGGGCCGTAGTTTGAGGACCCTGCTTTAAAAAAAGACTTGTTACCTGGTGCAATCACTTTGCATTATAACGGTAGAAGTTTCCTATTGCATCACAACTCTTCAGGTGTATTCACATGTGTTAAGTACACCTGACAGCAAATGCCTTTCACAAAGTTCTTCAACAAGAGTGAGAACTGCTAGTGTCTTTTTTTTAAATATTGATGAATTCAATTAGTATTTTTAAAGGAGCAAAAAGTCCTGTTATTAAATTAGCTGCCATTAGAAACATGAGAATCAAACCTTATGAAGCTGAGTAACAACAGCAGTATATTCACTACTTACATGTATGACTTGCCCTGTGATGCAATTCTGCCAAGTGCTGACTAACCCATCAAAGTGATCATGTTTATTCATGCTAATAACATGCTTAGCATAATAAAGTTAAAAATCACATCAGAATAGATGTGTTCAAACATAAATCTATCTGCTTTGATAGCAATTGAACCTCCTTCAGGAGAGTCTATGGCAATAAATCTTTGCCGGAAAAAGACACATTTTCATGCAACATATTTTTATCAAATAGCTAGACAGCACTGATATTTAATCTGTTTCACCATATTTTGAAAATAATTTAAATTTATTAATATAGTGCAATGAGCAAACTGTTAATTTGGGGGGGGGGGGGGGTATATTGTGGTATGGTAAGTTACAGCAAATGTCATTTTTGGTTGACACCAAAGCAGTTCAGGTTTGCAGTTTGGTATTTTCTTACAGTGCTACTTTGCCTTCTCCCAGTTAGCACCTTCCTTAAAATGTCATACATGAACTGCTTTTTTCCTGTGTGCAAAGACTGATTCACTGAGGCAGATAAATTTGATGAACTATTTGCTGCGGAAAGTATTATTCCCATAGACTGAGAAAATAATTTTAAAGAAGAAACCCATATGTGTTAGAAGTCCTTATTATAATTAATGTAATCTTTTCAAATCTTACAGCCTAAGCATAATGTATAGCATCGTACCACCCTTTAATGAATGGAAACTACTTTTTTTCCACTGTAAATCAAAAGAAAACATTATTTATCCTTTCCGCTTTTACTAGAGTTGAATTAGTGCTCCTGCACTTACTAAACCTGGTTTTTTTCTCTCTCTTCATCAAAGGCACAGGTAAGCCAAGCAACTGTAATCCAAAGGTAGACTTAGAAAGCAAAACAGAATACCACTGAAAATTCATTGCACAGAAGCGCAAAGATAATTGTCTCCAAATCTTAGAAAAAAGATCTGAAGTAAAATGAATTACATAGCAGTGAGCATACATAAATTACACAAGATAGTTAACTGGACCTCTGATGATCTGAAGTTATCAGCAAATCCCATTAGTAATTTTAAAACAAAATATGTTAGTTGTCAACTAATCCTATTAGTAATTTTAAAATAAAATGTTAGGTATCTGCTAGAGGAGGTTACTACATTATTAATGGCACTCCTACTATTCAAGTCAGAAAGTAATTCATTTCATCAAAACTGTGTAAAGCATACGTAAGAATTTCTGAAACAACTTTTCTTCCAACATTTGATTTCTGGTCCTCCTAAAACAAAAAGAGTATGAGCTCTCAGCATCCTGATAGGCCCATCAGATGCATGGATGCAGTAAACACTGCAGACTCAACAAAGCAAGAACCTTCTTTTGGAGAAAGCCCACAATCTCCTTCCCTCATCACCCATTTACCCCATAGTATTTATTGTAAAGCAAACCTAAAGGAAGAGAGTCAGTCACCTTAAACCCATTCTCTTTCATATCCGACAAGTTCTCCAAAGTTCAGCTCATCTTAACCTTTTGCATCCAACTTTCTATGTCTTTGCAGTCATTTCTCTAGCTATTCAAAGTGTTGCCAACATTACACAGGCAGGTGTGTTTTGTTTTGGTTTGGTTTTAAACTTTCTTTGATAAAGAAGGGTGTGAAGATGAGATCTATTTGGCTAAGTTTAACACTGAAGATAACACATAGAAGGGACATACAGGAAAACATAATTTCCTCACAATGTGCTAAAACCTAGACAATACTAATGGGAGGCAGCTAATAAAAATATAACATCTATGGATTATATGCATTCAGAAAGTTTCAGAAACTCAAGATGAAATTAAATTTATGCACTAAAATCGGAAGAGAAAAATCTATAAGTTATATGAAATCTGGGCTCTTAGGTAATTGCATCATGAAGGCTAATAGATCTGACTAGCCTTGGAGACACATTTCTTCCTTCACATCTGGCTGCAAAGATCTGCACAGCATAGCACCATCTACATCCCTTCCCAGAGCAACAGCATTCTGATGGACACATTTAATATAGAATTTAAGTAATATACCATTTGAAAAATATACATAGATAATAACATAAAATTAATTATGTGAATACATAATTTCACATTTATTAATACATAACTTGAAAATGTATTGCTAGTTTGAAAGTTTTATGTGAAAGTTCTCACTTGTGAAGAAAGTAGAATAAGACATGACGTACTGGGTAAAAACGGAATTTTCAGCCCCAGCTGTAATCATTCCCTGTCTCCAGTTGATGCTTACTGATGTAATGTTCAAAAGGCCATAGGCCATAGAATATAACAGAATTAATAACATAATCCCTATAATAAGGTAAGTAGTAAAATGTGAGATTAACTCCAGCATCAAGAGGATGGGAGACGAAAGGAAAGAATCCACAGGGAAGTAACTGAAGAGTGGTTACAAATTATGGTAATTTAGAAACACAGAATACCATATGAAACAAGTTCTTTGATTAATTCCACATCAATAGAAAGCAGAAAGAGAATGAGGATAATCTGAGTTTCTGGAATGCTGGGAAAGTAAGTTTGCAAATCAACAATTTGGATAAATGTAAAAAAAAATGTTAGTGGGTCAACATCAGCATCTGCTATTATGAAAGACTCTGTTTACCAGGGCTTGGAATGGCAATGAGAAAAAGCAAATCAAATAACAGAGGAAATAAACAAATGGAGAAGAAACAGAGGAGAGAGAGAAATGAAACCTGAAAGAAGATGGACTGCAACCAAAGTCTATCACTGTAGACTGAAAGTGACATGTAGTTCTGAGAAAGACACAAAACCCTAAAAAGAGAATTGTGAAGGTCACCTGTTCCTAGAGAATTATCTGGCCAAGTTAGCTAGATCTTATAAGATATTTCATTATTATCTGGTTATCATATGAATTTGCATTGGCTACAATTGCTAATGCATGTGAATTTCTAATTTGACTTAACATTCTTCTAGTCCATTTCACTCCTTAAATATACACATACGTTAAACAAAACTATAAAGCAATTTTATTATGGTTTCATCAGGCAAGATCTTTCGCTATTCATCAGTACATACATAGTGATGATATATATGATAATATACACTCAAATGGTAATCTGCACCTCATTGGATGGTTTCATTTGCAAGGTAAAAAAATACGATATATCACACCATTTTTATTACACTACATTATATTCCTGCATTTAATAAAATGGAAATAAGTAATCACCTAAAACAAAAGGCTATTTTCTATAGATAATGTACAGGCCTTATTTAACAGGGTTTAAAAATAGTTTTTTAAAACAGCTAGCTGAGTATTTTCCAAATGGCAACATGTAAGTATCTAGATTAAAGTAAAAACAGTCAATGAAAATCTAAGTATGTTAACAGAACTGCAGTACAAGAAGGTACACTTTTGTAAGGTATCTACAACCCATGCCAGGGCTTGGCATGATACTTCTTTTTGGCTTGGAATAAACTCTACTTCTTTTCAAGTGAAGGTGTTAGCAATTGAGTGTGAAAATAGCAAATACTCCTTTGTCTTGATAAAAGAAGTTAAGATTATGTTTCTGTAATCCTGAGACCAAAAATACAACTTTTCTTCAACTAATAAAGCATAGTTCTCTTCTTGGTCTCTGTGATCTAGCTCCAAATGTAAAGAGAACATGCACCCAGAATTTCTTAAGTGCAGTTTGTTCAGAATATCTGCACTTGAATATTCTCATAATATGCTGATGAGAAGTATCACATTACTTTAGCAGGGCATTGACCATTACTGACACCAGAGACAGCAATGACCAACAACCTTATTAGATTAATTACATTTGAACTAAATCAGAACACTACTTTAATGTTATTTGAATTTAAGCTGCTAATTCTATTTGAGGATCTCAAACCACTTTACAAATATTAGCTTTTAGCCTAACAACATGCTTGGGAAGAAGTCAGCTATTATTCTAGTCATGTACTTTATACATGCAATAAATTTAAAAAAATGCCTAAAACCACTTTAGGCTGTTTCATAACATTAATTCTGGTGCCTACTAGATGTCATATTTCTTCTTCCTACTTTGTGTATTTCCTTATTGAAGCTCATCTTTTAAAAATCACATAATTAGACTGCAGGTTATAGAAAATTCAGTCAAGTGTCTGCCTAGCATAAATATACTAGCACAACATTCCAGACGAGCCATCAAAGAGCGAAACCCAAGAAAACTATTTCTAGATAGGAAAGGATGGAGAAAAATGGCAGGTTTGAGTTATGAATCAGCTGACTATTTGCATTATTCTCATTCCTATGACTAAAAATATCTTAATAAAGAGGGTTTATAATACTTTGGGGAATAATATCCACAAAGTCTGCCTTTCTGTTAAAACCCACATAGAGCAGTACATAAATGTCATATCTGTAGGAATGATTTCTGGAATGTAGAACTCAAACACAGTTGTGAAGATTAAAATTATACAGCTTCTCAGGAATATAATTAATATTTTGCTCTTCAAACAGCAGGAGAGGCCTTAGACAATATTCTCACGTAGTACAAAGAGGCAGACCTAAAAGAAGTATTTTCATTACTTCAACTACTGATAGAACTATCTCATACCTAACGATACCTATACACAATTATAGGACAGCTAAAGTGAAATTCAGTCACACGTTCCTTTGAACCTGTCCCTTTGCAGTGCTATCTGCTAGTTTCTCTCTTTTGATAAACCATCAATATTTCTACAAAACAGACAAAGCTCAAAGTAATTATGTGTCAAAATGTGTTGGAATCAGAGAAAGTGAGATAAGATAAAATAAATAATGCCTGTTTAAACAGAACAGTATTTTTTTCCATGTAAAACAAAAACCAACAAAAAAAGCCCCCAACAACAACCAAAAAAACCCTCACAAACTTTCCTGTCTATCCCATTCCCCTCTCCCCATACTCCGCACACACAAAAAAAAAGGCAAACCAAACCAAAACAAAAAACCAAACACAAAACCAAATAAAAACCCCATCACTTTTTTCCTGGTCATGTTCAAAACTCATTACAATTTATCTTCTAGTAAAACATCGATTACAAGTATTTCATAGTCAGACTACCAACTGCACCCAAATTTTCATAACCTGGAAAATGGGGTTGCCATACTTTAAAATACATCAGTAACAATCATGTATTTTACATGCCGAGGGGCATCTTACAGATGAACATGCTTACTACTAGGGTACTCACAGCTACATTCAGGATCTACTTACACTACTGTACACATGACAGGAATGAAACTCACATTTTATCATGTTTCACACGTACCAAATAATAGCTACTTCTTGAAGAAAAAGCAAACAATAAAACCAGAGGGGAAAAAAAAACCCAAAACAACAGTGGAGGTTATTGTACCAGTGTAGGTTATAAAGGATCTCTAAAGACACTCCCAATCCATAGTTTGCTCTGCAATCAAATCTGTGGCAAATATTTCTTTCTTCATATTGGTGGCTGATGACAAGGACATGCAACAACAGCTCTAGCTTCCCAAATCTATTCCCTGTTCTGCATAGCTCCTGTAGCTCCTACATGGAGAGTCCTTCCCTTCCTTTACCACCTGCTCAAGCCCCTAGTTTTCTTTTTTTTTTTTCCTTCCATCTACTCATCTCGGTTTCCTCTGAGGCTTTGCAGCCACGTTGCCTGGCTTGAATTACCAATTTGCTATTAGTAAAATTGAGGGAATGTTGGGCGGAGAAGAGGGGATGTTATGTATCTTTACACACAACAGAGAAGTCTGAAGACATAAGCAGGAATCTGGCTTCTGGGCAAGGCAACACTGTTGGAGAGGTTCAGGCTGATGGAGATATGAGTAATAAGAGAGTATAGAACTTCAATTACATTTTTTCAAACCACATTTATTGATCTATACCACATTATTCCCAGCAAGTACAATAGGGAAATTTGCAGTTTTTCAATATGCCTTATGAGAATAAGTTGGTAATTTTCTGTTTTATAAAGGAAAAACTATGACAGGTAAATTAATTATAAGGTTCATATTAATTTGGGGTATTTATTTCCTAAGCATTATTTTTCCTGTACCCAGATTAAGAAGTACATGGATATAAAATTGGAAATTGCACCATAATGCATATAATGCATAAAAATAAAGGAACAAATTAAGCTGGTAGGTCAGTCTTCATATTGACACATTTTAAAATATGAATGTGCAACATACATTTGAATATAGTAACTACATAGTCAAATTAATAATTGCATCTTTTTTCAATACTCTGCTTGTAGCAGTTAAAATCTAAAGCATAAATTTCCAACTTAGTAAAAATCAGTACCAGCTTTTCAAGAACAGTTATGAATACTGTAAAGGGCAATACTAATCTTATTTTACCAAAGCAATGAGACACAGCCATATTCACTTGTGAAATTTTACTTTAACAGTTTAGTGGGTTTTATATGTGCTGATACAGGTTGAGAAAAGATTGCTATCCTAGACTAACTCTAAACTAACACCAAAACACCACTTAGATCCAGAAAAAAAGCACCGCTCATCAAATAAAATAATAAACCCCCCCAACCTTTGCCATTTGATGAATGTACACATTAAAATTTTTCACAGTGTAGCATTTAAATGAACAAATGTCCTCTCCCCCTGAATATTTTATATTTCATGAGTGAAAAATATTTAACAATTACATTGCAATCTTCTTTAAACTAGTAAGCAAATTCTAAGTTTTATTATGACTTAGAGTAAACCTAGGCCCCATGTAACTAGCTCTATTACACAGATCATAGAATGATTTCAATTTTATGTTGCTGCTTTGCACAATAAATAGAACATGATGCATTTTTAGATGGTTATTTCACAGTATCACTGAAACAATTATGTTGAAAACTTGGCAGTAGAAATACTCAAATTTATGTGACAATTTGTTCATCAGTAATACACCTGAAAAGTTTAATGAATCATTCACTTAGCTAGTGGAAAATATCTCAGTGCGAGAAATAACAGAAGTAATTTAGAAATAACAAAACACACCCACTGAAAATTGAAAAAGCATATAATTTATTCTACACACAAGACTAATATGTATACTTGTTGCAAATGTTAGAGGCTGATAGTGACCAGCACAGTAATAAAACACATCAAACAAAGCAAGAGACTCTACTTTAATTGAGAAGAACATTTGGAGCCAACATAATCCCAACAGCCAAAGCACAAAAATTTTTGCTATCTACAGAGTGTTCTGAGGGGAAGGAAGAGGTGCAAGAATAAGGATCAAAGGAGTGAAGTCAAGCCTGGGAAGAAAGGGCACTGGGGAGAATGTGTTTTTACTTTTGTCTTTGCTTCTTTCAATCCTATTGTATTTTTAACTGTCAATAAACAAAATTAAATTTCCCCCAAGTTGAGTCCCTTTTGCCTGTGACCCTAACTGGTAAGTGATATCCCTGTCTATTTCAACCCGTGAGCTTTTTTGTCTTATATTCTCCCCCTGTCCTGTTGAGGAGGTGTAGTAAAAGGGCAGCTGGGTGGACATCTGGCAGTCAGCCAAGGTCAACCCATCACAATGTGCGTCTGTGCACCAAGATAGCCACAAATTTCCTGGAAATATTCTCCAGTATCTCAGCAAATGACTTGGCAATGCAATACCACATTAGCAGGAGTGAAGGTTACACACACTGACACAGAAACCACCCTTTCACACCCCTCCCGCACCCCAACCCCCAGCCCACCCCAGCTCTACTGGAAAAAATAGGTACTGCTGCAGAAGCCCCAAATGAAAAGCAATATTTATTGCTCTAGTTCCATTATCAAATTCAGATACCTTATGAATACAGGAATTCATCGCCACCCTTTCAGCAGAAGGTGGTCATCACTGTTAAGTACAGCCTGCATTACTTTTGCATCCTCTGCACCCCAGTGTCACAGAAATAGCCAAGCCTGGTATCATAAATGCAGTATATAGCTGCAGCATCAACATGGCAACCCAATCACAAAGAAGAAAACTAGAAGTAATACAGAATCCAAAATACAACTGTGTACTCAGTAAAAGACGAAACATATATTGGATTTAACCAATTTCAAAACCAGTATCATCTAGCTACTGGACAGCCAACATCTACAAGTTCAAACCCCTTCCAGCTGTCCTGTGTCCAATAGGTTTCTTAGATAGCTAAGATTCATAATAATCTACAGTGTTTTTCATTAGCAAAATGTTTCCTGATGGACAAAATAGTTGGGTTTTTTTTTTCACTTTGCTGTCTTGGCAACAAACAGTATCAGAAGAAGTCAACAGGCCTTTAAAACAATATTCCTTTTCCTCGTTGCAGCAACAACCAACAAATAATTAAAAACTGAACAGGTTTCTGATTTGCAGTATATGTATAGAGAAGATCATCTTCACTTACGTTTAACAACCTAAGAACTGGGAGATTGTTCTTTCAGTAAATTCTACTAAATCTCATTTTCTTTGTTAACTGGAGCTCACAGTTGCCATCTGCTACATATTTCCAGTATTTCACCTTTATTATTTGTAGATAAAGATATATACATGCATACGTGTATATATATATATATATAAAAGTGTATTTGCCACTTCAAACAATAAAACCTTGAACTCAGTGAAGACAAACCTAGTTGCCTTAGTATTTTCCTGTTCATTTTTCACTGTCTTCATCCGAATGAAAAATTCTATTATGTATAGATTAAAAGTAAAAGGACTCAACATTTCCATTAGCAAACAATACTCTTTCTATATCCCAGTCTACCTCTATGTACTGTATCTCTATAAAACCTGTTAGTATGATCTGAAGTATAATATGCTTGCAGTAAAAATGTTGGATGAACAACAGTGAAAAAAAAATGTCATTATACGGTAATTACTCCTGAATGTCTTATCTTCCTGCTGTTTTATATTCCAAACAGGAAAAATAAATAGATCAGGGGACATTTTTTCACTGAAGTAGATTCCACTTGAATCCCAATGACTACTGTCGAGTTTAGCAAGACCTGCTTCTGCAGCTTTACATAGCGGAAATGTTTGCTATTCTACACAGTATGAGGGATTCATATAAAAGATTATAGCAGTTACAACAATATTCAATGATAGATGGCATAAACTAAGGCCAAAGTTTGGAACAGTCAGCTTCTCCAGCTTTCTTATTTTTTCAGGTTATTCTTTAGCCTATAGTAGCAGCATCATAAGTTCACATTCTCCTAAGATGACAATACTGGCAGGTTGTGAATAGATCGATTTGAAATGGAGGGGAGGAGGAAATTTAAATTGCTATTCAAGCAACCACAAGGACACTGGGACTAAGACTCCTTTCATATTCACTAAGGATCCATATGCAACTACAAACGACCAGGCTCTGCAATTAATTTGCTGCTGAAAGGTAAGGTAGGGTTTTTTGATTGTTCTTGGTTTTTTAAGGCTGCCAGAATCCGCTTTCACAGGTATTTATTTTAGTAAATCTTAAAATTTACTGAAAAGTTTTATTATTAATTTGCCAACAATACAAAATTAAGCTAGATTAAATCAATAAAGAAAATATGCAGGTATACAGAAAGGAAGATTTATGCAAAGGAATACAGTATTCTGAAGAACCAAATACTTTCTGAAATTAATCATCAAGTTAACATCACAATTTCAAAACAAAAATTATGGCCTCCTTCTTTTCACAACTACATGACTGAATATTCTCTGTGGATGACAAGCTTAACTATACACCAATAAAAGCCCACCATTACAGCAGGAAAATCAGGAAGTGTTATTTAACCTCATAGATTTCTATTTTGTAGTGGTCTCAATGTTTCCATTATCCAATTTGGAAGATAAATAAAACATTTCAGAATAAAACAAGCAAATGATAGAGCAATTAAATTATTTCTGACGAGTCTTATCATGAAGACAGAATGTTGCTCTACTACAGCATGTCTGAAATAAACTTCTTTCAGTATTCCTGTAGACAAACTGCTAGAAGAAAGGAATTACTTATGCAAATGAAACCATAGACTCTCCCTGAAGGAGAAAAAGAAGATATGCAGTTTAGTAGGTAGCACTAAAAAAAACCCTGGTGGATGGGTGCAGCTGAATTCATGAAAGGTAAGTATCTAATCCTAAGTATCACAGGTTTTATGTCTTTGTTTTGGCAAACAATCTTGGTGGTGTTTTTTTTTAAATCTGCACTTCTACCTCCACTTTTCTACTGATTTTCACATAGGACTAGGATTAAGAAAGAGTCTCATAGTGTATGTAAATATGTATCTGTCTAGCTGTATGATTTTTCAACTTTAGTATACTATTTATTGGTCAAAAATCCCAGTTTTTTAGATAATAGCACCCAAATTTATCAATACATTTACATTTATTCTTCAGGCCGAAGCAAGCTTTCTAATTGAACTTAAGATACCAGGAGATTGCACATGGAGATACCTAGAAGACTGGTTCCAGAAGTCGAATCCATGATGTAAGTAGTGTTACATAGTTGTGGTTCCTTGAACATCACATGGGACAGAGGTACATGCCAGATAAGGATTTAGAAAAGCCAATAGTCCAATCAGTGGCATACCAAGACCAACACCCAAGAAAGGGATTTGCCAAAAACCCTGTCTATTGTATGGTCTTAAGCACATACTGCACTGTGATGTTCACTCTCCCTGTGAAGGTACGTCTGAAAGCCCTTTCAGCTCAAAATGCATCAAGATCAGTATTTTCTCTGTTCTATTTACATAAAACAGATTTCTGCATTTCAAACAGCTTTAGGTGGCATGTATTTTATCAATACAGGTTGACGAAGACAGAGTAGGACTCTAACAAGCTTAAAAGCTTTTGAAAATTTCCAGTTACAGTTTGAAGTGTACTATAGAATTTCACAGAATTTTATTGGATTCCTCTCCTGAACTCTGTCATTTTTATTCCACCCAACTCTCACTGTGAAAATTCCTACAGTCGTTTAATCTGGCCCAATTACACTCTGCACTGCATAGGCCTCTTCAACAATGCTGAAAGCATACAAATGGATGACTTTTAGAAGAGATCAGGCTATACTGTCCGCACAAATACACTATTACATTTAGGAAGTCACATTTAACTGCTTAGGAACTCACGTAAGATAGACATTATACTGGAAACATAGATGAATTCTATCAAATAGGGACAATCACATACACATCTGCTTCAGAATGAATAATATTAGCTATTATAATTCCTGATAATTGTGTTGTATAAGAATTCACATACATCCAGCATCTTTTTAAATATCAGTTCTTTAGAGGTAAATTTTGTGCAAGACAAACCTGTGACACCACAAAAAGTAATTCTCCTTAGAAAAGGAAACCAAACTGTTAACAACATGAAACATACAAGAACTTTAAAAAAACATAATTATTTCTTTGCAGTGCTGTATCACAGAGTATTTTTTTTTTCAGATGGCCATTTTTTTAAAATTTAAAAACCCAAACAAAAATATTCAAAAGAAGATGCAACAAGAAAATTAGAGGTATAGTACAACAGCTCAGCATTCAGCAAGATCTTCAATAAAGTTCTCCATTTTATAGACAAAATAGTGCAAGATGGAAGAAAAGCAATTCTATTTTATAACATATTATATATTTTAATTGCTTGTAGATGAGAAAGCATGTCAATACAGTTCCACAATTAGTATTTCTAACTTAATTATAAACCAATCTCCTCCTGACTATTTCCTTTACAGATATAGTGGAGAATTAAAGATACTTGAGATTTGTAACAATGCTCTGAAAATGGCTGAAGGACTTTCTTCTGCTAGGTGCAGTCACATTTTACAATAAAAATATGTATTCCTCTGGAATATAAAAGCATTAAGGATAATTTCATCTAGTTCTTTTCAGAAAAATCTTTTGAAAAGGCCTCTCAAACCCAGCTACCAAAGGTACATTAAGCGTATTACCTAACATTAGGGAAATTAAAAGGCACAGTTATACTATTCAAAATACTTCACGTTAGAGTACACTCAAGCTCAATGGCCAATTTCAAAAGAAGTAAGGTTAAAGAGGGGATCAACAAAATCCCGTTTTACAAACAGCCTTAAAATTCTCTTCTTCTTTGTACTGGCAAGTGTCAGAATCTGATGACATCCTACTTTAATACCTCCGGAGTTTCCCTGAAATTATTGTCAAATAAACACGGATGTGATGTTTCTCTTCAGTGAAAACCAAAATTAACTCTCCCTATCACAACCTTTCAACCCAGACAAGACGACAAATGCAGCATTTTTAAACTAATATTTGAGGTTTCATAACCAGTGATAAGATTAAAAAGCAAAGCAATGCCAACCTTTTTCCACAACATACTTTTAATGTAATAATTCTAGGAATTAAACACTTTCATGAACAGCAAGCATGCTAATGAAATTATCTTCCTCCAACAGCTTTCAAGCACATCAATTAGAAAACTGTACAAAGTGAGACAAAATAACTGACATTGTACAGATATATTTTTCTCTTTATTTGACATACGTAACACCAAAACATAGGAAGAATTGTGCTTCTCTGCTTTCCTTCTGTAAGGTGTTTTAAGACCAAATGTTGACAGACTTCCACAGAAAAGCAGAATGGCAAAATTCTCTTGGTGAGATTGGAATGGTCAGTATTCCATATATCCCGTGCCATGGAGTCTGAAAGGCTACAGATAAATCCCTGAAGAAACAACTGATGCAGTACAACCTTGCAACTGATCTTATGAAACAATTTTTTTTTTTCCAACACAGCAGATAGCGAAGGCTGGCAAGATATGTGGTGTCCAACTTGACTTGGATGAAAGCATGCTTTTACATTAACACAGAACAGCTGGGTTCACAAATGTACTTCTTAAAGGGCTTACGGGTGAGCTCACAGGGCTAACAATAGGCTTTAAACATGCATACGTCCATTTTAAGCAGAACCAAGTAGACAAAGTTATCTTTTTTTTCCATTTTCAAAAGCAACAGTGTCCTGTGGTCAAAGTAAGTATGTTGAATTGCATAAAAACCTGTTTAGGAAAAACTGAATCTCTTTTAAAGCTTTAACAGTAATAATAAAAAAAAATATTCAAGTCATCTTGCTAATTCAGCATCTGTGTTCTCTCACTGAACAAGTGTCAGTAAGAACAGATAAATTGATACTTATTGATGGAAGAAGTCAGCAACAGGTCTTACTGTCATTCTCTGTGGCTGTTTGCTATGATCTTACTGGCATCACGGAGATGTGGTGAGATGGCTGCTATGACTGGAGTGCAGGGATGGAAGGATAGAGGCTCTCTAGGAAGGACAGGCAGGGAAACAAGGAAGGGGTGTTGCCCTCTCTGTCAATGACCAGCTCCAGTTCATGGAGCTCTGCCTGGGGTTGGGAGAGGAGCCAAATGAAAATTTATGTATCAGGATTATAGGGAAGGCAAGAACAGGTGACATAATAGTGAGGGTCTGCTTCAGGCCACCCAACCAGGAAGACCAAGTGCATGAGGTCCTCTAGAGACAGATAGGAGCAGCCTCATGTTCACAAGCCCTGGTCTTCATGGGGAACTTCAACCACTCTGATCAGGGCACAGTCAATCCAGGAGGCTCCTGGAATACATTGGCAATAACTTCCTTTTCTAAGTGACAGAGGAGCCAATGAGGAGAGGTGCTATACTGGACCTTGCTCTCACCAGCAAGGAGGGGCTCATGGGGAATGTGAAGCTCAAGGGCAGCCTTGGCTGCAGTGACCATGAAATGGCAGGGTCCAAGATCCTTAAGGCAGCAAGGAACGTGCTCAGCAAGCTCACTGCCCTGGACTTCAGGAGAGCAACCTTTGGCCTCTTCAGGGATCTGTTTGGTAGAGTATCATGGGATAAAGCCCTGGAGGGAAGATGGGCCCAAAAAGCTGGTTAATATTCAAGCAGCACCTCCCCCAAGCTCAGGAGCAATAGATCCCGACAAGGAGGAGGTCAGGCAAAAAAATGCCAGGAGGCCTGGATGGATGAACAAGTTGCTCCTGGACAAACTTGAACACAAAATCAAAATCCTACAGAGCGTGGAAGCAAGGTTACCCTGGGAGGAATTGTCCAAGCAGCCAGGGACCAGGTTAGAAAAGCTAAAGCCCTGATAGAATTAAAACTGGCCAGGGACATCAAGGGCAGCAAGAAAAGCTTCTATAGGTACATCGCTGATAGAAGGAAGGCTAGGGAAAATGTGGACCCCGTCTGGAAGGAAAGGGGAGATCTGGTTGCTTGGGATGGGGAGGATGATGACTCAATGACTTTTTTTGCCTCGTTCTTCACTGGCAAGTGCTCCTGCCGCACTGCCCAAGTCGCAGAAGGCAAAGGCAGCAACTGAGAAAATTAAGAACTGCCTGTGGTAGGAAGTTCAAGAACATCTAAGGAACATGAAGGTACGCAAGTCCATCGGACTTGATGAGATACGTCTGCAGGTCCTGAGGGAACTGGCAGATGAGGTGGTTAAGCCACTCTCCATCATATTTGAAAAGTCATGGCAGTCTGGTGAAATTTTTAGTGACTGTAAAAGGGGAAACAAAATTCTCATTTTTAAAAAGGGAAAAAAGGAAGATCCAGGGAACTATAGGCCAGTCAGTCTCATGTCTGTTCCTGGCAAGATCACGGAGCAAATCCTCCTGGAAACTATGTTAAGGCACATTGAAAATAAGGAGGTGATTGGGGACAGACAACATGGCTTGACTAAGGGCAAGTTGTGCCTGACAAACCTGGTGGCCTTCTACAATGGATGAAGGAAGGGTGACTGGTGTCATCTACCTGGACTTGAGCAAAGCTTTTGACACTGTCCCACATGACATGTCTCTAAGGGCATGTAGTGACAGGACAAGGGGTATAGCTTTAAACGGAAAGAGGTTTGATTTAGGTTAGATACAAGGAGGAAATTCTTACTGTGAGGGTGGTGAGATACTTGAACAGGTGGCCCAGAGAAGTTGTGGATGCCCCATTCCTGGCAGTGTTCAAGGCCAGGTTGGATGGGGCTTTGAGCAACCTGGTCTAGTGGAAGGTGTCCCTGCCCATGGCAGGGGGTTTGGAACCAGACGATCTGTAAGGTCCCTTCCAACCCAAACCATTCTGTGATTCTATGGTTCTATTATACAGAAGTGCTTAACAGCCCACCATTCAGACCTCCTGAGTGTGGGGCTACTACTCTGTCCACTGGATCACCACTGAGCTGCAAGTAGAGCATGCATACATGCAAACACGTCGTTCCTGTACTCAATCACACTCTTTATAATGGAAACACAATAAGATCTTACACTTGCTTTCCAAAATAAAGGTGCATGTTATTTTTTGTAGTAGTTTCTACTGTTTAATTATTTTTTATTACTTCTAAGTAATAATTTAAGAATTATTCTTACTAAGAAAATGTACAGTTTCCATTTAAGAAACTCACCAGAAAGATGTTATTTAGAGAAAGTATAGTCTTCTCAAATGTGAATATTAAGGATAATTTGTAGTGTATTAAACGTTACAGGTTTATACTATTTATCAGTAAGCCTCAAAAAACTTCTGTTCAGTCATATCTGACATATTGCCTGTGTGATACTGCCAACTTACTTTTATCTCTGTCTTAAGAACAAGAAGGTCCCAGTGCCTTCCCACAAGAAACAGTCATCATTCAAGGCTGCAAAGAGAACAGACTTGAGGGGCTGTATTTGCTGCCTTAAATGTGACAGCTGCTGGAGTGCTTTGCCTATACGAAGAAATCTGACCTTAAAGCAGGCGATTATCTGAAGTGCCATTTCACTAGAAACAACTAATCCAGAAGAACTGAAAACCATCTTTCTTTATATATTTCAGTACTGGTTCTTAAGCTTTCTTACTACCACTTTTATCACCTCTGAGAAAACACTCTTGTAATTTCCCCTCTTAACACCCCAGACACAATGCTTCTCACACTTCCTACCTACGGGGCTATAAGACTTGGCAAACTTGTAACACACCATTATCATTAAAACTAGATTTTTGCCATTTGTCTTGCAGGCCTTTCTTTCCTAGCAGTAGCTGCATCATACCGTCTGAAGCTTTACGGCTCTGAAGTTTCTGCTCTGATATGCTGTTGACTTTGGTAGTACCTTATCCTTACTCTTCCCAACTGTCTTTTCCTGTAATTGTTTTGACTTCAGCAGTTATTAGCCTTATGTTGTCTCTCCTTAGCCTACCTGATTCTTCATAAAAGGTAGGCTTTGTTCCTAGTGGTTGCTCCTAGTGATGCTCACAAATTCAAAGAATTGATGTAACAGCAAGACAAGTATGCTACAGATCTCAACTGAGAACTGTTGCTATAACATAAATAATATTTCACAGGCTATATAATTGGTGAAGAGGGGAAAGGAGTAGAAACCACATAAAAGCTACTCAGTAATACAAAATATCTTCAAGAAGCAGGCAAAAACATATCAGAAGAAATGTTGATACCTTTTACACACCACAAACTGCTCTGTCTGGTTTATGTAATGAGAATTTCATATAACCTAGATGCATACGATAGCTGGAGAACAATTAGCTCAAAACCAATGAACCTATTTCTTCTAAGAATATTCTAGTTGTCCGTTAATTAAGTCTTATCTTTGGTTTAATTTTAAATTAGCTGTTTCCCTTTCTGAATTAAGGTATGCTGATGTCTTATTAATTGGATGGCTTTAAATATCGGGTGAGAAGAGGAAGCTCACCTAAAGGGGTATGACAGACAGCAAATGACCTGTAAAATGTGGCCATTTTAGTCTACACTTGCTGGAAGCTTTTTTTGTGCAATGATCTGTTTCTACACAGTGTTAAAAAGTGTAGTTTACAGGACCCAAACGCTTAAAAGTACCATCCTATAGAGAGAGTATATTATCCAAGTCAGAATACAATTCCAGGATTATTTCTTTAATTCTGTGTAAGGCGCTGCTTCTTAGCTTTTCAAACCCCTCCCCTAAGTTCATTTGTTTTCTTTAACATTGTACTTAACTAAATATAATCAATCTAAAATCTAGTAGAATGCACGTGAAACAAAGTTCATATGATATTATCACGGAAATTCTGGCAAAGAGTTTTAATTACTCCATTGCCAAACTTTACAACATTTACTTCCAGAAGTCAAAATTTAGCCAGTCCTACCATGGAGTAACAATACAATGGAAGTTATAGCAACATCAATCATATTAACATCCCTTATTAAACAGTGATGTAAAGGAGATATTATTTTCTAGTCACTTTATAAACAAGCATATCTTACAAAATGAACTCTGCAATGAAAAGGAAAATAACTAAGGAAGAAAGAATTGTGATGTGAAGGGCAAATGCAAAGACACGTAAATCTGACATCTGAAGAAAAATTATCCCATGCCTGGGGATGTGGCATAATGAGGATGTAAAGTTTAGGCAATGTACATCATGTTTAAGTCTTTGTCTTTAAGACAAAATCGTTCAGGAAACAATGACTGGAATGAATGGCTCTGCAACAGACAAATATAATTAACCTTCATTATATATACCAGAACAGAAAACAGGTGGAAGACTTAACACACTTTGGATTAAAATAAAATATTTTTCCACTAACTTCAACTACACACATACCATTGTGAAAGAAAAAAGGGATGCATGCAACGGATTTCATTGCTCAATTTTAAGACAGTGTTTTCATTATGTTTTATTTTTCATTTTTTATGGTGCCCTCCCAAACAATTTGTGCATCACTTACTATTAGTACTTTACCTTTGTCAGGACTGCAAGTAAAAGATTTTCACAAAGAACATAGCAGGCAATCTAAAAATGTTTCATCGGCTGATTAGCCCATGACAGAATAGCTTGTGGTTCACAATTAATGTTGATTTCAGTATGCTTAATGCAAAAATAAAGTTATACAAGGAAAAGCATATTTATTCTTAGGACTGTACATACATGCTTTCAGCCAAATACTGAATCTGTGCTAACAAAAAAAAGTTACAGAAGTCAAATTATATTTACAAAGCATAGTAAGAAAATCAGTCAAAAAAGAAAAAACTTGCATAGCATGTCTGTCCAATGTTTCCTGGTTTATGAGAAATGGAAGGTATATGCATCCCTGTTTATATCAGCAGTTAATAAAGTATCTCCTGGTGCCTAAAATTACTTAGACTGTCAGGTCTGTAAAGAAACAAACCTTAAAAAAGAGCTTTATCATTGTAAAACCATTTGACAAGCTGCATACTAAGAGCACAGTTTCATCCCAAGAACACATTTTCAGTATATTTCCATTACATAAGTCACCATGAAATTAAAATCAAAACCCTCTGAATGACAATCAAGATTTTTCCTAAGAGTCTGACACTTTTCAATTTGACTTATAAGAATCTTAAAACAAAGAGGTAAATAATCACAGCCCTTGTGCTCTTATTGTCTCTTACTCACTAACGTTACAGAAAGAAAAACAAATAATAAAGCTGTGGTGGGTCTGACCCTCATCCTTTTCACTCTCCTTTTCTCTCTACTGTAAAAACAAATCAGTACTATCCATAATGCTGGAAGAATATGGAGTATTATCTTTACAGGAAGTTATCATTATAATGAATATTTTCATAAAGGCAGAGGAAAAAACTGACAGGTCTTAATGGAGCAGATATGCTACTTTCTAACACTTCCTAAGAAAAAAGGGGGAAAAAAGAAGAAAAAAGTACAGATTTTACCATTAAAATCAGTTTTTTATTTGGTTTTAGTTAACTAATTTATAAGTCTTTGAGAGAGAAGTCCTAGGTAGAGAAAAAATATCCCAAGCTTGTGTATCTGTCCTGATGGGAAAAGCATTTGATTCCAGCAACTCTTGTCAAAAGAGTATAAAAATACAACCCTAATTTAATGCTACAAGATTACTGGGGCCACAGTGATCAACTATGTATCAAAAATAGAAATTAATTATGTTAGGAAATTCTAAGAATATTTTAAGATTAATCATCCTCTTCATTCACCCAGAGAGGTCAATCTACTCAGCTTTTCCTCTTCATGTTCCAAATGTGCAGTTTACACATCAGGAGGATAAACCAGCTGTTACAGTAGAGATGATAACAGACACTGATTTCTGTCAGTGTTTTGGCTAATTATGTTACATTCCAAGTTTAGAAAATACCAAGGATATCATACTTATGAAGACAGCAGTAACTGAGGGGTTCATGAAGACACTGGTTCGAATTTAACATATTTCTTTCTTTAAATGCTTTATTGCTTTTAAATTAAAAAGTTGTTTCATTATGTAACTTTTGTATTGAATCTCTAGAGGCTTTATAATACCACTGTTAAACATAAACTACCTTTTATAATTGCTCCTGTTAAAATTAACTCAGCTTCTTAATTTCTCTTAGAATAGATGGTGAGTATGAAGACATTTATGAGAAGAATTCAATTTGTGAAGCCATTTCCTAAAAGCAAACCACCTCATCAAAGTACTATCTGCCAGGATAGCTATAGCTCTCTACTGAAATAGCTGTGGATTTTTACTGATTTAGGCTGCTGGTAAGACCTAAAAAGTAAAAATAAAACATACTTGAGAGGGATCTCCACATTTTTTGCAAAAGACAGAGGAAGGCAATAACAAAAAATACTACCTTTTGACATCTACTTTTTCCGTAATTGTAATTTCATAAAGCAAATTCAAAATTTGCTCCAGGGTTTTTGCTGTTTAGAAATAACAATACATATTATTCCAAACAAAGCAGAAGAGGAATAATATAAAATGCAAAAATATTTTTGCACTTCTTATAAATAACACACTATAAAGCCAAATAATTAATAAAAATGGGATATTGCTGGTACTGACCTCTTCAATGAAGAAGTAATTCCCAGTTTAGGACAGTGTACCATATATTAAAACCTGCTTACACAAGTCTATTGAATCAAACAGAATTTAAAAGATATGAGCTGTTCTAACGTAATTTGTATTTAATTATACACATGTATATATATGGATAACACCCTCATTCCAACTGAAATACTTTGGGACTAGTCTAAACCATTGCAAAATTAACACACATACACACAAACAGCAGGAATTAAGGGATTTCCCCCCTCCCCTATAGACAACCTGTTGAAGCATATTTTACATTCATTTATCATAATCCACAGACATGCATGATCAGAATTACTCTTAAAACTAACTGTCAAATACAGAGATTGTGTAGTTCCCAACAATATTTTTTAACGTAAGGAATGTATTGAGCTACACCCAAGCTGACAGTTGTTAATGATTAAAATACACAGAGATTTTAAATCAATTATTTGAGAACTAAACAAGAAGATGCTTAAATGCCTTCATAATATTAACAAATAAATACTACTCTATACCTATGACAAAAATAACCATATGCCTACCTACTACTCACAGAAATTGGTTTCATTGCAAGTAGAGACAACTGATTCAGTGTTCTGCTTGCTATTTCTTAACATCCCATGTTTATTTTTCAAGTTGTCTTACAGCTCGTGGCTAAGGAAGACAACTACAGTTGCTTCTACATGTAAAACGTTTATATAGCTACGCCCCAAAAGCCAGCTTTCCTAAAGGCCTGTTTCTAGATGAGAGTCCTCAAATTACATGTGAGGTCTCTCCGCAAAGATCATTCAATGCCACAGTCCACAGAAGTGATTATAGGCTAAATGAGCTTTTAGAGAGGCTCAAAATCTTCTCTTCATCTGCTCTGACCTGAAGAAAATAGCAGCTACAATAGGAAGCACAAACTTTTGATGTTTATACAGTCTAAACAAAAGGAAAATCACTATCTGCTAAGTAGTTTCATCCCCTAAAACAGTACAATTAATTGTATCCATTTCTTGTGCTTTTTATGTCAATATTTGGTAACTGGCAAAGCTAATGGCCACTTAGGGTTGGACAACAGATTCCCTTTAGGGATCGCTATTCCAGCTAACGTGACAGCAATACCACTTCACTGTGCCCATTACTGCCAGAGGCTTCTGGCCCCTTGATTTATCAGTCAGGCTACTTCAGTTAAATTAATATTTAAATGAATCCAGTTCATTTTCACTAAAACAGGACAAGGTACAATTCCAGGCACAGCAGTCACAGAGAGAAGTGACCTTCCCTGGAACAACAATGGCATCGAAGTGATGGCCTTCAGCCTGCACATTCATAAAAATCTCAACTTTCCTTTTAAAATTGGTATATTCTAATCCCAAAAAAGCTGCACAAAGAACCCCAAAATCTTCACTACCATGCTGTCAAGGGCTGAAGCTGTGGCATGGCAATATAAAGCTTCTGCTATTTTATCACTTTTATTTATACTTTTAACAATTGTGGGTAGTTGATTTATGATTAAAAAAAAAAAAAGTATTGTAAATAAGGTAAGTAGACACTGAAATTTAAGTGCGAAGTGGAAGTGCACTCCACAAACCTGTGCTTAGTTCAAGTATGCTTTTCCACAGAGTGCTTACAGTGGTGGAATCAAGCACTTAGTAGTTCATAAATAAGATACAATATAATAATAAGAAAAATATGACTCCAGGTGTCTGGGAGATGGGGTTTCCAAGAAAGGGGAGGTCAGATTTCTAATACTGATGTGGTAAAATTAATTTCCACAAGGAAAAAGACACAAGTATGCTTCCCTGTGCTGATTAATACATTATTTTGTTGCTATGTAGGCATTTAAATAATTTAGTAAATTATTAAGCAGAGATACCTATCAGTCTCTGTAGCTTTAAGAACACCAGTGTTTACTATCACTGAAATATTTACAGGCACCAAGTAGTTTCTTGTATTGAGGAGTGCTTGTTTTTATTAGCTAATAGCCTCAGCCAAACACATTTGTAAAATCAGCTGTGGGGGGCGGAGGAAAAGAGGCAGGAAAGAAGCCCTTTACACAGAGAGCAACACAGTAATACCGTTTCTTCCGTTATCTTTGCCTGAACATCATACTGTCAGGTTTTTCCCTCCCAGCTTTGATGGGGCACAGCTTTAACCTGTGAAGCCAGACAGTTTGCTTCAAATGCCTAGTAGGCATATGAACGGCAAAAGCCATTGAGGGCTTTCTGGGTCAATGAATTGTATTCACTGCGGTGAAGCTAAGATGTGCACAGATTTCCAAGACAGCAACACATCTCAGCACAAAGATAACAGTCCAGTAAGTTCTTGAAAAGCCTCAGGAAAAGTTTTGTCCTAATGCAAGATAACCATGAACTAAATTACAACATGTTTGGGTTTAGACTTTGAGTAGGACAATGTGACTTCATTTCAGATGCATTCCTGACATATGCAGTTCACCAACTTTTTGATGGGTCAAAAATAAGGGAACAGTCTCCCTATGGCAGTTATCTGAACAGGGTAGCCTCCTCATCTTCTCAAAATGCCCCTTGCTCCAATCTTAACCTGAGAAACCAAGTGTGCTTTTAATTGGATAATCCAGGGTGCTAATATTCTGGATTGCAAAATTGCAAAGCACTCAGACAAAGCTCCTTTCATGCATGAATTACCATGTAAAGAAAACAAATAAGAGGCAGTAAACTGAAGAATACTGAATCTCACATGCCCTCCATTAATCAGAGTTTGATTAATTAGGTTGAAAAGGAACAATTGAATAAATTAAATGGAAGAGTTTTATCCAGTGTCGCTCAAATCAAAGGTGTGGTGTAGGCTATATTACACTGATTCTATTCCATTGCCTCATGCACTTCCACATTGTCTAAAATTTCTTAGCATAAATCAGATCATATTTTGTTTCTGGGTAAAACAGTAAAGATGAATTGTAATCAAAACTTTTAGCTTAATTTAATATTTGATGCTTAGATTGGTTCTCATTTAAGAAGAGGTAAAAAATGGAGTAATATGGCAAGACCAAGTTTAGAGTGAGTCTTGCCAAAGGACCTGTTTCACTACTTTATTTATTAGTCTGACCACAGGGATGGTATCTCACAGCTATGTGACTATGATTAAGTTTTGGGGGAAAGTTATTAAATAATTTGGTGCATTTCGGTGAAGAAAACTTTTACATACACTAAAAAAAACCACTGAAAATGTTGCAAGCTATATTATTGTACTTAACATCACTGACTACTATTGGACACACAACAGCAGTTGACACCAAAATGCATTTAAAATGTTAACCCTTCATAATGCTTCTTTCTGGCCTTCTGAAAAACACCAAACCCTTCAAGTAATTAAAATGTCCAGCTTTAAGCTTGTAAACAGATCTGCTAGCACTGTCCATGCAGTCATGCCTGAATATTTAAAATGCTTGCTGAGTGCGTGTCCTTGGTGTTTACAATTAAATTCTGCCTTGCATTGAACTGAAATTTTGCTCTCAGCTTCACAGCTAGACCAGAATTCCATTCCTACAATCCAGATAAGGATTTCAGGCATGTGATCTGATTAGTTTTTTTCAAAAACTACACTCTACGTTAAAACAATGTAGAGTTTTCAGCATGACATGGAGCTGATTATTCAACCTATCAGTGCTGATGTATGTTTCCCTCTGTGAAATACAGAATGTTGAGCTCCATTAGTTAACTCTAAAAGATTCAAACATCAAATAATCCTCTGTGAATACTGAATGTTGTGCAAATATTTCTTACACAGTTTCCAAACTCATCTTCCCTTTCTCTTTTTTCCATGTAGTACACAGAGTTATGATAAATATTATTCAAGTAAAAAGTATATAAAGATGGTGTGACAGATGCTAAAAGAAAAAAGGGTATGTGTTATAAATGCTCAAAATCTCATTGCAGTGTCGCATGTTTTCTTCTGTGGGCACTTCTTTTTCATATATAATTTTCTTTCTTTTTTTTTTTTCTTTTTTTTTTTTTTAATTTGTCCACAATTACATTATGGACAATATGTAATAAAAACAAACAAACAAAACAACCAACCAAACAAACAAAAGTACCAAAAACCCCCGAGGAAAATACCAGAGGAATCTTTGCAACCACATAGACACTGCAGGGAGAAACACTTCAAGAAACATCTGTTGATTAGTTTTGATCTACCACTGAATGCTGGTAAAGGAAACTACTGAAAAAAGCTAACATTCCCTCAGAAACAAAGAAATACCACATAATACACAAGATTCACTAAATGCAGTAAGTATATTCTATATAGTTTGGCAAGTATCTTGTAAGCAGCTTCTGTAATACTGGTCCTTGTAATCTCCATCAGAAGAAGCATCATGTAAAACTTAAACCTGACTATAGACATAGATGGGGATTAAAAGCATATATTACTCAGCAATATACGGAATGGTGCAGTTAATGGCTTTGCAAATGGATATATCTCAAAAGGCATTTTCGCATTTCATCTAAAGTTCTTCATCAAAATGACCTTTATCTTACCCTAATTACTTCTGAATGTTTTTCATCCTACAGATGTAAAAAAAATACTTCTGGGAAACATAAAGAATTGGCTTGCAGGTCTTTTAAATTAAAAAAAAAAAAAAGGTAAAAGAAAATACTTGCTTTTACTAAGAAAAAGAAACAGTAATAAATCTAAATGCCACATAAATCAGTTTGCTAATCACAGAATAAAATGTATATAGTATAAAATGCATGTACTATTAATGATTTTTCCTAGATTTGTAAAAATGTAGCTTTGAAAATTAGGATTCTTACAGAAAGCATCATCTCATATCTGATTCTTAAAAACCTGAACACTATCTGTGAGACTAGTTTTTCGCATTTATAAATTTAGAAAGCAAATGCCTATCCAATTTAAGGAAAACTGCAAAAGCAATCAACCTGAAATCTATTAAATTCATTGCAAGTCTTTGTAATAAACTCAAAACTAATGCTATTGGCTGAGAAAACATACATTCACAATGATTTTTTAAATCTGTTCTATAATAGCAGGCAGAAATGTGCTGAATTAAGATACCTATTCATGGAGCATTTAAACGAGTTTTACATGGTTCTGCAATTTACAGATTTCAAAATGCAATTTTAATGCAGCAAGTGCATGAATATGAAGCTGACAAATCATTTTAATAGAGAATAAAATTATGATGCAACATAGTAGACCCTCTGTATGAATTTCAGCCATATTTCAAGAAAAAAATCCTCCGTCTGCTACTAAAAAAACCCTGTTACTTATGCACCATCAAAATTCTTTCTAGAGAGCATCATTTTAACTGAGTGGAGCAGAAATCATTCATGTAACTCAGATGCAGACTGGAAAAGCAGAAAGAAAATAGGAAGAAGTGTATAATTTTTTATTTATGTTCTGTTCAGCCTGTGCCTTTCAGAATTTTAGAAGCCTGAATAAATGAATAGAATATGAACCAGATCATTTATAATTTCACAATTACTGGCCATGACTTCATGCAAGGTAGCATTTCCACTTTCCTTTTATGTAAAGAACACCATAATAGACAATTACAGAAACATGAATGTTTAAGCAAAACCCTGGATACTTTCACTCTTTTATTTTAAATTGACTTCACTTGGAACTTCAGTTAATTTACTTTCTTTCTTTTAAGGTATCCTACAAGGTTCTTGATTGATTCCACCTAAAAGTCCAATGCTATATTTTCTGTAACAGGACTATGCAGCAGTTTAAGGGAGATGAAATTCTGCGATACTTTTATAATCCAGTACGTGAACAGGCATCACAGTTCATCAGTGACCTCCAGGCTCACACAATGGTTGTGTCCCTTACAACTGAAAACAGTGAAAAGGGTAAAAGTATCCTTGGATTATGAATAAGAAAGATCATTTAAAGTATTCAAAAATCTGTCAGTCCATGAAGACTTGTTAAAGGAAGCTACTAATTCAATTAGTCAGTATAGCTTATGCACATTAGGACATCTACATTTCATGTGGGAATTTCAATTTGGCTTTCAAAGGCAGAGCATGAAACACCAATTGAGTCAGAATTTGGTAGAAACAACAGGCCTGACATGAATAAATTATTTCTTTATTTAGGTCTAACTTAACAATAAAATCTGTATCATCTATATCAAACCAAAGCACTCTGACCGACTCATTGCTAATCTGCTACAGTGGTTAGTCCATATGACAGTTAAGGACTGTAAGTGTGACGTCACAGAGAGATAAAATTGGTGAAACAGTCAAGAAGCCCATCTAAATGCATTCCCTACTGGCTGCAACACTCCAGGTTGCCATGCTGTTGTATTTTAGGCTGACTTGAGTCCAGCCTGCTTTAGCCTTGTCTACATGTGCCCAAGCCCCTTTCCAGCAGCAGCTGTGCAAATTACTTCTCCTGCCATCCCAATGTCAGAGGCTTCCCTCACTATGAGTAGAAGTCATATATTTACGGTTCAACCAGGTGCACATTCAATTTCCATGGCTACATTAAAAGCTAGTTGTAGTATTCCATTGATTTTAAACTTACAAATTAGGTAAACTGAATTACATGGAACAACTTTTAATTTCTTTCATACCAGTCAATTTGCTAAATAAATATATCACTTTCATTTTCTCTTTGAAAAGATAGTGTTCAGTTTTCCTGCAGATACGGAACAAGTGATATTTAAATTATTTTTAACAAAATACTGCAACTTTCTAAACCTGTATAAAAACACATTCTTAATGCTATAATAAGCATTCCTGGCATGTGACCCTGGCCAGCATATAGCATACGTCTGTTTTGTCCACTGGTTTAGGCCAGATATTTTACAAGAGGTACATACAATTTTAACAAAATCAAGATGCTTCAGTCTGCAAGTCTACTCCAAACCTCATTAAAAGAAACTATTTTTTGTCCTGATGTCTCTAATAGTCCAGACCTAATTCCATCATAACTGCAAAAGCTAGCTGATCCCCAAAACTAAATTTTGAAGAGAGACAGATTAACATTTAGAGATCTCACTGACCAGAATAGTGGGCACATACTTTTACTGTATTACTCTACTTTTTTTGTTGTGACTCTGCTCCATATTACAACACCATTCATGCAAGATAGATTGTCGTTGACAATAAGAAAACATAGAATCTGATTTTTCATTCCAGTATTAAATGAGAAAAATCTGCTGTCTTTTAAAAGCCATGGTTAGAAATACTGTTTATTAAAAAGTTCTCTGTTTGAATATTATAATTGAGTTTTTTAGGGTTCTTCCAGTTAAAAAATCATTATTAATGAGTGTAAATTTGGAAATAAAATTCCATTTTTCTAGCAGGTCTCAACACAGGAGCTGGTAATAACCATAAGTACTTAGAGGAAAGCTTTTCTAAATGTGGTTTCTCTGACTGAAGATGAGGGGTTTGAAATGCTTTTTTCACACGTTCCCTTATAGTTAAGCCTCTCTACAATAAGACAATACTAAGACTCAGGAAACTTACATAATTATAAAACCCCCCACACCACCAACCCCCCCTCCCCAACAAACTCAAACAAACAAACAATAAAAAACAAACAAAAAACTAATTCCGTTACATTTGTAAAAACTATTCAAACATCCTATTTATGACATGCTCCTACACAGATATCTGAAAGCCTTTACAGTTCTGTAGAAGTGAGAACTCTCTCTGTGACAGCTACAGTGACAGAAGCAGAAAGAACCTGCTGTACTTTTTGATTCCATGAACACTGGCCAATAACTTAAGGCAGAAACTGCAAAACACACTTCCTGGAAAAGATAAAAGTTCAAGATCCAAAATAAAAATTTGTGTTCGTGGTAGGAGTAGCATTTGAAGGGCTGCTGTCAAGGTTTTTGTATTTTTCCTGCCAAATGATGGATCCAAGCTCCTTCCCCAACAGTCCTGAGCAACATCCTCCAGACTGTTTGACAGAATCAAAGCCTTGCTTCAGCTTCTTGCTGATTCCCAAAGCCTCCTTCACAGAACTAACTTTCTTTTAGATTTTCAGTTGTCCTGAGGTAGCTAAGATATTCAAGTGAATCAAACTGAAATGAAAAATACTTTCCAAAAAAAGCATTTTTCTCCTAAAATAAGCTGCACACTAAGAAAAAAAAATATAATCGTTACTGTCAAAGCTATTATGAGCAAATCATCTGATGCTAATATCTGTAGCTGATGTATAATTATCACAAAGATTTCCTGTTCATTTGAATAACTGCTATGAAAATCCAAATACTCAGTTACCCCTTTAGAATAAAGTACTGTAAATTAATCTTTTTTTTTTTCTTAGCAATACTTTCTCTTTTTTTTTTTCTTTTTCCTCTCTTTCTATAAACTTCCTTTTTGATTTTTCAGCTCATTTCTACAAAGCCATGAATATTTTTAAGCAGATTCCACTCAGTCTCCACATTCAATTACTCTTTCGGAAAGAAAAGTGTGCCCAGCTCAGATTATTGAAAGCATGCAGCCCATTCTTAAAAATAAAACATGGTTTGAATAAAAAATACTGGCATTAATATTAAAACACCTTTAATTAAAACAGAATAGGAATTGAAATGTTTTGTTTTCTGTCAGGAACAGGAGGACATCTTCATTGCTGAGAAGAGACAATATTTAAAATACAGCTTAGCCCTTAAACAGTACACAAGTAGACATTACTAGAACTGTGAACCATTATATCTGTATGCCCCTTGTGCATCTACAAGGGCACCTAAGAAATATTTAACACAGAGAAAACTTCCCTCCCCCTCTCATTTGGCCTATAGGAGAAATAATTTAATTTTTTTATTATATTTTGTGTGCAGAGATAATGCTGGGGAGGGGGAAGCCTCAACCATATAAATAAATCTGAGTACATCAAAAGGCCTAAGAGTCATAAATGATTTTATTACCTAGCATTTTCTGGCTTACCCATTTCTTTCCATTATCTTACTGCAAGAACAAAATACTGCCAGGAAACAAGTGTTAACATCACTTACTTAGGCTTTTCCTTTCTCAAAACCAAGTTATAGACCCAGAAGGTTTCAAGAGCATCCACTAGAACAGTGGTGGACTGTTGGTACCCGACACTGTTCTGCAAGGTGGCCAAGGGAGGAAAAACCAGGGACCAGCACAGTCAAGACGTCTCCTGATAGTTCACCTATCCTGCTCACTGTGCTGGGGCTTGCCCTTGCGACAGCAAGAGGGTGTGGTGTGTACAGGAGGTTTAAACAGTTTACATAGTTCCAGAGATAATGTGTTGCTTAAAGTCTCTGTAATCAGAAATTCCATGGACGCCAAGGAAAAAAAAAAAAAGAAAAGAAAAAAAAAAAGGGTGGTGTACAGTACTCGTCAGGGCAAGAGATGGCAACTGTACCTTCAGATACTGAATTCAGCTTCCCCCATGACTGGGTCCCTCTTTCCTTAACGCAACCCTGCACGCTTGCCATATACACAGATAATGTGTATCCACATTCTTTTCCCAAAGATAGCTTGATATAATCAGCATTACCTAAGTCACCATTTTCCATATACATTTTTGATAAGCGGGATAAATAAAAAGGTCAGAAACAGGTGAGAAAACGTGGTGTTTACTTTCAGAAGTATGAATCAGAGAAGAGCTTCTTTACTTATGTCAAAAACTGTTGCTTTGCATTTGTCTAGAACTCTTTCAAATCCAAGTCATAATTGTAAAGTTTAAAGTTTATTAACTATTAGCCTGAGGGATCACTAAATACACATCAGAAAACCTTTTAAACTAGTACTTTATCAAGGAAAAAAATAAAATATAAGAAGTAAATGTAAATTAATTGTACAGTTTCCATTTTAGCTTTTTTATTCGTACAAAGTTCAGTAGAAAATATTGCCATTGGTGTGGCCATACCCAATTCTGAAACAACCAGAGCAAATTTATTAATGAGACAATATGTTTTTCTAGACCCAGAAGCAGGTAAGAGTATGAATAGCTAGTGAAATTCAAGGTAGGTTAATATATAACATATTTCTATGTACCTACTCTAATATTAATATTGTCCTTACCAACTGAATCTCATTATGTTCATTTCTAACTGTATCACTTTTCTAATATTTCATTAGCAGATGCACTATCTGCCATAATCTTTAAGTTTTTTTCAAATGTTGTCAATTAAGAGTTACAAATTGTTTCCAAATTAAACTGGCAAAATCATCAAAGAAGAGTATTACGCATAGGAACTGTTTAAAATCATGCTCAGTATTCTGCAGAATAAAGAGTTCAAGCACAATTCAAATGCAAACTGTGCAGTCCACCTCTTAATGGAACTTAATTAAAGAAACTCAAAGACATATGTTCGGAAATCCTATCCACACTAAAAAAACCAAAACAAACACAATCTCAACAACCTTCACCCTCCAAAAAAACCCAGAAACATTTGGAAGGTATAATATAATTCAATAAATGCAACTATGCGGTTTATGCAACTCCATCTGTGTAAAGAGTCTGCCAAATTGATGTGGACTGATCTGCAGAGCTGGAACTCAGGAGGTCAACTACAATTTTCAGGGGCAAAAACCACAACAGGCAAGTAAATAAACTGTAATATGTTTAAAAACTTCTGGTATATGTTTCCTGACACACTATTGGAGACAATTAGGATAAAGAGACTCTTAACACCTGAGGCTACACACCCTGCTCAGTTAGTAGCTTAGCAGCTGCCTCTTCTTTCCACTGAAACAGCATTCAGAGTTCCAACTCTGATTTACAAAATCCACATATTTTCTTCTGAGAAAATGAAAATTAAAATTCTTAAGTTTACTGCATCTTCCACACAGTTAACATGAAGAACTAAGCTACAACAACGCAAACCAAAATTAAGCTACAAGTATCATTGAACCGAAGCTTTGTGTTATAAGAGATATGGTCAAAAGGTTTTTATATATACTGGGTTTTTTATAGCTAGTAAGACAATAATTAGAGAGCTTCACCTGAAAAAACTTCCCATTTACTGACATCCATGATGGGAAGTTACATTTTTCCAAGTCAGGGTTAATATCTTGTTAACAGTACAGCAATACTGATAGAGAGGACATATACATTTAATAGGTTTTTGCTCCATCCCAGCCTTTTAAACAGAACTGTTCAATAATTTCAATCAAGTTTTGCCTCTGCAACACCAAGCACCTATTTGTAAGTTAATAACTTAATTGTGATGACAATAAAGACAGAAAGAACACCTGTTTGCTGAGGATATTTCCTGTGGAACAAGGCAATATACAGCTAACATTAAGCTTCCCAGGGTCACCAACTTGCTATTTAATGAGGTTTCCTCAAGTGTCACAGTGATTCAGGTCACAAGCTTGTAATCACAATTTAAATAATTGTTTGACCAAACTAGTGGGCTGCGTTTGAAAAATAGTTACAGAAATCTTAATACAAATACAAATTTTAAAATTAATTTCACATAATGACATGAAGAAAGGCTTTCAGATTTTACCACATGCCAAAATCAGCAGAAGCAACAGTGGAAACTGGAGGGGAATTGACTGTAACAAAAATAAACTGTCTGACAGGAGAGAGAATGGGAAAATACTTTTTTATATGGATAGTTATTAACTCGAAAAAACCTAAAAATATGAGTTGTAATAATTATTTAAAAAGTGAAGAAATAGTTTTTCCTTATTTTTTCTAAAAATTCTATTTAAATTAAAATTTCAGAACTTTTTCAAAGCATGAAACGACACTTAACAGACTTCTTCAGCTCCCTGAATCAAATTCATGTACCTGTCCCTATTAAAAGACCAGAACCAAGCATTAACAGAGATCTGAGCACTTTATAAATTTCTTTTTAACATACCAGACAAACTAACAGATGATATGAAAAAAAGTATTGTGAAGGCATTCCCTTTTTTTCTAATATTGCTAATTCAAATTGTATTTGACTGAAAGGAGGTCAATATACTTTACTGGATTTTGGATCTTCCCCTGAACAGTCTGTCCTTAAATCAATTCTGTGCATATGTGCTTATTTATATAGCCTGTACAGAAATGAGGAACAGCTGAAACCTAAATATCTGTACAGCCTGTTATAGTTAACCAATGTCCCATGTACTAAATGTTACACACCTAAAGAGAACACCGAAATAACAATAGTAGCACTAGCTGCTTATTTGATACCCTAAATCAATACAGACATAAAACAAGACAGTTTTTTAATAGCATTCACAGTCATTCAGCTGGTAGAGACTTGATTTTCTGGAGGGGAGTTAATTTCTCCAAACTAATTCTAAATAATGAAATATACATCATTTTGAAACATTAATATACAAAGCAGAAATAGTTCTATAGCTAACCATCAACACATAAAGCAATGCTGTGATATGCAGTGAAAGGCTACGAAATGTAAATTGTTGGCAAATCAATGCAGGGTACAGTTCATTGGCAAAGCACAGTGAAATATATGATTTGCCAAAATGCACCTTTTTCTATAATCTCTGTAATCTCTGTGGAGATAACCTGTATTACATCACATATTTGATTTAAAGATTTTGTTGTTGTTTTCATAGATCAAGCATAAACTAGTTTTTGGTTGCTTGGTTTTGTTTTTGTAAAACTGACTGCACAGACCAAGATCCAGTATTAGAGACTGATTGATTGGTATTGGCATTAGTATTAATATTAATATTAGAAACAGATAGTCAACTGATAGAGAATTATTTAAAATAATGAAGTCCATATTCAGTTTTCCAGCATAAAGTACAGTGAACGCTTCCATTTAACATCGACTACTGGCAACGATGTAGGCTCTACTGTTAGCAAAGACTTCAGTTGCACAACCATATTCTTATTAAAGGATAATCACTCAACCATGCAAGAAATTTCACCTACCCCAATTGGTATTTTCTGCTAATACAACAAAATCGGGGTAAGTATAGAATAACAAGTATTAGCAATAGCACATTATGTTTCAAGTTTCAGTATTTTCTTATTAGTAACACCACACTTATTCGAAGAACTGTGAACCAAAAATACACTTCCAAGCCCTATTTGTTTTGGAACTAAAATACTGACTTAAGATGCAAAGGAAAGTCAAATTATTAAATACCAAAAGAATTAAATCAAAACTGCAGGTCAAGCAGAATGCCCCAAGGAAATAAAGTTCATGGTACCTAGTACATGTGTCATTTTTGGTTTTGCTACAGGACATTTGAATATTTACTGTTATGTAAAATCACTTTTCAATCTAGGATATTTGAATATTATAGTAAAATAACAGGTAAACTGAAGAGTAATAAAACTTCATTTTTTATTGTAATAGCTATATCTAGTTGTAAATGAAGGCACTGGCAATAGCACCCTTTCTAATCAGCAATTCCATTGAAGAGTAATAAAAAATGATGTTTCTGAAATTCCTCAACCACAACACCTGGAAAAACAAATTATAAAGCAAAATACAAAAATATGATTCCATTTCAGCTAATAACTAAGAATACTGTTTTCAGTCTTTAGGGGACAATATTTACAAGTTTGGAGGTTTTTTTCATAGAAGGGAAAAAAGCCACCAACAGAAAATAGACAGGGATGAAGGCAAAGGGGTACCCTAAGAACATACATTTAGAAAAGCTGATCCTCACATAGTTGTAAAACTCAATCCAAGTGTCAGAAGAATGAATCATTCTCCCTACAGCCAGCTCCTTTAACTGTTACTTGCGTATTTTTTGTAATCACAAGAGTGTTACAATAATTTTGCCTATACCTCCCATAAAATCTCAGGTGTGCCTTCTGTATGCTAATAAAATCTTCAACATGATGTAAAAATCTGAAGTGTTTTAAATGTTTTTAAAGATATTTATCAAACAGCAAATTAAGTCACAGGAAGTTTTCCTTTAAATTCGATGGTGACATGTATTTAAGAAATGACTCAACCTACAGACTGCAATTCAGAATAAATAAATAATGAATGAAACCCCACTCCATTTACTTCCAGGTTAAAAAAATGAAAATACTTGAGAATGAAAAAGATATAGCTGAAAAACTGAGTTGCATTTCTGGTAGCAAAACTGGTAGTGAGGAGAAAAAGAACAGATAAATCTGCTCTTTGCAAAAAATATAGACAGCTCAAGCAAAGAGGGCAGATAGAGTGAATGGTAAAAATAGTCATACTTCAAGTGTTTTATATTTAGAGAAAATTTGAACACCTTTGCAATGAAACGTAACTTTCCAAAGAGGAAATACTTTCATTAGAAGAAATAAGATGATCTGACTAAAGCAATACACTAGACAAAAGGAGATATGGAATACAGCCCAGACCTCAACCTTGTAAAATTCTGAACAGGCATCTCCCGTGACAGTGTTTACCTACCTGAACAACCTGGTGCTTGTTTTAGTACTGACCCTCATGCCTGCCATCTCACAGCTGCCAACAAGCTACTCTACAATAATCATACAAAATAACTAAACAACCCAATATAGTGAGAAGGCAAAAATACATGTAGTTGTATCTTAATATTCACCATTGAAAGTCAAGTAAAAATCTGACTTCCACTTGATACAGCATTTGAAGTTACATATGTGTAAAACACATGTTCAAAGTAAGCTTTTAAAAAATTGTTTCCTGAAATACATGTTAAGAGACTTTTCCCCATTCAGTAAAATCCTCAATACAAAGCATTTTGCTGCTAAAACTTGAGGCTATTGGCAGTTAGAAAAAACAGCTTAAAAAGCCAACAACTTAAAAAAAAAACTTTCAGAAACTGTTTAAAATGCTTTTTATAATATGGCTTTCACTAAATTCTATTAAATCAAATCCAAAACATTTCAGTGGAACACACAAGTTTTTAATACATTTCTAATTAAAGAGCTTTCAAATAGATCTTTATAATTTTGATTCTTTTTTCTACTTAAACAATACCTGAGCAATATGATACTATATCATACGCTGCGTTAAGTATCAAAATATTTCAGCAATCCAAACTTGCCAGAGAGAATAGGAGAGGAAAGAGTAGGAAACTTCTGTTTTTTGTCACATTTACTAAATGTTAAGCAGTTCTGACTTCCTACATTTCTCAACAGACTACATATTATTAACAATGTATTTAATTTTATACTTAACACATGTAAATTTTTCCCTATGACTAGTCACTGAATTTTTATACAATTACACTATCTAGTAAACTCAATTATGTATGTTAGAAGAATGTGTTAATAATCTGCAGAATTATTGTCAACAATTTATCTGAATATTTGGAAGGTACTCAAAAAACTATGACTTTCCTGTTGTGCATTGCTCAGGCTGATGACCTTCTTCGGAGCTCCTTTAATATCCTCAGGAATGGTCCTGTTCAATAAGCATCTGGGCAACCAACTCTGAGCCTGATCTTTATTAAATTTCTTGTCTGGTTGCTCTGGCATCAAATAGTTTGGAAGAATATGACCCTGATTAAGCCACTGGAAGAAAAACTGCCAGCATTTCTGTGATTCAGTTCCCATAAGTACCAGTTTGCCAGAGCTGATTAAATGGACAACTCAGAATAAGGGGGTGGAATGGAATGCTTAATGAGGCAGCCTAAAAACAAATCACACTCTCTGTCTCTCACATATACACAGCACTATGAATAATGTCATAGTTATATTTTCAACGAAACAGCCAGCCAGATGATATTTCTTCTGATGAGTCAGAGCTAATATTTTTTTAAAAACCCACACCAATCCAAAACACCTAAATAACTACAGTGTGAACTGTGGGGAGATTTTTTTTTTTTTTTAAACCAAAATGTAATCTAGGTAAAAATACCATTTCATTGTAATTTACACTTTGGTGCAAACAAACATTTTACAGATGGTAAGATAGTGTCTGCAACCAGCAGAGATAATCACCACAAGGGAGGCAGGAAAAATAAGAACTTTCAACACTCGGAATTACTACTAGCACAGTTTAAAAAAAAAAAAATATGGAAAAACAGAACTCAAAAAGAAGCAGCTCTGCAACACCTTACTAAAGAGCCTTAACTGAAATTCCAGTTCCTGCTGGAACAAGCACGTGAATAAACAACCAGTGATGAGAATTTAGGTTTGAACGTGTTATCAATCTCAGTCAGTGTTACACAATACATAAAGCATTAGAGATTTAAAAGAGAGGTGTGAGAAATCTACAGTCACTTCTAATCCCACTAACTTTATGGAAGGAATATTAGTAGAGGGGACAAAACACAGATGCAGACTTAGCTGAAAGGTCATTCTACCAAAAGAAAATGTCTTCCATGTCTTCCTAGAGACAGTAACTAAAAAAAAATGCACTTAAATGTTCTTATTAAAAGACAATTTTCAAAAAGAAACATACACTTTGCAGGACATAACAGACAGAAAATGAAATAGCCCCTTACTCCAGAAAGGACTTTGCTGACTTCATCAATGAGAGGAATCATAAGTAGAAATAAGGACCTTGATGGAAGGATTAAAAAAATCACAATTAGAATAGATCATCACAAATAATATGAAATGAACTGAAAGAAGACTATTGAGAGTAACATGGTTTAGGAAAACATGGAAGAAAAAAATAGCCTGAAAATATATGTAGACTCAGTTAGTATACAGAATGAAAAGTGTGTTAGTTAGAGAAAATCTTTGCCTCTTAGGAAAAGGGAAAAATGGTAAAAAATCATAGATGGAACAGACGTTTCTTTTATTTTTACTCCCCAGCTCAGAATTGGAGGTGTATGCACAGACACCATCAGAGAAAACGGACACCTTGAAAATGGTGAGCTGAACAGACCACCAGAAACAGTACCATAATATAAAATGGCAAATTTTTTAACTGAAAAGAAAGAAAATAAACCAAAACACAAGATGAAAAAAGATGAGAGGTGAAATCAGAAGACACTGAATACTGACAAGGTTTTAACTAAGGCTGCTACAATTATGAAAAAATAAGAAAAACAAAATTACAGAAAAAATAATAGTGAAAGATAAGAATAAACACAGAACAATAGGGGAAGTAATGCCTAATATAAATATGAAAGTGACTGGAGAAAGGACACCTGAAAAATTACTTTGAACAGGTCTTCCCAGACATCAAACTCTGATAAAACCAGTAAGTGTGACAAATCCAATAGGAAACATACTTGAGATTGCAGTAAAGAATCACCTTCAAAAAAACAAAAGGGTCCAGAAAAAGGATTCTTTTCTTCAAATAATGAAAAAAGGTTATGTTTTCACATAGAAGAACGTAATGATGGATAAAAATAATTCATCACTGTAAAACAATGATGTAAAAAATAAGGATAATTTAGAGATGGATAGGATGTATGACTTGAGGAACAACACTGAAAGTGAAAATGGGGAGGGGTAAAGGGCAACCCACAGAACTAGAACTAAAAGAGGATATATGGAGGACCTAAAGACACCTCCAAATATGTTAAAACAGAGAATAATTGTATCAGAAGTCAGCATGGACATAGCTATTATACTGCAGCTGAACACAGATGAAAAAGGAAGGGGTTAGAATATCTCACTAAGTAAGGGAAACACACTTAGCTCACATGACAGAATGGGGGGAGAGAGCATCTATGTTATAAAAACAAAAGTGAAGGCCCCTCTCCTCGGCAGAAAGGTTAATAAATGAGCAGACTGAAATAAACATAACACACAAAAAAACCCCTAAGCATAGCTTCAAAAGAGATACAATTATCAATTGAATCAGATCACCTACCATTTCAAATAAATAGCAGGCACCTAGAATCTCAGAATTATGAACTGCAAAACCAGCACAATTCTGTGTCTAAGGATATGGCTATTTTAAAATACCATTAGTAAGAAGAAAACACAACAGAAATTACTTAGATAAACTAAAAAGTTTGCTTTTTTTTTTTTTCTTGTGGCACATGCCATCCCATGGTGATGAAATTAAAGGCATAATATAAGCTTCTACTTGACATGGGAAACAGCATTACCAAGTAACTCGATGCTGAAAACGAACTGCAATATAATTGCCATAATTATTTCACATACAAATGCATTTTTCTCCAAGGGAATGCACAAATATTTTGTTGTTTTCAAAATACAGTATTGTGTCTGGGAATAGAGGCATATTTCTGTTTGTGACATGGAGAATGAGCTCCCTGTGTTAGTAATTAATGTACTGTAAGATTAAAGTTGGGTCACGCGTTCCTTTGTAAAGCAAGAGTTGGAGGCAGTGGTCAAGAAAGCCACTATAACCTGATGTTAAAAACTCCCTACAAAGAAACAGAAAAAAACCCACAAACCACCCACCACTGTTTTTATAATTTTTGTTTGTTCTATTTTCTCACCTAGTGCCCCTCCTTTTGACAGTATGTACACAAAGGAATCCCAGCATGCCTAATATAATCAAAACATTAAAATCCTTCATAAATCAAATGCTATTGTGTAACCCACAAGCAAGGAAGTGTGCTTGCTCAAATAACCTGAGTGGAAAATAAGGTTAATTTAACCTAATGTTACACCAACCTTTACATATATTCACCTGCTGCTTGCACTGACTCAGTCACCTTTATGAACACAGAGTTCTGTGTTTACTCCTTGTTTATATAAAACCTCACTATGTAGTAAAGTAATAATACGAATGCTACCTTGTCTTCCGATTGCCAAAGTCTTGTTTCACAGTAAATTTATCTTGTTATGCAATCTCATCTTTTACAAAGTCCTTTCCAGCAACACTACAACACAAAAAGTATGAAATCTTCCTGACTTCCAACCAATACAAAGATTTTGGATTGTTAGAACTAAGAATCTTAAGTACTATGCATGTGCTCTGTAAACTGCAGAATTTCCCTGAAATACTGTCTGAGGTGACAGTGCTCTGACAGTAAAATAACCAGTCCTCTCTTCAAAACAGAGATTCACAGGTGTGGTGAAAAGGAGAAGCTCTTTATTAAACATTGCCTGCACCTTTGGTATTAGAAAAGTTACTATAGAAAGCCTTCAGTATAAACCCACTTTATTCTTCAGTGAAACAGACAAAGGAAGATAGACGCCCTGGCAGCAGTTAGCAGTAATCATTGTGAAAGCACATTTGTTTTGCAGTACTCAAGTGCTTCTGTTCTTCAAAAGGAAAACTGGAACTCATCAGGATCTTCTTGGCAGGCAAGAGACTAAACTGCTGAATGAACAAAGAAATGCTCTGTAAAACTGAACTACAACAAAGTGAACCAATAGCGCATTACAAAACCAGCATACTTGCAAGACAGCTGCTACTTCAAATTCTGATGCAAATCCAAGCATGGCCATGAAAATTTGCATGTCCAGAACGTGTCAATAATTTACGTGGCACTGTGTATACAGTGAACAACAAACTGCTTTTAAAAGCAGTAATCCTGAAAACTGGCTGAATATTAAAAAAAAAACCATTAGTTGTTTAATCTTCATTAAACAGTAAATTATACCATTGTAACATATCTCAGCAATATTTAAACATTGTTAAAATTAAATATAGACTTACCAGCAAAACTAACTGGAATATACTTGAAACTATTACTATTATTACGCTCAAATACTCACATACTTGCCTTGTATCTTATTAAGACACAAATCACTTAAAAGACATTCAATGAACTGTCACTGTAATTAACTTAACTGATTTTAAAATTCATGTTTCTTCTCTGAACCATTCCCTATCCTTCTTCCTTCCTAAATTTAACTGCTTTGATCCTGTCACTGTTCAGTCTCATTTAGTAGAGAACAGTTTCTCCATGCAACATTTCCCCATACTATGGAACTGAATTAAGTTTTCTGCCATCAAACATAAGGGCTCTTCTCTTCTTTCCCCTCCACAACTCACTCTCACCTCTTGACTGTGCATAACCACTGCTTACCTTAGACTAATTCTGATGTCCTTCCAAGCAGAAAGTAAGCCAACAGAACTCCACTAAGCCATTTCAAAATATTCATGTTTCTGGGGTCATTGCTTTGCTGCTTCAATGAGCAGATGCAGTTTCTGACTTAGGAGAACATGGACGAGGAGGGGATGGGACTGCTATCCAGTTACAGTGATGGAGAGAGTTGACCATTCAACTCAAGCTGTGCAACTGTGCAACCACATGCTTAGTCAGTAGAGACATAAAACAGAAGACCATTTTCAATGGCTTCAACCTAATTTTACTTGAAAATAGAAAGGAATACAGTTTTCCTGCATTTTCTAAGGAAAAATAAACTCCTTAACTTAAAGCAATAACTTTACCATAGTAAAGGATGACCTCAAAACAACTCAGGAGTTGTTGATGTCATTGTCAATCCACTCTTGATAATCTTTGAATAATCATGGTAATTGCGAGAGGTGCTGGAGAACTTGAGGAAAGAAATGTTACTCCTATCTTCAAGAAGGGCAAGAAGGAAGAACAAGGGAACTACAGTCAGCCTCACCTTGATCCTTGATAATGTGATGGAGCAGTTAATCCTGTTGAATGACTTCCAGGCACATGAAGGACAAGATGACCAGGACTAGTCAGTGTGAATTCACCAAGAGGAAGTCTTGCTTGAGAAACCCAGTAACTTTCTACCATGAAATGACTGACTTGGTAGGTGAGGGGAAAGAAGTGGATACAGTTGACCTTGACTTCAGTAAGGCTTTTGACATTGTTTCCCTTAAGGTCCTCGTAAAGAAGCTGCTGAAGTATGGGCTGGATGAGCAGACAATGAGATGGATTGAGAACTGGATGCATGGCAGAGCTCAGAGAGTGGTGATCCATTGCACAAAACCTAGTTGGAGGCTGCTAACTAGTGGCCACCAGTACCTGCTGGGGGCTGTCTGTCCAGAAAGCAGCTTGCAGAAAAGAACTCAGGGGGCCAAGCAGACAGCAAGTTGAACATAGGCCAACACTGTACCTTTGTGGCAAAGAAAGTCACTGGTGTCTGGGGCTGCAGTAGGACAAGTGTTGTCAGTAGGTTGAAGAAGGTGATCGGTCTTGTCCTCCGCACTAAGTCCACTGCTGGAGTACTGTGCCTAGTTCTGAGCTCCTCAATAAAAAAGAGCTGGAGCTACTGGACAGGCTCCAGTAGCCTCTTACAACACACTTTGTTTCATAACTTAAATGCCTTTACATTGTTTGCCATCAATATGGTGGTTGCTTTGGTCCTACACATTTAAGCAATCCAACTAAGAACTAAAATAAAAGAGACAGCTCAAACACACTCAAATGCCAGGCAGGAGAGCTGCTAGTTATACTTTTTTTTTTATATTATTTATTTTTAAAGATTTTTGGGAAGCATACTCATTTAAATGCTCACAGTATTTTTTGTTGTAAAACTGTGTATTAAAAATGCTAGATTCTTACTGTGACTTCTTCAACATACACTTTGTCCAAAATGTAAAGAAATCTCACATTAATAGCAAAGTGCAGGAAACCAAAGTCCAGTGAGAAACAGAGTATTTCAGTTTAGTGACTACTAAATATATCACTCACCTCTACTGATTAGATGCAAATATAAACCAGCACCTTACAGATACAATTAGTTTTTACCATCTTTATTTTATATGCTGACATACTGTCTTCCTTTGCTCTTTAGTTAGTAAAAGACTAAGTAACCCTGATTAAAGAATTACACAAATCAACTTGATTTTGTTCAGTACATTGGACACTTTCCTTTCCAACACCTTTGTGGGAAAGAAAAAGCTGGAAAGAAGAGTGTACAAAGACATATTGTGGATGTTGCCTGCATGCTAAGGCTACAGAATACTTTAGAAATACATTCATGAATTGCATATAGGGATTGATGCTGTTTTGCTGTGAATAAAAGGCCACTAAAGCCTCCTGGCTGCTGTGATGCCACTTGCCCAGTGGCATGTATTACCCAAAGACACTAATAAGCAATTAGGAGGTTTGCCCACTCCTTCTTCCCTTGGAATATAACTTCATCAAAATCTTCACCCCCAGGTTTCAGCATGGAAATTGCCCATGTCTACCTCAGGATAAATGCCAGTTTTGGGGGAAGAAATGAGGGAGGCCAGACAAGGGAAAGGTCATGCCAACTAAAAAAACCCTACCGTTCGATCTTATCAAAATTCTTGAGAACTGTTCTGGCAAAGTTGCAAGCAGAAAGCAGGTACTTGAAATCTGTCATAAACTGAGTGAAAGGGATGTTGCTCTCTGCTGTCCTTTTGGAAAAAATGTTGGGCAAAACAGTCCTCTTAGAAGACAAAATATTTTATATAACATTTAAAGGACTGCAGTTACAAAGTCCAACATTCCAAAAGCTCAGAAATACCAGTATGTAGGTTCCTAATACAGCCTTAGTTTGGATCGCACATATTCATAGAATACAACCTTGGGTATACATCTCTGTAAAAGAGCTGACACTTCTATGAAGGTACAAAAAGTACTGCAGTTTTTAAAGAAAAACTATTCTCTAGGCCTTTCTTCTCCATTGGTGTTACTGTGTATCATGTAAATTACGCTCTGAAGTAACAGTTTTTCCTATGCTTTTCTACAGTGGTCACAGCTACACTGAACAAGTCTTACAATGATTAGTATCTTTCTCCCTCTCACAACTGACTTGCAGTTTTTTCCACATTAACAAATGAGGGAATAGAAACAGATTAAGATCCTAAGTATGCACTAGCTCTGCATTTCTGGTTTGAGAGAGGCAGACTTTATTTACTATTGGTTAAATATGTAAATCACTATGCTAATGCTGAGGCACTGAAATTCAGCAGCCGCAATTAACGTACTAGAATTTGGGTGACTTTGCATCTCAATTATTTTAGGTTTTCACAAAAAAAAATGTATATTAGTTACATGTAACGTTAAAGGAGAGACTGGTCTTTTCACATCAAGAAAATCCAATTTTTGCCTAACAAAACAAACAAATGGCTGGATATCTGGCATGGCAGAATGCTAGTCTTTGGCCTTAGTTGGCATGGGTGAGATTCAGTAAACTGTATTCTACAGTGCATGACAGGTTTGTATCGTGTACTAAAACACATAAAATGCAAAAAATACAAAATATTGTACAATATATTCTCTACATACACACTTCCCTTTTGCAAATATAAAGCAAGGTAAAACTACATACCCTTGATCAAAATTGTAAAGTTCCCAATCTAACAGAGCATATACTCTTAATTAAAGTTGGGCTGGTAATTATTATGATCCTCACACTGCTGCTCAAGCTAGTATGTATAAATGCCGAAGCAGATACTGACAACATTCTGAACTGTACACTTCAGTGACATTACTTGTGAAAATAGAAAATATAAGAACTGGCAGGTTTGGCATAAAAGCCAAATTCACAACAACTAATAATGAGCTCTCTTGTTCACCCTACACCTCCTTCAGAATTCAGTATTTTTATAAAAATAGATAACTTTCTCTAGCAGCTCAAGAAAATCTGTAGCTCATCTTGTTTTGGCCACAAATAAGAAATTTGAGCACAGGGTTAGTTACCTGCTTGTTGAAAATGTTGGCCAACTTATTGCTTTAGCACATCAACAGCAACAAATTTAGTCATTCTTGTAAGCAGTTTTTGAGTCAAAAAGGGCTAAACATCACATAACCTTCACAGTTTCTGTTCTATTCAAAATATCTGACTATCGTCCCAGACCTTAGAAGACAAGGACTTTATTTGCTTGTCTGTCTTCCAAGGAACTTACTTTTATGGCAGGAAAGTGCACATTTCATTTGCTCCTTACAGTCTTTCCTGGTTTGCATCACAGGATCACATAATCCTGTCTCTGACACCTGCAGCCTGGTCAATAATTTACACATCTATGAATACTGGATGACTAGGTGCCATGGCAATAGTACTATGAAGATTTTACACGTCATGCCATAGGTACTCACATTTTTTTTTCCCTTAGCTTTTATAACAATTTCTGTAGAATGGGGTTTTGATTCTTTTTTTAGTAACATGCATTAGTAAAGAAATCAGAATAAAATTGACGGTTCTTTAGCATTTTCAGTGAAAAAGAGCAGCTGTAAAAATACATTTAACTTCCGTTATTTTTCTACAGAACAAAGCTTGTGCCACAAAGAGGTAGGCTACAAAAAAAGAACAAGGTCTGAAACACCAAACATCCCTGTTCGATATGAGAATGATCTGAAGTACTGCACGTTTGTAAATAACATGGTCCCCTTCAAACGCTTCTGCAATACATCCATGGGAAAACTTTTTCCTCTCCCTGGAGATTACACTGACCACTGAAGAGTGGTGTGGAAGGCCACTAAGAAGGGCATCCTTACATAGCTTTTATGAACTACTTTTCATGGGAAGTCTGCAGATACAAGGTCATCTTACTGGCTCCAAAATTGTTTGGCATCCAAACAATTTTAAAGTAATTTGAATAAAAATATTTGCATGAAATTAATATACTGAACAGAACATAATTCCCTAACATTTTTGTAGTAAAAAAAATAGTAATTCTGACTCAAGGGGAGAAAGCATGACTCTCACTATCTCTGCTCTGAAATAGTAAATCAAATAAATAGTATTACATACTGAATTACATCTCCTGAAGGATACAAAAGGCATCATCTAATTCTTTAAATAATACTTTCCCATAGAAAGCACCATCATACACCTCACGTTTTCCCCATAAAGTACATACATATATATTTTTTTCACACAGTGAAATTACAGAAAGACAGAACTACAAATCAAGAAACTACCTATTTTATCTTGAAGTACATTGAACCTCTGAAGTCCATACAAGCTTATATGAACAAGAAGAAATGTATTAATGAATAAATGTTTTTAGTTGTTGCTGGGTAGTGTTTATACTGAGACAAGGACTTTTCAGTTTCTCAGGCCCTGCCAGCCAGAGGGCTGGAGGGGCACAGGACATTGGGAGGGGACACGGCCAGGACAGCTGACCCACACTGACCAAAGGGATATTCCTATTCCATACCATATGATGCCATGCTGAGTGTATAAACTGGGGGAAGAAGAAGGAAGGAGGTCACATTTGGCATTATGGCGTTTGTCCTCTCGAGTAACCGTTAAGTGTGATGGAGCCCGGCTTTCCTGGGGATGGCTGAGCACCTGCCTGCCCATGGAATATCGTGAATGAATTCCTTGCTTTGCTTGCGTGTGTGGCTTTTGCTTTACTTATTAAACTGTTCTTATCTCAACCCTTGAGTTTTACATTCCTTTCCAATTCTCCTTCCCATCCCTCTGGGTGAGAGGGGGTGAGCAAGTGGCTGAGTGGGGCTTGGTTACTGGCTGGGGTTAAACCACGGCACTACATTTTAGGATTTTGACCCAACACAGGGCAAAGTAATGTTACCAAATGTTTTTCCCTTCTAAGTGCAACACATTTGAAATAAATACAGGCAACTTAGATGTTCAGCAGATAAATATACTACAGAAAAGTTCATGTTCAATGAAGATCATATAGGAGAGACTGAAACTTCTAGTTAGTCATGTTTAATGGTATATTGTTTATGCAGTAATGAATAAGGCTCCAAGAAGTAATTGTTACCAAGTCTAAGCAGAAAATACTGTTGGGTTCTGCTGATGGTACATATTTAAAAAGGATTACATTCCAGGCAGTCAGGAAAAAGGTGCTGAAGAAGACACTGATAGCCTGCAGTTTTAAACTTCACCTTCTGTTAGCAGTAACAGAACTGATGGATTAGAGCTCCGGTTTCAGATGCAGAAGATACAATCCATGATACGCGTTTTTCAGAGGATGCAGAAATAGATCAGACTGTCAGTTCTTAACAGTAAGGCTTCTCAGAAGTCTTCCATTTCCAAAAACATTACATTGAACTGCAGCTTTAAAAAGTGACAGATGAGTTCACCGAGGTTTAAAACTTGCTCAAGGAAAAAGAAACGCAAAGTGCTACTAAAACACACCTCACTTTGACCAGTCCTGATTAACAGAACAGCACCTTGTTGAGGACAAAAGGGCCTGAGTGATGATGCCTTCCATTCTTAAAGCTGAACTTAAAAAAACCATCCAAATATTATGCTGGTACTCTGAAAAATAAGAATATACCTAAAGAACTTGTTACCAAGATTAGAACTTCTTGCTACTTGTAGTAAGGTAATAAAGTGTAATCTTGCCCTGGACCTAACATAAGTTTTGGAGGCAAACTATAATAATGCATTTCTTTGCAACTGCCTGCAGCAAAACAAAGATTTGCGAGCATCTTTTGTCAGTGACTTCTCCATAAGAATTATCAGGACTGTTTTTAAATCAGATGTGAACACAATGAGTTTCATCTCTTCATTATAGATGGACCAGTATCACTACAGACATAACTGCTTTTAAATTGTAGTTTACTATTCCTTTCACTACTGCTGGCAACAAAGTGGAAAGAAGAAGGAATTTCAATTCTTTCTCCATGCCCTGAAGCTGGCTGTGAGAGGTGATAGAAGTTAAATACTAAACATCACAGAAATAAAGAATAAAAAAGTTATCCTATTTTTTCTCAAGGGCTCAGGTTCTTACACTATTTTAATATAAATCTGCTTTTGTATTCTGCCACCCCCAAACATAACAGGCTTTCTGTGGCTTAATGCTCCACAGTTACAGTATGCTCTATGCTACACTCCAACGATTTACTGAAACCCAAGTGATGCAGACTACACTACTGCATGCAAACTCCATGCTGCCATGCCTTCTGCCTCTCCTATCTAAGCTACTTCACTGTAGCTCTTCATTATTCTGAAGTCTGCAGAACAGAAAACCCCATGTACCAATGTATTTGACTGGAATAGGAATGTCATTACCATAATTTTGCAATATATATTAGATTGCTCTGCAAGAAATATTGTTTTGCACTGATCTAAAACCTCAGATGATCAAAAAATAGCAACTGTACAATTGTATCGGAGGGGAACTCTAAGATTAAAGAGGATTACTTAGTTACATTTAAGAACATTTTCATGTCTCTTTCTGTTAACACTTTTCCTTACTGGTAAGTTATCCAAATAGGAATTATGCCACTAATATTCAAGAAACAGTATTTCATAATTTTGAAACATCTTTAAATTTAAATTATTTTCTAGGGAGCATTCAAAATATTTTTTTTAAAAACCCAACAAAACAACAAATGAATAACATGTAATAGCTACTATACTACTACCAATCAAAATGTGCAGCATCTATATCCTTATTAATTTGGAAAATCAAGAGACACCAGCTTCCCTTGATACAATTTAAAGCAGGATAACTCTGAACAAGGACTGCATATAACAATCACAGGAGAATCTGTAAAAGACCATTAAAGGGAAAGAAGAATACCATTCTTGCAACAGAAAGAGTTGCTTACAACCCAGATGAATGAAAGCAGCTCAGATGTGTTCAAGATTTCTGAAAACTGACAGAGTTTGCAAAATCCAGGTGTCCATACCAAATGCATACAATGGAGTTGGAAAAGAAACTTCATGTATGCATCTAACGGAATAAGTGTGAAGACTATTCAGATAACATCCTCCCACACTACCAGTCCCGAAAGATGTCTGATCAAATTTCAGAGTCCAGACAGGCACTCCAGGTGCTGAGCTGATCATTGGGACAAGAGGAGGGAAAGGCAGCCAAAAGACAGAAACTTAAAAAGAAAGATATATGGGGGCGTGGGGGGGTGGAGAAAGAGTTCTTTAAGAAAAGACTACTCACCTACAGAACCAATTAATCCATGAGAAAACTCAAAATGGAAACCCAGTGACCAACTGGTAACAACATTAAAATGCACAAAAGGTCTAGAACCTGCAGTAGCTACTTAATAAAAATGAATATATAAATACGCAGGGAGTATTCACTTCTTCTCCACTCTAGGTATAAAATTTAAAGGCTCATAAGGATAGAAGCAACTGATTAATTTCTACACATGGGAAGAGAACAGAAGAAATTAAGATGAAGTTAGTGTACTGCCTAAAAGATATATTGCATTCTCTTGAACACAGGTGACCTGTGTTAGACCATAAGCTACCCACCATAGCTGTACGCAGGCCAGAAGAGAGCTGAAGATTCCTATTGCAAGAGTCCTGTATCTATTACTAAGACACAACAGGCTGAAGAAAGCAATGGACCTTTTTTTAACCTGATTCCCTCAAGACAGACAATGCCAGAGAGAAAGGTCTGGACAGTCACCAGGCTGAACAAACAGGGAGCACAGTATCAAAGAGTTAAGTCTAAGAGGTGTAGACTGCCACCGCATTACTCAGGTTGCCTTCCAAACAGCAAAGTGCAGAGTAAGACAGGAATTCACCTCTTCAGTACCTGATTTCAAGCACTGCTGAGGGACCTTGCAGAACACTAACCTTTCTCATTACCTTCCTAACATGCAGACTACTGATGTATAGTAAGCTGCCACTGCAGGGGATCCTTTGAAGCAAAGTCACTACAGTCATTAAAAATTCTCTTCCAAATAACAGAGAACAGTGCATAAGAAAGAAAAAATACCTCCCCATAATCCAATATAACCCTGTCCTGAAGTATAAAACATCACAGGCTAAAACCCATTCTTTCACATGATGCATTGAAAAAGGAAATAAATAAACAGTGAAAACTGAAATGTTACCAGCCTTTATACACTATATTTCCATACAAAAGAGAACATAATAGAATTAATTCTGGTTAGACTTCAGTCCCATCAATTTCCATTTTTCCTCTACAAATGCAGAAATGCTAAACTGGCTTATATCTAGTAAAAAAAATTGAAATCAGCAGTGTAAAGATATTATTTTTCTACATCAATTACGTCAAATAATGAAACCTATTACTAACATGATTTGTTTTTCAAAAATGATGCTATTTTTCACATTTATAATAAATGCTGCAGTCATTCCCACAACTTTTAGTAATAAAATTTGTTAAAAATTCTACCAATGCTTGTTAAAATTCAAAGCAGTCCCTCGATGAATGTAATGACTAATTACAATAAAAGGGAAATTATTCCAAGGAAGGAAACACCTAATAACAATTAACCTCTTTATTTCTATATAAGTATTTTAAGCGTAAAGCAAGTACAATTTGTCTTAGGAAAGACGACACCAACACACTGCTCGGAGAAATGCCATGGGCATAGCTGTAGCATAATCGTCTATACAACAGCAGCAGCAGGCAAGACTATAATTGCAAAATAAAGTTCAAGGGAAAACAAATTCTGAAACAGACCAAACAGCAATTGCTGTGATAGCCATTATTACTCTTAGTACCTAAACAAAACCTTCTGTTTACCAAAGTGGGAATTAGAGAATCCGTACTTCAGGGACAAAGAAAATTGACAAATTCTGAGGAAAGCTGGACAGACAGACTTAGTACTGGTCTTTTCTGTGGGGGGGTTGCTGTCAGACAAATACTTAGAGATTTTCTATTTATGCTTCTATTCTTTCACCTGGGACAGTTAACTCGTATTTCTATGAACATCACAAGACAGCATGACAGCTACAATAAGAAAATCTATTTTGCAAATCAATTCACATCTATATTCTCTATATTCTGAATCTATAAACTATATTTCTAATACAGCATCATACACATTTCTGCCTTAATGTTTGAACTGGAAGACAAAACCCCCATCATTTTAGGGTTTTTTTCTGATATTCTCAATAGCTACCCTGCAGTGCTTCTTACATGGATAAAAGCACTAAACAGAGGATGCAGAAGCTACCATTGAGCTACGCCTTCAACCCAACTTCGAAACTGAACTCAGTAAGTTCTACTACTCACACTTGAAGTGGCATGCCTTGAAAAAAAGTTATATTCCAGAAATTAAATCTTGATTTAAATAGTTAAGCACTTATCTGAAAAAAATGACAATTATTGCTAATTTTTTCTTGTATTACAAGGTGGAAAAACGTTGAATTGAAATCACGTCATATGCTGTGAAAAAGAATATAGAAGAATTACACTTGTGGTCCCTTTTATGTCAACAGCTGTGCTTTACCATAATCCAAGCAGAAGACTGATCTGTTACTCCTCTTAAAACAACAAATCCTATGCCTACACAAAAACTCAGAGAGATCTTCAATCTCCATCAAATATATTTAATTAAAACAGAAGTTAATTTAATAGGTCTTCTTTAAAAAAATAATACTAAGCTAATACACCCAGAGCACAATTTAAAGACTGAATTTTTATTTTCTTGAGGTGAATTAAAAACCCATTTTTCATCTGCCATTGCAATATACTAAACAAATTTGTCAAAATCTTCAGCTGGCCTTAAAATTTGTGTGCTCTAACACCCCACTCTCTAGCATAGGCTAAAATGAGAGGTGATATTAAAATCCACATTCCTAAATCCACTTCCATTATGAATTTTTTTTGTAAAAAAACTGCTTATATGGAATTAATAGTAGTAGTTATGCACTGTGTTGCACTACTGTGATTATGAAATGAAACTGGAAATATTTCAATTTTAACATCAAGGCAAACACTACTTAGTAAAAGACAAACTATTTTTTCAATTCAAAGTGTCTGCTTTAGGTCAAAGTGTCTCCAGTTTTCCAGATGAAAACAGTTTTGGCCTGTGTAAATTCCTCTATCTTTTATCCAAGGATGGCATGAACTTTTGGAATGTCTGCTTTGGTTCTGTGCTTTCTGGCCAAACTTCATGGTCTTCTCCTGGCAGAAGTCCTGCAGTGTTTAGGAATATCCAATGTCATCCAAAGTGAGAACACCAGATATACGTTACAAGAAATTCCCGTGCAAGCACAAGGCTTCAAGGGAAAATAATCACACCACAGTTCAAGACCAAATGAGTTAAAAAAAAAATTCTCATTTAATAAAAAATCTCCTAAAATTTCAGGGCAGAATCAAAAAATCCATCTAGGAAGTAGATATCAACATAAAAGAAACTCTTTTTGTTACATCTTCCTGCCCCCTGTGTTAATAATGTTTCCACACTTACAATTTAGGAACAGCTAAAACCTTTTCACTCACTGTTATTGAATAGTTGCCTTCAAGCATCATGAACCAATTCTCATGTTCTGTCTTTCAGGGTTTTTTTGCCAGTTCTTTCTGCACTTCTGAAATACACGTACCACTTTTTAATATCACACAAGCAATCAGTAGTTGCACCGGTCATAAGACATAGAAGTAAGACTGCCACTTAAAAAGTCATTGCTTCAGAGCCTGCTTATCTAAAAGACTTTATCTGGTTGATACAACCAGGTATTAAGAACTTCATAAAAAGCATCATGGAATAACTCCAAATGAGAAATGTAGGTCTTCCAAACAAAATGCAGGACTAACTGGAAGCCTTAACAGGAGTAGCTGTAAATGTAGAAAACCAAAATAGTACGTTTCATAATCTTCAGGAACATTTCAGATTTAAAAAGGGTTTAAAAAACCAGTAACTACAATCTAGATATCAGACAATAGACTAAAATACCCTGCTAGAAGAGCAACAGAATAAAAATTTTGGAAGAAAAACATTTCAAACCCATGTGACTTCTGCAAGACTTGATGAGCAGCATCAAGGGCCAGGTTTAAAAGCCCATGTCATGCTGAACTTGCACATTCGTCTTGTTTAAAATAGCTCCTTCCATATCTAACCCTACAGGAAAACCTACCCAAGCCTTCTGCCTCATACCTTGCAAAAGGCTGTTACAGTTCCCCACCTTTCTTTCCTCCTCTTTTCTGTGCTTTGGAACTTGCATTACAATGCCAGAAGCTGTAACCTTCACCCTTGGGTCATCACTTACCCTTAGACAACATAGCTCTACAGAAGTCTGTGCCAAATAATAACGTACACAAGAAGGACAAGGTGTGCACTTGTGGGAATTATCTTCACATCAAGCTTTAGTCACCAGGTTTCCAGAAATACTTTCAGAATCAGATAAAAAAAGAATATTAACACACAATGACATTGAGCATAGAAATGCCTAACTCTTGGGCTTCTGCTGTCATAAAGTGTAAGCTTTCCCAAACCACCCTGTTAAGTTCCCTGCAAAATTCATCAGAAAGGGCATAGAGCTTAAGAAAAAAATAATTAAAATAAAATAGACTACAATATCTAAAATATCACTGCCTTCTCCTTGCCTCAGTATGATGACTAAGTTAGACAAATGAAACACCTAAGAGAGGCATACGCCTGAAATCTTACTGTTTCCCAGGAATTTACGCTCCAAGTGAGATGTCATGGTAAAAAACAAACAGAAAACTAATGAGAACAGGGAGAGATCACAGCTCTGTGCCTCCATGCCTGTGATGGAGATATCTACTTGGGTAGAGATGTTAGCTCTACCTCTGCTTCTGTGACAGGTTTGGCATTAAAACTGATGTAAAACTTGCAGCATTAAAACACCCTGTTACATCCAGAGAGCCTCAGATATGAATGACATTTGCTAAGGTCACCAAAACAAATGCTTCTGGACATGAATAACAATAAAGCCCTTGACACCAGGTGCTCATGATGTTCTACTGATCTAGGAAAATAGGTGAGAAAGCACATCTCAGTCTTCAGCATCTTAAGTTCATCCCACACAGAATTTGGGCCTTATTTGCTGAAAGTCAGAGAACCAACATTTAGTGTTGAGGTCTCTGAGAAAGAAATCAACAGCTGTGAAATACCTGTTTTTAGACAAGCCTGGAATAACTGTAGAAGGCCATGAATTTCAAAATAAAAACACTGAGGTTTTTGTCCCAAGGGAGTCATCACGAGAACAAAATCTCTACTTGTTTAGGGATTCTGTTTGTTCCTGTAAAATGCTGTGTTGTAACAACAAAGAATATACCACAGTTTTATACCAATAAGTTTTATGTGTTTTATATCAACCCAAGCATAAAATTCACAACTAAGAAATAAATAAATATGCACATTCTCAAATAGCACTTGAAGAGTAATTGTGATTTGACAGGATACCAAGAATCATATGACACATTGATTACATATTTCTGCCCTACTTTAGCTTATACATTTGCTTAATTCAGGACTTTTTTTCAATATTTCAAAATATAGACCTCATTATTACACATCATGATATCAAAGCCAAATACTGCAGTTAAAACATTCAGGTTGGTTTCTGATTACTACACCTCGTTTACTTCATTCAGTAAACTGACCTGTGACACAGTTTAAACAGGAAGGAACAGCACATACTAACTTAAACTTTTGGATTAAGGTACAGTGACTTCCAATTTTTCATATAACTTGACCAACCCTGTGTTTTAAGGTGCATATTTTCTGGAAACTACTGTGTAACTTCATAAAAGCCCACAGACAACCAATGTATGATGTGTCCCAAAAGTCTGACAGTGAAGCAGCAACTTAGAAAGCTGTCTTTGACAGAGTAAGTGGCCAACTGTCACAGTACATCTGCACTTGAAAGGTAACAAATGCCATGTAGATGATTCACACAAATAATAATACTGTGCTTTGCTCAGTGATTCATGAAGGTTTAAAGATCTTTCATTGATGTCTTTCCTGAATGTACCCAAATTATGTAAGGGATTAGATAATTCTGCTTCCCAGATTACAATGGATTTGAACTTGATTTACAGACCAGTAAGCAGAGATCATTCCAGCTAAGAGCAAGAGCAGTTGTGCTTGATTGGCATTAGTGGGGGAAAGCCCCCAAGCTTTTCAGAGCACAATGTAAGCTTGAAGCCTAATCATACTAGAATCAATCTAAAATTTCAACAAAGTACCTGCTTTCATCTCTCTGTATATATAATCCTGAGGTTTTACAAATCCTATCTGTGGCAAGTGCTTTCTCTTCCTGTCAAATCAAAGACTCAGTCACCAGAAACTGGAGTTGCTTCACAGTCAACATAATTAAACCAAGTTGAGAAGTGCTTTTCTAAAAGCACAAAAGCAAAACACTGACAATCAGTTAAAGTTAGGTGCTTCTTGAAAGAAAAGGCAGTTACTCAGTTTTCCAGTAATTATTTGGGGATTTAACTATCACTCCTAGGTTGTCAGAACAGGACTCTAGTGTCACAAACACTTGCAGTATTTTCAAAGTATGTTACAGTAGCTTATTTTTTAGTACCCAAGTGGTTTAGTGTTCCATATTGTATGTCTGCTCATTAAAGTGAGCAGACTAGAGATTAAAGACAAATTACAAAATTTTAGATAGAAATGAATACATAAAATGATCTTTATAACAGCTCTTCAGAATCTTAGAATCACAATTGTTTTAATCCGACTATCTTATTTTCACGCAAAAAAACTGAATCTTTTCCTGCTATCTCAGAGTACCCAGATCCTTTGTCATCTGATACTGCTACACCCCCTTGAAAGATGTCACTGTTACTTCCTCTGCAATCAGTCATTAGTTATGGTTAATAAACCATAACTTACTGTTGTACCTTTTGCCACTTAAAGCAGAGAACTCCTTAGCATTTTGCAGTAAATCCCTGTTAGTCAAGATCTGTATACATTAACATGCTCACTCCCCTCCTCTCCAGGAAACCTGCTCTTGGTCACCGGCTCTGAAAGTCTGCTAATTGTTACCCGTTTACCTTCATTTTTCTGCAGGTGACAAAAGGCAGCGACTATGCCTTACAACTCAACAGTAAAATAATAAAAGCATACCTGTTTCTCTTCCTTTGCTTTTTCTGTAGAGATTTTCATCTTATCTTGATATTCTTGCTCTAAGCCAAACTAGCACCAAACACCATGCAACCACCACAGATACTCAAAAGATAGATCTGTTAAGACATGTTAGTTCAATTGAAGCAGCAAGCTGCTCTCCTCAGAGTAGGCTCAAGCTTATAGATACTTACAAGGATTAATTTATATTCCCCTACCATCAATAGCAAAAAGTAAATTTCCCATCAAGATAATGCAGAACAGGCATCTTTTTTCAGCTATACAGGATAACCTTTCTGTCTAAAGCCAGTGCTGGCAAATAAAATCTCTGTCTTCATTTGATCTTGTAGTCTAATATAACAAGTATTTAACTGCTCTTACTGTGCAGCTACCCAGCCTCTAACCAAAACACCAATACTGTGAAATAAGTTATCCGCCAGCTGTTCCAGGAATGAGCTGCTTAGTGGTGGCATTTTTGCAATAATTTCTAAAGGGAAGTTTAATCCCATGAAGACCCAAACCTTACCCTCTACTACAGGCATAGAGTTCAACAAAAGCCCAGGTCTTACTTACTTGCCTTTTATGACCACTGGATACTCATCACAGTTACATCTGCATTTCACAGTGTAAAATGTCATGTTCTACTCAGCTTGATGATGTCGGCACTGATAGAAACGTAGTGTCTACCACTTTGTCAGGTTTTGGATAGGGAACAATTATTTTCATGGGATCAAACACACAGCATTCTAAAACCACAGCACTCACTTCACTGTTAAGGAAAAGAAGCGAGGCAAAACCAAAGCAAAAGCCTCTAAAAGCTCAGGGAAATTCAAGTAAACTGCAAGATCTGAGGAGTCAGGGGACTACTCTAGCTATCGGGAATGGGAAAAGTAGAGCTAGGGAAAGGTACTTCTATCTTAACAAGGTTATATATTCCCTAAACTACACCCATGTACCAGTAGCAAAATAGGACTGGAGACTTAAAACCAACTTTGTATTGTTGTTGGTATCAGAAGGGTTTTAAGAATATTCCTTTGTTTTGTTGTGATAGACACAACATCAATAGACAGCCTTGTATTTTTTAAGTATTTCAAGCATCTTATCTCCATTTTTCACTACTACAATACTGCTGAAAGAAACCACTAGATTCTCCAAATCACATCAAGCATAAAACATACTCTGCTCTTCACCATCCGAATCTCTGGATTTATTTCAGAAGCCTGAAACATTAACCCACCTCTCTCAGTCAACAAACCCAACCATGCAACCTTTCTGTAAACAACTGTGCAGTCTACCACAAGTTAGAGTAAATATGTTATGCACATGCTGTGAAAGAGGTACCACCACTTGCCCTGTACTTCTGTAGGCTACTTACATTAAAACAATTGGATCACAGGCTAGCAGTGGTTTTCCCCAAGGGTAATGACAAAGAGGGAATATGGTCATTATTATATATAGGGAGTTTATATACAGATAGGAACTTCATATACAGCTGAAACCTGCAAAACACAGACCATGTGTATATCAACAGGATTCAGTATTTTTTCTGTAGGACCTGAAATATAGGTACGGTCATTCACTTCATGTGCCTATTTGGGATACCAAGCACCTATTTCATTATGGTTGGCTTTGGGAGTTTTGGGTTGTGTTTTTATTTTTCATCCTTCCCCACTTTAAATTACTCTTGCTTTATAGAATATGGCTCTACAAAGGTTTTTGTCAATTTGTATAAGGTTTGACACGACACACTTTCACATGCTACAAACATCAGCAAGTTAACATGACTATCATTAGTATCATATAGCAGATTGAGAGCCTCCACCCATTTAGTAGCACCTCAGCAAAGTGCTAGGCATTCACACAGGAACACTATGGAAACAATTTAAGGACCACAACAGGAAAACAAACGTGTTCTCAGTTGAGGAGGCAGCTTTTCAGGGATTCAAAGAATATTTGCACTTCTCCTTTTTGAAATACTTTCATTAATCTTCTTTTTGTACACCTAACTAACTTAAAATGTGAAATGCAAGGAACAAAATCCAGAATTTGCATTCACAGTTCTAACACAGCTTTGCACATCCTTACTGAAGCAAATAATCAGAAGGCAATTCTGCGTTAGTATGTAACCTGCAAAAAACAGGGCCTTAGGTCTGGTATTTGTTCAGGTCCAGAAAGCCCAAGCACTCCAAGCAACTCAGCAAGCAAGCTCAGCACAGGCAGCAACAAGGGGGACGACACACCTCCCCATTTATGGCTGTTTCAGCCCTTGCAAACATCATATGCAAGTGACTGTAAGCAATGCAATCATTTACGTTGAGAGAGACAGCTATTTTACATGCAACTATATTATAAATCATAGTCTATTTCTGTTGCCTAGGTTCTCCCTAGCAAATTCATTTTGTTCCAATTCTTATTTTATAATTGAAAGGTCAAACAAAATCTTTACTTGCTTCTGTTGAAGCTTGTACAGGCTTTCTTCTAAAACTGTCAGTGTGTCTAAGTGTCACACTGTCAAGTGAGAGCTGGATTAGAGCACTGGAGCATAGCAATACCATTCTGGTTTTTATGCTAATGGATTCTGGTAGTCTTGAACAGATCTCCAAAAAAATCATCTGCAATTGTCCTGAGAAACACAACTAACTGTTTCAATCAATTACAAAATTACACTATACAATTCCCTGGTCAATTACAACATAAACACTACTAAGTACATGTGTTAATTTAACAACAGCCATGGTTTGAGTACTCATCCACACATACGCAGTGAAAAAATGCAAGATTTTTGATACAGAAAATCACCATGTCTCCAACTTAGAGAAGAAAACTTGCTCTGTTACTGCAGTTACAATTTTTGGAAAGCACATCTCAAAGACTTTACATACTGCTCAGTGGAACGTATGGGATAATGCAGACAAGGCATGAAAATACATGGATACAAATAAACAATTTGGAAAACAAATATATGTGTCTATCTGTATATATGCTTATATTGCATATGCTTGGGCTGAATTGTTCTGTGTTTTGTATAGACATGGCAACATCAGAGACCTGTAGCATGAAAGTAATAATTTCACTCTTCTCTCTCTCACACACACAAATGAACAAATCTGAATCTACTTATACTTAGCTATATTACAATTTCAAAGAATCACAAAAGCAACATACTTTTAAAGGTCAGTTATTCCCATCTAACTGTTACCTTCATCTTCAAAATGAGAAAAAAAATACCCACAGCTTGCAGTTTCCCTGGTTACTTCTATTTCATACTGTCCATCTGTGACAGCTGGTAATTCTTCAAACAGTCCAACTATTATGTCGTTTTCTCCAAATGATATTTTTTTTTTCCTACCGTAGTCCTAAAGGTGGTGCTGCCTATTCATAATGTTAAGGCAGGTAAGAAGCTTCCCAACCTTGGCCCATCCAGTGGCTGCAGCACATTTAAAACACAAAAATGTAACTTGTGCATTCCAGTAAAAATTACTGTAACATTTTGCATTGGGATCAATGGAAGCTCTGTGTTGTTTTACAAATGACAAATCAAGCAAAATAAGTTTCTGACCGAATTATATACCTTGTTTGATTGGAAGTTTTAATTCAGCATGTTACCCACTTTTACATGAAGCTTAAATTAGTTTCCAAATGCAAAGTCATTTTAGAACTCAAGAAAGGAAAACGTCACAACTTTCTAATTTTGGAGCAGGTGTCTTTCCCACTAGCTCGATTAGCTTAGTGAAACTAATGTGAAATCACCCATAAAAGAAAACCACACACTTTTTGATGCTCCAGAGTCTGCATATCTGTGGCTAAGATACTTGACAGAAAAAAATCCCAACACTTGCCCAGTTCTGACGCACTGAAGATATTTAAATACTTACCAGTTCTTCAGAGCATGCTATGCTCTGCTTTTGGATACAGCAGGAAAGATCTGCTGAAGTTTCTATATCATAATGATCCAAGTCAAACAGTTCTTGCAATTTGATCTTTCTTCATGTGTCCAAAATACAAGTCTCCCAAAGACCCACTGCTGTATTTAAAACATGACCGGTGTGTTAGATACTTTAAAGTCACATCACTATGATCTAATATGAAAACATCCCCCACCAAGTGCTCATGAAATACAAGTTGAGCAATGTTACTTGAAAAAGCACAGTCTAGTCAGCCAACATTCCCTGTGACTCCAGCTGCTGGCAGACAAAGTATGCTAACTCCCAGTTTCCTACATGCACTTCTAATTGACCAAATTGAGACTTGCTTAAAATGGACATGTATTGGATCAGAACATTTTTTTTTTTCCAACTGTAGAACAGCATTTGTTGAAAAAAAGCTCTCCCAAGAGCATTTATATGCCACTTGACAGAGGGGTGAATCTTTCTGGCCACATTAAAAAGCTTCATACATTCAAGAGTCACAATTTCCAAAACTCAACTGGACGGAAAACCCTGGGAATACTCCCAAGGTTGGAAAACAGCAGTGTTCCCCTGAGGCTTAACGTCTTCGTGGCTCACAGAGGAAAGCAGCCACTGCTGGCTCACCACGTAGTTAGGCTAGGAATATGGATAACCATGCAGGGGCTCCCCCAGTGAGGTCATCCCCTCACCTTGTTATGCAGCAGCACCCCAGCACAGGTGCCTAATTCCACTGAGCAATCACAAGACACAGATCAAAACCCAATAAACACATACACAACGTTACCTGATATAATAATAATTTAAAAGAAAAAAAAAATCCAAATCCTTTTTTCCCTTTATCTTTGCTAGCCTTCCATTCGCAGTACTTATATAGACTTCCCACTGTCAAACCAGGACTTCAAACCCAGACAAAACTGGCAGTTTCATTGCTCAGAACTGCCTATAAAAGAGAGCCTGAGTAATTCTTCATTTTAAGATCAGTAACAATGTTCTTGTTATGCTCATGAATCATTTGACATAGAAGCACCCTTAGCAACTGCAGGTCATGACATCCAATTGATTGCACTGGGATTTCCTTCATGGGACATAAAGCAGCACGAATGATGCATTCTGGCCACAAATCCGACCATCCTGCAAACAAGAAAGGACAACAGCCCGCCCTCTAGTACCTAATTAAAAAGTCCAAACAAACCACTAGTGTGCTTGCGTGCCTCTTGGATGAAATCCACAGTCAAAACAATCCATTTATCTGTATTACTTTATAATACATCTCCCTTGTGCTTCCTCTAAAATGCATCCTACAAGCCACACAAGCTTCAAAGCAAGAGCCCAAACACCCTAGCACTAGCAGGGATTATAAAATGGCTATGCTTTGGAAGGATACAGCTTCAGTGAAGGGGAATATGCTTAATCTTCACAGAAATAAACGAACACTGTTATTTGCTCCATTGCTTTATATAGTCATATATGCATATAGGTATTATCTAATAGAAAGAGATCTAGTGTTTTTTTAAAAAATTACATTGGCTGCCTAGGCAAATGCTTTCATTTTCCTCTTTCTGGGCATTATTTTAGATCTTCTTTTCAATCTGAGTTCATACAGCTGTTGTTTTCAGATGGTGATTCCATGATGCATTTCATGAAGTTTTCATCAGTTATACTTTCCATGTAGGTATTCAGCAATTGTAAAGAGATCATTTAATTTTTATTTTTCTATTTGTAGATTTGAATGAGATATACACATTAAATGAAACTACAGGGATTACATCATTCTGCCCACTGAAACAATTTCTGCAATATCAAAAGCAAAATCAGCTTTATTATAGAAGTACTTTCTAAACCCAGGATTGGCTTTTCCAGTTGAAGACAATGTGAATTGGTATTATAATAATTATATGAAAAAACTAATTTAGCTCACACCCTCTAAAAGACACATACCTCCGTACAAAATTACCTTTAAGTGTGACTCAGTTCCAAAAGAAGATTCTGGAAAAAGCATTTGGGTGTTCACTATTTATCTGTTCTCAAAGATTCCATATAAAATTTGCTCAGGTGGTAGACAAAAGCTTTCCTAACTGGAAGTACTGCAAATTTAGACTAGGCTCTGAGCCAAGACAGACACTTCCTGTCTCAGGGATTACCATAAATAATATGATCTGTTACCCACTCAACAACATTTAAGAAATCCACTCAGATGTTGGGTCAAAAATTTATTTCTCCCAGCAAAGACAAGGCTCTTAAAATCCATGTCGCATTTCTCCATCCTGACACGGCTTCCAGAGTATTCTGCTAAGTTTTCAGGCCATGTAGTATTCTTCATCATTTCAGTCAGACAGAGCTTCTGCATTACTGAGAGTACTGGCATTAGTAGATCCAATTCTCAACCCCTTCACCAACACCTTTAAGCACCCGTCCTAATTCAAAGCCGTAAAATGGCTCCTGGAAGGGACATCTGCAACCCAGAAATAACACTTGGTCATGACACTATTCATTAGAAATAACCAAGAGACTAGGTGCAACTCCAAGTTTTGACTGGTCAATCAAATGTGATACTGGCAGGGGTCTGGAGACACTCTGGACCCCAACACCACCCCCTGACTCATTTTGAGAACTTTCCACCAGGCTTAATGCACACATACATGGATACCCAAAGGCCCACCTCAGAGGAAGAACTGGGCAGAGTCTAAGGATATAAAAACACGATCCATGTAGCTACATGTGAGCGCCCACTACCTGAGGACTACCTACGCTCCATAGAAGACTGCAGATCAAGACAACGTGGAATCTGAGGGTGGTGAACACTTTCTTCCTCTCCTTATTTCTCTATTTTCTCATACAATAGAGATAAGAGTTAAAGTTTACAGATCCCTATTCCTGAAGTCTGAGAATTCAAGTTTTCAGGTTACTCTGTTTTCTTGTACCATGTGTTTAAGAATTCAAATTTACAAATCTCTATTCTTTTCCACATAACAACTGCAATAAGCAAATCAACCAGTAAAAGCTGTTGTGTTACACTAAGTCTCTGAGCAACTGTAGTTATTCCTAGCTGCCACCTGGAGAATTAAAAACAATCTTTCCCTCCTTCCACTGAGTGGGATGGGACAGGTTGTCGAAAAAACACTGTTTCCTTTTTAAAACATGCAGTCATAAGCAAGTTTAATTATTTAACCATGGCAAGTACAAAATAGAAAAATTCTCATAAATGATGGGTTACCAAGTCACAGCATACTCATTGACAAATCTTCATAAAACATGTAATTATATCGTGAACTTCATGGCTTTACAACACAGTAACATATTACAGAATAACTCAGAGTGGCACTTTTTAACAGCCTGTCAGCATCATTTACAGCTTGGGTATGATTTCACATTAAGAGGGATCTCTCTTTTTGTCAGATTTTATTAATCCTGAACTCTATTAGCCGCTTTCCAGCTATCAGAAGCCTCCAATAAAGATTTGAGGATAAATGACGTGACAACAGACTAAATTAAAAGGATTCCAAATACAAATGACAATTTCAGGTGTGACTCTTTAGGCCTTTATCATCTCAAAACCTAATATTCAGTTTTATTAAGACCTGTCATTCCTAAATTCATAATTCCTAAAGACAAAACCAGCTGTCCAGACAGCTTGTCTTTGAATCATCCTTTATATTCTCCCATAATCTTGTGTATAATTAATAGCCACTCTAGAAAATCGTAAGCCAGTTAATGAGATGCAGATAAAGGCTTAAAGGTCTCTACTGTAATTCTGTCTTAATGACAATTTGCTTAATGCAATTTTCTTTTGCTAAGGAATTCCAAATACATTTGGCTTGCCCTAATAAACAGAAGGAATTTATGTCAACTGAAGACTAGCAATGGGTGGCAGAAAGTAAGCATCATAAAATGTCATCAGTTAATACATTCAAGAAGAAATCTTTCAAGAGTGAGTTTATATCTAATTAATTTTTCTATTATCAGCAGCATTCGAGAAATGATGGCTACTTTTATAATATGAAGACTTGCTTTGAAGATACACAGGATTGTGCTAATGTCAACAATACTGATACATTGCAGCAAATACTCCACTGTGAATCACACAAATGACCAACACACAGTTAAAACATTGTTCACCTGCTGGGTGTGTGTGTATGTGGGGGGTGTCAAAATTTATTTTTAAACTTCTAACGCATTAAGAACTTCCCCAGCAGCATCAAGCCTAATCCCCTCATCTACCTATTCTTCTTCAGCCCCTCCAATACTACACAGCTGTCTCCCGTAAATCAGCTACCTGCTGTGACAGACCCTCCACCTGCTTGCATCTTTTGCAGGTCCTCGCCTGTGCCTCAGGAGGAAGGCCTGGACACTCACTGCAGCCGAAGGGCTGCACTGCCAGCTCCCTCCCTACCACTTGCGCCCAGCTGGAAGCAGCAGATGTCTCAGCACTTCTTCCCGTAGAAGCCCCAGCTTTCACTCTGAGGCAAGCACCCACCCTTCTGCTGACTGACAGGACACGAGGTGACCCAAGCCACCACCACCACCCCCATTTGCCCTGCCAGGGCGCCTGCATGCGTGGCGCTGCCCTTGTGCCGTGGGCATGGAGCCGGAGCCAGCACCAGCCGTCTGGGTGAGCAGGGCCTTGATTAGTTAACTACAAGTATATTAGCTGGGATTATTTTGAACTTGCCATAGTATTCAGCAAATAAATCCTTAAGAGACGAAAAGAAGAGGAAGGCGGTAGCCATATTTTGGTATTCATGTCCCTAGCTTTTTCCCCCCTCGTGTATTTTGTCACACCTGTCTCCAAATGCATCTGCTACGATATCCACATGTTCTACTAGTGTTCTACTACTTCTACTTACTAGAATGCTAACAAAGAACTCAACACTATTAAGGAGGAGTAAAGTGAAAACGCTTCTGTTATATGTAACAATTTTCACCGTTTGGAAAACTGTCCATCTTTCTTAGGAAGCCTACTTTCAAAGGAAATTTCTCACAAAAACTGTCACCACTTCTGCCTCAGATGACTGCAAAAAAACGCTGAAGCATAATCTTTGCTGTTGGTGAATATCATCAAAATTCTCAGCATGGGAACCAGCAAAAATTAAATAGAGTTCTCAGAATAGGAAATGGCTTTGAGTCCACATAAGTATTAAAAACAGTGATGGCAATTATGCAAATAAACACTCAGATTAAACACTTAGTGATGCACCTGCTGAGAAGGGTTTGCATACTATCAAAGTACTAGGACTATGCTAAGACTGTATAAATTAGACACTGGAGACAGCTTTACTGATCTCCATAGTCCAAGCAATAATTGCCAAGTTCAGCTCAATAGTTCAGCTGCAGGCCTCAAAAATAAACTAGCTGAGACACTCTTTTCAGGGCAATTTTTAACTCAAGGGATATCCAGATTTGTCAGGATTTTTGCCCAGTTAAGCAAAAATAAATGTATCTGAACACCTTTTCCACAGACAACAGAACTCCCAGGATGTTACTTACTCACACAGCATTTGACATCAATATTCATCTTCCATAATACTGCTAAAAATATTGTTTTAAAAAATGAGACACCCAGAAAATTTGAATGTAAGAGTTTCTGGAAGAATGGAAAGCATTCTGCAGTGTCATATGACTCATCCCAAGGAATAACATATTCAAATGGTACAGATATGCAAGAGGTTCTACAAATGTGACATCAGATAACATCCTTCCAATTTAATATAATAGTATTTGTCTTGCCAAAAATATAGGTGAGTCAGACTGTGCTAGCAAAAGAATCTAATCAATGTAATGCACTGTTGTCATCTTAGCCTTCTGAAGTAACAAGGTGACAGAAAGAAAAGTTACAGGAGATGCCGCAGAAAAAAATCCAACTTAACAACTTATCATCTCTGCACCAAAGAAGCTGGGATTTTCTTAGTATTTTTTTGGCCACTTTCTTCAAAGAAATTCCTTAAGGAAAAGTCAGATAAGCAGTATGAGTGTCTTGACTTCATCGCAGCTCAGGAGATATAGACCTAGGACAAGATTTATACTAATATTTAGGCATCAGCAGATACAGACATGGAGATAACATTAGGCATACCTTTAGGTACTTTGGTATCTAAAGTAATCTTATAAATCAAACGCCATTAAAAAATATATTCTTGCCCACAAAGTCTAAAAAAAGTTAAATTCAATATTATATATCTGCTTAAAGGTGTAGAGAGGTATTAAAATTAAGTCTTTTGTTTACTTTATAGCAGAAGCAAGTTCCTCTGTCTTCCTTGACCACCTCCTGGGGGTACCCTGTGCTAACCTTGTGGTGTTTGGGGAAGAGCATGGGGTCTTGAGGGTCTTGGGTGTACCAGCTCTTCCCCCAGGGGCATCCAACAGCTCACCTCCCACCCCAGGCACCTCACCTGACCCTTCAGCAGTGGGGAGGTGCTGAGGGGATAGGGGCTTCCCCTCCTGTTCCCCATTCCTCCCTCCCTGCAGCCCACCTCAGAGGGGGCACAGAGACAGGGGCACATTCTGCCCTGGCCCTACATCTGCCTGCGCGGGAGGATGGCCAGGGAGAGGGCCCACAGCCAGTCCCCGCAGTGGCATTACAGCCTGTGCAGGTGGCCCACCACCAGCCACCCCTCAGCCAGCAGAAGCAGGCCTGTGGGGACCAACTGCTCACAGAGGGAGGGTGCAGCTCCCGGGTCTCCCAGCACACTCCCACAACCAGTGCTTCTTGGAGGCCAGCCCCACCAAGCCCATCTCAGGAGGCAACACTACTGAGTGCAGGTGAGCGTCCAGCCAGCCCTGCTGCTGCTCTGGACCCACACAATGTCATGGTGTAGCTGCAGCCCCTCAGCATCCACTTCTGCTTCCAGTTTACACCTTGATGCTTTCCACAGTGCACGTGTTTCATGACCAAAGAGCAACCCACTGCAAGGAACACTTTCCAACACTGTCTTGGTAGCGTGGGAAAGCCAAAGGGGAGGAATTCTGAGAAGGTACTATGACTTCATTTCACCTGGTGGCTTCCTCCACCTTCCCTGACCACCTACTGCAGGTACCCTGCACTGACCTGGTGGCGGCATCTGGGGGGAGAGTGTGGGTGCCTTTCCCCAGGGCTCCCTGACAGTGTGCTGAAGTCAACCACAGGTGTCTCACCCATCCCAGCTTGAACACTGAGGAGGTGTGGAGGAGACTGGGGCTTCCCCTCCTGCTCTTCCTCCCTCCCTCCACAATATCTCCAAGGGGGTGCACAGATAGAGGCACAGCCTGGCACAGCCCCACATCTCTCTGTCCCGCCCCAGGGCTGCAGCTGCTGCTTTCCAGCTCTCCAAGGAGAGCCCTCGGGAGGCCCTTGCCTTCCTTTTCCCACAACCTTTTGGGGCTTCCTTTGCTTTTCTGCCCCTAATGCTGCACAAGTTCCAGCACATCTCTCTTGGCAGGACATGGTGTTGGGTGCTGAGGAAGCCATGGGGGAGAGCAGCTCTGCTGCAAGGCATGGCAGCATGAGCCAGTTGTCCCAGGCAGGGCCAGCAGAAGCAGCAGCCTCATGGCTGGCTAGCTCTTTTGACATTTTTTTAACACTGCAGTGCACAAAGAGTCATTGTACAATCCTTCGTAGAAGAACGTTAATAACAACAATTTTCTCCTTCAAGATTGCATGTTCTTAAAGGTTTCTGAAAGTACCTCTTAAAAGCAGGATAAAAATGAAACTCTGACCTTGCCAACTGTCTTTAAATCTACCTCACATGCAAGGAAATGGAAGAACATATTTTCATCTTGTTGAACTCTTCTCCATAATGTTCTTATAATTCTTATAATCTCACTGTAAAATGTTATCATTTCATAGTTCCAGGTTGAACAGAGACAGAACTCTGAAATTAAATATATATATATGTATATATATATAAAATTGTACATGTGTGAAGGTACTATTTTTTGAAGGGATGGCTCCAGCTATTTAGGAATAGTCTACTGTCATAACCAATACTCATTTTCCTCTAATTTTTAAAGCATTATCTGAAGTGCAACTGAGTAGAACTGAATGAAAAGTGAAGTGACAAAACAGGTTGTAGTCAGATGTCTTTGAGATATAGAGACCTGTAGCACTTCAGTTTTACACTGCCAGCAAGGACTTCCTGCTGTACTTCTGTACAAGTAATTTTACATTTATCAACCTGTCAAAACTACATTTTTGAAAGTTCAAAGCCAAGAAATATAATGTGCAGATTCAACACACAACAAATGAACATGCAATTAACAGGACATATTTAGATAATACTAAACAAATTATCCATTTTATTCAAAGTTGTAGATGACTACAAAATAACCTATGGTCCACAAAACAGAGCTGATGGGAGAAATTTCTCCCATTTCAAGCATCATTAAAGAACAGATATAGTAAATGGATGGGAAGAACACTTTCCTACACAAATGGACTCTTCAGTTACTCAAACCTATTCAGAAGGCGTCAAGCACAAGGCATCACCAGCCACTACCTCATCGAACATTTTGGCTATGTTTACACTAGGTCAGACCAAGTACTCCTCAGATGGCTTTTCTCTACCTACCTCAACATTCTCCTCTGGAGCAGATGCAACTTGAGCTGCTTCAACCCATCCCAGGAAGTCACTACATGTACATTAGTGTGCTTTGTTAAGCTGACTAGCTAATACCAATCAGACCAAGGTCTAGTTTGTACAAGATGATGCATGACCACCTAACATATTAGATCACACAAAAAGCATGGGGCCACAAGCCATCTGCACTAGCTATACAAGGAACTACATGACACCAGCACAGACACACCTCCACATGCTGCATTCATAACTTTTTTTTTAAAGGTCTCTTACTCTGTGTACTATCTTCTACATTGTCCTGGTTTTGGCTGGGATAGAGTTAATTTTCTTCTAAGTAGCTGGTATAGTGCTGTGTTTTGGATTTCGTATGAGAATAATGCTGTTAACACACTGTCGATTTAGTCATTGCTAAGAAATACTTACGCTAAGTTGAACACTCCTCAGTTTCCCATGCTCTGCTAATGAGGAGGTACACAAGAAGCTGGGAGGGAACAGAGCCAGGACAGCTGACCTGAACCAGCCAAAGGGATAATCCATAACACAGAGCAACATGCTCAGTATACAAAGTGGGTAGAGATAGGCAGGAGGAGCCGGTCACTGCTCAGGGACTGGCTGGGCATCAGTCAGCAAGTGGTAAGCAACTGTATTGGGCATCACTTGTTTTTCTTATGTTTTATTCCTCTCTCTCGTTAATTATTTTTATCTTCCTTTTATATATTATATAATATTTTTATATATATATATCCCTGTTATATATTTTTATCTCTGTTTTTATTGTTGTTGTTATGCTTTACCTTATTTCAGTTATTAAACTGTTCTTATCTCAACCCACAGGTTTTATCTTTTTCTGATTCTCCTCATCCCAGCAGGGAGGGGGAGTGAGTGAGCAACTGCAAGGTACTCAGTTGACAGCTGGGCTTAAACCACAACATAATCTGGTATTCACTATTCATTGTAAAACAGTTCTGTCTAGTTAAAATTTATTACACTGAAAAAAATACATTTAGAGTAATTTTGGTTTCTTACTATAAAGTCTTCTTCCAGTGCTATACCATTTTCTAAAATAACACCCCTTTGGGCTGCAGTATTAATGTATAGTACTGCATCAACAGTAAGTTTTAAAACAGTAGAGTATCAAACTTCATTAAGTAAAATAGTCTCACTAAAATGCCCCATGCCACATTGTCCTTCTCCTTGTCTTCCTTTATTCCTTTAATTAAAGTTTCAGTAAAAATAATTTAAGGACTTTATAAAAATAAATCTTATGAGAAAATCTATGCCACAACATGGCAGGGGAGCAAGAAGAAATGCACCCAATCATTTAACTAAAAAGCTATGAAACTGTCAAGTATGCTGTCAAATTAGGACAGACCTCTGACTTCACAGACATGCTGAAACAGAATACAAGGCTACCTTACCCATTATTTGCTCTGTTGTATATAAAATATAAACCACAGTATGTAGTTATGTTATTAAAGCCTGTTTTTATAAGCAACAAAACACATTCATAAGGATTAGGAATATGCACTAGAAAGAAAAATTCATTGTTGACTATACTACCCCATTTACAGGATTGTTATCATTTGTAATGAGATGGGTATTCCAGACAGGAGATATCATGATCTGCCACTTATCAAGATCACTGCATACTACTGTACAGCAATAAATGCTCCACCTGTTTATGATTTTGGGAAAATCCTTTAAAACAAAATCTTAACATTTATCCACTGAAAGAACACCTACATGCAAGTCTATAATTAGAAATTCTATTTTAACACAAGCAAGACACATTTAAATTGCACCCTGGTGCTTCAGGTTTTAAGAGCCTGAAAAGGCAACCTTAATGCTTTTAAATAGACAGGGTTTATTTGCTTTTCATTCACTGCCAAATGGAAAATCATTTTAGAAAGAAAACTAATTCAGCAGTTCCAGAATCAAGTTTCACAGAACAACTTCAGAAATGTCCAATTACGTACCCTCAAGTTGTTTCCTTTCACTGTACTGACAGTAATTTAAAAACATACCATGATAACTGAATCTAGTGCAGAGCTTAATAAAAAATCACAAAACACAACAAAAGCCTTATCACACAGATTTGTCCCGAGAGTTGGTACAGACCTGCCTTTGCCACCAGAGAGCAAAACACCACTGTAGAAGTCATCTCTAGACTTCTACTAGCAGGTGTCAGGACTATCTAGCCCTGAGCAGGATCATGGTGGTAAGATTTATCACAAATTTAATTATGAATTCATACTATAATACACTACATGGTCTCTTCATGACTCTTCCAAGTCATATCACACTATTACTCTTCTAGACCCATGAAGTGATGTTGGTTTGCTTAATGTTAAATGGCAGTTTCTTAAACAGGATACTTGAGGATATATCTCTCCTAAAGAGGTTCCAGGTTTTATTGCATAATATATATACAAATGCAAAAATAAACAACACTGAGTTTTAAAACATTTTTACATTCCTTAACGTGTTTTCATATCAGACAGCTTTTACTAAGTCATATTACTTGACTACATTTCAATAAATGGTCTTTTTTTTTAATGCAGTTTATGCTGAAGCATTATTTTATTTATCTCTATACAAGGGGAGGCAATCCATAATAAGGGAGATAAATTAACTTTCTTACTATCTTCAGAACTGTATTGTTTCACACCAGGGTCTCGTTCTTCCATCTCACCATACTCTGCAGAGCGGTTACTAATACAGTTACAGTAATTCGTACAGCTATTACATTGTCTGCTTAATTTCAAGAGATTACATATATCCTTGCTGTATAACAGATCCAACAGAAAGGCAATTAACCAGAGAAATCTTCAGTAACTAGACTATATTTAGTCAACAGGGGGATTGTAACAGACTACTACATCATTTTTGAAACAATTTAAAACGTTATCTTATTCGAACATATTGTTGCACTTCAGATCAGAAAGTAATCAGAAAAGATCAAACAACTTACTTTCAATAATTTCCAAATAACTTCAAATATGCAAGAAGCTTAAGAAAGGTATTAAGTTGCTTCAGTAGAGTCAGCTATTAAAACATTTCAGTGTTAAAACTTTTATAAGTTTGAAATACATATCAGTATGAAGTACAACATTCCCATCTCTGCCTCTGTGTGTGTTACACTTGGGCAAGATTACTTACTGTAAGTTTCATACAGACAGTGGTTTATAATCAATAATACATATACAGACATTTACATTTATTTCATTTTCAAAATATAGTCCAGAATTGCCACTCTTTTTTGTTCTGAGGCCACTCAGTTCTGTTCTACCTTTGCCACACCCAAATTTATACAAAGGTGTAAAACAAAGATGGTGCACTTACGCTCTGCAGAACCTGCTTGACCACTGAATCAGGCCCATCCCAGGCAGCTTCAGGACTTTGGCACCAGCTGATAATGGCCAACATCTCACTGCACAGAGGCCTAAGAGGTCAGCATCTTTGTTCATACAAGTCCCAGACAGTTAACCAGTCACCAAAGGTCAACAGAGGACAATATAAAAGTTTCTAAAAAACTAGAGAATTTATGAAAGAAAATGTATTACTGAAAGCATTCAGTAACTTTGAAAATTTTCCTACAGTCAAGAAGCTGGATTACCCATCTATAACTAAAAAAGCAACAGCGGGAATTTACAACATCCACCTGCGGCATATATTGATGTCTATAGCAGATAAGCAACTTCAAATAATTTAAGAGGGGGACAGCTCTGAAAAAGATAAACCAGATTTGATGTGCTCCCTGAAAGAGCCACAAGCATAAGCTTTTGCAGTAATCTGATTCCAAATAATTAATATTTTCCAGCAACACACTAAATACCCACAACTCGTATTTTCAGCAAAATTGTTGTTTTCTGTATTTAAATCCCTTTTAGTCTTTGCTCCCTCAGACTAATTCATAAAATGCATAAATAAATTTAAGGCATAATAGGCATAAAGAGGCAATTTAACTCATCTACAGAGTCAGCTTTCTTGCTCACTCACCCTTCTCAAGACTTGGGTCTGAAATCAAGCTGTAACAGATTTCAACTTATACATTATTGCTACAAACCATGCCTGAAAATTGGTTTCCTGATTGTTTAGGGTTTTTTTTCCCCCCTCTCCTTCAGACAGGAAAAACATTTGGAAAACCAGAATAGACAACTGAGGTGTTTCTGCATGTATCATAAAACAAATATGCATGTTAATTAATGTTTGAGATTTTGCTTCTGTAAAAGAAAAATAATATTGTTCTATTGAACTGTCTGGTTCACACATTTTTTTTCTTCATATTATGTACTAGATATGATTATAAACATGCAGGCATCTTTCTTGAATCTTTCACTTATATAAGTAATGGTATTTCTCTCTGAGTAATAAGGTGCAAAGTTTTAATAAAGGTACATGGTATACATACTTTCCTTGTGACAGGAGCCAAGGAAATACTCCTACAGAAATCATGCACTTGGGAATATGCCAACGGGATTTAAGAATGTAGCCAGTGGGGGACAGGATGGGATAAGGACAGGACACAGGACACAGACACCACGCAAAAACCTGTTGAGATCAGCTTTAACAGTGAGTTATAATTGTCTCATAAACTAATCTAACATTTGCCACGGGGGGGTTATATTTAATAAAACTGTTAAGAGCTATCCTTCCTATAAAAGGAAAGGAAAGAAAGGAAGGAAGGATAACTATTTCTATTATAAAATTGTGAGTTTGTTTTTTCCTTGCTTTAAATGCAGCCAAGTGTTCTGGCCCCTTTTCCTTGACCAACCTCAACACTGGTGCAATCGGAAGGAAAAGCTCACAGGGCTTTAGAAAAGAGACAAAAGCCATTGGCCTAATTTGTTGTCATCAATACTACAAGACCACAGACCTTAAGTGTCAATACATGTTACTACCAACTGTCGTTTCAGAAATAATCTCATTCTGATGACAACTGTGCATTTTCATATTTTAATACATTTAGGCTTGCTGCATATATTGACAATTGGGTTTGCTAATTGTGCATTATTATACAACATGTTCCATCTTAATAAGCTCATAAATTAAATAAGCCTTTTCTCTAAACTCTGAAGGTAAATAAAGGTAAAAAAGGGACATAAAAGTGACCCCAAGTCTCTATGACTTCAGGCCAATCTGACAAAGAAAAGTCCTTGTTCAGCTTCCTAAAGACAGAGCATTGTTACAATTTGGTATTATCAAAATGTGCAAGTCAAAGAGTTTATACAACTAACATTACTTTTTCTTAAGCAAAAATTATCAAAATTTGAGATACTAATACGAAACAGGGAGTCTCAGTAGGGTATATATGCATTGAAAAGGTACTATAATCCTGCTTTATGCCTGAACCAAATTTGTAAGAACTAAAATGAAATGGCCAATCAGTCCAATGAAACAATGTATGCCATTTAAAACTGTAATGGAACGTTAAACTTTTTCCATGTGTTTTTTTATGAGGCTCCACTGATTTAAAACAGTGTTTAAGCTACTGACTTATATCATTCTGTCTTTCTCAAGCTTCAGTCACATTTATTTTTTCTCTCTACTTTTGTCATATGATTGCCAAACCCTCAATTTTTATAAATAACTTGGGAAATTCTAGTATCGTATCTTTACTATTATCAAGTTCTAGAAATGATGAAAACAATCGATTTTTTTTCCCACGATTTTCTCTTCAAGTAGATTCCTGTCTTGGTCCATAGTTATTTTTCATAAGGGTAAATATACTTAACGAAACATGCCGATTACTGCACAGATAGTTGTACTGCATGCTCTACTTGTGCAGCAGAATCATCCAAACTGGCAAAAGATAAAATTGGTGTGATGATGCTTCACTCTGACAATATGTAACTTGGCCAGATCTCCCTAGCAGCATTGTAGATGAATTGCTGGAAAGAGTCAGCAACCTAGTGTCTTTTTCATACAAATCAGATCAGTTCCTACACAATCTGTTGTCCAGTCTACATTATCCCACAAATTCTAAAACTGGAGATTGACATGACATGAAATTAGAAAACAGTATTCTTGAGCATTTAATTTGGAAGAAATGAACACATCGTAGAGGTGACAATGTTCTGCTTACATTTACAGACTTAACACTAGTACTGCCAATATTTAAAGAACAGGAAAAAAAGGTGTTACATTCTTTTTATTATGAAAGAATTTAAATTACTAAATAGGATTAGTATCAAATTCTTCAAATTACAAAAATAAAATATTTAATTTGCCTTCCCTAAAAGTGTGGTCACAGTAAATAAAACAGAAAAATACACAGTATTAGGCCATTAAGTAATCAAGCAGAGCACATGTCTTTCCTTTGTCAAGGAAAAAAGAGCTGGTATCCAGCGAGTATAAAAACAAACATCAGTGACATACAATAACTTAGTTCCTACTTTTTACTGGTTAAATAGTAAATATCAAGCCTGCATTTTCAACCTATAGAATAGACCTTTTCCGTCTACTTAGTATTTTCTACTGGGGGGGGGGGGGGGGGGGGAGGAAGTACATATTTTTGCCCACTTTTCCTGCCTATTACTTAACTGAGAGTAGTTCCATTCAGACAGGATCATAATCTAAGCCTCCTCCATTTTTCCTTTACTACTTCGTTATTCTCCCCATTCACCTACCTCAGGCACATGAAGAAAGCCTACTTTCACATAGAGCCCAAACCACTTTTTACCAGATCAATTTACTCCCTACAACCATATCATTATTCAGAATACAAGCTGTTAAACAAAACACATTATTTTTTCCACTTTCAACCACCAGACCTGCAGAGCCTTCACCAAGCCTCAATCCTTTGATTAACCACAGCAGTATTTTACTGCGATTTTGTGGTGAATGAAACTTAACAGACAGTGCATTGGATTAGTTGCCTTCTGCATACAGACTTAAATTACCATGGTGATATCCACTGGCCAAATAAATCCAGCTTCCTTTAGACATTTGTCAGAGACCTGAAATTGTCATTACAGTATCAAAACCATTTTTAACAGAGATTTCAGAAGAAATTTGGTTCCTGGAAATGCAGAGAAACCACATTACATTACCCTTATCAAATACAAACATTACAATTCTTATTCAAAGAATATAAACCATAAATTATCATCTAGCTTCCATGTGAACTATATAATTTGCTGTAGTTTAAGAGCTCATGAAGCACAAGCCCAGCATATTAATAACACAGAACTATATTCTAAAAATACTTGCAATTAATTGTGCAGTTCAAAACTTCAAGAATATATCAAGCATGTAAGTTTTGTCAAGCCCTGAGAAAAAAGTCATCTTTGATACAGGCATAAAAGAAAAAGAAACTGTTGTGGTTTAACCCTGGGCTGGTAATGAAGTGCCACGCAGACGCACGCTCACTCCCCCCTCACCCAGAGGGATGGGGAGGAGAATCAGAAAGGAATGTAGAACTCGAGGGTTGAGATAAGAACAATTTAATAACTGAAATGAGAGTTAACAGTAACAGTTATACTAAAAAGGAGGTAGAGGGGGAGAGGAATGAAACTCAAAGGGAAGGGAGAAAAGAAAACAAGTGATGCACAATACACTTGCTCCCCACCCACTGACAGATGCCCAGCCAGCCCCTGATCAGCAATCAGAAGCCCCGGCCAACCCCCTCTCCCCAGTTTATATACCACGTGTGACATCCCATGGTATGGAATACCCCTTTGGCTAGTTTGGGTCAGCTGTCCTGGCTGTGTCCCCTCCCAGTTTCTTGTGCCCCTCCAGCCCTCTCGCTGGCAGAGCCTGAAAAACTGAAAAGTCCTCGACTTGGTATAAACATTACCCAGCTACAACCAAAACCATCAGTGTGCCATCAACATTGTTCTCACACCAAATCCAAAACACACCACTGCACCAGCTACTGAGAAGAAAATTAACTCTATCCCAGCTGAAACCAGGACAGAAACAAAAAGTTAAGTTATCATGACCTGTTTCAATTCTGTTGACAGATTCCACACCTGGTTTTAGCCTGAAGTTTAATTTCAAAATGATAGTAACAAGCAGTATTTTAATAGTGAGATAAATGCAGATTTAAGCTAGGTTTTATTAAAAGATTAGGCTAGCATTTTGCTAACACACACACAGTTCCAGAGAAAAAGAAACCTTGTCACTGTACTGATACACATGCACTGAGACTCCACTAGGTGCTTGGATTAACTTCTCCTCTGATTTTGCAGATGTATAATGAAGTTGTTATTCCTTTATGTTAGAAGCAGCAAATATAAGAACAAGCCTGCAATTTTCAATGCATCTTATAGTCACTCTTCAGAGGCTGATGACTTTAGGTACTACAGAAGCAGAAGTGGCTGCAGGACAACTATGTTCTACTTCAGAGCTCCTTTAAGAGTGCGCTGTGTTACAGACTTGGACACCAACTGAACTTTGATGAGATTGCACCATCATCCAACTATGCCCTGTTTCAGCCTCATTCTTTGGAGCATCCTCTCTTCATAGACACATTGATTTACAGAAGTCTAGGGGATGACTCAGTCCAGCCTCTGGCTTGAAATGCGGCTTCCAAAATGTCCAATCTATGCGTAATCTGTTCCAGAACTGCCCTGCCGTCCTCATGGGAAAGTTCCTAATGTGCTACATGAACCACCCAAGCCACAACTTGTGACAACAGTCCCCTTCTTATACTGTCTAGATCTATAAAGAAGAGCTCAGTTCTATCATCTTTGTAACTGTCCTAGTATTTTTAAAAGGCCATTATTACATTTCCCTTAGAACTGAGCATAATCCTTCCATCAGGGAACAGCGGCTAACAGATCTTCCCTCAGTCTACTGACCATGCTCTGCCTAATGCAGACTAACATGTGGCTTGCTTTATTTGCAATGTAAGCATATTTTTGTCTTAACTTGGTGTCCACTGGAAATGCCAAACCCTTTTCAGCCGATCTGCTCCTCAGCCAGTCCCCTCCCAGACTGTATAGAACATGGGGCTATCTCACTCCATCTGTAGAACCTTGCAGTATTTCTTGTTTAACTCACAAGGTGTCTGAAGGCCCACTCCTCAGGTGTCTCAAGGCCCCTCCGTACTGCACCTCACCTCTTCTGTCTGTGTCACTCCCCCAGTTCAATGTTTTCTGCAGACTTGCTGAAAGTACAGTCTTCCTTCCCATCTCAGCCATAGAGATACTGAACGATACTACTGCACCCAGAACTGGACCCTGAGGGTACACTACTTTTGACCAGACACTAGCTCAACATTGAACCATCACTTACATACTCTTAGGTCCAGCAGTCCAAGCATTCTTCAGCCTATGTAGTGCTCTGTTCATCCAGTTTATACTTCTTCAGCTTACAAATGAGAATAAGAGAGCGCCAAAGTCTTCTAAAGTGAAAGTGTACTCAGCTCATCACACTCCCCTCATCCCCAAAGCCTGCCATTTCATCATAGAGGCAATAAGGCTGGCCAAGCATTGCTTGCCTTAATAACATTAACTCTTGTTGATTACCTTCTTCCGCTTTGCATGTTTTTCCTGCTGTTTGCCTGCTGCATGAAATATACTGCAGTTGCCCCTGAGGATTTGAGCTTTCTGAGTACTGCGCTACATCTGCTCAGCCCAACACAACTGGGTAACTCTGTCCTGCTGTGCACACCTTGGTAAATCCAGTCATCTACCTTTTTTTGTACCTTTTATATTTAGCACATATAAACCTAGAACATAAGTAAAGAGGTTACTCAAAGCCATAAAAGTATACTTAAGACTAAAAGAAAAGAAAAAGAACTCCTCTGGGGAAAACATTTCACACTCATGGAAAAAAGGTAATTATTTGTGCATAAGATACAGAGTACAAAACCTAAAGATTATTACTCAAATGGTGGTGACTTCTTTCTGGGTGTGTGCTCATTACAATGGTATTTTCATTACCAAATAACTGAACCACTGACCCATTTAAATGAAGCATGAGCAATTAACAAATAAATAAAGAAAGAAAACCAAAATACTGACAGAACTAAATTTGCAAAAGGGACAAATTAATAGAGTTACAGAAATGTCTTTTTTTCCGAACTCAAAATGGAAAAGCAATTTTTGCAGTCTGTATTACGATTGCCTGAAACTATTTCACCACCGGGAGAAAATATACAATACACAGGTTGTCCTTGTTTTTTTGTCATGTGGTATCACAGTATTTCCTGCAATAAGTAAGAATTTTTTACTTGAAACCAAATATTTCAAGTGTTTTGGTCTCGTATATCCTGTTCTTGTGCAATACTAATGGACCGAAATAAAAGTCACTTTGTAAACACAAGTGAATGCTACAAAGGTACCATGTTTATAGCTGGGAGCTTAGAAGATACTATAAATAGCATGTTTTGAAACCAATTTAAACATTAACTGCCTTTTGGAAGAAAGAGGGTTTCTCCCTAATCTTGCTTTTCTCCGCCAGCCCCCACCCCCAATATAGAGAAAGCTAATTATCTGCACTTGTAATTACTTTCTGAACACAGAGATTATTGACATAAAGGATACTTTCTGTCTGTATTAGAGATCTTCCCAATTTTTTTTAAACACTTTTGAAATTGTCATATAGTATTTCCATCTTCTCCTGTAATAATGTAAATAAACTAAAAATGTATCAAAATTGCATGCATTAAAGTAATTCAAGTATTCCTTTACTTAAAAAATACTCGTTAAAAAAACCAATATATTTGCACAGCTCTAACATAATAAGAGGAAGCAGAGCTCATATGACATAAGGGCTTGCAAACAGAAGAAAAACGTAAGCATCTACATCGAACATGTTTTGAAACACGAGTATGATGAGGTATCAAGATGAGAAGCTGAGAGTAGATAGAATGATATACAACAAGTTTCTTAAAGAGATTTTTACTTTTAATCAGTCTTTTTTATTCAACTGTATTTGGTTGGGTAAGTTAAAATAGTAAAAGGATAGTTTTGTTTTCCAACCTTTTTAGAGAAAACCATCATAACACCAATTTTTTTTTCAGAGAAGGCAAAGAAAAGGCACATGGTACCTACTGATTATGAACTGAGTGCACCAGGAACAAACTAATTTAATTAAAAAAAGCTAAACCACTGCCAATGAATTAATCTGATCATTTACAGAAGACTATTAGAAACCAGGAGATACCATCACTGAAGATGTATCATCATGGAAAAAGTGTATCCATCTCTATTAATGTTCAGAGTTTTATCCCCTACATACTAACCAAAAGAAAAGGCTCTTTAACTGACAGATGAATACTTAAGACTACGAGTTCTCTCTCCAGCAAAGCTAAAAAGGTGAAACAAAGCTCCTTCAATTACTGTAGCTAAACATTGCTTTCAGTCAACCAACCTCTATTTTTATTTTAATCATAAATTTTATCCCTCATTTTTCACCAAGTTAAAAAATCAGCATCTGGCAAAATACAATCTTGATAAATTTTCAGAATAATTAACATAAAGGGAAACCCCATAAATCTTGTCTGGTATTCATTCTTGCTTAATATAATAATAATATTAATAGTAGATTCTCAAGTCAAACATTCAAAAAACTTAGGAAGCACTTGGATAACTATCAAAACCATTAAGCATAGCAGAACATTTAGAATTTAGTAACCAAAAGGAATACTTATACCAGAGGGGGAAAGCTGCAACACTTTGTCCCAAGGATCAATAGAAGCAATAAATATATATATATATTTATATATATACATATATATATATATATGTATGACCCAGAAGCAATGTAGCCATTCCATTGTAGTGCAATTCATGAACACTGTGGCTATGAGCTAGAGCAGTTAATACATGCTGCTTGTCTTTGAACAAAGTATATTGGTTTCGTTTTCAAAAAAAGGTTTAACAATTGCTTCTTCAAAAGTGGCAGATAACCACAGTAAAGTTTAGTCTATCAGAAAATCTGCTGAAATCAAGACACTATTCACCTGGTAACAAGCTCTTCATATAGTCTGCCATCCATACAGGTTTTAGTATATCTCACTAGCTAAGGGACAAAGTGTTGGACTATGACTTTTCATGAAGAACAATCTGAAATCTTATGACACTTACTTGTTCAAGACAAAATCTGTGGAAAGGAATTTTGGATGTAGAAATGACAGAATAAGTATTCACACATGCAGTCACAGAAGTACTTTTACATAGATATTAAGCACACACACACCTCTCTCACACACACACTCACCCCCCACCCCCCCCACCCAAGCTGCACAAAATAAAATGGCTGCCATTCCTTGGATTAGAAATCCTGCATCTTGTAAATGACATTGGCTTACTGATCAGAGGGACTCCAAATATGATGCTAACATGGTTACAATTAGTATAGACTAACAAAAGGGTCAAAGGAAACCTTGAATGCAACAGTCTTGACAATGTAATCATGAAGCAGAAAAGTGCTCAGAGTACTAAGCATGCAATCACAATTTAGAATTGACCAAATAATTACTTTTTTTTTTTTTCCTTCTGTGCTTCTCAGGCAGATTCACACAAAAAAAATTCAGGAAAGGGAAACATGCATGTTCTGCAATTACAGGAAAGCCTCCTCATTCTTTTAAACTTTGTGGGACAAAAAGGTACAATGAATGTCTGTAAAAATATTTGTTTGAAAGTCAGTCAGGAACAGCAAGGCCATGTTGTATCATATACATCCTAGATATACTTTAAAATATTCAGAGATAAAAATTCTGAATTAAAAAACATGGCAAAATGCACCATTTCAAACCTGCCTTTTCTTTATGGGACAAATCTTGGGAGTGGCAAATGTCAGAGAATAAAGGAAAATGCTTTCAGAAAAGCCTCAATTTTACAATCCTCCCCACTCCTTCACAGAGGGACACATTGTTTTCCTCCCACGTTATGGCAAGCGAAGGATGACTTAGAACATGAGGACCCTCCCGTGCATACAGAGAGTCTCAGAGGATGCTGGTAAGTGGGCTGAAGAGAAGAAAGACTACCTGAACTGTACCTCCCATATTCCAGTTCCTAGCTGGTTACACCCAGAAAGGCAAAACATGTTCCTAACCCTCTCTGGCTGCCAAAAGGAAGGCTCGTACCTTTTCTTTTGCATTCCTCAGCCAGCTGATCACGACAATATTTCACCATTTCTTCTGTGTCTCCCACGACCTCCCCACACTAACATATGCACTGCGGGAGTACTTTCTCACAGCGCTTCCTCACAAAGAGCCTTTTTTTGACAGATGACAGCGAAAGGAAGTGTTGTGGACTGTAGCAAAAGAGAAAAGTCAGAACGTTCAGAATTCATTTGCCTCTCCTTGGCTTATACTCTTTATTTTATGAGATGGTCGTTTGCTTTCATGTTGGATTCCTGCCTTCAGTATAACTCTTTTGAAATATGTTGGGACAGAAACAAGACAAACTAACGCCATCTGACTACCAAACATTTGAAAGAAATTACATTTTAATACCTGTAAGCAAAGAAGAGTTCCTTCATTGATTAAGATAATTCAGTACACAATATTTAAAGCTTCTGTCTTTAGACAAGCTACTAAAAACCCTGCAAGTCTGTAAACCATGCTGGGACAGGGACCAACTATGTTGTTATTAATCTATTTCTACACAATAGCTGTTTTGAAGTTAGTTTGTTTTTCTGCTTCTGTACTGCACAGGACACAGTCTGCAAAAACTGACAAATTGCCAAGACAACAGACTTTTACCTTTGGCTTGCACTTGCAGAAGTTCTACACTGCAGCATATTACAATCTGAGCTGCTTTTCAGTAAACTTACTGAAGATAACTGTTGATAGAATTGAAATAAAAGATTTCATTTTCAATTGGAAATCTGTATAGAAGGATGGTATGCAGCATAAGATAAACACTGGGTTAAAAATAAGACAGTGTCCCAAAAAAACATCAAGTAGAATAAAAAAATGACTGAAGTTTGATAATGAGACTGCCAATGAAGGAAAACAGTAAAATTGACAGAGCAAACAGGAACACATTTTCCAGTCCTTTTATTTTTTTCTATCCTAATTTTCCATAGGAAGAGAATAGATCTGCTGAAACCAGAAAGTATTTCATGCAAGATGGGAAACATCCAATAAGTAGAGAGAAAAAAAACACCCATGAATTCATGAATTTGAAAATCCGGGGTTCAAACCCTATATTGCACCCTATAACTTGGGAGTCTTGTTTGAAATGGCAGAAACCAGAGCCTCTGGACAGAGACATGCTCTTGATTTGGACTGACCATTTGGACTATGGAATAAAAGGTTCACTTCTATCCAATGCCTGAAAAGCAACAACCGAAGAAAAATATGAGCCTACAAGATATTAAATGGGAGCTACACAGTACCTAGAAAGGGTTGCCTTAAGATGATTAGGAGTCACTAAATTTGCAATTTTATACTTGGGTTTTTTCCCCCTGCTGCCCATTTAGACTGGACCCACACCACAAATTTTTAAGAAAGAAAAAATCTGGCTCCTAACTGGAGGCAGACCTTGTAGGAGACACCTTCAGTCCTGTCTGACCTAACTGGGGATGCCACCAGGTGCTACAACCGGGTGCTTCAATCCAGCACTCAACATGTACTCATGATACACAGGCACATTCTGAAAGTGAAGATGATGTACAACATCATCAGCCTACTGCACAGATTCTGATGTAACTTCATGTTGCTGCTGTTGTTAATACTGAAAGGCTGGGGATTTATAGTCCCAAGATATTACAGACCAAGAACACCTGAGTGACAACACTAATCCATTAAACTGGAAGGAAAAGAAAAAGAACAATAAAAAAGAAAACAGCAATAGTGGCAAACAACTATAAAACATCTTCCTACATTTAAACTTACTCCCACACTTTATTTTCATTTACAGATCACTACTTTTTTGCACAGCTTTCTTCATTTTTTTGTTGATTTGGGTGCCTACCACCTCTACTGTAAAAACTAAAAAAAAAAAAAAAAAAAAAAAGAAACTAACCTGGAGACCTATAAGGAAATTTGCAACTCACGGACAGGTTTTGTGGGGGTTTTTTTTTTGAGTTATTAAAATTACAAGCAACTAAAACCTTGAATGAGGTTTCATTTATGCTAGGTATGAACCCTTAATAAACTGGCTCTTTTGAAGAGTAAGAGACAGCACATAAGCTGCTTCTGCAAAACATAATCACATCTTAATGCAAAACTTTAATTTCGCTCAGAACATCCCATCACCATCGTCATTATGCTTTAAACTGACTGCTTTTTGACATTATTAATAATCAGTAGTTCTTCCAATTTATCCTTCATTCACCTACTAAGAAGGGCCCCAAATGGATTGCCTTTGTTGGAAACAAGTCATTCACAGTCACAGAAAGTATCTCTGTTTCCAACTCTAACAGTATTTGGTTAAAAGTTCTCAGCTTCAAAGCCCTGACCCAAAGCTATACATGTCACCCAGAATAAGCATATTTGTTCTTACCCCTTCCTAGATGAACGTTATTTTTTCCTTGCTCATAGAATCATAAAATCATTCAGGTTGGAAAAGACCTTTAATATCATCAAGTCCAACCATTAATCCAGGACTGCCAAATTTATCAGTAAGCCCACACCTACGCGTTTTTTAAATACATCCAGGGATGGTGATACCACCACCTCTCTTGGGCAGCCTGTTCCAATCCTTGACCACCCTTTCAGGGAAGAATTTTTTTTTAATATCCAATCTAAACCTCCCCTGGTACAACTTGAGGCCATTTCCTCTTGTCCTGTCACCTGTTATCTGGGAGAAGAAACCGACCCCCACCTGCCCACAGCCTCCTGTCAGGCAGCTGCAGAGAGCTGTAAGGTCCCCCCGAGACTCCTCCTCTCCAGACTGAACAACCCCAGCTCCCGCAGTCACTTCTCAGAAGACTTGTTCTCTAGACCCTTCACCAGCTCCATTGCCCTTCTCTGGACACGCTCCAGCACCTCTACGTCCCTCTTACAGTGAGGGGCTCAAATCTGAGCACAGGATTTGAGGTGCAGCCTCACCAGTGCCAAGCACAGGGGGACCATCACTTCATTAATCCTGATGGCTGCACTGTTTCTGGTACAAGCCAGGATGCTGTTGGGCTTGTTGGCCACCTGGGCACACTGCTGGCTCATGTTCAGCTGGATGTTGACCAGCACCCCCAGGTCCCTTCCCACCAGGCAGCTTTCCAGCCACTCTCCCCCAAGCCTGTAGTGCTGTGTGTGGGGTTGCTGTGACCCAAGGGCAGGACCCAGCACTGAGCCTTGTTGAACCTCATAGTGTTGGCCTCGGCCCATTGGTTGAGCCTGTCCAGATCCCTCTGCAGAGCCTCCTGCCCTCAAGCAGATCAACACTCCCACTCAACTTGGTGTCATCTGCAAACTTACTGATGGTACACTTGATCCCCTTGTTCAGATAGTTGATAAAAATATTAAACAGGACTGGCCCCAGTACTGAGCCCTGGGGAACACCACTTGTGACCGGCTGCCAGCTGGGTGTAACCCCGTTTACTACCATCCTTTGGGCTTGGCCAGCCAGCTTAAAAGCACAGCACAGAGTACATCCGTCCAAGCCGTGAGCAGCCAGTTTCCCCAGGAGAATGCTGTGGGAGATGGTGTCAAAGGTTTTACTAAGGTCTAGGTAAATAATATCCACAGCCTTCCCTCATCCACTAAGTGGGTCACATCGTCATGGAAAGAGATCAGGTTAGCCAAGCAGGACCTGCCTTTCATAAACCCATGCTGGCTGGGCCTGATCCCCCAGCTGTTCTGCATGTGCTGCATGATTGTGCTCAGCATGATCTGCTCCATAACCTACCCTGGCACTGGGGTCAGACTGACAGGCCTGTAGTTCCCCAGATCCTCCTTCCTGCCCTTCTTGTAGATGGGCATCACGCTGGCTAACCTCCAGTCTTCTGGGACCTCTCCAGCTAGCCAGGACTGTTGATAAATGATGGAGAGTGGCTTGGCCAGCTCCTCTGCCAGCACCCTCAGTACCCTCAGGAGGATCCCATCCAGCCCCATAGACTTGTGCATGTCTAAGTGGAGCAGCAGGCCACTAACTCTTTCTTCCTGGACTGTGGGAACTTCATTCTGCTCCTTCTTGTTCCTGTCTTCCAGCTCAGGGGGCTGAGTACCCAGAGGGCAACTGGTCTCATTATTAAAGACTGAGGCAATAAAGGCATTAAGTACCTCAGCCTTCTCCTCATCTTTTGTGGCAATGCTCCCTGCCACATCCAGTAAAGGATGGAGATTATCCTTGGTCGTCTTTTAGTTTCCAATGCATTTATAAACATTTTTTTTGTTGTTCTTCTTCTCTTTTGTGGCAGTGGACAGCCTGAGTTCTAGCTGGGCTTTCGTTTCTCTAATCTTTGCCCTGCATACCCGTACAACATCCTTACAGTCCCCCAGAGTTGCCTGCTCCATCTTCCAAAGGTGGTAAACGCCTCTTTTTGTTGTTGTTGTTTGATGTTTTCTTTTCTTTCCCTGAGCTCCAGCCAAAGCTCTCTGTTCAGTCCGGCCAGTGTTCTTCCCTGCTGGCTCATCTTTCAGCACACGGGGCTGACCTGCTCCTGTGCCTTTAAGACTTCCTTCTTGAAGAACGTCCAGCCTTCCTGGATCCCTTGGCCCTTCAGAACTATCTCCCAAGGCGTTCTATCAACCAGGCTCTTAAACAGGCCAAAGCTGGTCCTCTAGAAGTCCAAGGTAGTGGTTCTGCTGACCCCCTCCTTACTTCTCCACGAATCAAAAACTCTTTATCATCTCATGATCACTATGCCCAAGACATCCTTCAACTACCATGTCAGCCACCAGTCCTCTCCTGTTTGTAAACAGCAGATCCAGTGGAGCATCCCCCCTGGCTGGCTCACTGACCAGCTGTGTTAGAAGTTGTCTTCCACACACTCCAGGAACCTCCTAGACTGTCTCCTGACTGTGTTGTATTTCCAGCAGACATCCAGTACGTTGAAGTACCTCACAAGATCAAGTGATCTTGAGACTTCTCCCAGTTTTTTGTAGAATGTTTTATCTGCCTCTTCATCCTGGTTGGATAGTCTATCGAAGATTCCCACCAGGATATCCACCTTGTTGGCTCCCCCCCTGATTCTTAATCATAAATGCTCAACCATATTGCCACCATCATTCAGCTCTAGGCAGTCAAAACACTCCCTGACATACAGAGCTACCCCGCCACCTCTCCTTCCCTGTCTATCCCTTCTGAAGAGGTTGTAGCCATCCATTGCAGCACTCCAGTCATGTGAGTTAACCCACCATATTTCCATGATGGCAATTATGCCATAGTCTTCCAGCTTCTGTTTGTTTCCCATGCTTCAGGCATTGGCATAGATGCACTTCAGCTGTGCTATTGATCTTGCCTCCAACCCTGGCATGCCACCCCCAGGCTTATCTTTAACAAGCTTGGTTTTATTCCGTTCCCCCTTTGAATCTAATTTAAAGCTCTCTCACTAAGACCTGCCAACTCCTGACCTAGGATCCTTTTCCCCCTTTGAGACAGGTGAACCCCACCTACTCTCTGCTTTCCTCTTTCAAGCTCTCACTTTGGCGCATCTTTCTCCGTCCCTACATGGGACAAGATACTGAGACTGTTGTATGGAGTTCTCCTTTTTGTCTCTCCAGAGCTCACAGAAAACTTATCAAGTGAGCATCTACTCAGGTATCCTCATTCTGCCAACTAACTACATGTCACAATCTTGTCTTCCACCCTCTTGACTTCTGTCTTCAGCACCGATCATGCAGATGTACAAGCAGTACCTGTGATGCTCCCACCCCTCCCAGCTCTTCACCACTGCAGGGCTTTGCTAGCACCAAGTCACCTGCTGGGTGAATATGTGGCAATAATGTAACATTTTGGGAGGAGATTTACATAGGCTGACCATAAAACAACAAAAGTTAGATAAAGGCTGTTGAGTAGATTTACATGGGATCTCTTTGGTCATTAGCTGCCAGAACCACAACTTGGTATCTTTCATAGGGACAGCATTCCAACAAGCACTATATCCCAAGAGCTGCTCCATCCTTCACTACAGTCTGGAGGCATTCACTGAGCATGGATTCAGGGAAGTAAGAACCAGGTATTGCCAAGATAATTTATTTCAAACATCCAAGACCTTCCATAAGTCTCCCATCCAAATAATATTGAGAACTAACCACATTTAACTGATTACATCTGAAAGATTTACAACACAGAACACGGCTACAGATATTTAAGGAGAAACTCTAAAAACCCACACATTACCATATTCAAAGCATTTTTATTGCCGGGCAAATTCATAATCTAGAAAACATTATGATATTAATGCATATGAAATTATCAAACATTCAAAATGCTTTCTGAAAGCTATTTCTTCCCTCTGTTAAGGCAAACCCTTGATGATAAAACTCTTTAGTTTTTGGAAATTTGTGACAAAGAATGTTATGTATCATGAATATTTAATTGCTGAAGAACTTTTGATAATGACTGAACAGAAAGGGTGTGTATAAACAATGTAGCCTCAGCAGTTCAGCAGCAGTTTGTATGACTTTGTGCAACAGAACAATTGTACTGAAGATAAACTAGTAATATAAAAATACTTAAGACAGAGGTGTACAGGAAGACCCCAAAAAACTGAATTTAGCTTAAAATATGTCTCGTGTCAAAGCAACACTTCAGGCAATAGCAGTCAGCTAACACAGAAGAAGGAAAAGCACCACCTTCAGTGCATATCACTGCGTGAGAAACACAAATCTGGTGACTGACTCCTCCATTCCAGGATGGACTGCACTGCAGGTCAACACAGCAGTAACCTATTCCCTACCCAGTCTCAGAGAATTGCATCCCAACTGTCACCTTCCTACAACAGCAAAACTAAAAATCCTCTAAAAAAAATTGTAAGACTTTCTCCAGAAACACCAGACTATAGAAGCTGTATTCTTAGGAAAATATGCATATTCGTTAAAAAAAAAACTTTTTGGACTGAAGTTTTGGTGAAGAGAATGTAACTGAGAAGTGTCTACGCACGTATTTCTTAATTTAAGCAGGCAAAGGAAAAAAGACCTACTTTTCCAGGACTTCTGAAATAAAAATTCAAAAATTACTATGAAAAAATTATTTCCTCCTCAGTAACCTCCAGAAGTTATTAATATATCTGATTCCACCCCAGCTCACACCACCTGTCATGGACAGTAGCTTTAACACCTGCACGTGCTATGGCCAAACAGAGCTTCGTCAAGAGTTTATGGCTCTTCTTACCATTTGAATGCCAAAAGAGCACTGAAAACAGATTTTTTAGATAGTGCAGGATGTAGCAGCATATAACACAGATGACTGCAAGGAGACCTCAGAGGCAGTTTTAGGTCTACAACTTGTATTAATTTATTTACCTGGGAAAAGATGAGTTCAGCAAAAGTTGACATCTCTTCCAAGAAAGCTCCCAGAGCTGACAGGAGCAAACTGCTTGTATGCTGCAAAGACTGAGCTGTTTGTTTCGTATTTGTTGCAGGAGTGATGCCAACCTCAAGACACAGGCATGATCTGAACTGCCTAAGGAATATAGGTGCACATAAGATTTAACACACATATATTTACTGCTTATTACTGAGGTTGAAAAGCTCTAAAGAAGCATTAAAGCTGGAAATAACCCTTGCATTTATGTAAGCCTTGTTTTCATGGGAACATATTTTCCAATGTATCCAAAAAAATCTTTTACAAGTCTGCATTTTATTGTAGGTATTTCAAAGAAATTGCCTCAAGCTGTAACATTAAAAAGTACTGGCATGCTCTTCTGGCATTTCTTACAGATATATATATATATATATACACACACATACAAAAACACATACATACGTACATGTGTAGGTACATATATACATACACACTTCTTCAAGCTTCAATTCCTTGAACAATTAATTGGAATCTTCCACTTCAATTCCTCATGAATTAAAGCATTCATAAACAGTACACACAGGATGTTTTTTTTCCAAATTACGTATGAATTCATAGCGTGAAAATATCTGCACTACACAGTCAACATACTTCAACCAAAAGCATCAATTTTACCAGCATACTCCATTATTCATTCAGTAATTGTCCTGGCCACAATGGCTGTAGAGCAAAACTGGAAATTACTGTGTTTGTCTTCCACGGATATTCAGCTTTGGATTCAAGTAACTGACTTGACAAAGAATGTCCAGTGTTCAAAGATAGTCCTTTGAGCTCCTTTGGGTGTTTCTGATAATTTACATGTTTATTTGCAGTAATTTCACAACTAACATCAAAAAAGAAAATGGCAAATCATGGAGCATAAAGTTGAAAGACCAAAAGGCAACTTTCCTCTAAGAATCACTGAATTGCTTCCTTTAGCTGGAATGAAAGCCCTCAAAAATTAACATCATGTGTGATTAAGCTCTTTGTGAGATAAAATCTTTCTTATTCACTAATCATTTGCCTGCTAGGAGGTACAAGTAGACTTGGAACAATGGCTAGCAATTTCCATGTGGGACATAGCACGGTCCCTCTCTTGCTACCACAGCATCTGCCCTTGCTGTGGAGGTCACTGTGCTAATCAGGAATGTTCCCTTTACACAAGACAAGGCAATTTTTATCTGATACTGCAACATCCTGATCAGGACAGCACAGTTATCCAATAGCAACAGGATTAAACATGCAACTACTGTACTAGTAAATTTTAACACAAGTGAAATATTCTGCCAGTCAGAAGCTCAATAGGTGAAAATGGACGAAGATGACATTAACCTACTAGTACTAACCAACCGCAAAATGGTGATGAATTTACAGTATGAGGAAGCCTTAAAAATGGTAAATGTAATCCTGAGATGCAGCAGTGAAGCTGAACATTGAGCACCACTATAGAAGTTACAGATGAGCTCCCATACATAGTACCATACTCAATCCCGATCACGCATTTAAAATGAAAAAAAAAAAAAAGAGAGACTGAGGCAAATGAAGGGTGATTAAGAGAACAAGAGGAACAGAAAGCACAAATTCTTGTACCTCAACAAATAAAAGCTCTGTAGCATTTATCACTACGGGTGGGTAAGTACAATGGATGAAACAAGAACTTTCTGAAGTAAATAATAACTCACAGAAGAACACATGGCTGCATATTTGCGTCAAACAAGATAAAAGCATAGGTTAAAAAGCTACTCATTATGGCAATTGCATTTTTATAACAGTATTCCAGTGACACAGTGCAGGTAAAATGGAAAACATGTTATTTTAGATGGAGCTCAATATGTTTACAAAAAGGAATGATGGGAAGTGTGGAAGGTATCTTAAATACCTTCTTAGAGTGTGTGAACGAATACAATAGTGTTGCTGTTTTATTATCTGTATTGATGAACATATGCCAAAAACTCTACTGGACATCTCTCATTACTATGTATTTATTCCCAATGAATAAAAAAATAATAATTATACTATAAAACACATAAAAACTTTTTTGAAACTGTTTAAAAAGTAACAGAGTAAGACTGTATGATACTAACACTGTGCTAGTCATTAAAGCTTCTCTTCCCATATAACCGAAATACTTAATCCAGCGACTATTTTTTTAACCTACCTACATGATCATAACAGATGTTATGATCTAACTAGCAGACTAGTACCTAGTCTGCAGAAAAAGACTTATTTTGACCAAGCTGATTAATATAATTATAGCTAGACAGAAACAACTAAATAAAAAACAAGAAAAGCAAAAATCCTTTTCTCTCCCAACCCAGGGCACTGCATTTTATTTTCTCTCAGATTTGAAAGAACACAAACTGTACCTACATTGAAGATAACATGGATTATTAAAACCGGTAAAACCATCAGTCCACAGGTATATGGCAGCAGCTCTAAATAAATCTTTTCAAAGGCCATTTCCAAGGAAAACAGTAGGTGTCCAAATAATGTTTAGCAATGGAAATTAACTATTAAACAACAAAATTGTGAGTTTAGTACTAAATTCAACATTTCAATTAGCAACAGCAAAGTTCTTTTAAACTGAGATGAGTGGGAAGCTCCTGCAGTTCTGGAACTACCTGCTGGAATGCTGCTACTGAAGTGTCTTTTCAGATACCAGTATAGGTATCACCAATATTCAGAAACATGAAAAATTTGAAAGCTTTTATTTAATCAGGAACATATTTTAACATGGCTGTTCTACGGGTCTCATTTAGATTTTCCCGCTTCTGAACTAATGAACTTTATTCAGCGTCTTATCAACAGAATACATCGCTAATGTAAATCCTATTCAGATCAATGTGGGAGCGTAAGTACTTTCACATCCCTTAATGCACTAGCAAAATACAGTCAGTAGGTGAATACTACAGAGGATAACTGGCATGTTTAATAGAAACAAAGCAACATTATAACACTGGATTCTCACATGGGGGTGAGGTTCCTACAATTCCTGATAGGTCTAGGCACAACAATTTCTATAAAAATCATCAGTCTCCAGAAACAGCTGACAACAAGCTACATGACATAAACTTAATGACCTTTATGATTATGCAGCGCTCAAAGTGCAGCAAAAAGGCAAATGGCAATACACAGCATTATTCTTAAAAATACATAAGCACACACATGTATACACAACCACATAACGCCTGCACGCAGAGAACACCAGCACCACATCCTATTATAAGGAAAAATCTCATAGTCTTATGTGTGGGGATGCAAATCCCAGTCACAAGCAGCTGATTCGCAGTAGCTGTTTTCTAACATGCCAAACTCAATCAAGGCATGTCAGTCTGTTACTCCAGCCTACCTCCTTCCAGCATTTCCCTCTGCTGTTTCTAGCATTATATGTAGCTAAAATAATAAAGCCACTGCTGTTCAAAACATTTTTCCAGTGATGAGTTAGGAAGCTCAGGATGGGCTAGCACAGCTGATAAACATATTGAAGAAACAAGACCAGCTGTTCTTACTCATTCAAGACTCTCTGCCCCATAGAGACCCTAGGACTCGTACATCTCTCTCCCATGACAGTTGTCACCTATAACCATGCACGTCAGCAGCACAGCACGGATAGGAATTTAAGAAAAGAGATGGAAGGTAGGTTTATTCTTGGATTTAGTACATTAAAAACTAAGTCTAATAGATTTGATAGAGGGAAGTGAGCACCAACTTACCATGGCCAGAATGGAGGTATAATCAATGCATAGCTTCAGTACAGAATTCTTTCTCAAAGGTATAAACAATAATCAATTTTTGCAAAGGTATAACCTTTAAGCAAACCTCAAGCATCAAATGCCACAAAAGAAATATATATACACTTAATGACCTTCTTGAATATACTAATAGTACATTTCCAAAAATTGTCACAGCCAAATATTAAGAAATTATACTTTATACTGTTTGACAATGTTTACTTTTACAGTCAACTACCCTCAGTTAGGTGTAATCATTTCCCCCTACCACATGAAGAAAAATATCTTCAGTTACAAAAATTTAGAGAAGAAGAATCCCAAATACTAGCACCTGCTAGTATTCATTCTAACAGGACAGATTTATACCTAAGAAATTATTTTAAAACAATTACAAACATCAATAGCATATAATGAAGCTGTTTTGCCTGCCAAGTTAAGCATTTTCCTAAAAGCTTTGCCATCAGCTACATCTCTTCTAGTTCAACTCCCTGACCTCTGGAAGTGAGACCCATGCACTTCAGAAAATTTTGCCCAAAATTTATAGAAGTGACAGAAAGAGTCACCATGTTTTATCATGATCAACAATAGAAAGCTGTGCAATTCTGGCAGGATAAGAGGTGGTCAATAAGACAGTCCCCTTTGGCGATAAAAAGTTAATATGCTAATAGGTGTGCTACAGTCTGTAGCTGGAAAGAGAAAGGTTTCAAGGAGAATGGAAAGCTGAAAAGCCATGTTAAATTGAAGCTGTAAGCCAAAATACATGTATATACAGAACAGAAGGAACAGATGTAACCATGAAGAGAAATCAAAAACAAGCTGAAAGCTAAATTCTTAAACTTTACAGTAGAGAGGCAGCGATAAATACCCAGAAGTGCAGCTTAAAAGCTGCAAAGGACCTTCTTGTGCCCCTGGGAGCCTGGTTATCAACTAGGCACAAGGTTTAAATATATGCATATGTACGTACAAACGCACATTTACATGTGCACAGATTTACAGTGTATGCCTCATGGAGTAGTTAAGACCACATTCACTGCAGTGCGGCCAAGCATACCACCAAAGAATTGCTGCATTTCTTTAGTGTATCTGCTTCCACTCCACGAGTTCACACAGGCCACACTCAAAAAGGGCCCCATGAACAAACACTTCCCTGACACCATCAAATGCAGAGTCAAAATGAGCACCATCCTTGGTGATCAAATTGTTGGCCTTCAGATGTTAATTTGCCCCTGAAAGGTTGTAGAAACAAAAAGCAAAAAAGTTTAGGGACTCAAATGCACTTTAAAATCTTGAAAATATAAAATCCTTCAAAGTATCAAGTGCACAAAAAAACAAGGCACAAGATTACAATCCTATTATTAAAAGGAATGCTTCAAGTTTCTGAATCAAATATTTTATCACAAACTAATAATTTAAAAAAATAATAAAAAAAAAATTGTCCAGTTAGTACCTCAGGTTATATAATCTTCAGTATTCTGTCTGGTTAAACCATCGCATTTCAGAAGAGACTTATTTTAGGTTTCCCCCCCCACATTTTTAAATATTCAGAAAGTTTAGGTTATTAAAGGTAAAATTTCAACCAATGTGGAACATGACTGTGGAAAATGTGTCTCAAAAGCCTAAATAAAAAATAAATTAAAAGGTAACCTTCTCAATCGTACATAAAACAGCACTCAAGAAGCCTGTATCTGTTACCAGGCTGCTTATCCTCCTCCAGAATTTTCTAAAATTATACCTCCAGTTTAAGATGTTGTTTGTTTCCTGGAGTATATATATGCTTTTAAAAAAAAAATTTAATAGCAGGCCAAAAATCTTTTCTTACTGTGATACCTAGGAAGCCAAAAATTTTGTAGCCAGGGTGGACCTGCACATTTACTTGCTGACCAGTTCCAAATATGTAACTAAAGATTAACCAGCCTGTGCACTCCTCTTGAGCTCAAATCATTAGCCAGCACTGGTCAGATGGAATAAACTCCTCAAAGTGTAGCAGTTCTAGCTACACTTTAAATAATTTTTGTATTCTTTGAATATTTCATGCCATATAATGAAATCAAATATCTAGATAAAAGCATATTTTGGAGAATATATTACAGCAGCATACACTGACAATGACTTAATACATACCTTCTTACATAAGAACTGAAAGTAAGTGGAAACCAGTTTGGTAATGAGAACCACAGAGTAAATAAAGTCGGAAGACCTAAAATGACCCAGCTGCACTTTATACCTATTTGTCTACTTGCAGAAAACTCCCAAGAAACACACAGAACTGAAAGAGTAGCTTCAAAGCTTATTATTTGATAAAAGAAACATATTCTATTTTTGATAATAAAATACCGTGGTAAATAGTACATTCAATGAGTGCTTATTTGAAATAATTTCTGTAACTCTCCTTGTTTACAACTTCGAGCTTCTCTCTTTGTGAGCATTTTCTATTGCAGCAGAAGCATGTCTTTCAATCTCATCAAAAGTCATAAAGTTGGAAAGTGAAAGTCAGGAAAGTTATCTCTGGGAGATTTCCGAAATCAGGATAAGAAGAGATACAAAGAACAGTCCAGGAAAAGTAGCAGAACCAACTGGGGGTTGCGAGGGAGCAGGAGGAAACACCTGTGGACCATCAGTGTCTTTGAGAAGACTATACACACTTTGAGCAACTCTCTGCTGTTTGATTTACCTAGTAGTCTGCAATAAACACTTCAAAAAGCCTCAAGCAGGATAGTTTAACAAAATTCTCTGTCAAAGTATCACCAATAACCACAATCAAATCTGTAAGTGTGAAAGGGAAATTTATTTCAGAACATCTAGGAAAGACAAATTGTTGAAAATAAAGATAATTCTGGCAGTATCTATAGAAACTAATACTTCCCATGTGGTTTGGTTTACTTGATTTTAACGTAACATACAGAAAACTATTTCAGGATAAACCAGAAAAACATCAGGATTTCATGGTGCTTTGTTTCATGGATTCACTTAAAGCACTGAATCCGCTGTTGACCCTAAAGCACTCAAGATCTTCATCAATTGAAGAAGAATTAAAATTAATTCAATTCATCCATCAATAAAGTGGGAAATTCTTCATCAATTGATTAAAAATCAAGCTGTTTCCTTGCATAATGTGATAGGCACTGTCAAGAGTGATGATGTGATGGGTTTAAATGAGATGAGTATTACAACAGTTGTGCCACAGTTGCGTCATCTCATGTCTAACACTATTTTCAACCACACTTGAACAGTGAGCCTCCTACACTAACCTTCTAAGGAAATACCACCTCCAATGTACCAATTGCACAAAAGTCTTGAAAAAGTATCTCCAGTAAAAGGAAAGCAAACATGAGAAAAAAAGTTGAACATGTTTAGGTTTAAATTTCCATCGAGGTTGAGAGAGGCTCCAGGATATACATATGCAGAACTAAAGACACATTTTTAATCATTTAAGGAACTTTTCCTGATGTTTTTCTTTGGCTTGTCTGTGGAATGCTTTGGTAATTCAAACAAGAGCTTATTCTTAAAGATGAAAACCTTTGAAATATTTGCTTTAAGAAAGTACAAACTTTCAAAACAGACTAGAAACTGTTAGCGAGCCCATATAGTCCTGCACATAAATAGGTGCTGGCACCTCAGAAGAAAACACATTAAGAGGGAAGTTTATCCATGCTTTCTTCACATCATGGACATGAAAATACATCCCTAGAGTCCTCCAGCACCTTGGTAACTCAGCACCAGGAGTCAGAATTACACAGCTGTCAAACTGCAAAAAGTCACAAGCAATATTTCCTCTTGGGGCACAGCTGGAAAGACAGGACACCCAACCTGCAAACAACCCAGAAACCTAAGAGAAGGTAACCCTCAACCAGGCTGAGAAACAGCCCCCTTAGCTTTTGGCTCCACAGCAAAGACACCATGATACACTGGACCATAGCCATGTGCTCATGTGTGCTAGCACACCACCTCCACAGTAGTTGTGGGAATACCATCTGAATCCTTCAGAGTAAAGACCCCCCAAAAAGGTATCTCCAACTCTTGAAGTCCTGCTGAGCCACATGAGAAAATGCTGAAGACCCTCAATAACATGCAACTACCAGGGACAAATCTGTTTTCTCACCATGAATTTCCTGAACTCCCAGCCAAGCTGGGTCAAAAAGGGGCAAGAAGACAGGGAGTCCCAAGGCATGTGAACCCAATGGAGGCAGCACTCCTGGGCAGTTTCCCCAGATTCCCCAGGTAAAAGAGCAAATGGACGACAAGAGGTTACTTACAAGGCCAGAGAAAGAGCAGGGAGTCTGCACAGCACAACACGGGCAGGCAGCTCAGACGGTGACCAGACAGAGCCACATAGGGCAGGAGTAATGACCCAGTTTCAGCACAGTGGTTATTGCAATAGGATATGCATTTCATGACTTGCATTTTCTACAGTATCATGTATGCACAGAAACACTATACTACAATGGTATCAAAATATAACTCAATTTTCTAATGAGGTGAGAATCACATTAAAGTAAAAACCTTGTATTTACTAAAGTAAAAACAAAAGTTTGATAAACACCTTTAACATTGCTGTAATCAGCTATTAATAACAAATTGTTAAGACAGCATATACACAATCCTGTAACAGTAATTGGCCATTTATGCAAATAGTTCTAAGGCCTCTGGATCATCCTGTTCATCTCCACGTACCATCAGAGACCCCTGCTACCGTCTTAATTACCCACTCTTCCATGCATTTCTATTCTTGGGTGACTGTAAAGACTCTATGCTTTTTTAAAATGATGGCTGCATAATGAACTACCTAATGAAGCTTCCCAAAACCAACAGTTTAAGTGGGAGTGTGTACCGCTGCTTCAAGCCTGATCATTCCAGTACCCAAATGAGCACAATTCCATCTTGCCGTCGTCAAAGGCAAATACACCTCTAATGCTCCTGTTTGGTGTAGGGTTCAACTCAAAGCTGAGTTATGATCCACCAACATCTTCACCAAAGAGAGACACAAAGCCTTGAATGAAAAATTAAAATACATAAGGAAGGAAAATTGACATTAAAAAAGGAAAAGATAAAGTATTTTTAGAGGAAGCTAGAAGATGACTTGCAGAGGTTCCAGAACCTCTGGAGACTGTCACAATACCAGTGCACTGCAAAGGAAAACTTTTTGAGCATGCAGTTTGATCCAAATAAGTATTTTCCCGTTGTATTTTCTGTAGTATTTAATGTAACTGCTGGCAATCAACAACAAATAGGTTATTAGAGAGCTGCATTATTATAAAACTCTTCTAGTAATAAGACTGTATCTTATGGTTTTCATAGACCTTTGTAAAAGGAAAAAGACCATGTATACAAACATTAATGTGGACTGCTTGTACATACAAAGTACAATGTTTTCTTTCAATATCAATGTACACGTTACCAAAAGATCAAAAGTATATGGGGTGTTTTGTATGAATGTAGTTTTTTGTACAAATATAGTTTTTAAAGTTTACAACTAACATAGTGGGCACTGCACTTGATGATCCTTATGGGTTCCTTCTACCTTGAGAAACTGTACAATTCTATGTTATTTTCCACAAAGAAAGGAAAAAAAGGCTACAAAAAGAAAAGCTGTACAAACTTAACATAGGAATAAATGTCCCAAATACACTGACAAATGGTCTTTAAATCTTTTTATGCTGCATTTGTCATTTTTCATTTTCTGAAGAAAAAAACTCCTCTGACAGTCAGTATTTATACCCTGATAATGTTTGATTTCTGCTTAAATTGTTACAGCTGCTTAATTCATGCATTGCATTTTATTTTGTCCTTTTGTAGAACTACGCTATTTGATGTCTTATAAACTTAGGTTACAAATTACAAAATGGTCTTCTGCAAGCAGAAACAGCTTTTTTTTTAAAAAAAAAAAAGGGGGGGGGCAGGGATAAAGAAGTAATCAGCTTTTTTTCCCAAATGGTCCTCTATAGTCAAGTCCCTTCTAAACAGCAAAGTGAGGAACAACACAGCATCTCAGTTTAACTATATTTTTGTTTCCAAATAATAAAATAAGTGTAAGTCAATAAAATCAAGCTCATTTCTTCATTCATTTAAAGAAAAACTTTTCAAGCCTTCATAATCAGTGGAAGAGAGAGTGCTACCTTGAAATATGGATTCTGAAAGCACAAAAGCAAAAGGCCCTTTTTAATCTCTACTGTTACTGATTTTGGGAAGCAGAAGTTGCTAACACCTAAGAAAACAAAGAGGCTTTTTACAGAGGTATTTTAGACACATTTGTCAGGTTTATTACACCCTAATCATTACAATGTCATTACAACATCATCAAAACTAAAGGATAATTTAAGATATAGGTGAAAAATATATCAGAACAAGAATGGATCTTCTATAGAAAGAAAATGACCTACCCAAAAACCACTTCATACTTCCTCAAGTAACAAGGAAATGTATAAGATTTAGGTTGCAGTTTAACTGTTACTTCCAGCCAATGTGAGTGTAAGCTGCTGCCCAGAAGGGCAGTTTGACACTCTCCTGCCCTTTCATTCCTGGCTGAACATAACCACATCTTCTTTCCTCTGATGCTCATGCTCAGCAAACTCTGCTGCAAGTACTGATTCACCTGAAGAAAATACTTTTCGTCAGGTTCAGGTTTCAAGTGGACCCCACCCCTGCTCCAGTTCACCAGAGGGCTGCACAAGTCCTGCAGAACAAGACAGCAACCCCAAGGATCAGCCATCCTTCAGTGAAAGCCCATATTTAAGTCAGCTTAGAGCAACTGTCAAACTGCAGCCTGAGGGCAGGTTTCAGTCTCCTCCACTCTGCACAAGTGCCTTAAAAACCCTGTTATTAAATTCACTCTTTCAGCAGTCTGATGACTAATTCTTTATTTAAAGTGGAGGAGCTCCATCAGCAGAGACAGAGAGACTCATCACCTCAGCCATAAGTCATCTGGTACGTGGGAGACCCAGCCTTTAGCTCTGGCTTCAAATCTGGCAAAACAAGAATTAAACTCTTGAAAGCACCAGATATAAGAGTGGCTTATTGCAGGCTTATACATCTCCATCTTTTCTTATTCGTTCTACTTCCCCCAAAAAAGTATTGCCAGGAAAAAAAAAAAGAAAAAAAAAAAGAAAAGGTCAAAGTTGTAACCCTGTCCTTGCCAGCAAGCTAGCACAGCTTACTAGCTAACTCTAAACAGCAGCAAAATAAATCCTGACAGGCAGCCAGTCTTACCTACACCAGCTGAGCCACCCAGCAAAAATCAAGCATTTCAGGTTTTCTCTTGAACTCTTTGATTTCTTTCATCCTCAACAAAAAGAGACTTTCCCAGCCAGTCCTTAGCAAAGAAATCTAGTAAAAAATGGTGCAACAGTGATTCAGCTCTTCCAGAGCTTATCTGCTTCTCTGGATTTTAACGGAGTTGTTTCCTGTTTATATTAGTTTTCAGCAACACATACTAAATACAAATTATGCATCTTCACCAAAGCAGCAAAGTTCATAAAAATCTTGCAGCTCAGCAGGACTCAGTTTAATACTTACACACAAGATGACTTCACAACAAAGGTACAACTAGCTGTGCAGAAAATCCTGGGCCCAATCTTAGATTTTGCACAGGTATCTCAGGGAGTAATTCCCGTTCTAGCACACAAACATTGTGGCTGATCTAAGGGGAGGAATGAAACACCACACAGCAACAGTTTCAGTGCCCTATGAAAAAAAAGTTGCCCTTGTCACCACTGATTTACCAACCCACAACATGCCAATCTGTTCAGGTGCAGCATCAGACTACTTGAAACAACCAGCCACACAACACAAACTGCCAAAGCACAAATGCAATTTCTCTCTCTCTGGACACACTATTTCACTCCTTCCCATCCACACAAATTAAATGCTGGGATAAGCATCCTAAGCAGCTTTGTCTTAATCATCTGCATCTTCTGAAGCATCTCCTGTACTGGCAACAAAGATTCTCCTAACAGATGGAAACACTGGTCAGAAATTAGCATCTGCTATTGCAATACCTTATGCATTTTTTGCTTTTTCCACTATTATAGAGACCTAAAGCCTTCAAGAGCAACTGACTTTCAAGACTGGTGTCACTATTCCAGATACCATAAAAACACAAGGTTTTTCCAAAAAGCTTATGTTCTCAGGCCCCAATCCTACCATGAAAATCTGAAATTCTGGGCAGTCATATAACCCAGTCTCCAAAACTAAAGAAAGTAAACATATTTTTTCACTCTATCCCAGTTATGCTCAGTGCTTGGAGACAAAATTTCCTCACATTCAACATCAGAATAAATGATAACCATAATGATAATGTTATCTATTATCAGTTTTCTTCCCTTCCCCAATTTCTTCCTGGAGGACAAACCAGAAAAACAAAAACAAAACCCCTTCCAAGATATGACTGTCAAGGCAGAATCATAATTCTGCTATGTGATACAGATCAGCAGGCATCACATGCCCATAAGGATTTGAAAACAACCTTGTACAGACACAGCCCAAATCAGAGTGTAAGACTAAGCTGCCAACGTAGCATGTGGTTTGGAAGTCTGATTAAGAACCACTAGTCCTACACTGATATCCATCTGCTTGATAAATGCCTTCCTTGCTCTACCAGTGCAACAGATGTATTATTTTACATTGGCATTTACCACATTTATTGAAATAGTCTTTAAAAGTGCCTTCCTATTGTGAAGCAAAGTGTAAGATTTCCACCTCTAAGATTTCTACCTAGTTAGTATCAACTATTCAATATTTACTTCCATTCACCTGTTTACATACACTATAGCCTACCAAACCCATTGTTAAAATGGCCACCTTTACCCAGGCCACTCAGAAAAACACTAATCTACAAAATTAAGTATTTTTCCCGTCCTTTTGTCATTAATAGCACATAACCTCTTTCACTGGCCAATTTAAATATTTCTTCCTGGTTAATGAGGGAGTTGTACAAGGGCAAACATACATTAATATTAAAGAACCAATCAAAATAACTAAAACCATATTCATCAGATTAGTTACCAATCTTCACCCTTTCTGGCAGTTGCATGCTTAGTCAATTTTTATCTAACAAGAGAATCTTGCCACTAACCACAGTATGTCCAGAGAAACAGGCCTGAATTTTAGTTGTGGCACTGCAAAAAAACTTTCTGGGTACTGTAACACATCTTTATTACTTCAGAAAGTGCTAATATGGAATGAAGTCATTTGCCTCTCAAACGATCTCAGTATAGGAAGATTTGTTATACTGCCTGCATCTATCACTTTTAAAAGTGTTTTTCTTACTGTAGAACAGTATTAGCATGTATTATGGACGCATGCAGTCTAAAAGATTTCATTTCTGCACAAGAAAAAACCAACCAGCCCCTATTTCTGCTTTTGCCAGTAATGAACCCCATTAAACCACATCTGAGTAATTACAAAAATACTGGCAATTCTTCTCCAAATACCACAACATATTTTAAGAACATGTGATGCAGAACAGACATGGTGCATGCTTATCCAAAACAAAGTTCTTAAAAAGATCCAACATGAACAGCCCGCGTCAAACACAGCACCATCCTGTCAAGGATTATATGTAGAAACCTTCAAGGTAATGCTTTAGGAACTAACAGCACAGCAATACGTACCACATGGCTGCAGTAACTGTCACTGTTACTGAAGTGACCAAAACTGAAGGACACAAGTAGAAAGAAATACACTTGTAGCAACATACAGTGAACGTTTTCCTCTCTCTTTTTCTTAACAGTCTGCAGTTTACATTCTGATGCATGCATTAAAACATGATTTTAGTGCAAAGAGATTGCAGATACAGCTGCTTAGTTGCAAGATGCAAAACTATAAACAAATAGCATGTTGTAATTTATACTGTCACTTACCTCATAGGACCAAACACACTGAGTTCCTCCAAACCTTCGGACACACCTGCCCACCTCCACATCCTCATGAGTAGTGTACATTTCTCGAAGGCATTCACCTATATGTGGCACCATCCGCCTGAGAACCTCCCGGCTGAAGATCATTCCCGGCCCTCCCATGCAGAAATTCTCTCCAGGCTCCAACCCGAGTTTTCCGAGTTCCTCAATATTACCCAGACCAGTTTGTCCCAAATACAGAGGTTTACTGCTGTTCAGTGAGCGAAGAAATTCCTCCAATTTTTCACCTGAAAAAGAGAAAAGATTACTGTTATTTCTCTGCCTAGCCTAGCAGCCATCTCTTTTCCTGTACATCAAGCTTTCTTAAAAATATCACAGGCATCTCAGACTGTAAAAGGAAATAACTTCCAAAGCAGCACCCTATATTTAACTGAAAGCATCCTTGGACAAGTTTACCTTTCACAATTTTTTTTTAATTAATTAACATTAAAAGTGGCATTTTCATACAGCTGAAAGCAAGGGAAATGCCAGGTATTATTTTAATAGGATTAATTTTTGAAAAGACCAGAGCAATTCTTAATTAACCACGACAAATATGTTTGATTACAGAGTAATTGTTGGAACAAGGTAAAACTCAGGCTCCTTCAAAAGTATTCCCAGTGCTACAACTTCTACACACTTCTCCTTCAACCCCTTTGCCTATTTTCTTTTAAGAAATCACAATTTCATATTTACTTGAGAATGAAAGTTTCTGGATAGGATTAACTTGGAACCTTTGTCACAACTCCAAAATGAGCCCAAAGAAAACACTGACAACTTTTACCTCTGCAACCGGATACACACACATGTATGGGTGCAAGCATTTCACAGATGAGTGACGGCTGACAAGCAAACAGCGCATTAAACGACTCAAAATCAAGTGACGAACAGGATACTGTAGTCACCTCCAGCTAACTTTCAGCAGCCTTTCAGCAGGGTAAGCAGCCACGCTCAGAACCTCGGCTCACGCTCAGAACCTCGGCTCACGCTTACCGCTTCAGCCCCTCCTTGCCCAAGAGCAGGACACTGCACGAGTAGCAGCAGCAACAGGCGCAGAGCAAAAGGAAGCGGGTTGCAGAGCATCATTTTGCAAAGGTACTACTGAACTCGCTCGGAGTCGGGCGGTACTTTTCAGAGACACGCTGCTGAGGACAGCAGCTTTACAAGGAGCCTTCAGAGGCTGCGTGCGAGCAGCCGAAGCGTCAGCCAGCCAGCCGAGAACTCTTACTAGTGCTGAAAACATCGGCTCCAAGGCGCACCGAAAACCGCAACGGCGGCGGGGCTGCCCAGCCGCCCCAGGACGACGACGCCCGCCCGCGCACGGGCGGCGGGACGCGGCAGGACCAGGCGGGGCCACGCACCCTTCGGCTGCGCCGGCGAGCGCGGCGGGACGCGGGCCGGCACCCCCCGCCGCTCCGCTGCCGCGGTCAGCCCCGCTGCCCGCCGGGCCGGTCCCTCCCCGCCTGCTCACGGCAGAGCCGCGCCCGAGCGCCGGTAACCGCAGCACCGCGACCGCCCCGCCCGCGCAGGAGCCGCCCAGCGTGCCCGCCGCGGCCGACACCGGCGCCTCAGCCCCCAGCGCGCCCCGCCGCCGCGGGCTCCCCGAGCGCGGCCCGGCCCGGCCCGCGGGGACACCTCCGCCCGGCGGGACACCAGGGCCTCAGCGCCGGGACGGCACCCCACACGCCCCGCACTCGGGGGCTGGAGGCAAACGCCGCCGGGGCGGGGGGTGGGTCGAGGTACCCCCCACGCCCCCCTCCCCGGGCAGAACCGACTCTCCCCACCCCCCGTGGACCACCGCCGGGCCGCCGCTCCCGTCCCTCCCTGCCCCCCGCCGGCGGGGCACGCCCCGCTCACCTTTAATGTAGACGTCGTCGTCCGCCCGCATGAACCACTCGTACTTGTCCAGGTAGTGGTCGTGCATGTACTTGATCATCATGAAGGACTTCTTCTGCGGCGGGTACGAGTCGTCCACGCCGGGCAAGGCGACGACGGGCAGCGGGGGCAGCCCGGGAGGCGCGGCGGAGCCCTGGCTGGAGAAGAACTCCACGCGGCCCGGCACCGAGGGCGCCCACGTCCGCTGCGCCGCCACCGCCCTGCTGCCCAGGTACTTCTGGGCCGTCATCACCCCCACGTAGAGGAAGTTGCGGGTCTTGGCGCAGCCCCCCCAGTCTTCGCTCCCGTTGTGGCTGCCGCCGGGCCGGCCGCTCCGCTTCTCGCCGCCCTCCTCCTCCTCCTCCGGCTCCCCTTCCCCGCCGACGGCGGGGCTGGAGACCGTGCCCTCCGCCGCCGCCGCCGGCAGTTCCCAGGGGCTGCTCCTGAAACTCGTGCCGCCCAGCACCGCCGCCGCCTCTGGCGGCGCCTGCTGCCCGCCCGCCGCCGCCGCGCCCCCGGCCGCCCGCGGCCCCGCCGAGCGGCCGTAGTAGGAGCAGAGGCTGGCGCCGCGCCTCTTCTTCTCGCCCAGCTCGGCCACCCTGGGGGCGATGAGCCAGGAGGCGGCCGTGAAGCCCAGCACCAGCCCCAGCACCACGCTCAGCCAGGGTCTGCGGGACCGCGCTGCCATGGCGCGGGCGGGGCGGCTCCCGAAGCGCCGCTGCCGCCGCCGGCGTCCCCGCGCCGCCTCCCGCTGGAAGCGACCCCCGTCCCGCCGCGGCCCCGGGCGCGGCGACTCCCGGCGCAGCTCCCGGCCCCGCCGCGGCGGCCCCAGCGGCTGCGCTGCTCCGGAGCCAAACTTCTCCCGGCGGGAGGACGGCGGAGCACTAGCGGCAACCCCTCCGCTCCGCTGGCACCTTGTCACCGCGGCGGCTGGTCCCTCCCCGCCCCTCCCACCGCTCAGCCTCCTCCACACGGCGGCGGCGGCGGCGGCCTCCGCTCCGCGCTTGCCGCTCAGCCGGCTTCCTCCGCGGCTTCGGAGCGCCTCACCCCGGAGGGCGCCGCCGCCGGTACCGAGCCGCGCCGGGGAAGTGGCGGCCGTCGCCGCCGATCCGGAAGGAAACGATTTTTTTAGGTGCCGCTCGCGGATCCCCCGCGCCGCCGCCCGGCCACGGCCGCGGCGGGTTCAGGAGGGCGGCGGGCGGGCGCGGGTACCCCCAGCTGCGCCGCTTGTCCCCGGGCGCGCCCCGGTGCGCCCCGCTCCCGCCGCTGCGCGCCAAGAGGCCAGGGCTCATTTGCGGCCGCAGCTCCACATCGCCCGGGGGAGGCCGGGGGACGCCGGGTGGGACCGTCTTGCACTGGCTTCGCACCCGGGGGGTGCTCATGGAAGGGCAGGTCAGGGGTGCAGTTTCGAGGGGAGGGTAACCGTCTCCTCCGCCCTTGCTCTACCCTCTGCACCCCGGCCGCGAACACTTTAACAACTTCCCAGCCAAGAGCCGTAGCCCTTCCTGACCGCGTCTTTTCCTGTGGCGTGGGTTTCCATAGCCTGAGTATGTTGTTATTACCACGAGCTCCGAGATGGTGGGGCATTGCATCCTCATCATCCCGACCTCAGCATGACTGCACTGTCCACAGCCCAGGGTGACTGACAACAGGAACGGAGCGTCCAGCCCACTGTGCCTACAGGAACATCCTTAATTCTGAAGTCTGAGATCTCCCTCTTATCCCTCGAATTTGTAGGCACCCCTTATTATAATTGTGCAAGATGCTTATCTCCAGCAAAAGCCATAAATTTTTCCTCACATCCATTTGTCATTTTGCTGAAATACATCCAAGTTACTGAAGATCCAGTAGCGTATCTCTAATAGTTTGCCAGCAAAGCCACCCGTTTTTGTACCTAAACCTATGGCATTGTCTATCACTTCATGTGACTTTATCAGTTGTCAGACCTGTATGTCAAGGCACAAGGAGGAGTATGGAAGATGGTATTGTGTGGTACTAGCAAAAGTAAGGGAATAGTAAGAGGAAAAAATTCAAGCTTTTTTCCAAAAAGACAGAAATTGCTTTACCCACCTAGAAGAGAAAAATGCCTGCTTCTCATATCCTTAGCTACAAAGAGGTCACTTACTGACGTAATTTTCAGGTTTTCCTTGTGCTTCTGCCTCATGCAGTGATCAGGCTGTGTGCTCTTCATGTTTTTGAGATGTGTGAGTGTCAGGCTCAGGAAACATACCCTCTAGCTTCCCCAGGGCTGTATCCTCTCAAAGCAGTCCATCATTAATTTTCTCTTTGCACCCACAGAGGCTGTAACTTTTACAATGCCAGGCAGCAAAGCCCAAGGTACCAGGCACATACATATTCATTCCAGCTGTCACCACTAAAACCAGCCCAGGCAGTGTGTCCGGACACATAAATACCACCCGAGACGTTCTGTGAGCAACAGGTTGGTAGATCCTGGGTCTGTCTTCACTGAACCACTAACAGACAACAATCTAAGCAGGAAGGCTGTCCTTCAGAATGCCTTTACCATGGCATGAGGAATTACCAGTATCATGAGTGTCTGAGCTTTCCATGACTCCTCCACTTTAAAACAGTCTCTCACTCCTTCCTCACCTACTCCCTGCAAACAGGTTGTTGCTGAGTCCTGGCAAGTCATGCACAGTACAACCTCCAGTAATCAGGACTCCTTTAGACCCACACAACCCCATCATCACAGTGCCTTAAATTTTCAGACCGCTTACTGCTATGGGGTTGCAGGGGTGTGATGTATGATGCTAAGCTACTTCCATTGCTTATGCATACTGAAATGATTCCAGTGTGTGGCAACTGTGCCAATTCCTTAGGTCTGACAGTGCATATTTTTGTCACAAGAACAGCACTTGCACCCGTGAGAGGTGACCATAATGCCTCTTACGTACTTTCAAGATGAAAATGGACCTTGAGGTGTTGTGCGTTATCAAGATAGTTTATAAAGGAATTGAGTATGAGGATATTTGCAGCAGAAATATTGCAAGTGTGTACCTGCATTTATATTTTTAGTTCAACGCTACACCAGTATTTCAATGGAGGGGGGGGCAAATCTGTTTAAGGCTTTGGGTTTTCATGGTAGGACTGGACAGACTGGGCTGCTTTTATCGGAGCAACAGTGGCATCTAGTGGTGAGACAGTGCCTTAGCTTTTAGGTGAGACAGTTCAGTAAAGGCATGAAACCCAGAACGTCCTTCCAATGAAAATAAATACTTGATACACTAACTTGTTAGGCCGGGTATCATGAGTTCATGTCTACATGGCTTGTTACATGTTATAACGCATTTGATATAAATATTACACCAATTTCACACTGCTTGGAGGAAATGGGAGAGGCCAGGGTGAGGCAACAGCTTCAAAACCGTGAAAGATAATTTTGTAGAAAAAATTCTATTGGTAATTAGAAAATATGTCTTCTGTTCACTGTAACATGTGTTTTTAATTAGAATCTCGGGGTATTCTCTTACTATTTTTCCTTTTTCTCTTCTAAAAAAAGTGGAAAATACAATCTCCCATTTAATCCCCATAGTTTTACAGTCTCTAATCAAATTTTACACATGTCCTTTGATGGAGGAATGGCAGAAACATAGGGGTATCCTCATTCTTAGTAATACTTTTAAACATATAATATTTTTTTAGCTCTAGAAGGAGAGGCCGAATGTTCCTTATCCAATGATGCCAGCAGAAGCCAGTATTTAAATGGGTGGGTATCAACTTCTCACTCTCGATTTACTTTTTTGAAAGTCATTCTGGCCACACAGAACTCAGTTGTTTTGTCTTCAACAGGCACAAGGCCCCATACTGAAGGGGTGGTCCACACATATGCAGTGTCAGGGAGGAAGGCAGCTGTTTTTTTCCCTGAGTATTTCTCCTCTGCCTTAGTAATAGTCTTACTATTTTTTCTTCTCAAATGCAAGCCCAAAGCCACCAGTGACAGATTTCTAGGAATTACTGGTATGCTTCAAATTCAACACTGCACAGAAAGTAAAGGAAGATCAATCTAGAGTGCATTCTTAGATGTTTTCACTCAACCGGCTTGCTAGCATGTCTGAATATGATGCTGACACTTGAGCTGCAGTTTAAAAATTGTACCTATAGTATAAAGGGCACTTAAACCAAGATTGCCCTAACAACACTCACAATCTCTTTGCAGCAGCTGTAGGTGAAAAGCATTGACTAAAGCTAGCTGCAATTTAAGTGAGGCTGTGGGTAAGTTGTGAAACTATCTTTGGGCACAGTTGTTTATCCTGCTTGCCATCTCAAGAAAGGGTGCTATAACAGTGTAGGCTGATTACATAGACCAGGAGCAGATTGGAGCTGAACAGGGAAGAGAAAACATCCAATTTAAATCCAGCATCGGAAAGGAGCTCACTGAATGGAATTCTGTTGCAGCGTTATTTTATATTAGCCCCAGATATTCTGCATAAACAAGTAGGTCCATTAGAACAGCAGGATTTCTCTACTGCATTTGTAGCTAGTTACTTAAATATGCAATGTGTCAGCTGTAAAAAAAACCTGAATCATGATCCTGAGGAGAAATTAATTGCCGCAGTTGTATTAGAACTGTTCTTTGGACAGAACTCCTGACCCTCAACTGTGCTAAGCGTTGCTCTACAGAGAGCTTTATAGAATAGTAAGGTTAAGAATGTGCATAAATACAGACACACATATCAAAGGTCAAGTAGCTGTTATGGTATTTGTTGATAAAGCAGTTTAGTGCCATTCCAGTTAAGAGACCATTTACTCGGGATTGTCGGTATGATGAGTGTCTCAGCTGTCCATACGAGTTTTGTCTGTATATGTGTTGGTGTGGAAGTTATATGATGTATCGTTCCCCCAAGGCAGACCCAAATCAACTTCAGCGTATAATTAGGGGTGGGGTGGGGTGTTTAGCTTTTGAGGTATTAAGGACAGGTTTAGAGAAGTTCTATTTCAGATACCTATTTTGTGTTCTTTCTAAGAGGATCTTTGTTAACATGTATAAATTCAAAAAGCAGCCTTAGAGATGGCTTCAATTTATGTTGGAGGAGCCACTACAATCAGCTCAAGGTCTGCTAGGAAATTAAGAAAGAGAAGTGGCAATGAAAGTCATTTTCAGAACAAAACAAAAAAGCCTAAAAAAAATGTTGACAAATGGATCTGTCTGACGCAAGAAAGAAGAAACTCAAAGCTGAAATACTCATTATCGAAAGGACTGGAGCTATTAATATTGCTAACCAGACAGGTCTGAAAATTTTGCAGTAGGGTCTCAGTCTTTGAAGCCAAAAAAACCTCCAACTATTTTCACTGCTTTTTCACTACTTTTTTTTTCTTTAAAGTATCACCAGAAAGCAGAGAATTGCTTCCTTTTCAGTGTGTGAGGTTACAGAATATTCATAGCATTTGGCTTTGATAAACCATAAGTGCCCACCCCACAAAAATGGCTCATGTCAGAGCTATCACAGCCATCTGCAAAAGACAAAGAAATTTCAATTGTCTTGTAGAGCAAACTTTTGAAAACATTAAGCTTGAAATTCTCCTTGGATATTCAGTATTATTGTGGAGGTATATACACTTCACTTACAGAGCAGTAGTTGTAACTACCAAGTATCCCTTAACATTTTAATAAGCGTTTATTTATGCATTGGTACATCTGGGTAATCATATACATTAATGGTATATTAACTAAGAAATTGTTTTATTGTCTTTATTTTTATTCTTATGTTCTAAAACTCCAGGGCGTTTATGCTGAACTTGGTATTGTTACATGGTGTCTGCATTATTGCAACATCTGACTCAGCCATTTGCATTTCTACATACGTTTTGATTTTAGAAAGTAATTATAGGTCCAATCTATTAACCCTCACAGCCATCTGACTGAATTTGATTGAAGCCTTTTCTGTTGGTTTTATTGGGCGCTAGACCCAGATAGATCTTGAATAAATATAGCCCTTTCTTTCAAGGAAGATCAGCTCTTTGTGTATATTCAGTCACATTCACACAGTTATGGTCTTGACACCATTTCCTAGCAGAGCAATGACAGCTACTGTGGCAGGAATTTCACTGCAGTATCTTGTTCCTTCACTGTCATCCACAAAGACATTTCTGTAGCTTATGTACTCGGTCCTGCTCAAGACTGAGATAAGTGAAGTGCAACAGGCATTACAGAAAGCAAAAACTTTGTATCTTCCAGAGTTACAGGTAGTTCTGAAAATCCAGCAGTAACTTCAATTTTAGACTCAAGATGAGTTTGGATCATCAGCTGTTATGAAAGCCATCTTTCACTTGTGAAGCAAATGTACTTGATCTGCAATTTAATGAAAGATAAACATGGAACTCCACAGTCCTGTAATTTATTTTTGGATTAAAGCCAGACTGAAATAATATGCATGATAGGCTGGGATGTGAAATCCATACTTAGGAAAATCCTTTCAGATTTGATGTTTGTGACATTTCTTTCTGAATGATTATTATGACAGTTAAGTTTACATTGGCAATTTATATGTAAATTTTATTTAACCTGTTTAATTTTGCTGTTCTTTCAAATTCAATTTTTTCCTCTATTTTGTAGCAGTTTTCCCTCTCATCTTAGGATATACATAAATAAGACTTCAATCACTCTCTCTTATGAATAGGAGACATCCCTACACAACTCCCACATCTATGTGAGATACATTAAATAGTCCAATGTGGTGGACAACGGTATTTACTCTTTTCCATCTCAGGTGTCACAATAGCTGTGGACTTGTGTGGAAGGCATAGTCCAAGTGTCTTTAACAGGTTTGGGAAATTGTACATCATACCTGTCCATGGGGGCTGACACCCATAGGAAATACTCAGATAAGTTAGGAAAGGTACGTATTTCCCAGGTCCATTGCACTCTCATGCCATCTAACTTGTAATGCAGGTATGTTTTGTAACACACTGCACAGGCTTCGATCCTGACAGATCAAGTATGTGGCTGGAGAGCACTGTGGCATCCTTCCAGTCCACATGAACAGCATCTTCTCTTTTGAAGCCACAGCAAGAGATGCATGGTGCATGGGCAACTCTTCTGCCAACAGAGATGTTCTTGCCTGGAAGCAGGGAACACTCTCTGGATCTATAGTGTGCATGCACTGGTAGAGGCAGAAAGACTTTTACAAAATCCTGCAAAACCTGGAAGTTTGCAGATTTGGAGCATGTTTTGCAACTGTTATCCGAAGAAGTGTGCTTTGGCCTTACCTGTGTGGCTTGGGGTAATGTTACTGAAAGAATCCCAAGCAGGGGAATCCAGAGAACGTTCCAGGGGAGTTCAGGATCTGTTCATCCCAGGGGAATTTTGGCAGGAGGACTCTTTTCCTCATAGATTCTTGCACATTTCTGATAATAGAGAATGTAGTTGTTTCCTGTATTAACACTGTTGTTTTACATTACCATGTACTATTCCAGTGGTAGATTATAAGGATTAAGCAGAGTAATTGCTGCCCTTTCAAAGAATGTCGGCAATGTCCTGCATCTCCATATGCACTTAGGATAGACAGAAGGCCATGTACATCACTCCTGGTAAAGAGGTAGCTACGCTTGTAAGAAGCACAGCAGAAAGTATCTCTTTTGAAGACCTCAGCAGAAACATTTGATTCTCAATGTACTCTGAGAACCGACTGTATGGAGAAAGATTAAGGTTGAAAGTAAAAACCATTCTTGCTAAACATAACTTCCCTACCATTTACAGTAGTGAAAGAACTTGTGTAGTGCTTTCTTCCAAAATTTTTACAACTACTTGTTGTAATAGTTTTTACTAATTGTTGTAATACCAAAGGTAATATCACCATTTGATCAAGATGGCCACAAGAAGTCTTTTTTTTTCTTTTTTTCCCTGCCTTGGGAACAAGATAAACAAAAGAAGGCAAAATAAAGATTAATTTTTAATAGCAATAACTATACCCTCTGTACACAAATATTTTATGGGTTAATCTGAAGACTGAAGCAATGCACACAAGGAAGCTGCATGGTATATATACATTGTTGTGTGGTTTTGTGAAGGCAGAGGGCACTGCCTGAGAAGTGGGTGCCAAAAAATCTGAAAGTTGTTCAAGCCATTTGAAAAGGAAAATCTGGGAGAAGAAATAAAAATTTAAGCTAAATAAAAAAAAAAACCCTGAAACAAAACCAAAAAATACCCCACACGTAAACAAAACCAAAAAAGCACCTAGAAGAAAATTCTGAAAAGGAAACAGCAGGATGCCCACAAAGTTGAGTGGCTATTGCTCCCAGAGGAAAAACTGAAGAGTTAACTTCCACTATAAGCAAGCCAAACCAAAATTGACAAGAAACGCACCTTCCTCCAACATTTGGTATCACCAGACCATGTGACATCTTAGAAGGAAAAAATAAAAGGAGAGAACAGTGAGCCTGGAATTCTTTTAAACATGCTTCCTTCTGATCCTAAGCATGTTGGTTTGGTGAGCTTCCTACAGTGTTTTCTTTTATGCAGTCCTTTTCTAAGAATTATTTAAGAAGAGGTTATTAACAAGTTGATAACTAACTGAAATTTAGTTAGAAATTTTCCAAATTTGCTAGAAATTTTAATCAAGTATCACTTCTCTCAGACTTGACATCAAAGTCACTTAATGGAATGTCCTTCTAGTCTGCAACTTGAAATGTCTGGAGGAAGGACAAAGAATGATACTTACATGACTCACTCTGCATAAATACTGCAATAACATTGTTTAGCAATTGTTACATAAATCTAGAAAAAAATAGATTTAGTTTGTGTATAATGTCACTTTCCACCCTGGTCCTAAAGATAAATTTCCAAAGTTTGAATTAAGAATATAAAGAATTGTGCCTATTAAGAGAGCAAAATAGCAAGAATTCTAATTAGAACCCACTTCTGACATATCTAAGTGTTTTGAATTTACTTAGAAGCCATGTCATTGAATTTGGTAGGATTAGGGATGTGTCAATTCATCTAGTTCTTATTACTAACTGAGTTTATTAGTAATCACACTAGGACTTCTAAAAAGTCAGAGAAGAGCAAAGCATTATAAGCTTATTTTTCGTGAGAAGTTTAATAAATTGTCTGCTGTACTAATCATGCACAGGATTAGAAATCCTGGCAGGATGGTTTAAACACCCTGTGGATAAACTGTTAAATTCCCATCAAAGACACTGGAAAGCTGCTTATTGATTCCAAAAAGGCTTGGACTGGCCCTGAAGACTTGCTTATGCTTAAGATTTTGCTACTGCTGTCTGCATTTGAATACAGGTAGGTTCTTTCAAGCTGCACTGGACCGCTGATTGATGTTAACCACTTCATTGGTAGTTGAGGAGACAGACACACACACAATATGAGGAGTGATTGTGTCACCTTATGAAACCTTACTGTGGTTGCAGTCTGATGGTTCCTGGCAGTATTTTGTTATAATATAAACCATCATGCGGTATCTTCAGGACCAAGTTATTATTACACCATTTTCTTTTTTACATTTTATTGGAAAAGACCTTAGATTAAGCTGTTTCTCTAGTTGCTTTCTGAATTAGTTGCTGAAAATTCCATCACAGTTTTGAAAACATTATCTTTTACTTGTTGATTTCTTGCCATATTTAGCTGAAGTTGTGCAATGAGTAGATAGTTCTTGATACCAGAAGTTTGTCCAAAAGAGTTGTATCTCTGGCAAAAATATCAACCAATGTATATCAAGTGTCTTGTCTAGAGGATCTAGAATTTTGAGGGGAAAACCCAACTAAAGAGAAAAAACCCCATTCTAACAGCACAGGGAATTTTCTAAGGGAAAAGTTAGATTGCATATTATATAATTTTATAATTGCATTCAAGAAGAATATTTTTCAAAGCAATTTGACAAAAAACTTTTTTGATTTAAAAGCTATGATGCATATTTGAGTAAAATTATGTGCACAAAATACCAATCAGTTCAGAAAGCTTCTATAAGGAAATGTTTGCTCTATTTTAAAAATAGACCATATAAAATAAATACAACATGTTTTTATCATTATTGTTTAGCTACAATAGGAATAGTAGATTGTATTATGTTCAAAACTTGCATTTGGCTGAAGAGAACCCAACAGTTAAAGAAAGAATCATGACATGTTTCCTTTCCACCTTTTCATTTGATTAAGGAGTGTTGTGGCATATTTTGGCTACTGAGTCACCCAGCAAACAGTAGCCCAGATTCAGCAAGAATGTATTCTTTTTAGCATAGAAGCAATCCCAATGGAACTAGGACATTTGACTCTAGAGACCTCAAAAGAAAAAGTCTAGAAGGTTCATTTTGTGCATAAAATTGAGAAAATGACACAAAATTTTGCTTTATAATAGCTATGGTATCTGAAAACATCAGACATTCTGCAAAGTAAAAATACAGGTTGATATTTAGAAGCACCAGTTCCAAATCACTAATATGGGTATTAAGCATGTTATGATTATAGAAATTATATTTTTGAAGTTATGTCCATTTAAACTTTTTTTTTTAATAAGGAAGTGCATAATTTTCTTAAGCCTAGACATATTTAAACATAGCTCAAGATATAGTTTACCCGCTGAATTAATCTTTACATGTAAGAGGAAGTGGCTATAGTGAAGACAGAAATTATGAAATTCATAGTTTGTGACACATATCCATTTAGCAACCAGCATTTTCAAAGCAAGGGCCTCAAGTGTGAGGTCTGGCAAATTTGCTTTGCAAAATCCCACTGTTTACGTAGCTAGTTGTATTTTATGCAAAAACTATGATGAAAGAGTTTGCTTATTGGGAAACTGCTGTTGGCACCACTGATAAATACCATCATGTAACAAATTACACAGACTAATGCAGGACTCACAATAGTTTGGCAATTTAGCTTGTGGTCTTGAGGTGACAGTTCAGAGAATTTACAGATTTGCAGTGTCACACCACAAGTTTCAAAGAGGTATTTCCACATGGGCAAGCTTTTAAAATTTCAGGTGATCATAATGTTATCTAAACTCCTAAATTATAGAACTCTGATTAGTGTTTAACTATATGTTAAACAAATATGTGCACAAAGTTTAAAGTTTGTCTTCTACTAAAGTCGTCAAAATTGATGAATGAAAGGACATCTAATCAAGGGAGCCAATCCTGGGAAACAAAGAACAGATAATGATAACAACACCATTGTCTAAATTATGCAGAAAGAAGCCTCCAAGTGAGAAGGTTCTGGCCGAAGAGAAGACAAGCTGATAAGGTGTTGCAATCCTCAGAAAATTAGTTGAAAGTAGGAGAAAGGAAACTGTGGTCATGGGAGATCTCAACCTCCAACTCAAATAGCCTCCCCACCCTGAAAGAGGGCAAACCCCTCGTGCTTAGTTGGTAAAAACCTTCAGCAGCGCTACCTGAGGCTACTCACTGATTTGCATTAGAAGTGAAAAACTTGTAACCAATGCCTTGTATGAATGAAAACGAATGTGTGACGTACTGTGAATGTGCAAGTTCTCTGCTGTATGTGATGTGTACCCTGGAGTAACTTGGTGTGCGTGTTAGGACAAAAGATCCCCCGTGCACCCTTGTAGAGTTTTCCTGGTTATGATTTTCAGTAACAATAAGACAAAAAGTAATAAATTCATCTGACAATAAAAATAAGCCTATCTGTCTTATTTTCTTTTGGACTATCATGACTGTGGCTGTCTCCAAGATCTGTGGCTATGCAAAACTTGGGTTAAAACAAAAAGGCTTTGGACTTCGAAGGTAGCCTAATTAAGTCAGGCTCCTGTCATGCATGGGAACTCCTCGTTCCAGGCTGGAAGATGCAAGGTTGATGGCAGTGGGCTGATCATGATGAATTTTCATTTCATTTCTATGAAGAATGTCCATTGTTCTCCAGTGTATCATACCCCATTAGAGCATTTGGCTTTGCTCTGCCCCACTTGGTGACAGATCTTTCAGAGCTCCAGCTAAATAGCATTAAATAGCACTTAAAACATTCTCTGTGCAGTTCTGACTAGGACACTAACTTGGCTTTGAGTAAACCAGTCTGTTTGAACTGCTCTGCTTTGAGGCAGAATGTCAGGATGTTATTTTAGGCAAAAAAGACAGTGTTCAAGGTCCACAAAGACAGTGAGCATATTAAAGGTAGTGTTTCCCTGTGAGCATCCTTGCTTTTCATGTAGGCTAGAAAACTCAAAGGACTCCTAATGTTTCTGTTTGGTCCTAAGCAAAACTATAGCCTTTGGCTGAGGTGATGAATTACCACACTGTACCACTATTAAAAAAGAAAAAAAAAAAATCCAGCCCCAAACAACTTCACATGCCATGTTGTATCTAGTGCCTCTGAGCTGCTATGGCATATATGGCAACCATAGCAGAAGGGGGCTTTGAAGATCTGCTGAACTGGAGAAAAGCAGGAAAGTTCCCCTGAGGCAAGAAGGACAAATTGCTGATTCCCCTTGATTAACCAACCAATGACCTAGTCATCATTCCTCAAGTAATCTATTCCATCACTTCCATTATGTCGAGTTCTTTCCAGATGGCTGGGATCAGGGCATTTAAGGAGTGTTACTGAGGGGTACCATCTGGCCATCCAAAGGATGGAGCCACACGAAGTCCTGGGGGAGGGAATGCATTGCTCAGTTTGGCTGGACTGGTAAGACTGACTGTGGTGGCTGCCAAAGCTTACCCTCTGTCATTTTCCTCCATCAAATCGCTAAAAAAGCAAGGGGGGGGGGTGGGTGGGTGGGTGGGAGGGACTGCAGGGGAAGTCAGCAACCAACCAAACCAGACTTTGTAAGGCTGGAGGTACAGCTGAAGGCATGGCTGTGTGGTACAATGGGAAAATATTTGAGGAGAGGAGACAATCCTTTCCTCCCTGTACCTGGGACATGGACAGTAAACAACACTTGATATCATCACTTAGAGAAAGTTAGTGGTTCAAGTCTTTTACTAGCTATGTCTCTCTTTATTTTGCCAGTCATAGTAAGTAAGAAAGCAGGGAAGCAGGATTCCTTTGCCCGTGCTGTGTCTATATCACTAAACCTTATTTCTGGCTTCTTTCACTCTAAGTAATCACCACTAAAAATTTCAAGGCGAGAGCTTGTATTTGTCAGCTAACAACTTTTTTCTCTTAACAGTATTTTAAACAGATTCCAGCTATTCAGCAGCTAGTGCAATAGAAGCCTGCATCCAGTAAACCATGTCCTGTCATTTGCAGCCTTTAGCTGCTACTAGGGTAAAAGAAAGGTAATTAAAATGCCCAAACAACTGATACTTAAATCAGTAAGTATAGCTCACAAGTATTTTTCCTTAGACCAATTGAGCACATCAAGATTCCTGCTACTACTTTGAGACTAGGATTTCCCAAACAATATAAGGCTGCACAGTTTATTTGCTGGAGAAAAGCATTTTCTAAAGGTCAGCCTCCCTATTCTGGTGTAAAGGTACTGACCTCAACTCTTCTCATATTCCATTTTTTCCCAAAGTGTGATTTCCTGGATAGAGGGTAGGCAGAGGATTCCTCATCTGTCTCTTGTAATGTCAGACAGGAAATGTTGTATTTTGTTTAAGATTTGCCATTCTCTTTCATTTATTTAGCTTTGCTTTTTTAATCCTAGGACAGAGTGAAGAGTCATATCATCACCTTCAATGCACTCAGTGTTTCATCTCTTCTGTTTTCAGAGTTATATTTGAAAGCCTCTTCATACTAAAGAATGCTCAGTGTGCTGCTTTATGCTTAAACACTGGCTGACGGATACAGCTTAAGGAGAAGAGCTTCCTTTTCAATGAAACTGCTATTAACATGGGGGATGTTTGTTTTGTTTTTTCTTTGTATTAAAAGAAGGCCCATGACCAACACTTGTTTTCAGCAAAGTGATATGTTACAGAATTAGCATGGTTGAATAAGCTCAGAGCACTGCCAGGCAAAAAATCCCTTGGGAGGTAAAGGAAGTGGAGAAGTGGTTCCTTGAAGAAACAATGCCAGGTCTAAGTGAAAGAAGTTCCTGTTATGTGCATTTCCAGTGCAGCCACTGTTATGTGCAGTAACAGACTGACCTGATTCAATAGTACATTATTTATTACCTTAAATAAAAGAAGGAAGCATGCAGAAATTGAAAAATAAGCCAAATTACTAAAGACAAGATGAAAATGACATCAAGCATCCAGGGACCAAAAGGATACAAGATAACAGCAGGTATCAGAGGTAACAAAATGTATCTCATAAGCACAAAGGAAGTGTGTGTCAGGAAAGTAATGATGTGGAGCAGGCCAGAAGGCATGCATGTGAGTACTCATTTTATCTTCCTTTCTTTCAAAATGACATAATATTTATCTTTCACATTATTTTTTACTGAAGAGGTTATTTGTGAACTGGAGGATAACACAGAATGTATCAGCACCAACGGCATGAGGATTCAGTTTTGAATAGGGAAGGAAGATACCAAAAAGAACCCTTACAAAAGTTAGGTGTTGCTATGAAGCTGACACAGCAAAGCTTCGTCTTAGGATGCATGAAGAACTGGGAAGCAGCTGTAAAGCCAGAAGTTATCTCAGAATGGTGAGTTTGGTGAGATGCTAAGAGAATGGAACAGGGCCAGTATAATTCAGTGTTTAAAAATTGATAAAATTTCCTAACTATGACTTCTATAGAGAATAACCTGAAGCAGAACCACCAACTTCTTGTCTTATAAAAACATAACAAGAGCTGAAAGTGGAAAGCTCTCCTGAGCAGTGGGCTCTCCTGAGCACAGGAGGCTATGCTTGGCCTATCTCTGTTTGTTCTTGACCATAAAAGTATGTCCTGAAACTTTAAATTCAATCAAATTACCAGTTCTCAAAGATGACTCAAGTTCAGTCACTCAAAAATCCTATCATAGCAGGAGGAATTCAAGATATTATTCTTAGTACCAATTCTTTGACTCCATTCAGATTTTTTATGTTCTTTACTGAGACTGACATTGAAAACACTGAGTTTGCACTGGTGTTTTTATCAGCTCTCTGTCTAAGCTCAAGCGACCTCAGTTTCTCCTTCTGGTTCCACTGGACACCTCTATAGTATGTCTACACTGAATTTGGATGAATTTTCACAAAGATTTCTGTTGAGTTTTCTACATGGAGACCCTAATGCCCTGCCAGGGCAAGTGATTTTCTGCTGTGTCAGTGCTGTACATGCCACTCCCTGAAACTGTGCCATAAAACATGCTTGTGCTCATTTCTGGCAAGCAGTTGCTGGTACACTGACAGCCACGATTCTTTCCAAAAAGCTGTCTTCCTGGCATGCCATTTCCCTATCTAGGTCATGAGCACAATGCCTGTGATAAAATATATTCTAACAGCAGTCTCCGAAGGGAAAGCCACTAGTAAGTTTCAGTTTTCAGAATTTTTTATTTAAGGTGTGCAATGTCATGATGTCTTAGGAGAAAAGAATTGGGTTTGTATTTGCAGGTTTTGTTAGCAGTAAGTTTTGTCAGGCTGCATGTCATACCCAGAAAAGTTTAATACACAATAACAAAGTTAAATTATTGTGTTGAGTTTGTGTGTGTGTGTGTCCGTATAAAGAATGGAAAGATAAAATCAAAGATCACCCCTCTAAAATTAGAGATTAGCATTCTTTTTCCTGGTTCTTCTGTTATTTCTACGTCCAAAAAATCATCAAATTAAGGTTTGAAGAAAAGTATAAGAATTAAGAAACTTTAAGAAAGTATGTGACACAACAGTAATCACACATATGTTCCCTGGTCTCCTGCCAGTATTTTTATCAAGGGAATAGCTGTTTGCTTAAGAATTCATTTTTATTTTAACATAAATTATCATCTGAGAATTCTAGATGTAGATGGAGGGGTTATAATAAGTGGAAAGTAAATTTATATTTTGTCATCAGAAAAGTCCTTTTCTAACGTAATAGAGCTTATTGCCTTATTTAGTGTATTGTTATTCTTCTGTGAAGAAAAACATGGATGTAAATTAGAACTCAACCCTGCAATTGTACTGCATAGCAGTTACAGTTAATTAGTTTATAAAAACAATTTGCGTATTCTTCAGATTATTATTTTTTTTCTTTTCTTGACTTTTGGAATTCCAAAGCCAGAAGCCACAGAAGGAAGAACCAGGCTGTAAAACAGAACACGCTGCTGCTACTTGCTGAAAAAAGATGGGAGCATCTAGGCTTTTGGCATATTCTGCCAGCATAATTAAAGTAGAAAAACCCCCTTGTTCATGAGTATCATGTTCAGTTACTCAGTGACCATTAATTTTCTTTTTTCTGGAATAGATAGCAAATAATTTTGTACTTTAGCATTACTGTATGCATGAAGTGACACGTGCATGACCAGTCAAAATCATTCACCTTTTTACAGAGTATAAGGGGGAAAAAAAAAGAAAAAGAAAAAAATACACAAAACCCTACTGCTTTCTTGTCAGAAGCAGCATGTTGATAATTCAGGCAGTGTCCCTATGCCAGGCAGCTCTCAGCTCCTGCCATGTTCCTACAGTTGCTCATGAGCAGGATCTGTTCACCCAGGAGCTGTATGAGGATTTAGCAACAGCCAGAGCCACTGACTCCCAAGGAATCCCAGCTCTCCACTTCTCAAAGCAGCTCTGGACTGTTGCTTAACAGGACCTGCTCACCAACATCCTGACTCCAAGCGCATAATTCAGAGTCTATCTGTTTTCACCAGTCTTTATCCATTTTTTTTGGAGTCTGTTTATCTAAAGTCATGATGGCCACTTTTTGAGGTCTCAGGCCCTTGGACAAAGTGGTAGATAATTTTCAACTGCCTCTTTGTTGTAGCTGCTAGTGTATCTTACCTGCAGGTAACAACACATTGGCTGAGGTAGCTCAATGTAGCAAGCCAGTCTCTAGAGACTAGAGTCACTTGTGGTGCGAACACCATGCACTGGAAAAGATGTGTCAGAGGGAGCTGCAAAAGTACGCTGAATTATTTTGAAGCTTAAGTGTGCTGGCCAAACCTGTGTACTGCCAATGTGCAGCATAGACATTAACTGGCTTGTGCTAGAAGCAAGCTGTGGATGTAGCTGGCTCTGTAAACTTGAACTTTGGCAGGTAACCAAATACACTGTTGGTATATTTAGGTAGAACTAGGATGGATCAGTAAAGGTGAAGTTAACTTCATGTCAGAACAGAAACTTGAGAAGAATCGTGCAACTATACTATAAAAGATGATTTACTTAATGACAGTTCTGCTGAAATTCTGAAGAATTTGTGGGCACCCTGACATCCTCTCTGAACATCATTTATGAAAGGAAAAATAAACACAAACTCCTAAACCATTGAACATTTTAATGAGGACATTATTCTTACTCATTAGGAGGAATCCCCAACACATGCCCAAGTTGTTATCAAGTTTTAAAGGCATAGTTAGAAGCATGACTCCTAATAGAGGGGAAAAGCAGACAGCAGAAAAGCCTCCAGGACTTTAGTATTTGTCAATTAAGTTTACTATACTACTGTGCTATTAGGGACAGAATTTAGCTTTTTTTAGTTTGTATAACTTTATAATGGATGCCTTCCTCAGCATCTCATTGATTAACTCATTAATAGCTTCCTCAAATGGATTTTTCTGATGTGATCAGTAACAGCTTATTCTTCATAAGCAAGTGTCAGCAGTTTCCTTAGTTCTGAAACTGATATTGGACACTAAGTAACTCCTGATAATTCACAGAAATACATACCATTTCGTTTTTGGTGGGTTTACACTGTTTCTCACCCTTATGGTCCACATCACTGTGCTGAATAATAAGGGCAAAATGGATTAAGAAAACAGGAGCAAAAAGTTTTATCTTCAGCAAGCGTTCAGCCTCCAGTCATAATATGTAAAAGCATTTGCAGGTGGGAAAGTCAGGGAACTTTTTAGTTATTTAAGAGTGTATTGGGTTTGCATGGCAAGGTTTTGATATCAGAGGGCTACTGGGGTGGTTTCTGTGAGAAGATGCCAGAAGTTTCTGCCATGTCCAACAAAGCCAATGCCAGCTGGCTCCGAGATGCACCCACCGCTGGACAAGGCCGATCCCATCAGCAATGGTGGTAGCACCTCTGTGATAGCATGTTTTAGAAAGGGGGGGGAGGGGGGTGGGACATAAAAAAAACCCACCCTGCAACAGAAGAGATGAGTGAGAATATGTGAGAGCAACAACTCTGCAGACACCCAGGTCAGTGCAGAAGGAGGGGGAGGAGGTGCCTCGGGCACCAGAGCAGAGATTCCCCTGCAGCCTGTGAGGCAGTCTGTCCCCTTGCAGCCCATGGAGGTTAATGCTGGAGCAGATACCCATGCTAGAGCAGGTGGATGCTCAAAGGAGGATGTGACCTGAGGGAAGCTCACCATGAAGCAGGTTTGCTGGCAAGACCTGTGGACCCATGGAAAGAGGACCCCAGGCTGAAGCAGGTTTGATGGCAGGACTTGTAACCCCATGGGGGAACAATGCTGGAGCGGTCTGTTCCTGATGCACTGCCCCCCATGGAAGGGACCCATGCTGGAGCAGTGTATGAAGAACTGCAACCTGTGGGAAGGACTTATGTTGGAGAAATTCATGGAGAACTGTCTCCTGTGGGAGGGACCCCACACTGCAGTAGAGGAAAAGTGTGAGGAGGAAGGAGTGGCAGAAACAACATGTGATGAACTGACCATAACCCCTGTCTGGGAATTACATTAAGCCCAGGAAGAAGGGAAGGGTGGGGATGATACAAAGATTGGCATCATCCAAACCCCCTTGCTTTCTAACCTTGCTGAAGTGGGAAGCCAGGTGCAGCTGGGTAAGGAGTCTGATAAACTCAGTAACAGTAGACTGCTGTTACACAAGGCATTCTTCATTGCAGCGCTGGGGCAGCACTGGGGATAGCTCCATCATAAGTGCTCCGACAATCTGACAGACCTTCAGAGACTGTATACCATAAAGTTACATATATTCACAAGATTTCCAAGAACTTAATTACGTATACGTGAGATTTCCTAGAACTCATTAACATATACAAATATATGGACTGCATGCTCAGCCATCTTCCCTGGTGGTCTTTGTCTGGCTGTTGGGGTTTTCATACGAAGGCTTGTAGTCTTCTTCACTGCACCCACTGATTGACCTTCACTCTGCACAAACTCAGTTCTGGGATCAGTAGACCATATCTTTCAAGGCTATTGCCATTCTCTTGTAACTTTCTTAGATCTGTGGTCCTGTGTATCCCTTCTCAAGATTGAGCTGTCTACCATGAGATTGAGTGCCCCCTTACTTTGTTTGCACCCATTGGGAGCCTCTTTCTTTCTTTCTTTTTTTTTTTTTTTTTTTCATCTAAGTATCTAATATTTACGACATCTTCTTTGTTCTCAGGGCCTTAATCCTTTTGGGGGAAGGTGGTTTTTTTTTTTCTGATTTGAATACCAAGCTGGTTCTGTTTTACCCATGACAGTAATTGTTGAGTATCTCCCTGTCTTTATCTTGACTCACAAGCCTTTCATTATGTTTCCTCTCCCCTGTCTGATTAAGGAGGGGAGTGACAGAGCAGCTTTGGTGGGCACCTGGCATTTAGCCAGGGTCAACCCACCACTAAGAGACAGAATGCCATCTCTGGAGTGAGCTGATGCCATGAGAAGTTTCAATGGGTGCAGGCAGTGATTGCCAGCGCTGCCCGTCTGGTTTCTTCAGCTACAAGGCTGCCCCACTCCCCAGGCAGCCAGCACAGCTTGCCAAGCTCCTGCAGCATCTAGCTGCCCAGCTCCTTGTCTGTACTACCTCTCCAACAGAAAGGGTGCCTGTACCCCCATGATGTGCCCTGGGCAGCTGTGACTAAAAGCTACATAGAAAATCCAGATTCACAGTCCTCTGCGTAATTCATGCAATCATTTCCAGCTGCCAGTGAGTTACACAGCGTATCTCAAAAGGCCACTTCCTCACATCTTTTCCAAATGGACTTACCATTGGAAAGGGATGTTCAGCACAGATCCACAACAAGTAAAGTGAAGTCATGCAATGGTCTCCAGCTGGCACCCTAGTTGCTTTCTTTCCCTTGCTGTTTGATTGCCAACCTTCCTCAAAGAAAATACACTATGGGGTCACTCCTAAAAGAAAAAAAAAACAACCCAAACCAAAACAAAAAACCCAGAAAATTTACTGGACAGCATGCCTTGAGCCAGAATTAGAATGTGATTTAACCTTTGAGAAATGTTACCAGCATCAAACAAATGGAAACGTCCCTGGTAGCTCCCTGCTGCCAGGATGCAGAGCCCAGGCACGTTTCCAGCTTTGCACTGGCCCATCATCACCATCATTGTCTAAACTGAGGGGAGCAGAAAATAATCTACCTTGATGGATGGAGCTCTCACTCAGACTGGAAGCAGGTTTTCTGGTGGTAGAGTTGTCTTGTGACAACAATGTCACTGACTCTTCACTTGTCATAGGGGTATGGAACACACCACTTGGAAAAGTATCTGACCAAGGCACGTACAGTTAAATGTAGTAAGAAAGGTAAAATGTAATGGGCATCACTATCTAGATCCTATCATCACGTACTTTTATTTTTCTTTGTCAAGAAAACCCCAAGGAAATTGATTTCTCACTTCAAGGTCAGACATGCGTTTAGTTCCTGAGTGAATTCTTTCCCTTGGCAGTTTGTTATGTATTTTTTTATGCAAAATTAATTTCCACACAACATTATATCCTATAAACCCTAGGTCTTACCCATTTGTTTTCTACTGCAAGGATCTGACACCTTGCCAATTTAACGCACTGTGATCCAGGCTGCAAACTGTATCTTTGCTCCATTTGCTAGGAGAGCCCTTTCTTCTCTGGCTTTGAGCTTTGCATAATCTTATATTTCAGACCTAATTACTTCCAATGTTTTGCATTTTTACCCATATGCACAAAGCCTGAGCTGCTGTTGTATCAGCTGATTGAATTCTAAATGCCTGGTTCAGGATTTATTCCTGTTCTAAGTATAGATCACTTTCTACGTCACATTTCAACCAGGGATAAAGCCTGATTTAATGTTATGGCTGTCTCTTTATCCTCAGATTAATCTTAACAAATTAGGAGGTTTCCCCTTTCCTTTCTCATTATTTTATTTTTAAACAGCCTGATAAAAAAAAATCACTCACATTATATTGTACTAAAACCTGTGCTATATGGTAACTTAATATTGCAGGCATCTAGAAGTTTTTATGGGGTACAATGAAGATACAGTATCTTGTCAGACTGTTGTCCTGTAAGTGGGTTTGTTACCTGGTGCACAGCGCTAACTCACACACCAAGTCGAGGTATTCCTTATTCCTTTATTCTAGTTTGTGCAAAGTAGGCAGCTAGGTGGTAACCCACAAACGCCTGCCTCCCCAACTGTCAAAGCTGCACGCTCTTTACACAGTTTTGCATGCAAAGACATCAGCCTTCACTGGCTACAGGTTATCCAGCTTCCTCATCACTTTGTACTGCGTTTCCCATTTGTCAAATAATTCTCTCGCTTCTCATATTAATTTGTTCACATGCTCAGTCTGAACAACTCTTGGGTCTGGGGGGTTTCTTGAGCCAGCGATCTATGAGTCAGTGGTCACCATCTCCCCCTGCCAGAATTACCTTTCCCCTAGTTTTGCTGAGATCATTGCCTGTGGTGAGCTTCCTACCAGCTCATCTATCTTGTGGAGATGCTTCCTTTGTGAAGTTCCTTGTCTGAACAAAAGAGTGTGCCCTTAGCAGAACACACCAAGTGCTTGTAACCTGCGTTATCCCTGCACAACTCGTTCGCTCCAACTGCCTCACAGTCAAATCTCCAATATTACATTCAATTCCATCAACCACCTGACATCAAGACCTTTATAGCAATACAGACCATTTCAGAGCAAAACAGTTTTCCAATTCCTAATTTGAATTTTTCCCCACATACCTAATACAAATGGTTCTGAAATTCAGTGCAGTTATCTTCAGAAGCAGCTTTCAAAGAAACAGTAATTAAAAAAAGAAAGAACACTTTTGGCTTCTGACTAGATACCCACATGCCAATCTACTAATACTTGGTTCAGCTCACTTCTCATTGAGCTGAGGCAGCATTTATGACATTGCTCATTAACAAGAGAACTAATGAAAAATTAAAGATTGAAGACCCTGTGCTTATTTTACCCAGCTACTTTTATAAGGCACACAGTCTTTCCCTTAGCAATAGACCACTGTAATAGTGCTAGCCAAGCTCAGAATATCATGCACCTACAGCTTCTACATCCGTTCCTCCAGATTGTCTTACACCCCAAGCCCTTTCAAAAGGTTACCATGTTTGCGGTTCAGAAAACAAAAAAAGCAGGTGAGGGTCTGTAAAAAAGAAATCAAACTGGGAACAACAGCAAGCATCTTCCACAACAAAACCATCCTTTGTTATCTTCATTATGGATCATCTTTATCACTTCCCTTTCTGAGGAAGCATGAAGTTATTTAGAGAGAGCTGAACAGGAAATAATGCTGAAGCACACGCACATTTATACATGTGTTTTCAGTGTTCAGTTGTGCTTAGAGGTAAGAACCTTTAAAGGCTGAACATTTACTTCATGTACCACAAACCCACAGGTATTAAAAACCAGAAGTTCACCAAATCTGAAGCAAACAAGCCTGATGCCTAGTGGGTTTGTTGCTGTGTGTGGTACAATTGCGTGCTGTCATAAAACTCTGTGCCTTCCACCTTACCTCCACACTGCTTCCTCCCACAAGACTAACCTTACCACACACACAAAAAGAATCCCCACAGATGAACCCACTTACAGCTACAAGAGTTTCAATTTACTGCAGCAGCTGCAGCAAGTTGATTTCTGAGCAGAAAGTGGCCTTTTGGAGAATTTCCAAGAAGAGCACAATCAGCACAGAGGAAACCCCAGAGTGAAACAAGCCCTTTTTTTGGAAGGTGGGTTCATGTGCTGGGTTGTCTGTGAAGCTAAATATGTGGGTGGAAAAAACAATGCACACCAACTCAGCATTTCCATGTTCTCTTGAAAATACAGCATGTCATACTGCTGTGGATTAACTATTTCCCTCTCTCAATGTAACACAAAAACTGTCTCTCAATGTGTTTCAGTAATGCATTGAAAAATATGAATGTGTACAGGAATTATATTGCTGGATTGCCTTAATAGAATGCAGTATACCAGAGGAGAGAATGTCCAGCATTTATTTTCCACAAACAGATGACTTACGTCAGGTCTGATGAGGCAACCCCCCCCGAACAATATTTAATTCATAACTGAATATTCAGACTCTTGGATGCAGTGTGTCGTGGCCAGCATTAGAGCAGTATCAGGATCATTGCAACACGCATACAGCTGCAGAGATGCACAAAGTCAGCCTCCATGGGTAGAAAATCCTGACAAGTCCCTCTGTCAGGAGAAGGGCTGCCTGTGAGCATGTACCACGAGCACTGACCAGACTGTCTGATCCCAGGGAGAAGTCCACTGGAAAGCAGCTGCAAAAGTAAGAAGCTGGTGTTACACCACCTGGGGGAACCTGGTCAAAAACTCTTTACTATAACCACATGTGTACTCAGGCTCCGTCTCAGTTCAAACTTGAGCTATATCTATAACCCAACAGAAATCTGCCTGGAATGTGTTTGTGTTTCGGAAGTATCCATCCTGAGGCAGTCCTGTGACAGGTGCTACCACCACCCATAGCTGTTTGCAATTGGACATGTCCAGAGAAGCTGAGCACCTGCAAACCTAGGCAGCTAGCCATTTTCAAGATTTAGCTTAGTAACCTTATGGTTTGAGCCTAGTTCAATGGCAGAGGTCATGTACCCATCAGAAACACACATCCCATCTCTGAAGAACTTGAGGAGAGGAGAAGGAGAGAGAGAGGAGTCCTGGTTTCAGCTGAGTTAGGGTAATTTTTCTTCTTAGTAGGTGTGTTTTGGATTTGGTGTGCGAATAATGTTGAAAATACACTGATGTTTTTAGTTGTTACTGGGTGATTTTTATACTAAGACAAGGACTTTTCCATTTCTTGGGTCCTGGCAGCCACAGGGCTGGAGGGGCACAAGAAATTGGGAGGGGACACAGCCAGGACAGCTGACCAGAACTAGCCAAAGGGGTATTCCATACCATGGGACAGCATGCTCAGCAGGTAAAGCTGGGGAAAGAAAAAAGAGGGGAGGGACATTTGGAGTGGTGACGTTTGTACTCCCAAGTAACTCTTATGCCTGACAGAGCCCTGCTGTCCTGGCGATGGCTGAGCCCTTGCCTGCAGATGGGAAGTGGTGAATGAATTCCCTGTTTTGCTTTGCTTGTGTGTGGGGCTTTTACTTTACCTATTAAACTGTCTTTATCTCTACCCACAAATTTTCTCACTTTTACTCTTCCAGTCCTCTCCCCTGTCCTGATGTGGAGGGAGTGAGCCAGTGGCTGTGTGGTGCTTGGAGAGAAAAGAGGAGAGAAAAGAATGCCTGCCAAACCGTGAACTGCAATTTAAATCTTTTGCAGATTTAGATTCATAGACTTACAGACAAGTATTTGAGGAAGAGATTTATTACCCTAAGCCATTGTTCTGTTTTCTCCTCACAGCCAACAGACTGGAAAAGGGGACAGGCCTGTCAAACTTGACTTACAATTCTAGGTTCGCAGTGCCTCCAGGCTGCTGAGAAAGGAGTTGAACCACAGCACATGCCACGTTCTTATCCATGAATCCAGGCACCCTGAGTCTGCATGCAGCAGTGGCTTGAGCCTGAAATCATGTTGTGGGAGACTGAGTTGGAACTGAGAAAGCCTTTCAGTGTAAACAGGAGCTCACAGACACAAGAGTCTCTCATGTATTAATTAATGCATTCTTATGCAATGCAAATAATCAGATTACAGTTTGTACAGGTAAGGTCACTGCAGGACTGTGAATCCATAGAAATGCTCTGAATTTGTATCCTTCTTTGTCCTTGAGGTAAAGCATCCCAGGAAATCCTAAAAAAAACAAAACACCCCAAAACCTAACCCCCCCTATGTTTTACAAAAAGCACTTTTTATAGAAGGAAACTATATAAGAGTAAAGTGCTGCTGTTAAACCAAAAACTATAATACACCTACAATACTTTGTGCTAAAAACTTTTAAAATTTCTCTTGGGCAACAAAGAGAGATGGTACATCTTATGTTACACTTGTTGCTTGTTACAGCAGGTAATGGCTGCTTCTAGCTTTTGAAATCTGGAAGCAGCTTCTAACCAGTAAAACCACATGAGAAAACAGTTGACAGGAACATCACATTTGTCGTGCTGGATGGCTGTCTGATGCTTATTTCATCTGACTAGTATCTCCATAAACCTGTATTTTAGAGAATTATTCCATTTACAATAGTGTAACCACACAGAGCTAGGTTCCTAGAGCAGATTCTGTAGTATGATCTGCTTCAAAATGTCTCCAGTCTAACCAGTAGGACACTCTCCTTGGGTAAAGGAATTTGTGGGGACCTTCCTGATCTTTCAGTGATAGCAGATATATTTAGCATCCACACAAGTTCTGCTGTTATGTTTCTTTATTGTTCAAATAAATATTCATTCAGCACTCATACACCAGAGCATCATAACTGGAGGAGTAACTTCTGCCCTGCCCAAAGAAATGTGTAATATATGACACCTCACAACCCACATTGCATCTTCCTTTTTCAAATCCTGAGGTGACTAAGGTAATTCTATCCATGGCAAACTCAGAAATGTCTCTTTTCCTTTCCTTTTCTTCTTTTAGACCTTGTCGTGTTTAATGAGTGTATAGGCAGAAGAAAAACAAAATTAAACTGGAAACTGTGAAAACATGTACCCTGCTAAAAGCAACAAGCCCTGCAAGATCCTTTCCATGGAGCAGCTCCATACTTTACTGAAGCAGAGTGGTAGCTGTAATTTCCTCAAGTAATGCCTGTTGGAGCTCCAAATCCAAACATGAGCCTGAGTTCAGCAATATCACAAGCTAAAACCAAACAACATGGGAACTGAATGCATATTTAAGGATACTTTTGGGAAAGGAAGAATGTAGCAAAGGAAGAGGAAGGCTGGGAATTTCCTAATCAGAATTTTCCAAGATACTGTAGTAATTTGGGAGAGCAGTTGTGTGAAAAGCCAATAAAGAATAAAAATCCAATTGCTTAGGTAGTTTTGAGAGGTAATCTTGTTTTTCTAGAGAGAAGGAAGTTAATTTTTCTAAAATCACTTGTGAAATACAGTATCTGCCAGTGTAATTATAAGTTGGCAGGATCTGCCTGAATGAGTGTTCTTAATTTGCCTCCAGATTGCAGCTGTACAGTTTATAAGAGCTAATTCCTGCCACATCTCACTGCAAATGCCAGTTTGCCCAGTCAAAGGTAGTATTCCACTGTAGTTATACCATTATTCTATGTGTTATGGCTAGGTGCTGGCACAATATTGGTGTGTCAATCTGGCATTGCATGTCAAGAGTTTTTACTGACTATTAAGTAGGAGGCTTGGCTGCCATTTGAGCCAATTACCATTGGAATAAAAAATTTAAATCTGTGCCAAGATTTGTTTCTGTTGATCCAAATTTGACTACTTATCTTTAAACACCTGCTTAAATCGTACTGAAGTCAAACAAAGTGTATGTGTAAGCATTCTCTCAGGCCAGGAAGAGACCAGGGAGTGTAGATCTCAGTGATTACTCACCACAGGGCCCTGGAAATGCCGCATGTCCTGTTTTAATGTCATTACCTAGTAGAGTTGTTTTATTTGCCCAGGTTTAAAAGCACTTTTGGAATACACTAAACACTCTGTTCTCCAAACTCCAATACTGATCCTAGTTTGTAAGTGTTATGTGATGCCTTTTCTTCTGCAGTCCCTGTCACTAATGATTAAAAAACCCACACACAAAACCAGACAAAAAACCCACAGAAAAAGAGGCAACACAAAGCAACCTTACCAAGCAAAAATTAAAATCGCTCTTGTACAACACACATCACCTAGGATTGCATCAAGTGGTTACAGAAGGGGTACCTCCTGAATTGTTTTTAGGCTAAGCACCTCACACAAAGGGTCCCGAGACTGCGCCGCCCCCCCTTGCAGAGGAGTCTTTGCCTCTCAAGCTGTTGGTTTGTCCCGTCCCCCCAAGGTATTCCACTGATGTTTATTTTCTTAAACCCTAGAACACAGCCCACCTTCGGGCGGGCGGCGGGCAGCCCCCCAGTGGATGCTCCCCGCGGTGTGCAGCAGCCCCCACCCCCACGGGCCGCCAGGGCGCCGCCTGGCGGGCGGGTCGTCCCCGTGCAGGCTGCGCGGCCGTGGCCCAGCTCACCTGCCCGCCGCACTCTGCCGCCAGGTGTCAGCAGAGGAACTCGCATGGCAACGGCGCCGCGGAAAACAAAAAAACATCCTCCCAGCCCCAGCCCCACACTCCCCACACCAAATAAATAAATAAATAAATAAATAAATTTTAAAAAGAGAGAAAAAGAAGGGGTGGGGTGTGTGGGGTGTGTGAGGGAAGGGCAAATGACTCCCAACCGGCACCTCCGTGGCTCAAGCGGTTTTCGTCTTTCCTGACATTCCGCTAGATGGCAGCAGTGCAACCAGGCTGAAACGGACGGTAATGGGCTTGTGGAGAAAACGATCTTATCCCTGCTCCGAAACCCTCAGAGAGCAATGCAGTTAAGCAATTCGCATTATTGGCGGTTTTCCTGGAAATTACAGAGCCCTTTGCTTTTAGGCTTCCAGCCTGCATCAATAATTTACAAAAATACATCTCTGCATTGTATGCAATGCACTTAAATAAAATGTACTTGGGCTGGAAAAAGCAAGTATTGTTGTTTTAATGTGAATAATTACTTCATAATGTCAGCTATTAGTCTTGTAAAATGCTCCCAAATTCTTACTTTCATAAGCTGAGTGGACCTGATCTTTCAGAGAACACCCATCTATGCTGAAACTGCAGCAAGCCAGGAGACAGTTCCCCTATATATTTACAGCAATGCTCAATTTTATAATGGGGATACTAATTTTGTACCAGTACGTTAAAACGCTGCTACACTTTTGCTATTGGCTGCTCACTAGATTAAAGCAGTAGACTATTTCACCTGTGTCTTTGAACCAGTTATGGTACAAGCTAGTCTAGGGCCCAAGTAGTTACAGTACAAACAAGATTCAAACACAGGCCAGGTGAGGAAGGAAAGAATTAAACACACTTATCTTACTGTCACACTGTGCTTGAAGATGAATCCATCCTGACCTGCGCTAAAGCACTACAAAGCTTCTGTAAGTGGGACACATGCTAGAATCCAGAGAAGGCAATACACAGTCTATGATTTTTCATGCGAAGAGAGGTAGATCTGGTATAAATCCAACCTTCCAGCTTTTGCACATTTGTGAGACTCCCTTGTGTGAGCAAGGGAGAGCTCCATCTCAATAGTATTCATAGCCCCTTACCCTAATACAGAGGTAGAAAGTGTCTGCAGCACTCAGACTACTTTTCAGAAAGGAAAGAAATAATTTAAGCTCTCTCTTTTTTCAATCACTTTTAATTTTGTAATTTTATCCCATATTTTCATTCTTCTGAATTATTCTGAGGTGTATGAACTGTCTGAGTGCTCTTAACATTTAATTTTGGGCCTTTCATTTACAGAGACCCTTCTTCACAGCATGGCTATATAACATCTATCTTTTTAAAGTGTATTCTAATTCTAATTTATACTCTACTACTCCACAAATTTTGCTCCAGTTTTTGACGTGTCAGATTAAGAAACTATTGGCACTCCAGTTTTGGGGATGACAGAGTTGCTACACTTCAACTAACATGACACAGGGATGAAGAAACCCTGTCTCAGGGAATTCTTTTGACAGTAGCTCAGCATCCATTTTTTGTTTTTCTTCTCTGGGAAAGCAGAAGAAAACATTTATGCATTCAGGCTAGCTTTTTACTAAATGCTGCATCATTGCAGCAATATGTTCCGTCACTAAGTAATGTGTAAATTTTTGGTTTAGGATTCTTTGGGATATCTTGGATGCCACTGTATCATACTTTTCTGTATACCAATAATAGCTATCATAAAAAGAAGAACAGGATGGTAGGTGTTTATTAGAAAAAATAGTCAGCAGGTTTTCTGTACATACTGTATGTACTATATCACACATCTGATCTAAACCACTAGTACAAAGAAGGCGGCACTAAGAAAAGTAGTGTATTTATAGTTTTCTTTTTTAATTGTACCCATAAGGATACATTCTGCTGTGCTCGGAGTATTTGTCTCTTTTCAGGATCAATTCCTTATGCTGCACAGGAACATTGTAAAATAGTGATGTCAAACAAATTGTATTTGTGGCAAAAAATTGGAATTCAAATAAAACAAGGGAGGGGAATAGTATCATAAAAATATTTATTGAAAAAATTCCCATCATCATTTGGCCGTACTAAGTAAGTAAAACGCTGAGAGTGACTATGGTAATTAGGATGCAAACAGCTAGTACCATGAGCAGGATGATTCGGCAACATTTGGAATGCTTTTTTTCTCTTTCTTTCTTTTTTAACAAGGTATCATACCCAGGAGTATAAATGTCCCCCATCCAGAACCGTAGTTCATTAGGATTTTCCTAAAAGAAAAATCAGAAAAATAACTCAGTTCCACTCTCTTGCACATAAAGTCATTAGAACATAGCCAGAAGTATTTTGGCTATCATCAGATAGTGATTAATGAATTTAAGGCATCACAACACAAACGCAAGAAACTTTCACTTGAACATAGGTTATGGTACTTGCCAGATACTGCAAATGTTCCACTGGGGAAAATTAAAACCACACTTTTCAGCCAGGAACCAAATGCAGGACACCAGCCATTGAAATTTGATTAAAAAACCCAGAAGAAACTATGTTGTCTTTTCAAGTAGAGTTGTCAATTTAGAAACACAGATCTTTTGGGGGGGAAAAAAAAAAGAAAAAAAAAGGAACTACAGAAAAAAAACTCACAAAAGTAACCCTAAAAGTTATTTGTGTCCACCCACAGTCAGGCAAGTTCCCACATAGTGTGGATGAGGCTGAGAAAATATATGTTTTTTGGTAATGGAATAATGTTTTGAACAGTTATTGAAGTGGGTATATAATATTTAAGTGCCTTGTTTATAGTTCTTCCTTATATAAACGGGGAACCTGAGCTGAGGGGTGTTGCAGTTTAAGACTCTCTGGTCACAGAGGTTGTGTTCTGCAGAACTGAAAATCCTGTGGTCTAATCAGATACGTAGACTTTTCCTGATCAGACCCATGTTAGTGTCATGTCTGTACAGAAAATACATCTCTATTTACCTCTGGAACCCCACCGAAAGAACTAAGTGGGCTGCACACTGGTTCATGCACACACACCACACAGATCAGCAATTATCTTTGCACAAATGCAGCGCAACAGCCTGTTACCTTTATGTGGCTGGCCAAGTCAGAGTGCAGCGAGTGTCTGTCATAGTCTTGCACGGTCCAGGAAGGGGTCTTTTTCTTTTCCTCCCAGTCATCATCTACCTGGATATCACTATACAAGGGGTTGCTTTTGATTGTGGATTTCAGGGTGACGGGTGTAATGTGTTTCCCAAGGGCTTTGTCTATAATTTCTTGACTGACCCCATTTGAGTCTAAGCCCGGCAGCTCACTGGCATTCCTCTTCTCGCTCTGTAAGGCACAAGTTAGATCAGAAGTTGGCTTTCATCTTCATTTACCTACAATGCAGGCCCTCTTCCAAAATTATCATTTGTAATATGACAGAATATTTTTTAAAATTACACACGAAGCAAATTTTCTCATTCTGGCAAACATCTACAGTGCATTAAAGGTACTGTTCACTCTGGGCAGATTTATTCCTTCTGGGGAAAGCACGTGGGTACAATCTGAACTTTGAACGCTTTTGCAAATGTGAGCTGTCATTATGCCTGCTGAAAGCAAGCCCGTGCTTTAGCAAAACAGTGCTGTGGAGCACTGTGTTAGAAGATGCAGTTCTGCTGAGAGCCACAGGTGTATGATGCAGAAGCAGAGGTACAAGGACAAAGCAGAATGAAGCAAAGGGCTAATGCTGTGTAACTGCCTTGGCTGGAGCTGCACCTCTGCAGCAGGGTTGTGATTCACGGTTCTGTTCACTCTGTTGAGTGCTAGACCCAAGTCAGGATGTCAGAGACCCTTCATTCAGTTAAGGGAGAGTCCTTGATTTGGGTGCTACCAAAGCTCAAAGGTAATTAAATATCTGAGCAGTCTCCCAGCAACAATAATCACTAAACAGGACCTTTTAGGACAAGAGAGTGGCAAGGGAGGAGAAAGAACAACCCTGGTGGGATTACATTTTGGACAACTTGCAAACTGCTGCTTAACACAACGCTAAGAGCCTCTTCAGGTGCTGGTAAGATGGTAGTTACCATATTTTTTGATCTGTAATTCCATGGAGGAATGCAATCAGGCTCTCCAATTCACCATGTTCAATATTTTTGTTCACCACAGCTTTCTGCCCCTGAATTAATCCATCACTCATCTGAGGTTTTAGCAGTGCATCAGTTTCCCAAGAGATCTGCTTCTGACATAGCTCTTCCTTCCCGCTAACCCTCTCCCGTGTCTCAGGACTGCTTCTACAGGACCATCACAGTACAAATTTAGGTTTCCTCATCAGCAAATACTACTCACCTATTAACACCTTCGTCCTTAGGAACTTTATGTTGAGACAAGGGGAGCCTTGCCCTGACTAGGTGGCCCTGCGGCAGGTGTGCTGGGGAAGGGGCACACTCCCCAGAATATGGGAATACAGTGAGCGCACATCACAACAGATGAAGAAACTGGGACCTGAGAAACTTCTTCCATGAAAGGACATCTTTCCCAGGATATTTCTCTTATATTGAGATCTCCAGCTTTTAAGTTGCCATGGGCTGCATGGACTTCAGCAGCCAAAGGGCTCACTGCTGTTAGGGGTGTGTCCTGCTCCTCTTTCCACCCTTCTGGTGGGGGAACAGGGGATCCCCCCCTCCACCCACACACAGGGTCTGGGAGCTGCTCAGATCCCACATCAGCCAATGTAGGCCTCTAAGCTGATAGCAAACTGTTGACTACTTCTGCTTGAGTAATTTTTTGCCCCCGTTGTGGGCTGGTGAATCCACTTCCAGTGGAAGCCAGCTGCTACATGTCATCACCTACTTTATGCCTCAGTGCCTGTGCACACACATAGACATATGTGAGTTGGTCTGGGGCAGGCAGATGTAGAAGGGAGAAGAAGGACTGGCTTCCTTCAGAAAGGAAAGGTGGAGAAGAGAAAACAACAGTTTTGTTGAAGGAACCCTAGGAGAAAACATCATGCTGGTATTCTAAATCATGCACACATCATGCTGCCATCACTAAATGGTGCACAAGTGACTAAGTATGTTTCCCATCAATAATTACTATTAGTAGGTGGATGGATCCTCAGTGCCTTTTCAGTCCCTCTGTTAGTTCATAATTTCCATATGTCATTCCTTAGCTTTGACATGTCCCCTGACACTATTACACTTTGCATTGCAGTGACAGCTGGGACTGAAGCTTTCTGGGTTGTACTGGTGGGATTTCAGCTGAGCTGGTGTTTTTAACTGTCATTTCTTTCTGACTGCATTTTATTTTATTTTATTTTATTTTATTTAGTTTATTTTATTTTATTTCTTCCTTAAAATTTGTCATTAACCTTAATGACACTTCCCTCAAGCTTGCTAGATACTCGAACTTGGAGAACATTTTGTTGAAGAATACAAACTGTCTCACCAGGGGATGCTTGGTCTCCCTAGGCTAAAATGGTGTGAAAAGAACGCGACTTGACAGTAATTTCTAAAGCTGTTTTAAATAAAATGCTCCAAAACTTGGAATAGATGTCATGATGCAAATTTTTTTATAAAGTAAGTACTTTGTGGCAAAACATTTTTTCCCATTCCATCTGGAGTACCTTCCTTTTCATGGCCATGAGAACAGGAGAATGTCATAGCCTGGAGCAGAGGTAGAGAGGGAATAGGATGGGAGGGACAACAGGGTTTTACTGTTAGAACTGGACTGGAATTTGGTGTAGGAGATAGTTTGTAGAAGTTTTGGAGAACAGACATTGAAGTGCTAAGTTGATAAGGAGAAGGCATTCGAGTGCAGGCAAACGCTTGGTTGTGAAACTTCTGCAGTAGGTATGTCCTAGAAATTAGTTAGGGAAAAGGAAGGACAGAAGCCTGAAGCACACACACACATACAAAAAAGAACCAACGAACCCCCAAAAGTTTAGGCCCAAGAAATTATACAGAGAAATACGAAGAAGATTGCATGAAATATATGCATTTATAGAAGCAGAGAAAGAGGAGACTAGATAATAAAAAATATGCCTGCTAGTATTAATTCTAGCAAAACCTACTTATTTATTCTTCTCAGATTCGGAACATCTCCCAACAGTTTTCACAGATTTCTGTTTTGATTGTGATTCACGAAGAAAATATTCATGAAAGAAAGAGGAAAGTATTGTAAACTTAGATATCCATATGTGGTACGGAATTTATATGATACACACCAGAGGCAATTTATGTTACTATTCATTAAATGGAAGATGGAACAGCAAATACTCGAAAAAGCAATAGTTACAAAGAACTCTGAGAAACTGTAGATGAAATGTGTTGACAAAATACTTATTTAACAAGATGAAAAATGCTGAACTCTGCACACACATAACTGTGTTTGATGTACATATAGCTTATGAGCAAGAAAGCTGTTATGGTTTGTAACTTGTGTTTCACTGAGAACAGTTTGTATCTCTTTGACATACCCAGAGAACTGGCATGTAAAAAAAGAGGATTCTGTAAAAAGCCTGAAGATCTACAAAAAGTCAATGTTAGTTCCATCCCTGGTCAAAATGTGCTTACTCCACAGGTTTTTCTTGCACAAATTATGCATATAGGTACATTACAAAATATAAAAAAATATAAATTTATCTATATTGCTAGGAAGCAATTTAATCTCATTTTAATTGTGAATTCATTATTTTGTTCCTGCTGTTGTCATTGTTGTTAGCACTGAAACAACCTAAGAGTATAACAATTCTTCCCCCAGTCTGTGATATGAGACATCAAGCTAATCACCCACCAAAACCATGAAATCAACAGTTAAGGCTAGGTCTTGGTCTCAAGCCCATCTGTCTGCTAGAAGAGACCAAAGAGACACCTAAAAAATTAGGGAAATTTACTTCCTGGAAGTCATTTTTTTCTTTATTTCCCCCAAAGACAGTTCCTCTTGTCCCATGGCTAGCCATGGTCTCCAGCTGCCTCTGGGGGAGATACTCAATGAAAGTGACAAATGCTCTCAATGAGCAGCTATGCCTGGAAGTTTTAACCAAGGGAGTCTTTAAGGAGCTTAGGGCCACCAGATACTGCAGGATTTGTTTTGTAACAACTTCCTCAATCCTAATGAAAGTGGGTATCAGAGTGATTATTATATTTGCATGTAATTTATTTAAGACTATGATTCTCCATTGTGCAAAAACTTTGTAATGCACCCTGTAGGACTCTCTCAGCACTTGGAAGGCCATTTTTCCTGATGCAGAGACATGTTTCTAAGACAGACAAAAGGTCTGATACATCAAAAGCTGATAGGTGGTCACACAAAAATCCCTGTGATAGTTTTAACTGTATAATTATTGCTAGGCATTTGGTCAACAAAAACCTCCTCATTTATCAGGATAAATAATTATTAGCTCTTTAGAATTTCTTGAAGAAATGTGATTTCGTAAGTGATGCTGCAGAAAAGCAATCAGGAAGGCTAGGAATAACCAAGGGTAAGTAAGCAGATCTGAAAGACAGTAGGACGAACTGCTCACATCAAGGGTTTCTGAGAATGAGTTTTCATACCAAAGGAACTAAAGGGGGTCAGAATTGTTTGCCAGACACAAAGCAACCTGGGAAGCCACCTGACATGGGTAAGAGGGAGATCAGTAGATGGTTATAAATGCTTAAGCCAAAGTGGCAGGAACATTCAGAGAAAAGCAGGCATTTATACTATTTTAATTGTGCAGCACTGAGAGGACTTCTGTCCTCACAATGAATTTAAAGAAAGCTGTTTTATCTGTCTTTGGTAATGGAGTTCTGCTGGGTTGTGAGCACATTATGTAAAAACTCTGTATGGTGTCAGACCAAAGCTCCTGCCAGCCTTGCAGCTGGCTCTGATTGTGGCCAGTTGCAGATGTCTCAGGAAGAATAACTGCAAGTATGTAATGCATGTATGAGCCAGGGCACAAACAAGTGACTGTAAACCAGCACCTGACTTATAGGTAAAGAGAATTTCCTGTCGTAGTACACTGAGAAACAAAGGCAGGACACAGGTATTAGCTCCTATGAGAGAGCGGGAGCAAATGCAGTTAGCAGGATAACCATAATACCTGCAGGCCAAAATTTTGTGGAAATTTTCAGGGCAATCAGAAAGCAGTCAGTAGCTAGCCATTTGCAAGAGAAACAGTCTGTGCTTTTTACACTGCTTTTCACAAGGAAGGGCCAAGATTACGGGACTGCTTTATGGTTTGTTTTATTCAGAGTAGATGAAAATATACAGCGAGCAGGGAAGCTGTTCAGTTTACCTGATACAGAAGGGGAAAGTAAGGAGAGAAAGCAGCAGCTTTTTGGTCAGCAACAGGAATTATCACTATGTCAAGCTGCTTCTTACAATGGAAATAAATTTAAAAACTTATAGGTGGAGAAAACACAAAAATGCTTAAGTGCAATTGAATTGAAGTGATTTCATAATGAAGGTCTGGAAAAGACCACAAACACACCACTGAGAAGTCACTTTACATGGGGAGCCCTGAGTAGCAGTGAATTTCTGAAGAGGGAATTTAGGCTACTCTTAAGGTTTAATGACTTTGGGAGTCTGTAGGTCATGCACATATGTTTTGAAATGAATTCTCCTCCCTCCCCCACCCCATTTCCGTTTCTGAATTAACTAACCCTTAACCCCATTAGCTCTCTCATCTTAAAGCAAAATATGTTATTCCTGTGCCATTAGTTCTCCACTGTGCCATCATGTTTATTCTAATGTCTGGAACTCATCAGTTCTTTTCCCTTTATTTGATTGTCAGCAAAAGGGAAAAAAGGAGGTGAGTTCATAAGGGAGCAAGAATAAGGCACAATGAATTTTTTCTGGACAGCTTGAATTCACTAATGACTACAGTTGAAAGTATAGGTTGTGCCCTAGGTTTAACATTTATAAAACGTACCGCGTTGCAAACTGCATTTCTGGAGACATGGTGAGCAGGCATTTCCTTTGAAATGGCCATCCCGGGGCTGGGAACAAAGTTCCAGGAAAACCCTCTTGCTGGTGGTGAAGGGCAAGAGCACAGGGCTTCCCACACATTTTTAATCCTTCTGCAGCTCTGCAGCCCTGGCTTGGTGACAGTGCGTCCTGTTTAACAACAATGGGGAAAAGAATCCCTGCTGTGGAGAAGGCTCTGTGTGTGGTTGCCTCCCTCCTGCACAAAAGAGGGGCTTAGGTGGAGTGGAGAGTGGGGCCAGCATTGCACCATACCCCATTGTTTGGGATCCCGCAGGCTCCTTCCCTTGGTTAGGGCTCTTTGCGTGGGAGACGACAGGCGATGTCCCCTCCCAGCTGTCCTTGGGGAATCGCCAGCAAAGATTATACAATATGAGCAGAAGCGGCTGGAGGCACTGGTGCAGGCAGAGGGAAGGGTGTCTGGGATGGGGAAGAGGGTAGTAAAGGTACGGGGGGGTCATGGAAGTGGGTGTTAGGAGGGGGAGGACTTTTGCATGTGGGTGAGGGCTGGAACAGACCCTGGGAGGGGGTGAAGGGGTTTGGGGAGCTGATGGGGATAAACGTCTGAAAGGGGAGAAATGCAACTGGAAGTAGCTGCGGGAGATGGTAAGGATCTTTCTCTTCCCCTCCCCTCCTCCAGGCTGATGTTTTTTCAGCTCCCACTCTCATTCCCCTGGGGAATTGGATACCCACCCTAAGGATGCTCAGACACTTTTCCACTCCCCCACCCCTCTGCCACCCCCCCGCCCCCCTGCCACGCTTATGTGCGCCTCTGTCCCTTGACAAGAAGCAGACCTTGGAGCTTTTGCTGAAGCTCGGGGTGGGGAGAGGCGAAGGGCTCCCCAGGCAGCGGGAGAGGAGTGCTGTGGAGCAGCAAGTGGGGCCCAGAGGGGCGTGAGCTGATGCAGCTGTAACGCTGCTGATCCAGACATGAACTTCTCCTCCGCCAGATCCAGGGCCTTTACTAGGCAGCACACATTCACATTTTTACCAAGAAACTGCTGCTACTTCTATATAATAACCTGGATTAATGCAGTCAATGTGTTTCATACTTTCAACAGCTGTCTGTCAGGATAACAGGAAGGTCAAAGTAGAATGAGAAAACACAGCAAAATAAAGAGGAAGCCACAGCACAGACAGAGATATGTAGACATATATAAGCTTGTGAGATACTAGTGAGAATCTCCAGTGCTCTCTCTAATGTGCCTTTTCATCGAGTTTCAGGGGTATGACCTGGCTTTCAGATTTAAGTCTGAGTTTTTGTCTTACTTCTTCATGGGGCATGTTTCATTCACCCCCTTAGTACAATAAGTTGTAATTATTGTACTAAGGGGGTGAATTAATATCAGTAGGCTTTCTGGGAAATGCTGTGAAAATGTTACGATGAGCATTAGAAAGCCTAACGTACCAAAACAAGTCAGCAGACAGCCCCAAAGAGAGTAGTTCTTCCCTTGCAGCCTGATTCTCCCTGAAGCCAATGGGAAAACTTACGGGAATATCAGTGATGCAGAGTCAGAGATGCAGGAAGCTGACTCCATAGCTGAAGCCTCAACCGCATGTTATTTTCCTCCTGATCCCCAAAATGAGGTGGAAAAATCAGGAAAAATGTCAGCCTCTTTTAGACCTTACCTGTAAATAGACCCTGTTGTGCCACCGCTGCACTCCAGGTAAAGCTGCTTCTGGGAATTTTGCCAGCGTGGCTTCCAGAAAGGCAGATTTTTTTACTAAAGACTTCACCTCCAGTTGCAGGAATTTATCAGGATGGTTGTTGTTTGGCAAAACAGAGAAGTCCATGTTTCTGTCCTGTAAAGTAATAATGAAAACAGCCCCAGCTTCTCCTTCCTGGCTGTGCATGCTTCTTCTATTATTAATGACGTGAAGAAGGATACGACAGTTTCCTGAAACTGTATCTGACCCCTGTTTGGTGTCAGGCTCACTTATATCATCCACCAGTGATAAAAGATTGCTTAGAAGCAGCAGAGCAGACAGGACATGTTTCTGTAAGTGCCTAGCTTAAGTTTTCAAGTTCAAGGTCTATTTTGATAGATATATATGTGCTCATTAAAGCTAACAGAGTACCAGTGAGTAGATGCATGAGACACTTAAATGCATACCAGCACTTCCTCAAGTGACCTGCCAAAAATGCCAAGCTTACAATACTTCAAAGTAGGCTTTTTTTCCCCCAGAAAATTAGAAGCAGCTCCCAGTGCAAAGCAAGCCTTCCTTTTCTGTGGCTCCATTGTGCTGTGTGGGTCGGTACCATTCACCACAATGGTTATGACATGCACTTCTGTAGGTTCAGGGTTTTCTTTCACAGTAAGTTCTTCTTGACCCTGAGAAATATTAGATTGTTTCAAGTAATTGATAACAGAAGTTTTCAGGGAATTGATTCTTCTCCTGTTCAAGTGAATGGAAGAAAAACTTACTGACTTGAATGGCATAGTCCCCTCACTTTTGTTATTTTATTTTGAGATTTGATATTTTCTTCATAATTTTATAAGTCTGAAGTTCTTTTGACTTTCAGCTAATGAAATTGCCCTTCTCGTCATAGCCATTACTTACAACCAGCAAAACTAGCCTCCTCATTTTTATTTCAGCCTTTTTTTCCCCCCAAACCTTTCTGCTTTCCTAGGATATGTTTCATCTTTGATGACACTGCCACAGAGGAGAGGCTTTTGAAAGTACATTGTTTGAAATTCAGGAAAACTATTTTGGATCAAATTAGTACTGAGAATTAGGGCATCACAAAAATTTTAGCCTTCTACTTAGACCAAAGAATCAGAATAATCTATTTTCCTTACAGAAGATTGCTGAAATTTAAAAAGAAAATAAACCCAGTAATCTATTTTTAAAAATGCTGTTAATGTGAGATTCCTAATGCAATATATGAACACTTTAATATGCATTTACATTAAAAGTGTTATCTACTTAGAAAGCTCATGATTTTTCCTTGCTTGTATTTACTGGCATTTATTTTACAGCACATCTGTAAAAAATTACTAATCTACCACCTTTCAAGTAGGTGCTCATATTAGAGTGTTTGTGAGCAGCTACAAGAGAGAGTAGTGACCGTGTTTCTGAGCAGATGTGCATGCTTCTGGGGAACCTGTTGCTACATTCAGAACTGTTTCTCCCCAGTGTAATGAAACCCTGAAACACAAACACACCTTTTACAGTGGGACTACCATGAAGCTGCCATTTTAGACTTAGTTTTCCCTGTGCAGAACTAAGACAGTAATAGTATGTATTCTAAAATAGCTCGGTATATAAAACCATGCTTTCTTTCTTAAATATATGTATCCTTTACAGCACCTTTCTGGACGCTGTATTCTTCTGTACATTATAGCATATAATGTGGTGTGTGCCTGTATGAATTTACTTACTGACACTACTTAATTTCATTAGACATGACATAAGAACATAAAAAATATCTCACTAGATCAGACCCCTCAAGCCCAAGATCTATCACTGTGTTTGAAAAAGACAAGAAGACATGCTGTTTAGGAAGGCTGTGTACACCTGGCTACTTTCTGCGGTTCATTCTCCTTTTAGTGTCCTAGAAGCCACACAACTTTTTGTGCTAGAGTGTCTCTTCCCAGGCATTTTATTATCTGTTTATAGACTTGTCCATGTATTTGTCTAATTGCTTTTCAAATCTTCCGCTTTAGAAATTCTGATTGCTTGTCCTTTAGAAGAAATCTTCAGAACATCATGACCATCTGTCTATTTTTATGTGTTTTAAGATAATTTCCATACTAGTTTTATCAGGGATACCCTCCTTGCAGGATTTTAAGAACAAGAGCTCCACGTGCAGCTTATCCATCACCTTCAGGATGTTTTTAAACCTTGACCATGCTTGTCTCAGCTGCCTCCTCAATCTGAAGGCTTTTGCAGTCTCATCTCATAATCCACCTGGTCTGTCTCCTTGCTCATTTATTTGCCTTTTTTAATGTGTTACAGTATAATTCTACTGCATTGTTCATAAGAACACAGCAAACATAAATGAATGCTATGCTCAAGCTGTGGGTACACCACAGTTTCAAAAATGGGAAAAATTATGTCCATTCTTTGAACAACATCTATCCATTTTGGGGGGTTTTCCCCCTGCTATTCTCATAGAGCTAGTAACTTCAGACTACACTAGCCAATGATACTATGATTTTTCTTCACCTATATGAGTGTCATTTGCAAGTTCAGCATCTTGTAGGAACAGTTTAGGCTATTTTCTATAGCTATACTGCCTTACATTTACCCACATCAAAGTCTACTGCCCAATGTCTTGCCTAATCACTGGTTTTTTTTGTGAGATTCTTGCCAAGTGAAGCAACAGTTAGTTGACAAGAAGAGCTTAATTGTCACCTACAGAGCTGGAGATCTCAGTTTTACTCTCTTGCTCATGCCGTTAATGAAAATATTGAAAAAAACAAACCCAAAATCATTCCTTGGGGAACCACACTGCTGACTCCTCTCCATCCTGAAAAATGAGCATTTTGCTTCCGATCCTTTAACCAGTTTACAGGCCATTAAAATTGCTCCTGTAGTCCTGTGTGAATATAGTTTCTTGAATATCCTGTAATGTGGAACCTTGTCAGAGACTTCTGTGTCCACCAGATCCTCTTTGCTCAAGACACAACTGAATCCATGCTGAACCTTTCCCAACAGCCCGTGCTTATCCATGTGATCAGGGACTTTATTCCTTTTTATCAGCTGTTTACGGCACCAGAAAAGGAACTCAAGACTCCCTGCTTCATCAGTAGTTCAAAGGATCCCCTAAAGATCCCCTTTTCCACAAATATGAATTATACTGCAATCTGCCAGAGTGGCTATTTGAAACAAGTTTACGCACCATGGCAAGCAGTTCTGTAATTTCCTAGTTGTCTTCTTCCAGGAAACTCACATGACTACCACCCTAGATACCTGTTAGCATGTAACATACCGGTTTGGTCTTACATGTATATTTCTTTCAACTTGATCCAGCCTCTCTGACTTCTCTGCTATAAGGAATATGCAAGGTACGAGAACCCCTGCCACATTTAGCTGGGAAGGCCAACACAAAAATTCACTGAACTTCCCTTTCATAGCTCTATCCTCCTCAAGTGTCCCTTACTGTGTTATCAGATGGTCCCAACAGACTCATTACCTGGCTTCTTGCTTTAGAAGTATTTCAAGTCCCTTTTACTATCAAGTTGGATATCTTTTCTACAGAGCTCTTCAAATGCTTTCTGAGTGCTCTTACTTTTCTGTTTACAGTTGACCTGCTAGGCTTTAGGGCCTCCATTGACCTCCTTATGTAGGCAAGCTTTCCACTTTTTCATATATTTTTAGAATAAGTAAATGGCTGCTTCTCTGTCACTGAAGATGACAATGAAAACTGAATGAAAAAAAAAACCAAAACCCAAACAACCCAAAATCTAAACCACATCATCCAGAGCAATGCAGCAATTTCCCTTCAGAATAAATGACAATGTAATTAAAATTCAGGTATTCCTTTTCTTTAAGAAAGGTATGAGAAGTGGTAACTATTGTCCCTGCTGCAGCTAACCAGCATGTATGTGGAAAGATGTAAGCTCGCTACACACCAGCCTAGCACAAAACCTGTGCACCACTTAAATCCCACTTAATCCAACAAAATAGAGTCTAAGTGGCATTTAATTAGCAGAGAGGTTTAATCTAGCCCTTGTGAGCTGAAGTGAATTTCACTTTTACTTGTCAGCTGAACTCGACTGATTTGACATTCATTAGTTGAAATCTTACATATTCATCAGGCTGGAAGGAAAACATATTAATGCAGAGGGATTGTTGCTAAAGTAGAAAGACCAAACCAAAAAAGCAAGTAAACTCGGGTGAGCGTGTCTATGAGTGCAGAAGCCTATTGCTTCCCTGAACACAGCTGGAAAGGGCTGCCTGCTGTCACCCAGGGCTGTGGCAGAGTTCTGCAAGACAGGCACATACATGCGTTTCCCGCCAGCACGCCGGGACTCAGGCCACAGGCTGGGCACATTCTTAAAATGTTCTTACCATTTTGTGACAAACAGGTATTTTGGACTGTGCTGCTTCTCTGAATGACAGAGTGTATTGAAGCAGTAAAATGAACTTGCTTTCAAATTCATGCTGAGAGGGAAAGAGGCATTTTTGCTATGAGGACACAAAGCTGCTTCAAAATTATTCACTCACATCTAATTAGTAGTTTTGTACTACAGATTCTGAAGGACTCGGAGCCAGAGCTATGAGCATTATAACACCCTGATTTCACTCATTACATTTAAAAAGAACATAATTCTACTGTGCAGCTTTCTATCCTTGGTTCCCATCCAAAAGTCTTTTCTTTTATAATGTTGCATAAGGGTGATGGGAGGATGATTTCAGCACAAGTCACTCATCTGTTTCCAACAGATACAGTGAAAAGGTAATTTTCCATTTTGAGACAAAGTTGACATTCTTGTTACTGGAACACTCATGTTAGTGGAAACAGCAGAGCATAAACATTCAGATTTGTGTGGGTGATATCGGCCTCTGGCCCCTCTGTCTCAGACTGTCCTCTGGCCCCTGGTTTGGAGACATCTTTCCTTTCACTTGATTTTTCATTGTTGTGATCCAAGCAAGTGCGGGAAAATTAGAAGGACTGGGTACTCAGTAAGTATGAAGAAAATTTACAATAATGATTTGTTTCTTTTGCCTGCTGACTACAAGATTTCTATTAGACATCCAAATGTGTGTCTGTGCCATTGAGGAGTTATGCCCAAAAGCAACTGAATTTGCATTGAAACTTTCTAATTATACAAAATCTAACATCACATTCCATAATGTCAGAATTATTTTTCTGACTTTCTCTCTTTACTTTTTAAAACCAGAAGATACTTAATCTAAAATGATGCATTACCATGTCATTAAGGTTGCAGTTTTTGAATGCACAGCAGTAAGATGTCAAACCAAAGATTTTGACAGTATAGCTATTTGAAAGCACATAGGTTGATTTCAACAGAAGTTAAGGCTGCAGCTATGTATTCCTCCCGGACAGAATCACAGTCCTATGGGGGCTTCAGTTTATTAAATTGTGTGGTTATCAAAATCACATCTATAAAGTACATTCTTTGCAGTGAATTAAAAGGAACACTCACTCAAATAAAGATGCATTCCCTCTTTTGCTTTCAGTGGAAAATATGATGCCTTTCAGACTCATTTCTCTGGCTGTCTTGCCATCAGCGTTTGCTCTCCTATGTATTTTCAGAGCATGCCTAAAGGCTTGCATCACAAAATGGTGGCAGAGGACCTACTGCTCTCCTTTTGCCAAGTTCAGCAGTTATAAAACTCACCTGAAATAAATAACTTCTCCACTGAATATTACTCTGTTATACCCAACTTTCCATATATCAAGGCTCATAAAGTGGCATGTCTCTGCATCTTCAGACAGGTGCTTAAGCCAAGAGGCAGGAGGCATTTACTGTAGGGACAACTGCAGCTGTATCTGCAGCACGGGCCGCTGTGGATTCAGCTGCCAGACATGGGTGCCCAAAACAGGAAAAATGCAACTATCAAAAGAAGCTTTACTTTTTATTGAAAATGTAAAAATCATGTGAATCATGTACAATATTTTCTCATAAGGAAAATTTTAGCTGTTCCATAACGTTTCACAAAACTGTAAAACATTTCACTTTTTATAAAGACTTTTTCATAAAACAAAGATAAAACTAAAGTAGCATTACAAAGCTATTTTCTAAATCATCAACAGAGAACTGAAAATGTTTAACAGATTAAACAGATTAATTCATACAAGTGGCAGGAGGAAGAACTCTTCCATCTGTAAATCTGCAAAAGGACACACAAAGGTATAGAGGGGCATGGGTTTTTTGTTTTAAAACGTTTAAAATCAAGTGACATGTTAAAATAGTACAGACGTGAATTCATAAGATGGTACAAGTTCTAGGACTGCATTTCTCTACACTACTTCAAACAGTGCAACAGTGATTCAGTGTAAATCTCTACAGTGTTTCATTGATTCAATACTTGTGTTCAAGTATGTGTCCATGAGAATGATCAAAATCCCTACTTAGCTATTTTAATTTTCTTGTTTATAATATAAATTACAGTAGATTATCCCCTTCAGTATGTTTCTAAATAAAATGAACTGATTTCACAATACATTCTGTAATAACCTGTTCAATAATGTTAGCTTACTCACCTTAACATGTGTTGCAAAATACACAAGATCATTCTGACTCTGAATGCCAAAAATATAATAAAATTAAAAAGGGCTTTATTTCCATATACAACAAAACTATTCAGCTAAATTAAAATAAATTCAAGATAACATGACTATTTTGTTTTGGCAACAGAGATGACCCTACTGAAAATAAACATTTAAAATAGTAGTTACTATTTTTGAAAAAATCTGATAAATGTATCCAAAATTGTTCATATAAAAATTAATTATGAAAATGTCAGAGAATAAAACAAGTTGGCTGTCTAACCAAAACAATTAAGGATGTCTGGCAGGCAAAAATAAATTAATTTGATTAAATTATATGTAATCTGATAATATTTGGTCTGAAGAAGCGTGTGTGGGGGTGTGTATGTGTGTATGTGTGTGTGTGTTTATAAATAATAAGATTGCAAAGAGCTGAGTGTCATCCAGCCTGACAGAGGTCAACTCTTTTGTTGCATTTTTTGCGCATAAAAGTCCCTGCATGTCTCACAGCATCGCTGATACCACCTCATGTCTTGACAGAGGTTCTTCTCTCTTATCACCCTGCAGTACACCGGCCACTGGTCTCCCAGGCACTTGAATGTTAAAGCAGCTGTGAAACAACAGAATCAAATATATATTACTGTTACCTTTATTAGTGAAGAATCAAGCAGCAAAGCTGACATGGACAACAGAGGTGTGTCTAGGGAAGGGAAAGGAGAATAGATGTAGATATTCAACAAAAGAAATTAAAAAATATTCCTCCTGCTGTTAATATTTTCAACATTAAATTTTTTTAAGGCCAGCTTAATTTATGAATTGGATTAAGTTGCATTGAAACTAATTGGTTTAATGTCATGCAGCTGCCTTCTCATAAGAGAGTGAAGCCCATCTTTCTGCCCTGTGCAAAGGCAGGCTGGGGCTGGGGCAGGGCTACACGGGTGATGTGGAGCCAGCTTCAGCAAAGCCGCACAAAGCTCCACTGGAACTGCCCTCAGTCTGAGACACAAATTGCTACTGGAAAAACATGAAGCCTCAGCTTGAGTAATCCCAGAATGGTGTTCTCAATACCTTTATAAAGGCACTTTTCTTAATTAGAGGCAGGTAGGGAAATGTAGGCATTAAAGCATGGGGACTACTGCTGGTTTTCTGATCAGCTTTTGCTCAAGAAAACCAGGCTGTGTCATATTGTCAACAAATGGATGCTGAACAAAACTACATGATGTCTTACATCATCTTTCTTTGTAAGTGAAATAATCTACGAGACCTTTGGTTTTGCCTGACTTCTTTGCTCAAAGGAACTGAAATATATTATCTTGCTAACTCAAACACTACTGATGCAACTCTATGAGGCGCTCTGATAAGGCCTGGAGACAGCAAGTCCCATGGTACAATTCAGAATGCAAATCCATTTTATCTAGAAAAAAGAAACAGTATGGAATCAATATCAGTGGGTATATTGGCAAATATACTTGTCTAGGCCTAATTATCACATTTTGGGCTTCTCAAATGCACAAACACTGTGCATTTCTTAGCTTCCTTATCTTTTTCTCTCCTCTTCAAGTACATTTGTTTTTTTTTTAATTGTCTTCCAATAAATTGGTCTGACTGCATCACCCTCTTTTTAATCACTCTAATAGGTCTTCCCTCCTCCATGACAAAGTCAGGCTATTAATCTCTACCTTCACATCTTTCATGTCTTACCTTCACCACTTTATTCAGGTTGCTCTATTAGCAGGTTGTTCCTTTCTAACTGTTGGAATCCCTCACTACCAAATTCTTCCTCAGAAACCTTCTAAAATGACAAGGACATCACACTAGCCTAAAAAGGCACTGTTTGTTTTAATCTTCTCCCAAACTTGTGGTAACTATTTTCATTCTCTCTAGCAGTTATAAACAGTCTGATGCAGAAGCCTGACCTCTGTTGTATGCCTGTTGTACAAAACAGGTGTATTTTCATGTGTGTTGTCTTTTTCCTTGTGAAGCTGTCTATTAATCCACCCACCTGTTTTGCTTACAAAAGCTTCTCACATTTTTTATTATAGAAGGACCCTGGTACCAAATTTGGATCTTTGCACATTCAGCTATTTAAGCTGTAGCACATACTTGGAATTAACATGGGAAAACAGTGAAAAACAGGGCACAAGAAACAGACATCATCCAAAAATCATCATGAACACTGAACTGAAAAAAAAGTCAATCTCGTGGAAGAGTTGAGTTACTCTCGGTTTTTAACAGAAGAGAAAGACAAACTGAGAACATATTTGTAAGAGTAGAGATGATGCAGTCCACATCAGCTTCCACTAGCCCTACCCCTGAATACAGAGGATCTATACTGCATAATAGGAATGGAACTGGAGGCTAAAATAATCAAAACATTCAAGGGCAGCATTGCATTATGTATTTTGGAGATGTTAATGTTTCCACCAGATTGGATCCTGACTCCTGCTGGATCGGGTTGCCTGTAGATTACTAATATCAGTGCTACATAATCCATTCTATGAGAACAGCATAGCCCAATCTCGTGCACTTCACATTAAGCCAAATTTTAATGAAACTGACACTATTTTTTTCTGTGAAACTGTGATTCACTTTATGACACAAAGCTGCTTATACCTCACCAGAGGGAGAGAATCAGTGATGGAGCGATGGCCTCTTGCTTCTGAAAGGTCAGTTGAACAAATACTAAGTATGAAGGGCAACCGTACAACAGTGAAATAGCAAAGGAGAGGGCCATAAGCAACAGCTGCCACCTTATCCAGAAAACTGAAACAATGACTACTACACCGAAATGTTTAAGGGTTAAAAACTTCAAAAAGAAATACCCTTCAGTGACTTAAAGGAAGGATTACGTTACAGCCTGAAATGTCAGAGTTGCTTTCCATGCAGGAGTAATCTCTTTGACAGGAGGGTTTATCTCAACAAGGGCTCTGGAAAATTAGCTGGAAAGGGTATCCTGTCTTACAACAAGTCTTTGAATACTCCTCAGTCATGCTCAAGAAACAGATGAACAGTTTGGGGAGCTAACGGTAAACCATCATCAACAACCCACTAGGTTGTAACAAGTAACAGAATTAACAGTTCTGTAGTTACGCAGTAACATAATCTCTTTAAGACCAACAGAGACCCGAGCTCCTCCAGGAAGAGCAGATCTCTTCATGTTAGCAATTTTCCTTCACATGTCCTAATGCATAGATCATAGACATTTCAACTGAAGAAAGTGGAAAGAGCTACCTGTATTTGAGGAACAAATAAGGACCTCCTTGACCTCACAAATACCCTGAGAACATAGTTTGCAGAGCTTTTAAAGAGAAAACAAGGTATTTTCTTACTTTAGAAATGTTTGATAAAATTGAGTAGACAAATATATATAAACATATATAGCATGTTTATAAGGTCTCCAATATTAACGGATTTTCATTTAGGATGTTTTGTGTCCATAATATCGTATAGTCCCATAATACGGTCCATTCTTGGATAACAAAACCCTTCAGCATTCTGAGGTACAGTTTTTGATGTGCACACTAAAAATACCCTCTGTTTTTAAATTGGGATTGTCATTACCCTATGGAGAGAAAGAACTAAACAGAGATTTCCAGCAGGAACGTGTCATTTTGACTGCTTACCTAACCTGGGTGATGTTATCGTGTTAACATTAATTTTCTCATTGCAGGGGTGGAGATGACAGGGTCTGTAGGCTGCAGGCTTTTCTGAGGAAAAGCATTCGTTTCCATGCCTTCCTGTGATCTTGTGCATGCACTGGATGACTCGGGACTGCATCCCTTTGCCACAGGTGACAGAGCACTGGAACACACAGAAGACACACATTCACTGGAAAGATATTTTTACCTGTAAACCTGAAGGTGAAATGCCAGCCCAGGTGAAGCCCGTGGCTGCTCCTTTGTTGTCAGCATTCCAAGATTTATGCCTTCCATTCTGTTAGCTAAATGAAAATAAATTTTTTAAAGCACAGATACGTTGGCAGTATTTATTGAAGGACTGATTCCAGCATCCTGTTGCTGTAAAGGTCCATTTTGTAAGGCCTGCAATGAAACTGAAATGCAGCAATGTGCCTGAAGGGAGCAGGGGCTGTTCTCCTGTATCTGTATCCTAATTTACTCTTATTAGAGATGCAAGGGATAGAAAACCCCAAAATGCTCACAGATGCTGACAGAGAGTAGCATTTTTAATTAAGACATTACTCCTGCCAGTGCAAAAGTGCTCTTTCTACTGAGCAAAGTTGATGCCTCCTGTCTTTGCATCACATCTTCACGTTTTCACGTGTCCCACAAACAAAACATACAATGTGAGACATACTGCCTGGCCTATAATCAACCTTCCTATCATCTTGCTACAGAGAATGAGGTGAGAAAACAGAAGAGCTGAGCACTGTTAACGATGGTAATGTTCTACTTCTAAAACAGTAAAATAATATATTAGAGTTAGAACTTGGGCAGTGCAGTACAGATGCATAGAAAACCTATTACAAACCAATAAAATGCATGCTTTCCCTTCCAATGATTTCTTGTGAATTAATTTTCACAGGGCATTAATTACTTTTGTGTCCGTTGACATATGTTCTATTGCTTTAAGTACAAATTCATTCAGAAAGTTATATATTTAAATTTGCTCCTACCTGCTGATAATTTTGACTCAGGTATAGAGGACATGTTCAAATATTAACTTATTGCAATGAATGATATAAGCATTGGCTGAAAATTTATGCCACTACATCCACATAATTCTGAAACTGTTTTTATTATTTTAAAGTCTCAAATACATGTCCTTGGAAGGCTTCAGGAAACAACTAAAAAAAGTACTGAAATGGGACAGCAAGACAAGAAGAGGGTGCTTTAACAAAAAAAGTTTCCCAATCATACTGTCTCAAGAAGGAGAAGTATAGTCTACTGCAAAGAAAGAATAAATTTTGAGTATAGGGAACACTAAAGGGGGTTTTTCCCTTTACTTTTGTTACCTATGTGCTTTTGACTGATGTTTTAAATGCTGTTACTAGGAGGAAAGATTTACACATGCCAAATGGGACATAGTGGGCTTGTACCCAAATATGTACATCAAGAGAAGTAAGACTCGTGTTTTGGACTCATAAGACTCCAAAAGAGGTATGGGACACTACGATATACACTTGAAGGGTGTTTTCACAAGGGACAGAATAAGGTCCAAAGCACACTTCAATTTATAACCACATTAAATCGAACACTGGCATTCTATAAAGGCAGCAAGTGGACTTGATTTTGGACTTCTGTTGTCAGTAAAGTATCTCAGAAGTAACTCCATAAAGTCAATAAAGAACTATAATCTCTTGCAAAGTTAATCAGATACAGCCTGCATGAGCCAAGGCATTCAAAGATATTCAACTATGGATACATAAGTTTCTATTGAATAGCAACCACTGCTTAAAATATGAACAAATATGCTGTTTACAGGAGGAAAACCAGCTAGTACTGAAGTCTTTGCAAAGTAGAAATCTGTCATCAACTTTGAATTTAGTATACTGCTTTTAAATTGCATGAGAAAAAGCCTCTCAAGAAAATTCCTTCTCCTGAATTCTCTGCCTTTTCCCTACACAACTAAAATTAATCTGAATTCCTATAATGGAGATCATTATGCACATGGTAAACATGTAAAATCACATATATATAAACTCAAATTTAATCACAACAGCAGCCAGAACATCGAACTTAACCTTGCCAAAATTCAAGCCACTTCTTGGATACCTCTCTCCGTAATTTCAAAGAGGTTTATCTTTGGAAGATTTTAATAGAATAGCAAGTGAGACAATGGAATAGCAAAATTTGAAAAAAAAAACCCAACAAAACCAACACCTCAACAATACAAAAAACTCCCAAACCTGAGAATAAAGGAAAGATCAAGGTAATCTGATGAAGGTAAATTGAAGATAATTTTTAAATATTAAATCTTAATTTAGAGTAATTTTGCACATTGTATTTTATTTTTTCCCCTTCAGTAAAACACTTGCACATTTATTAACCAAAGTTGGCTCGTGAGAGCTTGTATCATATGTGTATCTTACCAGCTACAGAAAAAGAGAACAGGAGATGCAGGTGGATCTGGTACATAAGACCTTTCTAAAAACAATTTACCTGCCCTTAAACTTTGGTTATCCTAAAATGCGTAGGTGCAACCCAGCCATCTGGAGTACTGGAGGGGAGAATGGGATCTGAAAACATTAGACTTCTGCTGACAAAATGGGTTCCAGTGGTTTATCTGCTAATTGATGATGCATAACAATTCATGCATGCAGGTGCCTTTGTGAAGAGCACTCTGGCAGCAGTCACACCTTCCGTGAACCAAAGGAGCTCTGGCCTGAAAGATTCTTGTGACTGCACCTGGGACAGCATGCAACAAGCAGACAGATCTCTTTCTCAGCTCATCAGTGTTCAGACCCTGAGCTTCTATGCAGAATTTGGCAAGATTTTAGCATTAAAATCTCAATTGGTGTATTAACATCTGTTTAATGACTGAGCTGCTACTGGCCTTTGTGAGATAAAGAGTGTTATGAAGCATTACAATGTAGTTTTCCATCCAAAGATGTATACACCTTGCAAACAATTAATTTTAGTATTGCATGACCTACTTATCAACATTGCAGTTTTAGAGGGAGAAACTGACACTAAAGGATGATAAAATAAACTGTTTCAGTCCATATAGAAAATATAACTATGTGGCAAAGCTGAAAATAAATAAATTTGCCTTATGTTTTAGCTTCTTTTCTTTTCACAGAAATGTACTGATTTTTAACTTTGTATTTATTCTTATTTTATAAAACTGAGAACTTTATTAAGTTCTTGTGTAATTAAGTCTTTTAAGATACTTGGGGAAAACTGAAGTAGCAGGGCTACCACACTGATTTGCAATCCAAAACTTTCAAAGCCAGTTTGATCAGTTTACAAGTAGAGAGGACTTTTCAAACCACTTGTGTTTTAAAATCAACCAGAGATCTGATAGTCAAGCTTTGTTCTTCCTCGTTCACACATCATCATCTCCAGTGTCTGATTTCAGAATTAAGAATTCTACTGATTGGAAGCTAGGAACAAACAAACATGGTTTTACCATATCTATATTATCTCACATTCAAAGTAGTATGAAGTAGGGAAAACACACTTCAGGTATGGCATTTAGCAGTGCATTTGCTAGCTACACAAACAGTGAGATTTCTGTTTGTCTCCATGAAATGGTCTTGAATCTGAATTTGTGCTGCATAGACACCAGCCACTGCTGGTATAACTGTGAGCTGTCACTGAACGAATATTGGAGGACAAAAGGCATCCATAATATTTTTCTTTTTCACTCTGCAAAGGTATGGACTTAGTTCAGTTTCACTAGGAGACACCTCAAATTCTGCAAACCAGCTAGATGCAACTCAAAGCAAAAACTGATGCTCATATTGATACTCATTTTAGTGCATATGCATGGGTACATTCTAGCTGAAGCAGACTCTTCCAAAACTGTCTCCTAAGTTTGCCTCAATTTGAGTATATCTCTCACTGAAAATATTAAACCTCAGGCAAATACCTCTCACTGGATGTGCAGATGGCATATTTTAGGTAGCACTTCTGGTATGTAGCTAAAGTCGCATAGCTTCTCTACACTTCTGGGGTTTCTAAGTTTAAAAATGTAACAAAGTTTTCAATTTACAGGAAACAAAAACTGCTTTCACTTTTACATATTCAGCAGTGAATTCAATCAGAAAGCAATCTTTCAAAACGTCTTGTACTTTCAATGATTTTTTATATATATATATATATATATGTATGTATACATCTCACATATATAAAATTTACAGAAAGTGGCCACTCCAATCTGTAGCAACTTGCATCAATTCATCAGATCTCAGATTAATTTCATCCCACAGCTTTTATTACTAGTGAATGAAGAATACTTTTCTATAGCTCTTCTTCCTACCCCCTCCACCTCACAAATGTCACGCTTGCACATGCTATACTTTATTTTTGTGGTGGTTAATTACATTTTACTTCTGACTGTTCAGATGACCTACACTTTAAGGCCATGTAGCTTATTAGCAAAAATTCCCGTAGGACAACTGTGTTCGTAGATTTAGACTAAATGTTCTAATATGCAGCCAGAGTGTTTTTATGTGGCTGTTAATCTGTGCTTTTTGGAGACAGTCCTAAAGGTACTGTAAAACCATTCAAGCAGTAAGACATGTAAAACATTCCTGTTAAAGATTACAAAAAATTCCTGGATAAATATAGTTAGCAGCTATTTTTTTTGAAAGTTTTTTCTTTCTTTCAAATAAAATCTACCCACCCTGTTTGAATTTTGTCCTACTTTTGAACTTCTTTTAGACATAATTTCAAGGACAGAAACCTATGTGTTAAATATAACAATCCTTACACTTGGCATGAACACCCGTTACCCAAGATTCCTTCTTTCTGTTCCCTGCCAAAGATATATATTCTGGAGAGAATACATATTCCCAAGGCCAACAGCTGAGGAAGTTGCTGTAATGTGTTAGCTGCTTCCAGCTGGCCCTCATAAGAAGTAGGAATTCCTAAATTAAGGGAAAAATTGTCACTGGCAGATAGTAATGGTCAAAATGCATCTTTCTGCCAAGGCAACAAGAAATTACTGCAGAGTCTGGTACAATCCACAATGAAAACCTCAACCTCTGACAATATTAACAGAATGGATTTGGACAATTTATTTTTGAGAATAAATGGATTGTTCAATAAAAGGTTTTTACAAGTCTAGGTAGCATTCAAAGTGGAGAGCTATGTGCTCATAAGGAAACTCAGTGATGAGTTCTACTGGAAATTGTTAGCAGAGCATTCCTAATCATTTATGTATAGGTTCATCAGTTCCAGCATTTAAGCGCTTTCAACCTTTTCATAAAGTGAGTGTGAAACAAGGATAGCAAGCAATCAGACTTAGTAACAGGATTCATATTTGCTGATGTGCTTGCAATCTTTTCGTGTAACTTGTATTTTTATGAAGTTTGCTTTTGAAGGCAGGTAGTAGATAAAGTGGTGCATTTGTTTTCAACAAAGATTGTACTGAGTTTAGCAATATTCTTAAAGGTTACCTAAAGAAAGCAAATAATCTGCAGTTTATTTAAAAACTTTTTTCTTTTTTTTAAATAAAGGCATTTTGCATAGTGTAACTATGAGGGACTAGTGGATCTAAACATAAGATGAAGTTTGAGTTCTCCCATGCATCATTTCCAGGAAGGTCTTTCTGCCTCTCATTTCTGACACACCCAACACCTCAGTATGTGAATGCCAAATTTAAAATTCAGAACTTGTGCTAAGTTTAGCTGAAAAAATTCTGCTGTTGGTCTCTCCTAAGTTTAGCAAGTTTGAGTTGCCCTTATTTAATATTTCTTTTATCTTCTCCCATCCCCGTGCCCCCATTTTTCCCCCTCCTCATTTTTCTTTCTAGCTCTTCTTTCTGGAGTAAGATTTGTATTGGATAGCTGTACAAAAGAGATAAGATTTTAAGGCAAGATAGACAGAGTCCCAGCTCACCTTTGATAAGCTGGGCTAGAGATAAGGTTCTGGTGGAGGAAACCCTCATCACCTCAAGAATATGGATTTTTCTTTTCTCTCTCTCCTTTTTTTTTTCTTTTTTTTATAAATCCTTGTTTGCTTTCCATGTGGAACGATTCAATTATTTGGTATATGATGAGAAACTGCCTTTGCTAACAAGACATGAAGCAACTGAAAGTTTGCAAGTAAAATTTGGTTTAGGAAAACTATGTAGAATTTGATGTAATATTATTATTGATGAAACAACAACCAAACAATTTTTTCTAGGACAGTAAATAAAAACCTATACTTGAGAATATCTTTACTCATTTACTCTGAATCAATAGTGGGGTTTGATAGGCTTCAGTCATAATAGTTTCACTGGACTCAGCTGAGAAGTAGCAAATTCTTTGCCTGTATTTGAAACCCAGGTTCACTTTCCCAATTTCTTTCTTGAATGAACTATCAAAACACAGCCACCCACTTCACAATTTAAAAATCTTGACTGTCCCAAGGAAACTAGTTTTTGTTGTTAGGACAGTTGGACTTAACGGTTCATTTAGGAAGCCCACTTAGAGAAGTACTGGTGGGACAAGAACCTCCTTAAGCTCAGGGAAGGCTGATGCCACAATATAATTTTTACTGAAGTATGCAAGGGACAGGCGTTAAGACCCTTGCATTTTGATGGGAAAATTTCCTGCAAGACTAGAGAGTTTTCTAACATGGCACATAGGACAGATTTGGATCCTTCTGGAACCAGAAAAAGCAAAAGGAAAGGGGTATTTTTTTCTGGTGGATTCTTCTATCAGCTTTATACTGACTTAAAAGCCTATATCATGACCATTTTCCTTTCCTCCACAAAGAAAAATCTGATTATGATTGTATTATTTGCAAAAAAATACTGAGATAAATGTTCCTGGAATCTTAGAAGTGAAGAATAAACTTCACATTAAGCTGCAAAAAATCTACGTATGACAGAGTCCTGATCCATAAAACCAGCACTGTATTAAAGCCTTCCACCCTGCCCAGCACCCCCTACCCCCACAACCCCCCTCATTCAAGGAAGGTATCAGCATTTTTCTCTCACCATTAATGATCTATGTCAAAGCATGGAGAAAAACTGTAATACCATAATAGACACAGGAAGCCATGCTCCTCTATATGTTCCAGATGTACTTTACTTTCACATAATTTTCAACTTTGTATTTATACTTTCTATAGATCTATATTTAATACAAAAACTCATTCAAGTTGGTTTGACAGTTGGACTTGATGATCTCAAAGGTCTTTTCCAAAGTAAATGATTCTATGATTTTAAGTTTTAAGACCATTTTAAGCATACTTCCACCTCAAAAACCAGTTCTTTACTCTTATTTAAGACCTTAGACACATAGTTAAATAGTATTTGACATCAGAACAATGGTGGATTCTACAAGAAATAAGCTGGTGAATGCTGACAAATAATTAATTACACATCAGCATTCTACATGGCTGCAGTACTCTACAGTAAAAAGCAGAGATGTTCAGATTTTTTGGTAATATACACATGTATCATCAAAGAACATCTTTTAAATTGCAGGGCAAGCTTGACTTTTCTGTAAGAAAAGTTAAAAAAAACCCCAGAGTTGGGAAACTGGTCCAAAACTGAGGTCAACAGTTTCACCACCACATTATCTCTTTTTTTCATGTAAAGGTGCCTGGCAAAATGTGTATCCCTGCTTAATCTTAAATGTGATATACTCTCTAAATTGACTAAAGATCTTAACAATTTATAGATCCATAGGGCAGTCATAAAATTATTTTCATGCTTCTCAGTGATACGAAGCCTTAGCTTTTACTTTCCCAGTTCTGTAAATTGTATTTCTCTTTCACGATTTGTAAAGACAATACAGATACAAAGCTGAAACCAAATCTTTTAACTTAATTTTTTTCATTAAGTAGTTCTGTTATGGTTGTTAAGATTCTGAGATGATGGAAGTGAAAGCAAATGGTATGAGCACCATTTCTTTACAATCATTACCCTCCAGCCAAGGAAACTAACAACTCCAGTCAAGAGCACTGTTACAAAACTATGGTTTGCTTTCAATGTCTTTATGGATACTTTATTAATTCTAAAGATACTAAAGGTTTGCCTAAGGATGTATGTTACTTTTAAAGCATGTCAGCAAAGAAACTGGAAGGAGATAATAACTTGTTAGAGCCATGTGGTGAAACTAGTTGCGCAGATGCAACTCATAACTGTAAGAGGATTCACACTTAGCGGATTAGACTCAGTATTATACTGCCAGCACTTTATATAAAATCCTTTATATGACGTACTGTATATGTTACTGCCTTTAGTGCTTGGTGATAAATAAGAGAAACAAACAAGGATCTGGCGCAGTTAGATTTGAATACCTCATAATAACCTTTATCTTTCACAGAATCACAGAACAGTTGGGGTTGGAAGGGACCTCTGGAGATGATCTAGTCCAACTCCCTGCTAAAGCAGGGTCACCTAGAGCCGGTTGCACAGGATCTTGTCTAGGCTGGTTTTGAGTATCTTCAGAGAAGGAGAATCCACAGCCTCTCTGGGCAGCCTGGTCCGGTGCTCTGCCACCCTCAAAGTAAACAAGACTTTCCTCATATTCTGGTGGAACTGCCTGTGTTGCGGTTTGTGTCTGCTGCCCCTTGTCCTGTCTCTGGGCTCCACTGAAAGAAGTGTGGTCCAATCCTCCTGTCACCTGCCCTTTAGATATTTGTAGACATGGATAAGATCCCTTCTCAGTTTTCTCCAGGCTACACAGGCCCAGCTCTCTCAGCCTTTCCTCACAAGGGAGATGCTCCATCCCCTCATCATCTTCACAGCCCTCTGCTGGACCCTCTGCAGTAGCTCCCTGTCTCTCTTGAATTGGGGAGCCCAGAACTGGGCACAGCACTCGAGCTGCAGACTTCCACTGAAATTAGTTGGCATATGTCATTATGGACTGATGAAAATGAAGTCTTAAAAAGAATTTGAAATATTAGTCTTTGAGTATGTAGTTAATTGTTCACATGTATCACAATGCTGGCCTGCCTCTGTGTAGAAAATTTTCCACGGAAAAGCATAGCACAACAGCACAAAAATGTAATTAAAGGATTATGGCATTTCTAATAAAAAGACAATTTGAAGAACCCATTAATGACATTGAGGAAACACCATAGGAGGGGAAAAAAAACCTCCAAGAAACCTCTTTCTTTTTAAAAATTTCTACCATTTTATCTATTTACTTTCCAGAAATCAAAAAGGCCTATGTCAAAGAGATGTTTTGTACCACATAAAATTAAGTATTTGCCTTTAAATAGCATCACACTATATAACACTTGAAAGTTTTTCCAGTAGTATTATAAGTAAATGAAAGAGCTCATCCCTGACAATGACTTTACTTCCATTCATGCTTCCTACCAAATTTTAAATCATGAAGATCTCAGATTATAGCAGGTAACTCAGCTAAATGGATATGAAAGAGACAAAAAAAAAAAAAAAACCCGACAAAACCCCCCCAAAAAAACCAACCAAAAAACAAACCACAAAAACCCAAACAAAACACCAAAACCCCAGCAAATGAATTTATGAGGAAACTGAACCCTGAGGACTTTTTTTTAACCTGAAATACGATAGAATCACAGAACTCTTTAGGCTGGGAAAGGCCTTTAAAGATCATTGAGTCCAACTAATATTGCCAAGTCCACGACTAATCCATGTCCCTAAATGCCACATTTAGAATCATAGAATCATTTAGGTTAGAAAAGACCTTTGAGATCATCAAGTCCAACCGTTAACCCAGGACTGCCAAGTCCATCACTAAACCATGCCCCCAAGCACCCAATCAATGCATTTTTTAAACAAGTCCAGGGATGGTGATTCCACCACCTACCTGGGCAGCCTGTTCCAATGTGTGACCACCCTTTCAGGGAAGAATTTTTCCCTAATATCCAATCTAATCCTCCCCTGATACAAGTTGAGGCCATTTCCTCTTGTTCTGTTGCCTGTTATCTGGGAGAAGAGACCGACCCCCACCTGCCCACAGCCTCCTGTCAGGGAGCTGTAGAGAGCAGTAAGGTCCCCCCTGAGCCTCCTCCTCTCCAAGTTAAACTCCAGATTCTGCAGCCACTTCTTATAAGACTTGTGCTCCAGACTCTTCACCAGCCCCGCTGCCCTTCTCTGGACACGCTCCAGCACCTCTACATCCCTCTTGCAGTGAGGGGCGCAAAACTGAACACAGGATACGAGGTGTGGCCTCACCAGTGCCAAGTACAAGGGGACCATCACTTCCCTCGTCCTGCTGGCAACACTGTTTTAGATACAATCTTTCACACACTCCAGGAACTTCCTAGACTGTTTCCTCTCTGCTGTACTGCATTTCCAGGAGGTATTTGGCAACTTGAAGTTCCCCATAAGAAAAAGGGCTAGCGATTGTGAGACTTCTCCCAGCTGCTTATAGAATATTTTGTTCACCTTTCCACACTGGCTAGGTGGTCTGCCTATAACTCACATCATGCTATCTGCCTTTTTGGCCTTCCCCCTGATTCTTACCCATAAACACTCAACACTACTGTCACCATCATTCATCTCTAGACAACCAAAAACTCTTCCTAACATACAGGGATACCCCATGGCTTCTTCTTCCTTGCCTATCCCTTCTGAAGAGTTTATTGCCATCCACTGGCAGTACTTCAGTTGTGCAAGTCATCCCACCATGTTTCCATGATGGTAACTATGCCATAGTTTTCCTGCTGCACATTCCTCCTGTTTGTTGCCTGCGCTGCATGCATTGGTGTAGATGCACTTCAACTGGTCAATTGATCCTGACATCTTTTTTTGGAAAGAAGCCTTAATTCCTACATGGCCATTCTCAGGCACTTCCATGGTTTCTAACTCACCAATAACCCTTGCATCTTTGCTGCCACATGAATCTCCATCCCCTACCTCCACTGAGATGGCAGACTGAAGGAACTACCTAGCACACCATCCCTCAAATGATGCTGTGCCACTCCTAGGCTTATCTTTATCCAGCCTGGTATTATCCCTTTCCCCCTTAAAATCTAGTTTAAAGCTCTTTCCATGAGCCCTGTTAACTCCTGGGCAAAGATCCTTTTGCCCCTTTGAGACAGGGGTACCCTGTGTGATCCCACATATGGGTCATTACTTTTGAAATAAAAACCTCAAAAGAGAAACAAAACTTCCACTGGTTAATTTTCTCTTGAAAATGACTACACACATTCTTCCTTGGAATAAAATGGATTTCCAGAAAATTATTCAAACTAATTCAGTATTAGGAAAACCATAGTGACGTGTAACACTTTCATTATGTACGATGAGGTCACCCAAAAGCATGAGTGTCCTGAGAGAGTTATCAGAAGGCCGGGAGATCGACAATGTTGACCTGAATTGTTGTCATCCTGTGACAGACTTACCAAAGAATGATCATTACTTTTGGGTGAACTCTGTTTTATGTCAACATTATTGGAAGTATTTGTGGCAAGATTAGATGAGGGAACTCTGGAGGTTAAACAAAAATCTATGAACAACAGCCTGAAACAGCACAGATAAAGCAGGAAAGTAAATCTTTCTTACAGTATTTTGAAAGACATTATATTGCCTTTAATTCTTTGAAAATGGTAAATGAATAATGTTAAGTAGCTACACTGATTCTGACTTGCCAGTCGGAAATCACAGGCTTTAATTTGAAACAATTATTTCAAAAGAAACTTTCAAGAATTACTTAATTACATTTTTGAAGTATTTTCAGCTTGTAACTAGTTACAAACTATTAGAAAACAGTAACAAGTGAAAATAATGATTAAAACAAAATAAGAAAAAATAACAATAAATACTTTTGTGACAAAATGAGGACTTCATAGAAGATCAAGTTTACTGCAAGAATGAACACCTGAAGCAGTATTATCTACATTAACTTCATGAAAGACAGGATAAAAAAATGCATGAAAGAAAAAAGTTTTCCAACACACAAAAATGAATTAGATCCCACAAGAGCAGGAGGATTACATAAATTCTAACAGAACCCAAGCAAACCAGCTAAATTAGTTACATGTTGTCGGATGATACAGTCAGAGATGCTGAGGAAAACATTTGGAAAGAGAGAGCAATGAGATTAGAGATAAAGATACACCAGGCAAAAGAACGTTTACTGGACTGACTCTAAGTGCTGAACTGAAATGAATTTTCCTGCACACACTGACAGATTTGGAATGACTTGTTAGCTATCAGAGAACAAATCTAGGCCTCATCATGAACAGACTGATGAAATGATTTGCTCAATGTATATCACTAAGCAAAAGCAAGAAAGAACATTAAGACAGAAATTAATGAACATGCAGTAAAAGTCTATGCTTAGATAGAAAAATGTATGTGGTTTCAAATGTCAGGGGACTGGTCTCCAAACTGTGGGACCAGCCATAAAAACTCAGACAAACTGCAGTGTTCTCCAGTTTATATATTAAGGTGGTCTTATAATGTGGACTCAGGTACATACATCAGTTATTGTAAAGAGACTGGAGATCCTTAAGCAGAATGGGCTGTACATACGCAACGTATTCACTTCATTTAAGTGAAATTCTGAGAAGATAAACCAGAAGTTGCTGCTCTTGTTTGTGTTTTCTCCCTCCTTTACCATCCAATGTTACTTGCAATTCCACTAGCTCCTTTCTTACTTACTTGTGATGTTATGTGATGGTATTTTTTGCACATAAATTCAACGTAGCTCCCTGGGACACTGAAATTCTGACAGACAGTGTGGTCCCTATCTTACAAAATTTTGTTGAGAATAATCTTTTTAGACAGAGCCTGACTGAGCAAGAACTAGTGTCAGCACAAGGACACTGAAGGGATGATCAGTGTTACTACTCTTCCTCATCCAGAATAGTCTGGGATACACATCCTGCTAGTTATGCTATAAAGTTCTGCATTGTAATGGTTGTGTACTAGAGTGTAGGAGTATATATTTTTACTGGTAAAGTACCATTTATCTACCTGCTGAATCATGCATCAGCCTTCCAGGAGACTCCTTGTTCAAAGATCCCAGTAGCCTTCAACAAAAATTGGTAGTAACTTCTGGGAAAGCACACAGTGAAGTCCTGGATATAGGACATTACTTCTATCCAGAAATTCCCAAGAATGCTTTTCTTTATTTAAATCTATGTTTATATGCATATGTGTGCATTAAGTCCCCTGCAGCACTAATGCCTGTCCTGGCACTATGAGGCTCACAACCACAAAAGTTTGGGAATTGGTATTTGGCCTAATCTAGACTGTGCTAGAATGGCTTGGAAGACAACAGTGGTGGCAAAGGAGCTGATGGGAAGCTGCTGCTCCTGTCCTTTGTGACTTCGGCCTTTATAGCTGCATGACACATCTCCTGCTAAGTGTGAACTTTTCTCCTTCACCTGGCCTTGTTTGCTCCAAGAGATCACCATGTCCAAATGTTGAATGACAGCTCTGAGCAAGTCTTAGCACAAGCACGTGGGTTCCTGCTATCTTCTCTGTAGTAAAAACACATGACTTATTTCAAAAGCATCCTACTTGTACTTCTTCCTATAATAGTAGCTAAAGTGTGGGGTTTTTTTCTTTCCTAATTCTAGTTTTTCAGTTTTTAATTCACTTTTTTCCTTTTGAAGGTAATCCCCATCTCCTTTTTAAAAATGAGATCCAGCATCAAAGTTTAGTGTTACAATACAAATGCACATGTATGATTTTCTCTTTGTGGAGACATTCAGTAAATGCCATGATGCTTAACAGTTTAACCAAAATTTCTGCCTGAAGGCATACCTTTGTAACTCTCTAGAGTAAAAAAGAAAATATTTTTACCATTTGAAATATTCATTTTTTTTACTCCATTGTGATAGTCAAAGATGATTTTTAAAATGTTAAAAAAATATTGTTATGAAATAGCATTTTGGAAATCTGATATATGCAAATTTTGGACTCCAGATTACGACACTCTTCATCACAGTTGAAAAGGACCATTAATGCTAACAGACAATATCAGTATTTAGGCTGCCACACACCCACATTGTCACTTTTCAATAAGGCTATATGAAGAGTAATTTCTTCAAATGCAGTTGTTTGTATGGAAAGAAAGGTGTTAGATCACAAAGCGCAGTGGATGCCCTGGATCTCTGAGTCCAATGTACCACTAAAATAGCTATCACATCTATCCATCCTTTTGGAAAATGCCAGATTGCTAAATCTGGCCATTCAATACTCAGCTAGACAAGCTGCCAGTACAGAAGGTAATTACAGAAGGTAAAGGAACAGTTAGTTGTCAACAATAGAAAACAGCAAAATGGAGATTATGTGTACAGCACAGATATCTACAGTCTATTCAACTTCAGATAAAATGGGCTGCATGGTATAGTGAAATTTTTTTGTAAAAATCATGCCAACTGATGAAGTAAATTCTGCTTCACTAGAAGTAAAAGTCTCCTTTGATGATAGTGTACAATATAATATTGTAGTACACAATACTAAACCAGTAGTACTCTCACACCAGTAAGCCAGTGTCCAACCAACCATACTTGCCAATTTTAAGGAGTGCCCAACACTGGTAAGGCAAATAGCAGCCAGACTGCTTCACTTACAGCTATAGTTGCAGGCTGTAGGTAGAAGCACAGAGGATATGGCTGGAAGGAGCACTCAGAAAATTTGTTATGCTGGTCAAAGGTTCAAAATCTATGCCTGCATACTAATACTAACAATATTTAGTTTTGAAATACTGCTGGCATACATGGAAGAAATGTCATTTATTTATAATATAAAGTTTTCATTTACCTATTTTAGCAGAGTTTTTATCCTTTTACTTCTACTACTACGAAAAACCTAGCTTGTTCAGGTGTATTTCAGATCTGTCTTTTTTTTTTTTTTTTTTTTTTTTAATTCCTAGAATTCCTCTGTTAATCTTTATGAAGGTGACTTAGAAGTCAAACTTTTCATTACTGATTTCTGTCTCTAGCATGCATCTCAGCATGCGACCCTCAAAACCACTTACTAAAATCAGCACAGTTTAAAGCAATTCCATACAATTGCTGAAATCGCTGATGTTACCCTTTTCTTTCTCAGGCAGGCAACAACAGTGACTGTGTAAATTAATCTCATCTTTGCCCATACTACTCTTTCAGATGGTACCCTGCAGCATGATGTACATCATGTAATGAGGTTGTGGCTGTACAGACCCGTTTAAGCATAGGGTTTTATTCGCCCCTGCTACATGCCGCCATCTTTCAGGCATACTCTTCTAGCTACGAGGGTTGGGGGTTTTCTCATCTGTTGCCCCTCTTTTTATACCATCTCTTGTACTCCATGAGAAGGTCATTACGGGCACCCACTTGTTTACTTCTTGAAGGGAATGTTCAAAACAAATGTGTAAAGGCTGTACCTTCTGCTCGAGACCCTCTCCTAGGACGCATAGGAAAAAAAAGAGCAGCTGTTAGGTGGATTTTAAATTTCTGTATTCTTTTTTTTTCCTTTTCATTGTCTATTTGATTATATAGTTCTCCCCGTTTCATATCACTTGTCAGGTAAGACTGTAAGCATCTTTCAGCAGGAACTGTAAGCCTCTTCTGTTCTTGTTTGTTCTTGGGGCCTAGCATGGCTTAATCCTGATGGAAACTATTGATGTACCACAACTTAATTTTTTTCTAATATAACCCCACTTACAGAGAATGCAATTCATAGAATCATAGCATCGTTTAGGTTGGAGAAGAACTTTGAGATCATCAGGTCCGACTAATAACCCAGGACTGCCAAGAGACAATACGACATCTGCCCATTATTACCTTTTGTTTCCAGTTTGGCATTCTCAAAAACCTTGCTTACCCTAAAGAGGCTTGTAGCAGAAAACCAGCAAAGATGTGTCAGCAGATCTAAGAATGATACCAGAATTTCCCATTTATGTGTAATTTTGTATCTGTGCAAATTGGGTAATGTCTACTTTTAAAATCCTTTCCAGTCTCAACAGTGTTTTAGCCTATTATTAAGGGTGGTCTTGTTCTCTTTTTCTAGAAACTAACATGACACTACATTTTTTCCAGGCAAAATACTACAGTACATTGATCTAAAAAGACTTTATCTGAAACAAATGATGTTAATATTACAGGATTGGTTAGAAATGTGCAAAAATCTCCCCACTCTCATTTCATTATATTGACATCTTCCATACAATTTGCTCATACTTCATTCCTGAAACAAAGACATACCTCATTTGCTGGAAACTAACTGTATAATTAAGTCAATATAAAAGTTATTAATGTGATGCCAGTATTATTTTGACTTCTATTATTTCACAAAAGTCCCATTATTTCTTTGTCCATAAATCTATTAATAGTGTCATACTTTGACTCATGGCCAGCACTGTTCTGTTCCCAGAATCTAAAAGTGCTAAAAATTTTGGATGGGGATCCAAAGAATAAAACCAAGGTTAATTACCTTGTCAATAAAATTGTAACATCAATATTATCCAAATTCTACCTTTTTTTTTTTTTTTGAAGGAGATTAAATCAGTAGAGTCTATTTGCTATGGAAATTTAGGGTTCTTTTAAATGTTTAAGCACACAGTTTAAAGGTTGAATGTCCCATGCTGTTGAATAGTTGTCAGAAGAAGAATTTAGGGGTTTTTTTCCCCCCTCTATTTTCACATGTTCTTTGATTGGGGTAGAAAAGAAGCAATCCTCATTACTGACAGCTGCTTTTTGTAGCACTCAGGAGATTTCTCTGTGACCTCTTGAGTTCACCCTGTCTCCCTCCAGCAGCTGGAGACTTGACTTTCCCCCCTGTACACAAACAAACTTTCTAGAGGGCACTGTATGTACTGTCTTAAATAAATAATCTGGAATAGGCCAAGAATTCTGGTACTCATTGGTGTAAAATCCAAGCAGTTGCTTCAGATGTCCTTTCAGACTCACTAGAAAAAAAAATGAGCAGCTTTTGTTTCTTCAGGGTATAGACGAAGCGAACTCCATGCCAACTATTGGGACCATTATCCTAGGCTCTGCGTTTGACTTCTCTGCGTCTCTGGTTTAACAAGTAGATACTACTTAGAAATTCTGCTTCTGTTGCTTCTTTAGTTTCTGTTGTCCTCTTTCCAGCTACCATAGCTGGACATATACCATATTATCTTCCCTAGTGTCCTCTACACACACTCCATATTTCTTTGTTATACAAATGGTTGCTCCTAAATTCTACTCCATTGTCCAGTATTTTGATCCTATTACCCCCTGCTGAATCTCTCCAAAAGTTTCTGGTATATTATCATATCAAACTTAAGCTTTTAATCATTATTTTAACTATTATTTTCAAAACCCACTCTTCAAATTATTCTCCCTTCCAAAACTGATCTTTCCTCTCATGCTTCATTTATACCACCAGTGTTCTGAAGATTCTAGATAATAGCAAAAACCCCTATACATAACTTCCTACATAAACTAAAGTATCCTAGATCTGCCCTTTGAGCACATATGCTGTTGACCTTTAAGTCTTTTTTGGAGAATGACTTCTACAACGATGTGAACTTCTCTAGTAAGCCAGGCAGATGTGTAAATGTGCAGTTCATATGCATTTCATTTCACCTCTCTGCTGCCTACTTCTTTATCCTTAGATGATGAATACCTCTGAGCATGACCCTGTCCTCATATAATCTTGAAATGGGTAGCAATGAGCAGCTTAGTAAAGGATGTTGATAATACTAAGACTGATCTACACCTCACCCTTACTGGTGCTATAGTAGCCATGAGCTATGAGCTTTCCTCATCTGAAGGTAACTTCTAAATTTTGAAGTATGGTATTCCAAGAATAGTATTCACTGGGAAAAGACAATGTATTTGGTAATGTTGCTAGATGCTGGCTTCAGAAGCTCAGTTTGAGCCTTTATTCTTTACTTTCTTATCATACTCATTTTCCTCACAAGGGCAGCCACAGAACCCAACTTATGTTAGAAACAGCAATGTTCAGCATATTGATTCACCTTGCTGACCTAAGAAATATTAAGGAGTTTAATGTTGCATACAGGTTATACAGCATACTTTTAGATTAAGTAAGAGTTTTAGAAGGATTGATGTGTTTATTGACCTATTGGAGCTTGCAATTTTGGTCAAATGTTCTTTAATCTTGTATTATTGCTAAAACATTGAGCTGAAAAATTATTGGATCCCTATGTGACTGTATATCTAAACCAAATTAACTCCATTACAGCACTACTATGATTATTACTAATGTTATATTTTCAGTAATAGTGCAATTTAAGCTTCATTTAAAATTATGCCTTAGGAGTTCAAGGGGAGCAGCAAAGCCAATAAGGATCACATTAAGCCTCTTTTTTCAATGTGTGAGAAACGTCATTTAAGTTTTTCAAGCCAAGTCTTGGCATTAGCTTAGGGGAACTTGGATCTGCTCAAAGGAGCAGCCTTCTGTCAATGTCAAGAACAATCCTAAAGAGTAAAAACAGTGAATGCAGAAGGCTGCACTGAACTTCTGAGTTAGAAACAAACAGTGAGCAAAGATTAACATTTATCTGAGCTTTCCATTTGTTTCCCCCATTGCAGACATATTAACATGTATGCCATGACTTCACGTTGCTATGTACTCTAGCAGTGGAATGGAATAGTAACAGGGATAAAAAAAGGAAATCCAAGTATATTTTAAATTGAATTCACGTCTCTGTAGAGAAATTAAAGTACCTACTTTTTGGTATAAATATTGGAAAATCTCAACTGCACAAGTCACAGTCAGGCTGTATGTTAGCTGCAAAAAGTTTCATCAATTCCATATAAAATATTTCCTCATCTCCTAATTTCTAAGTTTAAAGTACAATTTAGGTGCCTGTGTTACAGCTTTGATTGTGGAAGGAAAGCAGAACATACAAGATGTCAGTAAATTTTTAAACAGGAAGAAGTAAGTTCTTGTACATTCATTTATGATGTGGATGTTTGTGAAAAGTAGTGAATTAGAGAGTAAAGCTCTTTTCTACAGAGGGCACTGGGAACACAGTGTAACTGTATTGAGCAGCCCCACATAGCCTCAGCAACCGGCTTTGACTGCTTCAACTAAGAAAGCAGATGGTCCTTTCTTCATAGTCTACTCCCTGCTGGTGTTAGTGCTAAATGATGCAGGTTTTTACTGCAGTTCTGTGGTATGGAAATGCAAACAGCAAAGTTAATTGCCAAACACATCTTCTTGTAATAGTAACCCTGCTAGTGAAGGTTAGTTGCTTCTGTTTAAAAATTAATGGTTTGCGCTTTTGGAGTAACTAAGGTAGGGCGGTTATCTCCTAGTTTTTGTGAGGCTGACCCAAAATATTTCCAAATATTTTAAATTATCTCCACTATATATATATATAAATAAAAATAATTTGGCACTATCCTTTATCCTTACATGTGAAAAAAGTAAAGAAAATGAAATAAAGTTATGTGATAGTGACAATTTGTACCCCATCAGCAGAAAATGGGAGCTCCCAGGCAGAATTCTGTGAAACACTAGTTGCCCACAGAGTACTTGCAGCTAATTCTTGGAAGGCTGGCTAGTCATACACTGCTGGCTTTAGTCCTTGTTTCCAGCTGTTACATCACATGAAAGACAACTAAAAATACATTAAATACTTCTCCATACAAGCAAGTTAAAAACTGCTGCAATAACATTAGGCACTGAAAGCAGAGGTGTTGTGTGCAAAGTTATGAAGAAAAGCAAGGCGGGGGGTGGGGGTGGGGGGCAGGGAGGGAAGATTTCAGCCTTTCTGCTAAAGTGTGATCTGTGATATGCCAAGAGAAAACCTTGACAAAGGTCAATTTCAGCGTGTTTTGGGTATTCAAAACTGTAGCAAATGTTCAGGATGCCAGTCCAATAACATATGTGATCATGGATCTTACCAATATTTTCTGTTAGAGTTTGGCCTATGTTTATGTAACTCACTGAAATCAAAACCCATATGCCAAAGAAATAATGTACTGACAGTTATGTGGAGTGTTCAACATAGACAGTAATAGATGCTTCCTAGATATTAAATGGTCTATGTGAAAATTTCACAGGCTAAAGGCACTTCCTTTGAACTTATTTGAAACACAAATAAAATGTGCAAACACAAATTAAAGAAATGTGCAGACTGTGAGGTTGGAGTGAGATGCAGTTTCTGGAGTTGTTTGCCTGTCTATTGACAACAGTAAATTTATACCAGATTTGCATGATATTGAAGATTCACCTCATGCTTCCTTCATATTTTGATACTTATCTATACTGTGGTCTCTGTGTGGCTACGTGTTTCAGGTTGGGTTTTTTTAGCTTTACTGTTCGCTCAGCTAGGAGTCTCCTACACTTCTGACAAAAGCAATTCTTACAAAGAATTCAGCTTGCAAAATGTATTATGCTGTGGGGCACAAGTATGAAGGATGCCTCACCTTAGACCAGTCTCCCATTCTCCAGATGTAGCATTTGGAATAGTCCTCACAGTCCTCTGCTTCTTTAGGTCTTGTGGACAAAACACATTTCTTGCGGGGATTGGTGCACCTCACAGTCCGATGACGTACTCCCTTACCACATTTTACAGAGCACTGTTGGAAAAAGATGTTTTTCAGGTTTCTACAGAAGTCATAGTTACCCCATTTTATCCACTTCTACTCACCTCTGCCAAGCTAACATAAATGTTTCGAGACTTCAGTGATTTCCTGACTTCCAATCTTCAATTGCATTGACACTGGACTTGTTAAAAACTTATAAATGAACAAAAATTCCTTATGGGGCAGAATGATAATTGTTGCATTTTCAGCTAAAAATATATAATTGGATCAAAAATTATTTGCTTAAGGAAAAACTAGGCTTTTGGATAAGAAAACATCTGAGAAGTTATGACTAAGTAAGTGCAAAATGTTATACTGAAAATAGCAGGCAATCTTTGTTCTAAGAATTAAAAGAAATATAATGAAAGAAATCTAAATAATGTTCATAAGAATAAGATATGAAGCAACTTCAGGAAAACTCTGCTGGTGTCATAATAGACATTTTCTGGGAGGGAAAAAAGTTAAAATGGAAAAGTAAATATTCTAAAACTATGCAAGATTCCAGACTGATTTGAAAATTCAAAGTCACTGCACATACAGCATGTGAAAACTCTCTTCAAGTCACTCAGAGTCTTAATCTATGTTTTTTTGGTTTTTTTTCCACCATTCCCATTTACACTGCCAAAAATTATGCCATTTCCTTCTCAAAACATTGTCACTGCTTTTGATCATCCCACTGCTTGCAGATCAAAACTCTCCTTTGCCAAGCTGATTATAACTGCAGGAAGCAGTAATGGTTAGCTTCCAATATAATGGTGATAGTACGAATGGTCATGGGAAACACTTCACTCTTCAAAATATATTTACTACTTCCAATAAAAACATGCTCACTTATTTCTCATCTCTCAAGTAAAACAAACCAACTAAACAATCTGGGTTTATTTCTTGCACCTCTGTAAGTGAATACCATTCTTCTCACAATGAGCCCTCACATTCTAAACCTCTGGTACCAAACCAGAAACTGCTGCCATTTACTTCTCTTGTATCTCTTTACATTAGCATCTGCTTTCCATCTTTGAAAACATTCCCTATGTCTTAGCTCTTCCTTGCTTGAGGATCAAGGGGTGCTGCTGAGCAAAGGAGCCCAAAGGAGGGACTGCACCCAGATTTAGAAGCTACAATTTGTATTTTGAACCCAGAGGGACCAATAGCACAGTTTCTGGTACAGCAGGCAATCAGAATTGCTTTTGCTCTTCCAGTGCAGAAAGAAGCTCCAAATAACCCCTTCAGCTTGTCCAGATGGCAGCGATAACAACAGTCTTCTTCCTCCACAGTCAATTACTTTTAGAAGCAGTATAGCTTTTTAGAGGAAGAAAGCCGAATGGACATGGACATTAAAAGATCTGAAATTAATAAAGCTGCTTGCATAATAATTACATTACACAGCAATGCTTCAGGATGCAATGCATGCAAAATCGTGTTATTTGCAAGCCCTTTTGCCTACTGCTTATGCTGTTCTTGGATAAAGATGAAGGAGTGAGAAGAGAGAGGAAGGGAAGAAAACATTCTCCTTTGCAAGCAGCTCCCCTTATAGCCTCTCTGAAGCAGAAGGGCAGAGCAACCATCTGCTGATCAACATGCCTTGGTACAAAGGTATGTCAAAGATATTCCCACTCTGAACCCAAGGTCTGGCAGTTGATAAGCGATGGCCTTAATTCCATTTACCCCTAGTTACCCACTACTACAGTCAAGATTATACGTGCTTGAAAACTGGTCAAAATAAACTTTTTCAGGACATTAACTAAGTAAAATGTAGTAGTTTTATATGGCTGGCCTTCCCAGCCCCTGACCCCTTTGCCAAGTCATTGCATAAGGACCGTGAAAATCAGCAGGCTGAGCTGTGCCACTTGCTGCTGAAAAAAATTATATTCCCAGAAAATAGTAACACATAAATAATCACTGTGGACTATTTGTATAAATAAATGCAGCACCTCAGACCAGACTCCCGCCTCCCACACAGTCATGCAGTCCTGGCCTTCGCAGCGCTGTGCAGAAGTGGGCTTTGGTCCAAGGCAATCCCTCTCCCTAGCTCTGATCAGGGTCCCATTTCTGAGCTGCTGCGTGCAGGCTACTTGTCTGTTCTGGGTCCCTTTACCACATGTCCTTGAACATGGAGTCCATTCTGTCATCATCCATCTGCAAAGAAATGCAGGCAATGCCGTAACAAGAAAACAGGAAGGGAAAAGTACCACCACATCATCTTACTCTCTTGCTTACCAGTACACACTCCCAAGTAATATTTGAGTATCTTTCTGCCTCCTTTTAAATTCCCTTTGTTAATGGACTATTTATTAATTTAACATATTTTACATTTAATAAGATGTTCATATAATTTCATTCCCCGGCCTATTGTCCCTATGTGTTCAGAGTACTCTCCTTTCATTATAATTCCAATTAGAAAAGCTCCAAAATATACATACATTTTAAAGATAACAGATCACTCATCAGCCTGTCCTTCTCTATCTATATGACTATGTCAAGTGCATGCCATGCATGTAAAGTCCAGAATTCTTCGAAAATACTCTTATATGACAGAATCACTCCCATGCTCTTTATTTATTGATTTAATGCTCAGACTTATTGCTCTGGAGGAAGTATAAGGGCTCAAGCACTTTCGTGTTCTTCAGGGTCAGTCTTAATTCGGGTTCTGTGGTTTAAATCACAGCAGCAAGGAAGGCTGGTGCAGCTTGGAAGAGCCTGCATACCTGGAGAGCAATTGTTCAAGAATATAATTTTCCTCAAATGTTCTGTAGCTCCAGATTACGATTTTTAAGGGCACTTAAAAAGGGATTTTAAGCTCTGCCACTGATGCAGTACACAAGTGTATCCCTGGAGACTTAGATCGCAAGGTAGAGTTTTTAGGAAACAGATTTAACAAATTTGTTCCAACCTTCTGCCACATTTTTGCTGTACAAAAATGTTTTAAGGTTGCTTTTTTTGGTTGGGTTTTTTTTTTGGGTTTTTTTGTTTTGGTTTTTTTTTTTTTTATTATCAGTCCAGAGCCTCAATTTGCAAATCACAGCCTTTCAAGATAATGCATTATAGTTAAGGATACTTCTCCAAGTGCCAAGAACAAACAAATAGTGATGCAAGCATATGCTTTAGTTACATTTCTGTTGAAAGCTAACAATTTTTGTTTTGTAATACTCATTATATTTTTCCACATTTCTCAGCACAGCATCTCTGAGTAGTAGTTAGCAACATTTAAAATGTTTCATTTAATAAGCTGGAAAAAGTACAGAACATTAAAAATTTATAGTTGACAATGACAACGAAAAAGATCAGACTATTCCATTTCTAACCTTTAAGTGCACAGTGATGTTAATAAAGTAAAATAGAGAACTGCTCAAGTACGTGCATAATGAGATACAAATAAACCCTTCAAAGTGCAATGCCCTACTCTGTGGAACTCCAAACCTCTATGGCTTGGTTTTGCTGAAAATGTATCATACCTAGCATTTTATCAATTTTAGTATTTCTTCCTTTCTGAGAAAGCTAAGTCTTCTGGCTCATTTTACATACTTTCTTCAACAGTATTTGCATTTTATTTACTTTGCATTGTTTTCTTTAAAAATACCATCTACATCTCCTCCAGATGACCACAGCAGACCTATCTCAGTGCTTACTCCCAGGGATGCTAGCCAGCTATTGCTAGCTGCTCTTGCCTCCCTTGAAAGGTGGCAGATACTTTAACCAAGTCCACACAATACTTGGGGACTTCCTTAGTCATAATTCTTAGCTGCCATATGGAAATAGGATGGCAAACTCCTGTCAGTGTGCCAGCCTGGCCAGCTGGTGCAAGGGGCAGGGTGCCAGCTCAGCTGCAGGGACACCAAATGGGTTGGGCTTTGAGGGCACAGGCTGCAAGCTGCAGATGCCTCCTGGGGCAAAATTCAGAGAAAAAAACCTACTCCTGCTTCTGCCACCATTCCACCATCAGAGGGTAGTTCTGCCTATGGATACACATAAAAAGGGATGGGGGGAGACGGAGGAGAGGAGCAAGGGGAAGGCTCTCTATACTTCAAGTTGCATCAATGTAGAAAACCCAATTGTTTTCATTAATTAATTAATTAATTATTTTATTTATTTTTATTGTACTCAGAGCTTACTAAAAGGTTTTCAAGGAGCAAAGCCTTGACTGAACAAACCACTAAAATTGATCATTAATTAAAATCTATATTAATAGTATTTAAATATCAATCTCATAGTACATATCAGTCTGTAAGAACACCTTCTAAGGAAAATAATGAGCTGCTGTATCGAGTAAGAATTGATTTAGTCTTGGTGTGTAAGGGTTCTCTTTAATTAAAAGTCAGGAGAAACAATAGCCAGTGTTTCTGTTTTCCCTGCATTTTGCATTGTAACCTTTTTGGATATATGTATCTACTGCACATTCATTGCCAGAGGCAGTCACCTCTCTTAGCTCCTAAGATTTGTACATCTAGCTATTAAAGTTTAATTTGACTAAATCACTATTACCTGGTCTGGCATGGCTGCTCATTGCACTTGCGGATCTGTGGTTCAGGTTTTGTTAAATATTTGCATTTCTTGTTGTCCACAAGACTGATATTCTTGTTCATAATCTTTGTGCAAGAGACTGTTGTCTTTCTTTCACCTAGTAAAAATAAAGCCGGTATGTGGGGAAAAGAGAAATATGCAACTTTATTAAAAAAGGAAGGACAAAGGTATCTATCAGGTACAGCTATTTTGTGGACAGTTTGGCTAAAAGAACTGTAAAACCCGTACAAGAAAATCAAAGCCAGCAGGCAGCCTAAGAGAGATATTAAAGTTTGAAGGGAACAATGTGAGTTTTCTAATCCATTCTTTACACACCACTGTCAACAGAGTTATGCTGCTTTATTCCCATAACTATTCATAGCCTAAACCTTAGTCTTACTGGAATAATTGCTTTTCTTTCTCAGCCACTGAGGCCCTAGTGTTGAGAAAAGTTTGCAGAAAAATTGCATAGAAATGTGTGGTTGTTAATTATTACATAAAAAAAGAAAGGAACGACAAGTCTTGCTTCTCCATCTTGCTTGAGCTTAGTAGTTCTGCCTGGTTCAGCAGTATACTGGCAGGTGTGGCTGGCCCTCAGCTAAAGGGAATCAGCACGTGCAACCTTCAGTGAGGAGCCTGCACTGGAACAGCGAACTAAACTGAAGGAACTGAAGAGGCCACATAACTGACCTGATCTGCAGGGTGATCCTTTAATGAATTGGGAACTGCCTGCAGAGACCTAGTGCATGTTCTGTACAGAAAACTTGCCCTGATGGGTGGGTGGGTTGGAGACTGGTGTGTCTTGAAGCTGGAAGCATTAGAAATCATAATTTAATGTAGTACCTACCAAAGCCTTAACTTGTAATTAGACTGGTACCTAACTTTTAGAAAATCAGCAATCCTTGAATTAAAGACTTCAAATAGCAGAAACCAGGTTCATAACCATTTATTCCTAGGGTTATGCTTTAACGCTGTTTCTGTCTGGAAGTTTACCTACAAACAGGGTGTGTGCAATTGCAGGGCAGACAAGCATGCAATGTTCACCCATGGTCAGAAAAGTGCCTGCGGGGGGAGCAGTTCAGTTATAAATGCTCATTACATGTATGTAATGTAATGTAGCTGACATTTTACACGGCGCTTGTGTATGTAACAGCACATGCAACTAATCTAAAATATGCAGCGTTTGAAATGTTTGACAATTCTTTCTGCATTTACATATACATCTATGTATTCATATTCTCTTCCACATACTGGAAGCTTTTCTGCAACACAGAAGGTCACAGACTAGTTACATACATAAACATACACGATACCATATGGCTCCATCAATAGCTTCATCCTGACATTAACGTTAAGCATTTAAGCAAAACTGCCAACATTTTTTATATCCTTTAATCAAATTCATCAAAACATTGATGTTAAAAATTGAAACACAAATATTTACACAGGGTACAAGCTGCAGCATTTTAATTTCATGACTGCTTCATATTTAAGCCAAGAACTAAAAGAACAGTTAAAATGGTGTTGTCTAAAGCAAGAAAAGTCACTTATATTTCAGAATATTTGCAGTAAAAATACCTTTTATGGAACTTTGTATTAAGTCAGCTATTTCAGACAATAACATAAAATGAAGGCCAGTTACAACAGAAAAATATGATAAATAAACATTACAGTACCACTTAAATATTTACTTAAGCATTAATGTAGAACAAATTACCGACATACTGCTTTTTGAGACTTCTCCAGATGATAGGTAACTTTAGAAATATTTGGGGCAATAATGAGAGATTGTGGTAGCATTATTATTATCCTAAAAATACTTCAGGAAACTGTGAAAAGCATGAATATGCCAAGTGAATAGGAATGCACTACTAAGAAACAGAGGATGCTACCAACACCACGTAACAAAATACCTTCAGGGAAGAAGCCTTCTTACCAAACCACAAAAAGCATGTTTATGGAAACTACAGTATTCTGTCATGACACCAGGATTGTTCACAGAGTAAAAGGAGCTAGAACACAGTGTTCCTTATGCTGCTGTTATGAGAAAGTGAAGTGCTTCCAGGCCTTATTCAATCACAAGGTGCACTGCAGCTTTTGGGACTGCTGATCAGGGCAACCAGGACTGTTAAGGTTGTAAGCAGGAAATACAGGTATCAGAAATCAATATAGTATTTGTAGTGTGAGTCTGATTAATTGCACAAGATATGAACAGCTCTATAGATTGTGTTCATTAAAAAAACCTCTGAAGTGTTTTTTAGTGTCATTATCTATTTGAACAACTATCTTCTAAACAACAGTTCTAAAGGATTTTGTTACAGCAGTACTCTTCCTGTTTCAGTATTTGTTTTCATAGTCATATTTTGTTCTTGAAATTTCACATTTTTTATGGTTTATAAACTTAAACTTAGGAAAAATATCACATCACCATACTAATATCTGCTGTTGTAATATCTGTTCCATATGTTTCTGGATCATCCTCAACTCATGTTACTAACTGTACATATTTGATCTGAGACTGGGGTTCAGATTTTCTGTAGTTTGAAATGTGTTTTACAGATAATTTATCTTCAATAGTTCCAAATGCAAAGTGGAATGCATATGAACTTTATATTCGTGTTCTAGCTTTTGCACTTGCATTTCTTCTTGGAAACTGTGTCCTGAATTTGCTTTGCTAATTTAGATTTTGTTCCTTCACTACCATCTTTTTCTGTTTATTTATTTTGAAAATTTTCCTAGAGTTATCACTATTCTGTTAATATAATCAGGAAGCATGAGACTGAAGTATGTCCATCATTCTATGAAATCACACAAGCCACTATGAGGATATTACTTTTAAATATGCAACACTGACCATCAGAGTCTTAAATATTAATACATCATGTGTAACAGATATATATATGTAAACCCACACAGACCATATACACATATATATGCATATTGTATACACACATCTACGTATTGCATGTATACATGCATATTGTATATACAAATACATTTTTAAAATGTGTGTGCATATTTGTACACTTTTATTTTACCTCCTCCACATACAGCATCACAGTCCTCCCAGCCAGAATGTGTCCACATGAAAAGAGGCTCTGGTACTTTAGAGCTCTGATTCTCAGGAAGAGGATCCAGTGGGATTGTGTACTCATAGTGTAGACCATAGCTCTGGTCATGGAAGAGCAGCACCTGCAATATACAGAGAAGGAAAACCTACCTATGTACACAGAAACTGTGGAACACAAGCTCTGAACTGTGAGGAGATAATCTTGAAAAGCATGACAGAATGAATTAATGCTCTATAACCTTTCAACCCTCCTAATGGGTTTGTAGAAGAACTTAGTGACAGTATCCAAATCAAGATAATGAGAAAAAAATATTTCACTTAACATACAGGTCAAAAAGCTGTCCTTGGGAAACAAGGAAACAAAATTCACCAGAAATATAGAAGATGATTATGTCCTGTGATTTCAATGCTCTTAAATAGAGGTGGTCTTTCCTAGATGCATCAGGTTTAAAATTATTTTAGATATACCAGGCAACTTCTTGCATTTGAAGGATTTTGAATTGTGAAGTACTTCCCCATCATCTCTCCTTCCTTCTTTCTGGTGGCTATCAATTTTTCCTCCTCTACACTGAAATGCATCAGAACTCTACTTCTTCCTGGAGAACTTGGCAACTGCAATCCTGAAATGGTGATGCTGTGCAACATTAATTTGAATCTCTCTCCTTAAGTGGCACATCAACTTTTTATCAGATTTGTAGGAATGCTGAGACCTTCCATCCCACCTCAACAACATGAAGATTTTTCTTGGATTTCAATGCATTTTTTTTAGAAGTGGGCTGACAGATTTATACATATACAAGCAGGTGTATAGATTCTTCTGGATATAAAATCAGGTATACCTTACACAGATCTCATTTTCAGGAGCTTGGAAAAAATAAATCAGTTACCATGCTATGTGATAGCAATCAGGTAAAAAAACCCAATCCATATTGTATTACCAGTAAATGTAAAGGTGATGTTGTGGGACCTTTGGCTGATATTTTCTCCCAGAGACCTCTCCGAACATAATGGACAGTGGTCCCAGCAATATTGAATGTTCCTGAATGCTCTATCTTCCAGTCACTATTGATTGACTGTTTTCCAGCATCTCGAAGAGCTGCAAAATATATGAAAAAAGTCCAATATGAAAGGTGTCTGTTCAGTAGTGATTTGGGCCTCCTTTCCCTTCCTGTTTGGATAATTTAACAAGAAGATGAAATCACCTGACTGTTTGCAAAGATATTTATGGATCCTACTACACATAAACTTCCGTTGGAACATGCTTCAGAAACACTTTCTGGAAGGAAGGCTTGGAAAAAACCATGTGTGTTTAATGTTACTTGAAGTTAACATCAGTGTTTTAATGCCTGAAGAGTCTGACAGGCCCCAATGTAATTCATAATTTGATCACTGAATTAATTTAAGGCAAAGGAAACCTCCTCTATTCCCAGGGTGGTCATTTCTATAATCCATAAAGGCATGGGAAACACAATTTTCAGAAGACAATCTTGAAGATTTGTGGATTTAGGGTAAAACTTAAAAAAAATAAAAATAATCTAGTTCTGAATTCTTTCCCCTAGAATTTGTCTTTTTCTCCACCTTAGAATGTGACAATACTACTTTCATTCTATTTAAACGCTTATTTTACAGACTTTCACCATATAATTTGATGCCTCTAACAAACATGAAAAACTTGTTCTTTTTGGCTAAATCATTCCTCTTGTTCACTTAATTTATATTCAAATGTATCATCAAATCAAGTATAATATATCTCATACATTGGGACACAGGATTTTATATTAGTTTAATACAGTAAACTTAAAAGATTCTTCTGTGAAGAATTTGTAATTTTATTTTACTTTATTTTATTTTGTTCAAATCAGTGATTTGATCAAATCTAAATAATCATGTGAAGTAGAATATCCTTGAAGTCACCTTCTGGACAAGAAGTTTTACACATTCTTCATCATTGAAATTGCATGTTTGGCATCAGACTGTTGTAAGAGAACCTCAACAGTTTAAGCTTTGTCCAAAATGTCTTTTTTAAAGTTGTAAGTTAATGTGAGTCACTCCTGTAATCATCTTCTCTCCTATTCATATTTATACTGTTATGTTTTGTTTCTATGGGAAACAATGGCAACACGTCTATGGACTGGCAGAAACCCAGTTGCGTAAGACACCACTGATGTCTACCACTGCAGCGCTGTGTAATAAATGTTAAGGCTATAACATATATTAATGCTGTAGAACAGCCCTGTACTAAAAATAACCAGTAATTTTACAAGATTTAAAAATCGGTATTTTAGGTTTAAACATTCTATTATTAATGGTTATTAAGTTCTATGCATTGTTTAAACTGTAGGGGCTGATCCTCTTCCCAGTGGAGAAACAAAACAAATGTACTCGAAAGCGCTGAGGTCCAGTTGGGTCATGCTGCTCAGATGGAGCAGCATCCTCTCCCTGGAGAGCAGCGGGCCTTGCATCATTTTGTCTTGTCTTTAAAATGAATGTGTGTGCCACAGCACGCAGACATGCAGGGGACTAGAATCCCAGCCCCAGAACACAGAAATACGCCTGGTCTCGCATTTCCTGCTTTCTAATACCTCACTTGAGCCACAGGGGTTAAACCAAGTAAGAAAGGGTATCCTCAAGCCTAAAATTCAGGCTTGGATTCAGGCAGTCCAGCTTCTGTTCTTGACTCTGTCAGACCCCATATTGTAAGCAAGTTCACTGGGTTTTATTCCACTCCACACATGCACTCCCACTCTGCTTAGCTTTTGATAGAGGAGGATTTCCTGTACAAAGGAATGCATTACAGGAAGAAAATTCAGTGCACAGGTGTATCCTCTCTCAAGCTACAAAAAAAAAATAATAATCCAGCAATACATCTACAGCTAGAAAGACAAAGAAATTTGGACTGGGGAAAAAACTACTAAAGCTGTAACCAAGACCAAAATTTCAGTGCTAAAACAAACGAACTAATTATAAGTTATCTCTGCAGAGCATAAAATATCCATCATTACAATGGCAATTAAGCGATGATGATGACTGCAATGTATTTTTTAATTACTGTACCAGGAATATACACTCTTCCATTGTTAATGACGTATGAGTGGCTACATAGCCATAGAGGCGCAACAATTCACAGCAGAGCTATTGCATTTCCCAGTGCTCAGTGGGAGCAACAGTGCCCTAGTCCTGGTCTTCCACTTGGAAAACCTGTGCTGACTAATCCTGTTACTGTTTTCTATGGAGAACTGTAAAACGTACACCACTGTATTAACTTTGAAATTTTTGCTTAAGTTGAAATTGCCACACTTTACAGAGGGGTTAAGAAAAGAGGCATTTGTGCCAAAATAAGAGGGAAGTTGTCATCTTTGTGAATCATGAATTTTTCCTTTTGCTCTCTGCAAAATTTAGTCATACTCTCCAGAAAGGTACCAAATAAATGTAATTTTGACTGACCCTTATTTTCTCAAGGAAATACAAAAACTATCTGAAATTCAGTTCTAAATGACAGTACCTTCACTGATACCTTTTGTCAAAGAAGTAATTGTTTCACTTCCATTCAGGCTATCATGTGTTCCCTTCAAGCCATCTTTAAAAAATTAAGACTTGAGATTTGAATAACTTCTTCAAAATTTCAAATGAGGTAAGGCTGACTGGTCAGTAGTTCTCAGGATCCTCCTTGTTACCCTTTTCAAAATGCTACAATATTCTCTTTTCTCCAGTCACTGGGGATTAAACCTGACTGACATAACTTTCAAATGTGCTTGAGTAGCTTGGCAACTACATCAGCCAGCTCCCTCAGGACCCTGGGATGCATCTCATCAAATTCCATATAACTGTGTATGTTCAGGTTCCTCAGATGGTCTCAACTCTGATCTACCACGGGAGGCATTTGAGAGGTGTGGGAAGAATATTTAACATTGAAACTAAGGCAAAAAACTGTTGAGTACCTCAGACTTCTCCATGTTCATTGTCATTAGTTCTATCTTATTTATCAGGCTGTGTTTGTGTGTGTATCCATTTTCTTTAATCTTCCCTTTCTAACATACATGTATAAGCCCTTATTATTCACATTCCTTGCCAAATTCAGGTACAACTGTACCATAGCTTTTCTGATCCCATTCTTAAATATTTGAGCAGCATTCCTAAGTTCTTCCAGGAATATATGTTCCTGGTTGCAGTGCCTATGCATTTCATTCTCATACTTTAGTCTGACCAGGAGGTCCTTATACAGGCATGCTGGTCTCCCACCTTCCTTGCCTGATTTCTTACATGTGGGAATTGAGAGCTATTGCAATCTAGGAGAAATGTCCTTAAAGAGCTGCCAGCTCTGTCCTGCTTCTTTATCCCTGAGGGTAGTTTCCCATCCACTAATTCCTTAAACAACGGAAAGTTTGTTTTCCAAACATTCAGAGTCCTGGCTTTAGTGTTCACCTGGCCCATATCCCTCAAGACTGTGAGTTCCTCCAGGGCACAATCACTGCAGCCTGGGCTGCCACTGATTTTGACCTCTCTGAATAGTTCATGTGTGTTAGTAAGCAACCAACAAGGTCCAGTAACACTATTTCTCTGGTTGGGCTGTCTATCACCTGGATTAAGAAATTATACTCAGTGTGCTCCAAGAGTCTCCTGGACTGTCTACAGTTTGTTGTGCTGTTTTTCCAGCAGATGGTGGGTTATCAAAGTCTCGAGCCTGCAAGTGTGATGCTTTCTGTAGCTGAAGTAAGAACACTTCATCAGCGGGCTCCCCTGGGTCAGGCAGCCCATAGGAAACACCAACCACGAAGTCTCCTTTGATGGCTTGGGCCCTAATTTTTACCTATAAACTCTCAACCTGTTCACCACCATTTCTCAAGGGCAGCTCTGTGAAGTCAATCCATTTTTTTATAGAGAGGGTATTTGTTTCATCTTGATGTCAAATGGTTTCAAAATGTGTTGTTAAGCCATCTTCTGTGGCCCTCTGCATGTGAAAGGAAAACGTGTTTAGTTTCAGTGGACCCTGGTCTCTGTTATGGGACCAGGTCCTCAACTGGCTTCCCTTGAAATTACGCAGTCTGAGGGTTTGGTCCAATGTATTTTAGAAGTACTAGCATTGCCAGAAATGAGGGACTCAAAATTCTGCACTATTTGCCAGACCTTATTTGCTTTCCCACACCCTTATCCCCCAAAATGTGGTCCAATGTGTTTGTTGGTTTTTTTTTCTAGGAAATGTATTTCAAAGCAGAGATCAGACACAACACAACACGCTATGGACTTGGTACCTATAAGAGAATCAGCAATTACAATGTCATGCAGTGTTAAATTGCAGGTCCAAAGGTTCTATATCCCTGAAGGAGCTTGATCACATATTTGAGAGTAACGATACAGTTAATCCACTTCTGTAGTTCAGCTGAAAACAAGTAATTTCTTTCATTTCCAATTAGCACAAAATTTTTAATGTTTCAGATTTGAAGTTTTATATATATATATATATTATATTTATATATATATATATATATATAATTGTATAGTTATACAGCATCAACCACTCTTATTAATTCATTATGGGGCCTGGACCTGTCATATAAGTGTTTAAAAAGCTCTCTAATCTCAGAGACTAGTGTATCTCTTACACAAAAATACTATAATCTTCCTTTTTGTATCCTACATTAAGAACTTTTACTAAAAAATCTTTTAACACCTGCCAAATATAAATCAAAATTCAGCAACAGAAAAGGCATTCTTTTAGATCACAGGAATCTAGATAATGTTTGAAACATTTTAATAGCTGTTCTTATAGTATTTTTTTAAAAGTAACTGACAGTGAATAAAGTCTTATGTCAACATGGTGATAAACAGACAGGGTTACCCCTGCTAGTTTCTTTTTTAAAAATAAATCTCAAAATTATTTCTTAAAATAATAAATTCTAATTCTAAAGTTAGTAAATGTATGCCTTAGGAAATATCAAATTAAACTCTCCCCCTTTCCCCATACTGCTACAAATAATTCCTGCTCCTGAATACCCTACTGATGGAAGGAGAATCACAATTTCTTTCACATTTTCTTATATAACTTCAGTAGGGAGGAATACCTAATGTTTGGCTGTATCCCTGCTCCTACCTCCCCCAGAGGGGAGAACAGACAGGACAGACCTTGACAGATTGATCAATTCAGTAAATTTGGTTGCAAGTTATACCTTAGCTTTTTTCTTAGGATGCCAGAGCTCCTGTAACTGCAGCATATGCTGATCCAGCTCAGATAAGCAGCTATCTGATGTGTTCAGGAGGAACCCCTCTGAAGATTTCCTTCAACAGCACAATCTCACAATGATGCTACTGATGCGGGCTGTAGTTTTACCAATCACTTTAGCAACATCATCGCAGTTTCCAGATCATAGTGACTCTCCTTTCCGACTACCAAGTAAATCTGGAGAAGGGTATTTTATTTCGATTCCCTCTTTATTTGACCTGTGCTATACAATAGGGTTCAAAACTTCCCTCATTTTAAATTAGCTTCTACTTTGTAAGCCACAGCTCTTAGTGTAGATTGGATTATATTGTGTTCACAGCTGTATCTCTAATTATACAACTATCAATTGTATAATGAGCTATATTATTTAAAAACCTTTATCCTGAAATGTTTATATGAAAATTAGCAAAAATTAGAAATAGTCTCAGCCTGTATGGACTCATTTCAAGTACAGAAATGCACAGAGCAAAGTACTCTGCAACATAAAATTAGCATACAGAACTGTAAGATAGAAAACAAATCATAAATGTGAGAGAATTTAATCTGTATTACATTTCACATTTTTAATCACAGTATTTTGGAGAATATTCTTTCTAAGATGAAAGATACATTCCTTTCCCCAAAATCATTATGTTACTCCTGTTTGAAAATGTTCCTATTCAAAATGTTATTCCTTTTCAATTCAGGTTTTTATGCTTTCCAAATAAATGTCCTATAAGTGAAGAAATTTTAAATACCTGCTTTTAGTTATAAAAAGAAAAAAAAAGTGTAATAATACAGGTTTTAATTTAGAACACTGTAACAGACATGTTCCTGGTTCCCCATAAAGGCTTAAGAAAAAAATATTGCAGTGAAATACTTGCCGATCCTCATTCAAAGAGACATTAATGAAGCTAAAAAAAGTAAAACTAAAGTGAAAAGCAATTAAAAGCCAATTAGCACCCTTCAAAAATCAGCAACATGACTGACATTATTTCATGAGCATTAAAAGCATTACATTCTTTTTCCCTTTTGTAAGGTAAGGGATGACTCAGTTTGCTGCTCTTGAAAAACGAATTAATTTCCTGAAAAACAACCCCAACACTTATGTATTTTTGGATTATTTAAAAAATAAAAAAATAACAGTATTTATGTTGTCTATATATGTTAACACAGTAGAAACAGGGGAAAAAACCTCTCAAAATTTAGAAAACGTATCAATGAAACCTAAGTTATCAGTTCAACACTCTTACATTTCCATGTCTATGGTCTACTGGGGAACAATGAAATAATCCAGATCTCTAAATCTCCTGTGATATCTTAACAGGGCAGGTGCAGACCCCATGATAAACAGTCACCCATGGACAACTTAAACTGCCATAATTACGATTCACCATCTTCAACATTTCCTCAGCTGAAGTTCTGAGAACACACAGGTAAAAAGTTTCTTAAAATGTAGAGATTACTTAGGAGCAGAACTAATAGTGACCAACCAGGGAATTTTTCATTTAATTGGTGTGTTTCTCATACTAAGTCTCTCTCAATTTAAACTTGAGCAGTGCATGGAACAGCACCAATTATGATATTTCATATAATCATTAAAAACCTGTAGCAATAATAGTAACAAATTATTGTCTCCTACACAACAGCTTTAGAATTCATTAAAAGAGAAAACTTTTTTTTTTTTTTTCAATGAAATACAATTTCTTAGAGATGGAAAAACTAAAAACCTCCAAAATTAATTGTGATTAAATTTGTCCATTAAAACATTCAGACAATTCAAAATAATGCAACAAAATTCTGCTTTCTTAGTCTAATTTTAGAACTTTTAGTTGACTTTGTTGGTGATTTGCTATATGGTGGTCAGTGTGGTTATTTTTGTTGTCTGAGCACAAGTTATTCCACATTTCAGCATAAAACTCTTTTTGCTAGTTTTAACTTTAGTGCCTTCCTTATGAAAAATTGAAAATGTTAGAGATAAAGTATGTGGATTTTTTCTTAAATCTTCTAAATACATTGTTTGAAACATTCTCAAAACAAAATTAGATGAGATAAAAGTTGAAAATAAACTTATATGAAGAAATCTGCTATAACTGTTCTTTTATTTTGTTATTTCTACAAAGTTTCTTCTTCACAGACTTTTTTTTCCACTCAAGGGTTTTGTTTAGCCACAAAAGCATGTTCAGCTACCAGTATTCAGTGATGACCAAAACAGGACATGAACACTAAAACATATGACATTTACCTAAATAACTGTGAGCTGGTTTTTCTTCCACAACTTTGATTCTCCTTGCTCCTGCAGGTATCACCAAAGCTTCCACATAACCTAGATATGATACCAGATGTCCCAAGTTAAATACAAAAGAAGTGTAGAAAAGTCCAACTTGTATGTTTTTTCATTTCTTTTTCCCTATTTCGCTTTTAAAATATAACAAGTTACAATTTATATAGTAATGGCTTGAGGGTTCTTGCAAAATGTTGAAACAAGCTATGAAACTGTGCATTATGTGTAATATATACCTCATGATATAGAATCAAAAGCGTTTAGCAAAATAAAACAGAAGAACTAGTAAGGCTGGGCGGGTTGGGGCTGGAGGAGATGAATTTGTTTCTGGCCAGGTAGTTAGTGTCATCATCACTACCAGATGACCATAAAAGAATTCCAGCTTCACTCAGTGTGTAAAAAGAAATGATAACGGCACTAAAAACCAAACATCCTTCCATTGTTTGTGGTTTTGTTTTTTTTTTTTTGGGGGGGGGGGGTGGTATTCTTTAAAAAATATTGGTATTTTGTTCCTCATCTCCCTCTTTCTGCTTTAACACATTCAAACCCTGTTATGAATGACTTTAGTTCTGCAGATTAAATAACTTTTTAGTTATTTGCTTTACATTGCAATTGCTTCCTTAAAGTGTGAAACTCAGACATGCTGTTGAGCAATTTGCTGTGAGTAAAAAGGGGTGAAAAGGCAATAAAGCTGAAAAACACTGTGTAAACAGAAATGTTATAAAAAAATAAAAACATGTTTCAGGTTATCCAAGTGAACTTCAAAAAGTGGACAGTAAACTAAGTTTTTATTCCATGTAACTATATAATGTTCTGTAACAAAATATTGATCATTTACAGCACATTTTCAATAATCCTGAAACATGAAAATTAAACTGCTGCAAAGCAGCATTATTTATCTTTAATTTCTTTAAGAGCTAGGAACACTTTGCAAGTATTGCTGACAGTCCAGCTTCTTGAGAAGGAAAATAATTCATGCAGTTGTTTAGAGGGCAATACTACAATATTGTAGATTGACAAAGAACCCTTTTGTCAATTTGAAATTTGTAAATTTGAAAGTGTGTGGATATTCATATTAGCTACAGAAGAGAACTGACACATTGTAATTTCTATTAGCAGCCCCCTTCTTTGTAGTTTTTGATCTAGTAGTCCTCCAGACTTATCCGTGGTTTGGGATCCCTGCTCTATATTACCCTCAGCTTAAGAAAGGGCCAGACATAAACATCTGAAGACTATGCCTAACTTTTTTTTTTTTTTCAAAAGTACTATACTTCAGTCTATGATGCATTGAAGTCCCTGATATTTCAAAGATACACTGTCTGCTTCTAATTACAGTAATTTTTATGTGATTTACTTAGTGCCTGGAAATTCTGCACATTTTCTACTCAAGAAACTCAAAGTGTAATGGCAAACAAATGCTGAAAACAGTTGGCCAAATGCTGTTTCAAAGAAAAGACTTTTCTGGGAGAGAAGGTATACATGATGCATGATGCACATTATTAGGATTTCAATCCTCTATTCTGTCAACACTGTTGTGCTGGAGCCAGTCAATTATTCTCATTCAAAGAATATATCACAGCAGTGTTTGAAAATCTCATGTTCATTCTGCATCAGAAAATCTATTTGCTTGTTATGATATGTTATTATTAGTATAAAACAATGAATAATGAAAAGATGTAAGACTTCTTCACATATTCAGCTTTATGTTCTCCCACTGCTTGGCTTGGTTTAATGATGTTACTCTAGGTAACAAATCACAATTTCAGTATATATTTTGAAGAACATTAAATGAATCTAAACACTATAAGAATTTACAGGTCTTTGTGAAACTTTCACAGATTTTTTTTAAATCAGGCTTTTCTATGAAATAATGTCTGTCTTAATGGAAGATAAATTGGATATTTGCTTGATATTATAATTGAAACAATTTTCAATGATTTTGCAATAAGTTAAAAAATACTCATGCATTCTTATCTGACAAGTCTTATTACTTTAAAAAAAAACCCAGTAGATTTGAATTTCTTGTGAGGAACTGCATAATTTAAAGAAGTATAGCTTTTTAAAGTTCCCAATGCTCAAAGTAATCAAACAGCTACTGTTTTCCTCAGCATTTGAAACAGACTTACCTGCTCCTCTAGTATGGTTAAAATCTCCTTTAATAACTTTGCATGATTTTCCATTACCATTGCATACACCACAATGATCTTCACGAGCCAGAGATCCTAATATGCCATCACAGCCAAATTTCTGTTAAAGAAATTTGAAAATAAAGGAAATAAAGCTGTTGAGACACAGGCCATGTTTTTCATAAAGCTGTCTTTAGTAGCGGGCAACTCACCTTTTTGCAAGATGCCCTAAGCAACATGATCTAGTCCTGCTAGAGTGAGGGTTGCACTAGTCCATGTCCAGAGATCCATTCCATAGCAATTTTTCCTGTGATTTTATGTAGATTGTTGCATTAACTCTTCCCATATGGTTGGCTAACTCCACTAGCTGCTCTCCAAGAATGCAGCCACATTCCTACCCCTCCCTGCGACCTATGACCCTTCTGAGCCACTGTGCAACAGCCCCCCTACATGCCCTCCTGCTCGGCGACCGCAATGTGTGCAACCCTACTGCTTTCTACTCAAAATTCGGGAGGTTCTTTGCCACACCCACAATGGTAAAGTGCTGTTTAACATCAACCTGATGTTTTATTCTGAATAGGATGTGAACGCGTCTGGAATACGTAAATGTAAATTGCATTTATGTTTTGCTAAGAAGCATTCAGTTTAAAACAAGGTTTACTCAAGCACCTCCACATTACTGTGTTAGACAGATTTCTGTTAATAAATATCAGTGGTGGCTTGGCAATAGGAATACAGTTAATATCATATGCTGGTCTGGTATGAAAGAAAAGCCTTTTAAAACCTAGAGGAGTCATCACAGGGTAATCTTGTGCACCGTATAAATGCATCTAATAAAACCAATTAAGCTTCAACACTGTTTGATAAATACTGAAGATTATAGCTAGGTTAAAGAGAAAATAAAGGATTCCTTTAAGAACAGAAACCACAGTCAATCAAGGAGCCACTCATTTCCAAGCAAATTAAGATTGTTAGTTCACTTTATGCACAAAGTTTTTATTAGTGTTGTACTACTTAAAAAAGCAATACAGATTTCAAAATACTGATTACGGTATAAGCATTCAAAAAGCTGTGTGTCCAAAATGGCACATCTACAAGATAGATGTGTACCTGACTCTACAGCTGTAGTCCTGGAAGTTCTTCTTAGTGGGTTGTCTATGAAGACAAGTTAAAATGTGGAAGACCTTACAAATTAGACCTTCAAAGCTGATTAGCACCTATCTGTCTAACCCTTGATATGCCAATAAGACAATTCAGTCAGTCAGATGAGTTTGGTTTAAGGCTTTGTTTGGTCTTTATTAGTCAGTTGTAAAAAGTGAATGATAAAATGAGCTACCTTTTTTTTCAGGAAAAATGTGCTCTATCTCACATTTGTGATTAAACTTGTAATTGCTACATGGTGAACTAAAGCTCCAAATCAGCAAAGTATCTGAGAGTACTCTTGTTGCATGCATTCAGTCACTTAAGAAAGGATAGCTATACATACATATATGCATTGCTATGCATATATAAAAGTGCATACATACATCTGTAAGTTAATTTATTGAAGATCTTACAATATCTAGCAATGCTGGTTTATGTGTTAAAGGTTGTTTTTTTCTACTGAATTCAGTGTGTGCAGTGAGAAGAAGACAAAGAAAAAACCCAGCCCTGTAGGATTTTTATATAGGAGTTTCCGTATGAGGCACTATAAACGCAACAAAAGGACGCCCATAAACCAAATGAATTCTGAAGATCAGGAATAGCATACACACTCAGCTTTAATTATGTTATTCTGCTCCTTTGGTTTTGCTCTATTCAGATGTCAAATTTTGTACTGTTGAAAAAGGCGCAATTAGTCATACATACGTACCTCCCATGGCAAACTTTACCAACCTGTTGAAAGCTGAGGCTTCCCTTAGATGACTGATTCAGTCGTACCCATTTTCCACTCTGCACCAGTTTCTTAGAAGCATCCTTATCATCACAGATACACGCTCCCCAAACTAACCCTTCAGCTGCTTCACATACTGTGTTGCACTGAGTGGAACTAGCTTTAAATACTTTTATGTGATACAAAAAGAGCCATTCAATCTTGGTCACGCATACCACAACATGCTATCAGAGAAATAACACATATGTGTAACAAATGTATGCACTTGCATACATATGCCTGTGTATCCAGGTTCCAAACAAGTAATTCATACCTGGCATCTACCATCTGCACAGATATCTAACCCATGCTGGCCACAAGAAGTCCCATCCATCACCTTTTCTGTTAGAAGAACGGGTTGATCCTTTCCAGCCGGTGAACAGAATAAGGCACATGGCTTTTCTGTAGTAGCAATTGATGGAAAAAACCACCAAATTGGTAAAAGGTCACTTAACAAATACAAAATTTTTATCAACATTATTTTTAAAACTGTTATTGGCTTATCTGTGTGGCATGAATCTATGTTAGCGTAACAAGTTATCTTAGAAACAGTAAAAACAAAAAAAATTGATCCTTTTCTCAGCTGTTTGAGAAACTCAAGTTCTTTTTCCTGCTAGAGCATACTGGTGCTATAAACTTGGCCTACATAGTATTCATGTCATGTTCATTGTTGCAATTAAGAATATGCACATTACAGCTGTTTGAATATTTTGGTTGTAATCTATACTTTCATTCTATTATATTGGTGGCAGATCATAAATATTGGTTAAAAAAGAAACTTAACACTTTACAGATTTTCTAGCTATGCAAGTCAAAGAAAAAAATTAAGCAATTGAGACACTCTGGGAAGAAAAATATATGGATTTACAAAGTCCACATTTTTTTTAAAAAAAGAAATACATGAATAAATTCCTTCTAATATCTCTACCAAGGTCAGGCAGTTTTCTACTACATTTTTAAAACATTTGCAAATAATTTCTGATTTCAAAAGAGAATAAAAAAATTAATATGCTATGTATCCATGTATTCAGAATGGTCAGCATTTATAAATAATGAAGTTTGCTTCACCACTGCCAAAGCAATATGAAATAAAATAAACTTAAGCTACTCTCAGTGGTCAACTCAGTACAAAATGACATGATTTTTTCATGTCTTTTTTTGCAAGTGTACTGACTCAAAACTTCTTCCTAAATCTATTGCAGATTTTTGAAAGGATAAAGTAAATCCTAAACTTGAAACCAATTTCACTTGGATGCAATCTGTGCCACTCTGACTTCATACTGACTTCTAGATTCCTGGAGTGCATTTTTATTAGTAAATTAAACGGTTCCAGGAAACGTTAATGGGCACTGGAATTCTACTGTCTATACAGCTGAATTGTACAACAGTCTATGCCACATTTTTTTGCATGTGCTAGCTAGCACTAGCTCAGTCTAGACTGTAAATTGCCATCTGCAAAGGACCATTTCCAAAAAGCAGTTTGGATGTTACCATCCTTTATAGAGTGCAGAAGAGTTGAAAAGTACGCACACAGGACTTCTGTGCCAGCTGAGTTGCACATCATGGACTGGTCTGGGCACATTTAATTTACTAGAAATTGACACAGCCTCTTGGGTATCTCTAGGGGACGGGTGCAAACAGATGTGATCTCTGTTGCCAACATGTGAAGCCAGTCAAACACAAGCCATCTCCAGCTGAGAAGCATGTGTCTCTGCCTGAGTTTGTGCCCTCTGCACTCCTGTTATAGTCCTTAAATAGTAATTCCAGTGTTCCCTGGGAGCTTTAAGCATGTATCAGCACTTTTTAAAGGAATATGAGATTAACAACCTAAACATTATTTTAAGGACTCCGAAGTCAAAGAGACAGTAACTCAACACTACCGGACAACTTCAACAGAGGCATTCAGATACAGCAACTAGGTTGGACATGGTGCACAATTAGTGTCTAATAAAGGCTAAGAGTGCAAATAATTAATTTGGGATTTGGGAACAATGTATTTCTGTAATACTGCAACTCTTCAGCTGATGTCCACTCTTGTGTCTCCTGAGGGACACCTTAAGACAACAGGATCTCTTAGAACAAAGTTATATGAAAGCAATCAGCCATACTCCTTAACATGGGACAGGGAAGTGTCAAGATTTTCCATCAGATGTCTGAACTGTTCAAAGTCAGACTGAAAACCTTTGATCCCTTAGGATATAAACCACATGTCCTTGCTAAAATGAACTTTTGTAAAACAAACCAAAACTAATTCACTAGATAAGCACCTATAAAACAGCCAGAGAGAGTTCTCTTTACTGTGAAATGAGCTGACATACAAGCCTAAAGAAAACAATCTCACAAGTTTTCACTTTGGCACCTTGAGAAAAGGCTTAGAAGAAGAAAAAAAAAAAGAAAAAAAAAAGGATCAGCTAGGCATATATTAAAAAATGTTCTCGACAATAAATTCACATTTCTTAGGATTCAGCAAAATAGTTTTCTTAAAATCTGTGCTTTCTAATGGTTTCTGATAATTTGTTTCAAGAGTTCAATATAAACAGCAATAAAGAACTACTTAAAATGAGGTAACACATACTTACAGTACTCCTGTGTCATCCCAGGTTCTCTTTTATCACAGGTTGCTACAATTTTGTTAATTTCTTAAATTGTTTTCGTAACTGAAATCCTTCTGCTGTTTTATTTTTTCTTTTCTTTTTTTTTTAATTAAATAAATTAAGTCATAATAATTTAAAGAAAATTCAGTGGAATGACAGCTACTGTTCACATTCCTAGCAAGAACTCAGGTAGAATGTTTTGTTTTCTAGTTGCTGATATATTACACCAATATTATCTTTGCAGATACTCTTAAGTCTGATGTTGCTATACACCCACTAAAGCACACTCCTAATTAACATGGTATCTAGGCAAGTTTGTTACACTGAAGCATCCATGCAGCATGCCAGGATTTTGCATGCAGTAGCTGTTAGGATTTATAGAGAACTTACCCAAGTTTGCAGTATGTATTACATATGATTTCTGCCAAAATCAAACACTGGTATGTGAAATACTTCAGTGTTAAGCTAAAAATGCTCTCTCCTTCCTCAAAAGTAGAAGCTCACAATATCTGTATTGACTTTTTGTCTTTGTAGGTAGAAGTATAACCGATATATGCATACTTAATGATGTAGCATTCCTCTAGAAAGTTGTATTTCTGCGTCACTTATTTTCTCATTAAACAGGATCGAAAGGATATTGAATTTCAGTTCAAATGTGGTCATTGCATATCAAGAAGGACAAATTCAATAGGAATATAAAATAAAAGATTCCATACCATGTGAAAATACCACCAGATCTTGTCTATGAAATAAAAATGACTTACCAAAATATCGGGCTTGGGGTTTTTTTGTTTGTTTGCTTTAGTTTTTATCATATCTTCCTTAATCAACAGCAATACCAACAAGCCATAAGCCATATGAGCAGATGATAAGAAGCTGAGAGATGGTTTGTACTTACCATCATTGATGACAGCATGCCACTGGTGCACGTGCTTCTGATACGAAGATCTGACACTGAAAGCCTGGCACTGCCAGTCCCTGAAGGCAGGCATGCCAGCAGGACAAGAAGGATTTTCACATACTTTATACTGCATCGTGGGACCATGACACTCTCCTTCAAGGCTTGAACTAGAAAAGATGGCACAAATATCATACTTTATTGTTGGCAATGTTTTGTCAAACTTACAGCATAGTTTATTTACAATATACACAAATTCAATTTAAATAGCAGAATTTTTGTTGACACATTAAGAAATCACCCACAAAAAAGATAAGTCACAGAACAAAACATGCTTGCCTTCTGTTTGTATTGGTTACATTACATATGAAGTGTCATGGGTGTTAAACCATAATTTACACTTGGACCCAAAGAAGCACTAGAACTACTAGGAGTGTTCAGGAAGGAGAACCTCAACTGCAGTTGTGTTTTCTTCTAGCTGGACTAAGCCAAAGATGCTACTGAAAGAAAATACCACCTGCAGATTTCTACCTCTCCTTTTTTACAAGTGTGGTGTTGGGAAGTTCAGACAATAAGCTTTGTTTGGTTTTAGTCACTCCAGTTGTGCTTGTAGGGCCTAATGAACAAATGCAAAAGAACAGTTCACTGCAGAAACTAGAGCTAACTATTTGGAAACCTGCCTGGAAAAATGAATAAATGAAACTGAAATTAAGACATCACTGAATTCTAGAAATTCTAGGCATACAGCTGGAAGTCACGTTTAGATGGCAGGAAATATGTAAGCATTCTGAATATTCAAGGCTTCTGTTAAACTACTATGCTTCTATACAGCCATATCTGAGTTCTCCTCACATTTATTTCTGCAAACTTCTCTTTTTTTAATCCCTCTGTCCTTCCTGCCACCACTTTTTGCCCCAAATCTGTTACATTCTTTCATCTTTCTTCTTTTCCTCCTTTTGTTCTATTGTTTTCCTATATCATCTACTCTGCCCTGTGCTGCTCTCCCCTCCCCTCCCCTCCCCTCCCCTCCCCTCCCCTCCCCTCCCCTCCCCTCCCCTCCCCTCCCCTCCCCTCCCCTCCCCTCCCCTCCCCTGGTCTAGTCTAGTCTTCTCTACACTTGTCTTCATTACAGAGCTCTACTCTGTTCCCACTTCTCTGACTATTTGTTCATTTTCTATTGGTGTATAAATGACCCATGAAAGAGAGATAGGGTACTGAGTAATTAAAACAAAAGCATATTTTAGCTGACATCTGAGATATGGTGAAACAGACTCTGTTTCAAGTCGATGGTAAAACTCCCTTTATCCCCAATGGCACAAGGTTTTGTTTCCACAACATATAGAATCTGTAGTTTTCCAGATACTCTATCTGAATGTCTGTGAAACTGGCAGAAAGGTCTCTGTAAAAGTTGCAGTTCCTTGGTTCTCCAAATAAAACAGAAGACAATTCTCTCCAGCAAAAATTTGAAAGACTAGAATTACACACTGACATTCTGCAAGTCAAAAATTGCAAATTTAATTTGTGAAGCTTAAAAAGAAAGTTGTATTCTCCCATTAATATTATCTAAGCTTTTGACAGAAGCAGAAGAGAGGAAAACATGTTATCATGCAATAAAAAACCCTGAAATACCTATTCTCCTAAGTGTTTTTCAATATTCATAAAAATTGTTGCTTATGTATAGGACAACTATATCTTAATAGGTTTCTGTACTCATAAGATTTAAATTCTGTCCAGAAATTCTGACGACCAGCAATGGCAACTGGAACTTGTTTTTACCCAGGGCATTTGCGCTGTCGACTGCTGATTCCAGTGTTGCAAGTACGGCTACAAGTGCTCCACGTGCTCCACTCCCCTTCCATATGCTCCGCAAAAGAGGTCCGATTGATACACTCTCCAGCCTTACACCACTAGGTGAAAATTCAGCTCTTAGGTAAATAAATCAAGGCATATGTAAAACAATTCACTGCTCCACAAGCACACGGGAAGCACAATATAAACATTTTGTTCAACACATAGTTTTCATATGAGTCAGAAGTATTTTTTCCTACTGTTCCCCAGAGTTTTTTTTTTTCTATCCTAGTAAATACAACAGCTAGAGACCTTTTTCTGGCTCAGTGGTCAAGGAGCATGTGCAACTCTTGCCCACAAGCTCAAGCACAAATTCATTCCCAATACAGGATATCTACTGGAATAGCCTGCTGGAAATGGTAGCCCAGACCACGCTGTCCCCTTCATTTGAGCCTAGGCACAGCCTAGGAGAGCACTTTTGGGTCTGGCCCAAACCAGCTGGAGGGACCATCTTCCAGCTGAACTGTACAGATGATCACAGCAGAGTGTTCAGGGCCATTCTCAGGACTTGTTTGGTTCACTATTACAGTTCTCACATAACTAGCAGGAACTGTACTGTCAGTGATTATCCAGTGACAATTTCAATAGAAGGATATATTACAAGAGATAGAGAAAATGGGATTTTATTCACAACTTGTATTCAGAAAGAATGGAAGCCTCAATAACCTAGTGTTAAGAAAGTCAAGAGAACTTCTGGCATTTATTTCAATAATAATAATAACCTCAATCTTGTATGCATATATAGTTTCCCAGGACAACTGCAATTTCTCACTCAAAAACTAGCCAATCACTATTGTTACGCTCTGTAGACTATACCCATAGTTGGTACAAATCATAACTCTGCAGAAACTAATACTTATCAGCTTATACCAGCTGAATATCTGTCCCATGTATTATGGAATTTCAGCAATTGCAAAGCAATAAGACTACAAGTAGACAATGAATACTTAATGTCATTAACATCAGAAATTTAATCCATTTCTCTTTACACTCTGAATTATTGGTAATTACTGTTATCAATGGATAAACCTCATAAAGAAGGTTCATATTTTGAGCAAAACAAAGCACATCACTAATGCAGTCAGTAAAGACCTTTGCCACTTTCAGTATACAATTACATTAATTGTAGTATCTGTGCTAAATCTTTGTCTGGTGATATTAAACTTCACTTACGGTTTCAAACTGGTCTTTGCTGATCAGTTGATCTTAATTTTCCTCTTAAATCATGGCATTACAATGATGGCATAATTGTACCACCTTTGAAAAGTCTTTGCATAGGATGGCTCCATCATTATATTGGATTTGCAATCAGAAACCAGAAATTTTGTAATACTTTTGGATGTTTCACACCAAAGATGCTCATATTTACTTAAAGATATTCCTTCAGATATAACAGCAAAATGGATGTTTCTCTAGAAATAGCACCTGCCTTATGTAATGAGTCTGAGAGATGCTTGATTTAAAAAAACATTCAAGCTGGACAGGCCATGCAAATAAAATTTGCATCACTTCCTAAGATCCTAACAGGAGCACAAGACAATAGACCATCTCCACAATATCATTAAAATAACACAAAGCCAGTGATTTGTGTAATCTGAAGCTCATCTTGTACAGAAAACAAAGTAAACAAGAATAATAATCACTTTGAATCCTCTGATATGTTTCAGTGATGTCTGCTTAGTTTTATTATCTTTTGCAAGCCAGTCATTAATACACAAAATGCACACTAACTTTGGGTGCCCAGTTCATGATGGCGATGGTTTCACAATGAAAAATTCTAGGTAGTCTTACTAAGAAGTTCTTCTGTCTGACTCCATGCCATGGGCATGCCACTCTCAACATAAAGATGGTGACATTGAACAAAAGGCATCACCCTGACTTTCCAGGCATTGACTTAAGACAGAATATCAACTACACACATTTATCAGAATCAAAAGATTACAGCAATTGTCATTATTTTAGAGATTAAAATGGACAAAGCCTGGTTTTCCATTAGCATGTAAAATGATACATTCTGAACATCTTATCTTACTCCGTTGATTGATTTGTTTACCTTTTTAGGGGGATGATAGCAGTCCTAGTGAATGTAATGTGATTCAAAGAGCAAATCACTTCTGTGGGAGACTGCTGTCAGCACAATATCATGAAAATCCCAAGATATATGTATGCTACTGCTCTGTTATTTATTTGAGGTTATTTATCTTCATTTACAGTTATATACAGACATGACAGAGATTATCCACACAGTAAAGCTTCTGAAGGACATTTAATTTAAGTCTGACTTTGGGTGACCATCTAATTTGTCTTGATGCCATACTCTTAACAACATTTATCACTCTTTCATATGCATTGACACTATAAATATTTCTTTACAAAGCTTATCCTGAAAAGTTTTATCACAAATCTGTACCAATTCCTTCGCTGAGGCTATTTCTAAATCTTGAATCACAGCTGAGAACTTTATATCTTTGAAAGCTTATGTTCCTGTTTACAGTAAGCAGTACAACAATGGCATTCCATTCATAAACCAGAACAAATTTATTTGAAATAAAACTGCATGCATCAAAACACCTGTGGCTTTGGCTAAAAATTTTAAAAAAATGCTGGGTTTATGGTTTTATTACTTTTAAATCATATCTATATTATATAACATATAATACATTCAATGATATATGTATGATTTTTATCATAATTGAGGTAAGCAGGAACTTTAAACAAATGAAAGGTGTATTCAGCTTGTTTCCTTAACTGTTAGGTGTTTGACGTAATTTATATTGCTTTTCCACCAGAAACATACCTTTCCAGTGTCACAGTCTGTTCCATCCATTGGTGGATCCAGTTTAGTTTTGCATTCCTTCTCACTTTCCACCTTACACCACAACCCAGTGCAAATGACATGCTGAAAACCAAACACAAGGTTAAGGACATAATCTCTGCTCTGCAAAATTACTTTTTGCTTGCAATCCACTAATGTTGTCATAAAGTTGCCAGTTTGATGGTACTGAAGTATATTTAAAGACAGGTTAAACGTGAAAAAAAACCAAAGTGGGCAGATTCTGCTTAGACTTTTGCTAATCATGAACACATGGAACAAGTCAAGCTGTTGTGTTGACAGAGAGGAGAAGATCCTTGTAAGTCTAACCCTGGGGGTTATGGTCTTTGCATACAGCAGATCTGACAAAGCACATAGGAACAACTTTGCCCCATGATGTGAAATGGCCACTGTGCAGATACAAACTCCCCCAGAGACTGGAAGAGGTGTGAGCTTTCTGGGAACTGCTTTTAAAATTAATTCATATTTTCACATCTTGTATTTAGTGCTCATTTATTTTATGTGAAAATGAGAAAAACAGCACTGTCACTAGCAGCAAAACCCAAGGTTTTAAAGTAAGTCCATATCTATACACAGGGAATAATGAGCCTTTGGGCAGCTACATAGAACCATGTTCACAGAAGTTGTCTAAAAATGAGTTTGTAAGAAACTCTGAAGCTTCCCTAGGACTTCCAAATCCTTCTTATCCATACCATCCTCATGACTGCTGCTATTTTATGCTCTTCCAATGATTCTTAATTCCTCTAGAATCCATTAACTCCTCTAGAAATAGCTCAAAATAGCACAAAGGTCACACAAAGTAAACTTACAAATCAGGATGAAATATTTTTGCTGCAAAGATGAAAAGGGAGGTGAGAGGGGTACTAGTCAGTAGTGAATTTTAGCGATGGAAAGAAAAGCTACTTATTGTGTCCCTCTTAAGCATCAGAACAAGACAGTTTTACCTACAAAAGAAAGTACAGCCCTGAAGTATTCTGGTTGACATTTCCCCAGATTTCCTTCATAGCTTTCCCTTTTTTCCTCTCAAAAGTCCTCCTTCTCCCATAGTTTTCAGTCATGACCACTCTCCTTGCTGCCTTGTTCCCCCTTTACTGGTAAACAGGGTGAAGTGAACAGACAGCATGTGGGGCTCAACTGTGGCCTGAATGTCATTACATGTGCAGACTGCTACCCTCCCCTAAATATGTACAGTACTTCCAAAGAGGGGCAAGAAGGATCAGGAGAGGGGGTTGGATTTCAGGGAGCATCAAAGATAAAGATCAGCTGGGGTTTTGAAAACAGGATTGCCAGAAGACATTTTTCTGACTGAAAGAATTTTTGACATCGGTAAAGCCAGTAAGAAACTGTGTCTTTACCACTACTCATGAAAAATGTAAGATAAATCTTATACTACCCTGAAAAAAGTCTCACAGCACAGGAAACATAATTCAACAAAAGACAGTGTCTGAACCAAGGAACAGGACAGTTCCAGTGACAGCCTTGCATGTAAGCGGGTCTGTAACATCAGTTTTCAAAAAACAGTCAAAGATTGTAGAGGTCTGAAGTATTGCACAGAAAGAAGAGACAGGATGGCAGCAGTCAGACTCAGTCTTTATTCATCCTGTAACAGTTTTGTGCCAAAGCTGAATTGACAAGACAAGAGTTAGCTTATGCATATCCTAAAATATAACTACTGGTCCTAACCTGTTCCTGGATAGTTTTAACAAGTATTTTTCAAGCATCAAACAGTAATTTTTGTTCTTGGTCAAAGGAGAAAGATAATTTATTCTTTTAAATTGTTTTTAAACATGCACTTTAAGATGTAACTTTGGAGACGAGAACTAACCTTAGCAAGAAGACTTCTGGGACAGTTTTGGAAGACAATGTAGACAAGACACAGTATCAGATGTTCATCAAAAAGTGCTTCCATACCAACTATGAAATGACAAACTAGACTGTTGGAACAACTCCACAAAAATATATGCTGATTTAAAGTTCCTAAATAAAATATTTTTTTCATATTCCTAAATCTTCACTTAACGGTGATGACATTTGAGGAAAAGCCATTCAGGCTTCAAAGAAAAGAAAGTCAGACTTTCCTTTATCTTATCACATTTTAAAGTACATTATCCTTTTTTTTTTTTTTTTTTCCCTCCCTAAAAACAACGATCTTGTGCTCAATTTCACTTGCCTATAACCATGGAACGGCTGAAAACAAACCTACAGTTCCTTACAAATTCTGAAATAACTCTTCTAAACTTAGGAAGACATGAAGTCAGATTGACAAGGATTTGGGTACCTGAACACAAGATGTACTTAAGCCGTGTAAAGTAAATCAATTAAAACAAATCAAAATTCTTGATTTGTTAATATGGTTTGCATACATGTGCATTTTTCTACAAATATTTGTGTACCAGCTCCTTATGACCCATGAATCTAACTTCCCCAGCTACAAACATCTTTGAGCCTTAAGTGAGCTGTATTCTAAAAACACTCACTTCTTTTCACCAGTTTTTAAAATAAGCATTCAATATTACTATAAAATTTAATCTTAGACTGAGTTTCCTTTAACCCAAGAAAATGGAGATACGAAATTAATGACATTGGAGGGTGACATCTAGGTTTTTTTCTGGGCTTTCTGTTTCAGCCAAGTCACAAATAGATTCTTTAATTACTCTTCAGATTTTACTTCTGCTGCAGAATTAAAAGAAATAGAGATTAGTGTTACCATTTAACTCTTGACATTTGGGGACTTCTGCATGTGGCTGGGAAAAACCATGAGGCACAACTTTTCATTAGCAGCATGCAACGCTGCAGATCGGGAGTGATTTGAAAACTAACAGAAATCTGGAGGCCAGTGTCGATATTACAGTCACTCCAAAATCAGAACACAAACTGCTAAAGCAGAAATTTACTCCTCTAGCAAGAAAGTTTCACTCAAAATTGGAATAGATAACTTAATGCTCACAGAGGTTTATCAGTTATCTATCATAAGCACAGTTCAGCAGCCATTACAGTTTTTTCAGAGTAGCCAAGGGAAATAAAAATTATTGGAGATTATAAACTTATACTTGTGATAGTAGACTACTCACAATCTGTAAAATATTTCATTGTGTGTACATTGAAAAACAAAATATTGTCAAGCACACACAAAGGATGTTTTTCTGCAAGAATACATTAATTGTGAGGTTTTAACAACAAAAACTTGTAAATACAACATGAAAGTCACGGCTCACTACAGAAAAAGCAGGGGTCACTCAGCTTTGGGTTTTTTTTTTTTTTTCCTTAAGGAAAAGAGTGAGGCAGGTCTGTGTGCAGAGGGGTGCATTTCCAGTCATATAAGCATCTGGAAAGAAGGTCCAGTTGAGAAGAAAGACCAGAGAAAGAGCATTTCAGAACTGTGTGCAGAGTCAAGACTGTTTAAAGTGTGGTGGTGGAGACACTTAAATAGACCTATAACATTTCCATGACTTACTCTCCTTTCATTGTGATCTATCCATGAAATGCCTTAAAAATTACCATGAAATATAACCAGTCTCCTACTTCTTTGCAGAGGTCACAGCTGTGTTATGACAAGAATTGTTTTAGTGAAACTGACTAGAGAGCGTTTGCATCCTGCACTTTAATCTTAAAAGCCAACGTTTAATAGTTCAACAATTATATTCAATTGTCAAGTTCTACAATCACATTTAATCATCAAGAACTACTTCTGGGCCATGATTGCACTATCTGTTATGTGAAACAATGTTAGAGTCTGATTGATTCTTGTGTGAGACATCTTGGGCAAACTTGGCTCCCTTACAAGATAAGCATGGCGACATGGTATAAATCCTGTACTCTGAGATCCACTCACACTTTTTTCAGGCTCTATAAATTTTGTTTAGGGTATGAAAAAAAGTCTTTGAAATAAAGATGAAAAGGAAGAAATAAAGTCTGGACACCATTCATGAAAGAGGAGTGGAAGGGGCTCACTTAAGAAAATACAGGAATAGGCCCTCAACGGTCCCTTCAGTCCTTTGCTTTGGCCATTAAATTGTAAAGAGAAATTCCTGATAGCAAGGGATAATCACTGGCATCTGCAGTGTTTCTCAGAAGTTGCCATGTAATATGGCTGTAAATTATCCTAAAGTGCTGCTCAGTAATAACATTTGCAGAAAACTACATCTCAGCAGAATTGAATTATTGATGGCACCACTGATATTTGTAGATTATTTTTAGATCATTAAGCAAATTATTTTCCATCATTACTCAATTGTTTTCTTAGTTGAATAGCTGTTATATATGAAACACACTTGCTTAATGTAAAATACTGCATGGAAGTCTGGTCATCAAATTATCTTCTAGTCACAAAAAATGTAATACTTTGACATAGTGCCTAATTTATCTTTTACATAGTTACACTGAGGTGCATGAACTGTTCAGCAAGTAGAACGTATCCAAGAAGTCCTGGGCTATAAATTGTTGGATTTACTGAAGTTTAAATGAACCTTCAAGCAGTAGTTTCTCATTTCCTGGCTTGTGTACAACAGCTGTAACCACAGTAAAATGCCAGGTTTTGGCAGAGCAGAAGAGAGTATACAGAGATAAAAGAAAGTAGTTTGGAAAATTCAGTGGTTGCAATGTATAGTAAAATAATTATTTTAATAAATTAGTGCTGTTACTAATGAAATGCCATATTCAATTTAGAAAAGTCTTCTAAACATTGACATCTCTAATGGCAGCCACAATAATCTGCAAAATCAACACAGTGAACTTTGAATCATTTTCATAATACGTAAAATGCAATTATTTGGTAGGTGAAAGTCAGCATATTCGTTATTTCTAACATCCTCGTATTTCAGAGGGAGATGATAAAATTAGCTACTGATTAATGGCACTTCGCAGTTAGACAATGTTGGTGTTGCACAGCCCATGTACTAGAACTCATGCAGGATTTCTGGAAAGTTTATATAGCTTGGTTCTAGTCCAATTTAAATTGCAACATCTTTTTTTTTTTTTTTTTTCTTTTTTTCTTTCTTTCTTTCTTACTCTTCATACATAGGAGAAATGTATGTAAGATCAGGACAGCTTTCTTGTCCTTTGGGCTGTGCTCTATCCATTGCTGCATTTCTTCTTCACCACACAAATCTTACTTAATTGGACTAAGATACTGTAAACTTGCCTAGTTTACTAGTCAGTTTCACTAAAACTTGCCTAACAGAAAAGCTAAATTTAAGACTCACATCAGGGAACAAAATAAAAGAGATCTGAATACAGTGCCTAAACTTGCTGTAATTAGCTCTTCAGGTCTACAGACTGAGGGTGAAATTTCTTGGATGTTTTTGTTGGGGAGTGGGAATGTAAACTTTGCTTCTAGACTAAAGAATGCAGATTTAAATAAACAAGGTGACTTTATGAAGGTTGGCAGTGCAGCTTTGGAGAACTCCTTTTATGCCTCCATGCCCTCACCAGCTTTTCTCAGTTCTGTCTTTAGTGTCTTTTATTCATTTTTATGTAATTTCTAATAGGTGTAAAGTACTTAAAGATGCACTACAATAATGTTGTGGGTCACTATTTGCCGATATGATTTCCAGGTTTGCAGAGGATTTTGGTGAAACTGCAGAAGGTTCTTCCCCTTGCTCTCTTCTCAGAAACTTAATAAGTTCTCTTGTTTCTTACTGTTAAGACCATAAGGTCATCAAGCAGCAGACTTGGTTTATGAAGAAAACTGAAAATTAAATTGCAGTTTGTCAGAAAAAAAGAACACTTGAAAAGACCACTCACCTTTTGTATTGCCTTGCATCATTACTAACCTACTTATTCTTTAAAGCAAGCCTGCATGTCTTTGGATTCAAGTTACAATGGTATCTTAATACTGACACTTCATAGGAATCTTCCTAAAATAACCATTTTAATTGGAAGTAAGAATCAGTAAGTGGGGAAAAAAAGAAGGATGATAAGTCATTTATCTGAAATGTGTCTTCTAACATACAAAGTGCTGGAAGAAGAGAAAATGATTGAAGGAGATTAAAAATGGACCATTAGGTACCACCACCCAAAGCTTAAGCACTCTCTATGCAAACAGTTGAGCGCTACCAGCGTAGCGTTAACTGAATTTATCTTCCTAACATTTCTAAAATAAAAAAGAAAACCAAAATAACCTCAGAGTCAGGACCCCGAGGGAAGAATATTCACTGCATCTATGAATAAAACACAACAGGCACAGGACCACTTAGCTATCTGATCTTAAACGCCTGAATTAGAACTAAACAGAAGGTTGTTGAAGGAGGGGAAGTGCCCAGAGAAATGAAAAGCATATAAAGATATTACACAACAGCAAGTCTCCGGGTTTGACCATCTTACTTTTGAAACTCTTTTACCTGGTAAAGAAGACCTAGAAGAAATGATGGACTAATGCTGTACCATTTTCTTGTTCAGAATAGGTTTCTAGAGAATAAGCAACCAAAATCACACCTTTTACTTGAAAACAAAGTACTGAAAAACAAGAAACAGATTGAAATTCATGAAAAAAGTACTTGGAAGTAATTAAGAACATTTGCAGAATAATTTCATTTTCTGCTGCTCACCAGTCAGCTAAAATAATAACCAGTAACCTACAGTTCCCCTGTTTTTCCCAGCTATGGCAACTTCAGCATGCAGTCATCATATATGTATTACACTGTTTCCTTTAAGAATCTTTAGGATAAAGATTACTCTCTTACTGAAACTTGCTAAAGAAAGAGTACCACATCCAAGCTAAAAAGATGAAGAGAATTGAAGAACTAAAGGAGTAAGGAATTATGCTTTCAAAGTAAATACTCCTGATAGGTCGAGGGACGTGATCCTTCTGCTCTACTCTGCCGTGGTGAGGCCGCATCTGGAGTGCTGTGACCAGTTCTGGGCTCCCCAGGTCAAGAGAGACAGGGAGCTGCTGCAGAGGGTCCAGCAGAGGGCTGTGAAGATGATGAGGGGATGGAGCATCTCCCTTGTGAGGAAAGGCTGAGAGAGCTGGGCCTGTGTAGCCTGGAGAAAACTGAGAGGGGATCTTATCCATGTCTACAAATATCTTCAGGGCAGGTGTCAGGAGGATGGGGCCAGGCTCTTTTCAGTGGTGTTCAGTGACAGGACAATGGGCAAGAGGCACAAACTGAAACACAGGCAGTTCCACCAGAATATGAGGAAAGTCTTGTTTACTTTGAGGGTGGCAGCACTAAACCAGGTTGCCCAGAGAGCCTGTGGATTCTCCTTCTCTGGAGACTTTCAAAACACATCTGGATGTGATTCTGTGCAACCTGCTGTAGCAAAGGGTTGGACTAGATGGTCTCCAGAGGCCCCTTTCCAACCCCAACTGTTCTCTGATTTTGTAACCTTTCCAGGCTGTCTGTCTGCTTTGACTCTGATGAAATTTTATTTCAGTTCCTCCTAGACCCTGTTCTATCAAACTATACTCCATGCTCTTTATACATTTGTAATCTTATCTTCCCATCTTGTCTTGGTTACCTTCTCAAGGTTATCCAGCATGTTTGGTAACCATCCTGTTGACATTAAAGAAGGACAATTTTTCTTTGTTGAAATCATCCTTAAAATGCTTCTTTAATCAGATGTCTGCTAGTAGGAGGCCACAAAATTATTAAGTCCTCTTCAATTTTGTTAATCTGTCTTTTCATGGAATGGTGTGAAGCAATGTCAGAAAACTCACTTAAGTAGTGGAACTCCTGTTACCAGGGAACTGCACAGCCCTGCGTGGACTCACAGGGGACTGCTGGAAAGAAGGGTATATTCAGCAGTAAAGAGAGCCCAGCTAACACCGCTATTCTCCCTCGGAGTATGCACAGGCACAGAATACTTTACTGAGGGTCAGGTCAGATATAGAGGTTCAACACCCAAAACATCATGAAACGGAACCTACATGCAAAATCTTGTCCCAGTGGAATAAATTGCAAATATTCCATTCACTACAATGAGGTGACTTCACAATCTGACATTTTCCATTTCTAAAGTACAGGGTACTTCAGTGGTATGATATAACACAACAATGATATGATTCAGGATGTTTGGAGATCTAAAGCAAGCCTTACATGACAAACAAATGAAAATGTTCATATTAAACCTTGGAAAGCAAAGTGTAAACTCCTCATTTCAAAGGTGCTGTGCTCACTTTCAAGCACACACACAAAAATATCTCTGACAGAAAAGTGAGTTGGTAGGTGTATTTTCTGAAGTATACAACCATCCTTACCTGCATTTCTTGGCAAAAGGATGCAGTTGGTCCGAAAAGAATCTGACACTGTTCATCTGCAGTGTATGTCATTCCTGGGAGCTTGGAGGGAATAATCACAGCATTGAGGCTCTGAGGATTCGTCTGTAGCAGACAGTTACTGGCCTTTGACCTGGCAATATGCAGAGATTCGTACACTGAGCAAAAGACTAAAAAGTCTGATTGTCATGCTGACTTAAACATGCATTTGATATTAGAACAACATGGACTCTTAAGATTTTATAATTTCTCAGCATTGGGCTGTCATTCAGAGAAATGACTCCATATAAATTAATATGGCTTACTTGATATAAGTTAACAGTGTGTTCTGATGTTGCACATGTGCAGAAAGACAATATAATTTATCAGCTATAATAGGAATTTCATGAAAGCCCTAGACAACATTTTAGTGTAAAATAACTGATTAAAGTTTGGATAGAGGTTTAGACAATTATAAAAAAGTAGACAACTTATAATGCATAAACAGCTGTGTAGTTTAGTTCTCACATCTAGCAGGACCTCAGATTAATCACTTTGATCATATATATACACACATTTAAAAATCATACATTTCTAAGCTGGTAGTAAGAAATTTAACTTTCAAAAACTGAAGAAAAATATTTCAAAATACTTAAACCACTTAACACATCAAGTCATGGGTTTGATTTCTGTCTAGATTCAATACAAATGTGTCAGAATGACACAACTTATACTAACTATTCCAGTGTCATAAAGCAGACATTTTGGGGACTGCTTAACTGTTGTAAGTAAATTCTCAACAGATACATTTATAAACTTAATAAAGCAACAGAGCTTCAGGGAAAACATCACTTTTAATAGCTATAGACTAAAACTAAATGTTTTCATTTGGTTTCTAGGCATACTGTTCTCTATTAAATATCTCATGTTGAATATCTATTAAAAAATTAACATAGTGTAATTATATTGCATGGCTTGATATTGAACCACACAACATAGATCAGAGAATCTACATAATGTTCATAGGTCACTCAGTGTCCAATAGTCCTCAATACACAGCATCTTAATATTTTAAAAACATATTTACACATGTATAAAGTTATATACATGTATAATGTATATATAATTAACAGATGAAAATATAAAAATACAAGTATTTGCTGAAAACAGATTTTAATCAGTCAAGTGCTACACAGTTCATGATTACTTAGATTATTCTAATGGATTATGCAAACACAAATCTCCCACAGAAGTGGTAAAAAAATATTGAAAACTTATTATTTCAGGATATTTATGCAACTATTTATACATGACATGCAGTAAGAGTTCTTTTTCTTGAATGATATACCTGAGAAATCTTTCCAGATCTTCCCTGCTGCACCGAGACCACGAAACATCCCCAAGATTCTGTCCTTTAATCCACTCCCCAGACATGATGTGGAGGCCATCTGCACAGGATGGGTGGTCATTGTCGTGGTTGATCCCCATGCTGAATTTTGAAGTTATTAAAAGTAAACCAAAGCACAACAAAATAACAAGTTGTTTTCTAAATGTTTGTAAGTTAAAACACTTGCAAGAGGCTATGAAAACCTCATGTATATTACACGAAATCTCTCATGATTTTTTTTCCACACCTTTCACAGAATTACCTGAACTGTGTAAGGAGCACAGTTCTATCCTGGAGGTGAAAGTGAAGCCTCATTCATTTGATGAGAAATATTACATACTAATCAGCTGTTCAGTATACACTTTAGACAACTTTTTGAATGTTCAGAACTGCACAACTACTTTAGGCTTAAAGAACTGTACTTCTCTCGCTAATGGGTAACAAAAATACTGGGAATTTACTTTCTGAGATCAGTGAATCATTCAGTATTTTGGCAGTGACTCTATCTTAATTCCATACGGAACTGGTTTGCTGAAATTTTATAGAATAGTAAAATGCTTACTAGTTTAATGTATTATTATTGTATCTAAAAAAAATCACCTAAATCTACTGTTAGAAATAACACTGAGGAAGCAATTCAATGGATTTTGCTTTTAAAGACTTAACATTGTAGGCATTCCAGTGAGTTCTCACACAGGGCACTGAAATGAAAAATTCTATGAAAAATCTCCTTGAAGTTTCTGCTTTAACTGAAAGCTCACTGTCCACTCTCATTTACACAACCAGCAAACAGTGAGGAAGAAAGAAGGTAGATTTAAATAAAACTAAAGTTTTCAAAATTAGCTAAGTGGATACGTTAAGTATCCACACAAAGTGGACTGGCATTAAGAGAAACTAAATACTCTCAGCTGGTTTTGAAGATTTGTAAATGAGCGTGGGACTACTTTGCAGAGCACTTGATTCACAGCAGTGCTGGAATTTTGCAGCCCTAGTCTGCCCTGCAGAAAAGCAAAACTTTACAGTGAATAAAGCTTTATACCTTGTTTTGATTCCTTCAGCCAAAGAGCAGTCAAATTGCTTAGAGACTGCACAGATAGAAGTTTGCCACTTTTGTAGAAAAACTGGAGTACATCATGCTTCTCCATATTTCACAACACTGCAGTGCCAAAGGGCAAAAGAGGTCTGCCACCTGCCACCAAAAACACCAGTTCACTTTTCTTTTCTATCCCCAAACCCCCCCATGACTAGATCAAATTCTGTTTTGTTTTACAAGATGCAATACCTTATGTTTACTAATGAAATGGATTTAAAGGCTGTGTAGGGCTTTATCTTCCCTATCAGAGTGTCAGTCTTTCACAGAGACATTTACACCCCACAACCTGGAGCACTGGAACAGCTGCCTCTGCAGGAATTGGGTAATTTTGTTAGTTGCGAAACAAATCTTTCTGATTCTCATCTTAGCTTCTGCCTTTTCCTGAACTGTCTGAACGGGACAAAACAACTACTTGAAAATGACTTTGCACGTTTCTTGCTTCCTTACATGCCTCACATGCAGAATTTAAGATGTTCTTATCTCCATAGTTATAGCCACTAGAACTATGGAAGAAGACACAGAAAGTCTAATGACAGTTTTCTGCCTGCACAAGAAATAGATTTTGCTTACAACTCTACTGCAAAAGTACTCATTTATCAGTATCATATATACACTATGGTTTGAAATAAAGCATTTACAATATACAAGTACACAAAATCTTGTTGATACAAATTATTATAGAATCAATGGCTCCCATTTATGCAGTGGGAATTAACACATTTATGTGATATTTAAAACATTTTTTAAAAATTAGAAATACCCTCCCCCCAAATAATTTCTGATTACTATTATTTCCCATTCACTCTGCAGAGCAATTCTTGAAGTCAGACGTTGTCACAAATTAGTCTGTAAAATCACCCAGAAAAATGTGTGCTGAGCTGAACCAAGATCTTTGCTGTTTCAAAACCCAATTCCACTAGCCACCATTACATACAAACAGTAGTGTAACCTTTTTTTCCAATCTATTACCACAGAAGCATTCTGTACAGTCTATTAGTACATGAATGCTGAGGACAACATTGCCTTTTAAGTTAAGATGTGGTAAAAAATGTACTTTTAACAACTGTGTATATCAGCAACATTAAGCATTAATAAAAAAAAAAAAATAAATCCAACCATCTTCTAGTACTTCAGCTGCTATACTTTTAGAATACTTCTGTTCTGCTTTGATATCCAAATGCAGTTCAAAATACCTACATTAATTCAATGGTATTCATTCCTCAATGCACTTCCATCTCCAAATTAAGTACACCTAACAAAATACCCGGGAAGCAGTGAAGAACACTATTGAAGCCTTCAACTACCAGAATGAACAGCTACTTTAAAAGGAAAGTACAAGTCATTATGTGAACATCAACTGATTAAATTGCAAGACAATATGTGAAGGGTATGCTAAAGTAACAACAGAATGTGCACTTAAACATTCTCAGAAATCTTTTCCTCAGTATGTACCACTGATCTCTTCTATAGCATGGTAATGACTATCTACTTCTATCTGACCTCGTATCAATTACAAGAGCACATAAAAGTAGATATGCAGTAGTACTAACTTCTGATTTCTTCCACCAGATCACATTATATGTGTGGTGAAAGAAAGTTGAACGGTCATTGCTATCTCCCTATCCAGCAAAAGAGTAAGTAGTGCAAGCACATATATCTACTTCCTCATTAACAAGCAAGGATATAACAATATTTGATGCTCACACTGGTGGTCATGGAATTTTCTAGTCTTCCTTGCTGTACCGTCTACGCAAAAGAGACTACATCCCTTCACTGAAACAAAAGCACAGCAGAAACTGTGTTTGTGTGGGGGGCTGTTCTGTGCTCTTCCTACAGAATTTATTATGCTAGCACTGGGCACATTGCCCTGTCTGTCTATAAGCTCTTTTCTCCCACAGCTGTGATCATTCAACATCATGCAAGGTAAAACAACACCATGTGTAAGTGGGAGGAAGACAAGAGTAAGAGGATAACTTTTATAATAGTATGAAAAAACCCATAATTAACAAAGATGAGGATGCTGCACTTTAGCAAGTAGTAGATCGTATCTATATGGAAATACATCAAAATCTGTTTTAAGAACAGAAGTGTTATTTTTTCACTGGTATATAAAAATGCTCCACCCATTCTAGTTAAAGACTGTGTAAGAGCAGATACAATATGAAAGCAGGAATCGTCCCGTGGAATGCATTCCCTAACTAAAATATTAGTAATATTTCAACTCACACTATGCAACTAAACTGTATTTTAATAATCTCAGTTTAAAAGTATTTTGACAAAGAGCCTTGGTCAAATAAACCCCACTGACATTATACACGGTTGTCAAGTCAACTGAAAAAATATTTTTATTTAATAAAACCTCTAAAACTTGTTTAAAAAACACAGCCAGGTTTGGTTTGGGTTTTTTTTTTTGTGATATGCAGGAAGTCAGAACAATCTCTACTAAATTTTGAAGATGACCCCTATTGGTGTTTAATATGCAGTAGGAACAGTACAAAGAAAAATCTCTAACCTCTCTGTGCTTAGAAGTCAGAATTAACAACTCAGGCCACCAATAGTAGGAGACAAATATTAGTTCCATTTTTCAATTAAAGAGTAATTCTTTTACAGTTGACTACTGCTGTAATTATATGCATAGAGCTGGATTCAAGATAGATGACAGCATCTCTCCTGTCATCAAGGGAATAGGTTATATGCTTACAGGCACAAAACGCATTCCAGTGTTAATGCACATATTGAAAAATTACCGAGTACCACACTTTGATTTGATTTTATTATAGCCAAGTTTTAAGACATAAAAGCTCTTTTAAGTCTCAACAAAGGGTCCTCAGTCATTATGGTATATTTAAATAAGTTAAATAAGGCTATACACACACCTTCTGGAAATAATCAGGCCTGAATTGTGAAGTGCTATTTTATATTTCTTGCCACTGTAAGACTCCAAAATTTTCCTACATATGCAACATTCATGGCATCATGAATTTGCTCAGTGACACCACAGTCTTCCAGGTGGAAAGCTTTTGATTAGTGATTAATTATTTTAATGCACTTTGCAAATGGTAGATGATGACCTGGTTATCACCATCACATTCCACTCAAAGGCATGGTAGTGCAGCTGAACAAGAATGATGCTGTTGAACTAGAAACAGGCAATGCAGGCACAAAGACAAAGTAGTAGCAAAAACTTAATATAGGAATAATTAATTGGGTGAGTTCAGCTAGATGTGGAGAATACATTTAGGTCCATCTGCAAATCATAAAAAACTAGAATTAAAAAGATTAAAAAGAACTGCTACTGCTTTGTGTTTTACAGTCACTAACATTGAGACAAGTTAGGAAATAAGAGATGGATTAGGAAAACTGTAAGTGCAAGTTCTGAAGGAACCAGAAGTAGGTTGTTAAATATTAAGTATAATAAATAAATTCCCAAATCCTAGAAGGTAACAGTTCAATTCAAGAGATAAAAGCAGCAGAGGAATGATGAATGTAAACTGCAGTTCCAGAATAATGGTACTAATTTAAGCCCAGAACAGAATGAAAACTATCCAAAAAACTTTCCCTTTGTGAAGGAAATAGTAAACCTCTGAATGCAGCTGCCAGCTTATACCTGTATGTAGATGGGATCAGGGTGCCACCTGATTTCTTTCAAAATTATTTTTTTATAAATGGTTGCTATATAGCATTTGTACATTTACTGCAATTATTATCCTACTGATTTTTTTTTCAATTCTAGAAAATAAATCACAGATATATAATGGATTGTACCAATTTAAACCCCCCAACAACAACTAAAAAGCATTATTAACCACAGCGTTATCCTCCCTCTTATTTCTCCTTTTCCTTTTTGTCATCAGTATGTGCAATACTGCCATACTATGTTAGAACAAACAAAACTTCTTAAACTATGGACTTGGAAATGACAAGATTTAAAAGCTTATGTGGCATTTAACAGTACAATGACTGTTCCAACAATCTCTCTAATCTGAAATTTTCCATGTAACACTATCACAAGGATCTATTTGATAAGTGAAAATAACAGCATTCATTTGACTATCACAGACAGGGAGACGGAATCTGCACTACTTTGTTAGCACTTGTATCACACTTTTTTGACAAAAAAATTTTATCACACTGCTATCTTTACAGAGAAAATGATATAAATAACAGGTAAGTAGCTGATTTCTATAAGCTATTTTAAAGTATTAACGCAAAAAATGTATTGATATATGTAATTTGCCTTTTTTAACATCCCAGTTAGTATGACTTTTTAATAAGTGTTTAAAAACATACAAGGGCTTCACAGACCATTGCATAAATGGCATAAGACACATGCTTCTACTTGTAAATGAATTATTTATCTTAAAGTGAATTGAAAGGCAAGAAACCCAGCTACAGAAAAAATACAATGTTAAAAGGTAGAAGATTATTTCTTTTGGAAAAACTTTGTCTTCGAAGGAAGCATCTGCTGGACAAGGAAAGCTCAATCTTCTTGTTAATAATTTGATGATGAAAAGAAAAAAAAAATATCAAAAGAGATACATTTAGCCAATTAATATTTCTCTTCTGTGAATTATTGTTTGGTCTCCAGGATGTTGGCAACTCAGATTACATTTTCAATCTTAAAACAACTGGGTAAAAAATACATGTACACTACTATACCTATAATTATACATATACTGCATGCTACTATCCAGCTGAGTTTGTAACTTTTGCTAAACAGCTACTTTCTTTACTACTCCAACACTTTTACCATCATGCTTCAAGAAGATGTAGACATAGGACTGTGTCATGGTCCTTTGACTGAAGTATATAAATAATGTAAAGCTTTGATGCGACAGATGTATTAGGCATCATAACGAAGATACATATTGCCCCTTGCTGATGTTTTTTACAGAGAGTATATAATACAGGAAAAGTATTAATTTATGGCAAATACAATACCCATCCTGCAAACTGCAGTATTTCAAGATAAACAATTAAGTCTATGGTTTATGTCTATGGTTTAATCTTATGCCAAGGGAAAAATTTTACACAGAACATTTCTTCAAATTGAAGAAAATATGCCATGAGGAAAAATACTTTGAGCTATCATGTACTTAGTGAATAGACAAAAAAAAAGTTTCCTTATTAACAAAAAAACACTGAAACTATTATGATCTTTTGCCAACTTTTTCACAGCTATTTTAAATATATCAGACTATCAGGTAAGCCTATGCCTCCTGTAAGGCTGTTGTTCAGTTACTAACTGTTCAGTTTACAAATGTTATACTAAGGAAAATAAACTATAAATCCATCTTGGAATATTATAATCTGGCAGAAATGGACACCTTGATACCTCACGAGAGAAAGAACTGACTAATCTAAATTTAAAGTACAAAACTACTGTATCTTTTTAACTCACTAAAAATGCTGATGCAGTGCTATTTCATTGCCTCAGTGCTTCATTTCTTCCTGAGCTGCTTTTCTCTTTGCCTGTCTAGCTACCAGCAAAAAGCTAATGAGATTTGATTTCTGCTAGGCATTCTTCTGATATGTTTGCATAAAATAAGATCTTTCTTCAGCCTCTGACTCTTCCTAGAATTGGACTAAGCAAAACTATTTTTTCTCATGGTTTTCAATCACCATATAAATTTTGAGAGTAAGAGTAAATGGAAATGCAAAGCATGTAATAAACTGCATCCTTTTCTGTCATCTCTAATTTCAAGTGCATTTTGTTGGACGATTTCCAGACCACTGGGAAGTTTGGTATGATATATCCATCTGCCCAGTAAGCTTCTAGGCTGATTTAAATCAGCATAACTTCATGACTGTGGAACACAGACACCTACTTCAATATGCATGCAAGAAGACCAGAGACAGAGACTATCCATTTTTAAAGAACTCGCGTACTAAAACATGAAAACCGAATGACAGAATCTAAGGTGATCTCAAGGACCTTGTGACTGCCCTTTTGGGACCATGCTATTTTTTTGCCATTGCTTTCTATTTACTACTGTTGGAGATGTATTAAATGTCCTGCTTGTATTGAACATCAAAAAAATAGGGGGGAGAGAGAGAGAGAGAGAGAGAGAGAGAGAGAGAGACGCTTTAAAAAAAAAGCTTTACAAATCAGTCCATGCACTGTGGATTTTTGTTGCAATAACTTTGAACAGTTATCTTATGGATTCTTTTCCTAGTCTAACAGAAAAAAGGGCAGTATTTGTGATGAAACTACTGGGATGATTGAAATAAAGAATATGTAATGCTGAAATGCAATACAAATTGAAAACTCCCTATTACCTTTTATCAAAACAATAACTAAGAAAAGCATTGTATCTTTCTTGTTAAGAGTAAATTCAATAAAAGTAGTTTCTTATTAAATCGGTACTAACTATGCTTTATAGATAAAATTTCCTGTAAAGTGAACATTTTTGAACAAACAGCACAGAAATTTTTACCACAGATAGTAAAAATATATTAAAAATAATATAAAAATATATCCATGTTTTATGGAGCTATCCACAAACTGCAGAGAAACGTAGTCATTTCTCTGTAAAAAGTAGTAAAAATTTCATACTCTGGTTCACTGTCATGAGATCATCTATTATTGCATTTATTATTAATTTCTGAATGAACTAAAATATTCTAAGCATGCAGAAAAATTAATCTCTCTTCTCAGAGCAGAAAATTGCACTACAGATAGAAAGTCCTTTTTTTTTCCTTTGTGGTAAAACACCATTAAAGTGTCACTTGTTTACTTTCTAATTTATTCTAAAAAAATTCTTACACCACATTCTGGAATCTAAAATAAAATTAATTAAATAATTATGCAAATAAGAACAGGACAATATGTTGCATGGCTAGAAGTCAACTATCTCCTTTATGAAAAGAAAGATCCTATGGAATCAGGTAATTTCAGCAGTGTGATTCAAATCATGGACTGTTCATCTAAATTGTGTTTTCAGTAATAAAAGATGTATTCTGTTAATAAAGGTACCAACAATTCTATCCTAATATAGACACATTTCCCTGTCTGGGAAAACAACAGTAAGCTATGCTTATCATGTGGTAGTAGGAATTAAAAACTGCCTTTGCAGTCTGTCCCAGAAAAGGGGAAGGCACATGGAAGGGGAAGGACTCTTTTTATCATGCATAAGAAAGACTGCTGTCACTGACAAAGTGGACAGAAAGTTTTTTTCCATTTTTTTCCAAATGAATCCCCCCCAAAACCCTTTCCTGGTGAAGCTACCCTTTGAGACAGTTGCTGGACTAACTGGTAGAAGAATCAAAATTCTTGGTATACTCCACAGATAGGTATTTTGAAAAGAGTAAAACAGTGTCACTGTCCTGTAAAACCTCTCTACGTTTCTTTCTCGAGATAGAAGAGTCATTAAAATATAAACAGTGTGGTCTGTATGAATATCTACCCAGGTATCAAGCAAGGCTTCATTCTTTCTCTCACAGCTGAACAATGAGGTGTCAAAATAAATGTTAAATGAACACTTTGACATAACATCTGAGACAAAATTCCATGTGCCAAATGCCTATATTTAGTGATCCTTACAAATATGAATCCTAGCCTGCACAATTTTATTAGTGGAAGTGACCACTACTGCTCCTGAAGTTTCTCATTACACTTGTGATTCAATGATTTTCAAGATGCAAGGTCTTCTATCAAACCTAAATGATACCTTTGCTTTCCATGTACTAATCTTGCTCCTTCTAAAACACAAATTCAATTCTGAAATTATACTTTATTACTTTTGTTGATTTTATTGTGTTCTGTTCTGTTATCATATTTTGGAACACGATAACAAAAATGCATGGAGTAACTGGTGCTCTAATTATTGGGTGGTTTGGGTCAGAAGAGACCTTAAAGATCATTTAGATCCACCCTGGCTGCTATGAGCAGGGACACCTTCCACTGGACCAGGTTGCTCAAAACCCCATCCAACTGGCCTAGAACTCCTTCAGGGATGGGGCATCCACAACTTCTCTGCACAACCTCTTCCAGGGGCTCACCAGCCTCATAGTGAGGAATTGCTCCCTAGTACCTAATCTAAATCTACCCTCTTTCAGTTTTAAGCCATTACCCCTTGTCCTATCACTTGATGCCCTTGTCAAAAGTCCTTCTCCAGCTTTCTTGCAGGCCCTCTTTAGGTACTGGAAGGCTCCAATAAGGTCTCACTGCAATCTTCTCTTCTCCAGGCTGATCCACACCAGCCGCTTTAGCCTGTCTTCACAGAAGAGGTGCTCCATCCCTCTGATCACCTTTGTGACCCTCCTCCAATGTCCTTCTTTTGTTGGGGCCCCAGAACTGAATGCAATGCTGCAGGTGGGGTATCATGGAAACAGAGCAGAGGGAGAGAATCACCTCCCTCAACCTGCTGGTCACACTTCTGATGCAGCCCAGGATTCTGTTAGGTTTCTGGACTGCAAGCACACATTGTTGGGCCACGCTGAGCTTTTCATCCAACAAGCACCCGCAAGTCCTTCTCAGGGCTGCTCTCAGTCCATTTTCTGTTCAGCCTGTACTCGTGCTTGGGATTGCCTCAACGCACATGCAGGACCTTGCACTTAGCCTTGTTGAATTTCATGAGGTTTGCATGAGTGGAACTGTGAAGCCTGTCAAGGTGCCTCTGGACGGCAACCCTTCCCTCCAGCATGCTGACCACACCACACAGCTTGGTGTCTTTGGCAAACTTGTTGAGAGTGCCCGCAATCCCACTGTCCATGTCACCAACAATGATGTTAAACAATGCCGATCCCAGTACTGACCCCTGAGGAATGTCACTTGACACTGGTCTCCACTTGGACATCAAGCTGCTGACCACAACATTTTGTGTACAACCCTCCAGCCATTTCCTTATCCACAGAGCAGTCCGTCTGTCAAATCCACATCTCTCCAGTTTAGAGACAAGGATGTCATGCAGGGCAGTGTCAAAAGCTTTGCAGAAGTCCAGATAGATGACATCAGTCACCCTTCCCTCATCCACTAACACTGTAATCCCATTGTAGAAGGCCACCAGATTTGTCAGGCACAACTTGCCCTTAGTCAAGCCATGCTGGCTGTCCCGTCACCTCCTTATTTTCAATGTGCCTTAACATAGTTTCCAGGAGGATCTGCTCCGTGATCTTGCCAGGAACAGACATGAGACTGACTGGCCTATAGTTCCCTGGATCTTCCTTTTTTCTTTTCTTAAATATGAGAGTTTTGTTTCCCCTTTTACAGTCACTAAAAACTTCACCAGACTGCCATGACTTTTCAAATATGATGGAGAGTGGCTTAACCACCTCATCTGCCAGTTCCCTCAGGACTGCAGATTTATCTCATCAGGACCTATGGACTTGTGCACCTTCACATTCTTTAGATGTTCTTGAACTTGATCTTTTCCTACCGCAGGCAGTTCTTCATTTTCTCAGTTGCTGCCTTTGTCTTCTGCAGTGCGGCAGGACCACTTGCCAGTGAAGAACGAGACAAAAAAGTCATTGAGTACCCTCAGCATCCTCCCCGTCTCAGGTAACCAGATCTCCCCTCTCCTTCCAGATGGGGTCCACATTTTCCCTAGCCTTCCTTCTATCAGCGATGTACCTATAGAAGCTTTTCTTGCTGCCCTTGATGTCCCTGGCCAGATTTAATTCTATCAGGGCTTTAGCTTTTCTAACCTGGTCCCTGGCTGCTTGGACAATTCCTCCCAGGGTAATCTTGCTTCCACGCTCTGTAGGATTTTGTTTTGTGTTCAGGTTTGTCCAGGAGCTCCTTGTTCATCCATCCAGGCCTCCTGGCATTTTTGCCTGACCTCATTCTTGTTGGGATGCATTGCTCCTGATCTTGGGGGAGGTGCTGCTTGAATATTAACCAGCTTTTTGGGCCCATCTTCCCTCCAGGGCTTTATCCCATGATACTCTACCAAACAGATCCCTGAAGAGGCCAAAGGTTGCTCTCCTGAAGTCCAGGGCAGTGAGCTTGCTGAGCACGTTCCTTGCTGCCTTAAGGATCTTGGACCCTGCCATTTCATGGTCACTGCAGCCAAGGCTGCCCTTGAGCTTCACATTCCCCATGAGCCCCTCCTTGCTGGTGAGAGCAAGGTCCAGTATAGCACCTCTCCTCATTGGCTCCTCTGTCACTTAGAAAAGGAAGTTATCGCCAATGTATTCCAGGAGCCTCCTGGATTGACCGATTTCAAGATGGAGGTCAGAAATGAATTGTTAACTTCCAACATTAATTCACAATGTCGTTAAAAGATCACTGCTTTCAGATATATATGGCTAGAACAAAGACACTTCATACTTCAAAGTAAGGTTTAGTTTGCCACTGTATTTCATTGAGAATATTTCTGTTTTAATTGGAAAAACTAAGACAACCATAATACAATACTTAATAAATAGCAATGTATTGAATTATGTGCTATAATCAGCTGTAATTCTTCAGCTTTGTTCCTGTACAAGCAAACCTAGGTTTCAGTGCAGGGAGTATACCTGCAATTATGCAAATGATGGCTATGACAGAGATTTCCAAAATTATTCTGAGTTTGCAAATGATCATAAAATTTTACCAGAGGCAAATGGATTTCAAATATACAGATAACAGCACAGAGTTTGGTGTATAAAAACAAGCCCTCCAAAAGAAAACTATTGTCTTTTTCAAAGGTACTTTTATACTGATCAAAACAATGTATTGTGAATTTATTTGTTTGTTTATGTTCTCAGGCTGATCAATGAAAATCAGCAAAGTCTATACTGCATACATTTTGAGTCTATTTGAATGATCATTTATGGGCAAGTAAATTATTTGATGTACAGAAGACAAAAAAATTAACGGTTTTTTATTTATACTTTTAGAGGCAAAATCTTTGAGAAAGTTTTTGCTTCTCCTATGCTGCTGAATAGGACTCTCTTCACAACAAGACCAACTGGAATGGTTAAAGATATTACATAAAAAAAGAAGCTAATAGTTAAATGACTTCAAGATTCTGAAAGAGTTTGTGAAAAATTTCTAGAAAACATTATATGTTGAAAAAAGATTTATGACTTTTGGTCTGGGTGATGAATATTTAATCTCTGTTTCTGAGACATTTAAGAATGAGCAAGACAAATCTCTGTGAGAAATACTCTAAGTACATTTCAACCTCTTGAAGTTCTTTTCAATCTGACATTCATTCAAATGTTTGTCTTCAAATATTTTTATATTTATATGTGTTATCATCTTTAACAAGTCCTGAAGTCAAGAATTAAACACAACTCTAACAAATTTAATTATTGCAACATTCAAAGTATTCCTCATGGAATGAGTACAAACATCTAATTCAATTGTGAAGGATATAACAAATTTAATTATTGCAGCATTCAAAGTATTCCTCATGGAATGAGTACAAACATCTAATTCAATTGTGAAGGATAGTTACCTTTCTTTGTCATCCTTATCTGTTAAGGGGAGGAAAAAATATTAATGTTGCGATGACCAATGATTATTATACACTTTAATGGAATCTATCCTGAGAAAGACAAATTAAATCAAGGCTCTTCCAACTTATGACCTCATTAAAATATTTCTTGACAACATTACTCAGAGTTGGATCTGACACACAATACCACAGTCCCCCCCCCCCCAAAAAAAAGCACAAAACCACCTTCTTGGGGGTCCTGCTTTTCCTCTAGACAATGCCAGTCTTTCAGCTAACCTAGTTATTCTGTTGCTATAAAGATTTCTATACTACTCCACGTTGTAAATATTTTCTTAATTTACATGCTATATATCAATCTATTACTATAATTATTAATAACAAAACCACAGTTTTCCAAATGTTTCATAAGAATTAAAACCCTTCCTAAAAGAAAAAAGGAACACCTGAAGTACACAATCAAATTAATCAAACCATAATATTATTAATGTTAACATATACTAGGGTTTGTTATCCACATACTTACTTGTGACCCATTTCATGGGCAATGGTAAAAGCGAGATTCAGACCATTGTCCTCTGCAATTATACATTTTCGTTTTTCACTGCACATTCCACTCAGATAGGCTATACCTAGGAAACACAACCACCACATTCAATTATTTTTTATTATTACTAACGGTATAGTATAATCACACTATAGACCCCAATTGCGTCTGAAACCTTATTGTGGTCAGTGCCATTCAAATATATAAACAGATTTACTTACCCATAAGTCAGAACAACTGATTTTGGCACAAAATTGGATAAAAGGTAGCAAAGAAATTGCAACAGTGATAATATTACTAGATAGTAATATTGCTTGATTACATAGGCTGCAATGTGCAGAAAATGTATTCTTTAAAAGCATTGCTAGGTACCTTAATGAGATGCAATAGAACACATATACAAATATCAATACCACTATAAATGAAAATAGATGTCTACAACAACAGGGCACAAATCTGAAGAGGTGTTTCTTCTGACAGACTCAAGAAGACAACACAAAGCACAGAGCTGTGCCCCTACATTATCACTATTAAGCACTGATATAGCATTCAGCATTTTAACGATTTTAAAAATGTGTAAGAGTCAGGTGTCACAGAATTACAAGAATTCATAGGAGACTGCAGCCTTGACAAATGCATTAATTGCAGAGGCTATAATGCCTCTACTACATAAACCTAAGTTTTCAAAAATAGAAGCCTGAATGGTAGGCTTTTGAGTTCAAGTTCAGCTTCTCAAAGGTAAGATGCCTGTAATTACAAAAACTTGAGGAACGTGCGGCTTGACTGGGGTAATGGTAATTTTTTTCAGACCACAAATATATTTAATGGGAACCTATTGTCACTCACTTGAAATTTCAGAGTAAGCAATCAAAATGCTGTTTAAGTGTTTGGCCTTCTTCCCAGGAACATCCTTTCAATGGAATGGTGCCCTCTGGATCAACATGTTTGCTGGATGTTTGCATGTAAAGGTCAAGTTTGAAATGTTCGACAGTGTTTGAAATTTAGTCATAATCATCTTTCTAAGTTAACACGATAAAAGTCATTCTTCTTACAATCCAAGTATTTGTCAGCCTGTGAGTACAACACCTCATCTACAACATGAAATTCAAGTAGTAACCCCAACACTAGTCTGGCAGCGATGCTCTCAATAGAACTGGCTGGAAGGTTTTGGACACAAAACTCATGTGACAAAAAATGCTGTTGAGGTCTGAACAAAACAAGCACAAATTACATTTGAATTACGCATAATGTTTCAACTTGTACTATTTCTTTCCAAAGATACAAAAAAAGAAGGCAAAATATGTTCAAAGCAAAAAACCTGAAGCCCTTCAAATGTCATCTCATGGTAAATGTAGGTATCATTTATATTAACTCCATTGAAAATAAAGAGAATTAAGAAACACTGTGAAACATAATGTTTTATTTCAAATGTTATGCTCCAGTGGCTGAAATAAGAAGAAAAATACTTCTCCGGAATTAGTTCCACAGTCACATTCATTTTCTTTCAAGTTTTGATGAGCAAACTGGAAAAGATAGAGCTGCTTTTAATACTGTAGCTCTAAGTAGTAGCACTGGTAACAATACCAGAAGCAGACATCAGAGCTCTGACTTCAGCCAATGCCAATGCATTTATAAAGAGCTAAAAAAACCCAGAAAGATTACTTTTGCTATAGACAAAACCCAGTGCTGCATTTTGAAGTGTTGTGGGCGTTCCTATTAGTATAATGCATAATGCTCAGAAATATCTTCCTTACTTTACTGGTTTTGGCTGGGATAGGGTTAACTTTCTTCACAGTGGTTGGTAAGAGGCTGTTTCGGATTTGTGCTGGAAACATGCTGCTAACACAGGGATGTTCAGTCACTGCTGAGCAGCGCTTACACAGAGTCAGGGCCTTTTCTGCCCCTCGCCCCACCCCACCAGCGAGCGGGCTGGGGGTGCACAGGAACCTGGGAGGGGACACAGCCGGGACAGCTGACCCCAACTGGCCAAGGGGATATGCCATACCATATGATGTCATGCTCAGCAATGAAACCTGGGGGGAGGTTGGTGGGGGAGCTGCTGCTCGACGACTCACTGGGCATCAGTCTGTTGGTGGTGAGCGACTGCTTTCATTTGCACCACTTGTCTTTCTTGGGTTTCTTTCTCTCTGTTATTTTCCTTTTCATTACAATTACTTTTATTATTATTTTATTTCAGTTAGTAAACTGTTTTCAATGCAACCTGCAAGTTTTCTCACTTTTAGCCTTCTGGTTCTCTCCCCGCATTCCACTGGTGGGGACTGAGTGAGTGAGTGGCTGTGTGGTGCTTAGTTTCTGGCTGGGGTTTAACCCAACACTCTACTGCCGATGGCTGTCCTCAGCTGGATAAAACTTGGTGGCATCTACAGAAAGATAACTCCCAAACCTCCCTCCACCTGTTGATGCTAAGTACTAACTGAAACTGTCTGATGCTCTCCAGTTTTTTGCAGGGAAAAGAAGTCCCCTAACCTTCTTGTGGCCTCTAAAATGGCAGTTCAAGTTCATTAGCAGTATCTTTCCATACAACAACATGAATACTATCAGTTGCTGTCTATCCTGCCTGACCCCCGGTTTATTGCCAAAGAACTATGCACATCGCAAGTTTCATACCTATTTTGCAGATGAAGCAGTCAGCAGTAGTAAGCATTTGCAACAATACTCAATATATATCACTAATAATATTTTCATATTTGGCATTCCTTGAAGGGAATTGATTATATTTGACCTTTTTAAGTGTAACATATGAAACATAAGACCTGCATTTCATTTAGATCAAATTAGATTCCTGCTTCTAGAAATGTCCAAAAGAATCAAATGCAATTAATGCTTTATGACTTTTCAGCTATTAAACAAAGTCAACGTCATATGTGAAAGCCACATCCCACAGCAGCTACTGGATGTAAATCAGCCAACTACTGGCTGTGAACTATTTTCATGTCTTGTCCTTGGTTATTAATTTCGTATGTAGAGAAAACGAAACTGACTTCAGTAAGCAGCTGCTCTTGCTTAGTTGTCTGCATTAGGTAAGAAAAGGAATTTCTTCTTTAAATATATGTATGTTCACTGAAGTTCCTGTGGCTTATTAACACAGCTGGAACTGCTCCAAGGTTAAATCCACAAGAAGAAAAAAAAGAAAAAAGAACAATTGCTCCCTTGTTGTGATTAAGGTATTCCTAGTGAACCCCACGGTCTCAATTCACAGCTTCAAATTAAAACACTTCATATAGAAAAGTGTTGGCTAGAAAGCAGTAATGTCATCTCAATGACAATTTAAGGAAGGATCCTGTTATTTATCTATAAAGAAAGCTGTGTTTTGAAACAAAAAACCACTGAACGAATACCTGCCAAATGTAAAATATCCAAATTACTTCACTCTGTAGATAACTATTTCTCAAGTTAATTCAGAAGAAAATACATGCAATATCAATTAAGGGAGTAAAGCTTTACCATTGTGCCCTGGGACAGCAACATATGGGACTACATTTTCTTATCAAACATGTAAATATCCAAATGAAATACACACTTCTTCAGAAAAGTAGAATTTTTGCCAAAGTCATAGCAGTGGTTTATTACGGCCGCTATTACTGCTACACATAGAGATGGGTATTTCATTCTAAATAATATAGTAACTTTTTTTTAGAATTTTCTCATCTCTTAATGAACTTCCTTACCTCAAATTATTTATTCTTTCAGCATAGGCACAAATTACAACTTTTCTGTTGAAAAGCTGTGGTTCAGCTCAGAGGGATGTTACGGAAAACACATTAACAGCTGAAGTATCCAAACAAATTTTTCAGCTTTACCTGCTCATTTGTAGCCTGCTGCCCGTAACATAAATGCACTACGTATATTAAAAGGTTACTGCCAGCATTAACCTCAGGAACAAAAATTCCATAGCAAAAAAACCCAGAATCACATTAAAAAATATGCAGTTAAATATACAAACATGGCTTTCTTACAGTGACCATATCACGTGCAAGTATGACTTGAGTATGTCTGCATTTGTAATATTGCATTGTAAAATGCTAAATAATGGTTATTGGTTTTCCCTGTGTAGTGATCCAATGAAATAGAGTTAATATTCTGAAAGTTTTAATCACACAAATTACTTAGCACATTTGAACTTCTTTTCCTCTGAACTTCTTTGGTTTCACAACACATTCAAACTTGGTTTAGAACCATTAGCTATGTGCTTATTCTGAATCCCTTCCCTCAAACTTGCTCCAAAATCTACTTGCTAAATTTAGATACCTTTAAAAAAGAAAGAGGCCCTTCCACATACAACCTGTTTAATCCATTGATATCACCTGGATGTCACCTCTACACTTTCCTGAGCTATTTCACAGCTCTTCTGTTTTGGGAACAGAATGTTCTGCCCAAGAGATTATCCTCCCCGCTGCCCCCTCCCCCCCCACCCCCACCCCCCCCTGATTAGAAGGCAATAACGACTATACAAAATACAGGAAAATGTTCCTGTAACATATTCTTTGATGAAGAGGAATAGGGGATCACCCAGATATCTGTTCTAATACTGACCAAGAGCAGAATCTACTTGAATTTCTGGTCCATATGAAATCAAAATTCCATAAAACCCACATACAAGCTGAACGAACTGAAAAGAGCATATATATTTGTATAGCACAGTTCAGGGAAAAAAATATGCAGCATTTCCATTTTAAAGCTTTTTTAATGAAGGAGTATGAAATGTTCTCAGGAATCTAGGGATACTATGCTGTTGTGCTGTCTATCTATCAGTAAAAACTGCCAAATTTAACCAAAATGAAAAACTAAACCAGAACAAATTCCCAGTGCCTACTGCATTCCCTGTCATCTCGGTAAATTAATGAAGCACAATATTAATATTGAATACACATCAAGCATAATTTCAAGAATACTGAAACTGTTCATGAACTTCACAAGTGATGGATCTATTTTCATTAAATTAGTATACATAAAAGTGATATTGCTGAAGCAAATGCTATAAATATAAGTAATAGTTATGTATAGAATTTTCTTCTATAAAATTTCTACACCAAGCTTCATAAATAACAGTATAGAACACTGATTAAATATAGGTAAGCCAGAAATGGACAGAAAACATGCAGAAACACTCTGAACCACAAAGGTTCAAAAAAAAAATAGCTTTCAGATGATGCCATGCAGTGATACATTCCTGATAGCATGACTTTAATTTGAATTATTGATGATGCACAACCTTAGCAAGCCTCTGCAACACAAACATAATTTAATGCCCAAGTACATCTGGCTTTTGATTTGAACATAAGTATTTTAAATTTGAACCAGCAAATCAATGGGCCTGTGAGCATAAATGATAGTACTTAATTGGACTTCATTACTAATGTAACAAATTTTTTTTTTTAGAAGCCCAGATACTTTTCTTAAGAAGCAGGTGAATAAAGCTTTCCACAGAGCTTTTTCCACACTTAAAAGTCTAATTAGCACAAGCTGCTCTGAAAAGAGCCCCAGACACTGACAATTTCCAGGACAAACAAATCTTGTCAGTCGTCAGTATATCAGCAGCCCTTAAACACAGCAGCAGTCAAAAAAACAGAGTTAACAAACAGAGTCTCGAATCCAAATAGAATCCTAGAAATATTTGGGTCTTTTCTTTTCAAAGTAAGGGATATCAGCAGTAATGATAACTATACCTATATGTGCAAGTATATATATATATACAAATGCACATACACACCAATGCAAGACATCAGAAAAAAATAATGGGATATAAACAAATCAACTTCTGCTGCATTTTATGCAACATAACTCAAATATTATTCACCTGTTTTTTTAGTTTATGATTACGTACATCTGAGAAAAACTGATGCTTCAGGAAAATACTTTATCAATATCTAATAAAAATGTGATTTTATGTTTCAAAATAGACTATTCAGTTTACTCTTCCTTTCAGAAAAACTGCTTCACTTTAATCCTTAGCGTGGAGAAAAAGTCTGAAAACAGGAAGGGTATATCAGTGTGTGTCACAAACGTATGAACAAATTCTGAATGTGTGACTGTACAGTTTTAGGTCCTTTAGTTCTTTACACCTTATGAACAGTCCACAAATGTCTATCCTGTTATCACAGGGATGGGATGACAGAACTGCTAGAAAATACTAGTTTTCTTCTAAAATGCACTCTGCATGGAAAACGTTTCTCTCAAGATGAATAGATGAGACAGTAAATGAATTCTCCTCCCTATCCACTCCTGGCCTTTGTTGACACATGTTGGAGGAATCCCCTAAGCTAAAGGCTGCATCCATACTGTCACCTTTAACAGCCACCAAAACATTTATTCTCTGAATCTGAGTATTCCTTAACCCATTCAGAGTTTGGGTCCATAATGTGATGGCAAGTAGCTCCAGAGTGTAACTTGTGTACAAGAGTACATTTTTCTCTTTTTATGAAGACTGCATAGAGGATATTCTAACTCAAACATAAAGCTCTATTCATCTATTCAAAGCTACATATGCCTTCCTAGATCTCCATCAGCTATGTCAATGACAAACTAAGAAGGTCTAGCACATTTAGCCACTCCTCAAGCAGAGCCCTCTGCATACCTTACCTTCTCTTGTTCTAATACAGTCTTTCTGACAAAAGTGGTTATAGTCAAAAGGCCAGGTGTACCATGGGTTAATAGAAGACCAACATTATGACTTCTATGGTTCTCTATGCTTCCTTAGTTAGTCTTAACAGTCACTTTACTCAGCTGACATTTCAATGAGCTGACATGTCAGTGAGCTGACATTTCCAGAGAACTGTCCATTGTCATTCTCTGATCTTTTGTGAGTGGTAGCAAAGCCCATGGCTTCACACAAGAATAATTTTTTTTCTTAATATGCATTACTTCATATTTGGCAATACGTAACTTCATCTGCTGTTTCACTGCCTTTTGAGTATCACAACGTTCATCTGCAGTTCTTCCCATCAGCCTCATACTGAACTATTCAGAATGAAACAATATGAAAGCAGGCCACCACTATTCAAAATTCTTTATGAAGTGAGTCAGCGCTGAACTCACAGACACCTCCTTCTAATGTAAATACAGGCAAATAATCCACATGTCTTGTTTTTAAATTTTAAGCATATGAAAAAAATTCTTTAAAACTTAAAGGAAAAAATGTAAAGCAACAATACACTGTAACATAGCCACTGAGTACATCCAGTATACTTTTTAATTGCCCCCCCCCCCCCCCTTATTTTTTTTCTCTAAAGGCAACATCACAAAGTGGAAAACTTATCCACAAAAATACATATGAACAGAAAAAGACAAAGATGTAGAACAAAACTGCAGGCTGGAAAATGAAAAGAATCATAAATGGAAAAAGAAAAATCACAACTTCCTTTCCTCCACATTTGACTTTGTTTTGCACCTGTAATCTAGAAAAAAAAACCAAACTTGGTTAGATTGTGTATAATTGATGTTGAAGAGGTCCTAAGTCATTCTGTTCAGAAGAAAATGTAAAAAAATCACAGCGTAGGGAGTAACGTGCAATAAAGATTTCCTTTACTTCACATTTTCTTATACTATCAATATGAAAGAAAAATTAAACAAACTTTCTAAGCAATAACTTCAATCTTCTAAGAAACAGAACTAGTTTGATCCATTACCCTAACTTCCTCATGGTATGATTTGCATAAACAATTTTTCTAGATGTTTGTTTTACATGGCATAGAAAATTATTAGTTATCTTGATCTACGCTTAAAAGTTTAACTTTTGGACAGAAGTAGAAAAATATATTTTTAGGACTTATACAATAAAGACTTTCAGTCATTAAATTACATGGCTAAATTATGAGAGTGCTTTATGAAAGCTTCATGGAACTTTGCTGTACACAATCAAGATCTGACTTTGAAAAGGAGACACCTCACTTCTTTGGCAACAAAACTGAATCGGGTTTTCCATAATAAACCAGAAGCTTGTTACTTAAAAACCCAGAAACAGCTTTCAAGCTGAGTGCCAGCCTTTTCAGAACACCTTTGACCAAATACATACATAAATAAATTTCTCTTGAGGACGTGCTTTTCACTGATGCATTGGACAGATGTAACAGATACACCGTTTACTTTGAATGAATATCACATGACTCAGAATAAGAATTGGTGCGTGCTTCCTACCATAAAACTCTGTTTCTGTACATCCACAAAACCCTTGTTACTCTACTGACAAGATGGGGAGATGAGGACAGTAAACACTGCAGTACACGACAGGAATTATTTTTAACAACTCGAACTTGCTTTCTAGGTTTCCCAACTTGTTCTACAGTTACATTTGCTTTAGAGGTTGTTTTGCAATCTTTCAGACTGTTATTTATAGCTTTCTCTATCAACCCCTTCTGGGGATGACATTTTTTCCTTGTACATAAATGAAAGGGAAAGCTATTTGTCTGAACTAGCCATTTCCAGCCCTCATGATATCTAAGCACATGGCACTCCTGATCTTGGGATTAGCTGTAGCTAATCAGCAACAAGAATTTACTCTTTACCAAGAAAAGTTTTTATTACTATGCATTACTTATATAGATGCACAGCATTAAAATGACCATTAGGAAGAAATGTATTTTAAAACATTGTGTTAGATGGAAAAAAGTAGAGTTTGAATTCTGGTTTTCTTTGATAGAATGAACCCTAACGTAGAAGCTAAGGGAAGACTGCTACTAACAGTTCACCACAACAACTACAGAACATATAAACCCAATCATACATTTCCCTTTTACATATTCACCTTTGTGACCAGATACACCACTACTCCAAACTGGCACCCACAAGTTGTATAAAGTATTACAAGGTGATATGTCTGCACATGGTATTAAGGCTGTGTCTATGCCTTTAGAAATGTCTCTACATTTCTGTGTACATATACATACATACTTTTCTTTTTTTCTACTCTTTTGATTCTTATTTAGCAGATTTTTCATTTTCCTTTTGCACACCTGCTTTACTTGAAATTATTTAAAAAAAAAAGTTTACCTTTTTGTGTCTACTCAATAAACCCATAAAACAGAAGAAGGGTCAGATGAGATGGGCAAGGGTGATATGGTTATGAAGCTTATGAAGGAAGAATGTAGGGAATGACTGACCAGAGCTGTTTCAAAGAAAGTTGAACTTAACAGAAAAGAGACTGGAGGGTTTGTTTTAGTAAATGCCTGTATCAGTTCATTGGATTAGCTGTTTGTGTAAATGTTTTCCCCTGAGTTAATCAAAAGGGCGTGAATGGCTTCTTGAGTTAGGGGTGCCTATGTGGCTCAGCTCTACAGAGTACAAAAACGGAACAACTTCAGTTGCTTCAGATATCCTTTCAGAAGATGGAAGCAAAAGTAACACTGATCTATATAGCATCCATACAGAATTAGCCTCTTAAAAAAATACACTTTCTTCCCTATTGTTTTGAGTTTAAGCCAAGTTCTGCTGAGTTGCTGGGAACTAACCTTGCATCAAAGCACATGGTAGCGCTTGAACCTGTCAGGAAGCAAGTAGGACCACTATGAACATGTGGGATATGAAGTGGGTATTCTATGTTTAACAGTGACATGCAAAAGTCTGAGACAGTGAGGCATCCTCGAAAGTGGGAAATTCTCTGTGAAGTTCTTTAAAGAGAAAAATTATTCTTCAGATTCATAATAATAAAATAAATGTTTCATTGTAAAAAACTGTAAAAACAGATAACAGGAAAATTATTATCAGGCCTACATATTACCTTCTAGAATATTTTTTGAGAAATAAAATGCCTGATACATGGGAACAAATCTTAGATGGTTACACAGCCTGATGAATATTGGATTATTCATATCTGGTATTAGTCCATCCAAAATCTGTAAGGAATAGATGACATAGATTTACTGTGACAAGTATTAAAAAAAAGTTATCTTTTACAGGAAGAGAGGGACCAAGTAAATTTTCTAGCCCAGTATATACACTTTGTGCAAAACTTTTTAGAGGCTTGTAAACTGAGGTTTCTGCTACAATATGACTTTAAAAGGAAAAGTAGGAATCACAGACTCTAGACTGAATTCAAAGGGAAGTAACTTTGCCAAAAAGGCAATTGAAATTTTAGTTTGCCAAGCATATCAGAGTAGTACAAGATACTGCAATTTGAATACTTGCTAGCATTAAGAAACACAAACTGACCTCATCTCATGAAGATGACCTTTTCTAATAATGTTTTACAGAGCTTTGCTGTTTTATAAAAACAATGTACAGAAAGGCTTAGTTAATTTAAAAATATTTTAAATACCTGAAATACATTCAAACCCCCCAATATTTTATTTTAAAGTATATTTAAAAAAAGACTCATCATTTAATGTCAAGGGCCCTGGCCCAAGGAAACCAGAAGCACAGTGCACAGAACAGCATTTTTATGAAAATAGGTAGGCTTTAGACTTCCAGAGGAGCTATGTACAGTATAGGTACTTTAAAAGTTCCTCTAGTTTTCTAGATCAGTTTTGAAGCAGTCTCCATTTTCTAAATGAAAATTTTACATAACTTCTGGAACCTTAAAATAAATGTACTGACCTTAAAACTTCAGTGTATATGTTATTTTAAGATTTAAGATTTTAAGATTAAATGTTTTCTGTAGTTTGTCAAAAAAGCAGAAAGTACTTATTGCACTCCCATTTTAATGCAAACGCTGTATTTTTAAAACTGCCTCTTGTCTTTTATTCTGCTTCTGAGAAAATCTGACCCTCCCCATAAGAAATGTGATTAATAGATGTTATCCTGCAACATGAAATGGTCCAATTAGTTGTCAGAACTGCTTCCACTGCTGTGATTGTGAGTCCACTTCAAGATGTTTTAAAATACTGTAAGCCTACTACTCTGTACACTTGGGTCAAAATATATTAGCATCACAGAGTAAAATATATACTAGAGATAATTAAGAATTATGTCGCTCCCTCCAAATAGTGAAAATATTCACCCAGGTGCTTTCCTCTCTTCTTGCCTTCCTGACATCTGGGTTTCAGTTCTCACAGTCATAAAATGTGCAGCTGCTAAAGTTGCCTCCATGTTCTGTACATCTATGCACTTTGCAATGCCTTTGAATTCACCTCGTCTCATTCCATCAGATCATTTTTTTTTTCTGAATACGCTTCCAAGCGTATATATATTGTGTAACATCAATTCCCCTTACTGATTTGGTCTACTCATAATATATCACCAATGCTTTTCCTGGTCCTACAAAGACTCCAGCCTTGATACCCCACTAAGCTGATTTTCCTATAATTTAATTTTTGATTCCTTCTTCCACTTGTCTTGGTACCATACTCTGTGCAACAAACCGATCAGAAATCACTCATGAGACCACATAATTTTCACTCTAACACACATTCCTCAGACTTATTTTTACAAAAAATATGAGGAAAACAAGACTGTCTTGTTTTCTTTTGTAATTTATCTTACTATATCCATGCTATGGAAATGACACTGTGTGGTAGAAACATAAAATTGTTCCTTGACCAACACTGCTTCAGCACAGTAATATATAGACTCATTTTCTGCAGTCTGGGTGATTTCTCTAAAACATTTCTCATGCTTTCATGATATCATCAAGCTAAAAGTGATACAATGTGGTTATTTTATGTTTTTCACATGAACAAATTATGCTTCGCTTCACTATGACAGTGTCCCAACTTGTACCTGCACCTTATTAGTCTCTTCAAGACCATATCTCAATGTTCATACAAACTGTTTCCAGCAACTCAAAAATTCTTTGAGTTTGTTGGGATGGTCCTCAAGAAGTGTGAACTCTATGAAAGCAAGCTGAAAAGAGTATCAGGTCTTTCTTCTTCCAGGGAATCCATTATCCAAACTACCTTTCCAAAGTCTGCAATACACAAGGTAATCAAGGACTAGAGGCTCCTGTATCTCGCATGGACAGCACTAAACCCTGACTAGTCCCTGCTTGAGAAAGCTGAGTAAAGGATGACTTGACGAGAAACTCATGTTTTATTAAGTGTAGGGTACCATCATACTGAGAACATAAAATCTTCAGTACAGACAAAGCAGAAATACAAAGGAACTCCTTGCCATTTAAATATCATAAAAGGGAACATGGATTCAAACTGAAAAGCTGCCCAAAGGCATTTAAATGAAGTGTGAGCCTTGACCCTGTACCTCTGTTCCTTCCTGCTTGTATTTGTGCAGCATTTTCCCTTGAAATTTGACAAGTTAGATGCAACTGTATGGATCATCTGCAGTTCCCTCCGTAAATATAGAGTTCCTTTTGCTTCCTCCTCATCTAAAGGACCCATGTATCACTGCCAACCCATCCCATTCTTCATAAACCATATGCATTCACTACACAATCTACCTAATTCCATTAAGTTGATAGTTGTTTTCCAGTATATAGCTATGGGACATGAACTGACACATTACTCACAAGGAGCTACACCTGGTCTCTCTTATTTTGAGAAAACTTCTAATAAACAACAGTGGGTTTTTTCAGTTCAAAATACTATACAAGGTAGTATCGCACCTTTAATACTATCTTAACTATCCTCTAAGTAATGGCTTTTATACAAATAGATACTATTAAGGGCAACCATAAATACCAATACTATCAACAAATAAAATTATCCTGCACATCAAATGAGTAACGTGTTAGACTGCTTCATTCTCAAAAATTATTATTCCTTGAACCAGAACATCCACAAGCTAACAGAAGTTCAATACAGGTGTCTTAGATTTTCTCTGCTCTATCTTAAATTTATGTACCTTTCCATGATGATTTAAAAAAATCTTGTGTATTAAAGGTATTTGTATACCAGATATCACATGGATAGTCCTTCCTACGGAACTTTTGTATTTCTACACTTCTACATAGTTCAGATTATACTAAATGAAACATCCAAGCAATGTCATGGGAGAAATCAATATTCAGAAGCCACTTGTGAATATTGTGGTTACTGAAGCATTTGCAGCTACTGGATACACATGAGCTACAATAGTTTTAACAAATACAAAAGTTTATGAAGTGAAATTGAGTGAGATCTCTATGGCTGGCTTTTCCACAAAAGCACTTAAAAGATGCTCCTGCTGTCACTGTATAGATGTTCCTTTATATACAGGTCAGTTAACTTATTATCACAATCTTGCATAAAAAAGCATGTTGTATCAATGCAAAATTGTACATATTGTAAAAGTTGTATGAATGACTTAGATTAGGTTACACATTGGAAATCTCCATAGGAAGATCAAATGCAGATTAAATGGCGAACCCAGTTCTCTGAATGTCAGCAATCTTACAGCCAAAAATTTATCTTTCCTTTACACAGGACATGTTCAGAGTATCTTCTCTTCAGGACAACTTTTGTATTTTGGCATAAATCATCTCACAGGGCAAACACACAAAGCTTACAACAATCTTTCCGTTTTTACAGATTTTGTGTAGCAGCAAGCTTGGAGATATGTCAAGAGAACATTTTTGACCTAGAAAGTTTAACTGACTGCAGCTATGCCTTCACTGGGAGAAACTTGTGGTTGCTTCTCCTTACCCAGTCTGTCTCTGCAAATGCTTGGGCTCCTACTCTCAATTCCCCATGGCACCCAGCACAGTAACAATCATAAGAAAATAATAAAAAAAGTTAATTACAATAATGACAAAAAACCAAGAAAAAAAAGTTGGTCATGGTGGTCAGCAGGAGGGCTAGCTGTATATCTTCAGGTACGGGCAATTTCAGTCAACAGAATTGTAAAATGGCAACCTCAAATAGTATTTCTTTACATAAAACATAAAACTGTTCACTGATATCCAACTTGACTGTGTGCAGTGCTAAAATGTTCTAAAAAACAGATGCATGCACATACCTTAAAAAACTCATCTTTCTAATCTCCACTGACTTAATTTTCTAAGCACACCTCCTACATTTCCCTCTGCAAGACTGACAGGACTAACAACTCCCCACCCCCTCTGATATATAGGGCAGGACCTGTACGTAGGTTCTATACTCCACCCCTTATAGAAGTAGCTCTTGCCTACCCCCTGCTTTCAGCCTTATCTGTCCTGAGAAGAAACCTGGTCCCAAAAATGCATGTGCAAGTTAGGACATACGATAACCGCATCTCTCAAGGCTTATGGATTCCTGCCTGCCTTGAACAACCAGAAATCTCCCTTGCCCCCTGCAAATGGCAGCAACCAAACAACTGCAGTATTGATTTGTAATGCCCTTAACTGTGTTTCTTCCAGAATTGTGCCTCAACAAAAGAGAAGAAAAAACCAACAAAAACCCACAAAACCCACCAATCCAAACCTCACTCTTCTAGTGAACATAAACAAAAAAAGGTTCTTGTTGGCATCTTCTAGAAAAACACACTTGCTGCAGCATCTAGTTTTGACCGGGGGAGGGCCTGGAAGAGGGGAGACAGAGTTCCCTTGCTTCTTTATCCCAGTTAAACCAAATACACCCATTGAAAACAGTGGCAGCAACTCTTCCCTCCTTTCCCTTCCTCTAGAGAAGGACTGTGCAGGATCTAGTAATCCCACCATTCTGTCGAGCCACACTAATTTTTAGAGAGGCAGAAAGACTGACCCTGCCTAACAGGCTTATGTCGCAAGGGCTCCTGTCTTGAAGCACACAGGTACTTGATCTAGCTTTACATTAGCAACATCAAGTGCCTGAAGGGGTTCAGCCACAGTGGTATATTGCTCAGCATGAGAGAGCTCACATTGCTTTTCAGCAAACTTAGCACTCCCCTAGCTAGTTAGGCTAAGTGCAGCTATGCAAGACTCCAAGAGAGAGATTTTCTGGATAAGAAGAGGGATACCAGATGGATACAGATGAGGAAGCACAGGAAAACAGACTTAATTTTACTTCTGCATTGCTCCTGACCACGTTCTGTGCAACTTCTTTGGCTGCTTGTTCATTGGTTTACAGGCCTCAAGCATTCACCTCAAATATCTCCAGAATTAACTGCCACTGGACAATGATAGCCAGTACAATTCCCTGTCTCTGTCCTATCTCTTAATGCATAGGGCTGGATTAAACCTTTCTCCCTGTGGGTAAGTTTTGAAGCAAAAGGCCAAGTCCTTTGTATTAAAGATCTACAGCTTTCATATTATAAAAGTAAATAAATCAGGTTGGATGGAAGACATATTGTTTCACTTCATTTTGTTTTGTGTAGTCTTGGTTGTGTAGATGTTTGAGTGATTCCTTAACGGTCATTATTTGTATCCACACTATTTAGATCCTTTGCAACAGAATGAAGACCTGGTGGTGCCTCAATTTTCTGCTATTGTTTTTATCTCTGCAACAGTTACTGTTACCAAAGTTAGAAATTTATAATATAGTATAATTGTACTATCCCCTGAAAACAATCTCACAAGAGTTTGTAAAGGAGTTCTGTTTCAAGATTGCAATGTCAACATTTTATTGGAAAGTGCTTTCTAGTAAACAGTCTAGATGGGAGCACATTTTTGGGGGACAACATTCTTATAGCTGATGTTTTAACTGAAAAATTATATCTGAAAATACAGGATCAAATTATACAGTATCAGGTTTTAACAAATTTTATTGTTGTTAAAGAAAACCCTGCTCTTTTGTGATACCATAAGTTATAAATTATTGTTGAAAAGAACATTAACTAACTTCTCTCCAGGAGACAACAATCAGAACATTGCACTTACACGCCTTGGAAATCAATGAAATGCTAGAAACCTTGTACCTTATATTTCATAAAGCATCACAACAGCTCCATTTACTGTTCCTGAAACATCCTATTACTTGGGAATTTCAATCAGGACTAAGATTATAAGCAAATGGTATTGGCTTTAAAGGAAATGTGTTTGTGCAGAACCATATAGGTGTGGCAGCTGGAGATGTATTTGAAAAAAAAGCCTCTCCCTGCTGCAGTAAAAAGATAGTATTGAAACAATCAGGTGAAATCACTTTATTTAAGGCAAAAAGCTATCTTTGAAATAACTCATAACTTTGACATATTAGGTCAAATGCAACTCAATTTATACATGCTGAGAATATTTATACATGCTGAGAAAATTCCTGACCTTCCTTTGACAGAGGCATATTTTTTTAACTGAGTGCCGTAAAAGGCTTATTGTAACTGAATCTGGAAATACTATTTTTTTGGTTTCACTTTTGTTGCAATCAGTGTTACTAGGACATTTTAATAGCTATCATAAATCTTTCAAAACATTAGCTATGGTCACAACGTTCTGCAGACTTTTGACAAGGTATAAGAGAAGATATTACCTGAAGAATCAGATCACATGAGACAAGGGATAATACAAGGACTCAGATGCCTCGTGTCCGGTATCTGGAATGGTCTATCTTCAATGAAGACTTAGAAAAAAATTAACTACTAGCAGGAACCACATTTAATATTCACTATAGGGTAGTATTACTAAAGCAACAGATTTCAATTAGTACAACAGAAGATTTTTTGTCTGCAAACTATTTTCAAATTCTACAAGTTCTTTAAGGATAAATTTACATGCAGCTTTACAACTTGCATACCAACATTTCAGATTTTCTTAAAAGCCACATCATAGGCACTGGAAATCCAGACAATGTAATGGGCTGAATGGAGAGGAAGAACATGCTGGGTTCCCTTCCGGATTCACTCACATGCTAATTCATTGATCTTGTGCAGGTCATTCAGCCTGCCAGTATTTCCAGATGTAGCAATTATGCTCTTTCCTACAACTTTTAAAAACCATTTTGAGATGATACTGCTATAAGAACATCACTGATGCATCCTTGAACAATTACAGGGCACAGAAGCTCTCAAGCACCCTGCTGGAACTTACCCATCAATCTAACCTACAGCTTTGATGTAAATAGTAAGCTGCATGGAAGCTACAAAGTTTCACAGCTGGTTAAGTAAACAATCATCATTTCCACTAAACACAACTGTATATTTGTGCTAAGACTTGCTGAGTTATTTTGCTGGCACAAGGGAAGACTGGAAAAGGAGGAAGAGGAATCCTTAGATGCCTCTAAAGAGACAGGCTCCCTTAGAAACAGTCATTCTCTCAGTTCCTGCAGATTAACAAAACTCCAAACTGATGCCAACACAAGCCAAGCATCATTTTACAAACCCTGTGCCTGTAACATTTCACACTAAGAACTATTATAGTGTTTCCACAGAAGGCATTAGCTAGCAGCAGAAACAAATGTAATCCGAAAGAAATATATCTTAGAGACTCAAAATCTTAATTGCTGCAGTGCAAAGGCAGATAAAGGAAGGGAAATTCAAATGCGCATACACTTGCTCCAGGAAATAGTTTTCCTGGTTTTATTTATTAGCCTAATCCTTGAAGGGAGTAAGAAATATCTATTGATTTGCATCTGTTGGTACTAAGGTTTGTGCAATAACCCACTAACATGTTGCCATATGAATCATTGCTCTTTTCAATTACTTAAGTATGATAATACCAGAATATGCATCCACAAGAACAATATAGCATGTACTAGCCCCCAGTTTGCATTTTGTGCTTTTTCTTCTAGTACAGACTTCATTTTCTGAATATTGACAACTGAATTATTTCTTAGATTTTTCAGGAATTTGTTGAGACATCTGTACTCATAATTTTACCTGTCTGCAGCACAAGAAAAAGAACACCAGTCCAAATCACCACAAATCTGAAAGATAGTTCCCTCTGACTAAACTAACAAAACATGTTTGGAGGACAGAAATGCCATAATCCCAAAAACCAGCTGCCCTCTGTGGGAAAAAAAAAAAAAAAAACATTGGAAGAAACCAGATTTTCTCATTAGCTAAAGTAAGTTTAATTTGTATATAAATATCTTCATATTCTTCCACCCTCAGACAAGCCTTCTATTTTAATCATAGTATGTCCCTAATGACTGTAGAGGAAAACAAGGTGTGAAACCTCTAATCTACAGAAGAGCCATAAGAATCAGCGGCACAGCAACAGGACCTCACTTCCATGCAGGAATAGGAGACAGGGAGCATACACATGAGAAGAACATCTGGGAGGTGTGTGGGGGGTGTGGGGGTGGGGTGGGGTGGGGCGGGGCAGGGCAGAGAACAAAAAGAAATATAAAGCCCATTGCTGCAGCCAACCAACCAGATGAAGATCAACATCACTTGTGACTGGTCAACTCTGAGTCTAAACAATTGCCTTGTGGTTCTCCCTCCAGAAAGAATTTGACAGGGGCTGTGACAACTGGCAATCCTGAAATCAGAATAGCTTGACTGAAATGAGTTGACCTGGGCTGATGGATACCATATAAAAGTAGTTCACTGTTTTACAGAAACAGGACATTAGTCAAGTGAAGGCATTTGAGTTATTCTGGATTTACATTGTCAAGAAAGTCGTCCCACAACTTCCCTGGCTATAGTGGAGCTTTCCAAAGACTTCTAGCAATAGTATAATGCTTAATATAAGTATGAAAAGCATAAAATACATTATACTTTCTAAACTTCAACACACTTTGGGAAATTAAATTCCAGAACTGCTTCTTCAAAGCTATCAAATAAGAAGTGTTAATACGTTTTCTGCTTGATCACCAAGATAGCCAGAACTCTTTTTTCCCCAATTAAGAATATAAAAGTCTGACAAACACTCCAAAATATGTTTTCTATCATTATGGAGAAAAAAAAAAACCCATGTATTTATCCACCATAATGCTTTTGTGAAGGGATATTTGGAAGATTGGCACCATGTATTCTGTTTCAAAATCATTAATGAAATAACATTAAGGGAGTTTTGAAACATGTTTTTGAAGAAAACATTTTTCCCGGTTTACAGAGTCCTAGGTTAACATTACCTTTAAGCCATTAAATCTTCACATAAATCACTCTTATTTTAAGAGACAATGAAAAAGTACTAACTAAAGAGTGCATAAGCTCTGTACTTCAAGTAGAACAAGACCAGAAGCACAGAGGAATGTATTATTTGCCACCTAAATGCATGAAAACTTCATCTATATAAGAGAATCCTGGCACATCATCTGGCTTAAGTGGGTACTCACGTCCAGTCTGAAAACTGTGAGTCTTGGCATTTAACGAATAAACAATAAATCCAGTATTGTCAATTTAGTATCCATCACTGGGAAGAAATATGATCCAACAAGACAACTCTTTCCAATAACAAGATCTATCCCGTAAATGTTCCTTTCTCATTGACTTGCCTTTCTGATTGTGTAATGTGCTACAGAGATCACCTTGACTGTCCCAAGTACTTGTACAGTTATGCTAACATTTCATAGAGAACTGCCTTATTCCACCTTTTATGGTAGACAGAAGTCTGTATTGTGCTGTTTTCTTTTGGGGTTTTTTTGAGAAGAAGGAGAGGTAAGATCTGGACAGCTGAGAATTATACAGTTGATACTACATTAGCATTTCTTATTACTTTCTTTGGCAAATTCTACAACTTACAGCATGTTAAACAGTCTCAGAATGTGCCATCTCCTTTTGCCTATGAACAAGTTGCATGAAGATCTACAGTAAGATCAAACTGCTCTTCCTTACCTCTCTTTTTACTCATGATCTAATCTAAGACTAAAAATCGCCATTTTGGTTTTCCTAGGGAAAACAAAATTAAAATAAAATATGGCAAAATGAAACCACCATCTACCTACATGTACTTTCAACAATTTTGCATATAAACCTGCAATGCTAACAATACTGATGTAATACATCCATGCCAGTAAGACGATTTTAAAATTCTCTTCAAGAGAAATGTACAAAGTTCTCCCTAGTTTTTGAACTTTCTTCTTTAGATCAGCGTACAGATAATCATGGACAAGAGCATCATAAGGATATGATCTTCTTAAAAGTGAATATGAACCCATGGTACTGTAAACGTGCATGGAAGAAATGATACACCAAATTTATGGAAAGGCACTATATTAATCTGAAAAACAAATTATTAAATTAATATAATAGCTGATGGAACAACAGGAAAAGAATTACCTTAGCTTTTGCTGCACAACTGTAGCTATATGGAAAGAACTACACATATGAACTATGTTTCACTTCCAGAAGAAAACTCTAAATAACAATATGCAAAGTGGGAAAGTCCACAACAGCCTTCCACAAAATGCCAAATTAGACAGCCAAAATCTCTAGTTCATTTTTCTTATCACTGCATTAAGATAGCAAACTCTACTCCCTGTGCATTTATGATTAATACACTGCCTCATTTTCAAGTTTCATCCAAGTTTCTTCATCATAGAAATGTTAATGTTATTTGGGTCGGTTCAATCTTATCTCATTCACAATTCCATGGACAAATCCAGAGATAGATAGTCATTCTATTACCTCCAAGGTTCAACCAAAGAGGAAACATTTTTCTGGGAAAATCCTTGAATACATTGACTTAATCTGTGAAATCCAGACAGCAGCCTATCCTGATTTAAATATACTGGAAGTACCCCAGATTTGATATTCAGCTTAGATCAGTGTAAGATGCTGAAGACTTCTTGTCACATTGCTTCCTCTTTCAGCTAGAAGGAATCATTTTTCCACTTACAAGACAAAAATAAACACCTCTGAGCACCAAACACTCACAGAAAATTCACCCAAGACCAAGATACCGATTAGTGGAAGAACACCATGAATTCTTAACTACTAACTGCTGCGAGAAACATTCCATTCTTCATTTAGAAGGATTCTTTATTGATATCCACCTCAAAGACACATTCACATAGACTTGGGATGATACCGCGATAAAAGAAAGAAGACTAGCAAGTAGTAAGGTAATACAGTTTAGGTAAGAATTCTTCTCAAACCTTTACCACTGAAACTGAACAGTAAAAAAATTTAAAATGTACTTCTCTACTTAAGAGAAGCACAAGCATGACAACAGTTCATAGTCCATTACTATCATCCTAATCTTACTGAAACAAATTAGGTTCTGAATACTTGTATTTATGTATAGAACTGTTAAAAGACTTCTACCAGCTAAATGAAATTCTAGGATAAAAACATGCCATAAGATCCTTCATTTAGCGTCATGGCATGTTTTTTACCCAGAATTACGACTGAACAGAACAACTACCACCTTTTGCACTCAATCTTTATACTGAAAAACTGTCTTCCCAAAAGGGTGTGAACTAAATTAATGTTTGTTGTTAGAAAAATCCAGTGCAGCTAGCATTCACTTTAATTGATGATGTCAGAAGATGCCTTGCACAATAGTTCACATCCTGTATTCTTCTGAAGTTACATAGTTCATTAAAATTGTATCACTCTACTATATTACATTATATTCTTATGGAAACTTCTTCTAAACATCATAGACATATCCTCACCAAAGATAAATCCACTGCATAAAAAAAGAAACAAACACATTTGTTTAGCTTCATATGCTTAATTAAGAATATTAAAACAATTTTGTATTAAACTGCCAGTGAGATGAAAAAAAAAAAAAAGTTTGCTCTTGGAATGCGATGGAAATATTGTTCTTAAACATATTATTTTGCTAGAAGCATACATAAATCTAACAAGGTATTATTGGCATTTGAGATGCATTTTGTGTTTTAGCTAGTTACAGCTTTCCATCACTGATGCTGTTGTCATCTTTTAGCTTTACGTCTCTATTTATGTAACATTTATTCTATGAAGTAGCTTATATATACAGTCTCTTATGTTTATTTACTTACCAACAGTATCACATGGTTCATCTTTATGTACACAGAAATCCTTCCTAGAATTGGGGGGGAAAAGAAAAATGTTACGCAAGCCAAGCTGTCAGACTGGTAATGACTGTGTGACCTATTCACAAATGTTTTGTATGGCTCAATGAATAAATACAGAATACCATTACCAACAAAGAGCACTGGGAAGCAAAGGCCAGGATTACCCACTTAAATGTCAGTTTATTCTCAGAACAGATTCAGGAGTAGTCAGGTGACAAAACGTACCATATATTTACATTGCATTGTACCTAATATCTGGGTTTTTTCTTATGTAATTATCTTGAAATGTAACAAGTTTAATTTTAGTCTTTCTTTCATTTGAAATGAAAATGTCTCAATATCAGGTCCAAATGTAGCACTGTAATCCAGCGTTTAGGTCAGAGGTAAGAGTCTAAACTTGTGCTAAAAAGTCAGTGGTTAATATGACTAATAGGAATACATTCTGGAGAAGCATTTCTGCTAGGGCATCCCGTTGTAATAGCGGAAGACTTAAATTAACTTGTTGGGAGAAGACTATCCTATCTCCAACACAGATTTTAGTCCAGCCTTAGCTCTATAAATAAGACCACGCAGCAGCACGAAGTGGAATAAATATTTCATCTCTGTGCTAAACGTCAGCTGGTTGGGATTAATTTTAGTTCAAATCTATTTTATTTATTCTCAGAGACACATAACAAAGTTACCAAAAGATAAAAGGAAAAGCTACTTTTTAGTAGAGTGTGTATAACTCATACCATTTTTTTTATTTTAAGTAAAAATAGGGCTGCTGAGGTACACATGAACAATGGTAAACAAACAAAAAAAACCCACCATACATAGTATCTAAGCAAAATACAACCTAATTGCCTGAACTTCATTCCAACATGTACCCAAATAAGTAAGTTTCTGTTCTTTAGATTAATGGTGTCTTTTTTTAGAGAGGGATCATGTGAGTCAGAGCGATTTCATTTTTGCATTCTGTCTATGAAGCTACATATACACATACATCATTGATAATGGTAAAATTACACACATGTAGAAACACTCATTTTCTAGAAACAAAATGCAGGAATTGTTTGGTGCTTAAGATCAGAGAGTAGACTAGTGATATTTATTAATTTTACCAACATAACTACACCAAGAACTTTTTGTTTGTTTGTTTCCCACAGACTAGTCTCACAGAGCAATTTAGACCCAAAAGCAAGCCCTAGAGGCTGGCAAATTTCCGACACTTGTTAAAGGCCACACAGCCAGAGACATGGGGTTATATAGCTTTTGATTCTTCAGTCACCATTGCCAGATAATTATGGAGTAGAAAAGCAAAACAACAGTGCTAGGAACAAATAATATTGTGCATAAACTGATAAACTATGGGAATCTACTTAGAAAAGCCCTGGAAATCGAGCCAAAGGTAGTGAACAGAAACTATAATCAGATACAGAAGGAAGTTCTTTTATTTTTTCAAACCTGCAATAAATTGCATTAATGCACTGGGTTGTAACACAATTCTTTGTTTTGTGCTCTGTGACACAAGGGACTTATTGTCTTGTTAAGCAACAAGACAGAACGATTAGAAATATGGAGACTTGTGGTGAAGCAAGAGAACACATGTAAAGACAATCTAAGGACATAGATTGCCTTCCACACACACTCATACAACTACCTAAATATTAACTGATGTAACAAAAAAGGGGGGGGGGGAAGAGCATACCTTCAAATCTTAAAGAATACTGTCTGACATTTTAAAACTGCCAGTATCCAAGAGGTTTCTGTTTATGTAATAGCTTTGTTCTCATACACTTACTGAGCTGTTTTTGCTTTGTTTTCCTTCTTGGCTGACTCTGACTGTGGCTATGCTACACATCCAGAGTTTCATTATGGGACTTGGGGCAAACAGTACTGCTATGTTTTGGTAAGAGGGAAGTACAATAAACCATTCTTAGTTCCTGATGTACATTGAAAGAATGTAATACCTCCTTTAATTTCTAAGAATATGAATGCATTACATAGATTTGAGACTAGGCTCCTTAGTAAAGATTTACAGCTCTAGCTAGATCTACCAGTGACTCTCACAGAAATTGTTCTTTAGTTTCCCCCCCCCCCCCCAGTAATTTAAATATTTCATCCTAACTACATTCCTCTGTGTGTATATAACATACACAAACACATATCTATACACCTCTACATTTATATATATATATATATTTATACACATATATATATGGAATTGGCATACCAAAATGACACAAAACAAATGAGAGTATATGGACTCTTCCAAGCAATAGGAGGTATAAAATAGAGCAAAAAGGACACTGAAAAGCCCTCAGGAAAGCCACTGATATTATTTGCTTTTGTTCCTTTCCTTGCTTCTCTTCGCAAAACAGGGCAGATATTACCATTAACATTAATGCATACAGAAACTTGTGGCAGAAGTTAGTAACTGAGTCTAACACTAAAAGCAAGGAACTGATTAAAGCACACTAAAGTCCCATTCTAACCAGCACCCAGTACACAACGTCCATTACGCTAAATGGTTACTTTGCATGCACATGGAAGGGAAAACAGGTCCTCATTCAAGTGAGAGAAAAGAGGAGCTTTCATGAGGTTTAACACTGATTTCTGAGCTTGAGTGAGTTGGCTAACCCTAGAAAAGAATTTTAAGCAAGAATGGGTAACCACTAATCCATTGTTTCAGAAAATCATATTTCGTTAGTGCATTTTTAATCAACTTTGTATAACAATATGAAGGGCTTTCACAGCAAACAAAGACTATCCAATTTCTAAATATAAAGTGTCTCATTACATTCTTTTTGTTAAATCCTGATATGTAGATGAGACATGACAGAAGACAAAGAACAGCAAAGGAGGACTAATTTTTTATGAGTAGTTTGCACCAATTTGTCATTTTAGATAGATTTAACACTTGCCTAGGCATACTAGTCAAAGGACTTATTTTGTGTCCAAAGGGGCTTATCAGTCCACATGATAGAATCAAGAAAAGAAAAAACAGAAGAGGACTGATAATGGCTTTTACTGGTCTACCAAATCTTCATTTGGGCTTGCACCGTATTCAATTTCTTAACTTCTCTAATGTTCACAATATTGAAAAAAGTAGTGTAGGCTTGACACTGCAGTCCAACTCCTCCTGTTGTCATTGACTCCAAGACTTACAGCTTTTGAAGACATAGTTGAGGTTTATTGCCCAAGCAACAAGTTTCCTCAAATCATAAGGTTTTTATATAGAACAGTTGCAATTAATGGCCCCTGTGGCAAATAACATTATCATCCCATTGCAAAATGCCGAGTAATGACAACACTGTAGATGTTCTTGTCTTTTATATAATAGGACAGTCTGAAACGATTCCCACATATGAGCTAAGCACATACATACTAATATATGCACTTTAAAACAAATAAAATTAATTTTGGAGTTAATGAACAACAAGATCAATTAGAGATTTACTATTCAGTTAGGAATTTTTAAACATGGACAATGTTACTTTTGTAAATGCTATTTCAGAAACTTTAGTATTTTGAGCATCAAATGCACTGGTATGCACTGGACAGTAATTTAGCAAATCAGGAAACACTATCTAAATATTTTAAATGATTAACAGAACACTTAGGCTCTGTAAGGCTGAATTGACATTAAAAAGGGTAATATGAATAGGCATTCTTCAAAAGTTTATGATTCAGACAAACAAAAATAACAGCTCATAAATGTGGTAAGTGAGCTAAAAACTGAATTGAATGTGTAGATAACACTCAAAACAGATATAGAAATGTTAGGAAGCCAAAGAAGGTGTTTGAGTGGAGTCCAACAGAATCTAGACTCAGTGTTAGCATTAAACAATGATATCAAAAAAAGTATGAGAACACTACCAGTAAAGTTTTTAAATTAGGTAAATTCTGTTAGAATACAAATAGGAATGAAGACAAATCAATTTTAAAGATAACTCATCTGAGTAACTTTTACTTTAATGTAGTCAAAACTGGAACCCCAAACTTGATCAGATACGACAACAGCATGACAACAACAAAAAGAAATGAGCATTTGAAAACAGACAGTAGAAGTGAACAGTATCTTTGGATAAAGATGCAGGAAAATATACATGGCACCAGTACAACCATTCACACACCACTGTGTCCAATTTTGGTGCTTATGCTTCAAAAAACAATTTGGAAAATAGGAAAAGGTCTGGTAAGAGCTAAGAGATTTATTATAAGCCTAAGAAACAGGCTTAAAAATGCCTTGCAGCACTGTTTCAGCTATCACCCAGAGCAAAGAGACTTCACATACTGCAGATCAATATGAATGAACAGCTGATGTACCCTCTGGACATGGACTATCGCCATCTTATCCAATTAATATTAGGAGAATCAGAGATCTACTTTCTATCACAAGCACATGTGAAAATGGCGATTCTGAGGAGAATATAGAAATTTATTTTTAAAACCTATTATTTTCATATTTACATGTTTTTCCTGAAAATCTCTCTGACACAGATTGACCTATGCACTGGAAATGCTGCATGATGTATAATTTAAGTGAAGGTTTGCATCACTTTTTCTTTCTTTTTAATACACTTCAAAGTGTTCATTTCCTTGTTTGCAATAGGGGCAATAGAAGGACTGAAGTATTGTCATAGAGCAACTGTGGATGCCATGGACCTTTTGCTGCCTTACTTTCAACTAGCTCATTCAGGTCAGACAACCTGTGTAGACAGCAACTGGTAACATCTTCTCAGTGGCCACCAAAATCTGTGCTTATCTCTGTGTATTCGCACTCTAACTGAAAAGGCAAGAAGGATGTTATGTGCCATGGCATACTTCTTCCTCAAAGAAAAGTACTTTCTGATATGTATATCTCTAAACTAATAGTGCTAATTTATAACTGTGAATCACAGAGTTTTATCAAGAGAGTCCTTAAAACAGTTTTGGTCTTAATTCTCACATATGCCTTATACCTAACCTCCCAGGGGATCTTTTCTAAATACACTATTCAAACCTTTTCTTTATGGTTTCCTTTTACTTTATAGCACCATATTTTAAACAGGACCTAACTTCATCAGAATAAGCCAATTTAAAGGGAAACTACAGAAAAACTCGTAGGCTGCAATAGGACTACCGTAAAGTGGAATGAACAAATTGCTAGCAGATTCATATCTATCATTACAGCCTATTTGGGCAGCAAAGAAAGTTGTGGAGAAAAGTCAGTTTTTCTTTTCCCTTTATATAAAAAATGCAAGAATAAGTCTTGAAAGTACCTTTTTCATGAAAAGGCTATGATGGCTCTTCGGCTGTTCAATAACAGTCTCTGTTATATACACATTTATGCTTAAAAACTAGCTGTGCAGAATACTGAATATTTAATTTCTAACTGTTTTGGTTACTAGACACAACAGGCACATGAAAGCAAAGGAAAACTTTTTCAAAGCACTCTTTCTGTTCTATTATCATGTGAGACAAAAAAGGAGGTGTCAATAAGTTTCAGGAGGTCTGCCACAGAATGTGTTAGATAACCAGAACTTCTTATTTTTAATTGAAAAATACCAAGCAGTTGGTGTTCATTTGTCTACACAAAACTATTTCTCTCAATAAAGCAGATCTGCTGTCCAAAGCTGTTTGGAAGGTGTGACAAAGGAACTTGTTCCGTGTTTGCAAAAAAGAATGAGATTCTGAATTATCAAAACAGACAAGTGGAGCCACACATGGGGTTAGCTCTACTATAAACCTGATGATGTGCAGAGGGAGCCTGGATTAGCAAAACATTCCCATAGTCAGCGAACTGCACTGGCATGATTTATTAGCAGCTAAGGCAGTTCTGAGATAGGAGGCAGTATAGTCCAGAGAATAATACCCCTGAGAAAAACAAAAATATCAGAACAGATCTTTCATTTCTGTCTCCAGCACTGAAATTGAAGTAGGGAGCAAGGAAGTGATTGGTTGAATATCAATTTCCTTAACACTGCTCAGAGATTCACTCCCAAAACCTTATTAAAACTGGCAGGTAAAAAAAAATTGTAGGTAGCTCTGGAAGAAGTCCAGAGGAGAGTCATGAAGGTGATCAGAGGGATGGAGCACCTCTTCTGTGAAGACAGGCTAAGGCGGCTGGTGTGGATCAGCCTGGAGAAGGTTGCAGGGAGGCCTTATTGCAGCCTTACAGTACCTAAAGGCGGCCTGCAAGAAAGCTGGAGAGGGACTTTTGACAAGGGCATCAAGTGATAGGACAAGGGGTAATGGCTTAAAACTGAAAGAGGGTAGATTTAGATTAGGTACTAGGGAGCAATTCTTCACTATGAGGCTGGTGAGCCCCTGGAAGAGGTTGTGCAGAGAAGTTGTGGATGCCCCATCCCTGAAGGAGTTCTAGGCCAGTTGGATGGGGTTTTGAGCAACCTGGTCCAGTGGAAGGTTCCCTGTCCATGGCGGGGGGTGGGGTGGGGTGGGTGGGGGTTGGAACCAGATAATCTTTAAGGTCTCTTCCAACCCAAACCACTCTGATTCTATGAAATAAGGATATCACTACTACAAACCACATCAAAAAAGCATGCCTTAACACATGATTAGACTTTCCGAAAGATTTTTTGCCATTTAGAAATGTTGCATGAAATTCAAAAAGCTCTGTGGTCAAACATACTGGCTGCTAAAAACATTTCCGGACCACTACCTCTAGATGCTTAACTAATGCTTAACTTAAACTCATCTGCACCAGTTCAGAACTCTTCTGCCTTTTCCCATAAAGGGTGGTTAAGGTGAAGATGAAGAAGTGAGAGGAAAGAGGTGTTACCCACTTTATTTCACAGCATCTCACTACTTGTAAGATACACCTCACAAGCTAAAGAATGTAGCCCTAGACTCACTCCCCTGGCAGATGCAGGCTTGAAGGTTCAACACTCCCTCAAGCTGCTCCTGCAGATACTGTCTCCACTGTCTCAAATAGGAGTGCCAGGGAATAGACAAGAAGTCACTCAACAACACCACATTTGTAGCAACCAAACAGTATGCAATTGCTCAATTATCCTTAGACAGTCACAAAGTACAACTAGACATAAGAAGGTCTATTCCCCTTTAGCTATGCTTATCAACCCATAGCCACGTATGATACTCAGCCATCCTTTATGCCTTGGTACAAGTTCATGCCTTCCTACTACTCACATCTTTCCTTCATCTAGACTCTTCTCCCACCAAACCACTCACTGCTATCAAAATGAGTTTTGGGTCTTCATCTGAAAAATTTCTTTCTAGTCTGTCATCCCAAATATGTTTTTTGATGAACTAATGGAAATTTGTTACGGACAACATTACTTCTCATGTTTTCCACAGTAGTTCAGAGAAGCCTGTGTGAAGGACTGCTGCTTAGCAAATGTAAACATGTGTACCAAAAATTAATCTGCCCCCTCAAAGATGCAACAATCTGCAAAACAGAAACAAAAAATAAGAGGAAGAAAGCACAGAGTAAGAAGAGATTAATGTGTGCATTTCTAAGAAAAGGTAAAGGAATAAACAGCAAAGTATTAGCAAAGCTGTCACCACAATATTGATTTCTTCATTTCCTGCTTCCAGTATGTGACTGACTCTCCAGAACAGGGGAATTTAGGGAAACATCTTTTTGCTTCAGAAAATTGAAATACATTATAGATATTGGAGTAATCAGAATGTAAACTAATTTTAAAAAATGCATATAGCTCCTACTGAGATTGCCCTGAATAAATGGTATAAGGCTACACGTAAGTTTAAAGATTACATATTTTTAGGACACCATGTCACCAGCTAGCATGGGACAGCACAACAGTATTCTAATATATCAAATCACAGTAATTTTATTTGGAAGGAAACTCTGAAAGTCATCCAGTCCAAGTCCACCTTGAAAATGGCACTAAATCCAATTCCAGACCAGCCAAACTATCCTTCTGTCCTCTTCTTTGAATAATGGCTCTTCACTGCCTGAACATAAAGATGCATCCCACCTGTGCACCACTTTACAACCTAAATCAGAGAGCATCTGCTTGGGATGAAAGAGGTGAGCTGGAGGCATACTTCCTTCTGAATGTGTGAAATGCCTGATACTTAAGAGTTATAAGGAACTGCAGATCTGGGATCACACCTCTGCTCTGCATAGCGCATTCTGTGCATATGCTGTAACTCAGCACACAATGAAATATATATCTCTCTAATGGATCTAGGGCTAGTATCTCAACAATGTGCCTCATGTCATGCCAAACAAGCTCTGAATGGTCTAAATATGCTTTTGTGCTTTGAATGAAAGTATCCACAGTTCCATGTGTGCTGCCTTTTAAATGAAGGCATATGGAGAGAGGCATCCAACCTATAGCCTTAGCTATATAGCCAAAGAAGAAACAAGAAAGTGACCTGTTTGTCATTTCAGATGGTAAACATCTGGGAAATACTGCTTTCTGAACCATCTTTACCTGCCACCATATTACTACCTTTGAGTTCTGGAAAGAAGTCTCAAGTTGCACTCTTCTTCATCGCAAAACTAAATCCTGTGTTGGTCATCTATCAGTTCCTTTGATCTATGTTCATGTTAGGTCACTGCCTATTTTTTAATGCTCATCTTTCAGTATTTTACCTTGTGATCAGTATGGCTGCATCAACTGAAGACATGTCTTCTCCCCAGCTTGTTGACATTTCTAAGTGTATATCGTTCTTCTTGCCAAATTCTTCATGTTGCCATTTACAAAAGCTTTCCAGCATTTTTTCCCCATGATGTCCAATATACATATCTGCCTGCAAAAAAAAACCCCAAAAACAAACAAACAAAAAAAACCCCCACAAACCCACACGATTATTTTTATTAAAATTATCATTCTTTAAATAGAATTAAGAACATTTTTTCACTGAGTTAATAAAAATATCCTTCTTTTTATGGCATAATATATTTTCGGCAGAATGACTTGAATTTCAGGAGCGGAGACCATCTTTTTCTTTTGTTAAAAATACAGGTGAAGACAGTGGACAGAGACATACAGCAATCTGTTCACCTGAACTAGTCTCATTTATCTGCTGTTCTTTCACTATCCATAGTGAAGAAAAGATTAACGATGTGAAGAACTTTAACATGAAATGAGACTTCCCCACCTGCTGAGAGGACACTGAAGAAAGAAATACTTTTTTATTCACTGGAAAAACAGTATTTTAAAAATAGAAAATGGGTAAAGGAATCCCTTTTCTTATGAACTAACTAAAGAATGACATGATTTCCATAATACTTTGTAGAAAAAAAACCCACACACACAAGAAATCAACTTGACATTGTTCCGAAATAGGATACACAAACCATAGGTTAATAGAAAGTCTCAATCAAGGTTATCAGCTGACTTGACTTTCTTCAGAAAGGGGAACAGATTTGAGATAATGCCTCAAATGTGCAATGCAAGAGTAGCGGTACATCATGGCACCTTTTGTTTGTCTAGGGATTGTCTGAGAAAGAACATCAGTTCTTCTACTGTCCTCTGGGTTTAAGGCGGATTATTTTTGTATTAAGCTATATGAATACACAAGAAGCAGTGCATAAGCAGATTTTGTTAAGAACGAGCTGATTTCCACAAGGAAACTTTGTTTGATTGACTTCCAGCTTCAAGCACAGAATAAACTCAGACATGCAGCACATAAATTAGGAGTAGCTTAAACTTTATTGGGGCTGCCAAGCAGTGTAAATTAAATAATGCACAAAAGCTAAGAGAATATCGATCAGCCATTAAAGTCGGTGAATATTGCAAGTCTTCGTGGAGCAACAAGCTAAGTAGCATAACCCTGTACAGGTGAAGACAAAGATAATAGATACTTACTGGAGTCTCATGAAGCAGTACAAGCTTAGTTACCCGAAGATTTACTTGTAGTCCAAGGCTCTTGTGCTGGAAAAGGTTAAAAACCTAAGATAAAAAACAGTCAATAAAAATACCTGCTTGTATTGCACTGTAGACTAAAACCAACAGAAACACAAAGAACCTCAGAAGTTTCTCATATTCTTACTGTGAGTGCTCCAAATCTCCATAATTTGAATCGAACGTTAAGATAATGTAATTTTGTTGGTCTTCTAAAATGAAAACAGAGCTTAGGCAGTATCCATTCTGGGAGCACAAGAAAGACCTTTTCCCTTCAATGGCCATGACTGCTTTATAAACTGTAGTCTTGTTGCTCCAAATACTTACACATGCATATAACACTATTCCCATGAAAATTCCTGTGCTGTTAAATCAGCATTGTAGTTCAAGTGGTCTGAGACATGACATGGCAATAATTCTTCCTACTATTCAGAACAGTTAAAAGTTTTTATTTATTTTTCAGCTTATGCTCCTTCTCTAGAACAATCTTTCCTTGTATGTTACAAATGCTAGTTTTCACTGCTTTATGCACCAAATGAGTGCACTACAGCCCTAGAAAGAGCTGGGAGGTGACATAATAGTCCAAGTGCATTACCCTTTGTGTTTTTTTGGCCAGTAATGATCACACAATCCTTCTCAACAACAATGTTATCTCTTCATAACAAGTGTATATCATGAGAAATCATCCAATACCCCAGCCTTCCCAACAGCATCATGAGCTTCTAACCAAAAAAATTCTCTTGACCAGCAGTCACTTTCTGGCTTCCCTAAAGATATAAGACAGTACACACAAGCCTGCAGCACCATGGTTTTATGCTGCAAAATGGAGTAAGTTTTGACAGCCTGCTGATGGTCATGTACTGACTGTCGCTCACAGGTGTTCAGTCAGAATAATTACAAGGAGCAATGAAATCAGCCCGCTGTCCATGCATTGTTGGGAAAACACCAACATTAATTTTAATTTCCTACCATGTTTAAGATGGTTAGAATAAATCTTCTGGCAGCATCTGTTCCATGATACAAAACCATAGCTGGATCTGCCACCACAACAGTTTCTACATTGTACTCCTGAGGTAACTTGTAAGAGTATCGTTTTCCTCTTCCACCTTCTGATACTTTCTGATTCTTGGATTTTCTTTTATCTGTAACATAAAACATTGCTTGGCAAACTCATCCTTGAAACTACCCTTACAGTACTTCTAGGATTTGTTACCTGTGATTACGGTATAACTCTGATTATGTGGAATGTAATAGCTATGAACTATAACACATGATTATTTAGCATTGCCAATGCTAAGGCTCAGACTGGAAGGCCTGTATTACACATAAATGTCAGTTCACACCAAGAAAATGAGAATCTTACCCAGCTTCACAAGTACAGTTAGTCAGATTTTTTGTGTCCTTTCACCTGACATATTTATAGAAGTATGTGCCTCGTAGTTTTGATTGTGGGATGCCGTGATTGAGAGACGGGACACAGCTTGATGCAAGCAAATGCCACTTTAATTAGCCTAATAGCATGATTATATACACACAAGCCTGTGAGATCACGCTGGTCTATCCGATATTTTGATGAAACATGTAATGATGCAGTGCAGTTGCCATCGCTAGCTACTGTAATAGCCACATCTTTTTTTCCTTCTGGGAGGAGCAGCTGCCATAAATGCAAAAAATATGCGTAGATCAGTGTGTTGGAATGAAAAGCAATTTAATCTAACCTCGCAGATTATAAACTCACTACTAACTGATTGTTACTTGTGGTCCTGCTTCCCCAGGCCCCCTCCTGCAGTGGGAGAAAACTAAATTCATGTTAGGCTTGACAGAAAAATAGTCTTACTGAGACTGCAGAATTGTTACCTGCCCATCTTGATAAATCACAGAGAAAACATCTTGATGTAATTATATCTTAGCATAAAAGATGACAAATATAGGTTTTCTATAAATTCAATATTAAGCAAATACATGGAACAGTTCAGTGATTTGCAAAGCTGAAAGAATCTTTCAGATGAATGACAGAGAATGATTTGTAGCATATAGGTTTCTCAGAAACAAAAAAAGTGAACTTTTACTAACATGACTTCAAAGTCAGTGCTGCTGTCACTATAAGCAGCTAAAGTAAAACACCACCACCAAACCCTGGAAAGGGGCTTCTAAACCTACAGAAAGCCCCAAATCGAAAACATGTTATATTTATGGTAAGCTAGAGGTTATTGCTCTTGTTAATTTTAAGTTTTCCCTCCAAAAAACACAACTAAATCCTCATTATTATTACGGTACATATGGAAAAGAAAAACTAATTACACAAACCCAGTTTAAGCCAGAAGGCGGTCAGATATGCATACAGCAGTTAGCAATGATATTTAAAATAATTCAGTTTAAAACAAAATTTAAAATTAAACTCCCTGTTGTAATAGCCAAATTCTGTTAGATCCCCTTGAGAGGGTATAAAACTTCTGGGACTGATCTCATTGAAGTCACTGAAATAAAGTGAAATTTTTTCCAGCTTCCACAATGGAATATTGGGCACTCTGTTTACAACAAAATTAATGCTTGAAATGACAATTATAAACACATGTTCTGGAAACAATCAAATATTAAGAAATTTAGAGGAAATGTTTTGCAATTAATCAGTCTCACCTCCAATAGGAAAGTTCCTGCATTTCATTTTATAACAGATGACTACTCTCCAAAAAATAAGTCACTCTTCAGGGAAGTGTTAAAAATATGCCTTAGAAGTCACTGAAATCACAAATTAACTTGGAAATATAAAACACCAGTGGAAGAAGGATCCGTGATTTGATATAAATGGATGTGTAACATAGATTTAATGTAAATATAATGTATATATACACCTATTAATGTAGAAAATATAAAGTATTCATGCTTTAAAAAGGCCGTCTATCTTTTTTTGTAGTCATTTTTATTTACATATATACATATATATATATATATATATGTATACTGAGTGATTTAGTCCATCCCACTACATTTTTAGAAGGGCTTACTGATTCCTGTACAACTGGTGACAATGTAAGACTTACTAACACTGATAAGCATACAAATTTACCAAAAGAAAAAGAGGTATGTATTCTCCAGAAAGAAATTCTTGGTGTTTGATTGCTTAGAAGTAGAAACAGCTTATAATTTCATATGCTATCTAAAATTAATTATAATCTCTCTCAATTTGATCCTTCAGACACTTGCTTAGCTTTATACATACAGCTAGCCTCTAGCTATACTTGTGCTTGCTAACTGTGGATCTACAGCCTACTTTAGAAAACATTATGTGTGTTTTCATCACTCTTTTGAGAAAAATCTTTAATGAAACCTCAGTGTCAGCATCTGTGCCAAACCCCCCCACACCCTATAAGCTATACAACTATGACTTACCATATAAGCATCTAATGCTGCAAGAGTAGGCTATAGATCTAAGTTTAAACAGTAAACTCATTTGGGTTAAAAAGATCTCTCAGGAGCCATCTGGTCAATATGCCTTCCTCCTAAAAGGAGTGATTGATTACCGTGCAGTTTCCAGCAACACAGTTTATTCATTGTTCACTTCTTTGTAAAACACAGCAGCTAGTGCTTGAAAACTTTAAAGTTCATATTAGCATGGCTGTTCAGAGAAGTCTGCTAACACACCTCTGTTTTAGCTAGCGGTGCATTTCTATTCAGAATTGACAGTAAGCAGCCCACAATAAAACACAGCACTGTGCTAAGTACTAAGGTCACAGCAGTCCCATAAACTGTTGAAACCTCTGTCTTCCAGGATTGTAGTGGGTGAGAAGATTGCATGGCCCTGTAGACAAGCTGGCTGCAAGGGGCAGTGCCCATTATTTGCCTCAGATATCTGCCAGGTTAACAAATCAAAGGACAATCTGTTCATGGCCAGCCAACCTTTTCCAAATTGCTGGTAGAATTCCCAGTCACATGGTATCTCCTTTATCTGAAAATTTTAGCTCTTCCCCAAGACCTTTAAATAAATGTAATTAGTAATTTTGGTACCAGTTGTATTCAAACAACTGCCATGATCACTCCCAGATAACAGGCAAAACAGGCTTTAGGCAAACCCGCTTGTTTCTTTACATAGACATAAATAAGTAAAAATTACAAAGAAGTGCTCATTATTGACTGTACAGTATGTAAGAGATAATAACTCCTGCAAACCCCAACCCCCCCATACTTACATCGATAATGCATGTGGTAACAACATAAAAGTCAGATTAACTTAAAAAACTGCTTCTTGGGATCAAAAATGCATAAAGTAATCTTAAAAATTTAATTACATTGGCAAAATAAAAAATAAAGGCTACAGGAGGGTTCTGTGCAATAAGACTTCAATGTTTTGTGCAGCTATAGAAAATACAAAAGTTAGTAATACTCCAGTACTCCAGCAAGAAGGCTAGAAATACTGCAGTAAGCACATCTGACATTCAATAAGCAATTACGAGAAAACAACAAGTATTAACAAAACAATAAAAATCCCCCCCCAAAAAACTACACAAGCTGAAAATCCAGCTACTATTACCACAGGTTGGATAAAGTACCTGAGCCAACATTAAGAACAGGCTATGACTACAGGACCCTGGGACACTTGTAAGTCCTTAGGCACAAAAGCATTCCATGAGTACATCCATGAGGCCCAGACTACAGAGCGGTCACTATCACTCCCTAGGCTTTCTTTTCCCCGGGAAAAGAAAATGGGTACCCTACCCATACAGAAATTGCAGTATTCTGGGTAGGTAGGGGATATTTGGGAGCTTAGAAAGCCATGATTTAGACCTTCACTGTATTTTGATAGGGATTTGTATGTCTTAATATGGAGTGACAACTTGTTTATGACTCAAGGTATGGAAACCTCAAGCACCACCAATTTCATCTAGTGCAAACGCATAGATCTAGACCTATGACCAAGATGGTTTATTCATTTTATTTCGTGGTTATCACAAGCAAACAGGGTGTATAGCAAGAACCAAAACAGCTCCCTGCCAGCTGACTCCCCCGTCTATTGCACATAAAGTCACACTGCTTTTGATCCAGTAAAGCTAGCAGGCTTTTTCCTGCAAAATGGGATCCCTCTAAGAGAAGTACAATCTGCTCATAACCCAAAACAGTATATAATTTACCACCAGAACTGAGAAGTAGAAGAGATTTTTCAGTCTCCCAAATACAGAAGGGATTAAAAATTCAGATTGACCATATCCTGGATAAGAGCTCTTGCTTACTAGTCCGTGTGAAAGGGAATGAGCATTTGAGAAGACTATTACCACCACCACCAGTTGCCCCATGCGTTTACCATGAGTTAGGTTCACTATACAAACAGCTTAAGCCTGGAACAAATGCTTCAGATTAGGTAGAAGGAAAAGAGCTTGGTTTTCCAACATGGCTCTTTGCTCTAAAAGCAACTGCTTCTCTCGCACTTTCTCTGTAACACACTTGTGAACTGGTTGCTTTTAAAGGTTTCAGGGGCCATGTGCTAAAGTAATGTGTGGAGTGTGCAGTCTGCATATGTGCAACTGGCTCACTTAAATTAATCACACACACATTCAACAAAAGGATACAGACAGACATTCTCACAAAACCAGAAAGCATTTGCTTCTGTTGGTACAATTTCCTCTCTCCCTTAATTAATAAGAAAAATCCACCTCATTCACAAAAACAAGTTCTTTGTTCTCTCCAAACAAGTTTGGCTGTGTAGCATCTTTCAGTCCAGCCCACAACAGTAAGGACAACAAACAATACCTTCTTTGATTGCCTCAATAGCTTTTCATGCAGAACTAAAGTTTCCAATAGTGATCCTTCAACACCTCCAGCACATTCATTCCTTCCAATAATTACAATTCATCACTGGCAATACACATTTGCTTGATAGGTAGCCAGTCCTTGAGATCAATTTGGCTCAAAGCCAGCAGCATAAATACCTATCCCAGAGCACCCATTCTGATACACATGTACTGTAGAGGCAAGAGATTCTGTTGTAAGATAGGTCCATATTGCTGAGAAGTTGCCATATTGGCAAAATTATTAATAGTTTCTGTGTCAAACATCTACAACCCTACCAAAGGCAGTTGTTTATAACCTGAGAGTATCAAGAGTGCCCCATATATTCATCTGTTTTATCTTTGTTTCATTGATCTAATTAGTTTAGGTCTTGACTTAAAATTCTCAAATATTGCTGTAAAGGCTTATTTTTGTTCCTTCAGCCCACTTTTAAGGCTATACCCGTACCATGGATGTTTTGATGATATTAGTGGACTTCATGTCACACCTGAAAATTGGTCCTAGCACAGACAGAGTTTTTATGCATGTAACTTACTGCAGCCCCACTTAGTAAAATAACCTATAGCAGCAGGGTGAGAGAATGGTCTTACTAGTACAACAGCATCAGTTGGAAACTGCAGATATGTATGCCCCCCTTGCAATAAGATTATGCCAGCGGATGCTAATCAGTTATGCACAGCTTGAGTTATTTTGAAATTTCAGGCTGGTAGTAGAGATACTGAAACTTAATTCAAGCAAATATTTGAATCTCTGTTGACAGACTACTTACGCCAAGTCAGAGCCTTGGGCATAAGGTTATTAGAACAGAATAAGCCGGCTTTCCCATTTTAGAGCATAAGAGAAAGTGAAAGGATGACTGGTAATGAACATGACAGAAAAATAATGTCCTTACAGAAGAGTTTACATCTTTACTAATTTTCATACGCATCATGGTTAGTCATTTATCAGGTGCCCCTCTCCCCTTTCTCAGTGCATACAACTTACATATTTTTCATTTTCTCTCTTTTTCTTACTCCCAAACACATGCAGGCATGAATGCTCTTAACTCACTTATAACTAATGAGGAAGAATAACCAGCTTTACTTCATGCGAACAACTTTTGCTAATACAGAAAATTTCACTTTTTGATAAGCAGTGGCAATGTAATACAATGCCTAGAAAAGAAATACAAAGCCTGCTGGAGGAAGTTAAATGTCATTCATTTAGTCTGTCTTAACAACTACAAGAAGAGCCTTGCTTTGCTATTTCATCTTTGATTTCAACCTGTGGATGGATGTGTCATTATAAAAACAGTACTTTCAAAATGGAAAAAAAAACCCAACAAAACACCACCTGTCGCATTTAGTCTGTAACCATATAAAACAGATGGAGTAGTATAAGTGTCCAGGAAGAAACACACAGTCACAGAAAAGTTTAGGCTAGAAGGGGTCTCAGGAATTCAGCCAGGACAACTTCCTGCTCCAGCCAGGGCAAGCATCAAAGTAAGATCAGCTCTCTTAGAGCAATTTCCAGCTATGTTTCAGAAATGTCTGAGGATGCGGACTGCACAGCTTCTCTAGGCAATCACTTCCAACGCTAAGTTTTCTTGCTGAGATTTTTTTTCCTTATGCCAAATTGAAATTTCCTTGAATGCAAGATACAACTATTGTCTTTCATCCTGTCGTAGCACACCTCTAAGGAAAGTCTGGCTTCATCTTCTCTCTGCAGCCCCTGAAGCACTGGAAGACTGCAGCTGCATCCTTTCTTGACCTTTCTTTACCTGTTTGAAATAACTCGGTTCCTTCTGCCTCACCCCAAACATCATATAATCCAGCTCCCTAGCCATGTCAGGGTGCCTCTGCTATTTCCTTCTGCTTTGTCAGTATCTCAACCTATACTAGGTTAGAAGACATACAAAAAATCACCTATAAATGTCCATCATTCCGGTTTATTTCCTGGGAAAAACAATTTCTCACAATAGTGTTAAAAACACCCTCAGCTCATGATGATGTCAAAAGACTGACATTTCCTCTATCCTTTGAAGAAGAGGAGCTGCTGATAAAGCAGGAACAACAGAATGTCATCTTTCACAAAAGCCATTGAAAACTATTAAGTCATCACTATGTGCCAAATTTTTATTGACACCCTTCTACTTGAACAACTTCTAGCTGCCATTGAGGAAGATGCACTAGGATTGTGTCACACAGTTCTTCCAAGTGTCAATCATAGAACAAGAACACTGTTAAAAAATTCATTTCAATTCAATGCCGGACTCACTTGGAAGTTCAAGACTTAGTAATAAGCAAAACTGGGATGAATTGTGCTGGTGTTTTAAAACAGAAAAATATGTACAAACACTGCATGTAAATAAGTAAATAAGCAACTATGAAGACAAAGAGGGAAAAAATATATTGCCATTGTTAAGTTCAAGTAAAAAACATGACCTAAAGATTTCCACTTTCAAATGTAACTGGACATTAAGAAGCAGTGCCTATTCTTCAATGGACAATTCCCTCTTCTGGAAAGTGAAATGACTGCCTCAGCATGTCACCTCAAAGTCCATCATAAGTTACCGCTACAAGCACATATGCTTTTGTTGAGGGTTGCTGTTTTTAACTACTATCTAGATATCTTAAAAACACATCTGCTATATTAGATCTTTGCAGTGAGATTTATGTATTACCTGTGACAACACCACAGTACTGATTCTGAGAAGCTGGTTTTTCAGTAATTTTCTCCTCTATGGACCTTTTTCGTCTGTACACCCTGTGTGCATGACCTGTCACAGCCAAAGTACGATTGAGTGGCTCAATAAATATGAAGTCCTCATTAATCTGTATAAACCCCATCTGCAAAGGAAAACAAAAGGAACACATAAGATAAGAATTTAATAAAGCATGAAATTGTGCACAGTCCTGCAGAAGAAAACAACCCACAAAACTCTATTTAAGAAACCCCTTTGTTTTAGTAACCTTACCAGCAAGGTGACTACATTTATATTTTACAAGCCTTTCTACTTAAGTGAAATAGAATAAATTTCATTTATTTCAACTAAATCTGGGTGGGTGGGTGGCTACATGCCAGTAGCAGATGCACAGTAAAAGATATGGAATATTAAAAGTTTGCTTTGGGAGACTCAGGGGGTCATTTAAATAGGTACAGCATGTACAGAAAAGTCTATACACTAGTTTTATTATTACCCAGTGTATCATCACATTTTTAGATAACTGTATTTAATGAAATAACAGGAGCAATTTAGGGCATAAGAATACATCCTGAACACCTATGAAGCTGGAAAAGACATCTTGTGATGCTCCTTTTCACTTTTTCAATTTTTTTTTTTTTTTTAAAAAAGAAGTTTTAAAAAAAGGCAGCAATCCTCCTTGGCTGTCAGCAGCTAGAACAGAAAAACATTCTAATACAGCCATTCAGTTGGTTATTACCCCACACCCCAACATATTTACACACACAAACATACATAAAAAGCTAACACACCAGATACATATCTAATATTGTAAAAGTGTGGCCAAAGTTGAAAAAAAAGCAACTATAAAATGTATTTATATAAATACCATACAAATCTAACTCAGCTCAAATTGTTAAGCTGCCAACACACATAAGCTCCTATCAAAAGTAAAGCTGGAGACAGCAAGGTTTTGTGTTGGTTTTTTTCTTCCTAGAAAATGTCATCAGCAAGACTGACAGTTAAATTTCTTATTCTTGTTGCATCTGTCTAAAGGAAGCAAAGGGCTCTTCTGTATGTTTCCATGTAGGATGAATGGAGAGAAATATAAAAGTATTTCGTTTCTTTTGGAATTATGTAAATGCCATTATCACACTGGATAGCCTGCCTGAGATATGGATAAATCATCAAAAAGAGAGTTGAATCCAAGCAGGAAAATACAGTTAAATTTTACAGGTGGTACAAAATACAATTTCCTTTAAACATAAGTGAGTATTACTTTAAAAATTAAAAAACCAACACAATCTCTCTGCACAATCACATTGAAAAATTAAATATATGTATTCACATTTAATTAATCAGCTACAATAGCTACAGAATGCTAAACAGATGTTCAAAAGTCATCACTAACATTGTACAGAAACATATGAGTAGCTGGGTTTGTTTGGCTGTTCCATTTCCTTTTTGCACTTATTTTTTAGGTCAGCTTATCTTCATCATGAGATTTAGATGTTAACACATTTAGAAGATTAGCTACTTATGTATTGCAAGATACCACTTCTGGATATCCTGAATAATGTACTTTTACATAACAATTAACTTTTCTAACATCATGTTAAACGACATTTTATTTAAAAGCATAGCTACTTGTCAAATGCCAGTAAAACACAAACTTCTTCATTCAATTTTTATGTCTAATGTTGAGTCCCCTCAGACATAACTTATTTATTTATTTTTAAATCATTATTTAGCCTATGAAATACACTGATACACTGTGGATACAGAACACGAGTAGCACCCCATCAGGTGGTGCAGCAGATTTCCCCAGTCCACCTACAAAACCAAGGCCTTAGTCCACCTGCAACAAAAATTCAGTCATAGTACATTTGTTGTGTTTCTTCCACCTTCATTCTCTTTGCTGCAAAATGAAACTAGAGCTTTAAGATGCTGTTCTTCAGACATACTAGACATACCAAGAAACTCTTCTAGGACCACAGAAATTTTATGCTTTCTTTCAGCTCCTTGCATAAACCGAAGGTTAATCCACTGGTAGAGAACTCCAAAAATTACTGTCAATCTCCTGAGTAGGAAGTTAAAAGACCTGAACACTGATGTAAAGTTTATTGCATAAAATTAACCTTAGTTTTATATAATTTTTTTTTTCAAATGGGTAATTTTCAGACAAATCTGGATAACCACATAATCTCTGTGATAATTTTGACTGCTTTTGAAAAAAATGTGACTATTTCTCCATCTCTTGGACAATTTCACAGGTAGAAAATGAAATATGAAGCCATATCCTTGCCAACCATGCTCTTATTTTTTTTCATAATCTTTAGAAGTGCAGTTAGGACAATCTTGTACCATAAAACCAAACACAGAAAGCAGAGAAAACTGCATTAAAGCACCACAGTTTCAACGTGTTTTCAGATACTGGATGCCAGGGCCAAATAAAGGCTTCAGACAGTTCAAACGGCAAAACCTCCATGCCATGAAAAGGCACAGCAAATCAAAGATTAAAAAATGTAAAGAAATAGTATGCATCTGAGGTACAACTGTAAGAAAGTTCTGAGGAACTGATCCATCTCCAACCAGTTCATCTGAAAAGGAACCACTGCTCACAGCTGCAACTGAAAAAGCTACCATGATGCTGGCCTTATCTCATTCGAAGGTAATAACAACATGCCATTCTTCCCCCTGCATTCATGTATACCTGCATTTTCAAGTTTCTTACCTGAAATAAAACAAACTTAAATGTAACACATATGCACCTCAGTATAGTTCAAGTCCAGAGCAACCTCATTTGGCAAAAAGTTCCTCATACCTCCTAAGTAAGGATGAACTGGCTACTTGCTCTGCATTTTATTTACTTTATGGAGTTGAGTGAGACCTTAAGTACAGGGCAGACTTGGTCAAATGAGCATGTAAAACATTACATGGGCCTAAGTACAGACATTCTGACATCGACTCACATCCACCTTGCCACAGATGAAAGCTTTCCACAACATATATCCACATCATACCAAGACTTTTCACTTTCTTAAAAGAAACAAACAGAAATAAGCCATGGGGAAACACTAGCCCTGACTGAAAACTAACCTTCTGTCCTATGTAAAATAAAAATAGGTCACATCAGAAATATGCCAATAATCACAAAAAATAGGCAGATGTGAATTCTGAAATGTGAAAGCTGTTTTTTTTCCCTAACATCTAATTGGAAATATCATACAAAAAACATGAAGAATAAAAAAAAATATCCAAGTATTCTGGGCAACTGCATCTGATAATAGACATTGTAGGAGAAACTGCTACGCCATCTTATTTTTAAGTTCTATTTTAGAACACTCATGCTAACCTTTACTGCCCAGCATTTATTTCTTAAAAGTACAGTGATTTGTTTATTTCTATTTGGAGCATATGTAAGGATTTGACATTCTGTCACGTATCGTATGATAACCTGAAGTTAGTCTACTGCTTCTAATAGAGTTATATTACCATGAGAAGTTATACAAATGTATAAGTGAAGTAAATCTGTGAAGACCACCTGTGCATATAGTTAATAGACACTGGGTATAAGCCAGAATACAAGATTGGCAAAGATTTCTTTAAATGCTTACATATCCTTCCTTGCATACCAGTTCAAAGTGGCAGCTTATTATCATTCAAAGTTGAAACAATGAAAATTTTGAACATAATATTGTTCCTTGCAGAATTTATACAAATAAGGCAGGAAAGAATTGTAAGAAATATTAATATGCTTTCCTCTTGAGACATAATAAAAGAAGAAAATGTATTTCCTTTGCTATCATTATCAAAAAAAAAAAAACCCAGGATGCCAGAAGAATATACACACCAGAAACTTAAGTCATTTCCATTTCGATACCCCAGAGAAGAGATGGGGCACAGATAATACTGTATCAAAAAGGAGATTGTAAATACCACAAAACAGTTATGAAATACCATTTTGCTACTACATTGTGTTATTTTCATTACAGATCTTCACTGAAATGCAGTAAGTAGACAACATAACACAGAATTCAAAGAAACATCAGAACATTAGGGCTTTTTTACTTTTTTTAAACAAAGCGGTTTGCCAGCCTCATAGGATGAGTCTTTATGGTCTACAATTTATCACTGGTCGATTACATAGTAGCAGTTTCTAATCTTGCAGCTTGACATGTCAAACCAAAATATTTCATTCACTAAGGAATTCACCATTATGATGGGTTGGCCTTGGCCTGCTGCCAGGCACCTACCCAGCCACTCTTCTACTCCCTAGCGGGACAGGGGGAGAAAATAAGATTAAAAAGAAAAGCTCATGGGTCAAAATAAAGACAGTGAGATAATTAGCTATTACTATTATGGGCAAATAAAATTTGACTTGCAGAAAAAATACTTTATTGCTAATTTGGATAGTGAGAAAAAAGAGGAATGAAAACACCACCTTCCCACTGATCCTGAGTAGCACAGGGCAGGTGGGGAATGGGGGGTACAGTCAGCACGAAACAGTTTCTCTCTACTCATCCTTCATCCTAACACCTCACCCTTCCTCCCTCTCCATAGGCTGCGGTCCTTCAGGATAAGCCTGTCCCAGACAAGGCTCTCCACAGCCTGCAGTGTCCTTCAGTGCATGTCCACCTGCTCTGGCCTGTGGCCCTCCATGGAAAGGACACGATGGAGGGCCTGAAGCTGGGATACCCGCTCTGGTGCCTGGAGCACCACCTCCTCCTCCTCTACCCATGGTATCTGCAATGTTTCTTTCACTTTTTTTCCTCATTCCTCACACTGCTGGGCAGTGTTTTACCCCTTCCTTTTCCCAGGTGTGTTGCCATTTTGGCTAAGGGGCTCAGGTGTGCCCTGCAGTGGGTCTGCTGGAGTCTGTGGCCGGCACAGGGCAGTCCCTGGTGCCATCCCACAGAGGCCATATGTACAGAGTTACATACCTGTCCTCTTGCTGCAGCTTATTACTACCAGCTGCATGCTAGCATGGTCACAGTTATACCTAACAGTGGTGTGTTCCCCTAAACAAGCAGTAGATTCAACATTTCCTAACTCCTACCTGAAGTAAATTCCAGCCATGTTGCACCTTTCCTGTTTTCTCACTACTCTTTCATCTCTTCATTCAACAGGCATCTTAGACCAGATTTCAGTAATGAACAGACATAGAAAAGAGACTTTTCCCTGCAGTTTCTTAAGCTCCTTTGTGAAGCTGAAGCACACAGTGTGCAAAGACAGGCTGTACTAAACTGTACTTCTTCACAATCCCGCCATACTCTCCAAGGCAAGTAGCAACAGGAAACATGCATCCCCATCAGATGGAGAAAATGTACACACAGTTTAATAAGCATTTTATAACCAGCAGCACCAAAATATCATCATCTGCAGTATAAAAATGAAAGATTTTCTTCAATGTGCAGTGCAAAAGACAATTCTTGTTTACTAGTTCGTTTTGAAACACATTCAGGTAAACTTAGACTTTGTACTATTTGTAAAATGTCCCAGAATTGAAGATTTATTCTTGACTAAAGAGGCAAAATCTTTAATTTGCATATTGGTATTCCACTCCAAAGAAGGTTTTTCCTCCATGATTTTAAAAGTCCAGACTAAATTTAGTATCGTGATTGTAACAATGCTATTAGAACCCAGCTTCAGCTGAAATACAATAAAAATAGAAGTCTTCAGCTCTTAGCTAATGCATATAATAAAGCAAGCTCAATCAGCTTCTCAAACTGCATAAATAACAGGGTAAGAACTTCACATGTTCTTGTTATTCAAACACACTAAAGCTTCCATCTTTAAATTCATTCATTACTAAAAACTGAAGAAACAATTCATAAGTGCCAGCAACTTTGGTCTTCAAAGAACTGCATTTCCAGGCTTTGCACAGCATACATATTGTACTTCTAGAGGTTTCCTTTATCTACCTGCTCACTCTGTCCACTGCACAAAGTTAGAAGTCACAGTGGGCAGTCTGTGCTACCTCCATTGACTGGCTTTCAAGTGTCAACATAGCATTCAATCCACTTCTTTCCAGGATTTTTAATAGTAGGACTGCACCCTAAGCAAGTACACATATATTCACAATGCCATAACTTATAGCCCTGACAGGGGAAAAATATTCAGACTGTTATACAGAGACTACTGAATTAAAAGCATGTGTTCAGGAACTGGCCCCCAAATCTAAGATCTGTACAAACAATTTTGTTCATGGTTTTTAAACTCTTCCAAACTCCTCTGCTTCCAGTCTGGTTAAGATACACACTACCCTGAATCTTTAGGAATATAATTCTCTACAGGATGCTGCTCTCATGTTATTTAAGATAATGACTCCTTTTATCAAAACAAGCTAATGTTGCACATGCAAAAGGATTTCTTCATTTTTTTTAGATACAACTGAAGTAGAATACTGAAGCATGCAAAATTGAGATGGGTTTGCATATGCTGACACATTTCAACAGGTGCTATTATTCACACAATCTTACTCAATTAAGCAAGAATCTCGGAAGTTGACAGTGGAAAGTGATATGTATGCTGATGACAGAAAGGACACAATTCCAAAGGAATCCAGTTTGTGAAAAAGAAAATTAAGGAAAGGAGACCAATGGATAGAGAAAGTATAGACATCAGGTCAACCCAGAGGACATGTGATTGTTATCCCTCAAACTTCCATTTGCCCATTAATTCACTGCCAGCCAAACCCTAAGATGTTTGCAATTTCCTCTAGATTTCAAATTTCACGCTTCCTAGCCACAAATAAAATATTTCCTTTTTTAGGCCTAAGCCTCCCTCCTCTATAAACGCGTTATTAGAAATTACTGCAGTATTTGGTATAAGTGCTGCTTAAATTGCCAATATTCTAGTATTTGCTATGATTTTTAAACTGTCTTCACAGTGCAGGATGATATCTAAAAAAAGCACAGTCTGCTTAAGAAGTGACCACAAATAATCATTGACTACCTCCACAATAAAGATACTTTAATAGGCCTTGCATGCAAAAATTATTTTGTAACACAAGTTTGAGATATTTCACAAGATGTTTACCAGTTATTTCAGATGTTAGCTTTATTGAACATAAAGTACCTGAAATAGATTTCAGCATTTGTGCCCTTACTGTTTGGAAACCACACTTTTCATTTGTCAAGAGTTTTTTTTATGGGGAAATAGTTCAACAAATATAGGTAAACTGCATCATTTTTTCAGAAGCTCCCCTTCTCCACTTTGTAAAGTTGTCCTCATTCTGTATTGCCAGGCTGGCTGATCACCTGCACACTGATAAAATTGTAGATTGACAATATTAAGAACACAATCACATCTGTGTCAAGTACATACGAACAGCTAAACTGGGTCAGAACAAAGGTCCACTCTGTATAGCATACTTTCTTTAAGAGTGCATAACAGATCACAAGAGAGAACAGAAGAACAGAGCCAGAGCAAACATGTAGTTTGCACGCTGACAGCGTACAGCAAACTCCAGTAGGGAACTGGTACCAGTAGCTTTATGGTATGCATAAACTTTAACTGCAGTGGCAATAAACAGAACTCCTCTTCCTCTAACTTGCTCCTTTACAAGATTACAAGTTAAAAAACCACAAAAATAGTAATTTGCTGTGCAAGAAGGGTTCAAATTCTAGAGTATGAAAAAGGCTGACAAGATACAAAAGCAAAACTAGTTAGCTCCCTTTTTCCAATCTCAGTAAATGAGACCTCAAAGATGATATATATCAAGACCATTAATAAAAATTACTATATGAAAAATATGAAAAGAATTTATTAAGATCCTAACATATTGAAGGGTGGACAAGGTGTTACTCAAATATCCATGACTTAGACTCCACTTTCATTTACATTTATTTTAAAAAGCATCAGGGGTTTTTTCCCCATTTTATAATGAGTAACAAACAAACACCGTTCTTGTGATCCCTGCACTGCAAGTGCTTAGAGACACTATTAAGTCCAGTACTGTCTTTCAGCAGACCAGAACTCAAAGAAGCCAACAAATCTGTAGCTCTGGAAATGATTCAATGTTGGCAAATATTTACTAGTAATCTTACAATTTATAAAAGGTTCACAGTCTCAGAAGTATCACTTGAGATGTGACAAATTTAACATACCTTAGGAACAAGGCAATTGAGGCAACATGATATATGAACACAGCTGTGAAACTGATAGGATTGTGAAACACCTATTGATTTTTATTCAAGTTTGCAGACATTCCCTAGGACCTCAAGAAAGGCTGCTCTGTTACAGCTACATTTCCCCTATTAAACTGAACATTAACTTGTGTTTTGCAGTCTGAAGTCCCTTTGCACATCTCAGTTCTTCTGTCCCACTAGAAAAATGCCTTTCTATCAACAGCCAGACCTAACCAAAATGAAACATCCACCCCTAAAGCCACCTACACTCTTACTAGCAGTACTTGCCTGACTCCACAGAAAAGCATGCCCTTCCCCTTATGGCCAGCTGGACTGCCCAAATTTCTTGCAGGTGATACAAAACACAAGGAATCATTTCATTACATAAGGCACTGCCATTCAGCTACTTGTTGGCATCTTGCCTCTGTGCAAAGTAGAATTTCCTAATGCTCCACCTGCCTTTATGAGACAACAGATACTAAGGATACATTTTAGTCTGGAGGATGTAAGTTACATCACCTGTAATTTTACCAGACATTCTTTAAAATAGTAACATGCTAGCAATTTAGTAGCCATTTCTGTAACTTTTTTAAGTATCTTAAAAATATTTATTAATGGTCACATATATAAAACATTTCATATTTATGAAACCCAACTGGAAACACATGAACAATCACTTGATTTTAAAATGAGATCAATACAGCTGTACACTCTGAAGATTACCAGGGAACATTCAATACTATCATTTTAAGACATACCACATTATACAAGATCAATTGCGACAAGATACAGGTAGAATTAATTCCTGAACCCCTTTTCTTTTTTCATAAACATGCTTTGGAAATCTGTTAATCCTACTTCAAATTTTCCCTATCCTTTCTGAATTATTTTTATAAATTAAGAGTTCCAACTTAAAGTTAAATCAGCTCCATTAGAAACCACATATATTTTATTATATGTGCAGTTATAACTTTATAAAAAATAATCCAGGATAGCAAATACTGCAGCACTGGAAAAATAAAGTTCCAACAGTAACATTAACTTTTGCTTAAACTGACATTCTGGTTTTTTTAGTTCTGCAACATGAATGCTATATTAACTTTTTTTAAAAAAATAAATAAATTTAAAAAACGCACCAAAACAAAAAAAAAAAAAACAAAAAAACCCAAAAAAACCCCCAACTGTGCTTCAATAGAATAACTTCTCAAGTAAAACCAAAATGCATCACATTGCGGGGAAAGCTCTTCCTGCCAGATCTTAGAAAAGAAAACCTTTCATTTGGGCTGAACGGGATTCTATACCTTTCAGTTTCATACTTGCTGAAGAGCAGTGGAGAAGCGGCGAATTTACTTGGTGACAAGAATATCTCACCAGCAACACGTTGTTCATAGACATGCTCCAAACTAACTGCCTGCAAGCTTCCCATGATAGTTTCAGGTTCTGAATTTCATTTGTTCAGCTCTCAGTGATGTGCAACCTATCTTGTTGAAAGACTTGGGCTCTTCCAATGGCATTTTCCTGAAATACAGCTAAGCTAAGAAAAAGTATTTGAGTTTCAACTGGGCAGCTGGTGACAGGCTATATTCTCTGCAAGAATACCACAGCTTTGCAAAAATCTACTCACCCAGTCTCAAATAGTGCAAATCTGTTGAATGAGAAGCTCATGTTTCTTTTCCCTAGATAAAAATCTGAGATTAGAAGGTAAACCTGTAAGATTAGAATGTATATCGCTAAACTGCAGACTGCATTTTGAGATATGAAAGCCATAAAAAAAATTCTACATAGGCTTATTTACACGTTGACAATTTACAGAGTATAAAGGCCATAAGTGACGTGGCTAGCTTTACACATTTGGGATGCATTTTTTATTTATGCAAAAGACATCTGCAGAGATGTCTCAGTTCTGTTTAATATATTCTTTGTGACGGACTTAGATTTTATTGGAAGTTATACAAAAATGCTTCATTATAACTGGTATCATTAGGCTATGAAGTCCACAGCTTATAATGATCAGTACTCACTCCTCCAAGATAAAGTCTCAAAAGTCCAGGTTTTTTGTAGGGCACTTTGGAAAATTCTTATGTCACCTCTGAGTTAATCAACCCTCATGTTGTGACATGTCTGCACAGCTGCAATACAATATTTTTTAAGGAAGAGGATACATTTTGCACAGCTATGATAAGGTGATAAAACAACAAAATGAGATATTATAAAAATAAATGCTTGGAAAATCACTATTCTTCAAAAAAGTTTTTCAATGCTCACCGGTAAACTTCTCATTAAAAACAGTAAGGTTTAAAGTGTTTTGATTAATTCCAGTTATAAAGAAAGCAAGGAAAAAGCCATAAAGCCACATACATCAACAAGGGTCTATGTCAAAAACCTATCTGTATCACTACAACATTATAATCTCCTTATCCATGTTTCATATCTGTTTTGTGTTTCAGCATTGTCACTTTTATCATAGGTCCTGTGGTATCTGCGTTTACCATAAAATTTCTCATCTCTTTGCTCTCTTCTATCTCAGAGTTTTCTAAAACCACAACAATCCATGCCAGAGATGAAAATCTGAAATATTCCCCATGATACAATACATGATGATCATAATAAATGTGTAATGATGATATCATATTTATATTTCATGGCCTTTATACCAAATGGGTTTTAGCCTACATGATGTATGGTTAAGATTCTTTTTACTCAAGGTATTAGCTAAAAGGGTGAACACAAGACTAATACAAATTTCAGAGCAATTAAAAATCCCCTCGTTTCCAGCACAATATCCATCTTTCATGATCACCATCTTAAGGAGATCGTTTAAAAATCTGTAATTTTTGAAGAATAACATTTAAATTCTGGAGTAGTTATCACCCTTGCTTCTCTTGCCATTTTAGTGTTTTACAATGACTACACACAGAAATACACACTCCTTGCTCTCCAAAAAATCCACATAGATGCAGGAAAATGTTATTACTCAGCAACACTGACTCTGCTGCTCACTAGTAAACAGGCATTCACTACACACAAAATTAAAATAAAATAAAAAAAAATCCATTAAAATTATCAATACCAACCCCTCTCACAAAATGTGTTTTCTAAACTCCTGGTGGTATGTTAAAATCAGGTGTTCGGTCACTGACATTGGGCAGTGAAACTCATGAACCTGACACAAGCCCCTCCAAGTTCCACAGATTTCTGTGCAATGTAACAGGCTGGTCGTCAGGTTCAAATGACCACCTCTTCACATACCAACTACTCTCTGTTCATCTTATTAGAAATATCAACTGGTTATAGACTCTTGCAATACTGTCACATTACTCATGGAATGCACTTGTTTAGCTTGTGCCAGTTTCTGGAGAACTCTGTGAACTTTCAGCTGCTGTACACTTGCCCTTTTATCTCTAGAAGAACTCAGTAGAGCTGATAAACCAATTGTCAAATGCTGCAATTATGTGTTCAAACCCACTTTCCTATCCCCCACCCAAGAATTGCCCAGGCTCTGGTTGATTAGGCTGTGGTTTAAAGGATCAAAGACCCTCTGAACTTAAGAAGCATCTGTGACAAAAAAAAAAACCCACACCCCAATAAAGAGCTGTGTATTCTGTGAAAAGAGAGAAAACCCCAGCAGTAAAAGAACTCGCTACCAGGTGGATCATCTGGACATCTCAAGTGCTGACTGGAGCACCAAATATTAACACAAGCCATGCATATTTTTCTGAACAGATAGCATTGTCTTGAAAGAAGAGCTAGCAGAGAGAACAATTAGTTGATTCCTCTAGTGACCTACCCAGCACAATGGATTTTCCTTTTTTTTTTTTTTTTCAATTTACTGTCTTTAAGTCACAAAAAGCCATTTAATCTTTTTACTCTAACCAGGAAATCAAACAAAGACAATTAGACATCACTTGTGAAATAACAGATTTGCTTGTAAATTTCATTTGAATATTAAAAACAGACTCAGCTAAACTGACCTCGCTAAATCAAATCAAATTTTCTCTTTATGTCATATGCAGGATGCATTATTTCATTATTCTCATTATACTACCTTAATTCTCACTGTTCAAGTCCTGTAGTATTTAAAAAATAAAGGAAAAGAGTCTAGAACAGCGAATGCAAATTGCCTGTGTACTTCAGATGTGTTAGATCCACAGATCAAATCCAGCCTCCTATGAATTCAAGACTTCATAAAACAGAGGCTTTCTTGCACTTACGCTTATCACGGCTAGTAAAGGATATGTGTTATTTCTTTTTAAGGTATTTCCTTGCTGTTACTGTTAATTGAAGTAGTTTCAATAGAACCACTGCTCTATTATTTTACTGTCCTTAAATTAAAATTGCTCCATATTTTCCCCTTCTAACACTTAGAAATCTTTCCAATTTTCTAACTTTAATTTATTCATTACCATTATTTTAGATCCATCTGCTCCTGGGTCTACATTGTTTTCATTCTCGGCCAACTTTCCAGGCTCCTTGATATTAACTCAAGCGTTTTATGAAAGGTAATCATATCACAGTTTCTGCCAAGTAACACACCAGCCTTTTACTGTTGCTTGATGAAACAGGCTTTACTACTATAATTATCTTTGTAGCCACAACTGAATTTCCGTCTCTGAACACCAGCAAATAGAACTGCAAGCCGTCTTTCAGCTGTCATTTCACTGCAACTTTGTGAAACGCAAATAAAGTTTCTGTATCCCCACTAAATGTCCTTCATCCATTAGATGCATCTTTCACGCCTACCTCATGCCTGATGGCTCATAATGATCCTGTGATCAAACACAATCTTTTCCTCCTGCTGTCACTGCCAGCTAAGTCATCAATCTATAAAGCAAATCTATAAATTTAGCATGAAAGTAGTAAGTCATACTTCAAGCCACTGAGGCCAGCCTTTGGTCTGTTTAATTCTCCTGTGCCTCCCAGCTCTGAATTTACCACCAAAGCAAAGTCAGCTCCCCAGGTGTGGCTTCTGATCTTATCTCCTGTTCACATAAAGCACCCAAGCTAGGTTCTTCCTGACTAGAACCTGGCAGCAGCTTTCCAGTGAAAGAAAGTTTTTTTCCTTTGAAAATACTGAATCATCCAAAAGAATACACTCTTTATCATTTGTTGTGCCAGGGGAGGTTTAGATTGGATATTAGAAAAAATTTCTTAATTGAAGGGTGGTCAAGCATTGGAAAAGGCTGCCCAGGGAAGTGGTTGAGTCACCACCCCTGGAGGTATTTGCAAGAGGTGTAGATGTGGCACTTGGGGACATGATTTAGTGGTAGACTTGGCAGTACTAGGTTAATGGTTGGACTTGATCTTGAAGGTTCTAAAAAATTCTGTGATTCTATACTACTGCCTTCTCTCCACATTAATACGAACAAAAGTCACACTGAAGACCAGGCAAAATTTATTGGAACCTTGTCTCTCACTCTGCCAGCTCAGTTTGTTAGATTGGGACTTCAGAATGATCATACACAAAGTTGCACCAAAGGTACACCTTCCGTTGAAAGGCAGCCAGCCTCACATGTAGGAGGAAGTCTAAAAAAGGGAAAGCACAGAACAACAATCAAACACCTAATGGGATCATTAGGGATAAAAGAATTCCTACCACTTGTTATTTCCAATTTGTTATTTTGAGGTCATCATTACCTCTGACATTCTGTTTCTACAAAATTACCTTTTTTCACCTCAGTTTCCTAGATGTACTAGTTTTGTCTCTTAGTCTTTGACACCACTTACTTCTCCCATATTGTAAGGTATACAACATGTTACTAGCTAGATACTGTGGTGATAACAGTTTCTTCTAAGTGTGTGCCAGCAGGTTCATCACAACTTTGTGTATAAGCTTTCACAGATTCTCCTCTATGAAAAAAAGCAAGCACCCTCTATGAAAAAAAGCAAGCACGCAAACTTTAAGAAGTTTACTGAAATTAGACATATGTTATTCTTTTCACAGATTTATTGCTTCAACAGCACATTGTAAACAGACTCCACTGTACACTCTTTTTGGCAGCAGTTCCCCAAAACTATAGTTTAACTGTTTGCTTTAGTCAAATTAGTTATGTCAAAACACTGGAAGAGGCTCAATGCTTTAAAATGCAGAATTCATCCCAAAACCTTTAAAGTTTCACATTGAGAAGGAACAGCATAATTTAAATATACATTTAAAAAATTCAAAATCATTAGTGTACCATGTCCTGGTTTCAGCTGGGATAGAGTTAATTTTCTTCTTATTAGTTAGTACAGTACTCTGTTTTGGCTACAATGTGAGAACAATGTTGATGGGACACTGATGTTTTTAGTTGTTGCAAGGTCATATTTATACTAAATCAAGGACTTTTCAGTTCCTTGGGCCCTGCCAGTGAGAGGGCTGGAGGGGCATGGGACATTGGGAGGGGACACAGCCAGGACAGGTGACCCAAACTAGCCAAAGAAGTATTCCATACCATACGATGTCATGCTGAGTATATAAACTGGGGGAAGAAGGAAGATGGGGACATTTGGCATTATGGTGTTTGTCTTCCCGAGTAACAGTTATGTGTGATGGAGCCCGGCTTTCCTGGGGATGGCTGAGCATCTTGCCCATGGGAAGTGGTGAATGAATTCCTTGTTTTGCTTGCTTGTGTGCATGGCTTTTGCTTTACCTATTAAATTGTTCTTATTTCAACCCCTGAGTTTTACATTCCTTTACGATTCTCCTCCCCATCCCTCTGGGTGAGGGGGAATGAGCAAGCGGCTGCGTGGGGCTTGGTTGCCAGCCAGGGATAAACCAAGACACACCATAATTCAAATTTCAAAACATTAGATGTTAAAAGGAGGTAAATAGGACTCTGGTGTTGAGCAAAACCTCAGAGTTCTTAAGATGACTCTTTCTGGAACAACTACAGAAACATTTAAAGGCAATTACTACCCTACATAGACTGTCCAATGAACTAGATGTGTATGACGTTCCTTCTCTCCACATAGACTAGTCTAGTATGTTCCAATTTGAGGTAATGGAATTATCTTTAATAATGATTCATTGAAAACTACTACCATAAGGCAATTATAACTGCTGTTTTCAAATGCTTCAAGCGGAAATGTAACAAATATGAATTATGAACTCTTAAAGCTAAATGCACCATTCCTGTTGTATAGTATATTTAAAAAAAAATAAATAGGTGGCAACCAAACCAACTGTGTCTAACTGCAGATAAATGATTCTCAGTGTATCACATCAAGATAATTCTGTAACCTAATGATTTTGACTATAGATACTAGGAACCCTCAGATAATTTAAAATGTGCAGGGTTGAAGAAGTATGACCAAACAAAGAATGTCATCTATGAGCCAGATAAAAATCACAAAGGGTAGACAAGGTCCCCAGCATCTTTATTGAAGTCACAGAAAGATGGAAATATGGGTCTTATGGAGATACCAATCATTCACATCACCTCCTTTTAGTGCCATCTAACCTATACATATAAAATATATGTATAAATACATATTTATGAATAGTTATAAGCAGAAATCTCATGAAAGAATGAATGGCAAGTCTAGCTCCTGGGACAGTTTGTCTTCTATATTGGTACAGACTTCCCGTTGTGTGGATGGATGGATGGATGGAAGGACGGCAGGCAAGCAGATCTGCTAAAACTGACATGATGGTCCTTGGGGACAGTAGGTGGAGCATGGAAAACAACAAAGGGAGGTATGCAAATAAAGACAAAAAGTGTAATGAAAAGTTTGTGTACTCTATTGAAGTGTAACATATATTCAGAAAGAAAGTTTACTCAAATATCTTTGTCCAAGGTACTAGAAAAAAATTCAAATCAGTGCTGCAATCCTGCATGAATAATGGATTATTTACACATATCCAATTTCTAAAAGACATAACAGCTCGTTCATTACTTCCCCAGTTGAGGCTGAATCATCCTGACAACTCTGTTCTGCTGGAATTTGGGGTTTTTTTCTGGTAATAACAGCTGATCTATGCCATGGCCTACATCAGCATCACCTCTCAGAGAAGGGACATGTACTTGGCTGTGATGTTGTACTAAATTGACACTGTTCTGATCTCTAAATTCCAGTGCAATTCTATTATTTGCAATACAAATTTGACCAAAATACTTATACTCATGTATTCTTTACTAGCATTCATTTTGGGGAGTATATGTATGTACTGAACATTAATATTCTGAGACATTCAAAACTAGTGGTTCTATTGTAAAATTTTGACATAAAACACAATTTAAAGCCTAGCTTTCAGTTGCAACATCTACTTTGCGTGCAAATGTACATACATAAAAAATGTTTGACAGAAGCATAAATATGCTAAATGCCTCTTTTTTTTCCTGTTAGCATGTTACATAACTAAGATTGCTGTGTAAATAAATACCTCTTTTACTAAATTGCCCAAATAGACATTCTCCACAGCTATATTTTTATTAATCTATCAAGTGTTTAGGCTCTACACCCTTTAAATAAAGGGGGGAATAAGGGGTGAGGGAGGATATATAGAGAAAACACTACATAGAGATGATCTGGACTTCGAGTTCACAAAATCCCATTTTCTTTCACATACACAGTTAAGTTTCATGTTCACTCAAGAAAAGTATTCCACATCTTTAAAATCATAAATTCAATATTATAACTTCTGAAGATTTATACTTAGAAATTACAAACTAAGAAATGCAGACTTACCACAGACATGTTCTTACTTCATTTCCTTATGCAGTACTCTGGAAGTTTATGAGGTACAGAAATCCTACTACTCTTATCACAAGTGGCTTTATTTCATAAAACTTAAAAATCAAATTAGCATTTCTGAGCCATGTGCTACAAGCCATTGTTAAAATGGGAAGTCAAATTTTACATTATGTATGTGACAGTCAGTTTAAAACCTATTTTCAAGACACACTGTGTTAGAGACACTGAAAAAGCTTGATTTTTAAACTAACTTAAATTAAAAAATATATTGTATGCATTTGTTCCATGTAACTATGCAAGGATTTACTAATACCACTAAGAATAGAGAGCACTATTGTCAAGACAGACTTCATCAGTCACACAGCTATTAAATGTGCAGAATATCCATAACTGCACACAAGACACACTAAGAAAACAAATATGATATTTTCAAGTTTAGATGCCTAAAACAATACAGGTTTTATGGCAAATGTTTATGTCACAAAAGAAAACATCATATATTCTGCCAACCCACCGTGTAATAAATTACTGGTGTCTCTCTGATCATTTCTCCCTTCCCTCAGCAGCTACTACTCTTTATCTCAGAAGGCTGAACTGAGTAGTAAAACTACTTAGATTCTGGAATTATTCTTATCTCTCAAGTAGGTTTGCTTCTAATTAGAGAAGAAAGAAGCTCTGAGGAAGGGCTAGAACGCTTTAAATGTTGTCTGTTTATTCCAAGGACATAAGCTGAATTAATAAAATAGGTATCTTTTGCTCAGAAACCTTGCCTACCATTAAGTATTTATTATTTTTTGATCAAGCCCTTATATTTTGGTAATAGGGTAACCACATTATAGTGCACATCAGAAGTGACTTTCTCAATTTTAGAATGTTAAAAGGGAAGACAAATGAGGTAGTTTTTATGGAAAAATCATTTCATAGATGCAACCCTCAAAATTCTAAATCTGCTTTGGTCAATATAAACTCAATAAAGCAAGATACAGTATCCTACCCTGCCTATCTAAACCTTAAGCAAATCCAGATCTGATTTCATATCAGTTCAGATCATGGTAGTGCTGTGATAGTAAATATAAAGCTATGTATATAATCAAGATTCTGATTTTCTGGTGAAAAATTCACTCTGTATCTTTATGTTACAAAATTATTTTTTAAAGAAAATATTAAATAATAATGGAGCCATAACTAGTAAAGAGAAGGAGACTAGAAGGCATCATATGTGCAAAAGCAATTAATTGGCTGCCTAGAAAATTCCTCTTGAGTTGCATGAAAAAATACTATTAATCAGAAAACAGTTTAATTAAAATTTAATTTATTAGTCCACTAAGAGAAAACGTAAACTTTCTGTACTCACAGCTCTAAATGATCAACTACAATCAGAACCTTTTTTTTTTTTAAAAAAAAAGGTCTTTCAGCAGTCTCCCAGCATTTTGGCCTTCAGGTTTCATATTTTGATCTGTCTTTAAGTGGGGTAGAGAATTCAAATTTTGCTTTTATGAGTTCTCATTTTCATGTAGGCTTATGTTTCAGGAAGCTGGAAGACACAGTATTAGGATAGCCACTCACAAGGACCATGCCTTCAGTTTTGTTCATCAAAACCAGAATGATCAGAGCTGACCATGATTCAAGCACAGATTTCAAATGAACTAAAGGAAGTAATGACCATTACAGAAGAAAGCATTAATCAGATACCAAGGCTGCTAAACCAAAGGAAAACCCCCAGATATTAATCTCCTGAGTCCTATGGATAAAGATCTTCATTTTGTTCGCCATGCAATCATATATTAAACATATGTTTGCATGTCATTGCATGACTTCAATTCCATTATTGGTGCATGCACCAACTGACTGATGGATAAAGATGCTTCTTGTCTGAAATGTTCTGGAAAGCCTTATTTTATTTTGCTTCAAAAAATATGCTCAAACAACCACAGATGGCTAATACAGACCAATAAACTACAACCAATCTGAAAACTGAGATGCAATTACACTTGAACAAGCATGACACAGCCCTTTACTTACACAATTCAAAGCAAAACTGGCATAAAAATCCATTTTTAAAACAGCCACCTATCCCATAAATTATGTCTATCATGTACTCATTAATTAGTGGTGTATGATGTTAACAATCATTTGGTTTTGCTTATAAAGTACATGATATATTAAATGGAACACCATCACTGATTTACTATTAAAAAAATAAAATCATAACCCAAACCATAACACCTTTCCAGAATAAAAATACAGCTTCTTTAAAGTAAACCAGGATTTAAAATACTTTATCCTATACAACTGAAGTTGAAAATTCTTTACAATGAACGGTTTAGTGATATTCCAGACCATTTATCACACAACAACATTTCAGTAATTATTAATATTGTGTAAGAAATATATGTATATAGAAAAAGCAACACCTATCGAAACATATCACCTATGGAAAATTTCCTTGCAATTAAGACTCAGTGCTTATAAAGACGTGTTTCTATAGAGCATTTGGATGTAATATGAGTAACTTCAGCACTTCTTGTGGCAAGACTAAAACCCACTCTTTTGGAGTATGACTCAAACTGTTGTCCCTTTAGCTAATGAAACTGAATTAACCCCATTTCCTTAGTGCAAGCCTGGGTTTAATCCCATCAGAATCTGAAATGCTATTTTATGCAGGCAAAAATGTAATAGTATACAAAGGGTGAGCACAAAGTATTCTACACTGAGTCTCACATAGGAGACTGGAACAGAAAATTGCAGCAGCTGTGCATGTAACTACATTAGATAAAACACCTAGACTAGTACTAAAAAGACCAATACAAAGGATCCAAGTTTAAATTGATTCACCCATGTAAAACACTCAAATAGTGCATACCAATGAGCTATCATTGTTCAAACCCATGTGCTTTCATTGTAGACACAGACAAATGTGGCACAGCTCCAAAACCTGCCCATGATTGCCCATGGAGAAATTTAATCTCTGCTAATCCTTACTGAAATATCTATCCATGACTCCATTATACTGGTTTTTTTTCTGAGAGGGGCTGAATTTCAGTTCAAAGACTATTTAATTCAAGGCAACACTCCATGAAACTCAGTTTTGTTCAAATCTACAGTTTGCCAAAACAACTAACTGTGAAAAACAGTAATTCAAGAAAGGAAAACAGATTATATTTATGGGCATAGAACTATAATGCAACAAATCAAGTTAGTCCATCTATAAAATAAAGTTACGCTTTGGCTTTTTATATCTCTATCTAGAATTACATGAATCCAGAACTGGTGGCTTTAAGAGAAACAAATAAGACTCTCACAATTTATTATCATTTTAGATTCACATTGCTTAAAAAAGTTATATATATATATATATTAGCCACATATTTCTGACTCCACTCATAACTGAAATTCATATCTATTTTTTTTCCAAATTATGCACAGGTGTTTGTTTTGGTTTTTTTTTTTAACTGCTAAGCTTAGATTCTTCTTCCCCTATTTGGGGGTAAAAAACCCCAATTAATCTACTTTTTGTTGCACACAGAAACTAAAGTTCTGCTACCCTCATGAAGAAGGAATGGTACCTAATTATTTTTCAAGAACTATTATTTAACTAAAAGGAAGAAAATAGATTTTGGAAGAAGGATTATTTCCTTTTTTTAAATGCTAGAGAGCTTGATTTTATGTGTGCAAGATACAAATAGCAATTAGAATAGAGTTTTGATTAGTATCTTGAACCCAGTAGCATCAGCCTGACCGGTCACTTTTAAGCAAATATGTTCATATGAAAAAAGCAAATAAATCATCACCCAAAATGAAATAAGAAAGCAAAGAATTATTTCTTTCCATTATTTCCAATGCAAATATTTTAGTATTAGCAAAAAAACCCACAAAAGGACATGGAAGAAATCTCTGTTGTTATGCTTCCTTAGATAAGCTACTACAGAAGAAACAGGTGATCAGACAGGAAAAGGGAAACATGCTAGGACTGAACAGACAGAAACAGGAAAACAAAGGTTTTTATATGTGTAATTACATCCATTTTAGTCTATAAACCCTCATCTACTTTCAACTCCCTCACTCCCTTCATATAGGGGGTGAGATCCATTTATGTCACAGAGGGACAAAAGAGATCAAGGATCACTTATCTAGACATAAAATCTAAGCAACTTCCCATCCCCTAACTTGCAACAAGCCTGTAAATTCTCAGAAGATTTTAAAAACTGCCTAAGTTAGGTTTCACACAGAGCTTACAACAGAAGCATAGCAGAGTATCTTGGAGTGTGTGGAAGACAACTTCTGACACAGCTGGTCAGTGAGCAACCCAGGGGAGATGCCCCACTGGACTTGCTGCTTACAAACAGGGGAGGACTGCTGAGTGATGTGGTGATCAGAGAACATCTTGGACATAGTGATCATGAGATGGTAAGAGTTTTTGATTTTTGGAGAAGGAGGGGGTCAGCAGAACCATTACCTTGGACTTCCAAAGGTAGTTCCAACTTTGGCCTGTTTAAGAGTTCAGCTAGTTCTGAAGGGGCAAGGGGTCCAGGAAGGCTGGATGTTCTTCAAGAAGTCTTAAAGGCACAGGAGCAGGTCGGCCCCATGTGCTGAAAGATGAGCCAGCAGGGAAGAACACTGGCCAGGCTGAACAAAGAGTTTTGGCTGGAACTCTAGGAGAGGGGGGAAAAAAAAGGAAAAAAAAAAAGGAAAAAAATAAAAAGAGCAGGCAACTCTGGGAGACTCTAAGGGTGTTGTGAGGTTATGCGGGGTAAAGATCAGAGAAACAAAAGCCCAGCTAGAACTGAGGCTGTCTACTGCCATAAAAGACAACACAGCAACAAAAAAAATGTTTAAAAATGTATTAGAAACTAAAAGAGGAGGAAGGATAATCTCCATCCTTTACTGGATGTGGCAGGGAGCATTGCCACAAAAGATGAGGAGAAGGCTGAGGTACTTAATGCCTTCATTACCTCTGTCTTTAATAATGAGACCAGTTGCCCTCTGGGTACTCAGCCCCCTGAGCTGGAAGACAGGAACAAGAAGGAGCAGAATGAAGTCCCCACAGTCCAGGAAGAAACAGTTAGTGGCCTGCTGCTCCACTTAGACATGCACAAGTCTATGGGGCTGGATGGGATCCTCCTGAGGGTACTGAGGGTGCTGGCAGAGGAGCTGGCCAAGCCACTCTCTATCATTTATCCACAGTCCTGGCTAGCTGGAGAGGTCCCAGAAGACTGGAGGTTAGCCAGCGTGATGCCCATCTACAAGAAGGGCAGGAAGGAGGATATGGGGAACTACAGGCCTGTCAGTCTGACCCCAGTGCCAGGGTAGGTTATGGAGCAGATCATCCTGAGCACAATCATGCAGCACATGCAGAACAGCTGGGGGATCAGGCCCAGCCAGCATGGCTTTATGAAAGGCAGGTCCTGCTTGGCTAACCTGATCTCTTTCCATGACGATGTGACCCACTTAGTGGATGAGGGAAGGCTGTGGATATTATTTACCTAGACCTTAGTAAAACCTTTGACACCATCTCCCACAGCATTCTCCTGGAGAAACTGGCTGCTCACGGCTTGGACGGATGTACTCTGTGCTGTGCTTTTAAGCTGGCTGGCCAAGCCCAAAGGATGGTAGTAAACGGGGTTACACCCAGCTGGCAGCCGGTCACAAGTGGTGTTCCCCAGGGCTCAGTACTGGGGCCAGTCCTGTTTAATATTTTTATCAACTATCTGAACAAGGGGATCAAGTGTACCATCAGTAAGTTTGCAGATGACACCAAGTTGAGTGGGAGTGTTGATCTGCTTGAGGGCAGGAGGCTCTGCAGAGGGATCTGGACAGGCTGGACCAATGGGCCAAGGCCAATGTTGTAAGGTTCAGCAAGGAGAAGTGTCAGGTCCTGCCCTTGGGGCATCCCAGCCCCACACAGCACTACAGGCTTGGGGGAGAGTGGCTGGAAAGCTGCCTGGTGGGAAAGGACCTGGGGGTGCTGGTCAACACCCAGCTGAACATGAGCCAGCAGTGTGCCCAGGTGGCCAAGAAGCCCAATAGCATCCTGGCTTGTATCCAAAACAGTGTGGCCAGCAGGATTAATGAAGGGATGGTCCCCCTGTGCTTGGCACTGGTGAGGCCGCACCTCAAATCCTGGGTTCCAGTTTGGGCCCCTCACTGCAAGAAAGACACTGAGGTGCTGGAGCATGTCCAGGGAAGGGCAAAGAAGCTGGTGAAGGGTCTAGAGAACAAGTCTTCTGAGAAGTGGCTGCGGGAGCTGGGGTTGTTTAGGCTGGAGAGGAGGAGGCTCAGGGGGGACCTTACTGCTCTCTACAGCTGCCTGACAGGAGGCTGTGGGCAGGTGGGGGTCGGTCTCTTCTCCCAGATAACAGGTGACAGGACAAGAGGAAATGGCCTCAAGTTGTACCAGGGGAGGTTTAGATTGGATATTAGGAAGAATGTCTTCCCTGAAAGGGTGGTCAAGCATTGGAGCAGGGAGCTGGCATAATCACCAGCTCTGGAGGTGTTTAAAAAACACACAGATGGGGTGCTTAGGGAGAGGTTTACTGATGGACTTGGCAGTCCTGGGTTAACAGTTGGAATTTGATCCCAAAGGGCTTTTCCAACCTAAATGATTCTATAGATCCAGACAGTTTTACACTTAGAGAGTAATTTTAGTAAGCAAATTAAGTAACACCGCAATTAAATATTAAGTTCTGACAGTATGTGTACGTGGCTTTATGTTCCCTGCACCTTCCAAGAATAAGAACTCATCCTTCACCCACTGCTGTACCCCAAAATATCAGTTGTTCACCTTTTTTTTTGTCCCTTATTGTGTCCTAACTTCAGAAGAGAAGCAAAGGACTTCATACAAGAAGCCTTGAAGCAGTTACACCCAAGTTACCAAGATTATACTCCAAACACCAGGCTAATCAGGCACTGATCAGCCTCACTGGCAAAAAGAGCACTGAGATGTTTAAGCATGTCTGAAGCACAGCTTAACATTTTGTATAAAAGATGGCATTACTGTAACAGCTCCAGCGATTACTTGGGCACTTCTCCCAGCCACTACCCCCTTAAGCCCAGAGGGACGTAACAGGGCATTTACTCTGTACTGAATCATAAAAAGTTGTCCTCAGCTGAATTAACATCACTGCAGAAATATCTGTATTTTCCTTAACATACTGCTATCTAAATAAGCTTGACCTGACTTGACCCAGTTAAACTTCTGACACCTAATGAGAACTTAAGGTAGCACAGCTAAGATCATAAAATGAACATAAGCAACTGTTGGAGGATAATCACACAGAAACTAAATCACTTCACAAGTCACTTTTGGGCACATTTTACATTTTTGGATGCAAAACTCATTCAGAAAATAATTCTGACTGAAGTACTGGTAGACCCAAGAAAAACATTCACAGCACAGGCTTCCAAAAATTTTTACTTCTATTCACTTACATGCAGATGCATGTATTATTAGCAGATAATGTTACGCTATTGATTTATCATTCTAAATACCTTGTTCTACAATTAAGACTAGAAATGTTCTTTATTCTTTCCCTTCCAAATAACAATTATTTGCTTATTTATGCCATTATTAGAAGCAATAGAAATAAACAAGAAGACCATATCATCCAGGCAATGACAGGTTAACAACAAAAGGTTAACTGAAGAGCTAACAGACAACAGATGTACATCTGATTTAAAATCTAATATAGATATTTTTGCCTATTGGTTTATAAAAGTTTGACCAACTACCGTCTGGATATCCAATATAACACACACATGCAAGTGCTCAGCATGTTTCACGCTATTTCCATCACATTGCTGATTCTGGTAAACAAGGAGCAAGAAACCAACTCTCACACTGTGTCCCTAAAGTCATCAGTGAAAGACACATGTTCTAGGGAAGAACTTCTGCAAACACCTCATTGTCCCAGTGGCTTTGATTCATCCCTTTTTACTCTGGTAGCTCTCTTTATCACACAGCAGAGAGATGTGCATCATTTGCATTCTATGTCTACGTGACCACCAGTTTTCACAGACTTCTTGAATATCCTCAATGACCATCAACCCCACAATGAGTCTCAAACCTGATCCTTTCCATTGTTTCCTCTCAACTTCTCAGCTCCTTTATTTTTATGGTATTACATCTTGGAAATCATTGATGTTCCTATTTTTTCCCCCATCACAATCTTTCATTAACTACCAAAAAGAATCTGCATTCTAGCAGGTTCAAGAGATCTTTTAAAAAAGGACAAAAACTAGCACTTTTAAAATAAAATTACGAGGGTTGCAACACAGAGAACATTTATTTCTTTTAAAAATTGTGGTTCATTTATTACAGAAGAAAAATTCATGAGATATGAATAAAAGTCAAGGATACAGACTTGAAGAAAATGCCAATTTCACTAACCTTAACAGTTGTAGCTAGGAGAGGCTCAGTACTCTGCCTTTTCTTTTTAAAGCATTTTCTGTCAAAGATGGGGGTCAAACCTTTAATCATTAATCAACTTACCTGTTTTTTCTGATTTACCTTCTCTCTTCTGTATCTTGCAAAATAACCTTGATAATTTTATACTTATCAATTACAATGGGTAGAGATCTCAAGTGATTCACAACAGTCTCTTTTTTTTTTTTAAATAAAACTACTCTGGAGATAGTATATTTCTAATTATGGTTTGGAAATCAGAAGACTTGCAAAGGAAATATTTGTACTGAAACTAAGCACTTTAGGAGAGTAGAAGGCTATTATAAGCAGGACTAGAATCACAGATCAAACCTGCCTCAGGTTGAAGTGATTACTTGATTACAGGATTGCTCTTAGAAGGAGAAAGGAATCATTACCACATGGTCTGAGGCATCTTGGCCCAACATCTCACAAGCCATGCCACAGTGTTTAATATTAAAGGAAACAGAGATCGTTATAGTTCAAATACAGTCTACGCCTAAATCAAAATTTATTTTCTAAACCTTTCAGCTTTATGTTAACACTACCATTCCTATGTTAAAAAGACTTATCCTTCTTATCAATTAGCAAGAGTTCTGATAGACAAAACAAAAATCCAACCAAATTATGTTTTATCCAAAAAGACAACAGACTGTAGCAGTAGAACTCAAGAAGGAAAATAGAAACAGAGGTTTTAGTCCTCTATCTTTGCATAGATCTTTGTTGATCTACGGTTCTTATTGACACTAATCAAACATTTAAAAAGATACCATCTCTAGTACACCTTTCTTTATGAAAAAATAAAAATTAACCGTATTTAATAGTTCTGTTTATAATCAACTTGCTGTTCAGGTGGGATAAAGTAATGCCTGTTAATAGTGCTTTGCTTGTACATATATGCTGGTTATTCCTGCTGGCCATAGTAACTTGATTTTAATCTCTGGCTTCTTTACTGTTGTGCTTTCAGTTGTGCTTCATCGGATGTTCAAGGTGAGATTATAATGAAGAGATTTTAGTATAACAGAGAGATTAACAACCTGCTGGGGGAAGATGTGCCTGTGCCTAAGCATGCCAAAGTAACTTCATGTAAACAGCTTTTGTCCTGTTGGAGACCAGACTTCCTAGAAGACTGGCTGCCTTCCTCTCTCCCTATGCAAATCCAAGAGGAACAACCTGGCTCAGACTCAACATATACATTGAAAGTATGGGTATTCTCCCAGCAGCACCATCACATTTCATTCGTTCTTCTACCTTATGCACAGCTGGAAAGCCCAAATTTTAGATCAACACTTTATTTTCCCAGAGGTGCTTCCATTTTTTCTGCAAAGAAACTGATTTTCATAACTGAGCAAAGCTGCTTTCTGTTCAGGGCTGACATTTCCACTCATGCCCTACCTCACCCACCTGTTTCTACTGATGACAAATTTTATATTTCCCATTTAAAGATGTTTAAAACACAAATAAAGTGTAAGTTAAAGTCAATAAAGCAAAACTTGTGAACCTGTGACCTCTCAGTAAAGGACACTCACAGAGTACCCTTATTCACATATTTTATTTCTGTCCCTCTCAGCAACGTTTTACTTCTTTAACTCGCAACAGTAAGCAGACTCTGACCTAAGGAAGAGTTTAGCAGTCTAAAGAAGTAACTGAAAAAGCCTCCAAAAAACCTGCCTGTAACTTCCCACATCTTTCTGTCTTGAGTTTGCCTTATCTTTTAAAAAGAGGGGTTCTAAACACATATTTACTGTTTGTATTTCTCCTCTCTTTCATTTAAGGATCCTAAGAAGCTGGGTGTAAAGGAGGGAGTGTGTACTTCATTTCATCCTGGTAGAGTTTAAGGATAATCCTATTTAATTTTATAATCCTCCTTCTGCAACATCAAACTTTAGCCTGTATTTATCAAATGGACCATAAATATTGCCAATGATCTTTTTTTCTTTCCTTTTTAATGAACATTTTTTTATGATCTCTGTTTTCTAATGCTTACCCTCAGCACAAAAGAAGCTGTAATTGTCTCCAGTTTCTTCTGGAAAAGCATCTGGTGCCAGAGTTACCCAACATCAATGTGTAACTGCAACAACACTGAAGTGGGGAGGCAGAGGTATTATTTTTGGTTGACAAAAGGCTTGGTACTTTCCCCATTTCAGGCTTGTATGTTGGTACTGTATGATCCAGGATGCGTAATGGGATAGGTGCTCTCCAGCTTGATCAAAGCAAGAAGCCTATTAAGACATCTCAGACCCTTATACCAGGAGCTCACAAACTGTAACAGCATAGCTTCTCAGGGCGTTTTATGAAGCCCATGAGTTGCTTCTGACCAACCACCTGCTCTAAGAGCCCCACAAAAGCAGGGATGCTTACAAAAGCAAGTATTTACCTTGCATGTGCACTCATTTACCATGCATGTGCACAAATGCCAGACTCACTACTCACACCCAATCTATACACTCCCCATCAGTCTGATCCTATGTCACCAAAGGAGTTGTGGCAGGTTAAGTGTTGCACGGCTACTGAAAGAGGCTGTACAACCAGAAGGCAGATGTTCAGTACAACCCTCCAGAACAGTCCAAACTGTCCAAAAACTCAAGTATACTTGCCACATCAAGCACTACTCTCACTGAAGAAATCACTAGGAAGTGTAACTAATAACTGTATTCATTGGGAGTTTTCCCATATAAAAAGGTTGAACTGCTGTGGTTAAAATCCCTTCTCTAGGAGGAAAGATGTCAAAACAAGGATTCAGCCTGAGAAACCCTTTTGGTTTATCCTCAAAACTGACTGTGTGCAGAATTTCAGTAATACATTTCACAAATTGAGAATTTCAATTAAAATTTCATTGTTTGTTTTGAGACAACCTGTAAAGTCATACTATCCTCAATGGATACATACAAAATAAAAAATTCCAGTTTTGTAGCAGCTCCATCATGTGTCCTGAATTCAAGGGCTGTGTGAATTTAGAATATAAAAAAAAATAATCTAAAATATTTTATATCCATCATGTGTCATTCCCTTACAATTAGTTAATAGCACTAATTTTCAAAACACAGTTTGTGTCAGAAATACAGAAGATCATACATTTACTGTAAAGGTGCTTCAGGTTTTTTACAAATCTTAACTGAAGTACCATATGACCATTCCATCAGTCAAAGGCAGCACGTAGTTTCTTTCACATCCTAATTTATTTCAGTTTTATTGTAACAGTAGGATGTTATAATCGGAACTATTTGTTAAAAAGTTGTCATCCAATGGTATTTGGCACATCTCTGCATGACACAGAACTACTGACATCCATTATTTTGCTGATGTGGGCAGCATTTCTTTGGATAGTACTCTTTAAATGTATGTGTAACACCTGGACTACTTGTCTACAAACTATTGATCACATTTTTAAGTACCTGCTTCCTAATGGTTGATGAGGCCTAATAAAAGCACCATATGCTTCTCTACAGAGAGCTCTTCCCTCAGCTGGATTGGAGATGTGTTAAGACTTGTTCCCACTCCAGTCACTGGAAAAATGCACATTGATTTTCATTGCAAATACTATTTGACGCTGACTCTAGGAATTTAGAGAACTATAAATATGTTATTGACCATTTCACACTCTTAAGATCCAGTGAAAAAATACAACCACACATGAATTTCAAAGCTTCTCTCCAGTAAATTAACCCAGCTGGCAATGCTGTCTGGTAGGCAGATCGCCACAGACGTTCTGTTAGACAACCTGCTAAGTACTGCAATGAAAGCAAAGCCGTATGGAGCTGCATTCTCCTGCCCATCCTCTGTCTATACATTTGCTCCTGTTTGCACTTCCTAACAGCCTAATAATATCCCATTGCTTTAGGTATAAGAGGACATTCAAATCCTTTTTCTACTTAGCTGTTCTCTAGTTATTGCAGACTGCTTTAATGAAAAAGAAGTAGAAACATTAGGAAAACCCCTGCCTATCACCACATAGCCAGAGTACTACCTAAGCAATCCAGTCCTCAGGAAAAAAAAAAAAAAATTAAAGCATACATTTGTTGTGTTTAAAGCTTTCTTTGGGGAAATGCACTGATGCTACTTCAACTTCCATGCTAGCAGCAGAGATCATCTGTAAACAACCAGTAGACAAATTTCTTAATTCTAAGTCCACAGTAAGTTTCTCCTACAGCATACTCTAAAAAGAACTACCAGTTGTAAGTTATACATATTAATAGTTACAAATAAAACTGTTCAACAACATTTGACATGCTTTTTTTCTTATTTCAAATATGGAAAAACACAAGCAAGCAGTAGAAAAGACCATTTAAGTAACTAATGGTCCAGCTCTGCAATTCATCACTTTCAGAAGAGCAGTCTCACTGGCATCAGTAGGACTTCTTACATCCTGGTGTTTGGTTAACAATGAACAAGTAGGCAGTCAGCATACAGATGAAGAATTCTTGGAAATCTCTCTTTATTAATCTTCCTACAGCATCAGTGCAGAATCCCCAAACACACCCAGATCAAATCTCTTTGAGCTACAAAGAATATAGGAATCCACAAGTGTTTCACCAAGGAGTTGGATAGGGCAGTCACTACTGATCATGTCAGCTCTGAGATTACCCCAGGGTCATGGTGATGTAGTTTCTAGGCAGTCCATGCATATATCCAGTCTTTAGTTTGATTAGAAAATATCCAGTGAGTTATGTCTCCTTAATTTGTCAAGCTAGATAGGTTGCCAAATGAAGCCAATGCTGGCAGTCAGAGTTTGGTTAGTAACTATTTGGGAATCCAGCCCTCATGTTTGACTTGTATATTTAAATGATTAACATGGTATGTTATGAACCACATTAGTATCACTCCTCTGTACTGGCTTTTGATGAACAGCTCAAGAAAAACCACTACAGAAGCTCTCAAGAACTGTGAATAAGCAATACAATGAAGCTTTAACACTGTGCTGTGCATTACATGCTTTACCCAACTGCATCCAGTGAATGATTAAAAAAACATCTAAATCCCATTTCAAGGCAATGAGGTGCCTAACATCTGCAACAATATTCTTTTTCCTGCCTATAGAAGGAGCAGTTAAGACTTCCATATAGAGATTTTTTTAAATTTCCTGAATGTCACTGGCATTTCAGGTCTCTCCTTGCCTTGAGATGTTGGAACTAACACAAACATCCTAACTTGGATGGCACAACAATTGCATGCAAGGCCTTTTTTTCGTTTTGTTGAAGATCTAGTATCTTTTCACAAACTAGCCCTACAGCATCAGCCACACATCTGTACTGCCATGTGTGACCCTCCCCTGCTTACGACCGTCAAACCTTTTCCATTGGGCTTTACACTTCTTTATGCTTCCTCCTGTGTAGCAAAATCACTGTTGTCTGTCAAACTTTTCTTCAGTGAATAAAAAGATTCTCAAAAAGGCTACTGTCTAAAGAGCTGAATGGTAGAAGTTTTGCTCTTAGAGATACTGTATTTCACACTCAGAAAAATTGCTGAGTGGAAACTAAGCTGCACATTAAGGGACTTCTAGCCCACTTGTTTGGCTTTCCAAGGTGTGTGTAGCCTAGGAATACTAACCAAAAGTCTGCAAGGCTTTGAAACGAGAGTGTTATCTAAGGCTTTCATACCTTATTTTCTCCAAAATTTCTTTATATTTAAAATAATATATATATATATATCAATTGCAGTAACTATAACACAATATTTGTAGGTTTAAGTTTCAATGGATTTTTACATCTTAAAAGAGAAAATGTACTTTGAAATATTGCTTGGCTTTTTCTGCAGGGCAAGGCCTAGAGGAAACTGGGTGGAATATGCAATGTATGTACAATGTTTTTTCAAGACTCTTGGAAACAGAGCAACTTACATATGTAATAAAGCCCAGGCAATGACTGAATAAAGAATAAAAAAACCCTAAGATTTGTTATGACAAATGTGACATAATAGCACTCTGCAATTTTTTTTCACTATGGCCTGATGCAGCAACACTCTCAAGGAGAACAGCTGCTTAACTATTTCACTGCAAACAAGACTATGCAGTCGAGGATCATGACACCACCAATCAACATCTGCAACAGTTTCCAATTTTATTTGAGATACACAGAATAGTTTCTGTTTCAACTGCAGCCTTGAGGCACACGATCTGGGCGCGCACATGCTTAGATGCCCAATAGACTGGGAGTAAGCTGGTACTCCTAGGAAAAGTCTGATTTAATCAAAAATTACTAATAGGGCACCTACAGAACTGGTGTCTATTTAAACAGTGAATTTCAATTTATAAATCAAGTCAAAGGAATTACAGAAATGTAATAATGTACATCACTTTTGAGCAGACATTTGTGATCATTTTCTCTACCGATTTCTTTGCATAGATTTTCTCTATCCAAATTTCACCCATACACAATGTAGCAAGAGGCAAAATTCTAACAAGAGCAGGGAGTACAGAAGTCAAATGCTTTTCCAGAACACAAAAATCCTCTACCTGATTGCTTTCAAACCACCTTCAGTTGATTTCCAACATTTCGCTCCACAATTAATTCTGCTACCATGCTTTGAAAAATCTGACATAATGTCAATAATTAGATGCCAACCACTTAAAAGTTGTGTGAAACCTGGCAGTTTCACTTTGCAGGAGTGTGAGGAAATATTTTATTTAGTGTAAATTCCCATACATTCAGTTTGGGTTTTGAATTTTGAATAAGTCCAAACAGGCAAAGGAATAAGCAGTCAAAATTTCCACATTTTACCTGGTTTCACTTCATGACCATACAAATAAAAACCAGGCAGGCATATCTTCAAGAATCAACAACGGAAGAAGTTAGATGTTCAAATTCAGAAAGAAATACAAGAAAACATCTATTATGATTGTGGTGATTTACACCCATCTAGCCACCCAAAAAATGCAGGGTCCTGATGATGTTAACTCTCCCTAGTGCCATTACTGTTTGTATTCTATATTCTGTAAAGTGCTGCAGGCGTGTGCATTTATGATACTATATAAAGCCCGAAATGAGAATAATAGTAGTAACAATTGTTTTCATTTAAAATCCTGCCAGCATTCTACATCATCCCAGGTGGTTTCTACTCTTTCCATCCACCCCCAAGTATCTTGGGATTGCAGCTCACTGGATCACCACTGCTGCTGTCAGTGTGCCCAGTTCTGGTCTTTATCTGGTAAAAATCACAAGTGATCCAATAGAAATTATAGCGGGTGAAATTTGTTTTAAATAAGGGAGGTATGCCACAGAAGCAACAATCATTCAAAAGGTCTGACTGTATTAACATTTCTGCTGAGAATATACTCATTGCGTACTTCTGTAGAGGAACTGAAAGGAAAGAAGGGTATGGAGTCCCAAATCCAGCTACAGGTACTACACATGGGAAGTTGTGAGGTAGAGAACAGAGGCCAAAGGGATGAGAAGAATGAAAGAAAAGGAACAATGAACATGAGAAAGCAGATGTAAAATATTGATAGAAGCAGGAAAGACAGAACAGTCTGAAATCTGAGATGTGAAAGATAACACAGATGAGAAAGGTAACGTTAGAACATAGGATGGGAATGAAAAACAAATGGATTGCAGATGGGCTGGAGAAGAGATGATGATATAGGGAAAAGGAAGGAGAGTGCACATGGAGGTAACTAATTACAGGCATACACTGAAGACCACGATAAAATTAGGGATGGAGATGAGAAAAGTGGAAGAAAGAATGGCATAAGAATAAAAAGGAGATCCAAAAAAGAAAGGCATGGGGCAGAGATGGAGGTGTAACTGGAAATGGGACAAAGAACATGAAAACTTTATGGTATAAAGGCAGAAGTAGGATTTGAGAAAAATTATGAGTCAGTTAATAAAAGCATGAACGGCAAAATGGTTAAAAATAAGGGCACATATAAAGGTAGAACCCAAGAGGGTATGGAAAAAAGAAGATCTCAGGAAAGGGATGGGACTGAAAAGCAGCAGATAAAGCAGACACTTGTATGGAGACCTTGGTGCTACCCCTGCATGCAAGGTCATCTTACCAATCCACCACAGGTACTGAAGGAGGCGAAGGAGCCCGGGTAGCGGAGGACAGCACCACTGTAGTAACAAGCTCTCTCAGGTTGCGACTGTGCAGCACTGGGTAGGCTTTTGCCTTCACCCCCAAGTCGCTCCTCCACGGCAAAGCCAGGAGCCAGGAAGCGGCTGTCCCTCTTGAGCAGCAGGTAGAGCTCCCGAGCAAAAGCTGGGATCCTCAGCAGCACCTCATCTCCGTCCTCTGCTGGAGTTGGTGGCGGGGGGGACGGTGGTAGGGGCAACTGAGAGGCAGCACCAGACCCCTGGGGCAGGGGGGACCAGTGGTAAAACTCCTGAGACTCATACTCATCTTCAGTGTCCTCTTCCTCTGCTGCCTCCCCTACTGCCTGTGCCTGCCCATCCACCGAGGAGGACACTGAACGCACCTCCCGGGAGCTGCCGGCCACTGGGCTAGGTGTGACAAAGGCGCCGAGGGTGCTGCTCCGGTTCCCACAGCTGGGGTCGGCACTGCAGCCCCCACCACCACCACTGCCACCCGCCGGCTCCTGCTGGCCCCTGCTCCACAGCGCGGGGAAGACGATCTCCCACTCCTCAGTTTCTTCTGAAGCATGGAAACCTGTGGGAAGACCAGCAGATGCTTTAAGCGAGCAGAGCACCCAGCAGCACACAGTGCCTGCCAAAAACCTACCCTTGTCCTCTCACGACACACTCCTGGGTCCCAGCCCACCAAGCATGCCACCCAAAACACACCGGGCTCCATTTGGCCCTTTCACCCTGTCCTTACACATGGCAGGTGGGCCAGCCGCTAGATGTCTCTGTGCCTGTTCAGGGGTCTGTGACATGCCAGGGCCGTGATAAACTCTGAGAAGGAGCGGGAGGTCAAGCTGGACAGAAGCTGTGTTTGTACCATTAGCCGGGGATGTTCTTCTTCATGACCACCACCTCCACACATGGAGCACTGCACAAACCTTTCATCATTTAGACAAAGTGGCAACTTTTTCATACAGCTCAAAAAACCCTGTTACTTTAGCAGGGAAAACCTGAACAAAAAAGTGTGACAATTTCAACCCCATTCTCAGCATGTCTTGCAAGACCCACTATAATTTCAAACACGCAGCCAAATGCACACAGGCTCCAGGGCCGCACGTCTGGCGAGTGCATGTAAAAGTGGCAGATGCATGCACATGCTGTGTCATCGTTATAATCAAACTAAATTATAATCACTGATTAGCTATGTATGTGTGTCACACACACCACACCACAATGTAACGAGAGTTCCCAGTGTACCAGCGTTATGTTTATAAACATATGACTACACACAATCTGCACCAGCCTGAGACAGAAGACGGTTACATTTACACATTCAGCCTACACACGCCAGGAATGGCACCGCTGAGATGACAGCCCTGCACGTCAAATCAGTATCCCGTACAGACGAGCGCATTGTCACGCACCCTGACGGCGGGGGCACGCATTATCTGATCACCCGCCGGTTACAGGGGTGGGCACTGCCGTCAAGGCGCTCAGCAACCCGCAGGTACCGGCCACCAGCAGCCGCCGGGGCACGGAGGCCGCCCGAGGCTCGGCCCGCTCCCGCGGAAGGCGCGCACCTACCTGCGGCGAGCCCGCTTGACAGCACGCACAGCTGGTAGAACACGCAGCAGACTCGGCTCAGGCGCATCCTCCCGCCCATCCCCACCGGCTCCGCGCCCGCGGCACGCCGGCGGGCAGGACACGGGGGGCCGTGCCGGACCGGGCCGTTGCCGGGCGGGGAGCGCGCAGGGACCTGGGCGCCCGCGGAGCAGCTGCGGGCGAGGGCGACGCGCGCGTCCCGGCGGGGCGGGCAGCACCGGCACCGCTGGATGCGCAGCGCGCGGCGAGGGGGTGTGGGGTGCGTGCGCGCGCAGGCAGGCAGGAGCGCGGCCAGTGCGCGCACACAGCGCCCGGCGGCGGGCGGGCAGCTGCGCCCCGGCGGCGGCGACCGCGCTGCCCCCGCCCGCCGCTCGCCCCCACGGGGCGGGACGCGCCGGGCCCCGTCCCGTCCGGCCCCGCCCCGCCCCGCCCGGGCGGGCACCCGGCGCGGCCCCCCTGCGCCCCCCCCGCCCGGCCCCGCCGCCGCGCCGCAGGCCGGCGCCCGGGCGGCTCCGCGCGCAGCCCGCCACGCGCGGGCACCTTGCGCGGGCGCGCGGCACCCCGCGCTTCGCAGCCCGCCCGCCGCCGGCCGCGCAGAGGCACGCGCCGTGCGCCCCGACAGCGGGAAAGGCGCCCCTCGGCCCGCGGCAGCGCGTCCTGCGCAGCCCCCCGGCGCAGCCCTGGGGAGCGGCGGGGCTGGCCGCTCCGGCTCGGCCCGCTGCAGCTCGGCTCCCGGCTCCCTTTGCCCCCGCCACGCAGCTGCCCGTGGAAGCCCGTCACTTCCCACCCCAGCCCTTGTCAGCGGAGGAGTGTGTAAACGAGGAGTCGAGCAAAAGCTTTAAATGCACATCTAACGTCAGCATAAACGGCAGAAGCAACAGATAAACAGCTCCCTCTGAAAGCCTGGTTCCTCACCATAACTACTGCAGCTTTACCTACCGTTGGTGGTGTCAAAGGTGACCACCGTGCCTTAGGGGAAAGCCGAGCAATGCAGTGTGGAGAGGAAAGCCAGCTGTGCCGTGAAGGGTAAGCTACGAAGCTGCAAGAATTCTTTCTAGAAATCAGTTGTATGAGATGAAAAGCAAAACAAACAAACAAAAATCACACATTAAGGCTCAGAAAAGGGAGGACGTTTAGACTCCACAGAAACCAAACGCAGCTGGGGTTTGCGCTAAGCTGTGTTCAATAGCTCCTTAAACCTATGCTGTGTGGGTACGTATTCCCAACTACCTCCAACCAGTAATTCCGATTAGTTTGTTGGTTTTATAGGGGAAAAAGTAACCATAAAGTGGGGGGGTTGGCAGTGGTTTTGTTTGGGGTTTTGTTGTTTGTTGGGGTTTTTTTGGCATCTGAGCCAACTTAAACCAAGCAAAATCATAGGGACTTAGTAAAAACAAGATGTCAGAATTACGTTTAACAGTTTAGGAAGAGGGAAGTTTTCCAGAGGCTGAAAACCAGTATTGCCTGATAATTAGGTTACCTTAAAAATGCATTTTAAGTGAAGCTTTGTTTCCCAAGTAAATAACAACACACGTACCAATTTACAGTGGAATTAGTTAATAGGCCCAATACTGCAGCCTTTCCACAGGCAAAACTCCCTACAACTAATTAGGAAATGCTGTGAGATGTGGTTTATCAACTCCTGTGCATACACTAGATACACATTCTGATTGTATTTTTTTTTAAAAAAATCTGAATATGTAGACAAGATGCAGAAATACACAGAGAGAATCTTTGCTTACAGTGCATACAGTTACATCCCAAAAGATACAAATGGACAACCAGCAGGAATAATGAAAAAAGACACGGCGTGTGCATTTGCTCATTTTAAAACTGTGAATAAGTGTAACTGTTTTCAATCTGCTGAAATTAAGTTAATCCCTTTGGATCAAATTCTGCTTCTCTGTTCACATGTATAATCACTAAAAAAGACAAAAGAACTGCTTTTGTCAGTAAGGTAAGCAGAATATGGCCTTTTCAACACAAGTGGCAGGGGGTAAAGAGACTGTAAGAAGCCAATTAAGAAAGACTTTAATACGTTTGACTTTATCACCAGCCAAAAAAAGAGGAACATTTCAAGTAAGTCTCCACATACCAACACAAGGCAAGCTAAAGTCAACCGTGAAGCTGCAACAAATTTCTTTAGCTCATTTTATGTTTTCTTTTTATTGTTTCAATGGTTAAAGTAAAAATATAGGGGGAAATTCTCTATGTTTAACTTTGGGGAAAGTGCACTATAAAAGAGAGCCCCCACTGGTGTTCATTAGTTTTAACAAAGAGTCTGGTCATAGGTTAATACTGGTAGAACGGTATTGTAGCCCACCACATGCTAACTGTCGTCACTGGGAAACTAGTGCAGAGAAGTCTATGTCAAAAAGAACAGGAATTAAAAGGAAACAAAACAATACTTTCATACTGAAATTATTTTACAGAGAGAATAATATTGTATCCATGTGTACTGTACAAAAGACTTTCTTAATCACAAAGCTACCAAAACTCTTTGTGAAATAGTTTTTATTTTACAGAACATATGCCTGTGAACCAGTATCAGCTATGCCTTTATAAAATTGGAAGAAACAGTATCTTCAAATTCAATATAGAGCAAAATGAAAAGAAACGTCTAGTTTGCTCCAGTAGATTCTTAAAACTGTGCTTCCCATCTGAAAGGTCTAAGCCTTTGGAATTTCTATATGACTCCTGCTGAATCACAAATTAATTAAGTAAAGAATGTGTTGATTTGCCAAGTGTAACAATGATCCACACCATCTCACTGACATGAGACAAAAAATACAGAAAAAGGTGAAGGTGTGACCTCACCAGTCCTTCCTGATTGAGATAAGTCAGCCTAATTTTATTGAAATCAACAGAGATTAGGCAATTTCTTCTAGTCCTCGCTGATGCAAAATTTACAGAATTGTGCCATTAGTTCCTTAGGGGCTGGCAGGGCCAGGGCTCTCTCATGCCCCACCACTGCAGCTGACTTCTTATTTCTTCAGTGTGCTAAGAGCATTCGTGATAGTGCCCCAATCACTGATGACATAATGTAGACATCTCAAGCCATCTTTTGAAGACATGGATATTGTTCTTCAACCTCCACCATTATTGTTTTATTTAAATCTGTGCAGCAGTTACTGTCTTATCTTACATCAGCAAGGACAAAACTTTCCACCCATATCATAGTGAATCCTGTTTCAGTGATTTAATTCTAAGAATTAAAGTAAGTATGAACAAATCTGAATTCAAATGCTGAATTCAAAACGTCAGCTTCTAGCAATACAGACACCACCACCAGTCAGGGACTTCCCTTGGTTTATTTCTTCTCTTAATCATCTAAGTGTAAAAGCTATCAAGTTTATACATACAAAAGTGATTTAAAATTACCTCAGTTTTACAATATATACAAGATTGCCTCAAGTAATTGTTACCAAAAAAACCCAAATCTTTAAACTTCTTCACAGGGAAATAATTGTTAATTATTTGTGCATATGCTTTATATATATATGATTGATGATATCATTGATTTTAAAAAAATCTTTGAGTACATTTGTTTCAAATTTTTACAACTTAACAAAATATGCTAGATGAATGGAAAAAATCTATTTTGTTTTGAATGGTGCTTACTACCTTAAGGCCATGTATCGTGTGACCACTGAGATTAGAAACAGAAACTCACATCTTCCTGTTTCTAGGGTGCTTTCCAAATGTTATCTCAGTATAAATAAACTTGTTTAAAAGCAGATTGAACTAAATTATTTTTTTTTTAGCTGCAAGATATATGTGAACCAATACAATTTTTCTCCACTTACGCAGGAATGAAATGAGGGTTTTTCCATTTTAGAAAATGTTGTGCTCTCTATCCCTTGAACTGAACACCGAGTTTCCACCGCCTGTTAGCTCCACAGACCCTGAATGTTTAGTCTGTAATTGTATACTGTTATTTACATCCTCAAAATGAAGGGTTTATTTAAAATGTATGTATTTAAGACCACTTCAAACAACTTGTCTTTAGCAGATCTTGCTTCAGAGCAAATCTCACAGTTACATCTAAACTCAGTAGCACAATCAGATGACCTGTGGAGTAAGATGTGTGTCAAACTATTTTGAGTTTAATACCTCTACTGGTATATAACTTTATATATATATATATATAACTGGTATATAACTTTAAAAGTGCAAAGGTAAACTCATAGCAGCTCAACGCTATTATGCTACGTCACCAATTCTTATCATCCCATTGAGTTCAAGTAATTCAGTGAAATACACTCCCAAGTCACAGTTGTTACCTTGTGAGTTACTTCACAAAGTCGTATTATGAAATTGAGATATTTGTGACTGGTACATATAGGTAAAACCACAATTTCAACACACTATGTATACAGAATGTTGTGCAGAGTCACCATTTAACCAGAATAGACTTTCAGAACTCTTCTATATCCTTTTCATTGGGCGACTTTCTTCCTCTGAAAAATTGATGCTTGGCAATTTTTGACAATTTGACAGAAAGCTCAGGCTGGACAATGGAAGACACCTGAGTGCTCTACTCAGGTTGAAGTCACATAAAAGACAGCAAGGCCTTCTGTGTGAACCTGAGTCCCATACAACTTGCCAAGCTAGTCCCCCAAAAAGAGGAGTTTCCTCAAATTTCTAAACTGGAAGTCATCTATCAAGCAAATATATCACTTGATCAGTTACAGGGAAAAGGCTAATACAGGAAGATAAATAGTTCCCATTTTTTGAATAACTTAAAAGAACAAGACTTCAAATTTGAAACCTGTAAGTCATCTGTTGGAAAAAAATAATTGCTAATTTGTGAGAAAGCGGCTCTGAGCCAGATACCAGATCTCTCACTGTTGAACGCAAAGAGAGAGTTAAACCAACAAAAGAAACAATGTAATTGGTCTTAAAAAAAACCCTTGAGTCCAGATTCTCTCTTCCAGTTCTAAAACTCTGCAGGTGCATAGTGACCCAGTGAGTAAGGTTGTTTTCCTACATTAAAGATTTCAAAGCTTTGCTTGGTTTCTTCCGATACAAAAGCAAACAAATCAAAATGCTGAGCTTCTTTTCAAATTCAAACAATTTAAGAAGAAAATGTATTTGCTGAATTTTTAAGAGCATGAAAACATCCACCTGAGTTTCTCCCTAACTAAGAAGATGGCAAAAGACAGCTTAATTTTCCTTTCAAGAGATAACTGAGAATTGTGAACATGTAAACATTCAAACAAATGCAAAGTTCTATCTAAAACCTTCTATCTCTAGCCAGAGAAAAGGCAAAAATAACAATTTTTGATCTTGTGTGCATTGGGAATCTTTGATAACAATTATTTCCATTGACAGGGCAAATGTACTTGATTTGATTGTTAAAGAAATTACTTGGTTTAAAGAATTAGGTGGAAGAATGATAGAAAAAATGGCATGCAGAATAAAACTATTTGGAAACAATAACAGTTGAATTAGTCTATCCTTTAGACTTTTGACTTTTGTAATTCCAAAATTTTATTATAAAGGTAAAGCAGATAAACACACTACTTTTTAAGAACCACTGAAATTGCCATATGTATCAGCTCATTAGTAAGAATTAAGATTCCAGCACTTTCCTGGTTTACATACATGCCTGAATTTAGGAAATTAATCCTTTTGAGGTCAATGTGAGTCAGCTTAAAGTTGTTGTTTTATAGGTGCTATTGAAATCTTCTTCCAGTCTTTATAAAACTCTGTCTATACTCAACAGCATGTACAATCTAGCATCAAAACCAATACATCACTATTGCTGCCGTAGGGTGGAGAAGAGATGCTATAGCACAGGCTATGTATGGAGAATACATTCACATTATTAATGAACACTGCAAGGTTCCTCTTGACAATTACATTTTAAAATAGTACAATACATGTGTCTTAAAGTAGTTGTGTCTTCAAAATAAAAATACTGTTTACAGCTGTGTCATAATTTGAAAATGTCTATGAGAACATGGAAAAATTAACTGCGGAAAAAAGCAATAAAGGAAAATATCCTTAAAATAGCTTGATAGCCATGAATTCTTATACTGGAAGGAAGTCTCTCTTTCTGAAATAAAGATAACGAAACTGATTCCTCTGCCAAACTGTGAGAGCAGGTTAGAAGGTCAAAGAAATTTTTCATCATCAAAAGTGGTGGAAAATTAGCGTTCTGCTTCCTGTTGGGAAATTAACCCATTTTTGAAGTATTTAAAAAAACAAAACAAAACAAAACAAAAAAAAACCAAACACCACCACCCCCCCTCTAATTTATATCAGAAACAAATTCGGGGAACTTGACTAGGCTACTTCATCCTCCCCCTAACACTGCATGCCCCCATATTGAAAAGCAGTGGGGAGAGCAGGCAGGAATACAAGCTGCACAACAAAGGAAGGTGTTTGGTGGGAACTACAGATACCTGGGACTGAGCAGAAAACCATGTCATTTATAATCAAACCAGAATAACTGATAACTACTATTAGATTTATAGTGAATGCTGGGTATATGTCTGTTATGTTTAAACTACTAAGTTTAAAAGATTCTGTAAGCCATAGTTATCCCAACTCTACTAGGCAACCAGTACGTTTCAGAATTTATTCTGATTTTATGCAGAGAAATTGAGCAATCATGTTAAGAATTGTACAGTGAGTTAAAAATACCTTTCCATTATTTACATACACAGTTAAATGGGTGAGTGGTATTACCATCATAATGTATTTACACTATTTTAGTTTAAAAAACACCAAACAGCAAAACCTTTGTTTGTTTGTTTTTCAAGAAATTAGAATAACTTGAAAGAATATAAATTTGAAGATAAAAATGAAGACTACAGGAATGGGAATGTTAATATGTAAGTGAGAAATATGAAGGGCAGGCAAATCTTGTATAACATGAAATATGGCTCCAAGAAAGGTTTAAAAAATTGAATTAATTTTAGAGATTCTGGCAGTTAAATTGCTGAGTGGTCTTCAGTTTACCAGTAAAAATGCATTACTATTTTTATTATATAATAACGTATGTTAGACTATTAACTCACACAGAGAAAAAGAAGACAAGAGGCAGGACAATGGATCCAGGATCAGAAGTCAGGGTAGAGGTGACTGAAAGCTGATCAAGATAACAAAGTTAAGGAAAACAAGAGAGGGTAACAAGAAGATCATGAGATACCACTTCAAAAGCTCTAAGTAAATCAAAGGAAATGGTCCATGCAGCAAGGTTCATTTCCTTTCTGTTTTGTAAGGTGAGGCATATAAATAACCTTGCTTTCTGAAACACATTTCTTTCTGTATAAAGAAAGCATGCAATAAGATAGCTCAGCAAAGGTCATCACTGATTTCTAGACATCCTTCTTCAACATGTCACCTATCTGCAAGCACTGAAGATATCATGAACCCTTATAGAAATGAAGTTAACTTGTTGCCAAGTCATTATTCATTTAAAAGACATTGTGAATATCCTATTTGCACTTTCCCTGCTGCAGGAGAGAAAGGCTTCATTATATCTACCAGATAAAAAACAAACATTGTAGAATGATTTATTTTTTTCTATCTAAAAGATTTATTCATAAGAACTTCTGTGTGGCAGCCTGCAGAACAAGCTGCCTTGCTCTTCTAACGTCTGTAACTGGGAAACCCATTAAGACCACATGAGTTGTCAAAGCATACAGTATGTTACATACCATATGAGTACTGTCCACAGGCACTTGCTTTGAAGGCAGGCCAATGGCAAACAGTGGCACCAGGAGACCAGCTAAAATATAGAGAAATCAAGGTGACAGCACATAAAACACAGGTTGTGCAAGACCTCTGTTAAATAGGTAAAAAGCCAAGGACACATGGCTAAAGGGTTTCCTACTCTCTAGTAGTCTTTTGCTTGAATTGAAGTGGAAAAAAAAATACTGGCGTCATATGAGATGTTCTCAGTTTTGCTCCTTAGTTCTTGGTCTCTGCCTCCCTCTCCCTTCCATTATGCTGAGACAGATAAGAATAAAAGCACTAAAGTTAGTGTACTTAAGTGAGGTCAAGCAGTAGAAATAAACAAATTGAAAAGCCACACAATGGTGATCATGTTCCTGGCCAAAGCCAGGAAGTGTCAGTCAAAAGAGAGCTCAAAGATCTCCATTGTAGAGCAGACATTAGTTCCTGTTTGCAGAACACCCTGAAGATTAAAAGCGCTGTATATCATTACTGTCCAAAAAGCTCTGTTGTCCAGTAAAATGCAAACTAAAATGTATTGTCAGAAAGCCTTGGGATTTTTTTACAAATACTTTTTCTAAACCAGCTGGTGTAAATCCAGTGTCCGTGATTGCTCCTGCTTTTTCTGCCAGTGTAAAAGCTTGTAGACCAAGGATTTTACCTCCATGCCTAGATAGCGGTCTAAGCCTTTTTCATGGCCAATGTGAAGGAAATAGATTTCTATGTGTTCAAAATACTATACTGTATAACACCTGGAACAGGCAGTATAAAAATCACTAAAAAGACAGAAAGAATAGCTATCCTGCTGAGAAAAGGCTAGTAGTTGTACTGATAATAAGAAATAAATGAAGAAATTTTCCTGTCAATAGCAGTATTTCCCATGGGACATCTAAGTGATGGCTTATTGCCAATCCAGTTATGTGGTACTTAACCCTAACTTTTAAAGGTCCTACTATCATTGCCTTTTACAGTTTTCAGTACTTTTAATCTACTCATGTGCCTGAAAGATAGGGAAATTTATTTTTATCTTGATTTTTGGTGAAATGCAAAACCTAGACACAATCCAGTAATCTGTTGAAGTCTACACAAGTAGAAAGTAGTAAAAGCTGAGTTTAAAGTCACATCCATGATTCTATGATCTCTCATTTCCCAAGCTGGTATCCTAGATACCAAGCCTAGTTATTTTGATATTTATGTTATATAAAGAAATAATGCTAATACATGTTGTTTTACATTCAGTCATTTCCTAATCAAGTAAGATTATCTGCACTTTTCCCTACCATCTTTTATCTGAATTGTGAAGGAAAGGAGAGGACCAGGCTCTAGAAGCATATCAATAGAGGTGGCTGACTTGTCAAGGCTGGTATCAGTGTGACAGTTTTTCAGAGATAGCGTCTAAACAGCAGAAGGCATTTCCATATCTTTCTGGTGTTTATTCCCCTGCTGCTCACTTTGATCAGTACTGATTTAGGCCTTGATTAGGATTCTCCGTTGCATATCATCAATAACTTTTTAAGCTACTCAGCTGCATATTTTTTCAGTGAAATACTATCATACCAAAATTTAGTCTCACTTTCCCATTGTGAGGGATGTCTCTCCACGAAGACATCCAGCTCTTCCTCCACTGAAGAATTTTTGTGAGGTTGCATCCATGAGATGGAAGTAAGCTCACCCATATAGTAACCATGATTCTGACTCACAGAGAGCTGGTTTCAATACAGTGTTTCCTCACTCTGTTTTCTCCCCATAAATCTTTCTACCAGCCAGAGCTTTTGAACACACCTACAAGAAGAATGAAGCCTTGCAGCCAGTATTTCTGAATATTAGCTTATTTTCTAGTAGCTCACACATTCAAGGAAGTGTAAAAATGTGGGAAGATGCTCAAAGAAAGACTTAGATGTGTTTCTATTTTTCTTTCCAACAGAAGTAAACCATTTACACAGCTATTTGTCATGATGATAGGGGGAGAGAGTTTTCCTCTCCTTCACCTCTGCACATCATATAGTACTGAAAATATGGCTGGTCAGGCCATTTATGCACCAATAAACTGTCATAACTCCAGTGTCCTGACTGACAGTTGTTCATCAAATCAATCAGATTTAAAATCTCAATGATGGAAAATCCCTGCTCTCCAGTTGATATCAATTCCAGTGTTGAACTACCACAACTGTTAGAAAACTTACTTTTCCTTAAATCTGATGTAAATTTTTTTGTTCTATTTTCAACCTGTTACTTTGCTAGCTGTAAGGTACGAAGAACATTTCCTTCCCTTTCTTTTTTTTTAACAGCAGCCTACCAAACATTCATCAGTGCTCCCTGGAGTCTTTGTGCTCTAGACCCAACATATTTTTTTTCAGTATTTCCCCACTGTTCCACTGTTTTCACATTCATGTTTTCTAGACATCTGATGGGCACTGTTGGTCTCCCCTGGACTCCCAGACTGGCCCACATCTCTCTGGAAATGCAATTACCCAAAACAAGCTCTTGCAGAATCCTTACTACTTCCCAGTAAGGGCACAAATTAACTGTCTGGGTTCTGAAGGCTTTAGTCCAGTCTGTAATGTTTCTAGGGATGTTTTGGACTTTCCTTTGTGTTTGAAATCATAATAAGTGTTTTCCGTTTATAGAGTAATAAGTAATAATGTCTTAGAATTACAGATAAAATAATGGGTTTTAAGCATCCTAGTTAGACTTTTCAAGCTTCCTATAAAAAATAATGATGCAATAGGACATAAACTCGATTAGATGTCTCATCCTTAGAAGCAGAGACATGCAGTAATAAAATCAGACAGAATTATGGACAGAATTATAGCTGCTGAGCAGAGAATGCAGGACCTTTGTGCAATTAAATGTAACTTGAAACTGGCTCAACTGTTGTACAAACTAAGTTGCTCATAAATATACTCAGAGATGGCTTTAAAGGGAGAATACAATACTTTAAATGTAATTATTACACCTCTCTGGCCTGTACTCTTTTTTAAAAAATGGAATACACTTTTATGTCTTGTGGTTACCTAGGAAAGGTAAGTATTTGAAGAATACAAATCAAAGAGTGTTGGGGTTTTTTTGCCACAGGAAAGCTGTGTTTGGTATCTGCACATTGGTGCCAAAGCTGCACCTCCAGTTTCCTTCATAATGTAGCAAGATTTCTTTGTACATTACTTATCCCCTCATTCATCACTCTGCAGATATTAGGAGAAAAAGCTCCTTTGATCTTTAGAAATAAAGATATGTCTTCTGGAAAACTTTCTCAAATGTTAAAAAGAGACAAAGAAATAATTTTTGCAAAGCAAAGAAACGTAGGTGGGGGTAGGGAGATAGAGGCATCATAATACAACCCTCAAGTTAACAAATTCAAATTATTACAGATTAAAGGGAAGAATGGGGTGCCTTGCCTGGTTAAACAGCTTCCTTCTTTGTAGCCAGGTGTTCCAGCACAAATGGCCTCTTATGACTACAGCTACAGCTATTGGGGTTGTGAAGACCAAAACTTGCACAGGTAGGGCTCTTACATTTTAATAAAAAATTCAGCTTTAAACCATTGCTTGCTCCAGAAACCTGCATTCAGGCTTAGCATAGGGCTGGCAAGGAAGGTAAAAACAGTTCTTTATAGTACATATGTACTTGTGGTAACTATCACTGATGTTTCACAGTCTGTACAAGAGCGTGATAGGTATTACCTGTCTTCCGCTTGATATTTCCACTTGATATAAAGGTAGATAAATTTTGATGCCTTTTTTGACCTGAGGTTGTGAAGATTAAAGTTGTTTAAGAAACATATGTGGTTTTACATGCTAGGAAGACCATACAGGTTACATCCTCCTTTAGTATTACTCCTACAGAAAAAAAGAGATGAAGCCACAGCAAAAGCAAACAGGGATATGGGCTAATTGCAGGAAATCTTGTGGAAATTGGCCAAATAAGCAAGCTCGTCCTCTGACTGTCCCTTCTGACCTGTGAAACGGCTGTCTCAGTAGTGGAAATGTACCAAATGAGCAAGTTGTTCCTATTCTTCCCCCTTTCAGCCTATGTAAAAGCTAGTGAGAATGACCACTGCCTCATTCAAAAAAACCAAAACAAAACAAAACAACTCAGAGGGCAAAGTCTTCCCCTCTTTTAGGGACTGCAAAACATATTGTAGTAAACTGTTCAGTCCTTAGTACACAGGAGATCAGCTGCATTTGTTGAACCAACATGAATGTGCTGTTCACATGTGGCTGGCAGAGTGTCATCTTGCCCATATAATTTTTACCCGTAATTTTTCCTTACTTTTCTTCCTTTCTTAAATACTTGCCAGAACACCAAATCAAGTGCCTCTTCTGTTAAGAAGTGTGATTCATAAATACAAGTGAAATTGATGAATGAATGAGGAGACAACTAAACAAGGAGGGGGTGGCGGGTGGTGGGGAAGGAAACAAAAGTGGGAACATCCTTTTCTCTTTAATGGTTATGAATACTGCAGGGTTCCTGTGGTGGCTTTCTGACATAGCAGCTCTCAGCTTGAAACCTGCTGAAGTTTTGTCCTGCTTTAATAAATACAGAGCTTTGCAAAAGGCATACTATTTTGAAGTATTATGCCAAACTTCTGCGCACTCTCTTCTAAAGCAGTTTCTATTAAAAGAGAAAAAAAATCCAAATAAAATCAATCCCAATTCCATCTTTCAAACTGATTAATTTCAAATCTCTAACATTTATCAGTATGTTATATCATTAGTTTTCCTAATATCCATTAGTAGTTTATGTCATTTAAGAACAAATGCTGTCACTGGTTATAGACAAATGAATATGCCAGTCATAGTAGAACGCCAGTAGACTTTAAACTTCTAGGGCTCTTGGTGCTTGATCTCGAAAAAATCCTCCTTTCTCTATAACTGAGTATTGAAATGTAAGTTTTGTGTTTTAATAGTTCAGTGGAGACAGTCATATATTAATGGGACTACTCAGTTTTTGTTCCTCAAAGCTTCAGGGTGACATTGGTTGAAAGTGGTCATGACACTTTTTATTATCCTTTGATTTTTTCCTACACCTTCCATAGAAGATTTTGTTAGAACTGTATTTCATTTGATTAAGAAAACTAGATATATTTCTATAGTACATAAAGCAACAAGTAAGTAAATAGCAATTTTAAGAAAATTTGCTGCATCATATCAAATAGATTTTATTCAATACAATTCATAAAGTGGATAAGCATAATGAAAACAAGTAAAAATGCTTTTATTAAGAAAGAAAATGCTATCAACTAAAGACTGTTGCAGTCAAGTTTCATAGCAAGATTAATGCATTTTCAACTTAGTAAAAAATGCAAGTTCAATTAAATCTATTTGCTGTAAAAAACTGCTTTCATAGAAATTTAATTACTTTAGTTAATATACTTTCCCAGTTTACCAATTCCAAACTTTTTAAGAACCACTCCCAATTGTATACACAGTGAAAAAGAATGATCTGTCTTTTTTGGTGGTAATGGAATTGTCTTTTTTAAGCATGTTTGACATGTTCACAAGAGGGTACAGGTAAATGCAAATTTCAGAGCTCTTTTGGGATAATTTTTCACATTTTTTCAAGGTAAAAGTGGTTTTTTTCTTTCTTAGGTCTGTGATGAAAAGAATATTCCTATATAGATCTCTGTCAAAATAAGTTTGATTCCCATAATATCTAGCCTTAACTCCTAAAAAAGCATGAACCACTTGAGAGGACTCACTGAATAGAATGACTGGGAATTACTAATCTCTGCTAGAGGGAGCTCTGCAGCTACATATTTACTCAAACGAGTGAACTTTACAAGAATTTGCAATCTACCTACTGTTGTAGACAAGGTTAGTCAAAAATTGGAGCTAGCAGCTTAAACGTTAATAATAGCTAGAACAGACAAAGCTGGCAGCTTAAACATTAATAGCTAGAGTAGACAAAGGCAATAATAGATCATGGCATACGAAGCGTAACAGCCGTATTACAGCATGCCAGATAGCTAACTACAGAATTGGCCAAAACCAGTCTAAGATGTGATATTGTATAAGAAGATGACCACTTAGCAACTGCTTAGTAACGAAACAGCAAACAAATCAAACCAACAAAAAAAGCAAGAAGAGCCCAGACCATATAACTATTGGGCCAAACTATCGCATGAGGAGTGGGGCGCTTAGGTTGTAAGGGTATAACTGCCCAGAGATTTCTTTGTTTGGGGTCCCTTTTCAGAGGCACCCAGCTCCAGCTGTTAGCACTATTAATCAAAAGGACTTTAATCTCTTTTCAGCTTACTGATTCAGTGGAAACCTAGAGTTGAACTGTGTTATGGTGGCTGGCTCACGTAATTTCCGTAACACTACACAGAATTATGATAAATGAACTTGAACTTGAAATGGTATACAGATATTCTGTGTCACCCCAAGCACAACATGGCGGTTACTGATGATCTGTAAAACATTAGGTTTTGCTTTGAACATTATTTTTCTTATCAAATTACAGTCTGCTTTTAACAGCAGAATTTTTAAATGGTAGTTATGTTACAGACTCAAGAGCATGAATAATGTTATATGATAAGGAGTAAACTTTCTTTCCTATTTTCAAACCTAAATGCAGACAGTGAACATGCTCTTGTGCAAGAATCGCAGTGAAAAGCCTAATCCCCTGTTAGGCAAAACATCCCTGGTTTTAGGTTACAACCAGATAAAACATATGAGCTCTGAAAAAGTTACAATTACTACTCAAGTCCTTTAAGCTGTTCAAAAGATTCAACTCCTTTTCTTGATTAGGCCCATAAATTACAGTCAAATTATCTTGATTCCCTTCATCTGCTTGTTCCTTGCTAGGTGAGTCTTTCTCATCCACTGGTGAATTTGCCACTTCCATACAGCTGTGTTGCCATGACCTCTCCATGTCTGCTTTGCATTAGCAACTACCTGCCATTGCTGGGAGTCAAGGCAGCATGAAAATCCCTTGTGTGAAATGGCCCCAGTGCAAAACCTGCAGGGAGCAAGAATTTTACCTGTGCTAGGTGTTCTAGCCCCTATAAGTGTTACTAGCAGAACTGAAGCCTACTGGTTAAGGCCTGTCTCAGAGGACTACCATACACTACACTGCAGTGCTGTGCACAGAGGTGGGCTCAAACACAAGAGTTTCTTAGTGCTTTTTTAATAAAAACATTTTATTTATTAATCATTGTGTAGACAATATATCTCATTACTGAATTCTGGCTGTATCTCCCTCCCACATACATCTTACTGAGCAGAAGATGGGCTCAGTGTTGAAAAACAGGGTGGAAAGGCTGACTGTCACAAGATACTAGTGACGTGCTTCAACTTCCTGTGCGCTGCCTCCCAGAGAGCTGTAATGTAAAACATCATTAAAATACAAAGTAGCAAATGATTCCAGGAGAAACCTATTGCCATGAATAAGAAAGCATATAAGCAGTTACAAAGTAAATAAAAATACAGTGATTGAATTTTTTTCTCCTTAAAATGGGAAAATACATACATTCTAATTCAGAAATTATTTAAATAGGCTATTTTTGCAAATAATTTGTTGTTAAAAACGTCACAGAAAAAGATCAAAAAAACCAGCTAAAACAATGGCCTCTTAAGTCCAAGCATCTTAACAGATGGTTTCTATTAAACTTCTATTGCTTCTTCAGGAAGAATTGCTTTAATGTCTACTATGGTTTTATTATTATTATTATTTTGAGAACATACCTACAGTATTTTAGACATATAATATAAGGGCAAAACTATGCCAAAAATCTGACAAAAGCATTTCTAACAGGCTTCTACTCTTTTTTTCAGCTGCTGATTCAGGTCACGTTTTCATTTACTTTCTGCTACTGTTGGACTTGATGAACGATTCTGTTCAACAGGAGGCTCTTTCACCACAGTTCAGTTTCTTTTCAGTGTTTCCTCATGGTTTTCTTCATCAACATCACATTTGAAGCAAAAGTGCTTAAAAATATTTTGTTTCCTTGGCTCTAAAAAAGCACAACTATTTAGGTCTTGCAAGAAGGCATCCAGCAACCCTTATGGAAATTTGTTGACGTAGAGTTTGGTCCTGATCCCAGACAAGGGAACTCTCATGACTTTAAATCTTTTGTAAGCATAAGAGCTACCTATGTAACATACTTATTTTGTGTTATTTCATAAGAAATTCATTCCAAAATGACTAAGTGATGTAAGTCAGTATCATTGTATTCCAGGACAATATACCATTTCTTCTAGGATAAATGTTATGCAAAAGCAAATACACATAGAAATATGATATACTTTGTTATATTTAAAAGATCAGCAAAAATGGGGGGGGGGGGGGGCAGATATTTAGTACAAGAGTACTCTGATTTCCTCTGTTTTGCTCTTAGAGTGAAACTAAGAATGATAATGAGGGATTCCTAGTATCTCTCAGTAAGGTATACTCCAGGTATTAGCTTGAATAAACTCTATGTAAACTTTCTTAAGGTGTATTTGATAAAGTGTTCTCTGCCTCCGTATGATTTCTCATATTTTTCAGTTTTAACATTAGGAAAGATAATCGTGATTTGTTATTTTCCTTAGCAGATTCTGTAGTCATAAGCCAAAGAGTTATGTCTACCCATATGAGCATTTTATTAACCTGTGGCAGCTATAAGACCTGTTTTTTCCAAACAGCCTTCAATTTCCCTTGCTTGAAGAAATGGTAGGTACAATCTTTTTAGTAAACTTCTCTCTCAGCTTAATAGCCAACAAGCAAACAGGAAGAACTTCTAAAAACATAAGACTGTAGATTCCAGTTTAAAAATAAACAATCAGAGCATAACAGCTCCACAGAGAAAACAAAATTTGCTACCAAAAAAAAATAAAAAATCACCTGTTTCTAGAATGATCTCACCTAATCTAATCTAACTGAAAGCAAATATAATGATCTCACCAAACGTCTGCCTCCAAAACCACCATGGTTACTACTAGCATTGCCTTTTTTGGAAATGTTACATGATGCTCATGTGAAAGGAACCCAAACTGAAGTTCATGGGCAACTACTATTCTGGTTTTCCCAACCTCAGGGTTATGCAATCAAGAACAGAGAATAAATGTGCTAACACACTGCAAGCGTATTTTCATGACCCACCCTCTGGAGCAAAGTGAGACATTTGCTGGAGAGGTCTGGTTCTCAAGCTCTGCACAAGTAGTTATAAACCTTCTTCTTGTCCTTATATCCTTTTCTCACACATTTATGATTTCCTCTATGTCCTTCTAACCTTTTGTCTCTGTTCCCCTCCTGCAAGGGGGAGCCTCAGCCATGGCATTATAAGGCTGCTGAGCTGTTTCACCATTTCTCCTTTGCACACCCTATAAACTAGTCAGAAAAACCTTCCTACTCTCAGTTGTAGCATCCAGCACCAGAGAAATTAAAGTAAGATTTAATACGGAATCTGATAATGCTATCCTTTAACCGGCTTTGTAGCCTTTATCGTGGGTACAGATACACTCTCTGCCCACCACACACATGGATACAATGGCAAACAGAAATTGTGTATCTTCTGTGTGAAAATCTAGGAGCACTTACAAGCTTACAACTGTACGCAAAACTAAAATGCTGGAGCTGGAGCACATGGCAGTCAGAAAGTTTTCACTTTTTTTGCCATAGACATAGGTCCGAATTAATTGAACAGGATCATGGCTTTGAATGCTAACACAATAAGATCACAATTACTCTCTCCGGAGTCTGCAGAAAAGAAGTAATACAAAACAAAACAAAAAATGTTTGTGCTAACTATACTTAAAGACAGAGCTAAAAGCCCAACAATATGACATCCAAAACCAGTAATTAGAGTCACTCAGATCAGTGTGGGAGCTCCATAAAGATATCAGAATATCAGAGAGGGAATGCATAACCGTAAACATTTCTATATATATATATATATATAAATATATATATATATATATATATATAAAGGTATCTTAAAAAAACATGGAAGTTCAACACTTAAGAAAAAACAAGATATATGTTCTGTCAGCAGCAATGGAAGACTGAATTTGTGGAAGCTACCAGTCTAAAGGAATTTTAAAGGATTATTTAAAGCAAAAAAGTGACTAAAGTAAGAGTCAGGAAGCTAGAGAACTAAAATAAAAAATTAGATTTGTAGTAATAGCTAGAAATAAAATACCAGTTAGAATTAATGGTATGGAAAACTGTTGCTATCCTTATAGCAGTAGATTGTTCTGCTTCTATATAGTCATGCAGATAGTAAATTTTTCATTAGCTTCAACAGCTGTGGGACCAACCACTGATTTTCACTGTCCAAAAATCTAGGCAATCTATAGCACAAAAATTAGGGAAGTCACACTCACACTGAAGAAAAGAGATAAAATTGTGTTACTAAACAAATAAACAAAGAATATACGCCTGACATTGAGACTAAGAACAAGATTGGTTTTATGACCACATCATAGTTCCATAGTTATGTGTACATGGACATCTAGTAAGACTACCAGCATATCTGGTGGCCTCAGAGCTATGTATTTATTTACTTATGACTACCAGCATATCTGATGGCCTCAGAGCTATGTATTTATTTACTTATTTACATATTTATTTATTTACAGTGGGTCATCTACAGTCAAATAAACCCTTTATTTTATCTCAATGACCAATTAGTTACATTTCTGTTCCAGAAGCTCTTTCTCTATCCCTTCCCTTAAGAGTATCACTCTTCTCATTCACTGTTACCACCTGGGAACTAATATTGCATTCTATTTCACCACAGTTGTCTTGAATTAAAATCTTAGTTCTCAGTTTTACAACAGCAAGGGATGGGTTATAATATGCTCGTATATCAACCAGTTTCATATGTCAATTTAAACATGAATACTGGTGCTTGCTGGTGTCTTTTCAAAACCAACTTATGTAGGAGAAACATGGGTTTGGGCTTTTGACATTTTTTTTTTTTAATAAGTTATTTGTTTCAAATGCGTTCTTATATCATCAATGAAGTTACTTTACCTTGAAGATTTATTATCTCTATTTCCCATACTGAAGTTGTTTTGCTTTATACAGTGGTCTTGCTTTTTGTTTGGTGACAAGAAATGCTGACATTCTTCACCTTTAAGTGAACTGGTTAAAAAGATTAATTTTTCATTTAATCAACAATATACAGTCAGCAGTGAACATAATGTGTTTGTTCACCATCTGAGGAGAGATATACAAGAAGCTGTGTTTTTTCTGAGTATGAACTGAGGATTCTAGCTGTGGGGTGCCAGGAACAATCTAGAGGTATGGCTTAATTGCACAGAGAGTTGTTTCAATTGCCATTTGTCTCCTTCAATCATTCCAAGTTTTTAATTTGTGCCATGGAATTTAGGGTGAACTCAATGTCCAGTTTTGTTCTGAACATGTATTTGAAGCTTGCCTTAGATCATGTTCAACAAAAACAAGGATACCAGGAACAATTTAAATTCTACTTAGATTATGAATATTTTCTCCCAGGCACACCCCCAAATACAATACTTTCAGTAGGATTTAGTAAGTGGTTATGAAAGGCATCTGGACCAGATATACAACATACACACACACACAAAGAAAAATAGCATCCTGCTACTCAGTCAAGAGGAAGAAATGCGATCTTTACCTTTGAGTGTGTAGGGGAATTTGTAGTAGGTTGAGAGAATCCATGCATTAATAGACTGCTAGAGATACCAAAGACAACCTAGGTAATAGGCTTGAAATGCAGCTCCTGGGAGATTACCAAGAGCAGAGAGTCCTGCTCTGTGTTCCTCTGGTTCACGCAGGAATTTGGGAATGCTGCCCAAGTGTATGGACAAACCCACAGGCATGTCAGTAAAAGGAGTGTCTGCTTTGCATAGGGATACACCTGCACACAAATACAGTGCCTGAGTTCCCCTTCCTCAACTGATGAATGTGCTGGATAATTAAAATTAATAAGGATGACTTGAGGTTCCCAGGGAGGGAAAATCAGAGGATATCAGGTGAAAAACTGAAACAGAAGGCTGTAAGAAAGAAGGGTCAAATGGAGATTTATCTTCCTTGGCTTCCTGGACACTATGAGGTATGAATTATGGAACAGGAAGAAAACCAAGGAAATAGTTGTTATAGTAAGAAAGAGAGGAATTATAAGAACGACTGAGGCAAGCAGACCTAATACTAGAAGGTGTCAAATAAATGACAGTGAAGTAAAATGTTTTCGAACAACAGCATTTGTTTCAAAAGGGGATACATACAACAGCAAAGACAGATGCTGGAAAGTAGGCTTAGCGGCAAAATAGATCACACAGTAGTAGGATTGCATGCAGGCAGCCCTGTCTAATCCCATATGGAAAGGGCTGGAAAGTCCCTGAGTATTGTACTTGAAAATTTATATCAAAGGACTAGTCCGTTCTGTCTCACTATAGGCACATCAAAGACAGGACATTGATCATTTGTAACTCAAACAAGAGGCACCTCAGGGATCAGAGGGCAAGAAATGTGTCAGTTATTTTTATCAGTTCTGCCAGGATTGCCCTAGTAATGATTACAATTTAGCATAGTTAAATTGGATTGTCTTTTGTGAAAACCAGAGATTTCTTAAGGATTACCTATATACTGATTACCATCTTCACAAAAGACTACAATAACCCCATCTGGAATTTTTAACTATGAAAACTCCTTCATTCAAAAAGACTTTGCTTCTACTTTCTCATGAATAAACAGTCAACCTTAGCTTGACTACTGAAGACATTCCATCTGCTGTGGTAGCCCTCTTCTGAGAGTAGCTGTCTTAGAGTCACATAAGAACTGATGAAGTTAAGGAGGTAGAAGTTTAAAAACAAAAACAAAATACAAATCCAAACTTTGTATTATGTTCAGAAATTAAATGAAAGCTGAACATTGCAGAAGTTTGCTTTCCAAGAAACTCTTGCTAACAGTTCCTGTAAATCCTCTCAGCTGAAAGTTCTGTGACGGAGTCCTCAGTTACAATCACTCCTAACAGAAGACAGGACAACACCATTAGTTATTCTGATGAGTTTTCACGAGGGTAATTCTGCTTATTTTCATTCCCCATGAACTTAACCGCATACAAAGCCTGAACAAAATAGGCAAGATGACTGGTGGTATTGTACCTAGTAAATTACAATGTAAAGCTGAATAATAGATACAAACACTACTATTTTATCACCATCACAAGTTGTCTGGAAAACAGGAGTAGAAGAGACAGAAGATTGTTCTTGGCCTACAAATAAATAAATAGCATAAATAAACAAATAAATAAATATTTAATTACTCCAAGTTAGTTTTATTTCTGTCATGCTGGACTACCAGCACAGTATTGTGCCACAAAACATAAACAATGAGGAAAACCAAGGATTTAGGGGTTTTTTTTGCTCTGAGTACATGTGTGGTCAGAGAAGGAGTGTTTGGTAGCAAGCTAGTAGTTAGAAAATTTGTTATTGCACAGAGAAATGAGAACTAAAGTAAGTTTTCACCAGTTTTAACTACAAGTGAAGTGATATCTTGCTTTCTCCCAGTAATTTCATTGATCAAAATCTTGTGTGTTTGGCTTATTTATCAATTTGAAACTCCCCCAGTGCTTCTAGAGTCTCACCAACAGACACTGTTGACCAAAACTCAAGCCAAAAAAACATTTGTCCTTTCTGAAGCCAGCCTTTTTCTTTGCAAGCCAAAAGTAAAGTCTGAGTTTTAGTGAGTTTATCCAAGTATAACAAAAATTCCTCATCATGAAACACTCAACCAACCCCAAGAGTAGACAATTACTTGGAACTAGTCACTGACTGAGATGTTACAGATGTCATGGAAAAGAAAGCTCATATTTTTTCTTGACCAGCCATGGCACAAAATACAGTCTTTGCCAGCATTTTTATCACTGACACTCTAGTTATCTCCCATGATACTTCAGGGCATTGCTATGCTAAGTCTTGAAAAGGATTATTAGGCAGCATTTCACCTATAGCTGTGAGCACATGGATTTAACAATGACTTAACAGGTAGCAAAACAGATCTTCTTCAGAGCTATTTATAGCCAGTCTGAATCAGCAAATGGTCCAGACTATAACAAGGAAATTCTTAATGTGTTAGGGTGGTTTCTAATTAGAGTTTATATAGAGTACAGACTGTGTATACTGCACTGTTGCTTCATGCAGTCCTGTATCAAAAGAAAGATCCAGAGAAAGGCACATTAAATATGCATGGTCCATAATTATCTTAACTATTCATTTTATTGCTGCTTAGAGAAGCTATTCATTTTTGAAGTTGTTCTGAGGATTTGGTGTTCGTATGGGTACTAGAGTTGCCTAGGGTGGCAGGTTTCTTCACACTTGATCAGCTGAAGAAGTATTTTACTCAGCTAAATTATATTATTTAAATATTTAATTTAAAATAAAATATTGTTGTTTATTCAAATAAGAAACTGAAAAATTCTAAAATAAATACCTTCAGTAGCCTACTGGTGCAAGAGAAGTTCATCAGTCATTTCATTTGTCCAGGATTTACCCATCCTGGGTAACCATCCTGGCTGTGCAACCAGACTTGTAAGAAGTTCTAAAAATGGTACCAAAAATTAAAAGTAAAAAACTGTGAATGTTTTACAGCAATTCAGAAAAGCTGAGGAAATCTCATGGTTAGTAATGTGTGCAATTGGGGTAGCAAATGTAGTGTATTTACATTATACCACTGGTTAACAAATGGTGTCTCTGTCTAACATTAAAGTGAATGTTATATATTCAAAAACTTTACCTGAAACTATAATGTTATATTAAGCCACTGGATGGCTACTTCCAACGAACCTAACACCCTAATATTAAATGAGATACAGTGTGTGTGGAGAGGAATCAAAATTAATAGACTTAGTTTGGCTTAGCAATTTGGGCTTAGCATCAGAATTGTGAGAGAAACCCAGCAGGAAAAGAAGCAGCAGCAGCTCAAAAAGTGGCAGAGATTGTAATGCAATCTATGTTTGATGAGCTTTGATGCAGACAGCCTAATAAGCAGGAGAAAGTAACCCAGTTGGACATTAATGTGTTCAAATTTTAATTTTGCTGTTGTAAGAGTACAACTGATTTTTCTCTTTTAGATTCTATATTTTTACACAGAGGCTTTCAAACTAGAAATTATTTCTCATCTTTTTGAAGTATCTCATACTATCAGGAAGAAACTTTACAAGATTATTTACAAGGACCAAATACACTATTTGTAACAGGCCAGAACAGGTCTCCACATCCTGAAAAGCACAGGACTAGAAGGGTCCTCAAGCAGCACTGAATCCTGCAGTCTGCTCAGCATGCCAAGTAATCTCATCCATCACTCACTTCACCAGTCTATTTTCCTATCGCTATTCCTGTTGGAAATTAGTTCTGTAGCACCACTGATAGAAATATTAATCTTATAGATACTAATGATTTTGCTTTTTACTGAAGAAGTATTTGCTTTTGTATCATTGTCATTATTTGCCTTCATAGCTGATGTAAGGCCTTCTCATTTGGAAGAATTCTGACAAAGCAATGAAGCACATTTATCATTCTCTTGTGAAATACTTTCTATTCAATTTGTCAAAAAATACCTTCTCATCTCTCATTTCATTTTGCATCCATCCTCCTTATAGGTGGGATCTCACCATGCATGGTAGGGAACTAAAAGTATTTATTGATCTCTGCTGAAAACAAATTTACTTAGTAAAGCTTGGGATAGCATCTCATGCAATCACAATAATACCCCATGACATTGCTATGATTAATAATCCAATGAGTTCTATGACTTTTTTTCCCTCCTTCTAACACGTTAACTTCCAGTTTAGGAAGGTAAGCTTGTTTCATGATTCACAAACATGTAGCATTGTGAAACACATGCACATAAAATATCAGTTTAGATTTTCACTCTGTTAAAGACCTTTCTCTGAGTCCTGCCATACCACAGAGGAGGGCTTTGTAGGATTCTTCAGTGAAGATTATGAAGTTCCCCTAACTTGGGGGACAGTAAATTAGTGAAACTGTGTTTCCATCTCTAACATAATAATTTCAAGTTCCATACTGTCATGCCATGTGATCATACTGCCTTAGCCCTTGAATTTAACTTTAGCATCATTCTGGAAAGGTAAAATACTAATTTAATTTTGGCTTCATTTTTCCATCTTCACTGCATAGTGCCACCACCTTTATGCTTTTTTTTGTTCACAGGCTGAAGAAACTTTATTGTTGGATTCAAATTTCTTTGCCAGATCTGATTCTGGTTTTGGCTCCATATAAAGATGAAAATTCTGGGACTGGTAGACATTAAACGGCTGTATTTGTTCAGAAGCACGTAGCCTTGATAAAGGGTTGAATGTGAATACTAATTTATTATTATATTTCTTGGGTTTTATTAAGATGTTTAAAAAATTGTAGAATTACTTTATTTAGAAAGGCATGCTGCAAAATGCTGAATATTTTTCTGAAGAGTAAACACTTTAACATAGGTAGAAGTTGAGGGATAAGGTTGCTTAGTCTAAAAACAATATAATTGGCTATTACTGTTCATTGTGAAAACACATAAAAGAGCCAAGGGTTATGCTTCATGATGACTTAGAGTTGACAGTGAAGTGGGTCACTAAATCTTGACACAGTCCTGTCATTATCCTGAAAGGGACAGGAAAAAATATCAGCACTACTGAAGAAAATGTGGTTCAGACATGGTAGGCAAATTTTCCCACATGTTTTTTCTCTACAATTGATGAAAGTGATCTTGTTCCTTTAGTGCTCACTACTGAGGTCCTTTTAACAACAGCCAATGGCATGACATTAAAAAAGAAACAGCTGCTGACCTGTTGCCAGCTATAGGTCACTTTCACAGTAAGGATGAGACTACATATATAAAAAACGTCCAATGCTTATGCTAGGGAAGGGCTGGGTGTTAAATTCAGACAAACTCATTAATAGTTGTTGAAATGAAAGAAAGACTATATTTGTGGTCTTCAGTAATAGAAATTTTAACAGTTACTTTTAAGTAGAGAGTCAAGTGCGTGAGAGTATAAGGCAGCCACAAGACAGACAATGCAGGGATGGTAGTGGTAGAAATCTGAATTTCTCAGGTTACCGTGACTTTGCTCTTGGACCATTAATAATCATGATACCTATGGCTGTTTCATATCTTTATAAAATCTGAAGTTATGTTCACCAACCATTTCTACTAATACAGAAAAAAATATTCTTTATGACTTTACAACTCATGATGAATATTTTGGTACTATTCCTTCTGATCAAATAAGTCATTTGTGTATGTAACTGTGAACATCTTGGGTACTGTGATTACTACTTAGCCTAGACTATGAAAGTTGAATTTAGATTCAAAGACATTATCAATCATCCTTGATGACTTTTAAAATTTATTTGAAAATGTGATTTTTTAGATTTAGCAGTACAATTAAATTTATTTATTAGATTTCCCAAAATTTTTTCAGGGATTTGTATTTACAAGTCTGAGAATTTTAATTAATTTCCCAGCATTTCCAAAGCTTACATGCATAGATTTTGGATGAATATCTATTAGTTTAACTACTTCATTCTTTCTACATAATATTCTTCATCATAAAGCCATTACCTTAAGTGGTATGGAACCTGTAAAATTGATCCTTAGTGAAAAACAATTTTCCCACCTTTTTCTTGTATGTGCTGTTTATCCAAAGTATCTTTTTCCAGTTTGTAAAATTATTTATATTCTGAAGTACATATGATTAAAAGTGATTCTTTAGAATTTTCTGTAGAGACTCAATCTGAAGACGAGACCACCAGCAGGATGTGATTGCCTTCTGGGAAAACAAAAGCAGTAGACTTCCTGGTATTTTTTTCAACAATCTTCCTTTCAATATCAACAGCAATTTAGATCAAGTGAGAATCACAATATATGACCCAATATATCTTGCTAGTTTCCTTTTATTTATTTATTTATTTTTAAATGGAAACAGAGAGTGAGACAGGTGGCTGGGGTTTTACCCGTCCTGCATACACTGCACTTCTGTATGGAGATAGGATTTGGGGGGAATACTGGTGGGTGCAGGATTTAGGGAGAATAATGGTGGGTGCCTTAAACTCTCCAAGAAAGATACTCCCTTGGCCAACCTTGGGGAGAAGGTAAGCATTCAAATAGTAGGGAAAAGCTAGCAATAAGGATGATCTAATAGAGGAGTTCATCATGGAAGCTCAGGCAGTTGTTTTCTAAACCAACACCCTTTTTTAGTTTGGACACAAGCAGTAACGGATATCTTCTAAGTTAACTCTGAGCATCTAAAGCTGTGTGGGCTAAAGTACAGCTCACAGTGTTTGTTGAAGCCAAAGTCAGCAGACGCTCCCAAAAATACTAAATGAAATTTTGGGTTTGGGTCCCAATAGGTTTACGAGGCTAGAAAGGTTTTTTGTATTACTTTTTTTCTTAGAAGCTAACGAGCTCTTCAAAGACAAAAATCTGTTTATTCCCATTGGCAACTAATAACCCCAATGAAATAGATATGTGTTTTCCATTGGGGTTTATACCATTTGCTCTAGCATTTATATTACTGGCTTGTACAAAGGAAAGAAATAGTAGCTTGAGCTCATAATATGTTGGGCAAAATATCAAGAAGATTAGGCCACATGGTAGAGCAAAGTCTGATGGAAAACATACATTTACTGCAGAGAAGTAGTTATGCCAGAATCTAAGAAATTCTACTGCAAAACAGTGTCTGCGTTGTATCGTGGTCTCTTACTCCCTCTCCCTCTATAAGATTTTCTTAGCAGGAAACTGGGCCTTAGCAAAAAGGATCTGAATAGCAGATTACTTCAAAAAAGATTAAGAGAGTTAGTGTAGGAACAGAGAAGGGGAAAGATGGAAAAAATCTAGACCAACTTTTATTACCAAAAATATTTACCCTTTTCTTTTTCATAAAGTGATGGCTGCCACAAATACTAAGCAAACTACAGATGTTGGAGCCCATCAAATGTACTTTACAATGTTTATGATATTTATTATTATGACCTCATTTGAGATTGAGTCTAATAGTAATTATGCTTTGCAGCTGCTGGTCGACTGACGGCCTCCTCCATCTCCACAGGGAATAAGGGAAATGCTCCCACTACATCACGTCCATGAAAAACAAGCTACATGTTAGACAAACTGTTCCTTCACACATTTCAAGGCTGCAGACTTCCTCTACCCTGCTCAGCAAATAGTCATAACCCAAAACACAGCTGCTGTCTACAAGGCTGAGCAGCCCAACATCTGCCTCTTCCACCCTTGCCAGAAGCATATTGAGGGACCCCCTTTTTCACAGTTGTCACCCCAGGGAGCATGCTGCAGGGAAAGCTGAGCTCACAGAGAGCATGGCTGTTCAGGACACAACCTTTACTTTCAAGGTTTGTTAAGCTGGCTTCAGCACCTGCACACTGCAGAACTCACCTTCACTAGCACTGCTTCACCCCATACACCATCTTCTTAAGTACATACTGGCACACTGGGCACTAACCTGTTTCCTACTGACACAGAAGCATGCTGAGGACAGTTAAGCCCATCCTAAAGCCTTAATGATTTAAACATTCGCTTTGGATCTTGTTTGTTCAAAGCTCGCAGCTCTGATAGTAGCGGTTAGTTATGGTTCTTTCACTGGCTTGCCTGCCTTTTTGTTGTACCAAGAGACAGAAGCACATTTTCCTGCCCTAAAGTTAAGGAAGGTCAGTAGTTACTCTGCCTTTTAGACTGCACTGGGATATGACTCTAAATGTAAGGCTCCCTCCCTGTTGCAGACTTCACCTCCTGGATTCATTCTCCAGTTGTAGCAAACACACTTCACAGGCAGGATCATTTGCCACACATTTACTTTGGTGAAATATTTACTGACCTTTGAAGATGCTGCCACAAGTACTGTTCCTGTTGTAACATCTTCATCTTTTTTTTTCTTCAACTTTGGGTTCTTCTGACCACAATCTCAGCAAAACACAAGTGTCTCCCAGAATGGTTAAGATGCAGCCAACTACTGAAATTTTAACCTGCCTAAACAGAGGTCAGTACTCTCCTGTCAGCTCCCGAGTTCTTCCAACTTCCTTCTGGCTTTCATCATCACAGCAGCACATACCCTCCTCCACATCATTGTCCTACAGGACTGGTTTATCTCACATAGCTTCTTTTAACCAAGAAATCATTCCCTCACAGCAATTTTCCCCACCTAGTTCAAGTCCTGTCCCCCATCCTGTCCTCAGACCTCTCTTCCTCAGCTGCCTTCTCATTATTCATGCTCAGCTGTAAGGGGGTCAGAATAAGAAAGAAAACTCTTGTATGCATGGCATTGGAAAAGTGAGGCTGTAGTAAAGAGATAGCATGAATAGTAAAACCACTTGACATATATATCTATTGAAAAGATCCTTCTGTGTACAGATATTTGTATGAAGTTGTTCAACAGATTTGTGCTGTCTTTCATACTTGCCAAAACCCGGGGACTTGACACTCTTAGCAGCCAAGCAGAACATGAGTATGAAGAGATGTAAAAGAAAAAAAAAAAGCCCTGCTGCAAAACAATTTCTTCTTTTTTTCTCCACTTGGAAATGAAAAAGACATGTAAAACATGCTGCTGTGAAACCAAAACAATACATGGAAAGTTAATGTCAAGCATATATAAACTTTTTACAAGATATGTGTATAACATGGAAATGATTAATGACAGTCATTGTGTAGCTTTATTGTTAAGTAAGATTTACCAGACAAGTTAATCTAATTTTTCTGACATGAACAAAATAAACACCAGCACATCATAACATGCCCATTTGAGCATTTACTGTACACTAAACATTTTATTTCTGCTTTACTCAAAATGAAAGGGAATTATCACTTACAATGCTAGATGCCATGCTAAACCCCAAGTGATTTCCCTTCTTAGTAAATCTTCACTTTTTGTTTATGCTTCTCTCAGAAAAGTCATCGGATAAATCCTGGTGTATCAGTTGATTTCATTATGCTGAATCACACCATATCATGAGTAAGAGTGGGACTTGGCATATGGTTGGGGTAAAGAAACTGTAAACTCTTTATTTGTATACAGTAGCCACACAGTACAGACCATGATAGGGAAATGTAAGGAATATGCAGCTCTGTAATAAGCCTCAAGGCCTTCAAGCCCATGTAAGCAAACAGAGATGTGTCAGCTTAAAATTTAAAAAGGGCTAGCTTGAAACAATGGTAAATGTGTTTATTTATAGGACCAGTCCCAAGTTCAGAAAAGGTGCCAGGAATCTTTTAGTTTACAGTTGCCCTGTCTTCATTTTTTTTTTTTTTTTATACATTTTCAATTGTACATATAGTGACTGATTAAGCTTCACCTTATCTGCAGGAGGTGCGTTCCAGCATGGACATCTTTCTCAGAATTGAGGCTGTTTACACTTACATTGCACTGGGGTCTTCAGGTCCCAGATTGCCCCTGAAGATCCCAAAACTCCCAGCCCAGCCACCTTGCAGTCCCATTTCCCTGGAAAGCAGGATAAACCAAACTCAGGTTCAAGCTACTAAAAATCCTTGTGAAAGGTGACTTCAGGGACCTTCCCAGAAGAATGGCAAGTCTTATTTATCTGCCAGCTGTCTGTTGTAGAGTGCCACCACAAGCAGGAAAAGGAGGATGGTGAGCCCCTTCGCTGTGCTGGGGTAGGTGAGGAGTCTGGCACATGTTCCTTCACATGCTCTCCTCTTCCTTTGTGCCTCTCTCATCATCTTCTGTTGTCTTTCTGTGCATCAGCCTGCTTCATAATGCTGTATCTGCTCCTTTCTCAGCCTTTTGGAGATATTTAAATTATACCCAGCCTCAGCTGTTAAGAAGAACTCTTACTCTCTTCATGCTTAAGGTACAAAAGCAGATCTAGGGCTTTCTGTGAGATATGTATATTTAAAAATTAATTGGTGCTAACCATGCTTGTGGTTCTTTACTTCAGCTCAAGGTGAGGAATAGCCTGGTGTCTAGCTGCATAACACGCATGAGGAGGCTATTACAAACAGCCCTCAACAGATTCTCCTGGAACACAAATATTTTTAAATAGACTGCAGCACGAGCCTGCCATGAAAGAGTCAGCACATGTAACTCTTTAGTATCAATGGCTGTGGGTTGGACAGACATTTACAGATCAGCAAATCCAAAACATTTGGTGCATTTTAAGTGGTGTGGGACACCCATCCAGGAAAGAGAGGGACTTCCTGCAATCCCTGGCAGAAAAGCAATCAAATACACCAGACAGAGGTGGCCATATTGGTTTTGAGTGGGACAATAGATACATATGTTTCTCTTTTGTGCAAGTCTGGCTGGAGAAATTATCTTCAAGTTGAATTAAATGTGACAGTAGCTGTATTTTATTTATAGATGTGATGCTTTAGGTAAAGCCTGCACAATCCTGAACAAAAATAATTGAATTATGATTATCTGTTGCCTCTTTTTAAAATTCCTCAATTTTATTTTCCTAAGAAATTCAGCTCCCTTGATAGGTCTTCAAATTTTTTTTCCTGAATTGCAGAATTGATGTTCACCCAGCTGCACAGCAGCAACAAGGTCAAGTGACATATGAAAAGCAACACTCAGAAGTTAAAGCTCATGTTCTCAACTATTCAGTTACTCCTGAGGAAATTAAGTAAACTTGTTTCACAAACTTAAACACAGTCTGAAAAAGTGACAGTGTGGTCAATGTTGCGTTTATAGATATAATAAACACTTTATATAAAAATATATTGATTTGCTGTGTTAAGTCTGAAAAGGTTTACTTGGTCTTTAAGAGTGATCTATTTTTCACCTAGGTATTTTGTTAAGTTTGTGGATTTTTTTAGAAAATCTTCCCACAGTGTTGTCAAGGGCAACACACAGCATAAATGCTCATCATGAATGCAAGAAGTGAAACATCATGACTTCGGTATTTATTTAAAAGATGGTCAGATTTCATAAAATTGCCACACAGAGTGGAAACAACTGCGAAGTCAACTGGCAACTGGGAAGACAAGATTTCTTAATAAAAAAGCTCTCATTCTGGTAATAGCTACATCTCATAAGGAAAAGATGTCAGCATGTATTGTGGTTCCCCAGCTGCCAGGGAAGATGAACACAGAAGCACAACAAACCAATTCAGTCCAGGTAGCCCAAGACAGATCAATACCAAAAGTCAGTAGTAGCACAACTTTTTTTTTTTTTTTTTTAAGTCAGATTTTTAAAGGTTTAACATTGTTGATAGTTGCAGGAAAGCTACTCTAAGGAGCACTATTTACCAAGAGTTTATGAGGATTATTGTGGACACAGCTCTGTTGGTGATACTGTGCTTATGTTGTAGACTTTCAGACTCTGCTAAACACAAACGATATGGCATATTATGTGTAGTTAAGACAAAGGTGTTTGAATGCCGAGGCTGCATAAAGCACATCAGATACTTCTGATGTATCTGTGATATGTCCCAGTGGCTTGGATATGTGGATTCCCCCTCAGGTGCAGACACTTTTGCTGCAGATCTTTAATGGATCTCTTTGCTCTGGTAGAGTCATTTGTCCCCACCTGCTATTACCGTTATTTAAGACATTCTTGTACAAACTGGGAGGTTCCCACTGCCACTACTCTTCATTTTTGCAGGGTGCTGGGGTGATAGGGCCTACCTCTCCTCAGTTTCTGTCTGCCAAATTTTGGGGACCCCACTGCAAGCTATTACTTTTGTTTTCCCCTCTAAGATCTATAGTAGCTTTTTCTGCATGGGAAAGACCTTCAGATACTGTGCCATGTTGATTATTCTGTTTGGACATTTTTGTTTCTTTGTACTTCTGCAATTCCTCATTTCCTCTGGCACCAGTTTTAAATATTACAGGCTCACTGCATCCAGTTTTCTATTATACATGATAGCTGTGCTTGGTTGATGCCAAAATATAATATATATAATATGTAATATTATATATATATATTATACATACATACATACATACATATATATATATATATGATATTTGATATAATTTGAAAATATAAGTTTTGAGTGGAATAACACCACATGATTTTTCTAAAGGTACTTTGCTATTCTAAGATAGATTTCCTGTTGAAATGGGATGAGTTATTTTATACCTAACCCCAAATTTCAGTACCTGAAGTCACTCCCATTCGTCTGTGCATTATATGTCGCTGCTGTTAGATATACCACATCTTGAAAAATAGAGTGCAAAATCAGCTCTGTTTTCTAGCAAACTTATCTTTGGAAAATGAGATTTATGGGCTTTTGGAGAAGCTCTAGGGACTGTATATTGCTTTTGGTATGACTCCCACCTACACCCAGTCCATGTATCAGTTTTTGTGTGCTTAACTTTGGGGCTTGTCAGTTTTTGCTCAGACTGCAAAACCAGATTATTTCATTTGATTTTCCCTTCATTTATGGCATATGCAGAAAAGTATGATACCTTCTTCTAAATATTTTGCCAACTATTATTTATGGATGATCTAGAAATATCTCTCTGATCCTGCTTTGGCTAGTTTATCTTGCCTTTACAAAGGCCCAGGTCACGCCAAAATTACAGTCTGTAACTTTACAGATTTAACAGAATTACAGTCTGTAACTGTAATTGCAGGTGAAGTTTTGTGGTTTTGCATACTTCTTCATTTCATATAGAAGTCAGTGTTAGTACATAATGTAAACACCTACCTATATCTTCCTGTTGCACCAGAGAACTGAACTGATGAACACAATAACTGTTTTAGTACAAGACAGTTCAAAAAATAAAGCCACTGCCTGAAAATCTCAGTTTGTGCTGGTATGCATTTATTTTTCAGTACAGAATTGTGTACTCCTCAGCAATCTGATTTTGCAGATCTGCATCCTCCAGTATTCTGGTTTCAGTGGTCTTGCATCTACGTACAAGAAGCCTCTATAGCAAGTAAGACTATAAATAAAGAGTTTTTAAAAAATCATGGCAATGTCTCTGCATAAAGTATATTTAAGAATTTGTATCCATTATGTGCAAATCAATCTTAATTTCAAACATAGTTTTAGCAAAGGAGCATTCATGGTAATTTTAGGGCAATCTCAATTATTTCAAAAGAGAGAAAAATATCAGACAAACTTTTCTGCGATCTCTCTTCCCCAAAATTTCCAGCATGATGACTAATGATAGTTTAAAAGCAACGGAATTTGTAGCCTACCATTGAAAAAATTAGAATTTAATTAGGTTAATTCTAAATCACTTAGATAGCAGATATCATGACACAAGGCAGTAATTAATCTTGTTCTTAGTTGGGGCTCTGGTTATATTTGCAGAAAATATTTGTTGTAGAGATACACAACTAAGCTGCTGGAGCAACCTAAAGCCTTTGCTGTAATTATGACTGTTTACATGGATTTTAGGCTAGTGAACAGTTCTTTTGCGCTCTTAACCAATACAAGCCATGCCACATTAGCATGGCATCATTCCTAAAATAATATACTGTGCTTCACAGCAGGGCTTATTAGCTTGGGCTCTGTGATATACTAATGGCAGTTAAATGACTCTTGTTGGCTCAGGCTCTGGGAAGAGCTCGCTCATTTCTGTTGTAGCATACCATTTAATAATACCTCGTATGGTAAACATACTAATTAATGTAACTGACTGCATGGGTGGTCTTTTTATTTTACTTTTGAGATGAGAAATAAAGTGGAATGACAGGTAAAAGAATATTTTGCCTGTTCTTTAACCTGAATTGAGTAAACAGGACTTCTAAGAATTTTTGAACATAATTGCAGATCCTGAATTTTGCTAATATTTAAATTAATACATATCTTTTATAAAATATCTTAATAACATGTCTTCTGTTAGTGCCTGCACAATAATTCTTCCCTGTTCCAAAATCCTCACTGTAACTGCTGTGTGTATCTTTCCAATTGCAGTTGTTGTCCCTGGATCTCCTCGCTGTTGCTGCCTCTCAGAGTAGATTTTTTTGGGGTCCAAACTGAAATGGTCCAAGGAAACCAACCTGTTTGACTCTACACTGAAGGAGCACTCATAAAAGTGATGATTTCACAGTAGGTGGAAAGCCTACACACATAGCCCAGCAACTGCTTAAACAATAGTCGAAAAACTTCATTAAGCTTGTGGCTCTTGAGCCTTCCCCTGAGTTGTACTGTTATCACATTCACAAGTTTCTTGAAATCTGTTTTTTAGGTGTATCAGAAAATTTTATCATTTCTGTTCATTAATTTTCCAAATTATCCTTTTTTCTCTACCTTAATTATTAAAAAAATATCTCTTTGTTTCAATATTTGGGTATGTTTCTTCATGTCACATGGCTTTATCTGAAATTGTTTTATACAGTAGTTTTATACCAGAGAGGTAAAAAAAATGTAAGCTTCTAAATCATGTCATTTTGTGGAAAAGGCTGCCATGTTTCCATATTGGTAGTGCTAAAATTATGAAGTGGTAATTACAAATTAAATTCACCTGCATTCACAGAACTTTATTTAAATCCTTTCTAAATCTGGCAGATGTGCTTAAATGGTGTAAAATGTGATCACCCAGTCCTCTGCACTAGCACATACATTTGGATGTATACAGTGCAATCCTCAGAGAAATTACACAATTAAGATTTCTAATGTTTTTTTGGTTGGTTTTTTTTTTTTTTTTCCTTTTGTTGATATCTATCCGTAAGACTTTGAGTTACAAAAGAAATGGCAAACAGCCAACTACTCACAGTGTTCCATATTGCGATTTGAACATGAGCAGTTCTGGTGACCTTGCCACTACATGAAAAGAATACACAAAGTTGCATAAGCTGTCAACCTAGATGTAGTTGAAGAGTGTCCACCAGATACTCAGGACTCATACTGTAATTATAAAGTAAGTTTCTGGAGATCTATTCCTTCATGCCTGTGTCACACTAATCTGTCATTTGCTAATTCTCTGAAATATTCCAGACTTGACCTTGTCCCTGTTTTCTGTTTCTGCTTCTATCCATTACTTTTCTACTGGCAGCTCTCATATACCATGTGATGTTTTGTACCTCATTGAAAAGTCAGGGTGTTTCATAAGTACAGATTCCTGGATTGTAGCATCCTTATTACTTTAAATTAGACCTTGCAAAGCAGCTCTTCAAGTTAAATTATACAGTAATTCATAACCCAAGTTTAAAAAAAAAAAAAAATCCCTTCAATTAGTCTGGTAAAAGGAAGGATTCTCCTGTAAGACTATGTATAGCCAGGGCAGTAAACCTGCGGAAAAGTGCCTGCAGTAGTGCAATTACATCCTACTTCATTTTGCAAGACAACGTTTTCAAAATGAAAGAAAACAGAGCTCACACATTATAAATTAACCTTATAGTGACAGAGACGAGAATTCATTAAACAAAATACATATACTTTAACCCTTCGCTGTTGTTTTTTTTTTATATAGATTCAAAATATGGCCAGCTGAAAGAATGAAATCAAATCATAAAAAGGGATGATTCAAAGCAGGGATATATCCCTTTCCATTTATTAGAAAGAGACCTTCCTAGTGTAAGTTTGCCTAAAAGTAGGGGGTGAGATAAATTTAAGGCTTGCCATCACTGTGAGGTGGTTTTGACAGTCATAAGTCTGTTCTTTCAGGCTGTACTAAAGTGTCACATTCTCATAGCCCTACAAAGTTTCATTGGTTTTATGAACAGAGAAGTGGTCATTTACTCAGCTTGGAGGGGAATTAGTCACAAAGCCTTCTGTATCAGGAAAAGCTAATGTGGATTTTAGCATTGGGATTAAAAGTTATTATTTAATTTCTTTCTTTGAATTTGTTTCTCCTTTTATAAAGCATTTCTCACAACATATATCATGCTTCATATCAGAGAATTTTCATCAGATTTTTTTTATGTCTTCAGCTAAATATTTTTAAGCATTCTTGCAAAAGATCTAAAAAATATTGCTTGCTCCAATCTTTTATTTTTGTGCCTAAGGCTCAGAAAATACATGAAGTAAATACATTTAAAATGCATTGGTTTATAAAATTGAAAACTTCCAAATTCATCATGCAGCTATAGATTTTATAAATTTATATATGTATTTTTACTGTATACTCCCTTTTCAGTTTTAGCTGAATATCATAATAATGTTATGAACCATTTTTGGGAAACTCATGTATGCAAAATCTATACTGAAATCACATATGTCAGCTTGAGTCATCCAGTATGAAATGAAAGAAACTATTGAATTACAAAGGGTCATCTACTTGTTTTATTCTTAAGTCCCATATTGGCAATTCTGAAATACAATTGCGTATAAAGCAGTATCATACAAGGATATGCACAAAATCAATCAATCTACGCTAAAAAAAGTAATGTAAGATTAAAAATTAGTCTGTCACAGGCACACTGCAAAGATGGGCAATCTTGTTTGGCTCTAATGAGACCTTAGTTGTCAGCTCAAATTATGGAGCAGAGACAGAGAAGATACCAAGATGGAACAGCAAGGTTAGGTGTAGTTAATATAATGAATTAGAATAATTTATGAAACATTTTGAAAAACACCATTCTGAAGTTGATTAGAAGGTCAGGCTAAGCTAGGGAATGGTCTGAAAGATGATGTTGATATAGTGTTATTTACTGGATAGACAGAACTGTCTGGGTATAATACTTCAGTCTCCCTGAAGTCGAGATAATAAGGATTTATAAAGACTATAAAGAGGGAATAGCAACAGTCCAGATAAGTGATTAATGAGTGACCGAAGATTTCAGCACATGAAAGGTCATTATAAGACCAAATGCAAGCAATGTTCCCAAGATGGAAAATTTATGAGGGGGGCTGGGGGTGGGGGGGGGTGGGGGTGGGGTGGTGAAGATAAAAAAGTTTCTTGAAAGACCAAGATTATTAGTAGGGCTTTCTTTTCTCTAAATATGAAAACTAAGAAGAATAAAGACAGTTATGTATTTTAGGGCTCTGTTGCTTAAGCAAGACAGCTTGAAAGAAAATCATTATGGAATACTCAAGTTTCTTGTATGATAGAGCTACTTTTCTCTGCTTTTACACTCCTACCTTATAGGGACTTCTGATTAAGTTTTCCTTAAAGAACACCACCATGTCTGACTGTCCATGAACAAAGACTACAAAGTGAGAAAATATTTGCTTCCAATAAGTTTTTGTTTCAAGGACAGAATATGTAGCATTTACTCTCAAATTGTGATAGGCAAGTTGTGGTTTTCAGAAGCTCTGAATCTTCAGCTGTACTGGGTCTGGTTGAGATGGAATTAACTTTCCCCATAGCAGCCCTCATAGTGCTGTGCTTTATATTGGTAACAAGAAAGCTGTGGATAGCACACCAGTATTTTGGCTACTGCTGAGCAGTGGTCACACAGCATCAGGGCTGTCTCTCCAGCCTCTCTGCTTCACCAGTAGGCTGGGGGTGGGCAAGATCTTGGGAGGGGACATAGCCAAGACAGCTGACCCAAACTGACAGCAGGATATTCCATACCATGTGACATCTGCTGAGCGATGAAAGCCAAGAGAAAGGAGGAGAAAGGGGGGTGGCATTCGTTATTTCCGATATTTGCAACCACTATGTGTATCGAAGCCTTGCTTCCCAGGAAGTGGCTGAACATCTCTTACTGATGGGATGTGGAGAATAATATCTGTTTTCCTTTCCTTCGGTGCGTAACCTTTGCTATTGCTTTATTAAACTGACTTTCTCTTGACCCACAAGGGGTTTTTTTTCATCTTATTTTCTCCCTCCCTGTCCTGCTGAGGAGGAGAGTTATAGAGAGGCTTGATCGTCACCTGGCATCTTGCCAAGGTCAAACCACTACATTAGCTCAAAACCATTATTCAGAAATGTAAGGTTTGACCGCTTTGCCAGCTAAATAACATTTAGGTTTAGATTTTCTTTACAAAATGGAAGAAAATATTCTGCCAGTCCCATACATACCTGTGTAATGAAGTATTAAAGAGGCCAAGTTCCACTTACAGAACTACACCGGACTCCTCTGAAAATGTACAAAAATGACAGGAATTATTTAAAAACGCTGAATTGCTATACTTCTCAGTTCTGATAAGTAAGTATATTTTATGCAGGCCCAGTTAGCCCATAAAGCAATAATAAATTAAAAAAAAAACAAAAAAACCAAACAAATAACATGATCAAAATTGTCTAATCTTCATAGTTTGGAATAACAAGGTAAAGATTAATAACCAACAACTGGCTATAAGGTTAATTTCTTTTTCTGGTAAAATGATAGGACTCTGGAGGGAAAGGTATCGTGTGATAGGGAAATAACAACAGAAAAATGTGGAAGTCATAAAGTGAAAACTAAATTCAGGAAGTTAAAAAATGAGCAAACTCAAGTGATTTAAAAAGGAAAAAACACATTATCTAAATAGTTGAAATAAGTAGTCACAGCACTACTTGGAAATTATTGCTTTATTAGGCAGATATACAAGCCTGATGTACATCAACATACTTGCCAGTCAGTTTATATGGATTTTTAAAATACATAACTTGTGCTAGCTAGTACTCAAAAAATGCATACCTCAATTAGTCTATCAGAATTACCTTTGATACAGGTGTGAACTTTTCATGAATAAACTGCAATTTTAATTGTCTCAATCAGCAGGCAAACAGAAAATATATGCTAACACATATATGCCTGTGCACAGTCATCTACAACAGTATGCAGCGTGAGAAACATGGACTGTTAGTCCTCTGGGGCAGAGAACTTATTTTCGTGTGCATGTTGGCAGCATCCAACTGATAATGCCATTAATGATAACAGAAATGGAAAGAGTAGATTATAGCTTCCCAATGCACTTTTCAAAATTTTGCTTTTTAATCTACCATATGACATTTCATCATCATTATCATGATCATTGTCAGAGAGTAGTGAGGTTTCTGGACAAGTGCAGGTTTCTAAAAATGAGATCCAGATTCACCAGTTCTGCTGGCAGGAGCCTGTGCAAGCCATGCTGCCTTGGCTGGGGGTGAGCTGCTCTGGGGGGAAGCTGGACAGAGTTTCTTGATTGTGGCCCTTAAGAGAAGACCCTTGAGCACTGAAGGTTGTAAGTTGCTGGTAACTTGTAGCTACTGCTACAGTAATTTCATCTAATCATTTTTGGCATCACCTCTGAAACAGCAATATTAACCCAGGGTGTCAGTTCTTCTGTAAACCACTATGTGGACTGTGACAATATGTGGTTTATTTTAACTTGGCTATTTTAATTGGCAGTATTATTCAGCCATTGTGTTCAATGAGAAAAAAATTGCCTTTGACACTAAACCCTAATCACACACAGTACTATATATTTGATATTTTAAAACAAGAGGAAAAATTCTAAAGGTATCATATCACATGTGTTTACATATGATATTACATATCATATTACACCCGGCTGAACATGAGCCAGCAGTGTGCCCGGGTGGCCAAGAAGGCCAACAGCATCCTGGCTTGTATCCAAAACAGCGTGGCCAGCAGGGCTAGGGAAGTGATGGTCCCCCTGTGCTTGGCACTGGTGAGGCTGCACCCCAAATCCTGTGCTCAGTTTGGGCCCCTCACTGCAAGAAAGACACTGAGGTGCTGGAGCGTGTCCAGAAGCATCCTTGGCAGTCCCCAGCCAATTATGGAGCCAGTACCTCTGACTTCAGCTACACATTGAGGAAGGCGCTATATGCTCCCTGACTGATACCGGTATGACGCTACTTCCTAGTAAATTCAGTGCAGCTATTAAGCACTCAGCTCTCTGCAGAATATGACCATGCATCTGTTTAAAACAACATGGTTTCAATCAAAATAGTCAATGACAACTGTCTGAAGAAGTTTTACTTCAACAGGCTAACTGACTACTCGAAGCAGAAGTCACCAGTACAGAGTGTACTACGTTTTAGTTCATAATTAAATATTATGGGAAACTGCCAACTAAAAAAAGTCCTGGTGAAGCTCCATCTCCCTTTTCCACTCCTTCCTTCCATCCTCTCAGTGTCACTGTCATCAGTCTACCTTTTCTCCTGCTGTTTTGTATGTTATCTGATAACCATGATAACAAGTTTGAGCTCTACCCGGTCCTTCTTGGCTTATAATCATAGAAAACCTCTGTGAAAGGGGGAAAAAAATACTTCCAAATATTAGTGTTGCCAGTTTACAGACATTGTGAGCAAAACCATGAGCCAGGATCCACAGGCCACTAAAAGGCTTTGCAGAGTGAAAATTTGGGTGATTGTCTTCTGCGGGACTTTAAGTAAAACCTTCATTTCCTCTGACATGGTCGCTGAGCTGCAGTTTTGTTTACATAGGATTCTTTGAAGTGCTCCCTGCTACTCTCTCTAGATTTTTAATCTTAGTTCACTTTCAGCTTTGTTCATTAAAAAACCATCAGTGAACTATTGTGTTTGAATTCTGACTTAAACAGGCCACTTGGGGGTACTGTGCTGTAAAGCCAACAGAGCAAGCAATATAAAAAAGGCAGACATAATCTCATTCACAGCCTAAATTTGCAGAAAGACACCTGGAATATAAATGTGTCTGGATAGGACTGGGGTTTTTGTGATTAATTGCCAGCTGTTGTCCACAGGAGATAGAACTATGCTGTGAAACCAGAAGAAAGTGTTCCGTGAGGCCTCCACTGCTCGCCTTCAGATGTACTGCGGCAGAAAGGAGCACAGTGAAATTCACAAGCAGAAATAGATCTTTACACAGGAAAAAAGAGCCCAATATTGATACACCATTTATTTGCTTTCTCGTCATGGCTATTCTCTGTAAAGGGTTTATTCAAAGTTGCACCCAGGTTTAATTGCCCATGATTTTCCACAGCTTCTTTTTAGAAAGCATACCCTGCCTAATCATAAATTCAATTAAGAATCACAAGCCATACTATTTAAGCATATAAATGTGTTAAATGTGTGCTGAGCCACAACTTATGGAGTGTTGTCAGCAAAACCAATAAATTGCTTAAACTGTTGATTCATAAATAGCCTAAAAAATAAGATAGTAACTGGCAACATTAAAGCAGTAACAGACTTGGATATGTTGTTTTGATATGTTGGATAAAAATAGAAATAGTAAAATTGCTTAATATTTTACAGATCTATAGTGCTTCTCATTTGAAGGTACCAGCTTTATACAATGACGAGATAGATAACTGTGAGATTGCAGAATTATCCAATTTCTTATGAAAAGAAGCTGATACATCACATCAGGTCATATGCTGGATCATAAAACCCAGAAAGTAAATCCTAGAAATACTTCAAGAACAGATCTATCATTTCCTGTTAAGATTTTAATAAAATATTTTTTTTAAAAAAAATGTGATCATGTGCTTACAGGTGCTAATGTGTACAGATTTCAAAAGCAACCAGATTATTTATGAAAACAAATCCTGTTTCTACTAGCAACTTACTTATTTAAAAGAATGAGATATAAGTTCTCAAGTAGTAATTTCTTGAAAATGGGCATTTCATTTTCACACTTTTCAATATTTTAGACAGTAGTTCCAACTGTGCAGTTTGCTGAATATTGTCCTTTTTGAAAATAAACTCTCTTGGGTTAAATAACACCCTTTCCTGTGCAGAGCTTCAGCAACTGCATAATAAAAATCATGAATCCCATTAACTTGCAGTTTTCTCTAATGTGATGTAAGAATGTAAAACTGGAAAGATCCTCTTGGACTATTACATCCAGTCCCTTTTTACTGCAAATAATCTTCTGGTGTCTTCTCTTCCATAAACATGTAAACTTCCACTCAAAATTAACTTATCTATTTATATACCTCTAGGAAGGTTCCTCCAAAATCTTATTGCTTGAATTCTTATAAATCTGATTTCCATCCTGTGTTTAGTTATAAAAACTTTGCACTCATTTGATTTTCCTGCATGTATTCCTTCCCCTCAAGAGTCTTCCTTATATATTGATAGACATCAATAGCTGAGGTTTTTTAAGTCACATTGGATATGACTAAGATGTTTTAGAAAATTATTAAAGGTCAGCTCTTGCAGATACTGAAGCCCTGAAAACTGCTTTAGTTCCAGCTTTGTGAACCTCGTGTAACTAGAATCAACACCAGTTTGCAAATGAGATGAGATTTCCCTGCTAAATCACTGAGATCATTCTAATTAATCCTTTTGGTCTAAAAAATTCAAAAGGACAAATTTTTCAGTTTTCCAGTGAGTTGTCATGCCTGTTTATTCTATGATGTATTGCTAGGTTCTGTGATTTGGAGCAAATTTGTGTTCATTGAGTTACTTCTTCATTAACCTGTTGTCTACAAATATGTGTGTTTTCTGGATTCTGCTCTTTTTTCTGTACACATTAACAATTATTAACAATTGAATTAACAATTCAATTAACAACTAACAATTGAGAATTAACAATTAACAATTCAATTAACAATTGAGAATTAACAATTGAGAGACACATATGGAACATCAGACAGCCTATAATGAAATGATTTTCTGAGCACTTTGCAGTGACAGTTGAAGAAGGAGGACATTTTGGCAGAAAGTGGATAATTTGATTGAAGGTATACAAAGTTGGTAAGATGACTGGGTAGGCTTGATAAATTTGCAGTTATACAAATAATTGTACTGAGCAGTTTATGTTTATGATAACACGCAAATGTTTTAGAGCTCTTTTCAAGCAGAAATAAGCCTGGGACCTATGTTTGAAGTCTCTCTTGTTCTGAAGTTATAGATAGCAGAGTGGCCTTGTGTTGGGCATGCATAATAGCCATAAAAGTATTAGACATAAGTACAGTGCTTCAGGGGAAACTTGTTAGTGGCTTGGTGTCTCTACAGTCAACAAAACTGTCTTCAACAGGAAAACAGAAATGGATTTTGAAAGCAGGCTGAGATTTGCTATTTAACAACAGTGTCCTATTGAAAGAGGGTGACGTAGAAAGGCAAGAAAATCTGAGAACTCACATTGCCTTGGAATGGGAGGGAATAGGAGGACTTAAAAGTAGGGACTGAATTGTGACACTTATTTTAGTAGGAAAAGCTGAAATATTAAAGAGATTAAAGGTTAGAGATGGCTAAAACACATGCTCATGCTTCAAAAAATATTTTTTAAGAAGTATTCTCATTTTACTGATATTTTATACATATAATTTATTCATAAGTTTTCAGGAAACTGAGTTGTTATATGCATACACTACATGCAGATAGTTTGAACAGGGGAAAGGAAAATACTTGTGATGATTTGACATATGCTTTCTAAATGAGCAAATCTAACATGCAGGGCCAGAGCTCTGCAATGTTTTCCATTTCTAGCTACACAGAATTGCTTGCTCTTACATTATACCTAACACTGCCCACTACTGAACAAAGCAGAATCCTTGCACTGCTGTGTTTAACTGATATTACAGATGGCAGGATCCTTTTGCAGTTCAAAAAATTCCTCTTAACAACCAAAATGCCAGCTTTCCCGAGGGCTGGAAGGGTAATTAGGAGCACAAATTTGCTGCCGTCTCCTGGCAGGCTGTGTCATGGCAGAACATGATGAACCAATTTCCTTCCAGCAAGACAACAGGAGTTAATGGAAAGCCCCGCAGGGGAGTCCTAATACCGACCCCTATGCTGTAAACCAAAGGTATTTCATTACTGTAGTTACTGAGCTGATGGGAAGAAGGCAACCAGAGGTGCTGTCAAGGAAGGGTGGCTGAACACCTGCGATAGTAGAGCAGGGCTTGGATTAACTCACGAGTGAGTTAACCTGATGAAATCACATGTCCTCACCAGGCTGAGCATAGTTCAGAAAGGCATTCTTATGTCCCTTTTTTAGTGAAAAATGGGTGGCACTGTTTTTTGTCATCTGGCCACAATACTTCTTCATGCTGGACACAAGCAAATTCTAGGTTTTTTTGCTTGTTTGGGAGGATTTGTTGTGGGGGGTTTTTTTGGTTGGTTTTTTTTTTTTGGGGGGGGGGGGTCTTGGTTGGTTGGTTGATTTTGTTTTTTGAGGATTTTTTAAAATTTGTTTTCATTTTTGGAGGGGTTGGGCTTTTTTTTTTTTTTTGCCTCTTTTTAGCTTTAGTAGCAAGCTTCTTTGTTCAGCTGGAAAGCAAATTTGCTTTTTAGTACCTTTTTGCTCAGTTTGGTTTGGATGCATGCTGACTGTAATGGTGAACTGATGAACTGCTAGGCTGAGGTGATCAGCATCACTTCAGAAATGGCAGTTTAAGGTAAAAGCTACATAAAACATTGCTTGGGTTTGATTACTCTGCATTTGATATAAGGTGGGTGTACCTTTCATCAAAAAAATCCCAACACCAAGAAATTTTAGGCAGATTTCCTGGTTCTGTGACCATGAGGTAGCCATGTATCAGTCACTAGGAGGTTACTTACTGTAGTTTTACTCCAACATAGACCAGAGTGCATAGGTTTTCAGGGCTCACTGGTAGGTCATGTTCCCCACTGGAAGCTTCAGGGACTGCTGTTCCCAAGACATGCCCTGGCTCTGCTGTGCACCTGGATGAAGCTGAAGGTATGGGGCATACAGAGCCCAAGTCTGCCTCAGGCTGCCTTGCCACCCAGCTTGTACCACCACAGCTGCAATCATGTAGTAGTGTCAGGCTGGAATTTCATTACTTTCAGAAAAGAACTTCATCAGGAATTTTTTCTTTAAATAAAAAAAACCCCAACAGTTCTCAACTTTACAATGCACTTCCCTTTTTTGAGCCAAACACAATGTAATGCAGAGTTTCTTAAGCCTCTCAAACTCATCTTTCAAGACTAAGGCAGTGAAGTCAATTGAGTAGATTGTGCTGCACGGCTTTGTTACTTCACAAGCTGTGTTTTGTAGTTGTCTATAAAGGAAACAACATACTTCCATACAGTTTCTGATATCCTGTACGGAATATAATGTTAATTTGATTGCACTGGGTATGTGTTTATCAGAGTTAGCATGAGTTCTGAGTAGTAAATATACTCTTTCAATACCTTTCCAGTAATAAATGTATGTGCTTGTGCAATCAGTTGTGTCACCTTGCTCAAAAGCAGTTCTCTAGGAACAACTTTAAATTTTTCACAGTACTTTTCCTACCGTGTTGCATAGTTACTAGGAATACAAATCACACTTTGAAAAATGCTGAGCAGCAGCAGCAGCTACGTTTGCTGCTTTGCTACATACTATAGATACTTCTCTGTAACTAACACCACATGTCCTGGATTGAACCCCAACACAATTGCAGCATTCTTAGCTCAGCTAATGGAGAGAATGTGTTAATTCATCTTTTGTTTCTCAGTTTATAATGCTCAGCTTTTTGATCAGTTCTCAGGCTCTTTGAAGATTTCTATTCCTAGTCTTTTACTGCTCTTAAGCTCTCTATATATTGTTTGATTCAAAGCAAAGCAACATGTCCAGCTTCCACACCACAGAACCACCAAAAATAGATTCTCCAGAGTATTCGCAGTCATACCCAGACTTTTATAATACTGAAGCCAGCCACAGTTTAGCTGGCTATTGAAGGTAATTTGCTTCATTTTTATTCTTCATAAATTTTCAAAAGTTTGCTAAAAATTAATTTAAACGTTGAGGCTAAGATATAGAAAATGCATTACTTAAGTACAATTCATCCCCACTATGCAAGCAAAGTTGCTCCTTATAGCCTCCTCCCTTCCATACCTGGCAACACATGATGATCTCTGATATGAGGTATTTGCACTGCTTGATCACTGGGTAATAAAACCAGATCTGGAATAGGTGTATTCTAGGTCTAAACAATATTTGCCACAAAATTGTCACCTATGGCACACAACTGTTTGCTTGTGTTTGTTCTCTTCTTGCATAGTGCTGGTGGGGTCTTACCCCATACATGGCTGTGATGTTGAGTCTATCACCACCAATAACCTCATGACTTGATGACTGATGGTAAGCCTTAGTTGCTGGTCACTATCCTATGAACTGACTTTGGTTTTAAAGTCAGACACTGCTGTCAGTAAAAGCTTAAATAAAATTAAAAATCTCTATACCAGGATGGTTGGCAGAGGACTATGCCACTAAATCTGGGAGTTTGGGGAAAATGTCAGGTTGAGGAAACTTGTTTCCATGGACATCAGTGTTTACACTCTACCTTAGTAAGGAAGCTAGCCAACAGGATATTTCCGCTAGGCAAAAAAATGCTAGGGTTATTTGAAAGCAGACACAGACATGTATCATGCTGTTTCTAGTTATTCTGGTGTAAGTCAGCATCTCACTATGATTCAGGAGGTAACGTGTGCCTTTCAGAAGGCATTTTTGTCATGCTAACGGCAGATGGTGCACCTACAGAAGGTTATAACAAATTTTATTGACATGGGTTTCTTTATCCATGTCAAAACAATCAATTCAATGTATATGATGTATGCTTTTGTTCTCTGGCCACTCCTGTTTCTGTAAACACAGGGAAAAGTACTTCTTCATTGTATTTTAGACTGAGTCAGTGCATCACAGTGAATGCTTTACCACCATCTCTGTATGTTGCATTGTTGCTAAGTACAGCACCTAGGTAGAGAGCTTTTTGTAGTCAACACCAAGAAGCCAGCACCTCCCTGCTGCTGAGTCCCTCACCACCACTATTGTTATACTTGCTAATGGATTCAAGTTTATCTGTTGCACTTTAAAGACAGATAATTTCACTGACTTTACTTTCAGTACTCTCCCAGGAGAACTGCAGTGGAACAACCAAGGACTTAGTAGTCTGGGGCACAGAAACAGAAGCACCGTTTGGAGGTTAGGGGAGGGGAGGGTACATCTTTGTTCAGTTTTTCTTGCTGAAGAAAGTAGTCATGGATTTGTGTGCCAAATACTTCTGAAAAATTGTGAAAAATAACTTCTGACAAAAAAAGTGACTCTTAGATCATCTAAGTAGTGAAGTGTGAGACTAAGAAATACATGATCTAGCCTGCAGAATAAAACAATATGTAATTCAAATGACTCATCTCAGAAATAGACATTTAGCTTGAATATCAGACTAATGCAAGTACTCTACAAACGAGTCTGTAGTGTAGTAGAAAATATTCCTTTAATTCATACTGATAATGAAATACTAGGGAAAAGTATTTTTTCTAAGGAATGCATATATTAAGAAAAGTAACTGCACAAATTCTTCATTAGAAGTAATACTCCCAACTTTTTTTTAAATTCCATTTTGAAAAGAGGAGAACTGGGGGAAACTGCTCTTGAAGTTGATTGTAGTAACAGTAACTGCAACAACTAGTTTCTCCCTTTTTTAACCTTTTCTGTTTATGATTAAGGTAGTTTAAATTTAGGGTATAGCATCTGTTTTCTTTTCTTTACAATTGAAATTACACAATTGAGTCTCCATGGACTTGATGTTTATATAGCCTTTGACAATTTTAAAATCTATGTAACATACATATTATTTGGTTTTAGGCATAGTATTTTAGCAAAGATTACACAAAGGTTATGCTGAATGGGGAGGAAGATCCTAGGAAAGTGGTAAAGCTATTACAGATAATTCTAAATGTCAAACAGTAGGATTTAACTAGGTGACAAATAAGACATTAAACAGGCCATAGCCTTTGCAGAGAACTTGAAGTTACTTTGTAATAGAAGGAAGATTGCAGACATGAATTGAGTTCAAAGGCTTCTAATGGAAGCAGGGTGGGGGAAACTCCTGAGGCAATAAAATTCTGTGTGGTATCTGATTTAACCCTTGAAAGGCAAAAGATCTGTACAAACTAAACAAAATAATTTAAAGAATTCTACCAAAACCACAATAAATAAAACCTACAGAAAGCCCCAGATACACATATGAAATTGGCCATTTGGCTTCTCTTTTAGGATAGCTTACCAGCCCCATTGACTAAAATATTTATGTAACTGTTGATTTAAAGAATCGGTCAGCAATATGCAAGCGAGCAGAGGTTATCTTTATTCGGCAGCACTGGGTGCATGGGGCATCGCTCCACCAAAGTCATGCACACCAAGGGGACTTTTCAGTCCCCCGTTTATACAAGCTGCTCATACCTATTCATTAACTTTCCAGGAAATTGTTTACATATTCATTACAATTCTGAGAATTCATTTACATACCTCGTGCCTGCGCAATGTCCTTGAGGAGTTATCTCTATGCAGACTCTATTCCTTAGCAGCCATGTTTAAAGCCTCCACCTTCGCCATGTTGCATGTACAACAGGAATCTAAGACCAAATGTCCCTTCTAAAGATAACCAACCCAAGGACTTAGCAGTCTGTGCATCCGTCATGTTGACAATAAGGGTCCTTGGACATTTCCTGACTTTTAACTAAACATAGGTGCATCATCCTTTAGATAAGTGGTACAGCATTCACTATTCATTATCTTTCCACAATGAACAGTCTTAATAAACTGAGTACAAACATACAAACCCCCAAACCTGCAACTTGAAACAACAATCTTCAAAAGAGGGGGCTGCATGCCATTTGGATCAGAACAAACAAGAAAAAACAGATTTCTGGAACAGCAATATACCAACTACCTACTGCAATTGAATGTGAAGTTCTATTTAATTTAGTGTACAGTTTCTGCAGAAAATGTGGAGACTGGTAACAAGTGGTTCTCCTCAGCAGTCCCTACTGCATCCAGTGCTGTTCAACATCTTTGTTGGTGACATGAACACTGGGATTGCGGGCACTCTCAGCAAGTTTGCCAAAGACACCAAGCTGTGTGGTGTGGTCAGCATGCTGGAGGGAAAGGTTGCCGTCCAGAGGCACCTTGACAGGCTTCACAGTTCCACTCATGCAAACCTCATGAAATCCAACAAGGCTAAGTGCAAGGTTCTGCATGTGCGTTGGGGCAATCCCAAGCACAAGTACAGGCTGAACAGAAAATGGATTGAGAGCAGCCCTGAGGAGAAGGACTTGCGGGTGCTGGTGGATGAAAAGCTCAGCATGGCCCAACAATGTGTGCTTGCAGTCCAGAAACCTAACGGAATCCTTGGCTGCATCAGAAGTGTGACCAGCAGGTTGAGGGAGGTGATTCTCTCCCTCTGCAATGTTTCCATGATACCCCACCTGCAGCATTGCATTCAGTTCTGGGGTCCCCCAACAAAAGAAGGACATTGTTGGAGCAAGTCCAGAGGAGGGTCACAAAGGTGATCAGAGGGATGGAACACCTCTTCTATGAGGACAGGCTAAGGCAGCTGGTGTGGATCAGCCTGGAGAAGAGAAGATTGCAGTGAGACCTTATTGGAGCCTTCCAGTACCTAAAGAGGGCCTGCAAGAAAGCTGGAGAGGGACTTTACAAGGATATGGAGTGATAGGACAAGGGGTAATGGCTTTAAACTGAAAGAGGGTAGATTTAGATTAGATATAAGGAAGATGAGTGTGGTGAGGCACTGGAACAGGTTGCCCAGAGAAGCTGTGGATGCTTTATCTTTGGAAGTGTTCCAGGCCAGGCTGGATGGGGCTTTGAGCAACCTGGTCTAATGGAAAGTGTTTCTGCCCATGGCAGGGGGGTTGGAACTAGATGTTCTTTAAGAATCTTTAAAGTCCCTTGCATCCCAAAGCATTCTATGATCCTATGATTCTATGAATTTGAAAATAATTAGTATGAAAACAGCTGCACTGGGCTCAAAATTATGTAGCCAGAATGACTTTTGCTGTGTTTTCCACCCAGAAAACACACAACTATAAAATTGCATGTTTCAGGAGCCTTTAACGTTGGACTTTTAGTACTGATGCTTCCAGGCTAAAAAAAAAAATATCTTTTTCATCCCTTATTCCTAGATGGACAAGAATGTCATACAACTCCCAGTAGCTTAAAGGCAAATATTGCTTACTACGAGCCGCAAATCAGCTAATTCTGCTGCTGAATTCTGTATGTGAAGGAATGGCATACAGAAGACATACTTGAATTACAGTTAATAAAACTGTCATTTTGTTGAAAGGAAAGAAAATTACATCAGAAGGTAAAAAGAAAAAAAAAAAACCAAAAAGAAGTGGTTTAAAGTCTTTGGGAGAACAACAACTTCCAAGTTGTTTCCATGTGGAGATAAACTTTAAAAAATGGGAAAAAAGCTAGAATTAAGTGAAGTTTTATTTGCTTTCTTTTGAAGCATCCCAAATGAGATTAATTAGCAATTGGAACATGGGTGAGGAAGGAAAAGCATCCAAGTAAACCAATAATCCACTGGGCTTTGCAAATTGTCACTTAGATGTTATTACACAGTATCACAGCTGATTGAGATTGAGGCTGGAAGGGATCTGTGGAGATCCACTAGTCCAACCCCTCTACTTGCAGTAGGGGCAGCTGGAGCAGGTTGCTCAAGGCTGTCTCCATTCAGGCTTTGGATCTCTCCAAGGGTGGAGATATTACTGAATATTTCAACAGATGCGCACTTACATAACAGACCTCCCCTTGAGGCATACAAACAGTAGGTACTTGCTCTTCTATTTATCTTACCTGATTCAAGAGCCTGTTAGGCTGACATTATAAATCCTTTTTCACCTACATCTTTTCATGCACAGCATGCTGCATCACAGGGACTCTTGTTATTGAATACCTGGTTTCCAGCTGAGCAGACAGCTGCCACTCTTTGACATCCATAATAGCTTTGTTAATCTTCACTTAAGAAAATTTTGATGGCAGGAAATTGTTTCCTGTTATTGGCAACAAGCTTTCAAAATAGTTATTCCAAAGAAATCCTGATACGTTGCAAGCATACTGAGGGCTTATACAAGCTTGCTTTGCGATGGAGTGGAGTGGGCAAAGTAGTGTAGCTAAATTAGAAGTTCCACTTGGCAGCATCATGGATGGAACAATTGAATGAAACAGTAAAGTGATCGAGGGAGCTCCCAGTATCTTTTGTGACACCTTTGCTAAAAGGCTGCAGAGCAACCTCCCCATGTAGGTGCGCTCAGATAATCTATGCCAGAGATAATGTATCCACGGGACACTGACTGATACTTCAGATAAAATTTTCTCCTTTTGGAAAATTAAAGTGTGAAATATTTTCTCTCAGTAGCCACAGGAAACCCAAGACCTTTAATTGTTCCTCTTCATCCTGACCACCTCCTCTTTGCTTGGAGTCAGAAGATTTGTGATGTATGTACATACCTTGTCTCCTGGGCTGCAAGGGCAAAATGAACATGTCACATCCTTTCAAATGAAGTACGTATCATCCACACAAGGGATTGCTCATCTGGCTCACATGGAGAATACAAGATTATGATCTTTGCTCCCATCTGTTTCTCCTGCATGTTTTCTGTAGGGTAGTGTGTTGTTGTCAGTAATCTTCCACTCCAACAAGTGTAAGGATGATGAGTTCTCCCATCTTCCCCACTGAGTACTTTCAGGTTAAAACCTAAACTAATTCTATTATATTTAAGCCAGAATAGGAAAACAAAACCAAAAATCCAGGATGGCAAGATATCTCCCACAAAAAATAAGCGGCAGTAAGAGTCAACATGTTAACTTTTTACAGAAAAAGGTAATTTTAGATAAAGCTCTTCATCTTCTTTCTTAATATTAGACCTTAATAACCTGTAGTAATAAAAATAATTTTGTTTTGACACTTTGGAAACAATTATTCAGCGGTAATTAGTTGATATTTGTTTCCTTCCTATATTTTCCTTTTTTGGTTATTGAAGATTCCTTATTTCATAACAACTTTTGGAAAAGCACAGGGAAAAAGGAAAGTTTGGAAAAATCCACAACTTCAAATAAATACAGTATGTTAAATTTTAGACTATCCTGCTATCATACATATTTGTCCAGAGGTAATGGAATTCTCTTTTAAGGAACAGAAAGAGTTTTTAAAAATGTGTGTTCAGTTTTGTGTGGTGTCCTGGTTTCAGCTGGGATAGAGTTAATTTTCTTCTTAGTAGTTAGTACAGTGCTGTGTTTTGGCTACAATGTGAGAACAATGTTGATGGGACACTGATGTTTTTAGTTGTTGCAGGATCATATTTATACTAAATCAAGGACTTTTCAGTTCCTTGGGCCCTGCCAGTGAGAGGGCTGGAGGGGCATGGGACATTGGGAGGGGACACAGCCAGGACAGGTGACCCAAGCTAGCCAAATATTCCATACCATATCATGCCATGCTGAGTATATAAACTGGGGGAGGAAGAAGGAAGGTGGGGACATTTGGCATTATGGTGTTTGTCTTCCTGAGTAACCGTTACTCTTGATGGAGCCCGGCTTTCCTGGGGATGGCTGAGCATCCTGCCCATGGGAAGTGGTGAATGAATTCCTTGTTTTGCTTTGCTTGTGTGCACAGCTTTTGCTTTACCCTTTTTCCCCACCTTTGCATTTTGCTATTATTATTATTGCTAGTATTATTGTTATTATTGCTGTTCTTACCTCTTTATTCTGTTTAAATTATTAAATTTTTCTTATCTCAACCTTTGACTTTTACATTACTTTTCCAATTCTCCTCTCCATCCCTCTGAGTGAGGGGGAGTGAGCAACTGGCTGCATCGTGCTTGGTTGCTGGCTGAGGTTAAACCACAACATGTGGAAAAGTTACGGAGTAGATATTTGTATAACAAACTATTTGCACCAGGTTGTAGCTGGATGCATAAAAGTTTTTGTAATTGTCTGCCAGTTTGTAAGGATGCAGGTGATTCTGAATATCTGAAGTCCTTTGCAAGTCTTGACATTCATTATTTAGGTGACCAAAATTGCACCAGCAATTTCCAGAAGAAAGTTTTACTAGTAATGGTTCTGAGTTGAGGGCCGTCTAACCGCCCTGCAAATACCTGTAAGTTACACATATACTATAAATTGGTCAAAGTAAACTGAGGTTAGTAATCTTTCCCATCCCTCACTCAAAGAGCCATGCAGTAAAGTATTCATTTAGCAAATAGGTCATCAGATTATTTTTAAGTATGAAGTACAGTAAATATCTCATGTCTAATTTGCAGTTATAGAATACCCATCCTGTTCTTTACACAAGTATGGATGGGCAAGAAAAATATCTCATTGTCCACACTGGACCTGATTCTTAGCTAAAAGAAACTAACTGTCATCATTTGCCAATCTGCAAACTTCCAAACCCAAAACCTGCAAACCAGGAACAGAGTCTCTGTACCCTATGTAAAACAGATGTACCACAGATCTTTAAACCTCAGTATTTTCCAAGGGATTTTGCACATCTCTTTGCAAAAGAAGCAACTACCATGAGACAAGTGATAGAAGATGACTACATGAGTATCAGGTGATGACAAAGGTAAAGTCACCACAGATATGTAGTCGTTCTGAGATGTTCTTTTAATTTACCAAAACTTAAAACGTTGAAGACAGTGAGTGCTGTAGTATCCACCTCAGCAGAAGAAAATTCTAAGACTAAGAAAGGATGAGTAGAGCTTGAAAAGAAAGTCAAAGTATGCCAGATTGCACAAAGAAGAGGATCTAGGCAGACCTCAACTATAAACGTCGATGTTAAAAAGAAAAAAAAAAAAATTGCATCATTTCATGCAAATAATAATAATAAGAAAAGAATAATTTCCCCATTCTCAGAGCTCAAAGATAAACTTAGTCAGAAGAAAAAGTCAGCTCACAGATCATAGGTCTTGGATTCTTTTCAGTCTTGTTTTAATTACTTGGAAACACTGAAACATCTAGTCCCAAGCAAGTTCAGCTTTTCATTTCTATATGATTTTTATCCGAGGACTGCAAAGTTAAATCCTGCTAACTGCTCTTAGATTTCTGTACTTACATTCTAACTCTGGAGCTGACTTTCTCATACTGTATGGAAAGTTGTAGAACACCAGGTTTTAGTTATGAAATATTTTATATAAATGTTTCCCTTCTGTATTTATTAGAGCAGCATCATGTGTCATATTTAATGTTTATTTTATACTTATTAACATTTAGATTTGCTGTCCCAAAACCATTTTAATGATAAATTGAGTGATCTTATTAATTTCAATAGTGTTGTCATAATTGTAGAATGGTAATTTATTTACCTTAGCAATAGATATAGTCATGGATGAAAAGATTATTCTTCAGTTTAGAAAAACAATAATGCTGCTTAAGTTTTGGGACAGGTGAAGGCTACAACAAGCACACTGTGTAAGAATAAAACAGCACATCTGAGAAAGCAAAAAATGTCTAAAACCATTGTATCTTCAGATGTAAAAGTTCATCATAGCAAAAATTCAGATAAAGTAGATCAGGATTTTTGCATAAACTGGTTGTTTTGCATTGTGCCAAAAAGAAAAAGAATCAAAATAGAACCCCAGAGATAAAGCCCCATTGAAATAGACCAGAACATTTTCAATATTCACAGGATAGACCGTCCTATAAAAAGGAAGCTTCTCAGGACTCGGAATGCATAATGACACCCTACTGTCATTAACCTTTTTCAGCAATTATTAAATTCCCCCAACCTTCACCAAACTGTGTCAGACAGCCCCTACTTATTTCGGGGTAGGTACCTGATAGTGAAATGTGTGTGTACAAGAGCTCATAGCACTGAAACATAGAGAAAAGAGGTTAAGAAAAAAATCATTGTAATGGTGGTAAATCTTCAAATTATACAGGTGTATTACTGGTGTTTAATACATGGGTAACTGGTTTATATAGAAATGTTCAGTTCATCCATCCCTGAAACTGGACAGAAAAATCCTCCATTTCCATCTATACAATTTTGCTAAGGAGCAGGAGTTTGTTAAACCTGAATTTTTAGTTAACCCAGTCACACAGCAATCTGAAACCAGTGATATCTGGGTTCCAACTGTCTGGCAAATCTAGGGCTATTCATGTACTGTCTTTAGCGAGAAAGACTTTTTTCTGATCATGAAAGTGTGACTAAAACCTGTGGACTGAAAACATTTACACTTGTAACTCCTGCTTTCATTATACCTGTTATGAAATGTTTAGGAATCAACTGTATGTATAAAAACAATTACAAGGAACACACAGGGAGCTAAAAGTCTGCAGGTTTTGGCTAAAGAATCAGGCCCTCAGAAGACCACTGGGTTTACAACAGTAGCTAAACAAATCCTGAAGCAAACATGTCTGTGGTACAAAGTAGAAAGGATTGGGAGAAAAGGTAGTGGAAAGAATGAACAAAAATGTAAAAGCTAAATAATGAGATACATTCAAATACACAGATTTTTTCCTCTCAAGAAAACTAAATATGGTTCAAATATTCATTTTAAAATCAGCATTCTCTTGAACATCTATACAAATGACCCAAATTGCTTTTGCATGGGAAAACACCTATTACTTACAGTAATTAACATTTGTGCTGTTGGCCTGCTGTTTTGTATACCAGTTTTAATAAAAAATCCATTTTCCATGGATAGAAGCCCTGAAAACAATGATTTACCATGGAAATATTGACACAATGCAAAACACAATAGAACCAGTTGTGCTTTTAGACATAAATGATTCATACTGCAATGAGTCACTGCTCTACATAGGGGACTTGGTTTCCTGGCTCCATCAGTGCTCAGTTTATATCCTAAAACTTTATACTTGAATGTTTGCCATAATATTAACTTGCATATCTACAATTATTAATAAAGACTACCAAATTATCTACAGAACTACACAATTTTTTCTGTGTCACAGATGCAGATAGCAATGCCATACTTCATCAAAAGCCTCTCATTCTTGTACTTTTGGTATACTCATACACAGGTCAGTATGCCATGTGGTTAACCCCAAGTTCCCTCAAGGAAAACTCTTCTTTATAGTCAATATATCTAAAAAGCTGTAATTACTTGGCCTTAATTCTCTTGGATTATTTTAGTTGTATTCTCTTGTGCTTATTTGTTATTTCTTATGGTTTATTGAGAGCTGGTTTTTTGCCTGATGTTATACAGTCATGAAGAAATAGACTGAACAATACACATCTTTATTTCTAATGTTCCTTTTCTTTGTGCAATAGGGTATTGCTATTTTGAGGTTTCACACAGACACTTGTAACTCCAACTGAGCTGGGAATTTATAGAGAATTTTCCCTGTATTTCAAGTAGACAAATAGCTTGCACTTTCACAGGCTGAAAAACATATAACCAAAATACAAAGTATTGTAACTCCATAATCCCATGTTGTCCTGCTGTTAAAGACAGACAGCTTGTAACAGAACCCCGCTTACAATTTAGAGGCATTTGAAAATATAGATTCACATTTTGAGGCCCATTTCTAGCCAGTTACCCAAATCCTTCCTGATTTTAAGCAAAAAGTCAACATAATTAAAAGGAGGGACCTGTCCAAGTAATTTTTGATGTAAAATGATTTCTAGTATCTTATAAAACTTGATGCTGAACAGCTAGTGCTTTATATGTTCAAAACAAACACCTATTTGCTGGTTGATGTAGTACTACCTTGCTTCAGGGCTTTCTACAGCAAAAAGTTCAACAGCAAGAAGACAGCATTTCTTCAAGCTAATAACTGGGCATCTTGCTGGGTAAGGAAAACCACAGTGCAAACACATGATGGAAATACAGCCATGCCTCTCTAAATAATATAAAGCATGGCAGTCATAGCTGTTCAGTTGTCCCTGTTCAGCATTACAACAGTAGGAAAAAGCTGATGAGGAGAAATGTTGCCACGTGGTGAATTATCTGTTCCTTGAAATCCTGAAATAAATGAATTATACTTTTCTTAGCATTTAGACTTTTCCTTAAGAAAGAAAAAAAAAAAAAGAAGGAAAAAAAAAATATTAGACACAGCCAAATGCGTCAGGCAGATGTGGCTGGAGAACCTTCCTGAGGTGCCAGCTGGATTTGTACTAGCATTCTTGGAGAGACTGAAGACACGAATGGCTGCTTTGAATTTAATGTATGTTATTTCCTGCTTGCTGGCGTTACTTACGGGACATTTGCTGTCCACTCTGCTGTGCCCTCCAAATGCTTTTTTTTTCCCCTTCTTCCTTTCAATTTTTAATTAATTTTAAATACCGACTTTTCGTAAAACAAAACAAAAAACATTAAATTGTTGCCTTAAACTTTTGGCTCCAATCACTTCATTCTTAACCAAAGACAGACAGCGATTCACGGTAAAGAGTAAAGGCAAATGGTTAACACATTTTAAGATAGATTTTTGGCAATGAAAGGAATTTGTGAAATAGTTTCTAACACAGAGCTGCTTACTAGAACTACTAGTATGTTTCTGTGACACCATTGCCCTTGCAAAGCTTATTTGCAACTCACATTGTGATTATGTAATATGAGCCCTTCTGATGACAAACAACATAGTTTATCCAAAAATCTTATTTATAAAAACAGAATCAGTAAGCTTCACAGTAAAATTGGTGGGCTTGACTCTAATCTTAGTGGTCAAATACTCTGCTCCACCATCTACGATTGAAATATGGACTATGTACATCAGATTATTAAGGTTCCAGGATACTTGCATTAATATGCAAGTACGCATATATATCTACACATACACACATGCTCACACATGTTTTGGACATGTGTGTCTGTTCCTCTAACTTTTAGATATTGCTTTCTAACATGTATTGTTAGAAACATAGTTTTGAGAATTATTATTTGGATGCTAGCAAGTGACTGTTGAACCCTGTTTTGTTTCATCATTTAAGCAGTTCTGTGACAAGAGACAAATAAAGCTATAGAGGTTTTGTTCTTGATTATTTATATTTAATTTTAATATTTATTTTCTAGAATGGTTGAATCCCAGTGCCCTGCAGTCCTACACAGCCATATCCTTGTTCCTGCATAAGCCTGCCCACAGCCTGTCAGGTCCCTATCTATCTTTTCTTGGCCTGACAGCCCAGCAAGAAACAGCACACACTGTGGCTTGGTGAAGACCACAGCCCTGGCGACTGACCGGCAGCTTTCTGCGAGCTGCCTGCCTGCCTGGTTGCTGTTTCTTAGCTGCTGGGTGAGCCTAAACAGAACAACTCAACTTTGATGGATCAAACAAACAGCTCTGGAGCCTGAATGAGGCCCCTGGGCAATATTTTGTGCAGGCCAGTTGAAAGAGCTTAATATCTTTGAAAACTCGATGTCTTTGTCAAATTTTGTTGAAACCATCCAAGGGACTCCAGGGTACTAGTGAGACAGACACAGACACACAGACAGCATGAATGCCTAAGCCTTGTTTCCTCAGGAAACCAGGCTAAAAATGCGCCTAGAGGTATTTTTAACATCCCAAACTGTTAAGCAGTCCTCAAGATGAGGAAAAGAAATACCGACACTGCATATTGTTTGGAGGAAGATTTCAATGCACAGAATGACAAGAAAAGTAACAATCTATTCAATGCTATCTAAACCAAGGATTTTGGGTGGAAAAGGACTTTCCACAAATCAGACCTGAATGAAATCAACATCAATAACTACAATAATTTGAAATTGCTATTAATTATAAATGTTTATAAAGCAGTTCATAGCAGTTTTTCTTCAGATCTGCTCAGAATGTCATCCCATAAATTCTCTGTCACATGTGTTTTCATTGTCACATGTGTTTTCATTCTGTTCCAGAAATATTTAGATGCCTCCCATTTCTGCAGAAGTATCTGTACAGTACTCGATCTGTAGTTTGTCTGATATTTTGTAGGTTTAGCTCATGACTTCCAGATCACACGCTGTTTTTAATTGAAGAGAAAGCTAACTTATCTTGAATATGAAATAAAAATTAGCAAGCATAAAAAATATTCTGTGTTGTATGAGTGGCTATCTAGACACACTAACTCAAGAAGTGTTAGTGCAAATATGCACCTGTTATCAAAGCATGACTGAAAACTGTTAAAAGATGGGGAGGGGGTAGAGTTTAAGTATATACTGAAGATACTGCCTTATAGCTTCAAAACTTTAAAAATGTGAACAGTCCCTCTGACGTCAATGAAATAATCTATAGATTTAAATTAACAGACTTGCTAAAGGAATAGAATTGAGGCCTATTTGACCAGCCTTACCATTCCTGCCATGAACTAGTGACTAGATTGCTCCTTCTGGAATTGAAGTATAAGGTGTAGAAATCAGTCAGTCTGCTTTACCACTGGAAAAGAATTTATTCTCTTCCATTCTATGCTTGCATTTCAGTCGGCACAAATGACTTTTCTTTCTACAAGCTGATAATTCAGAATAAGATCCAAGCAGTGCTACAACAACTGATTGCAGAAGAGGAGTAAATTCGTAGGTCCTGCCCTTTCCACAAGGCCTCAACTTCCGTAGGGGCCAGCCTTGAGTGAGTCCTGCACCATGATCCTGCAAGCTTGTAAGGACCCCAAAGGCAAAAAGATGGGTCTGTGCGCTAATGTAGAGATAGCGTGAAATCGCTCCCGTGCCTGCCTGCTTTGTCGTCAAGATGCTTCCTGATACTTTTTGGTTGAGGCTAGCCTGTGCTTTCCCAAACATAATTTGGGGGATAGAAAATCCAGGAACTGTTCAGATTAGGAAGACTCCAGTGTGACTGTCCTGTTTTGGGACATCTAGCTGCAGATGGGAAAAGGGAAGTTTAGATGTGTGAACTCAACCCAGCCTTTGCTGCTTGGTTCTGGAGCCAGAATACGGGCCCTGGTTTATTTTATTTAACAATACAGACAAAGCCTCAGTGTCTATACTTGGGCACTTGATAGCATATGATAGTGCTCAAGCTTGCTGTGGACAAGCTGGCATAACAAAAACCAGTTTTTCTTCAGAGAGAGACAATTTCAAATACAAAGACAATAAGGACATGTAGAAATATAATCACATAGCTCAGAAGAATTTGCTGGAGCAATAAGAACTTGCAGAACAACCCAGCAATTCCCCTGGGCCCCATAAACATCCTGCCCTGGTCCACAGGCTCCATGGATAGACCACAACAGCAAGTGCGTTGTAGGACTGAATCTGTAGATTCAGCCTGCAGGGTAAAAACTGGCCAAATTATTTTGGAGCTAGTAGCTGTTCTTTGGCGACTTCACAACTCTGCTTGAGCAAAGCAGACAGCAATTCACTCAAATTTGCAGTGAAATCTGTATTACTCTGTATTTCAAAGAAAGGGGGCAGAAGTCTTTGGAAATTCTGTCCCATTGCAAGTAGCCTGTAAAGAAATGAAGGGAAAATTTTCTTTCTTTTATCATGTTACAGTATTTACATTTGATGAGAAGATTCACTTTCATGAGTCATTTCATTTAACTTTGAAATGTATTTATTTGGATATATGTTCTTTGATACGAATTCTCATGCATATGCAGAAGAATGCATAAGCAAAGAGATGAAAATACCTTAAATTATGTAGTTACCTGGTTTATTAGGATATAGAATCATGGATTTCTCTGAGACTCCACTGTGCCTTTTGTGGATACAATGAGGTACATTAAAGCTATCACGTGTGTATTTTTTATCTGTTACTTTATATTAGATCTCCATAGTCTAATTCCCATGTGGTTTTAGCATACACACTGCCTCTAGATTACCGGGAGACCAGATTCAGAATGCAATGTTTCAGCAGTTCTTTTACATTCATTCTGTATGCCAAAACAAAACACTTTGAAATTTTGTTTTTGGTTTTTTCCATATGCCAATTTTCACACAGCTCATATCACAATCATTTGTAAATACATATGTGCAAAAATATGCTATTAAAAGGAATTCAGAAAACTTTGGCAAACAACTCTTCCCTGCTGTGAGCAACTGATTTATATTTGTTGCTACACATTTTGAAAATTAGGAGTAGAAGCAAAGAATAAGAAATAATTATTTTCAGACAGAAGTATCTATCAACTTCCTACTGTGATTTTTGTCTTGTATGAAGCACTGATGAAACTCTGTATTGCATTTGGCAGCATAAATAGACCACAACTAATGTTTAAATTCATAACTTTAAAATGTTTAAACTATATGTTAATATTCAGTGTCCAAGGTCCATATGTCTTGTTTATTTGTTATTGCACTTTGAATAACTGAAATTAAAAAGAAATATGGAAATTTCTTAACATGGTAGTTACACCTTCAGAAAACATGCTTGTGATTACTGGTCATTTGAAATAGCAGCCTGCCTATCTACTGAATCAAATAGCTTGCATACTCAGTACTTCCCAAGCAATAGTATTCAGACCTTTCTTACACACAAAACAAAAATAAATTCAAGCAACCTTACAGCACCGTTTTCTGTCCTTTTTTTTCAGCCTAAGAAAATAAGCAACATTCTATAGCTGCTCATGGGCATCTGCCACTTCTTGTTTCATTCCCTTCTTGCTATGGCCATTATCTCTTTCTCACCTGTTTGCTCAGCAATGCAGTGCAGCTGGGGCAGAGTGCACCAATAAATTGAACTGGGCCCCTATGCTCCGCTTCAGGCACCTGGAGTTGTTTCTATGCTAAGATCCTGGTGTACAGGATATGCAACAGGGAGACAGGGGCTAGCTGAAGGTAGGGCACATCTGCTTGAGTTCCCCACCCTGTGCTAGTATTGTCAGAGACAGCAGCTGCCTTACCTCTCTGGAAAGGTGCATGACATTTCACGTTCTTATGCTTTTAAAATGGGTTTGGATCTTTAGACGGAAAAAACTATTAAATTTAATTTCAAGGTAAACTAAGGTATTTTTGTTCTAAAACGCAGAAAATCTGCAAGCTTTAGCTAAATTTAGCATTACTAATAAATGCTTTTAAAATACACTTTAAAACCAAGCTCTTTAATATTAATTCTTTCTTCATTTAAACACCAAAATCTGGGGTAACAAAGGTTATTTGTGGTTCTGCATTTTGTTGTTTGTTTCTTTCCAATGCTATGCAATGTGCACCACTGAATCAGAAACTGAAGCAGCAGTGTGCCTCTGAAGTTCCTGTTATTTTGGGTACAGTATCTTTGATAGCAAAATCTTTTTGTTGTTGTTGTTTTTTTAGCATCATCCTATTACATTCAAGGAAGGTTTTCTACATCTGATGAAGCTCTTTTGCAGATCTGTTAAAAGACTGATATAAAAATCCCTGTTTGCATTGATAAATAGTTTGAGATTAATTAGACACATCATGAAAAAAATAGTGAAAATAGCTTATTGGCTTTTTTGTCTGTCCAGTTTGTGACCCTATCAATAGGCACATAGAATAATAAAGTAGGATCATTTTTCAGCATTACATTTCAGTAGTACAAAATTTGAAAAAGCATATGCTTTTATGTTACTAAGAACGTTATTATGGATGTGGAATCAAGCATGTACGGGACTTGAACTTTCCAGAGCACACATATATCTGACAATATAGCTGGAGACCTCTTGGTTGTAAAGCCAAAATATAATATATAAACACGCATAATGTGAGATACCTCATTTCAGAACACAACACAAGTCCCTTATCCTTCAAGAAGAAACCAGAATAATAATATCAAAACTTCTACAGTTCATCAGAGTCTCAAGGAGAACTAAAACTGAATAACAATTAAAAAAAAAATCAGCAAAAGGAGGACAGAACTTGAGCGTATTTACTCTGGTTCATTGCTGATCTTTCACTCATGAGTACAAAACAGCATGAGTGAGAAGTTTGTAAGACTAAAGACTTCAAGACAGGGACATAAAAGAACTTGAATACTAAGGAATGCTATTAGCACAAGATGATAAACATGAATGATCTATCTTTACACTAAAACTCTTATGTAAACCTGATTAATCATTGTCATGAATGTTATGTACATATTTTTAAAACAGTATTTGCTTTACCCAGTAAAATATAGGATTTTTGTATTCTTTGAAGAACAGTTTTACTCTAAATATATGTTCTTCAAGGATGTTTAGAGCCACCTGTTACAACACACTCTAAGACAATGTTACAAAAATGTATACTAAAAATTCCAGATTAAATGGTGTTCAAAGAAGAAACTGATTGTTTGTTCATTGCCTTCTTGAATTGAAGGAATACTGAATACATGTAAAAATCTGAAAAACGTGGAGTATGAAAATACAAGGTATGTGTACTGCTAAATAGGATCTGTAAATGTTAATCCAAGTTATGTATTCCTATGTGCTTTACATCGTTATAATCACATAGCTGGAATAAAAGTCACTCTGGTACAGAAGTCATGCTTGTCCTCACACAAACTTTGTGTCTCAAGTAGAAAAGTAGATTATTTCTTAAAAAAAAGAATAGCAATCTGAGGAAAAGGCTAGCTAAGTTTCTCAGACTTTAAAGCTGGAAGAGAAATTAAGGTTGAACTGTTTGATGCTTTTTAAAAATTAATTTAACAAATCAAGTTTTTAATTCATATTCTTGAAAGTTGAAGGACATTAATATTTAGGTTGTGTGGATTTTGGCTGGGATAGAGTTAATTTTCTTCATAGTATCTGGAATGAGACTGTGTTTTTGATTTTTACTGAAATAACGTTGATAACACAGAGATGTTTTAGTCATTGCTGAACAGTGCTTACAGAGCCAGGGCCTTTTGCGCTTCTCACCCTACCCCACTGGTGAGCAGGCTGGGGGTACAGAAGGCATTGGGAGGGGACACAGCTGGGACAGCAGACTCCAGCTGACCAAAGGGATAGCCCATACCATATGATGTCATGCTCAGCATGTAGAGCTGGAGGAAGAAGGAGGAAGGGGGGGACATTCAGAGTGGTGGTGTTAGTCTTCCCAAGTCACTGTTACACATGCTGCAGCCCGGCTTTCCTGGCGATGGCTGAACCCCTGCCTGCCCATGGGAAGCAGTGAATGAATTCCTTGTTTTGATTTGCTTGTGTGTGTGGCTTTTGCTTTACCTATTAAAATGTCTTTATCTCAACAAGTTTTCTCACTTGTACTTTTATGATTCTCTCCCCCATCCGACTGCACGGGTAGTAGGTGAGTGGCTGTGTAGGACTTAGTTCCCAGTTGGGCTTAAACCATGACTAAGCTCTTTTTTCATCCTGCTATATAGAATACCATATCTATTATTTTATTCCCTAGATTTGCAGTAACAACGATAATTAGAACTAACCACGTCTTGGAGAACTAGCTGCTTTTAAGACAGTCTTGCTGTTGTATGTTATAGTATCCAAATGCTTATTACAAAATTACAACATTACCATGCTAATTCACTTCACTAGTAGTCAAACAAATGAGCCAAGTCATTTCAAAAGTTAAAATGGTGGCACAGATAGGAATTGTAGAAGTTGATGAGGAGTATCTCAGACAACAGTGTTAGACTGAAATGAATGTGCATCATTCCTTGGGGACATATCCCTTAGAGCAGTTTAAATATAAAAGTCACCTTTAAAACTCTTTCCAGGACTTAGAACTGAATTTGATAAAATCAAACAAGTCCAAATAGATGTAAAATGTTGCAAATTATTATAGCATATGAGTTTGGACCTGATAGAAGGAATGAACAAAGGTCAAGAAGATTGAGAAGATTATCTAGGATTCCACAGGAGAAAAACGTTTTTTTGGAGTTGCTTTAATTCTGTGAAAATGTTAACCTGTTTATACCAGAATTCTTAAAACAATTCATGTAAACTTGCACGTACTCGGTGTGAGGTTCTCAAGGAGGTGTAACTGTTATTTTTGTGCAACTGACCCCACCAGTTTCTGAGTCCCTTTGAAGAAAACAATCCTTATTTAATAACTAAATGAGAAATCTGCTCTTTTCTCCACTGAAATTATAGGTTACACTCAAATTAGTACCTTCAGATTACATGTTTTCTTCTGTCTGGAGAAAACAAAACCATGAAACATCTTGCTTGTGCCCCTGAGGCTAAATAAGAATGAAAAATTTTAATACAGCCTGACATTCCTAAATGCAAGGAGTTAAAAACAAATAAAATTGTAGTTCTATCTGCCTCCCAAACAAAACCCTGAAGTCTCTCTCATTTGCAAGTAACCTCTAAAAATTAGTGTTTACTTTGCATATACACACAAGCACATTCACAGACTCTTGCCAAAGAAATCTGGAAAATAAAATCAGTTGTTTCATTGTAATTTCCTATTATAGCTAGATAAGTCCTTCACCACATTATTATTTCTCCAGTTTTGAAAGGAACTAAGATCACACATAGTTACACCACTATACTAAATCTTTTCTGAAAGAAACATAAACATGTAAATTTTTTGTGAGTTTCAGACAGTTATAGTTCAAATCTGTATGGAACAACCAAGTATGAAATACAAATGAAGTTGTTTAGCCGTATAATCAATTGATCCCACTGCTTTGCTATACCATTCTAATAAATCATTGCAATAAAGCTAAAACTCTGAAACGGTGTTTGATAAAGGAGACAGATTTTTAGAAGTCCACAAAAAAATCAGAACTAAAAATGGATAAGAATCTGTCTTTAGCATTGCATATAAATATTCATATCTATATCTACAGATATATGATACCTAATATGAAAACATATCAGAAATATATATCTGTACACATTAGCTTGGTATTAGCAAATTGGACTATATTCTGTAAGATGTCAAGCTCTTTTTAAGGACAGAAATAGAGCCTTTGAAAAATCACAAGGCAGACTTTTGTTGACCTCTGCAAAGCCCATGGAGAGCAAATCTCCAGCTGCCACGTAACGAACAAAACAAAATTGCAATGATAAAGTGACATTAACAGCTGCATAGTGTTTGCAAAAGTTATTTGGTCTTTTAAGCCAAATTTTTGTGATTTTTATATAAAATTGTAATGTGTGTGAATAAACAACTGTTTAATAATAAACCCCTTTATTGTTATAAATGACAGAACACATATTTCATGATGATATGTCCTGGTGAAAAAAGAGTTTTATCACCATTTGTTTCAGCCACATGTTCTCATTCACAATATTGCTTACAGAACTAAAAAATATTTATTTTATGGATTAGAATGCTGGATTATAGCAGATACCATAGCATCACACGATAGTAGTGGGATGAACTCATTACACAAAGTATCAGATCCTCTTTACTAAATCTTCATTCAGCCCTAGAACTAAAGTCTTTTTGAAGTGCAATTTACTAAAGTTTTCTGATCACACTGCTACATTTCTCTGCTTTAGAAAAAGGGACAGACAGAGAGAAAGGAAGATATGCAGAGAAAGAAAGGAAGAAAAAGAAAAGGAATCACATGTATTCTTTCAATGTCCCATGGCTTTTTACTGTTTTAGTCTTCCTCAGCACCACACTTAATGACTATTTTGGGGGATGGAAGAACCCTTTATTTCGGCATTTCCCAGATGTACCTTTTCTAGGTACTGACCTCTTATTTCACTGAGATTTTTAGGTTATACTGGATTACAAACTTGCCAGACACCAGCTGAAGAACTGGAAGAAAATAGCGGACTTCTTTGTTAGCTCCTTTGCAGGACTTTGGCTATGCAAGGGAGTTCAGTGTTCACTTCTAAAATATTTTTGTTCCTACTTCTATGGAGGGAATACAACTTATCAAGGTGAGCTCTGCCAAAAAGAAAAGGAAAAAAGTAGGGGAGAAAAAAAAATCCCAATGACCTCAACTAACAAAATGTAAGATTAAAAAAAAAAATATCTTTATTCTCCTGTATACTCAAGACTTAATTGCCACATCCTGGAATAACTCAAGTTCTACAGTAATTTAACATTCAACAATCAAATTCAACCAATTGTTTTGAACTTGGCAAAAGACCTTCATTCCTTCTTTCCCCACCCTGCCCAAAAAAGGATGCAGAAACAAAACCAAGCCTCATGTTTTGCACTTTTTTATCACGTTCAAGACTTGCTTTGCAAAGACCAAACACATTGTCTGTAAATCCTAGAGATCAGAGAACTTCTCTGATCTGATAGAGAACCACAAAGGAACTATGCACAAATTAAAAGATAGATTTAATAGAAAGTAAGCAAAGGGAAGTCATGTCTAATAGAAATATATTCCTTTGAAATTTGCACAGACAAAAATTAAACTCAAGTCAATCTATGTCTAAATTACCAAACATTGGCTTGATGCTCTAGGTTGTACCTAAGGCCCTACATTTTTTTGCAAATTCAGTGTCACTATACCCTTTTGAGTTCTGAAGTACTGCACCTGCAGCTTCAATAGTGAAGAAACCAAGAGACTGATCAGAAAATCCTCTAAAGACTACGATTTTAGTGAAACTAGCTAAGGAGTGAAACTCTATGGAGTACAATAACTATGCAAACTCTGAGGCTGGAGGAACTCAAATTGTTTTCCCAATCTGTATCAAAACAATGCATATGACAATTCAAAATGAATTTATTAAACTTAATAAATTAAATTGAGTAAACTTGCTTTGTTAAAATTCTCAGCTTTGTCAGTTAATGCTAGAAAATGTCATTATGATGGATTGTTCACCTACTCTTCTACCAGTTCGAAAAAGATGAACTAATAGTACTGACATGCACAATATCACTTACACCTTTCACTGATTTGTGTCGTTCATTCTTTCATGGTCTAACCGTGAACTAGATTAACTACACATATGCAATACAAACATATTTTTTCAGTGCTATAATATATTTAAAATCTAAGACCATTGTGATAGAAAACATTCATGAAAAGGGTCTGAAGATATGACCTTAAATATAGTTAATACTTTATGATTAATTAATACATGGATTTGAAAAATTGCTTTGAAGTTATTTTTTTGGGTTTTACTCCCTATAGGGTTTCAAATCTAGGAATGAATTTTAGGAGACTGGGGAGAAGATATGGAGGGGTGCTGGTAAAATGAGCATTAGAAACATATATGGAGTTAAATTTTTAATTCAATCACAAATATTCACTAGTTAGTATTTTGGGAGAAACAAACAAATTCTGTAACATTAACCATAAGAATCATGTAAACTAGTAGCACTGCTATGTGTTCAAGATTTATCTTTTAATTTGTTGCAGATACAGAGCTTTCACTACATCTCCTTGAATCCTACCTACATGGCAGGCTGTTACCGCCATATGAAGTGGCAGGACCCACTTCCAGCTCTGGCTGCTGTCACTGTTCAAGGTTTCTCCTTAGACCCCTGCTCAGCCATCAGCCAGCTGAGAAAGTGCTCACTGGTACTGAAGATAGAACAAAATAATAATAAAAGTTAAAATAAATTAAAAAGGCATACCAATGCAAAGCCAGTAAAAATCATTAATAAATTCAAGACCTAAAAAGCCCAGCTATGAGACTGTCTTACATTAGATTAAATTGTCATTCCTTTTTAACAAGGATTTTTGTAATGAATTTTGAAAATCACCATGTACTTCAGAGAAATACGTTCTACACCGATTTAGTGATCTAATACTTGTGACTATTTGTACATTTGCACTGCAAGCAAGTAAAGAAATGGATAGGATGAATAATATATTTCTTGAAGTATGAGCTACCACTTATATATCTGAGTGTCAGTAAGTCCTCAGCATAGTGCCATCATAAGTGCATATGCACCATGCAAAAGTTATAAAATATATGCAATATATTGAAAATTAAATCCATATACATATTACACACACTTTCTTGCGATAATTATACTAAACCTCAAGAGTAAACAAGTTTTCAGCAATTATTTCATAGTTTCTTTCAAATATGTCTCATATAAAGCTAAAGACAGGCAAGGGGGGAGGAAAAGAAGGAGGGAGGAAGATAGAAAGGAATTTTGACCAAATCCCCTAAGTGCAAAGTATTACTCATTAGCAGTCTGTGACATGCTAAAAGCTTTACCCTGCAAAACAGGACTAACCCTACATCAATAAAACTGTCTGCATGAATTCTCACAGCTCGTTGATAAAAGGGAAGGAGGAGAGGAGCTGGAGAGCAGCTCAGCCTTTCTTCAGTTGTTTATACATCTAATGCAACAACTGGGGGGATCGATGCAGTATGTACCGTATGGGTACAGTATGTCAGATTGCTCTCTGCGCAAAAAGCACTGCATGCCTAACAGCTGGTTTTACTCTCATGTTGGCGTGCTTCATTGACGCCATTTCAGTGCCTCTTTCCCTCCCACTGAGCTGAATTTTGGGGACAGAAGATATGACCACAGCACTTTTGTGAGATAGTTAGTAAATGAATGTCTGGTTGTCAAATCACAGGCAGTCAAACTAGTTCTAAAGTTTATAGTGAAAGGAGAGTGGAGACAAAAAAACATTGCCTCATTATGTATGTATTTTGGTAATTATTATTTCATATTATTTTTGGAGGCTGATAACATCACTACTATCCCCCCCACTCACAGCCTTGGAAGTCAGGGACACTACAGAAAACAGCAGTATCTGAATCGCTTGTTCTCGCACACATGTGGATTTGAAAAGGTAGTGAAACAGATGTTATGAACGTGTAGTTAATTTCCTTCATATTTCACATGGTGTTCTGATAGTGTTTCACAATAGGACAGACATCAAAACTTCAATGCATTTCTCCAGATTTTTCCAGAAAAGCAAAGCAGGAAGAATGTGATATTTGGAGGATCTTAGCAAAGAGAGCAGTAAAGAGAATGAAACTCAAAGATTCACTGAAGAAAAATCATTGCAAGCAGTAATACCTTTAAACAATATTAACTGCAGATTTTTTTCTTTACTGAATAGGAAATGACATTGATTCACTTAATGACAAAGAACTTCCTGATAGCCTTAGACTTATCTGATGTCCTCTGCCAGGATGTACAGATGACCCCCATGTGAAAACACTCAGTATGTCTCTTCACTCAGTACAGAACATCTCTATGTTTTGCAAGCATGTAAGTGTACCCTGTCTAAAAGGGAGACTGAAAACTGGCCATACTAAAGCAGTCACAAGGTAAGGGCTTTGCCTTTTGGGGGCAGCCACGATGAACACTGCAAATGGGATCAAAGTACAGTAGAACGACCTGCTATCATATGGAAAAGAGAAAATGGTGCACCACTTAGAGCAGCTTCATTTGAAAGACAGCATATCTGTACAACTATGCGTGTTGGATGCAAGAAGCTCAAATCTGGACATAGCAAGTCAAGAACGAAATTTTGTGGAAGACTTTCTCCTGTGAAAGGCATCTGAGGTTTTCAGGATTACCAGTTGTATCCGTACTGGCCTAGGAGCCCACTTTCAGGCATTGGGCATCCTTTTTGAAATCTAGCTATGTCTGCAGGAAATTACAGTCCCCCAATGCAGACACCCTCAGGCAGCACATCCCTTTGTATCTGGTGGTAAAGATACTCATCTGGTATGCCTTATCCTGTATATTTTTCCATTGAAGTAAGTGGATTCAGGGCACATCTACCACTTATTTTACAGTAGCACAGCAGAGTTCAATTGAAGCAGGTTAAGTAGCTGTTGTATAAACAACTTAGATGGCAGCAAATGGTGCTCTCTGGTATGTATGCAGTGATGGACATAATTCCCTTTTTCACAGTAAGAGAACAAGAGAAGGTGGATGTGAACATATTGCTTTGTTGTTCTTTAAGGAGTAACAGTGGTTTAAAAGTCTTTACAGTAAAAATCCATTTAATGACAGCATGATTAATTAAAAATAAATAAATAAAATCAAGAAACCATCATCTCCCTGAGGTGTCTCTGGAATTTAAGTGGGCACAAGTTGCAAAACCAGGTTCTGTGATTCTACAGTGACATAAGGAGTAAAAGCTGGAAAGAGAAAAGCCTCAGTTTAATCATAAGCAGCTACAGAAACTCTGTGTCCCAGCTGTGATCTCAGGAGAGCCATTTTAACATAGGGGTGTTGCTAAATGTATGTGTCCCAAATAGCTGAGACCCATGGAGACCAGCTTTAGATAATGAGCAAAAGAAGGTCAACAATTGCTGCATACAAGGAAAAGTAGCACAGCCCTTCATGTATCTATCCCCATACCACTTATAAAACTTGAAGTGCATTGAACATAACATTTAACTTTGGCTGAACTTGATAAACAACTTGAACAGCGTAAGAAATGCTTAAGTAGCCTCTGCTGCATTCTGTGCTAACAAACTAATAATTTAAACATATTTAGGCAGCTTCAACTACAAGACATCCACAATATGTCCTTAACTATTCCGGTGCTAACTGTTACAGCTCAGCTCTAAAATATTGATGCAAGTTCCACTTGAGTCAGTGCTGTACATCTCTGGGTATCCATCTGCCTAGGTATTTGTGTTGATTTTTGGACCCAGATTTCTATTTTAGAACAGGCTTTTCTGTGAAAGAGGAACCATGAATAATACAGTAGTAAAATCACAAAATCTCAGAGTAGTTTGCTTTTGGCTAATCGCAAATCTTTATACATATATTGTTTAAAATATTAAAAGTCTATTTCACCTTGGTTTTCAGCTCTTCACTCATCCACATACAATTTTGCCTGGTCCTCCTTATATATTTGCATATGTTACCATGGGAAGTTCATTATCTTCTTCTTTAAGAGGAAAGAGAGGAAGGCAATAACTGAGAGCTTTCTGGAGAGATGGGAGACCATAGAAGGCAGCAGAGCCCTGTGCAGAGCTGTCTCCCAGAACAAAGGGGATCCACACACTACTCAAGTGCTTTCTCAGGAGATATTGCAACAGAGGTGTGCCTGCAATTTTTTCAGTCTAAATTTGTTCATATATTGCCTGTTCATCCATTTTTTACTTGCTAACATGTACCTAAGCCCATTCACAAAAGTACAGTTAGTTTCTGGGCTGAAACAAAAGATAATGATAAGCATGAGATGGTTGTTTCTAAAACAGTTTTTCAAATCTTTCTAACTTTTAATACTTCAGTTTCTTTCCAACAAGCAGATTAGGATAGGTAGTTTTAAGATAGTTTGTTTAACTTTATGTTAGAAAGCAGTGGAAGAGGACGTAAGTGTACACAGAATCTCATTTAACCTGAGTGTCTGTCAGGTGACCCCTGCACCAACCGTGAGCAGGCAGCCTGCAGCTGCAGTCAGTGCCCAGACTCTGTTTGCTACAGCTGATTAAAGTGGGTGACCTCGATTTTTTCCCCCCAAAGCAACCAAATGAGGACTGCTAAGGCAGACTCATCTGTCTTCACACTCGGAGAAGTGAGCAGCAATTTTTTTCCTCTTAGATCTGAGAGCTTTCAGTGGGGATGTGTTAAATGACTGTCCCTTGTAGACACTTCAAAATCAAAATCTAACAGCTCTGTCTTGGCCAGAGGCCAAAGGTGCATTTTAGTAAACTGAAAATTGTAAAATTATTTTTATTACTAGTTACCATAGTTGCATCATTCCTTAAAAATGTGATGAAGTTTGGCCTCACAAAGTAAGAGTGTCTTCTTCTTCATCCCTTCTGGATGAAGGGACAGAGCGCACCCTCAGCAAGTTTGCAGATGATATAATACTGGGAGGGGTGGCTGATTCACCAGCAGGCTGCACTGCCATTCAGCGAGTCCTGGACAGGCCAGAGAGTTGTGTGGAGAGGAACCTCATGAAGTTCAATAAAGGCAAGTGTAAGGCCCTGCACCAAAGCAGGAACAACCCCATGCACCAGCACAGGCTGGGGGAGCGGCTGACCTGCCGGAAGGTAGCTCTGCGGGGAAGGACCTGGGAGTTCTGGTGGACAGCAAGTTGACCAGGAGCCAGCAGTGTGCCCTGGTGGCCATGAAGGACAGTGGAATCCTGGGGTGCATGAGGAGGAGCATAGCCAGCAGCTCGAGGGAGGTTATCCTCCCCCTCTGACCTGCCCTGGTGAGGCCACATCTGGAGTGCTCTGTCCAGTTCTGGGCTCCCCGGTTCACCAGAGACTGGAGAGGGTCCAGCAGAGGGCTATGAAGATGATGAGGGGACTGAAGCATCTCCCTTGTGAGGAAAGACAGAGAGAGCTGGTCCTGTTTAGCCTGGAGAAGAAGACTGAGAGGGGATCTTATCAATGCACACAAATATCTTCAGGGCAGATGTCAAAAGGGTGGGACCAGACTCTTCAGTGGCGCCCAGAAACAGGACAAGGGGCAACAGGCACAGACTGCAGCACAAGAAGTTCCACCTGAATACAAGGAAAATCTTGTTTACTCTGAGGGTGACAGAGCACTGAATCAGGCTGCCCAGGGAGGCTCTGGAGACATTCAAAACACATCTGGATGTGATTCTGTGCAACCTGCTGTAGGTGAACCTGCTTTAGCAAAGGGTTGGACTAGATGATCTCCAGAGGTCCTTTCCAACCCCAACTGTTCTCTGATTGTGTGATTCTTATTTAGTTGAAGCAATTCCTGGAGTATAGGTCTACATAAACTCACTGAAGCAGTGGCTTAATATTTTATGTCACTAGTAGCTTTTGTTTTATGGTATCACTGAGGGGAAAACAGCTTAGAAAAAAATAAGGAGCCCATTTTACCCACATGACCCAAACCTTCATTCTGTTCTGTCATGCCAGACCAAATTCTCTTGCACCCTTGGAAATATTTGTTTAAGTGTTTTTCTGCCATTATTTTTCATTGTTGCATACTTCTGCACTTGTGTAAGGAGAACTTAGTGACAGATGAAGCAGAAACAACTGTGAAACTACAATAAATAAATTGTATGTCAAAATTTTCCAGGGAGAAGAAAAGTGCCAACAAACGAGGTAAGATTTAGTGATGAGCAACAAAGTCAATTAAAATACAGTGACTTCAAGAAATATAAAATGTTTTTTAAAAAGAATTAGTATTTTAAGAAAACAATGTTAAATAGCTTTGAAATATATGATAAATGTCTTTCTGTTCACAACAGAAGCTCTTAACTCATGAAGATCAGGGGAGGTTTCTTCAGCATACATAAATGTAATGGTTTAATTTGTATTGGTCTAGCTAAAAAGACAAGAAAGAAGTGAATTCCTTGAGAGGGACAAATCAGTCTTTATATAATTATTTATTAAACATTATCATTTTTTTAATTCCTCAAAATTCCTTACAGAGGAACACAGTCTTTTCATATTTCTTGGTATCTAAAACTGTTTAACCATTTTTACCCATGAAAAATGGGTGAAATGGTCCACACAGGGTTAAGAATTTGAAAGTGAAATCATACTTTCCTTACATCACCTTTTTTTCCAACGATTTTATGTTTTAGTCTAGATGTAGAACTTTTCTGGTTTTCCGAGCCTGTTCATCTGTACCAAAGCACACATAGGAGGATATTGTATGTTATAGTAAAGTTATGTACGAAAAATATTTACCGCTTACCTTTTTTTCTCAGAAGAAATTCATTCTAAGCAGGTTCAGTTACATAAATAATAATGCAAAGTGAATACAAATGGTGTCCACAGTTGACCAAAGTCCCTTTTTTTGCACATTTCTCTTTTTTTACAAATTACACAGCTCTAATAACTACAGCTTTCAAGCCTGACTCCAGACTGGACAAGTTACGAGTCACAGTGTTGACAGTGTAACTGAAACAGAAGGAGGTACCAGTGGTTCAAGGACTGGATAAAGTTCTGGGAAATGCAAATTCCATTCTTTCTCTGCCCCAGAATTCCTCTGTGGTCCTTGACAAGTCAAGTGCCCAGTTCTGAAATATAATTATGACTTTTGACCCCCTACATGTGTTGCGGTAGTGACTTGCACAACAAAAATAAAAAAGAAGCACATGGCCAGAAAGAAGTTAGTTACAGACTGTCTATAAGAACATCCCATAGCTAGACCCATGTGAATAAACCTGAGAGCTTTTATGGAGTTTTATTTTCTTCATTTTTTGGTTATTTTTCTTTAAAGCAGCTACCTAGAAGCCTGGGGTTCTTTCATGCTGTTCCAAACTCAGAATCAGGATCACCAATGCACTTTTTTTTCCTACAATCGTAGTGCAAATAAACAGCTAAATCATGGAATAAATTACATGAACTGAGAAAATAACTTGTGATAGTATAACAGTGAAGACTAATGTGGAAGGCCAGCCAAGAACACTATTAACAGCAAGACAGGGCGAAAGAGTGATGCTAGTGATGAAAAGAAGATAGCAGTGGTGAATAGCTTCACCTCAGATAGGAGGATAGTGTAGCACTGTGAGATCAATGCAGAAAAAAACAGTGACTTGGATGAAATAACATAAAGAAATGAAAACAGTTCTGTCTATGCTCTGGCTCACTGAGTGACACCAGATTCCCCAGTGATCATTCTCCCAACAGGAATCTTTTACTGAAATGACAGTAAGAGAGCTAAATCCTGTCATTTTTCCTGTAAGTGAAATCAACATACAAACATGGAAAAATTAACAGCTTATCAAGATGTTCACCTTACTGTATAAAAAGACATATATATACAGACACACATAAAGCCCTGCATTATATACAGGCATAATTACTGTGTTTGTATCTTGTTCCAACATACAGGCCGTTTGCTGAAATGAAACACCTAGGAGAAAGACTGTAATTCATTTCATTTCTTAACTTTTGTTATATTTTGGTGGGTTGGCAGCCACCTTCGTATCTCAAGCCCACAGAGCAGACTGAAAAGATACTTAACCTCTTAAATCATGTCTCTTATTTTCCGTTATCTTACAATTCTAAAATTTCTTGGCAAAAGTATCAGGAGGTTAACAAGAGAAATTCTAGTTTGTAAATTGTACTTGTGTTTATGGCCAAAGTAACAGCCTTTAAATGCAGGTTCACAAATAAGATTCCCATCTGCCTAAACATATTAGGTCTTGTTCAGTCAATTCCAAGCTCTTTTAACATGTTGCACGATTTGTTGTCATTTGTAGTCTGATGCATTAAATACTGTGCCTTAAGGAATTACTGAGTTCAGAAGGTCCTTATATTTGATTTAAAATTCAACTTTCCAGTTTCTTTTTCAGAAGAGTACTGCAGCCAGTGGCATATGGTGACACCAGGTCTCCTTCAACTCAGGCATTAGAAGTCAAATGTATTGCATCTACCTCTATTTTCAGTTTCTGTTCTTTTTCTGGACATGTAGACTTCTTCCTGGGTATAAATATGGATTAGGGTTATATTGTCAAGAGTTTACACACGCAAGAAATGGCTCAAGAAGTAGAAATATTTTTCCATTGAAAATGTGATCCCTCAAAAGTGTTTTAAAAAGCTGCTTTAAAGAACTTCCCCCAAATGCAGTTTGCAGAATAGCTGACACAAAGAAAAAAAGAAAAAAAAAATCAGAAGGGCAGAAGTTGGGAAAATGCAGTCCCCTTTTTTGTACACACTGACCTGAGATAATTCTCCCAAATATATTTTTCCCCCAAAAGCTGAATTTGCCAAAATTTTCACTTATACTTGTCTAGATTTCAATCAGTATCAGAAAAGAAGACAAAATTTTAAGACAGAGAATATGTTTATCGCTGGGAAAAGGTAACAGATTTTCTTGAACTAACTTTTAAGTTCACTCTCAAAAATTCCCTGGTTGTTCTATTTTTTTAAAAGCTACCCAGAGAGGTTATTATGTAGCTCAGAATTAATAGTGAAAGGAAACTGTCCTTACATCTTCAGAAAGAGTAACTGACAGACTCCAAAAAGTTTTGTTGCATTATCAAAAGATTCATTTATTCTTTCACAGTGCACATAATAACTGTGAAGCCAAACAGCTGGAAGACATGCCATGTGTATATGTTACACTCCATACATTATTACTACCATCTCTGTTAACAAAGTAAATTCTTCAACTAAACCCTTCTTCTCAAAGTGGTATTTCTTTAAGTCTTTGACACAATGTGATCAATGTTCTGCCACCAAAGTTTATAAATGAAAAACAAATGCTGAGGGTTTGGGGGATGGTGGCTGGAGAGTAGTTTTTTTTTTAAGTGTTGATCCAAGTTATCCACTTTTTAGTTTCATCTTGTGTTACCATTTTATCTACATACTCAAAAAAACTTACAGTAATTTGTCGCTAGTAACACAGTAACACACTATACATCTAAAACTGCCCTGCAGTGTACCCCAGGAAATAAATTGTATACAGTGTTTCCTTTTGATTTTCTAATTGCATCACTGTGGAAGGTATGAATATAAACATTTTTTTCAACTATTTGTACAGTGAGCAACTGCTGCTACTTTTAGGTGGAGAAAACTGTACTAAATTCTAGTAAGACCCAGAGTGTTTGTATTAAATTTGGATGCCTACCTAGGTGTGAAAAACTTGTCTAGAAAGCCAGCAAGAAGAGTGTACCTCTAGAGACTGTAAGGACCTCCTGCTTCTGGCTGGGACACAAGCTCTTGGGCTGTTCTGCTGGGTGGCTCAAGTGTGCAAAGCAATGAAAAGAGATGTCCAAGATGACCCCTGCCTCTAATTTTGAATGTCTTGAAAACTTGCTGTCAACATTAAGACAAAAACATTTTAAGGACAGAGATTCTTTTTACTGAGTTAGACCTTTTGTGTGGCTTTTTTGCTACTTTCAACTTAATCATAGAATGAGAGAATTGTAGAATTCCAACTCAGGTTGGAAGGGACCTCAAAAGATCACATTGTTCAACCTGTTGTGGGAAAAGAAACCTAGATGAGATTATCTAGCATGCTGTCCAATCACATCTTCAAAATCTTCAGTGATGGGGGTTACAGCGTGTCCCAGAGACGTTGTTCCAGTGACTGATTGTTCTCACTTTTTTCTAGCAAGTTTACACAACAGATAAGTGTTTCTGATTTATTCTGTGAGGTCCTACCTGCCTAAAATCAAGGTAAATACAATTTGAAGTATTGGTCACATAGCTAAAACATAACAATTAATGTGGCCTGTGTCCTAACAATCTCTTACATGCATTAGAAATCAGCTACTGTGTCAACAATCCAAACAATACAAAACGGAGGATACATAATTTTTTAGCAATGCCTGAGAGTGGGGGGATTGTTCAGTCGTTTGCTTACATAATCAAATAACTTCTTTAAAATCAAAATGGAGGTGCAGCATTCATCATCAATGACACCTCAACAGTTTAGGATTAGATGAGTAATACTTCAGTGGTCATACCATTCAGCTGGAAAGATCCATCAGGATTTCCAAGGAATGGTGAGAGATGGGAAATGCCCTGAGATAATAACTACTGAATCATTCCTTCTCCACAACCTGTTTTCCATGAATTATCTCATTTTTCTCTGCTAGCTTCCAAAGACAGTGCCCCAGAGTGCTCCATAAAGGCAATGCTGCAGAGAATGACCACAATGCAGGGAGATACCAGGCAGCATTCGAAGCATGGGGAGACATGAGAGAGACACCTCTGCAAACAGGTGAGAGGGTCAAAGGCCTGGAAGTGCACAATGGAGGAAGTTCTAACTTTACTTTGCAAGGAAAGAGATATATGAACTACTGGGGGCAACACTTAGGTTTTAGATAGTGGGAAAATTACATTCTGCATGTATGAAATGCTGACTGCTCATCCATTTCTTTCTACTGACTTGTCTTCCCTCCTCAAGAGTTGACAGTGTTCTCAGTAAAGCTCTTAAGAATGTAGTAATCCACAGGAAGAGGCCTGGAAATGTTTCCAGTGCCTTGATCCTTTTATTCCACTTCAGCTTGCATTATTTGCTGTTTTTACATATGTCTGCTTCAACACAGGCTGCTAAATTTTATGGCCTTGTTGGTCAACATCAACCTTTTTTTCTCTAAATGAGTAATTCCTGACCTACTGACCTAAATCTCCAGCCACAGCAAGTTTGCTTGAAAACTCCTAATCTGGTATGACCACAGCTCATTAAAAGACTACAATATTCATGGTTTCTTCCTCACTTCACCAGTAACAGAGTAATACAGCACAGTTCATTAAATAGATGTGAAGGAAAAGATAAAATCCTTGTATCATGATCTAGGGTTTACACTGTGTTACATGGTTCACATGCAGGTAAAGTATGAGCTAAACTTTGAATACAATAAATGCAAAAATAGCAGTGGTTTTCATGCTGTCTGCCTACAGATATCTGGCAAAGGAACCCAAATATGGCCAAGGGGGGGAACCTGAGTTAGAGAATGTGAATAACAGCAAATACCAGATTCTGAGCTCAAAGTAGAAGTTCACTTTGGACAGCTGTCCTTACAGGACTAGGTTATATGATATTCTGGTATGCTCATTAAAAAAAAAAAAAAAAGAAAAAAAAAAGTTTAATTCTTTTCAGTATCTAAGGGTGCTGCTAATATTATTTACAGATCCAGTAGCAAAAGTTTTTATTTCTATTTTTTTTTTAATCTTGCTCTTTGCAATCCTGTATCCTAGGGCAGGGGATTGTGTTTGTGCTGAAGCATTTCTGCATAAAACTAAGAGGTGAACACTATTCATACATTGAGTCAATCATTATGTAACAAGTTCATATTATTTTGCTAGTTTCCACATTCTCACTTTAGTGCAGTTACAGCATTACTTCAAGCATTTTCACCTCACTATATAGTCAAGGACATTGCATAGAAGATCGGTGCACGGGATTGGTATGGCTGTATTAAAAAAATACTTAATTCAACATTGACAACTTCACCACATGAGGTCAAGAAGTGCTGACATAATATCCCCACAGGGCTTTTGGAAATAAAAAAGGTGAAGACAAGAGAATGGAAACAATATGTAAGACAGATAGACTGAACAAAAAGAACAAGAGACTGTTTTGCAGAACTGATTTCCAGGGTTCAAACAATTACTGCACATCTAACTAAAATCCAATTGTTCTCATCCGTGATCTTTGAAGCATTTCTGTTTCTCACAAAAAGTTACACAGAATATTTTTGTTTTCTGTTTTATAATCCACTAAATCAAAAACACATGAATGAGTTTTATGCAACGACATATGGAAGTCATTAATGCTGCTTTAGTTCTCAACTAAGTACCCAATCCTGTACTCCTTAAGTAAGAAAAACTCTTACTGAAGTCACTGTGAGTTTTTCTTGCATAAAAGAAAAAAAAATGGGTACTAAATGTAATGATCTGTAGGCTACTAAAATTGCCCAGTGACCCCTATGTCAGTCCCTTTTAATAATAGACACTCTTTTTTGCAGGATATAAATTCTCACTATACAGTGAGTGATTGTTTTCTGTTCAACCAGGGACCAATTTGGCTTCCACAAAGTCAAATGCAAAACTCTCGCTGACCTCTATAGGAAGCAGGATTAAGACTTTTACATAGTTGCTTTATAAGAAATTTTCTGTCTCAACAGGCTGTCACCTTCTCAGTTAGCTGTAGATACAAGTGGGCTGCTGTATCACTGTCAGTCACGTTTCTTGACAAAGAGAATGTAGAAAAAGTTACCTGAACATTGCATGGTGAGACCTGCAAAAATCAGATACTCAACTCCCTATACATTGTCTACAAAAAGGCACCTATTAGACTTTTAAGGAGATGAGCAAACAAAAAATCATCAGATAGGTTTTTTACCAATTAGCAAATGTTTCAAAGTACTATTCATCTTAATCTCCACACAAGCTCATGGAAATCAATGCCAAAAGAAACCTCTCGCAGCAGTAAATTGGAGTGGATTCAGATATGTTTTTGCCTTTGTGAAGTAAAACATACAGATAAGAAATTTATCATTCCTAAGTAAAGATAGAGATGTCGTTATGTGAAGTCTCAGAAATCATAGAATCATAGAGTCATTGAATCATTCAAGTACTCTGCATCACATTCTGCTCACATTCCCTGTTAGTCTGACTTTTTATATTTGCATATTATTCTTCCATAAATAGGCCACCTTGGTGATTTCTCCAAGCCATAAGATCTTTGAGACTGGAAAGTAAAGAGGTGAACTGAAGACTGGAAATAATTTTCAGTAAAAAGATTAAAGAGAAATAAGAGATAACCTGATCTTCATGTATTCCCTGTTCCGCTGAACAACTGCATCTATGTATTTGTGATACACCACTATATTTTGAAAACATACTGACAAAAGACAAATGTATATATGCTTACATGGTCTCCATAGCCCATTAGAGTATTTAAATATGTTTATTTTAAAAGATAAAATCTGTTGTTAAAAATTGGAAAGGAGAATTTAGATAATGCTGTGTTGCAGTACAATGATTACTTGTTCCAGTATTTTTCTTGGAACTGACTCATGATTCAAATCTCTGTGCATTCATTATCAGCTTTCTAGTACTTCAGAAATTCATTTCAAGATTTGATAGAAAGCAAGAGAGAGAAGAGAGGCAGAAAAATGAAGGGGGAGAGGAGATACAATTAACTGCCATGTATGTATCTTTTATGATGTGTAACAGGAATTCAGTCAGGTAACACACTGCATGTCACTCCCACTGTAAGTGTAGACAAAAGCAAGCTAATAAAAAAAGTCAGATTTCTATAGAATTTAATATATAATCTGGCTGTCAGTGGAAAAAAACAGTTGAGGTTGGAGTGAAGCTATTATTCTAAGTGGAATGTAATGAATCATCACCAAGGTTGAAAGAAGTTCACTTGTTTTGACTTACTTAATGGACTGTGATTTTGTAGGTGACTTCATAAAATACTGATCAGATTCCTCAGAAATTCAGTGCTGAATGTCAGAATTTCATGGAGAATTAGATTTTCTTATTCATTAGTACAGCAGTACACTACAAATTACACCAATTCCAATGTGCATTTTCTTCAAAGTTTTATTTTATTTATTTTATTCAAAGTTCTTCATAGTTGTTTGTCCCGCAGATCAATACAGTATTTTTCTCTGATTTGTCTTTTTTTTTGACAATCCGATTCTGTCTAGACAATATTTCATAGGGTTCTGAGAACCTGAATGTACTAGCACTCCTTCTAGTGGTTCATAAATGCCTTGTCTTCCCTTTTTTGCCCCTCTCAAATATCTCCCATCTGTGAAAAGGCAAGGATATTGAGCAGGAATCCTCAGAAATTATTGTGTTTACCCTTACTGAAGGCAACTCTCAACAGCGATATTTCTAGTTCAGGTTGTCTGATCTAATCTCCAAGCTCACAGAGAAGTTATTGCCTGCAGAATTTTTTCCCTTATCTCTGTTCAATAGTTCTGGTTTAGAATATACTGACAGTAAGGCAGGGAAAAATGAAATTAGCTTTTCCCCAGATCAAACAGTGCTTAACAATAAGGACCTTTTATAGAAAAAAAATAGTCTGGTTTATGATCTTAACCTCCAAATATGTGTGAAGGCCACACAAGAGGCATGAAAGCAGTGATTAATTGAATGAAATTCTTTATATTTTTCTGAGCAGGAAACAAAGAAAGCCAATTTTGATTTGGTTTTCACTTGTACCTTCACCCAGCTTTAACAAGCTGAGCTACATAATAATATACATTTCAAACTTAAAGTGCTGATTAGCATTACAACAAAAAATATTTCTGGTCACTTTGACAAAGCCACTAAATCCTTTACTATTCTAGAGTCAGATTTTAACATAATTCTATGCTGTTGTGATTACATGTTTACTTAGATGTGGACTACACAGAAATCACTGGATGGGAAAAGGCCAACTTAAACAATTTTCCAGCAACCTTTCCAAGTTAAATCAAAGGAAGTATTTGGGTGACAAAGATCTCTTTACTTTAGCAACCAATGCTTAACTACTTTAGGGACTACTGACTAAGATCCCTGTTTCCTGGTAGGTTTCTTGTAGATTTTGGATAGATGTTTCTGAAAGGTCAGGAGAATGGTCACTGATTTCCATGTGGCTTTTTTAGAGATATGGGCATGAGATGTCTGTGACTCCTATCTCCTTTTCACTGGAATGAAAGGGAACTTTTTCTTTTCTGGGAATATAACTAATTAGCAAATTTGTTATCAATTAACATTATTAATGTTCTGTCAGTGGCATCTAAGAGCATCTTATCTGCAACTAAAGGTGATAGAAAACAAAACACCTTTCTGACATTGACATTGCAAAAGTCATAGAGCTAATGTTGCCCCTATTTTATTTTTACTAGCTGGTGAGAAACAGGTGGGGGTATCCTGTCCCAGTGGAAAGAATAGCAAAACCCCAGCTGATTGCAGTGGTTCCAGGATTTTACTCAAGAAGTTCAATGAGAGGGACAAGGATTGGTGGATGTATGGACTCCTTGTAACATTTCATAAAATGCTACTTTTATTTTACCTAAGATTTGCTAATACATTGGAACACTATCCTATGATTACTGTGAATAGAAGGTATAAAAAATACTATTTCCATGCAGTTACTTTGTTTACTTCAGACATTTTAAACCACTTCATGAAAACTGAGCAAGTATAAACGTTGAAAGCAGATGTCTGGAGATCTCAAAGTTGATGTCCTATTGTAGCTTAGGAAAAGAAGTCAACTTTCTGATTAAAACAGCATAAGTTTTAACACACCATAAGTTCCCTTGCACCTCTAAAACTGCTGCAGATGAAACTTATCACCACTTTGTGGAAATAAAATTAAGTCCCATGATTGTTACCCAGTTGTAGTTGGAGAATACCATTCTGATGCAATTGGAAGTCAAAACACCACAGTGGGAGCTGCCTACTGTTCAAGTCTGCAGTTTTTATATTTATGTACATACATATGCAAAAATATATGTGTATGTGTGTGCATGTATATATATACACATGTATATATGCGTGTGTGTGTCTGTGTGCACATTCCCTGAAGCCCTAAGAAATTAAATTGTTCTATTCAATAATTTGACTCTTTTTCTTGCAGTTCCAGGACCAAAACTGTAATTCTGTTGTGCTTTTTGAGACTTGAGTACTGAAATCGGGTTTTCTGCTGCCCATTTAAGGAGAGGGTTAAAACAACTTAGTACCCAGCAAGTGAATAAAGACCATCATAACATATGCATCACCTCTCTACTTTACTTCTAAAATTAGTGTATATCCAGTTTCTTTCCTCAGGTTTCTTTTTTCCTAATTAAAAAAAAAAAAAAAAAATCAGAGTCACCATAACACAGATCACAGTCACAGTGAATACTTTGTGATAGCAATTTTTACTACAAACATGAGAAGCATCCTGTTTCTCACAACTAAAATGGAGTTTTTGATGAGTTTTATTAGATGAAAAATTACGCCAGGTGAAAGCAGATAGCATGTCCTATATGCTAGCAAAGACAGAAGGTGAATATTCTATAATGCCATCAGAGACAGTCATTATATTTCATATGACACATTCTGTAGAATTACCATGGACAAATGTCGTAGGAATAGGCATCTGTATACAGAACTATGAAGTATTTGTCATGGCTATTGGAATGCATGACACACCCATGTAAGGATGGATTCACCCATAACCAAATGTTTCCACTTCTCGTAAATTTAGCTGAGTGCATGTGTCCAGCTCAACTAGTGGCATGTCATTGTGGTAGCTTAGCCCAAGTAAAATCAGTTCATGCCTACTCTTGGAATCACACAAAAGCTATTTAGGGACTGTAAAAAGAAAGGTTATGGCTAGTAGCTATCTATGATATATAGAAGTCAAGAACTGACAGAAAATTTGAAAGATTTTCAGTAAATGCAGAAATATGCTTAAACCCATTCTTTAGCATACTGGGCATAAGCATCTGTGTGAATTTGCATAGATTATGGCAGACAGTTTATGAGACATATGTTTTAAATTGCCTTCAATGCTTACTGTAAATGACTGGAATTATACTGTATGAATTATATCTAATGTAATGCAGATGTTGGATGTGTTAAAATTAGTGTTTTAGGGACAACAGTTTCTGAACACATTCTGTCAATGAACCTAATTCACACTCAAGAGTTTCTACTGCTTGTCAGAAGAAATGTCATCAAATGTAACATCAGTATCCAGCAACAGATAGCGTAATATGAAGATTTATTAAAAAATGAAAATGTAACTTGTCAACATTTTCCACCTAATAATAGTTTTATTTGAAAAGATATGTTGTTTAGCCCTAAAAATTCTTCTTTATCAATGGAACTGGTTTCATCTTTCAGAATGGCTTTGTTTGTTGAACCTAATCAGTTCAACATTTTGTTAGCAGCCCCCTGCCCCATCAGACATGTAATTCAAGGTACTGTTATTTTTTTTTCTGAGCCCAGAACCATTGAAGAGTTCCTCTCCTGCAGTGCAGTGCATCCTTCCGTCCTACCAAGCCTTATCATGGGCCTTATCGAGGAGTTGTCATTTGCCAGGTACCTGCAGAACTGAGAAACATTCCTCCATTAAACCTCTATAGAGGAGGAAAGGCAGTTTGGCAAGGCACACAAAAACATTTTGAGATGTCACACATTTTTATTTAAATAGGAAGTCCATCAGGAAATGTATAATCCTTTAATGAACTGAAAGTTTCTGACACTTTTTCTGGGATTAGCATTCTGAAAGTTCAATTTTTCAGCTTTGCTTAGCATGAGAACAAAACTATGGTACTTCAGAAGTTTCAGGTGAAACAAAAATGTCAAGTTTTACACAAGTCGGGCAGGCCAGTAAGAATACGCGTTTACCAAGTCTTGTATATTAAGCATATCTATGGATATGTTTTCAACAGCCTAAGGATATATCCCAACATTGATAAAATACTGGCAAAATAAGCCATTAACATTCCTATAAATTATTCTTAAAAATGCTACACCTTTGCACTGTAGCAAAATAAACTTCTGAAACAATTGATGCCTGCTGCCGAACGATGCTGGCTGCCTCCCCACCATGTAATAGGAAGTTTGTGCTCGTGATGATGGGAGGCCTTAGTGGGGAATTGCAGTACCCCAGCCTGCTCACTCTCTCATTCTCTCTGAGTTATGATCTATGAGCTGTGAAACTAATAGTTCTGTCATTCATTTTGTTTTCCCCAAAGCTGTTAAAAATTAATGAACCATTCAACAAAATTCACATTTGCCATCTAAGACTCTGATCTTCTCAGATAAATCTATGTGAGGCTGGTTGGCTTTATGCCTCCCTAAGTCCCAATGGTATTGGGATCTTGCACGGGTCCAGCAGAGCAAATTCATGTACAGGACTGAGTCTCCTGCAGCCTCTCTCTAACATAAATCTTTATGTGGTACCATGAGCAGTTCAAATGCTCAGAGAGCTGTCTGGCAGGTATAACTCTTGGGCCAAATCTGGGGTGGTTTGGGGGGGGGGTGGTGGTTTTTTTTGCTTTGTACTTACCTTTCTCAGGCTGAGACAAAAATTTGGAAAAGAATTATTTGATTATTTTCCAAAATAAAGGCTTTTATTTTGTTAGTTTTGATTTTCTAATGCCACAAACCAAGCAGTGAAGGTAGTTCTTGCGTATTTTTATAGTCAAGGAACTTCAGAAGCCTAGGAGACTATCTTGTGTCTTAATGCTTTTATTGACCTACAGATAAAAAATAATGAACCAAATGCACAAAATAAAATAGAAGTACCATACAGTCAAAGAGACCACAATTTCAGAGGTATCACTATCCACTTACCTAAATTCTCCTGTATTTAATATGCAGGTATCAGGGTACCTAATGTCAAGGCATTCCAAGACCCAATTTTGGTATACAACATCCAGATATTCTGATAGAAGGTGGGAACATCACAGACACTAGATACTAATGAAGATTACAAGGCAATAATACTTCTTATATCTGTCCAAAGGACTGGAAAAATGAGCTTTCACATTGGTCAAACCAATTCAATAAAGCATTTAAAATACCAAAATACTTTTAGTCTCATAATTCAATATATCAGGTCAAAGCACTTTCAGCAAAAACAAGGAAGGAAGCAAGAAGGGTGTTATATGGATTTAACAGGTATTGCATAATAAATAAAGGGTACTAGAAGCTGACCCAAGATATGCACAAATAATCCTCTTGAAATCACTGAAGTCTGTCCCTTTTGCACCAAGATTTAATTTAATCCCAGGTGCGTTACAACTTTGACACTGTATAACAAACAAGCAGTATTATGGTCAGCCAGAAATTACACTGTAACTAGAAATTTTACTTTGGTACAGGATGCCGTTATTAGAACAGAATGGCTCTTAAATGTTCATATTTAATTACAGCAAAACAAATTAAATAATAATTTATGATTAATCAACAAATCATGGTGTTGTTATATTTATCATTAAAACATATTTAGCTGTCACATTGAAGTAATCAGTGTAAAACAAATAAAGTATTATTGACCTTTTAATTAACAAATTAAATACATTGTTAATACAAAAAATAACAAAACAGTATTTTCGCTACTTAAATACTAGTACTCAATTATTGTAAAGCAAATTAATTTGTTCTGTATTTAAGTTAGTGTTCTGTGCTAATTACTTGGTAATGATTCTGTTATTAACAGCTGTCTTTTAAGTTTCCACTGAAATTTGAAGGTAAGGCAGAAAAAGAATCCTGCCATTTATTTTGGAGGCTAAATCTTTGCTAAACACACAGTATCTTTTCATAGAACATAGAACTTTTTATGACAGCTGTATTTTTATGCTTACTATCTCTTCTAAAGAAAATATTAAAAATTATTTCTTTGGATAATATCTTCCAGTTTTTCTAACTTTTATTTAGCTTTCCCTATATAAACGACTACAGCTCCTACCAGCTCGAAAAACTGTGATAGCATCTCCTGCATAGACCAATTTTGAAGTTTTGAAATTAACGACATAAGAAGTTGATCATACCTTGTAACCTAATTGCATTTTGCCAAGATTTCCTGGTGAGACAACTCAGATTAATCATCTACTTCTGTTTTCCAGTTCTGCCAACACTTCTTCCCGGGTAAAAGTGAAAATTATGATTACAAAAAAAAAAAAAAAAAAAGAAAATAATAAAGAATGTTAGTTACTATTTTTCATCAACACATCAGATTTGACCAGCTGTGCTTTCCACAAGCCTCTGGGGAGAAGACAAGGAACATCTGAAGTGTTGAGCTCATCTGATAAGAAGGCTGAGGTATGCTGGGACTCTCTACAAAGAGTTTGAGATTAGAACTCCATCACCTCTGTTGTGGGATGAGGACCCCATTTCTACTCTGGGTCAGGTAAAATAAACCAAATCACTGCTTGTATAAATTGTGTCACCTTCATTTAGAATGTTGGCCGAGCCTCATAGCTCAAAAGACCATCTATTTAAGCCTTGGAGCTTTGCAACACTTGCAATCAAATGAGCCAGTAACTTCAGCACAGTGATCAGGCTGATGAGTCTTAAAAAACGTGTTGCAAATCTTTTTCTTCATTTAAACTGCTGTGTTTCAGGATAGCAATCTCTTCAGGCAGTGCAGAGCTGTGTGGCCTCCAGGGCTGCATTAGAGACCAAATGTTTTTGCCTCAGCATTTTGAAGACTGATAGCACTGAATTCACTTCAAAGTAATTCAAAGACAAGGACTGTTAACCTTATTACCTTTGAAAAAAAACTTCTTTCTGCAAGCCCATAAAGAAACTTTATAGGGCTAATTATTCTCAGAGTTCAAGCAAATTAGACTATATTTACCTATAAATAGATACTAAAAATTGGACATTTACGCCTGTGTTATCCACTATGAAGTTACTTATTGATACTATTTCCATTTTATTTATTATGCTTTTTTCTTAGCATTTGCACATACTGTCTTTAATACAAGCTGATTAGAATGTATCCTTCTGTAAATCTATATGTAAGACCCAATATCATAGAAGAAGAAAGATACTGTACAATATTCTTATATTGCAAATCGTGTAAGCAATGGAGCAAAACTTACCCGACACTTCTTGACAGAACTGATACTTAAAAATGCTAAGTGTTTCTTAATTTCTACAACTAGCATGATTTTGAAGCCCTATAAATGGAAGGCAAATATCAGCAAGTCCAGAACTAGTGAAAGGAACAAGGAAGAGTACTTTAAATAATGTGCACCTTTGCCAGGAAGTGTACATTAAAAGACAACTTGCTCCTTAATCTTGGATCTACATGTGGAATTCCCACTGACACAAATAAAAGTTGCAAGCTGAAGACAAAGAGAGGAAGTCAACAAAATTTTCTACTCATCGTAAAATAATTAATGATTTTTGAAATTATTGTGCCAGGTCTAAGAGAATGGAAGAATAATATTAATAATATAGGACAGGCAGATCCAATACAGTTATATTCAGATTTTCACCTGAACTTTCTCATATCTAGAAAGACCTTTAGTCACTTACAATACTGCCTATTCAAAAATATCAACTTGTTTTGCAAATATCAGTATTATAACCTGAAAAGTAGTTAAAGATGTGGAATGCATTTGGAAAAATAAGAAAGTGATTTACATGGAATAATACAACAAATTATTGAAAGAACCAGGGATAGAAGTTAACAATTCTGATTGTTAATCCTGTACTCTACCAAGGTAGTTCTGCTTTCTAATAGACAAAATATCCATTACTGTTTATAAGTCCAATAGTGCTTTTACATTGAAATAAATAAATTTACAGAAATAACTGTAGCTGTAATAAAATAGTTTGTAGTTTACATACAGTAGGTGAAGAGCTAATGATTCATTTTCCAGACTGGAAAATCAAATGTCATTAGTATTTTTGAAATCTATCCAAGCTCCAAGTGTTTGCATAGTAGTTGGTAAACTGTAACAGCTGGCTTACTGCTGAACTGAACAGGATACCTGGTCTAGACATTTAGACACAAGTAACAGAATCCTAAATTATGCCCTTCTAGTATGTACACTTCATGTTTCATATACTTAGACTGCTTCAGAAGACCTTAGTAAGCAAAAATGCTAGGACAATTCATATCTTTTTTCAAAAAAAATCTGTTTTGATAGCACTTTTTGTTCTAAAATTACTTTTTATAATGTTACACTTAAAGGAATGAGCCTTAAACGCTACACCACAAAACTTCAGAGAGCAAGTTATTTTTATTTTACACTACTATCTTGTGACCTCTACTAAGTTCAGTGCTTCCCTCTTACAGCACAGAACACCTGTTCTCCAGGTGAAGATATCCATCGGGGCAGGGAGCCCTGAGTCTCACCTGTGCTTTCAAGCAGAGACAGAGAGGGAAGAGAACAAACTGGCATGCCTGCCGTCCCAGAGAACTTCACTCATAGGCTGTGGGGTACTACGACACTCTTTTGGTTAGTTTGATGATACTGATTAGTTTATCAGATGTTTAATATAGGTAATAGGTGAGTAAAAAGTTTAGAATGGAGGTTGTTTAGGGCATTTATTCATGATTGGATATCCAAAATTGACATAATGTATATTGAATTAGATGGAAAACAGTCTATTTCAAAGCACCCTATAGCCTGATGAAAAAAACACTTTTCCTGAGGACATATAAGGCCTGTTTTCTACCTAAAAGAGAGGGAAATATATTGTTTCAGCTGAGATAGAGTTAATTTTCTTCATAGTAGCTGGTACAGTGCTGTGGTTTTGGATTCAGTATGAGAATTATGTTCATAGAGCACTGATGGTTTTAATTGTTGCTAAGTAGTGTTTATACTACACCAAGGATTTTTCAGTTTCCCGTGCTCTGCCACTGAGGAGGTGCACAAGAAGCCGGCAGGGAGCAGAGCCAGGACAGATGACCTGCACTAGCCAAAGGGATATTCCATGCCATAGAAAGTCAGGTTCAGTATATAGACTGGGGGGAGTTGGCCAGGAGGCACCAGTTGCTGCTCAGGGACTGTCTGGACATCAGTCAGCGGGTGGTGAGCAAGTGTATTCTGCATCACTTGTCTGTCTTGTCTGTATTATTTCTCTCTCTTTTTGTTGTCTTCCTTTTCATAAAAATTATTTACTATTACTACTACTACTACTACTGCTACTACATTTTATTTCAATTATTTAAATGTTCTATGTCAACCCATGGATTTTACCTTTTTTCCGATTCTCCTTCCCCTCCCATCGGGGCCAGGGGTGGTGAGTGAACAGCTGTATAGTATTTAGTTGCCAGCTAGGGTTAAACCATGGCAGATATGAATGTCTTCCTCCATGCACACAGTCAACCATTAGATAAAATAGTGGGGATGTTGGCAGCAGCAGTAGCACCAGTTTAGGATTCTAGATCTGGTCCCAACATGTGCTTTTCTGACTAGAATTATGTACTGATTTTAACTCAGCCTCATGAATTTCACTCAGCTTCTCACATTCATGAAATTCCAATTGGAAACTGAATTGGAAGGGGGGAGGCGTGGTGGGCAGGGGGGGAAGTGGAAAGGCTGTCAAGGAGAACAGGTAGAGGTGATAACTCTTACAATTCTTGTTTGCAAGGTCAAGAGTAGATCATTCTCATTCAGTTTATTTTTACCAAGTAAATATTTCCTACAACAGGCTTAATAATCACAAAGGAGAAGGTAAAAATCAAGGATTTAAGTAGGTCAATTCAAGGTTTTCAACTGAGCTTAACCACAAGATCTTTCTGAATTAAGAAGGAATTAATGTATTGCCTTCCCAACAGTTATTTATTGCTACCTTATGTTACGGTAACTGTGACTATAGAGCACTGTTGGTCCATTTCTGTGCAACCAGGTTAATCTATGGTCACCTTCAAGGTAATTCAACCTTAGTCTTTCTGATGTCCAGTTGAAAAGATCAGGAGCATTCATATGTTTAGTGGCAATGACGGGTAAGCACTGGAAGAAATCAAGAATGATGGTCATCTGTAAAAAAATAGAAATAGGAGCAGGACCACTGGAAAAGGTTTACTAGGGAGGTTGTGGAGTCTCCCTTCTCAGAGATATTCAAAACCTGTTTAGACACAGTTGTCAGCAACTGGTTGTATGTGGCCTTGCTGGAGCAGGGGGGTTGGACCAGATAGTCCCCAGAAGTGCCTTCCAACATCAACCATTCTGTGGTTCTGTGAGGTATGTACACATCCCTGAGTTTAAGACCCATGGGGCCAAGGGGAAAGAGTAATTAAACAAATGAATGTCAGTTCTTTGAATACAATGAAGGTGAGAGCAAGCCAAATTGCAAACACCATCAATAACTGAACCATGTCAAAACAAACTCTTTTCTTCTTCTAACAGATTAATAGCCTCCTGAGCAAAGGAAAGCACTGATCACATGTACTGCGTTTGTCTAAAAAGGCTTTCGACAATGTTCCACATGACATTATATATGCAACTACAGAAGCTGCAAAGGATGAGAATAAGCCAGAGCAAAACAGTACAAGGTAATGTGAAATTGCCAGTAGTTAATATTAGCACACTACCAACATGACTGTGTCAAGCACAGTTTCACATGTGGTTTTCCTCTAGGGTGTTTTGCCCCATTTTTCCCCTCATAATCTGAATAATGGCTGAATAATGTTTATTAGACTTTTACCAAAATGGAAGAAACAGTAAGCATACTAGATGACAATATCTAAAAACAAATTTACAAATTTGGAGTTATGGTCTGAAAGGTCCTACTTGATTATACGAGTTTATCACATTCATAATTTCTTATAGCTAAAGTAGTTTCATATGCGTTCAGATACATTTATATTTTTATATGTAATTGTGTGTATATACACATATATACAGATACCCATATGTGTATATATGCATATATGTGTGTGTATGTGTATCTGTGTGTGTATGCTCATATATCAGCTGAGACAGGTGATTGATTTGAAAATGGAGATGTCATGGAAAAGGCCTCCTAGAAAAGGAGAGCAATTATTCATTGCCATGTGATCTTCTAAACGGGAGATGAATCAACATTTTAGGAAATTTTGGTCAACTCTGCAAGGATCCTTAATTGAGTGATTAGCAATGTCTCATTGAAGGGGGAAAGGTTATGATAGATCTAGTGGGCATTTGACCTTTCTCTGAACAGATCATTACTATCAAGTAAGATTAAGAGAGGTTTCCTGTTCTAGTCCAACTTGAAGCTTAAGCACACTGGGGAAAATATCCAAGATCATATGCTGCAGGAACTGATTTACTGTTGGAAACAGAACTACACTGGAAGCAGCAATATAGAACAAAACTGACTCTTCCCCACTCCTGGCCAAAAGAAAAGAAAAGAATAGAAGGATGTGCTTGTGAACATGCATGCATCATTTTCCTAGCCATAAACTAGCTAAATAAAAAGCATCTATAAAATAATGTATTTAAATGGTTTACCAGCTACATGTCTTGATACTGATATTTCCAAATACTTTTTCCTAATTTTCATTATAAACACAAATTACATACTAGTTATCCTCCCAGACCATTCTCTCGCATAAAGTGCATAGCCATTCCCTAAGAATTAAACTCTGACAGATAAAAAACAATACCAAAACCAAAACAAGAATCTGAGATTAAACCAAAATATTACAAAACCAAAATATATTCTGTGTTCCTCAGTTCTTGTTTCTAGCTTGCAGAACTTTGCTTGTCTTTGTTATCCAATGTTTTGTAATTATCAGTTTGATTTTTCATTAGAGAAAGGAGTGTGTGCGTTTTCGAAGGGCAGCAATAAACAACAGCAGACGTGCACAACCACAGGGCAAGCTTGTGAGCTGATTACAGCTGATTAGCTCTTCATGTTACAGATACTGCAAGTAATCTAACCAGGAAACTGGAGAGGTTATCCAGAATGGCAGAGTTAAATTATTGAATAATATTTTGCCAATTTACACATTTAAATGATATTTAGATGGTGACACTAGCAAAGGGAAGTGAAGTAACAGGTCATGATAGCACAGAGCTTGAGGGACAGTGCGGGTAGTTACTGGACAGAAGACTGATCCTCTTCCAGAGTTCTCAGTTTATGGTCTGGAAAATAAATAAACAGCTTGTGAGTTTTAAATATGTTTCAACTGCTTCAGTTTTCCTCAGAAATTTTTAGTGCCCTAAATTATGAAATATACAGAATATTTTTTCATGGCTGATTCATTCACAAGTCAATCCTATAAAAGCAAACCAATATGCACTGACTAGCTGCACCACCTGCAGCATCTGATAAGATTCCTTACACTGCCTGTGAACGTGACGTCCCGTCCTTAAACAAGTCCAGGTGCTACGCCACAGACACAAGGCACTTGATCATTAGCAGCATTTTTTCAGAACTATGTTAATAATCAGTGCCCTGTGAGAAGGCAGGTGAGTTGAACAAATGCTACAGTTTCTTCGTGTTACTGTATGTCCTTGGATTCCTTTCCCATGAATCAGTACAATAAGCAGGTCACATTATCTTCCTTGCTTCTTAGCATCTCAATATCCATTTTACCCAGAAGGGTAATCATCTCCTACATAGATGAAAATTATTTAAAAAAATATGGAAGAATATTTCCCAGCATTCAAAAACACAAGTGAGTCCTATCTTTTACCTTAGTGAGACAGCTATCGCATGGACTAAATGTTTTAGCAATACCTGACATGCCTACTGCATACAAGTTCCCTCATCCTTTCAAAAGCAAGAAGCTATGACAGGAAATTAAAAGAAAAATCTCAAACAAGGCAGCCTTATTATGCTCAATAGGGAATGTCAGTATGGCATTACTAATTTTTATTTAGTCACAGCAGAACACCCTACTAACAGGAATGCTCGCAGTGGGGGCTAGTGATAAGTAAAAAATGTGGGGACGGATTAAGTATTTTCACAGAAGTATAGAAATATTGTCAATTAGCCAAATGCCTAAGAGCTCAGCTGTTGCACTTGTCTGTCCTTCTGGAAGATCTTTTTTTTACCTTAAGTGTAAGAGTGTTCTGCTTCACTGAAAAAAAAAGTGCTTGGAGCTGCTTACTGGCTGGCCATACGACATATTTACGAGTACATATAAGGCACAACCAAAACACATAATAAACCATCATATTCAGGTACTGCAGACTTCTAATCATTACTATGATTATTTCTGCAAAGTGAAATTGAAAATTACTTATTGTGTAATACATGACTCATTCAATGTGTTTAAGTGACTCATTAAGTGTGTTTAAGTGACTCATTAAGGCAAATAGTTTCATAAACTAAGTATTGCTATGAAAAGCATCTATAAATTATGAAAGAAGGATAGGTGAAATAAAAGCAAAAAAAAGAGCACATGTCAGATCCAACTTGTCATTCCAGAAATTTACAACCTGAAAACCAAAAGGTACGAAATAACCAAACCTTTCATATAATAAACAAGAAAAAGCCCACCCAAGGACTGGATTAAGACCTTGTTAGGAATACAGTCCATAAACAAATTTAAGCAATGTTTCTTTCTGCACTGGTATGGAAAAGCTGATGAAACACATTCAGATTTTAACAGGGAACAAGTGTGATTCATCACATAGTGGGATAAAATTACTATTACTTTTTTCATCAGCAATTCAAAGAATGAGGCTATGCTCTCCTTATGAAGAAATGAAGTTGATTTTCACATAAAAGAGCAGACTTTGGTTATTCGTTAAGCTGGTGTACAGAAGCAATTATTTCAGGTCCATATTCAATTCTATGTAAAGACGGACGGAGACTTTAAACGCTGTGTAGTGGGGTTCCGATTGGACCTTCAGTCACGAACAAACTAATAGAGATACTGAGAAGCAGAAAAGCCATTAATGGTGATTAATTTTACAATAATTGCCACCGATAGTTTGTGCTCAGCCTCTGATTTAAAAATAATTTCTATGCCTTATCTACCCACTATAGGCATGCCCAGCCTTCTTCATACTGCAAACCACAGATTTTCTCACATGACTGAGAGGCATATAATACATATGTAAAATATAGCACATGGCTCAGACACTTTTCCATGATGGTTAGGACAAGGCCAGTTTTAGCACACCCTGGCTAGCCTTAACACACCCCTCAGTCCAGGGCAAAATGGGCTTAGGGAAAAAGCTTTCTGCAGTCCATCCCTTTCCTTTGGCATCCTCTTTGCAGCCCCACACCAATGGGATCTCTAGGTTGTGTCTCTCTCCCAAACCTAACCCTGTCCATAACCCAGGACAATGAATGGAGCTTATATGTGTTACTGTAAATACTATTTATTTTCTGAAACTGACATGTAGTAGGAGGTGAGAAATTCTGAACAAGCACCAGAACATCTGAAACAATGGGGTGACAGCCTGAGGTATCCCATTCATGTTAACTTGGCAAGCTTTGCTATAGAGAGTATCAGCATGAAAAATTTGTACCAAACACAGGGAAAAGAAACTACAATGGGAAAAGAGACTATAGTAATACCACAGTTCTCAAGGCAAATCTATATAGGCAGCTGCAGGGAGATGTGAGCTCAGTTCCTCTAGCCCAAGCTGGCCCAAAGAAGACAGATCTTGTGTGGAAGCTGTACAGCTGCGGTGTTCAACCCATTTAACTTCAGACATGATGTGCTGACATGACTCTGTAACTTCTAGACAACTGCTGAACTGCACCTGGTTACTGAGGAGAATCAGCAAAGCTTTCTAGTCTACTTGCCATTGAATTCTTAATGAGTTAGCAAGGGTAACACATGGTAATTCATGAATGACTCGCTTCAGCAACCGCCTACATTTACAGTTTTAAGGACACCCTGTGAAGTTGTATGTGCAGCCAAATATTTAACTGAATTCTACACCAATTAATAGATTTTTTTAACAACTTCAGCTATCTATTCTTCATACAGTTAACAGGTGCAAGACAGTAAATGATGTTTTACTATCACTACTCACAATCTAATTCATGCCAGAAAGAGAAAATGTTATTGACAACGTCTAGAGAGTTGCTTGAATTAAAGATCAATGGATTACAAAGCACTTATCAAAGAGAAATATATAAGAAAATAACCTGAAGAAATACAATAATTTCCATAAATTACTAGCGGTAAAGGGAAAAGAGGAAGTTGGGTTCTCAAAAATGTGGTTGACCCTGCCAAGAGGAACAGCTCTTGGCAGCTGTATCAAGTTCATACATTACAACTACCTCTGAAGTAATAAGAAGGACACAAGATGTCTGTTTCATAGAAGACTTAACATAAGGCACTGAGAGAAACTATACATCCCTGGCTGGAAATTGCAATATGTTGCTGTACCAGCATAGTTTTCTGATAGTTTATGATACTAAGTGCATGTGCTATGTGCATTCTGTTCTGGAATATTTAAAGAATCACCTTAAAATCTTACGATGAGTTCATTTTAATGCCAAAATAACTGCAGATAGTTTATAATGAAGCATTCTGGATACAATTTCTATACAGGGCAGCTGTATCAATTTAGCTGAAGCAGGATCTATTTATATAAATATGTGAATAAATCTTATCATACAGATAGTCCTTACTAACTTACAAGTTAAATCACTAGGAACATCACAGCAGGCAAAATTACCTCAAATGAAATCTTTTATTTGTCTGCTGATCCTTTGCATTAGTTTACCATGGCTGTATTTACATGGTATTATGTTATGACTAAATAATTCTGTTTCTAACTTGTGACTCAGATCTACTGTTTTCTTCTTGCTTCTCACTGCTTACCTCTCTTGTAGCTTTTTTTCTCCCCCCCCCCCCCCCCCCTTAAACTAGAGAAGGTACAAACTACAAAAAGAAGTTACTGGAACTATTTTTATGTATATTGTAAGTTTTGTATTTCTGTCACAATTATATCCTAACAGTTATGCTTTTCCTTCCCATTTTGTTAGATTTTGCATGGCCAAATGTGGAGAAGGACAATGAATATCCCTTGAATGCAAAAGACAAGCCCCGATATGACCACAAAGTTGCATCTTGTGCAATGGCCAGTGTGTTTTGTTGCTAGAGTCTTTTTGCTAATATTTACACGAATGTGGGCAGTTGTTGAAAGGATCTTAAATATCATTTGAATGTATTAATCATAACCTCTTAAAGCTGAGGTCTGAGGAGATATACTTCTTTTTCCTTACTTATTGGCTGGGAAAGTCCTTGGCTATGTGGATCAGTAACATGCTTTTCTTAACTGTTGTCTAGTGTGAATCAAAATTTCTTATTCAAACAAGGTCACATATTCAAGTACAGCTACCTTGCCACAGTGTTAACTGTTAACAGTGTTGTTATCACACTTGCATGTGTTTATTAACAGGCAACTGCCTCAGGAACTTTTCAGAAATGAACTAGCAATTACAGAGACTGTACATATCATGTCCTTAAATTACGTTAATAACACAAAAGTTCTCTTGTTAAAATCAAACTCTGTTTCTGCTATAACATCCAGAGCTGTCATATTGTTTGCAATTACGTGTCTTAGGTACAAGAGTAATTACAAAAAAGGTGATAGCATGGAGTTGCATTTTTTCCATTCACTTTAATGACTACAACAAAGGAAGCCAAATAGAATAAAAGGATAGAGCTTAAATGTACTAGAAGTGAAGTGGATATGACACCCTCACGCCTCACCCCCTACAATGTGAATGCTTTCAAACCATTTCTATGTTTTGCAGATGCAGAAGGAACAGTGGTGAAATGAGGACTACAGTGAAGATGAATCATCAAGCTAATAATTCACCTCCTGCCAAAAAAAAAAAAAAAAAAACAACCAACCCACCCCCCCCCCCCAAAAAAGGCCCTATTAGTCTCATTCTGCCATTACCCTGCACATGAAATAATCTGAAATATCTTAAGGGTGTCAATTAAATGTTCATCCAACATCAATAAAGATGAAGGAACCTGGCCACAAAGGTAAACTTGCAGAGGCATTGACTGTGTGGTCTGTGTTCTCTGAAATATTTTCTCTATGGACTAGTAACTTCCATCATTTAGATACCAGTTCTAGAAATCTTAAACACTGCTACCACCTGCTGGTTAATTTATACTTGAATATACTAGCTCATCAGCAAAGTCAGAAAGAAAGAGGAGGAAAAGCATACCCTAAAATGTTTTTCCAAAATAATTTGTCTTTACTAGTCTCTCAAAACATTCTAATACACCTCTTTCTATTGTCATAAATGAACAATCTTAGTGTCATAAGATGAAGAATCCTTCTATTTCTGAGTTATTCGCAGGAGGAGCCACACAGTAAGAAAGAGTGGCCTGTGATATTACTTTCCTCTATTTTCACTTTTCTTTCCTATAGTACCTCTTGTAACTAGGTCACCATTGTCTGCTGTGTAGAATCTTCTGTGTTGAAAGAGGGAAATATGCCAGTGCTCCATATTACTGTTTTAGCAGCTGAGCTAGTATTGAATTCACTTGTATGGCATCTGTGGTTCAGAAAAAAAAACCCAAAAAAACAAAAAAACAACTATTGGAAAGTTGTATCAAGCAGCAGCAATAATTTCTCTGTATTAAATGTTACACATACAGTACTTGTTATGACAACTGAAGCTTTCAAAGTTATGGCAGGAAAAGTTCTCACCCCATAATATCAATTAAAACTAAACATTTGATTGAATGTTTAATAGCTAATTGCATCTACCTTAGCAATTAACACTTCATACATAAAGGAAACTGAACAGTATTCTGTTTGACTAGAAAACTGAGGAAAATGAGAGGATACTATACCTAAAAAGATTTCTAACAAATTTGTGCTATTGAACAGTTCCATTAAATAATCCCATGAAAGCAACAGAAGTCCCTGTTAAACTGTTTGGAAAAAAAAAAAAACCAAAAACAAACAGCCAGTAGTGTCTGGCAGTGGAATCCACAGACAAAAGAACAATAAGGAGTCTGAGCTGGGCTGTTTGGAGGAGGACCTACCCTCCTTCACATTGACTTCATTTTCAAATCTAGGATTATCACCTAACCCAGATCTGAGGTTCAGATCAGGATCTTTAAAATTCCAGTGCTCTTTGCTGATTCCTTCTATCTCTTAATGGGGTAGTTGATCAAAAACTAGGAAAATAATGACTAAAGATAAGGATGCGTATTTGTCTTGTTCATCACTTGTTATCACAGAACTGGATAGGTGCTTACCGTGACTATAGGGTAGTAGAATTACCAGGAAAGAACAGTTTTCAAGTTCTTATTCTCTCTGTGTTATAACACTAGTTTTTGGGACACACCACCACCACCACCCCAAAAAAAAAAAAAAAAAGTCTGTGTGCTAAATCCTAATTTGTTCAGTGCTTATGTAAGCTACTAGTGAAAATTCACTAATTAGGACTAGCTCAAATTTGCTGTGGTGTAACCAAAAACAGAATTTTAGCTTTCAATTTTAGATCAGATTTAAAGGGGAAAATTATGTCATTACATCCTTTCTAAATTTATGATCCCATTAAAAAAGCCCAGACCTGAGTTTACAGACAAAGGTCCATTTAAACTTTGCATGTTCAAGTCATTTAAGTACATGTATAATTTTCCCTCTTTACCTTTCAGTTTTGGTGAGAAAAGACACTATTAGCCAACCAAAAAGAAAAGACAAATGAAAAAGAGTTTGTTGCTGTGATCCTTCTGGTTCTTCCAGATGGCTAAAACCAAGAGGTACTACGAACCTCACAGAAATGCGTCACCACCTTTTATGAGATTTCTAGACCATTTTGCAGCCTACAGAGCTCTGACCAATCATCTATTTTTTATGCTTATCTTGATAGAACTCCCAGGTTTCTGTTGCATTCACCAGTATGTTGCCATGACACTTGGATAGCTTCTGAAATTGCATCTAGTTGTCCTATATTCCCTAAAAGCAGCAAGCCTTTTTAAGGATGAAGTAACAAAAGTTAATTTAGCCATTGAATATTCCCTGCTAACCAATTTAAAGAGTAAATTAATTAAAAGACAGTATTAATTAGATGAAAGAAAAAAGGAATAATGTGTGTTCACTTGAAGTATTAGTTCTATTATAGAACATGCTAAGGATAGCATCATCAGCATTGACTTATTCCTGCTCCGGTTGATGTCAGAGGGGGCAAAGAAAGACCAGCGCTAAGCACTTCTGAAAATCCTACCCTACAGGTCTGAACATACTAATCAGGGCTTTTTTCTTCTTTTTCATCAAGTCTATTTCCAAAACTATGGAACCAAGAAACAAGTCAGGGTATGCAGTTACCATGTTAAAAATATTTTTCTATGATTTTATGCTCTGTGGCTTTATTTTGTCTGGCAGTGGCTGAATCTAAAACTGGAAGTTTCCTCTGTTACATCCACACATCTGTATTACTGAGGGATCCAGCAACATGTGAGCTACACGGGTCCATGAATCACTCTGCCCTTTGTGTGCCGAGCAGAACAAGCTCTGAGAAGGGAACCCTTAAAACTTGGTAAGAGGTTGTTCCACTTAACCTGTTGTTCCACGTTTGGCTCTTCACAACTTAATTCCTTGGGTTGCTACTATGCATACTAACTAACCAACAATTTCACAGTTGAGGCTGGTCAATGTGGCTTTCTTTTTTTATAATTGGAAAAAAAAACCACAATTAAACACCTCAACATTTTAACAAGAGTTGGATTGTTTCGATTTGCGTATCAAAAGAGACTTTCAAAATCAGTTCAGCATATAAATGGTGCTATTTTATTTATAACAACATCTCAACACCTGATTCATTTCTTTAAATAAATCTCTCTTTGGCACATTTTGCACATATCTGAAAACCACCACGTAATTTGGCACAATGCTGTACAGCTGGCAGCCTCTGCTCAAGAGAGGTCCAGGGCTGGAACCAAGATAGGTACCACAAGCCAGCACTGAGGTGCACTAGAAGAGTTACATGGGGAGGATTTCACAGTGGTTGCCCTCACCATGTCTGATCCAAGCCATTGCTATTTGTTTCTCACTTTCAGGAGCATCGAAGTCATGCAGAAAAAAATACATACATGTGTATCTAAGCCTTTCTCACTCCACTCAGAGGTCTTTTGCCCCTCCCTACTTCAAGCTTACTAAAGAATTAGAACTTTCCATTTCCTAGAAGACATTTCCAGAAAGGTAACCTCCACAATATAGAATGTAAAAGTATTCTTTTTCCCAGTAGTCAATACTAGCATTTAGCAGGTTCAGGCATTTGACATTTTGCTTGGGCATTCATCAAGCTGAACTGAATAAAGTCCTATCTCATAATCATTTCTGAAGTTATATCCAGCAGAAATTTGCAAGGTGTAAAAGAAGTTGCATTTCTATTGGGGTTTTTTTATTACTTGGGGGGTGGGGGGGAGTGGAAAACAAAAATCCCACAACCATTTAAATTCTACACTTGATTAAAACTTCTGCTGAATAATTTCATTTTCCAGTTTGGGGAAAGAATATTGTCATCCAATCCATCAGCCCTAACTTGCTTTTTTCCGAGGAAAGCAGAAGTGGGTAGGCGTGAAACAATTGCAGCACTAAGGCTGCAGCACCACCTCTTGTCAGTGCACAACTGCACAGACACGATAGTCAACCTGTGACTGATTCAAAAAGTAGCACAGTGATTGCAATAAGAGTATTTTTATTCTCTAGATTGCACCCCAAACAGCATACCAAGTTTGCTGTAGCACGGTTCTCCAGAAGAGATTGCTCAACTGGTTTACAATAGTCAGAGGTAAAAAAAGACAGACAATATTCCAGGTGTTATTTAGTATTAATTCTATTTTGTTCATTGATGTTTATTAAAATGCTCTGTAATATTCAAACTGGCCACTTCCAACAGTGGCTGGAACCTTCTGAAGTGCTGTCAGCCCTGCTGCATACCAGGGCATGCCTGTGCAAAACCTGTCACAGGACAGCTACCTTGCTGATCATAACATCTGAACATCCCTCTCAAACCGTGATTTGATTTTTGCTTGTGTGACATTTGCATTTCCAGTTGTGTTTTGGGGACCGATGTTATGTATCCTTGAAAACTAAGAATTCCTCTGAAGGCCAATTGGAGGAGCTTGGAAGTGTAATATTCACCTAGAAAAGTTGTATGAAATATTCATATTTTGTTTGGTTACATTTGTACTTAAAAGAGAAAGCAAAATTGTTTTGGATTACATGAAAATGAATGTACTCTCTACATTATATACTTTCTATGTATTCTCTACTACTGCTTCAGTGGAGAGACTACAATTAATCAGCCCTAAGCCATGTAGAATTAGGGATCAGTGTCTCTCCTGAACCTTTGGAAATACGAATTCAAGTTCCAGTAGAGAAATGCAGGAGAGGGAATTGTGCCAAAGACAGTGGGACTCACTGCAAAAGGCTCTGCCACTTACTCCACTTTAAGAACTAATTAAAAAAAAAAAAAAAAAAGCCAAAAAATCTGAGATGAGTTGGAGAGTTGTTTCTAGTTAACAGAAATTCTTTTCCTCTTGCAAAATGTTATGCACAGAAACATACGTTTGTCAAGAGATTTCTGCTTTTCCTCCAGAAAATAAATCTTGACAATTACAGACCTCTGAGGAGAGAGGGACACACAGTGAAGAAGAAAAGGCAACACAGATGCTCATTCCTGCCCCTTCTGCTTATTCTTGAGAAGATGCTTGATATTCCATGGGCTTTCTGACAGGGTAGGATTTCTACTCCATTGACTGCACAGTTTTTATGGGAAAGAATTTCTAAATCAGTATAAAATGAAAATATGAGCTTTGTAAATGCATCTGGGAAAGCTGGTTGTCATTAGTAAGTGGTTCCTTGTTAGTGTAGGGAATGGGAAAGCAGGTCATATTCATCCAAGTCGGTAACTGCACATCTTCAGGGGAAGACAATTTTATTTTTTTCAAAGATATGGCAGTCCATAAAAGAAAAAAAAAAAGATACAAAACCATGCAGTTCTTAAGAAAACATGCTACTCTTACAAAGCAGTCTTGAAAGATTTCTCACATTGGCCCATACCTGGCCTAAGCAGGACTGTTCTGGTGAAGTATGTTAATTTGTTCATCACTTCTCATCTTTACTAGTAAATCATATCACATCCTGTTCTTAATTCTCATTTTACCAGCCACTTTTTAAATAATTTTTTTCTCACACCATCACATTTCTGAATGTTTTTAACAGCATCTACAAGATTTCTGCCCCAACTTCTGGACTTCTTTTCAAAAGTCTAGGTTTAAACAAGTGTTTGTCTTACTCCTATCATTACTTCATCAACACTTCCCATGCTGTGTTTGGTTTTTTTAAAATTATTTAATCCTGGGCATTCCCTCCATCTGCTGGATTATTATACAGGTGTTTTTTCAATCAAATATCTACTACAGAGCCTGTCACTGAAGGAAGACATGTTGTGTACGTTGTTGCATAAGGTGCTTTATTTCAAAAAAAAACATCTTCCAGATAATGTTTTCTTCCAGAAATTGTCATGTTTAGGATTTTTTTCAACACATTTGAAATATAAAATCATAATTCATGAACCATGTCTTTCTCTAGGTTTTAAAACTTGTTCAGCCCTGTGTTTTCAGTAGTAAGAAGAGAAAATCATTAAGTGTGGTCACCAAAATGTTCCTCTGCACAGGTTCTTTCTGTAGGAAAAGAAGGTTGCTTTTAGGGAAAAAGAGGCCCCTATAATACTACAGTAAATCATGAGAAAAAGCAAGTAATCTGTGATGTGTGAGTAAAATGACCTGAAAAACTATAAGGTGACAGCTTGCTGAATAAACCTAATAAATCTGCAAGGACACAGGCCAACAGAGAAATGACAGAAATATCTTACTATATCCACTGTGTGGGCAACAAAACACAAGGTGAATGAAAGCCAGTGTCACAAGGTGATCTATACTGGCAAAATCAATCCCAACTCCACTTCTAAAAAGCGAGGTTCAGAAGTGACCATTACCGCTCCTGGAGTAGGACCTTGGGGCTACAAACTTAGTGAAAGGATTACTTTCTGCCCAGGGCTCAAAACAAGGAAATAAACCAGAAAACATTACAGTGCCACCATATAAAGCTCTGGTACACTGCCTCTTTGAACAATTCAGTCTGGTCCCCTCATTCCAAGCAGAATACATTAACGCTGAAAATGTTCAGCAGGCAATAAGGGTGATCAAAGGCATGGAACAGCTTCTGTGTGGGGAGTACTGAAGTTCAGGGTGCTTCAGAAGGGAAAAAGGACATTTGGGGATGAGGTAATATCACACATGTCTACAAAAATCAAGGTAGTCTAGAGACCATATCTGGGGACTGACTGTTTACGGTCCTTGCTGATACAGGAAGTGGCTGGCAGAAAACAAACAAACAAAAAAAAAAAACCAAAAAAAAAAACCAGTAAGAGGAGAGTTTGAAACCACACAAGAAGGTGGTTCTTCCTGGTACAGAATGAAACAAGAACAGGTGTTTTCAGATGCTATAATACATATATAGGGTGAAAGGAAATCTGGAGAAGTGCTTGGAGGCTTTAATAATGACAGAAAATCACATCTACCCCAGGAAACACATTAAGCTGAGGAAGGTTGAAGATTGGGAAAGTACAACAAATACATGCCTTGTTCTTATTTTCTTGGCCTCCTAACCATCTGTTTATGGCCACTGTGGGTGACTGGCCACCTGCCTAGATAGGCCTGTGGTCTGGCTTTGTACAGGATATTTTTATATTCTGGTTATAGGGCAGTAGGTGCTACTGCTGAAGTCCTACTTCTCTACCGTGCCTTTAGGATATACATGTAGAAGAGAGAATTCAAACTGAAGGTTTCCTTCCTCTCATAAAGCAGGAGATACTTTCCTATCTGAACATTTTCTCATCCCAATTAACTGCACACAAGGGCAATTGATGTGTTTTTCTGTTAAGAAATGAACACACCTTCCTGTTTTCACTTTCAAGTAAAGACATTACCTAGTGCATTGGCAAGGGAGCTGCCGTCTTACGTATTATAGCTGATACGTTGCATTTTGGGTTACAAATGAAAAGTTTGTAAGCTTTTGTAAGACATAAAATAAAAAAATGGAAAACTATAGGTTTCTGAGTGACAGAAAGAACCTGGAAAGGATTTGAATTCAAGTTTAAAAGAGAATTTTAGAAGCTAGAATATGAGTTTCATCACCCAGTTCAGGGAGTTTGGGTATATGGAAATAATATTACTTAAACTTTGCAGAAGTAGATCATACTGAGGCATGTATTAAGATAGGAAAGCAGCTTATTTTATACTCTCATCAAGTAGATGGGTTTGCTTAAATTTCTTGCAGTTTCCAATATTTAATATAACTGAATTATGTAGAGTCTTCTTAAATGAGAAAGAGAGATGTATATCATTCTTAGGGTACTAAATCCCCAAACCTTTGACGCCATGTATAGAGTGTATGGATTAAGCAGCCTTTCTAGTCTTTTCTGGTGATTGACTCTTCCTGATAAATCAGCAAAAGGAACAGATCTTAGTTAAGACTGAAAATGTAAATCTATATACTGCTCATACTCAGTCCAACACAATAATGCTATCAGGCATTCTGTTCTGTAGGTTTTCTGAAAATTTTTTGGTGAGGTGGAAGAGTCTGGCAGGAATCTCTTCCTCTCAGGGCTTTGGTAAAGATTACAGTTATGCTTTTAAGACACACCATTCAGCATATGGTAAGTTCTAGCTTAAAATAAAACTTTCTTTAGAAAGTAGGTAAATATTTCTCTTACTAGTTGTGTACAACGTGAAATGGATTTGTTCTTATGTTCTTACAAACACCAGCATACACTGTCTTGCCAGAAGCCTTCACTGGCAAGTGACCTACTTTTTCTGAAGAGCAGTGCCCACCTTCTACTTCCCAATTTAAATGAAATCTATTATCAGATTCTACCAGAGTACCTCTTTTTCTGACATGTTATGGTAATTATGCAGGTATTAAATTGGATCTTGGCTTACAAATGAAGAACAAATTGCTCTCTAAAGGAGACAGAAACTGAAAAGTAACAGAACTCAAGACAAACTTCTGAAATACCCCTAAGGCCTCTCACTCCTTTAACTGCATTCCTTAGCAGACCCTTGAAACCCCTCTGAAAAAGAGCATTCATTATTTCAGTGTAACATATAGCCAGTTACTGAATACTGAAAATACCCCACCTTCCGGATAGAGTTCTCCCAAAACAAAAGAAGTATCGAATTATTACTGAAATTATATGCATCAAGTTTACTAGACATTATTATAAAATCAAAGCCATGGGAAGTTTCATTAATTTTGTGCTAATTAATCCTTCATAGTTAGCATTAGAAAACTATTAATAATACAAAGCAGCAATAATCAATGCTTAATTAACAAAATTAAATAAATCAATAATTCATTAGCAAAAAATACACTTATGATTTACAGACTCCATTCTTTAGCCTTTGAAGATGATGTGATTTGCATCAGTCCCTTATAACACTGCCTTTTTTCCACATGTGCCTTTGGTTTAAACAGAATTCCAGATCTCTCTTGCTGAAAACATTCAGGTATTTGACTTACTCCATGTCAAGAAGTCATACCAGAGAAGGGACAGGACAAAGCTCTCAATGTAGTTGAGCTATACCTGAGTGAAATTGTTTCTTCCCCAACAGGAGCTTTGCAAATGCAGAATTTAAGTGCACTCAGTATGTCTAGCTAGTTTGGGGGGATAATTTAAGCCTCTTTCATTGTAAAAGTTATTTTTTTGTAGCAATGTTTGCAGGCAAAATTTTACCTCAACTCGCTTTTTTACTAGAACTGGTAGAAGGGTTTGAACATTCCCCTTTGAGAAACCCTCAGACAAAATATCCCCCAGGCTCCTTCTTGAACCATTTCCCTCTTTCTGCTAGATAATCCTTCCTAAGCATCTGTCTGGCTCATCTGTGTCACCATAAAAGTTTGGATAAGGCTTTTATTTCTTTTTTTTCCTAGACAACATTAAAAGAGGGATTGCTATTGCAGTGTGGGTGGCCTGACCCTTGGCAGTGATTGCAAAGGAAATAGGTATTCTGGAACCTAATGCCCAAAAGTCAAAGCCGTAGCTGGCAGTACAAGATGCACGGCTAGTCAGGTGTCTCATTCAGCAGAGACCAGATACATAAATACGCATTGCACAACACCCATTGGAAAAGTCATGCCTGAAAGGATTAGTGGTACCTGATTATTTCCTACATACCCTTACTATTATCACAAACGCTCAAGCATAGTTGGCACCAGTGTATCAGTTTGGGCCCTATTCAAATGGAAAAACTTTACTTTGGAGACTTTTGTTACTCATTTTGAAAACATGGGAGGAAGTAATCAAAACATTTTTGTAAGACTAGTGCTTTTTTTAATATGCTGGTGGTTTTTTTAGGGGATGTCTCTATAGGGTCAGTAACCCATGGTACACAAGTAGAATTCTTATTTTAAATTGTTATGAATGTTTTATATTCTGTGAAATACAGAGAGAAATCAAGGTGCTTCACATTTCTGCAGACCTTATCTTAACATTGAATGTATTGTTTTCTACCAGTATTTCTTTGCTAGGTTAAAAGTTAAATGTTTCTTGGCTATATTTCCTTGCAATATATCTCCCAGAGAGAGCATCAGCAATCTTCTAGTGAAGGACAAGCATGATGGTAACAAAAACTAATTTTTTAATGACCACTTTTTTTGTTTGTTTCCAGTATACAATAGGGAAAAAAATCCACAGAAAACCAAATCATCACAGGATTACAGATAGATCTTTTAAAAAATCTAAAAGTAAGATTTTCTCTAAAGATTATTCTAATCCTATTTCTTCAAATTAAGATGTGCTACCAGATTCTCCAACTTTTCACAGGGGAAAAAAATATTAAAAAATTCTAACATTATAGGGCAGAATTTAAGGACTGGGTTTCTCTACATATAGTCACTGTTTCATAGTGGATCCACTAGTCCTTAATCATATAATATCATAAACCATACCATATATGTCAAAAACACTAGTGTTCTCATTACTGTACGTCAGATCTTCGAAACTGGCCTTTTTGGCAGAGTCAGCTATAAAGATGCAAAAACTGAGCTCCGAATGAGGACATCCAGAAATCAGACTGGTTCGTATGCAAATACAGATGCTTTGTAAGCCTGGGCTGGTTCTACCTCTAAGGGTTAAATATATCCTGTAAAAGCATTGTCCTCTGAATCAAAATTCAACTCTGAAGCATTGCCTGATTACTTTGCTCCATCTCTTCACCTTTTCAGCACTTAATGTTTTCCTAAGTACTGCATGTGCCAGTTTCCACAGTGATTGCTCTACCATTCACATGGTTACTGATTAACCTATGGCTGGAGTTAAAGGATTATCCTGAGACAACACACTTTCAAGGCAGTTGTGGTTTTATTAACCAACTGCAGTCTTCCTTTCTGTTTTACAATCCAACTGTAGTTAATTATGCAGCCCTGAGCATTGTTATAGTTTACCTGTCCAATTAAATGACAGAGACTGGCCAATTAGAAAATTTGATTTATTAAAGCAAGCGACAAGTAAGCAAAACAGCACTGGGCGGCTGGGGAGTCTCCTGCTCCACCAGCGGTGTGCAAATTCAAGCAAGCTGAGCAGCTCTTGTTGTCTTCACCGAGATCACTTCTGACATCTTCAGTACACCCCTCTGTTTCTTCTGTTATCGTGGTTTCTTGTTGGACAGGACGTTCCCATGTTTGGTGTAGCAAGATAACATTGTGGACATGTCTCTTCTTGTTAAATAGGAAGTTCTTAAGACCACCACAATGGGTTCGTTCCTCTTGCTTAACTTGGTGGATCAGCAAATTACCTTTAGTTACTTATTACAAGCATGTTTTCTTACTTCAGTGTGTGAAGAATAGCTTTCTGATTGTCCAGTATATACATAGATTTCACTGTATCACAGCAACTATTTGTTGAAGTGACTTCTTTTACCTTATTTTTGAGCAAATAACATATGTTTTTTATATGTGTGGATGGTCTAGATTTTCTTGATGAAGGGAACAGCAAACACTCATTAAATCTTACCATCAAACCCTGTGCACTACAGACACAGCATTTACAATCCTTACTATTAAAGAGTGGACTGTTCCTTAAATTGTTTATAACCACTCCATCTGAATTTGGAGACACAATATTACTTAACAACTTGCTGAGTAGCTATTAATCAGTGGTTTTGAAATCTCTGAAACCAATGTTGAATATATTGATAAAAAGAAATATCACCCTTAAATTCGAGAAGTTACAGTAAGTGAGTTCCAATGATTAGCTGGAGAATTAACACAGTTGTTTGACAGTGAGTTGAAGTGACTGTTCACAAAGTAATGAGCACAGTAACAAACCTGTGATCGTGGGTCCCTTCTCTGTTACATTTATCCCTATTTTGTGAAGTGTTAAGCCCATGGCTACTGGTCTGCAAAACTGTGATTTAACACAACAGCCATCTCTCCCATACTTACTGCACCCTCCCCCTGGCGAGCTGCTGAGTTTCTAGTGCAGCCTACCGTGGAAGCTGGCAACAGGGGCAACTGTGCATTCCTTGGTTTGCTTCTGCTATCCAATGCCTTTAAAATACCATGTTTTCTTCAGGGTCAACCCCAAAGCAGACCTCATGCAGCCTAGTGTGTATCTGTCTTCCAGCTGCTACACAGCCAGCTTATGAGTATCTCTCCCATGTTGCTCCCTAGTGAAGAGACTCAGAACGAGCTATTGTTAAAATCAGTCTACACGGACTCACATTTTCCTTGCTGTCACATTTTCCAATCAGCTGTGCTTCTGTAAAGTCAGTGGAAAATGCTGTCATCCTCTTCGAGAACACAAAAGATGCATTAGCTTGGAGGCTGTGGGCTGCAAGGGTGCGCAGAGGGTGAACCACTGTGAAGCGCTGAGCTGTCAGTTGTCCCCAGACTGCTGTCATAGTGATACATGCAGTGTAATGCCACCTTACAACGGAACAAAGACGTTTGAAACTTGAAGAGGATACGGAAAACAGAATATGTGTGTGTATTTAAACATAAAGATTTCTAATAGACATTGAGGTTTTTGAAAGGTACTAAAGGCCTTATTGTTAAGTTGTTAAGAAATAATTGCTACCACTCCCAAGATACTGTAATTGAAAGCTAAGCAATGCTAATGGACCATCAATTATGCAAGTTCAGAGCAAACTACCCCAGGGATTTGCAGCATCCAGGTCTTTGTGCAAAAAGCTATGAAGTTAAACGAATAATCTGTAATGAGGGACACTGGCTTCTGTTGCTGAAACATTCTAGAAGTAAAAAAAAGCTATGAAATGTCAGCAAAACCTCACAGTTAAAGCATGTGAGTGGGTGTGTGCGCTTGTGTGTGTGGCTGGGGGGATTAGGAGTTTTATATTTAATCCTAAACATGCAGAGGTTTCAATTCAGGACTGCCACAGCAAATAGTTTTAGCCCTAAAACAGGTTTTACCTATGCCAGATATACAAGCAACTTAAGAATGAATGGAAAGAGTAAATTAAGTTTACACTTTCTATGTCATAAACTACACTTGTCATGAGATGTCCCAAAGAAATTCCAGTGCTTACTAGAAGTGTTCAGGAGTACATGTAATTTTGAAAGATGAACAAAAAGGGATGAAAATCAGAATATCTGAAATTTAATCAGTTTGCTTTAATATGACTGAAGCCACATTCCACTGAAAATGAACACTTTTATCTAAAGCCTCAAAATATGCTACCTTGATTTTATGACTATATCTAAGATGTTTGTATTTCTGTACGAAAAATTCAAAGATACAAAAAAATACCCCAGAGACAGCATTATTGTAATGTCACGGGAAAGAACATATTCAATATAATTCATTGTTATTCTTGTTGAAGTACAGCTTTACTTTTGAAGATAACATTGTTTAATGTAGTTTAAAGCTCATAATTTAAATACTAATTAAAAGGCATCATTACAAAGCAAGCACTAAACCAGCAAGCAAACTCTCTCTTCCTTTTATCACAGGTGTCTATAAAATAGAAGAAAAATTGAATGCAACAGAACTGGTTTCTGTTTTCCTGCATAGGTTCAGAGGTACCCATGTGACTGAATTTGTCAAAGTTCATAGTACTTTAATGACATGCTTCAGCCTTTTATCAGCCTTGCCAGTTAACCCACTTTTTCCAGTCTATAATTTCCTGCCACACAGACATTTTTCCCCCAGGTTGGATATTTATTAATTTCCATTCTCTTCTTCTCATACAATAGTAAATGATGCTAAAAGATTCAATCATTAATAATAAGTAATGGGACTATATGGAGGAACTAATGGTAGACTTACTAGAGCTCATCATCCTGGGAAAATGAAAGCTTTGCCTCCTTCTTTCACCATGGTTACTTGCTTGCTCACAAGCAAAGAGAGAGATCGCAATGCAAGAAGTCATTTGCCTGCAGTACTACAAGGGTGTTAAAGGACATGTGAGTCAGAAGGTGAAAGACAATTTATTATCAAATTCCTTATGTTGGTACTTGCTTTCTTTACATATGGCATGTTGCAAACATCTGATTATGGAACTGTTTTTGTCAGGTTATTTGATGAAGCTCATCTGCACACCCACCAAGGAGCACAGAGCAACAATGGCAGGAGGGGACCCCGAATAATAGCCTGTTCTGGCTGCTCCCAGGCCCCAACCCCAGGGCCACCAGCTCATCAAAGGCCCATCAGACAAGCCCCAAGGAACCCAGGGGCAGGACAGCAAGCAGGAACCAAGATCATGGGCTCCTGAGGAACAAGACACCTTGCCGTGGGTCTGCCAGGGCTGTCCCAGGAGAGCCCCAGGCTGTGCCCAGCATGAAACCCACCAGCAGCAGCCATGGGGAACACCCCTGGGTCACTCTTCTGGCTGAGGGGTGTTGCCCAGGGCTGGGGGACATGTGGCTGCAGGGGAGGAGCAGCATGGAGTCCCATAGGATTTATTATGGGATCTTTGGGAGGGGGAACCAAAGGTGTGAAAACAGAGTCGAGGTGATCTGGGGAAGACTAGGAGTGGGAAAATGAGGGACAAGGGGGCAAAAAGGGCTTGTGGCAGGTAATTAGTTGGCTGATGGGTACACTTGTCAGCCGTGCCCTGTGGCCAGCCAGCACAGCCAGTCCCAGCTGCTTGCCACAGTCCTTCCTCACTCTGTCACTGACTGACAGGTGTGTGTGTGTGTGTGTGCACATGTGTGTGTGTGGTGTGTTTGTGTGTCTGCACATGGGCTCCAAATGTCTGGTCCATGTGTCCAGACATAAGTATAGGTCTATATGTGGAGTATACACGTGCTCTGTGTGTGTCTGCCTGCTGGGAATGCATCTCCAGCTTCCCTGTGGCTGTATCCTGACATGTGGAGCTGAGCAGCATCACCTCTCCCAGGCTGGTGGATCCAGCAGGATATACTGTCCTGCAACCTAAATATATATTTTCAAAAAGTGAGAATATAATTATTTCTGTGTAAACAGATTAATGACATCTATCGACACAGAAACAAAAGGGGGTTTTATAATTCTAATATTTAGTCAAGGATAAATCTCGAGCCTATAGGGGACCTGGATTCAGTTCCCAGACAGATTTTTTTCTCATAAAAGTCTTATAGCTTCTTATCAGTTTTGCCTGAAACAGCACTGTCTGAGGGCTGTGGTCTCGACCCACCAGTAATTTCAGTGCAACTGTGAGCAGGCCTGCCAGGCTCAGCTGGGCTGTGCAGGTGAGAAGTGCTTACCTTCATGACGTGGCAAATATTCATGGATTGGCCCACCATATAAACAGCTCCCTACTATTGGAAGCAACTATATCTTATATTACTGATTATTGACAGGATTTGATTTGCAGGTTACATATACAGGTTCCATCTGAAACTGGTCAGGGTTTGTGCTACTATTTCCACTGGAGGAATATTTCAGAAACACATTCTTCTGATGATTTGCAATTGTCTTTACTTTCCAGTCTGGAGCCACTCCTGGATGGTTGTTTGTGATTATAACTCTTAAGCTCTGATGGGTTTTTTTCTCTTCCTTAGCATTTATCTTCCAATGTTCATCTAGAGAGCAAATATATCCTTTCATCCCACTAATTTAAATAAACCAACCATTTAAAAATTATGTTCACACTGCATATTTGGTTTGTGCCTGAAACTCTTAAATTTTTACTGCGCCCAAAATAACACACAGCCAGGCACCAGCCTCTCAACTTGAAAATAACAGCTAAGAACTGGGAAGCAGTAAGGAACAGCTTTCTAAGCTGTCAGTTTTGACTGTCGAAACTCTCCCTTTCAATACTGTTAAGCCTAGCCAGATGCACCCTTTACTATACTGCTGCATATGAGAAGCAAATGATGTCTGTCCACCAACTTCCTGGGTTTCCTTTTCACTGATCCTTGGATACTAACAGGTTTTTTTCGTGGATGGGATCACATGCAGTGTGGCAATGCACATGTGACCTTTCTGTCTTACACAGCAATAGGTAGCATTCAGTAAAGAAGAGTTTACTCCATCAATTATTGGAAAAGACTGAAAGTATAGTCAAGTCTTTGCAAGGCTGCATGTAACAATGAAAGGAATGCAACTATCATTTTCAGAAAAAATGCTCTTGGTATTAATAATAATTACTAAACATTAATTATTATTCACCCTTAAACAAGAATGTGCTTATTTCTGTTTATACCACACATAATTCAGGCATGTAAAGATTACTCTCCCTAGGAAAAAAGGAAAAAGCCATATGTGATTTACTATAACCTGTGGAAACAGCAGTCAGCAGGAATAGAGAGTATTTTAGCTTGCTTTATGGACATATGGTGAAACTATTGCACCCCATGAAACTGTTAATCTCTTTGTAATCAATGGGATTACTCATGGGTTTATCAGATTGTTAACCTAAAAAGACTGGGATCATAATCTGGATTTCAGAACATAATCTGCAAAGAAAGTAATTATCAGCCTAGCTATGTCCAGCAGTTGCAATAGGAGATAAGTGGCCAGCAGCAAGACAACTAGTTGTCTTTTACTTGCGGAACAAAAGCTGACATGAAAAGAAATCTACTTTAATAATACAGATGTGCACTTGTGAAAGGGCAAAGATTATAAAAAAAAACATTTACTTGAGCACATACACAGGTAATAGACTTGCACACGTAAAGAAAAGAGAAGACACATTCATAGAAGTATTTTTGAGGGCAGGGAGTTGTGTCAGGCACCAACAGTGTTACAGTGGGGTTTCATTAAGAACCTTTATTTTGTGTGAATATCAGTGTAAGTCACCTTTACTTCATACTTTTTCCTCATTTCACACCAATTCCTTTCTGTGGACAAATTGGTCAAGTAAGTAAGTAGCGTATTATACTGCCAATGGCTGTAAGACATCACTGGTGCTTGGCTTTGAATCCTGCGTTGCCCCTGCTCTACTCTGTTTGTTGCATATTTGTATATCCTGGATTTCTGACACTCAATGACAAAAGTATGTTTAAGGTTTAAAATGTGAAATGAGTAAGTAGATAATACCAGAAATTCTTACCATATATATGATGATATATACCTTTTAAGTTTTGGCTATAACAATTTCCACTGTGTATAGTTGTTCCATGTGACCAGAAACGACAACAATTTCCTCTTCTGTATATACAAAAGTTTTGAAGGAGCATCTTAAAGTAGTATGTTACAAAAAAATCTGGTGCTGTGTCCCATTTGACCCCCCAAATTCCGTTTTGCCAACAGATCCCGGGAACTGAACATGATTTTTCAAATGTATAATGTCAAGACATAAGCAATGTGTTTCCTGTATATTAGCTTCTGAGAACAGACAAGAGAACTTTTAGAACAGCAGGAGGCACAAATTCAGCCCCTAAGCATCTTTTTCTATAGGCAGAGAGGCTTGATTGCTGTCTTTTCTGTCTTCCCAGAGATGAGCTGTGTCATTCCAGAAGCTGCTCAGATGTCTTACCTTGGTCCACGGTACAGGGCATCTGTTCCAGACACGCTTCTGCACAAGCAGCAAGACCAGGAGCTCAGCTGTGCGGTGCCGCTGCGGACTTGCCATCAGCAAGCACAGCACATAACACCGCAACAGCCCGCGCGAGCCCGGACTGAGGCACCAGGGACTGGGCGGTCTGCCTGCCTCAGATCACAGCTGACTTGTGTGACTGCTGTCTGCAGGCCAGTATAAAAGTGTACTGAATGTACATGTTGAAAGAGTTTGAAGCTTCAGTTCAAGACTGGTGATGTTAAAAGACGTGATATAAATTCTAGTTGGAGCACCAGCTACCAGCAATGCAGAAATTATTTCCTGAATAATGGAAATTACTGATGATGAGCAATGGAAATATACATGATCTACTTGATCTAACCTAGCTTGGAGAACAAACAGTCACCTTCAAAGATGAATTTAAACCACCTTCAAATTATTGTACTTTCATTGCTACAATGCATATCCCTGAAGGATGTTGTTTTTTGTTACAAACCCTAAACTGCTTCTACCAACAAGTCATTACAAGAAATATTTTCTGTCATCACTCTTTGCATGCTTAGAACAGGTTTTTCACAAAGGAAATTACTTCAGCACAGCACTTCAGCTAGTGTTAGTCAGTTTTCCACTGGGAAATGTTAATGAATGATGTGGAACATAGCTACTGCCACTCTTTTCACCATATGCAAAGCATGAAATACAGAGGTTTTCTAATGTTAAAATACAATTCTATAAAGGAGACCACATTAGCTATCCTCACCAGAAAATTCGCCATGTAAATCTGCCGTATGTTATCTAGTCGATTTAAATTAATGATAATAGGAACATTATTTTTAATATTCAGAAATCTAAAAATATACTGAAATATGCCATTCTGAAAGAAATGATGACACCATTTATAAGAAAAACTGTTTTTCATGAGTATATGATTAAATACAAGCATTTAATAGAACACAGTGACCCTTGCAAATCATGGCTTTTCAGGAAAATTGTCTAATCTCATCTCATTTTACAGACTGGAGTTTGGTAAATCTTGAGTATTTCTCTACTGTGGAACACTGAACCATCATGCACTGTTGGTCTCAACCCCACCTGCAAATTGCTTGAGTATCCTCTTGGGTACTCATTAAAATAACTGTCTGAAACAGTAAAACTGCTCTTTTTAGCTTTCCAGTTTCAGGCTTTTGCTCAACCTCCGCACAATTGTGGGAGGAGTTGTTCATCACTGAGGAGGGAAGAGGGGTTCCTTAGCAGACCTTAGCCTTTCTTCCCTTTAATGTTGCTCCAATAGAGAGATATGCATTTAAGCATTCAACTACTGCTTGCTAAGAGGAAATCTGCTGTTTTGCTCTTACAGGCTTTCTTGCAACGTTTCCCTAGAGTGACTGATACTGTGCATTGCAAAGGCCTGTCTCCTGGAGCTGGCAAAGCCTGCTCTGAGCCTTTGGATGGTTCTGGCACTGATGTGTCTTGTCACCTGCTGTCACAGCCACCCACGGACACCATCGAGTAGGTTACTGTACTGGAGCAGGGTTATGATATAAACTATTCAATGGTAACAGCAATGTAATGGATTCATGGCCTGAATCTAGACATGGTGCAGATTAAATCAGATTCTTCTTCCTCTCCTGACAGGCTTTAAGCAAAAATCTTCTATTTCTTACTTTGGGAGAGGAAGAGGGATTATCAAGGGCAGAGTGGGGGAGCAAGCATATCCCACTTAGTTTAGTAATAGCAGACACCACCTGTGAGCTCTGTGACATGGCACATTTCCTTTTATTTGTACGAAGTAACTTATTCCATGTAATAACCATTTGTGGCAGGCTGCTCAGAACCCACCTTGTCATTATTCACAGTTAATGAGTGTGTCAGAGCTTGCCAGAGAAACCACAGCAGTGAGGAATTAGCAGCACCATCAGAGGCTGGCTGCACCAGCCCCAGCAGAGCGCAGAAAGCTGTCCTGGGCTTCAGCTCTCTGCTGCTACACCAGAGCTCAGCAACCTGTTCATTTTCAATCAAACACAAAGACCAACAGCCTGGTCTATTGATCGAAACAGTAAAATGCCCACATAGTACACAGGAGCAAGATTTTACCTGTTCAGCTATTTACTTACCTTGGAAGTTTTATTTTAATATATTTTAATATATTAATCCCCTTGGAATTTTTAACATCCTAATCCTTGCACTAGAAGTTGCAGAAATACAAGTTAAAATCTTTACAATGGGTTCTATTTTGTGTAAGGAAACTTCGTAAAGCAACATAATGGTCTAGTCTACCTGGTTAGCATGGTTTTACTAGATTATGAGCAATACATCTCCTGTAAAGTGTTGTTCCTGTTGATTTTCATAATTTTAGTGAAACTGCTCATTTTAATCATACTTATGAGCCCAAACGTTTCTACTAAACACTAACAGAACCGTGCAGATACTTTATGGTATTTACGGCATAAGATTTGCAAATGATGGGTCCTTCAGCCAGTAGGCACCAAGAGCGTAAGTTCGTATTTATCATGTTTTAGTGATTAACATTTTCCTGTATGGCATTTTTCACCCACTTTTAGATTGTCTTTTTCTTGTAAGGTCCTTGAGGTTGCTAGCAGACACTATGATAATACTTTGATTCCTTGGATAAAAGAATTTTTACTGGGAAGACCCAGCAGGGTTACTCAATATGACAAACACTCAAAGAGTTTCATTGCCTCACTACACATACACCAAAACTGAACAATGCTACTGTACATATATACACACACACAAAGATGTCTGAAAGGACTCTCGGTTTGTCTTTTTTAAGTTAGCCAGAGACATAAAGGGGAAACTCTGATGCCATGAGTCAGTCAAATACTCCAGTGAACAGTTAAGATGGCTTATTCCTTGGTTCTTCCCATCAGCAATGTTTCCTGCTTTATGACTTAGGAGGAAATCTGCATGGTGTCTTCCCTGTCCATAACACCTAAATTCAAATCCCATTGAAATTACTAAGATACCCAATGAAATCTTTAAATTCTGGATCAAAATCTGAACACCAGACTGTCTAATGTGTTTTACTGGTACACCAGTAACACAAGCAGGTACATATTGGAACTTCAAAATAATGGCATTATTACATTAATTTTAATAAGCTCCTATGAAATATGGAAAAAACGTGGTAACTAAACATCTGCTTTTCCAGACACCTGAAAGATATTGTAAGCTCCATTCAAGAGCTCAGCTGAACTAAAGTTTTACCAAGAGCTTTGTGAACTTGAACAGGCAAATCCTTCTGAAAAAACAGTTCAAATATTCTCATTTGGATTAATTGCAAACATCTGCTTCCCTGTGGCAGCACAGTGAAAGGCTGCCTCTAATGGATTTTGGCTCAGTCTAATAGTCCAGCCTCCTCCCTACGGTGCAAGATGAGTGACACCAATTTAGTTCTGACTTGCATCATTTCAGGTGTACAAAAAGATCTTTTAGCTGTAAAAATCCATGTCCTAGGTAGGTAAAATCATCCCAGTTATGATGAACTATCTTGGTTTTCAGCAAGCTTTTAGTTTCTCCAAGCCTCAGTTGGACATATTCCTGCTCTTGAAACCACAGTGCAGGTAACAGTTCATACCTGCCTCGGGGATGTCAATGCTGAGTATATCGTCATCTTCAGCCCCTGCTCCAACACCTTCCCCGTATTTTTTATTTCAACAGCTGAATATTTACCATTCTAGTTGACAATTTTTGTGATACTCAGAGCCAAAAAGCTTAGCAAAGTCTGCTTTTTGGACAGTTACAAGGTAATGAAAATAAGGTAGAAACATTCCAGGAAGGGAATAAAGTGCACAGCGAGACAAGAGGCGAGGACTGTTGTGACCTACTCAGTTTTTGCAAACTTAAGGATTGTCATTCCATGTTAGTAAGTGTTCCAGCTTCTTAACATCCCCATGGCAGGGGAGGGCGGGGGAAATAATCAGAAAACAAGTTTTCTTTCCCATTTTGCCTTCACACTTCACCATCTATTCTCTATTAACTGCTCTCTCAATTTGTTTGCTCAATCTTCTCTCTTGAGTAGATAAAAGGGTTTCATTAAAGCAAAGCCTAATGCTGTCAGTGGCAGGAGAGCTGCCAATCCTGGCAGTTTTAGTAAGTCTATTAAGCTGACCTAATCACGCTAATGCTTAATAAATTCCTTCTATTCACAGCAGTCCTTTGCAAATATTTCTTTATCTAATATGAAAAACTAAGTTAGGTAAATCAAATGAGTAATAGTGTGGGGTCTGGGTTTTTATCTTTTTATATATATTTGTATATAAAAATAAATTTATTTTTTTCCCCTGTCCTAACAGGAACAGCAGCATACTATCAATCGTAACCTCTGCGGTACTAGAAGTATTTCTTGACATTACAGAAAAGTCTAACAGCAGCTTCAGGAAAGTATTCCTATTGCAGAGATTAAGAAGAAACCAGCACTGGACAGTCAAACCAGAACTTTTTTTTCAAGGACTTCTTGCCATAGCCCATTTGGGGAGCAGCTGTTCTAAATCTATCTGAAGGACATCTGTTCCACCCATCTAGTGTAGTTTACCTCTAATTTAACCAGAGGGGGAAAAAAATATATATTCTACAAACCACTGACATGTTCTGTCACTGTCATAGCACTTAATATGGTAGAAAATACTCTGAAGAGTAACAAGTGAACTACATAACAGTACTAGTTGGCATCACTGCTTGTGAAAGTAAAAGCCTTTATCCTCCTTAGTATCATTTGCCTTTCTTCAGGGCTCCACAGCTCCAGCTATTACTTCATGTTCAATTGAAACAAAGTTTTTAAAGCAGCAAAGCATTGAATGTTCATCTCTTGACACAAAAGAAAAAATCTGTAGCAGTAGTTTCAGTTCAACAAAAATCTTGACCAAAACTAGTATTTACAAGGCTTCTAAAAGAAAAAAACAGAGTGTTCATGTTAAAAAGAGAAGACTGATCTTAATTCTTCTCTCCTGAAAGATTAATGTCATTGTTTAGGTAGTGTTATAAAGAGTGGTGGTGGGGTAGTGTGTGCATGCGCAGGAGGGAGAGGGTACCACCCTGATGTCTAATAGGAAACACACTCAATAAGCAGTGTGATTGATTTACCTGAGAACTACCATCAGGCAAGTGCAGAAATAAAGGTGGAGCAGTCCCACAGCAACAACTCTCCTGCCTTTGGTGATGACCGTAACAGGAAACAGCTAGCAACAGCTGATTTTTTTCCTTCATTCCCCATTTTCAGGTTTCACAAAGGGTACTGGAGACCTTACTTTCTTTACTTCATACAAAATTACCATACAGGTGGAAAAATAATAAAAAGTTCACGGTTCTGTGAATAGGCAGGATCATATTTTAAACTCAAAAACTAAACTGTCACAGAACTCATCTTTGTAAGGGTTTAGCAGAGAAAAGGATGACAAACATGAGGCTAACAACTTCAGCAACTTTGCACAGAAACACAACACTTGCCAAGGAAAATAAACTAGCCTTCTCCATTAAGGACTGTCTTTCTGCTTCCCAAGGAAAGAGAAATTACACTGAAGCTACCTACAGCAGGTAGCAATCCTGTCGCTCAGCCACAGCTGTGGTGAAGCCTTGGAAGGACAGCTTGGCACTCAGACAGTGATGAGGTAGGCTTCTGCACAATCACTTCAGTGTACTCTTAAGCAATTCTCTGTGTTACTTCATTATATCATTTCATACACTTGCAGGGCAAAACAGTACTTACACTAGATAATGCAAGAGACCGCAGACCTCTTCTCACATAGCTTTTTTCTGCTGTTCTACTGCATGGGAACAGCCACTTGTCAGAGAACAGAAAATGCAGACGAGTTACAGTATGAAGAAGTAACAGAAATTCTCTGCTGTGAATAAACTTACATTACATAAGAGAAGCATGGCAATAATTTTTCTGTTCTTTTTAAATAAACACACTTAGAATCTCATCTGAGTGATCCACGGGATGCTGACTAATGTATCATCTAATGAAGGAGAAATATCTGAATTTAGGGGCAGTATGACTGAAGCCTAAGAGCTCAGTTTTATAGCATAACACTGAGTATTTCTGCCTTCTTGTTTTTTAAGCTTATAGAAAAAAAACCCCTGAGGAAAATACACAGAAGGCTATGCAAATAAAAAAAAACACCACCCAACAAACAAACAAACAAAACCCCAAAACCATGAGAGAGAATATAAACTTATTGTACAGATTCTTCTCTAGGGCCATTTGGCTAGCAAATGATTCCCCTTGTGGCAGAAACCTTAGGAAAGGACTATGTGCAAAGGAACCAGTGACATCTGTCCTCCAACTTACGCTTCTATAAAAATGGTAAATTTTTAATTAAAAATACAATTCTCTCTTAAAAACCAATGTATTTGTTATTGAGGTAACTGATGTTGTTCCAAAAATAAATGTGTGTCAAAAAACTGTTACCAATTTTCTTTCAATAACAACCTCTAGGTACCATCAACACATAAAGGTAAGAAAGCAATAAAACCATTATTTCATAAGAAATTTATACCATTTTTGTGCCTAGCTGTTGATCTATATAAATGGACTTTATACTGCTAGGCAACATGATTAATATAACAGAAAAGGTGGCAAGAAGTAGGTCAGTATATAGGACCACAGTTCTTCAGCTCAACTCGCATCCCTGCCTCCAACAAGAAGTGTAACCTTCATTCCTCATATTTTGGAGCACTAAATAATGCTGTAACTAGACACAGAAGACAAGATTTATTAGACATTATTCACCCTTAATCTTTACACAAAATTCCCACGACATCTATAGAAATTCCACAGCTGCATAAAACAGAGTAAGGTTCATGGCAAACACAGCTTTCAGGATTTGCTCTTCAATAAATATCACAAGCATAAGAGAGACAGCAAACGTTAACATTTTATTTGTTTTGAACATATAAAGGCTATAACTCTATGAAACAATTCTTTTAGAGCCATCTTGTGGGGAAAATAAGCAATTTAAAACAACACATGTACTGTAATTGATTTTCTACCAAAAAGATCAGTGCTCAGTATGACATTTTCTAGTACTCTTTTAAAAAAATAAATGTCAGTCACACTGTAAACTTTATACAACATTGTTTAAACCACTGGAACATGAAGGAAGTGCCTTTATGAACAATCATGTGTTAAAAGATTGGTTCTAGATAGAAAAAAAAATATATATCATTAAGTTAAAGATGCTACTTTTCTGTAGAATGCTTTTAGGCCAGACTCTATTCAAACTCCACCCAACTGCAGCCCACAAAAAAAGCACACAAACCTAGAGAAGCTGAGGTTTCTTTCGGCACTCACTTGGCCAAATGAGTAAATAAGATGGAATTATTAGTCTAAAATGGCATAAAAAAATCAATAAATAAATCAAAATATAGTAGTAGATTCAGTACTTGAAGCTGAAAAGCTTTTGTTCTTTAACATTCTTAGCATTATAAATGTATTTAAAGTTTTGGTAATCTTCTGCTAGTTCTGGAGGACTTTGCACCAGTTGTTCACAAAGAATTCATTAAATGACAGTTTTCTGTTTGCGTACACCTAAGTGAAGCAGAGGGTTGGGCAATCCTTTTCAGAATCATCAAAAGTTGTGATGCAGGCTTCACTACCTAAAGCAATCAAACATCAGCTGCTGCTTGATCTATGCATCTTTTCTATGAAGCAAAGTGCCTAAATTTTATCCGAGGGGACAAAAGCGCACATGTAGTCCATGTATCTTAATTGGGTTTAACTTATGCCCTATTAAATACTTAACTTACATAGAACATTACAGTGTTTCACATCACATTTATCCAATACATAATTATTTTCTATTCATACAAAAGTAAAATAGAATGTCACAGAATATGTTTACAATGAAGTGCACAATCAAGAGGTGTCACAGAAATATGCACTTTTTGGAGCTGTTACAATCAGTGTGTAAGTATAGACTAGCAGGCACCTCTGTTAATTTTATTTTTTTAATATAAATAAGGAAATTTGTCAACAAAGGGGTCCTATGGTACCCAAAGCCTCTGACAGCTTTAACTAAACAGAACATACTGGCACCCAGATGTATAATCAGACAATTTTGCTAAGGTAAGCACAAGTATGTCAATTTTTAATTTTACACTTCTACCAAAGAAGGTGTACATGTGCGTTTACAGCTTTTGTTCCTCCATAAAGATGACAATGAGATCCACTTCCTCCACATCCTGTTTAAACTTTGGAAAGGAGCCCTGACTCTGGGGCACTCGCCTTAATGAGATTTTGGATTTCTTTGAATTTTGGATGTTCTTTATCAGCTACCAGCTGCAGCAATATAGCTTCACTAGTAGTAACTATAATTCCAGTACGAGCAAGACGCTGAAAGAGAAAAGAGAGGAGAGAGAATAACGTGAGATACTTGCAAATGCCAATGAGTATACATTTTGTAAAAAAAGATTAATGGTATTTTTAAAAACACCTATTAACAAAAGTATTGCCAATTCCATTCCAGTATTTCTTAGTGGTACTATTTACAAAGCTAGGATGTAAAGTGACTGGTTTTAGACTTCACTGAGGAAAAAGGCTGCCCTGGATTACAAATAAAGGCTTCCTACTTGGACTGGATTCTTTCCCCATGTCAGATTTAATATGCAGAAGACCTACCCACTCCTATATTAAAAACCCTTTCCCCTTGCATTGTCCAAAGCATAGCTTTCTTCACTTCATGCATGTTTGAAAGGCCTGGGGAAAAAGAAAATATCAAGGTCCAAGTTAAAGGCATTAAGCAAGAAACTTAATAGTAACAATTGCTCTTTCAGGGCTTGTTATGTACTAGTACTTCGGTCTTTGGACTACACAGAGCACTAGTACTAATCTGAGGAGACAGAACAAATACCTCTTCCACAGACCTTATAAATCATACTGGCACAACAGCAGCTCCCTTAAACAGACATTTCATTACAGCCTCAGTAACTCCCAAGTTACTTCTCACAGGCTACAGAATAAAAAGCATCACTGCATAGAAAGCAAAACTGAAAGACATCTGCTAGATCTCACAAGTGTGCAACTAAACAGAGCAATGTTTCATGTAGCTCAAACCACAGGACATACTGCATAAAGTTTTTTGACTTTTAAAATTATGGTTGTTCCTATGTAGCAAGTTATTTTTAAGTAAAGGCTGACAACTCCCTGCCCCGCATCAGCTTTCCAGAAATCAATCGTATGCTTTGGCAGTAAAACTCTTCATGGATCCAGCTTTCCCCTCCATCATCCTCATCAGCTGCGTGTTCCACTAAATCTAAGGTGGTTCTGAATGAGCCAAAGGAGGGCAAAAGGCAGAAAAAACAGATACATACAACTTCAGACAGGTTTCAATTGTAGAGAAGATCCGGATTTCTAGGGCAGACCTAGATCACTGCTGCCTAGTTGTTCAATTACAAAGCAGTTGACTGGGGAAAAGTTATTAATTTTAGGGGACCAGTACAGTATATGTAACTACGATCTATATAATAATTAACTACGCTAGATTTACTCAAGTCAGTGCTTCCTGCTTGCTACTGGCAGCAAGCCTTGCGATATTCTTAAGTTGAAATAAAGCTGATCGCTTCCACTGCTCTCCTACTCTGTACAGCGACACATTTGTTTAAACCACATACACATATAAAAGAGAAAAACAGGAAAATCAGAATACTATGACAATGTTTTCAAGATGTACTTCTCCAGAAATACAAAGTTTTTGCTTTTAACTAGTATGGATGAGAGAAAAAACAGACTCTTGAAGAACCTTGTCATATGAGAAACGTTGATTGACGAAGAGAATGTCTTCTGTTCAGAAGCACAACATACCGCAACATGGCAAAGAAGCTTGCACTGCCTTATACTCTACTTCTGGGACTACATATAATTGATATAATTTTGAGATTAGTGGGAGTGAAGAGATGCATGTGCTAAGCATACTGGCTGATTTTCAAGGAAAGGAAAAGTTTTCTTCGAACAGACAAAGGGAAGCAGCAAGCATGTGGTGCATCCACACCACAGGAACAAGTAGAACAGAAAAGAAATCCAGCAGGAACAGACTAAACTGGCTCAATCCAAGACCAAACAGTGACGCGAGGCCTCTTCATCAGATAGGGCAGAGATGAAGACCAGTCACAGCCTCGGCCAGTTAGGCTGAATTATTTCATCCATGGAAATGTTGAGGTTTTTTTGGACTCTAGGGTTCTTTTTGATTGCAAGGTTTTGCCTTCTGTCACTTTTAAGCACACAACAGAAGCAGAGACAACTCTTTAGGGTCATCCAGGCAGACATGAAAGCTTTCGCTATCAATTAATTCAAACTGTACTTTCTAGGACAGGAAAAGAAATTTGCATGTTCATCACCAGCACCATCAAAACACATGCTATGTGAGGGGAAATGGGGAGAACTGAAGGGGTGGGTGGGACCAGATGGGATTTATTTGAGGTTGCTGAAGAAGCTGATCGTTACCACTGCAAGGTCGCTCTTTATCATCCTTGAAAGGCCACTGTGAACAGAGGGCGGCTGTGATACTGGGAAAAGGTAAATGTTATACCTCCCAGAAAGGTAAGGAGAAGGATCCAGGGATCCCAGATCAACAACCCTCACCACAACTCACAAGCTATGGAGCAAATTTGCACAAGAGACAATGTCAGACTCTCCTAGAAACCATCAGCTGTACAGTGAGACTAAAGCAGGATTTCCCAGTGCTTTGATATTTTACTGACTTCCCCAAGAACCGTATCACCATGGTCAATCCTGATTACTGACATGCCCAGTACATGTCCCCGTTTCTCTTGGTCTCCTACCTCTTGCCTACTCTAACCCACAGTCCTCAGTAGCATTTTTAAAAGGGGCTCTACAGTGCAAAAAGGAGACAATGTTGGCATGCACAACCACAGAGAAGGAGGAGTTACTGCCATATAACTGGCTAGCTCATCACAGGAAGCCAGTAAATGTTCCCTGAATCATATTTTAATGATAGCTACTTAAGGGAACACAGCAAAATGTTTTCTTTGTGCTCAGTGAGAAAACATTGCAGAGACACGCTTAAAAGTTACCTAAAACAGACCAGTTTTCCTGGATTACCGCTTTTGCAACCAAACACACTTTTAAGATGACTGATACCTTTCTGATCAGAAAGAAAAACAAACCTAGCTAGTCACTGCTTTAACCTCTCTTACACTGAACCACCTTCCACACCTGCAGACACAGTGTAAGTGATAATCAGACATACAAAGAGTTATACAATAAGGCAGACACATTTCAGCTCTTCCATACTTGTTTTGTCTACTACTGCTGTAACACCACATTGACCTGGGAAGTCCGTGATCTCAGTCATTCCCGCACTCTGTGTGCGTCACTTCGCTTTACATGACGGATGACATTAAGCTTCCATTTAATCAAAGTCATGGGTTTCATCAAATGGTATATGCTGGTGATTTCCCTTTAGCCTTTAATTCTCTTATTCAGGAGAAACAGAAGAAATTTCAATTTCCAAATAGCTGTTAGGGCCTGAGGTAAAAATTGCAGTACTTAACGTATATATCAGTTTTTTATTTCCAGCAGTGATGCCTGTAGGTAAGTTAAAGTACACTATCAAAAAAATCTGTTTGCATGAATTTGCTACCACATAGTTGTGCTTTTAAATCTTCTTGTTACATTTATCTCCACTTTCTCAACATTTAGTTAGACTAAGCTCCTAAGAAAGGGGTGGGGGGAAGTCTTTACTATAATCACAGTGTCTTGAGATTAAGTTTTAATTTGCACTGATGAGGAAGAGCAGAGGGAGGGAGAGTCATACAAGAAGGAGATCTGAACAGGATCACTTACTATTTTACATTGCATTTCAAGGAATTTCAACAGCAGAACAAATACTGTTTGGAACAACAGAACCAAAAGGTCTGTAGAACTTTAACTCTGCTGTACAGGTAACACTCCACAAGAAAATATCCTAAAATGCTAATGGTTATAGAGAGTAACCTAGACTGCACAAAACAATCATTTTTAAAATCCAAGCATCCCAAACCGGGTTCCACATATTAAATCATAACTCAGGGAGCCAAAATAGGACAGTAATCCTTCTCCACCCTGAAGGTACTCTGAGAATCAGAGCATTAACTTCTTCTCAAGTCTACATCTGTCCACTGCTTATTGTCCTTAGAAATTCCTTGTTACCTTACAGTAAGCAGGGAAATTAACATACAGACCCAAGATGGAGAAAGCCTTGACTAGGACACTTACCTCAAGAGCAAACATCCTGTCCATCATACTTCTTGATGAGGTGGCATCAGCTACGATATGAACTTCTAGACCTCTGCCAATTAATTCCAGTGCTGTTTGCTGGATGCAAACATGAGTCTACATGGGAAAATCAAAAGGCAAAAACCCCACTAACAAACCATTATTATAAAACATGAATAGCACAATGCCAAATTAATAAGGGTGCAAACACGTTCCTTTCTACCCCTAGAATTACTCAATGTGGGGTTTAAATGCCAATGAAGCTCGAAACTACAGTCTGCAGTTTACAAATAGCTAATTTCAATTTTTATTATAATATCAAAGGCAAGTAACACAAGAATAATTTAATCTGTTATGACATCTGAGCTCTAAGCAATATATAGACTTTTTTTTTAATTACACAAAGCAATTACACAATACTGTAATTAATACTAACGCAACAGACATTACCATAAAACAGCGTAAGAATGACAAGGCACATACTTCTACTCCAAAAAGTACAACGCTGCGGACTCCAGGGATCTCTGCTAATGCTGCTTCAACTTCTGGCAACACCATCGAAAACTTTGTTTTGGGAAGCACAAGTTTAGCTCCTGTTAAATCAATTTCTTGCACAGTGCTGCCAAGACCTTTAGGATACTGTTCAGTTACAATAACTGGAATTCCTAAGAGCCGTGCACCTTGGAGCTGCAAGGGGGCATGGAAGAAAGTGTACAAGAAAAGACATTACTGAAGAACAATAGCGACACTATTATTGCCTGAAACTGAACAACCAGTAAACTAGCTATGTATGAAATAATAATTGACATGTGTGATCAGAAGTCACAACAAGAAAAAAAGCAAAAGCCATACCAGTCGTTGGCCCACGCTGATGATATCCCCAAAATACTTGATGGCAGGCCGGAATCGCTCTTGCATATCACAACAGAAAAACACAGTGCTTGAGGGTGTCAGGTTGCCCAAAGTAGTCATCTGAAAAACAAAATAATGTTTTCCATGGCAGTGACAACCCTTTCAGAAAAGCAGCAAAATGAAAAAGTCTGCAATGCCTCTGCCAGGTAACAGATTTATATATCACTTTAAGTCAATTCTTTAAAGTTTTTCAAGCCTGATTTTGGTATGTTTCTAAATTCAGATGAATGGCCAATACTGAGCAGTATAGTACAGTCATCAATAGGTAATCAAGATTTTTATTAAGTGGGAGACACAAGTCCATGTAAATGTATATGGAAACTTCTCAACCCTGAAGCAGGATGGAGAAGCGTACTGCCTAAAGTAGTGTGAAAAAAAAAAAAAAAAAAGTACTAAACAGCAAAATTACATTCCTCAAATTCATTTTTAAATCCACAGCTCCTGGAACTGAAAATAAATCAGGATACATTAAAGTTAAAAAAAAAAAAAAAAAGTCAAGACTTCCACTTGTTTTCAATGCTGTAGGTACACATATTTTCAACAGTTTCATTGTGTGGACAGTTTGTATGTGACATCTTCTAGCAGAAGTCTGATGAAAAGTCCAAAGGCTAGAACAAAACCAAAGAAGCTTATCAGTATTATGACCAGAAACTGAACTGAACACATTTTAATGATAACAATAATCTCCCAGACTTCCCCTTGTACAGTCTATCAAGTGGAGCAGAAGGGAAGGGTAAGAGAAAAAGAAATCAAAGATTGCATTTGCTCATGCTTTGAAAGAGTGCTTTGTACTTGTGTGAAATTACTTGTACGACCTGCAAAAGCAAAGGATAAGGCTTCAGCTGGAGGCTACAGGGAAAGAAAGCAGCTACATACTATCATTTAGTTGTAAGGCAACTCAAGAGCAACTACATTCATTCAGGAGCTTTTCAGCAGACTGATAAATCAAATTGAATAAACCGTTTCTGGGAAGTAGCCATTACCTGTATATACTTCATTTTCTGCAAACTGAGGTTGTGATGTTTTAAATCAAAACAAAATTACAAAATCTGTAAAATAGTATATTTTGGAAGAACAGAGATGTATCTGGTTTATGTGGCAAGGTTTTGGTAGCGAGGGGAGGCTGCAGGGGTGGCTTTTGTGAGAAGATGACAGAAGCTGCCCCATGTCAGACAGAGCCAGTGCCAGCTGGCTCCAAGACAGATTTGTTGCTGACCAAAGCTGAGCTCATCAGCGATGCTGGTGGTGCCTCTCTGATAACATATTGTAAGAAAAGGTAAAAAAACCCACTGTGCAACTGCAGCTGGGAGAGAGGAGAATACGTGAGAGCAACAGCTCTGCAGACACCCAGGTCAGTGCAGAAGGAGGCAGAAGGTGCTCCAGGCACCAGAGCATGCATTCCCCTGCAGCCCATGGCAAAGACCATGGTGAGGCAGGCCATCCCCCTGCAGCCCTTGGAGGTCTGTGGTGGAGCAGATACCCACCTGCAGCCCATGGAGAACCGCACACCAGAGCAGGTGGATGTGCCTGAAGGAGGCTGTGACCCTGTGGAGAGACCCCATTGGAGCAGGCTCCTGGCAAGACTTGTGGCCCCATGGAGAGGAGCCCACACTGGAACAGGTTTGCTAGCAGGACACGTGACACTGCAGGGACCCACACTGCAGCAGTCTGTTACTGAAGGGCTGCCCCCCATGGAAGGGAGCCATGCTGGAGCAGTTCATGAAGAACTGCAGCCCATGGGAAGGACCCACATTTGAGAAGTTTGTGAAGAACTATTTCCCATGGGAGGGACCCCACACTGGAGCAGGACAAGGGTGTGAGGAGGAATTTGGGGCAGAGATGGAAGTGTTATGAACTGACCACAGTCCCCACTCCCCATCCTTCTGTGCCACTTGCATGGAGGAGGTAGGGAAGTCAGGAGTGAAGCTGAGCCTGGGAAGAAGGAAGGGGTGGGGGGAACGTGTTTTTTACATTTGTTCTGATTTCTCATTATTCTACTCTGTTATTGATTGACAATAAACTGATTTCCCCAAGTCAAGTCTGTTCTGCCTGTGAGAGTAACTGGTAAATGATCTCCCTGCCCTTACCTTGACCCTTAAGCTTTTTGGCATATTTTCTCCGCCTGTCCTGTCGAGGAGGTGGAGCAATGGAGCAGCTTGGTAGGTAGCTGGTGGCCAGCCAAGGTCAACTCACCACAAGGGAACTGGGAATCCTTAAATATTAGTCCCAAATTTTTCACCACGTCTCCTGAGTGAAACGCTTTTGATCTCAATTCCCAAGACTAAAAAGCTACAGTAACAGCCACGCTCAACCATACAGAATGGCCTGTTCAAATTGTTGTGAAAATTACCTGTGTGTTACGTTTGTAAATGCTTGTGTGCTTGTAAACCACAGTTCTTCCTGTCCTTGTGGATGAAACAACAATACTATTAGCACAACCAGTTACAAAGGCAAATGCAGATACATCCATAAAGCAGATGTTTTTAGCACGGGACCAACCCACTAATGCCACAGGAAGACAGATGAGCATCACTGCAAGCATAAGGGAAGTTTTTCACTAGGAAGGTATAGCTGCACTGAAACAGATCACCATAGGTGGTGGGATCTCCATCCTTGGAGGCTTTCAGCACTGGGCAAAGAAACAGCTGATTTGATCAAGAATTGGCTTTGCATAGGAGTTAGGGAAGGCAGCCACTAGATATCTCTTCCAAACAACACTTCTGCAATTCTACACCATGTATAAATGAGGCCTGGGACCAAGAATGCTTGAAACTAAAATCGAATAACTGCCTCGTTCTTGAACACCATCTACCTGCATGCTCGAACAATGCAGAAGCCAGTCAGTGGGAAGTACTAACGTACAATTCAACATCACAGTGAGCACCTACTGTGATCCACTAACTCTGGCACTTAGTATCATCAGAACAGTCAATCACCACGTTTAACTTTCCTACCACTCAGCAGCCAAATCGGGTAACTGAAATAGACAATAAGTGTGCCTCCTACTCAGAAAACGTGTCATTTGTCTTGGCATTTACATGGCAAGAAAAGACCATTATTTTCTTCTAGAAATCATTTCATCACTTCGTTTCTTTAAGATCACTTCAAACTACTGCAGACTGTAGAGTGGCCTACGTGGAGTTAGTCTACAGCCTTAGGATACACCTTCCTATACAAAGGCAGTGAATGGCACAACCATCCTTAGCAGAGGAACTAGTATGAATGGACCAGGAAGGCCTTCAAGAGCTGCACAGTCTGCCTCTGCATAAGGATGAGCCAAACACAAATATTCTTCACAGATAGCTAACTGGTGTGACCCATCAGCAACACACAATTTACAGGGCTCCTATACGATTCATCCCACAGCTCTCTTATCTTACTTTGCAGTGTTTTCTCACCCACAGGTCCTTTGCTGTTGTTGAAAAGTGTTACTTCCAGTTCTGTCCATGGTGGATTTGAAACACAACAGCATTGCTGTGTGTTCGTATGTATAACCATGCACAAACCTATTACCACATGTCAAGACTCAGATTTGGTCTCCCTTTAGTCCTTCCCCTCCCTTATTCTAAAACATAGCTAACAGTTTCAATCCTTCCTCCTACAACTCAATTTTCACTGCCCTCTCTGGGGTGCTTTCCAAATTGCAGTCTACAGCGAGGCATCCCATACTACTATAACAGTAGTATTTCTCTGCTATTAATACTTCTAGGCACTACCACACCCCCAGAGAAGATTGGTCAATTCACAGCCCTTGCAGACCTTGTTCAATTTGTACTTTCCAGTAGACTGTTTGCTCTTTTCATAATTGATGATACTTAAGACTCCTGAGGTGCATTTTAACCTCAAAATCATCCCTTGAACTCTCCCTCATCTTTTATTTGCATATTTGATTATTTCTACCTTAGCATAGAAATGATTTCTAGCTTTGTTGCTTCCATTTTGCACTGCATTTTATTTCATCTTGTTTCTCCAACTTGCCGTGGAAAGCCTGAGTTCTGTTCTCTCAGATGCTAGCAGCTGCTCTCAGCTTGGCGTCTTCCGCAAAAACAGTATTTGCCCTAAGTTTCAGCAATGACATGGATGGCAGAATATTTACAAACAGTGGATTCAGAACAGATCTTACAGAGCCCAACTGAATAGTATTCTGATTTGATAGTGAAGCATGGAAGAAAACTGACTGTCTTTCTAGCTAGGAAGCATCCTCATTACAGACTTCCACTGAAACCACAATCCCATGAGTTTCTGTCAAACATCACAGGTAACTGGAACAACAGCCTTATATCTGCTTTCCCCTGCTATCAAGTTGGTTTAGTATGATTTAATTTATGCCTTCAGTTTAACAACAGCAGCACTCTAAAAAAAAAAAAGTTGCATCAACTATGTATTTGCTAAATAAAAGCTTTTACAAAATCTAATACAAATATTTCCTATACTGATTTTAGTATTTATTTCTGATTAACATGCAGTCTCAATCAAACCATGCAACGCATATCAGAACAAGAAGGAACCAGAAGAAATAGATGGCACGATCAAAAAATCAACACTTCCTAGTATTACTAGGAATAGCAGATGTGGGAAAGATGGAGTGCAGCTAAAAGCAGTTTGAAATTAAATTTCATATAGTAGCTGACGTAGTCCATAAATAAACTCACAGAAGTAACTACTACATATAAAAGAGTTTCCATTTACTGGTTCTTCACTGTGCCACATAAATCCTACTACTCACTTGCTCTCATATAACAGACATGGGACACCTCCACGTCACACATGCCTTGGCAGCAAAAAAATGTGTCTGCTCTGTTCCAGTGTTGTACCCTACCGGTAAGCTGGGGTGGGGGTAAACCTACAGTCAAACATGAAACCCTGGGCTGGCACACCAGTACCTGTGCGCTTTCACTCCAAGGAAATGCAGGCAGGGCAAGGATGGTGAGCCACTGCAGCCACATGGTACCTGTCCGAATCCACCCCAAACAGAATATCTACTCAGCCAGCACATCATTAAACAACTTAAATTTAAAACAAAAAAAAAAAAAAACAAACCAAAAAACTATCACCTGAAGTTTCCCCAGGCAGTATATAAGCTTCTCCATTTGTTGCCTCACCCGCTCAGTTATTAACCAGGACTTCCTTCCCTCCAGCTGGAAGTTATCCACAGCACAACCAGAATAGGTACATCAGATGGACATGTAATCTGATGCAGCTCTTTTACCCAGCTAGAGAAGTCATCCCTAGGACCTTGTCCAGACCAGGATTTAAATGTATGCTGTCAAGAGCCACAGACAGCTTTAAATCCTACTCCAGAAAAGGGCTAGGTGGGAAAGGACAGGTGTTTTTTCACATCTATTTCATCTCTGCTGATTATTATTAATCATACAAAATCTGACTGTGATGAAGTACTGTAATTACAGAATCAGCTTTACAAATATATTGACATATACTGGCTTTTTACCTGTACGTCCTCTATTCAAAGTTCAGGAAAGCATTACACACACAAAAAACAATTTTCCCCCCGTATTTGTTATGAACAAGGAAGCAGAGAAATAATCCCATGTGACATCACTAGCCACCCAAACCCTCTTGCCGGGGTTACCCACCAAAAGGGCAGAGCAGAGGACCTCGCAGCTTTGGTATTTCAAGGATGGCATTTAAAACACAACAATGAAAAGCAGCTCGCTATCCTATTTTCTTCTCCTGTATTTCAAGGGAAAAATAGGTTACAAGTGTCTCAGTTTAGAAATATAAATATTTATTTTATGCTAAGCCAAAGTGCAGCCTTTTACATGTAATTCAGCATTTTAAAAGGACAGATTTAGTTAGGTAAGTACATGACGGTCATATAATTAAGACAGTACAAAATTCTTCATCAAAATCCAAAACAATCAAAATGCTTGCTACAGAGTAAAGATATACAAACAAGGAGTCTGGATTTGAAAAAACCTCTCTCAATATTTTCAGTCCTTTTTTCTCCTTCTTTAGGGTTCCCAGTGCTGGTTGTTTTTTGGTTTTTGTTTTGTTTTTTAAATATTTATTTAGAAACACTGTAATGTATCAGAATTTATAATTACACCTTTGGGGGAAAATGTAAACAACTCCCCTCATCTGACTCGTATCCTACAATCTACGCTTTGCCTTTTCCTGATTTTCAGAAAATGGATTTAGGCTCCTGAGTTAATGTTACTTCGATTTTCAAAGCATCTGAATGCAGCAATATGGATACATGTAAAAAGACTGAAAATCTGTGTACAAATAGTTCTACTTTATTTACCTGTCTCTCAGCAACAATTAAGTATCATTCTGCAAGCAGCTTTCTGCAAGAACAATATGCTTGAGAGATCAACCTGTCTTTTAAAAACACCCTGAAGCAGAGGTGCTTTAGGCAATGATTTCAGTAATAATAAATTTACCCTTTCAGCTTTAGCATCTTCAGGTTACAAGTTTTTAAAAGCAGAGCACAAGTACTGCTGCAGAGAAGTCACCTTGAAGTTATGACAATGACTGTGAAATAGCCTCTCTCGGGCACAGATTCGAATGCTGTCTGAACTCCTCTATTACACAGCTGTAATAAGCATAACTGTCATGTCTTCTAGTATCTCCAAAATGTTTTTTCTTACTGCTTCTCTCCTCCAAAGGCAGCTACAACAGTTACAGCAAAACACAACAGTTTTAACAGCACTATTTAACTGCAATTAGAGTTAGAAGAGGTTAAAGTGGTTCTGCATTTCCCCACCCCCACGATAAATAATATTCTGTTAAAACTTTTAAAACACATAAAATCCACAAAAAGCAGATGGCTCCCTTCTGCTAGCACTCAGTCCCTCAAGTTGCAAGCAAATGCTCTTCTCACCAGTTAGGAGAGGCCAAAGGAAAAGTCCCTCCTCACTGCAAGCCTGTGACTGCGGAGTTTCAAGAGCAGCAGCCAGGCTGAACATCAGGGTTTATACTGCATCCCACCAGCCTGCCTGACCCTGGGTGGCCATTAAAAGTTCAAGTGGCTGTTTCGCACCAGGACAGCTAAACCAAACTAATGTATGTATATGAGCACAGTACAAAGGCCTAAATATAACTAGAAAGCAAGTGCCCCTGCACAGATCGAGCCTTGAACTGAGCTGCGTGGAGTGGCTTTCCAAGGGCAGCATATGGTGCTTTCTCTGTGAGATTACTGCCCCCCTCAACTGCAGGGACAGGAAATCGAAAACAACCCTGTCAAACACCATTTGGCACTGATATTTCTTGAGCTATTGCAACATAAGTCATCCTTCCATGAAAGGTTTGCCCAGGAATCAAAACAGAAGGATCTCGTTCCAGAGACCACGGAACCTACTGCTCTATGGGTTAAAATGACACACCTAATTAAACACATACAGATATTTCATAAAGCACACGCATAAAAAATACTGAAATTACTGTCTAGGGATATGGATGCTAGTATCTGAATCTTAATTTTAAACTAAACATATCTTTCCAAATACACATCTTAATCACATCAGTGAGCAAAGGTCATCCCTCTTGAAAGACACGTCCAAAATGGTATTTCAACTGACTATGCCACACGCAGAGTTGACAAACCTATTTTATATGTAACTGCAGATAAAACACGGGGGAGGGGGGAAGCAGGGAAGGCACACAATAATGGCAGTGCATGAATCAACATACAGAAAGAAAGTATAATCTTCCCATCAGTAAATCCTAAAGGTTTTTAAAAGCCCATCTGTGACTGTACCAGACCAAATGTTCCCCGAACAAGTGATCTCTGAGCACCTGCCGGTGGCTTAAGGCAAGCTGACTGACACTGTTGTGCTGTCTCTAACTCATTCTCAGCTGCTGAAGCAAATCAAGGAGATAACAAAAATAATACACAAGTACCATATTTTTAATATCAAGAGTTGCTATTGTCACGGAATTGCAACAGTATTAATGAAAACGGCTGATCGGTTAGGCAATTAGTGCATTAAATATTGGTTCATCCTGAATCCCTGCAGTCACTTAAAGCTGCATAATGCCTCTGCACCCTGGGATCCTTCCATGTCTCAACACTGACCTTTTACACTGAGATACGTCCTGCTACAATGCTTGGGCTGCATTTATAGTTTCAGAGCAGAAGCCATCTGCAAGAGTCTTTGCAAAACAGTGATCTGCACGCACAAATAAGAAACAAAATTCTGACCTGTGCCACTGTTGCACGCCCGGATTACACAAATTCTGCTTAACACGCATACCAACTCATTTTGCAAGTTGGAGAGACTGTCCTTTCCAGGTTCTCTGGCTGGGCAACCATCCATTCTGTTTGCAATGCACAAAGGAGAAAGATTTTAAACTGAATACGATGAGTGATGAAATGTGTAATAAATTACAAAACAAGTTATTAAACTGGTTTGGTCTTCTTAACCACTCTTTCCACACACAGAGTTCAGGAAAGGCCAAAAGTCTCCAAAAGCATCCTTGAGGTACACTCTAAGTGAAAGGCCACCTTGAGAGTTTATGGGTTCGAGACACTACGATTAAGCAGGGTTTACAAACAGTGTGAATTAGGTTGTTTCTGCAAACATAAAGAGAAGATGAGCAATGTTTCAGTTTTTAGGACATCACTTTGTCAACTTATTAGTAATGCTGGCTCAAAACCCTAAAGCCTCTTAATTATAAGTGAAGAAGAATGTTCTGAATTAAACCAGTAACCGTATTGTGTTTTGTTTTTTTTTCTTTGGTTAGTTGTTTGTACTTTTTAAAAATTGAATTTGTTGCTGGAGAAAGGAAGAAGTGATTTTGCTTTGAGCGTAACTATCACAGCATGACTGACACGAATCTCCAGTGTGCATAAAGATATCTTAGTATGAAACACACGTACTGTATCTGTCTGGCAGTCTGGTTTCCCTGTTCACGGCCACAAAACCTGTGAGTTACGAACGTGTAAATGGGAAAGCACTTTTTGAGGCAAGAAGGGATACAGAAATCTTAGGAACCTACGAGCTGTGTGACCCAGCTCTGGCAGAGCCCACTTCAGGGGCACCCTTTGAGTTTCTACCTAGCAGCATTACCTCCGGCTAAGGCCGGGTACCACCGGCCGCTTGCTTTAAAGGAGAAGCGTTGATTGTCTCAGGCACCAGGCTATCTTCCCGTCGGCGGGGCCACGCAAGCGGTGACTCGCTGCAGCAGAACCCGGTTACCACCCGCATGCGGCGCGGAGCGCACCTGCCTAGCCGCATCAGTCAAACAAAAGTTTCCCCGAAGAAGAGTCCGTGGGGGCGGGCTGCCCCGGCGGGATCCTCCGGCCGCCGCTTCTCCCGGAGGGCTCCGGGGGAGGCCGGGCAGCCGCGGCCGGCGGCGGGACGGGGCTGCCCGCCCCCACACACACCTGTGGCGGCCAGCGCTACCCGCCGTCGGGTCTCACCTGTATCTGCAGCGGCACCAGGCGCACCTTGCAGCGCTCGCTGACCAGGAAGCCCTTCGGCAGGTCTATGTACTGGCTCCACTCCTCGGCGAAGAGCTGCACCACAAACTTACGGTGCATGTCTATCTGGTCCCCGTAGAGGCTGAGGAACTTCTGGATCAGCAGCTCGTAGCCGGCGCCGTGGGGCACGCTGGAGGGCCGCGCAAAGACGGAGAAGCAGAAGAGGACGGGCACCGAGCCGCCGCCCGCCGGCGAGCAACCCCCGCCGCCCAGCGCAGCGGCCGGCTCCGCCGCCGCCATCTTCAGGGGCAGCCGCGCCGATCCCCGCCAGCTCGCTGCGGCCCGCGCCGCCGCTCCTCCCCCCCCCGCCGCCTCCTCCCCCCGGCTGGGCGGGCGGCGCCGGCCCTTCCCAATCCCGGCCGCGGCTGCCGCCGTTCCTCCTCCTCGCCATGGGGCCCGGCCCTGCCCCGAGAGCCCTCGGAGGTGGGCGCGCCGCCGGGGCGCCGCCGCCGGGCGGGCGTTACTTCTGCCGCCGCTCCCCCTGGGCGGGCGAGTGCCTCCCCCTCGGGCGGGCGGCGCCGGGAGCGGCCCCTCACGCCAGCGCCCGCCCGCGGCCGGAGCGTCCCGGAGCGGCGGAGGCGCCTCCCGCCGGGGGCAGCCCCGCCGCAGCTGTCGCCGCCGCCCGGCAGGGCGTTGCTGGCCGGGGCGCCCCACACCGCCGCCCAGCTGGCGGCAGAGCCTGCTGCGGCGAAGGGGGGGCGTGCGGCCGGGAGCCGCGGCGCTCTGTCGGGCGGGGGGCGGGAGCGGAGCGGGGCAGCCGGGCCGGGCCGCGCCCCGCGGAAGCTGGGGAGGAACCTGTTGACAGGGCCCGGAACACGCCGGGTGGCTACCGAGTGTGGTACGGCCCAGCTCTGCGCCCGCACGGGGAACGGCTGTTCGCTCTCCCGGTGCCGAAACCGGCTGCAGAGTCGAGCCGGAGCCTTGCTTCGGGAGCGTCGGTCTCCGAGCAGCTGCTGCGCGCCGAGGCTCTCAGCCTGCAGCAGCATCCACAGATGAGAAGCGAGCAGGTTGCAGTGCATGCCCACATTTTATCCTTCCCAGCTTTGTGTTCCCCACAAAATTGCCAGAATCGTTAACCTTTTTTTTTTTTTTTCCCCTCACCGCAAGTGACTGGCAGCTGGAAGCATTGCCCATATTTTTGCCATAATTAGGAGATTTTCTCTTGCACTTCAGTGTGCTTGGGCGAAGGGATCCCACTGGTGTGTTACACTCATAGAAAGGAAATGCTCTCCGTTAAAAGCAAGTGGATGTTTTCATGTGCCGTCCAAGGCAGTGGCACCACCAGCAAGTTTAATGGATGGCTGCCTGGCTGAATGCCAACAAGCTGAAGCTTAAAGCTGTTCTCATGTCAGAACTCTTGAGCTGTCATGTTAAATGACAGTATTATATTTTCACTAGGTGGTGGTGTGGGTTTTTTTCCCAGAATATACATTGCTGTTACTGATTTCAAAATTCCAAGTGTAAGGAGCCTTTCACAGTTGTACATTTACACGCTTATATATCTATACACATACACACACTCACTAGGCACTGAAGCAGCCTGAAGTGATTATTTTATACACTCCCCAAGAAGCAAATGCGTGATGGCTTCTGCACGTTACAGGGAAAACATGCAAATTTTGCTGTGTCTAGGCAGAAATTACGCAAACTAAGGCCTTAGAAGGCTTCAATTACAAGTCTAAAATACGCATTGATTCTGCCTTCTTGTTCTGCCAGTGGCTTCATACAGAGCTTGCACCTTGTTTCCAAAGGAGGTAGTGGCAATCTGATTGTACTCCGTCTAACTGAACACATCTCTGTGATTAAAAATACTTTCTAAAGAGTGAAAATAACAGAGATCCTTTCCATCTGACTTCGGTTTAAACATTTGATCCTGTCCTGTCTGTGACAAAATTTATCTGAAAAAAAAAAGCAATTTTCACCTCTAGAAATACATATATAAATGTTCAGTGTATATACAACTCTGTTTCACCTGCTAACTATAAAAATATTCAGCAGCCAGGGTTCCGGGCTTATTTTAATTATTTGTCCATGCTTACTGTTCTGCTGATTTAATTTATGAATACAGCTGATCATTAATGCTGTTACAGGACAGGCATACAGGGTGATCAGTTTTATGGCCCAGTCATTAGCTGACTTGAGTTAATTAGTGTTTTCCAAGAGAAAAGTGAGAAATTCCATACTCAATGAATTCTATTTGTTTTCTGGGACTTAAATTGGTTTCCAGTTCTAATTTGTACTTTATTTTAATTAAGCGCAGTTCTAATATTCACTGTATTTTTAATCCATAGCATGGGTAGTGATTTTGTTGATTGATGGTGTCTGAAATGGGCTTCCTTTTTCTATTATAGTAAGATGGGGCTGTCTGTATTAACAGAACATACCATAGCAAGTTCTTACCTTTCTACAGTTGCTGCCTTCAATGAATACATTTGAATACAGATGACTCAGTTATTATGCAGAATACATAACTGATGATTTGGTAAGTTGGCCAGACTCAAGCTTATTTAAGTAACAGAAATATTTTTGCTAACAGGGTTAGATTTATGCAATAGCAAGGAAGTAGTATTTCGATTCATCTAAAATCTGGATTAGGAGGGGCTCTCCTGCAGCTGACTATTGCCCCCCTCTGTCTCAGGTTGAGGGATAAGCAGGTAGATGCGCCCAGGCATGCAGAGTGAGGGCCTTTCTTCCTCCCTCCCTCCCTCCCTCCCTAAGGTCTCACAGGCAGAGGAGCACAAGCTGCAGATCCCTGTGCACATATGAAGGTAAAGGCTGATAGCTGCTTTCTTTACCATGCAAACCATCTGTCCTCACCAATTGACACCTAACCTTGGCCTTGATCTGCATCTTAACTCCGCTCATACCATACTATACCACCTTAGATCTTTTTGCATTTCAAATTCTCTGTCTTTCCCCAGCAACTCCACAGTCGGTCTTTTCACATGTCGTTTGATTTTTCTTCTGAAAACACTTAAGTCTTTTTTGAGTAGCTGCCTGCGCTTGAGTGGTATTGTCCATTAGAGAAAGACACTTCTGATTGAAGGAGATCTCAGATTGCTAATTTTTTGTCCCCTGACTTTGGTCATCTGCAGTTTTCTAGGTACCACCCTGAGGAACAGACTTGGGAAGGGAGACTTTCCAAGCATCACCAGCTGGATAAAAGTTAGATTCACTGAGCTTTTATGCGTCTTTCAATCATCTAGCTCCTGTGGCAATGCCAGGCCAGGCTGCTTTTAATAAAGTTTTAGAGGTATGGCTCCACCACAAATATAAGGCTCTAGCCCACCTAGAAAATCCAGTATAACATTTTTCACTTCACAGAAAGAGAAGAAGGTTTGATGTGCTGCATCATACACAGGGAAAATGCCCAATGATCCACATTACATTGGCCTAAAACAAAGATGTACTTTTTACCTGGCTTCAACAACAGAAGTGTGTAAGAGCATTTGTGACACAAATCATTGGCACTTCGCAGTGCAAGTAATGTGTGTTCAGTCCTTGTACACAATAAGAAAAGTCTGTGTTACTGATCTCCGACTGTGATATTTTAAAATGCTGCCAATCTCACACTTAGAAACTCAGCATATGCTGAAGTCATAAAAAATGGGATATAATCGCACTGTATACACATCTTGGGTGATACATACAACAACACACTATAAAAAAAAATTGGTTGAAAACTGCTGAAGTATCAAAGATTTTAAGCAAAGGCCAAATTTCCTTAGCCCAACTCTGAAACATTCTGCTTATATCAAGACTTCCTACTAACAAGTCCATTGGCATTCTGCTCAGACACAAACCTCTGTCTGCCACAGGGGACCTTCCTTTCCTGCAGCAGAACTGAACAAGGTCATCTGATCTGTAGCCTCTGGAAACCATTTTTTTTACTTGTTTGTTTTCAGCAGTTAAGCAGCACATCCCTCAAGAGCTAGGATGGATGAGGTGAGAGAGGTGGAAGCTCATTCTGTGTCCACTTTAAAAATAGAGGCATGCATTAGGTTTCAGATTGAAGGCCAGAATTCAGGGCATTAAAATGTGAACTTCTTAGTATGTAAAGAGAAAAGAATTTATATTTTTGTAAGATGAAACCAGTTAAGTATTCTAACTTTCAGATGAGGGTTTATGTTTCTCAATTCAAAGTTTCCAAAGTATATTTTCTGCCTGATTCATTTTACTTGTTTATTTCAAGTCTGCCTGAAAGCCTGTTATGTGGTCATCTTCTGTAGAATGAAACACAATGTTGAACTGAATCTACTAAAATTACACACTCGCCAAAGTACTCCACTGAAAATTGCAGTAAAATCTTGTATAGAGTAAGCCCCAAAGAAAAATATTTACTGCTCTGGTGATACCCTCTCTATCAGTGAGAAATATGTGAATGGTGAGCCATGTCCTACAGTTAACAGTTTTGTGCTTTGAAAGTCCGAAGTGAGCTGGTAGCTTTAAAATCAGAGAGAACTGACAGATTTCTTATAGTTCAAAATCCTCTTTGGCATAGCAACTGCCTGAAATTTACACAACATCTGCAATAGGAAGAAAGTCAAGGAAAAGGGAACAGTCATACTACTATATTTCATAAATTGGCATACGTAAATGCACTGCCGTTCTGCAGTTTCATTGATTTTCTATTATATCAGTGGTGCTCAGTTTCCCTGGCATATTTCAGAATTATTTTCATCTCATGTCCAAATTATTGCTTTTATTCCCTTCTGAGGGCATGTCACAGATTACATTGTTAAAATAATGGCGTTGCCACAAAAACCTTTGTTAGATCTCACATCTTGTCCTGCAAACCTGTATTACACTACTTAGTAGCAATGTAACCACATTATCATGCAGCTCAGCACAGATTGCCTAGTTTTGCAGTCTTGGCTTTGCAGTCCCAGCTGAACTCTCTGTTGAGTTTAATATATCTGGTTAGATCTGCATTGCATTTTAAAACTACCCTTGACACTGGTCTTACAGCCAGATTTACTTGCTATCTGTGCTACATACCTGAAATAGTGTCCCTTGTGCTGGCTCTGTAGTAATTCTGCTGATACTGCTGGGGGTAGGACTGTGCAGGTGTGTGCTTTGCACTTCAGAGTCATGCCAACTGCCATGTGGACTTGCCTCAGCACCCCGTATTTGGCACAGCCACTTCCATTTATCTCATCTGCAGTAACATTTCATTAACTTCTGTATTTTTGCTGCAGTTGCCTATAATAGTAATCTGTGTATGGAGGAGTGGAGCCTTCAGGCATTCTGGATGTCAAACTGCCCCTGAGATCAGACAACTCAAGCATTGCCCATATGTGAGCTAATTAGCTTACAACTGTGCTGATGCTGTGTGTTTGAATGACAAACAGGTTTTTGCAGAAGTATGGGTGGATATAGGCGTGACTGGCAAAGAGCTCCTGGAATTTTCTGGAAGAATAAAGCACTCTTTACCTGGCCAGTTTTGCTTCCTTGCAAGGTTTGGGTATGGATTAACACTAACAATATTTTTAGCTTTACTTTTAATGTCATCTATCCCTGTCCTCCCTTTCTCAAGAATTATCAGACTACTTTATTTCTTTATTTTTAAGATTTCCCACTGCATAATGATACCTCAAAGTAGAAAGTACATTACTGGGACAAATCTCTGTCCACCATCTGATTTTGCAGCTTTATAGGTGTTTTAAAGCTCCACTGTTAATAATCAATTCAATACCATGTCATTTGCGCTGTATTTTGATATCCTAAGTTCCTTTCATGTATAACAGCATTTGGAACAGCATAGTAAAATGTGACAATAATAACCATATAGATAAAATGTATAAATATAAAAGATAAAATGTGAAAAAAAAGAAGAGCTTACTCACTGAATAACTGTATGATTGTTTTCACTGTGATATGTAAAAATGAAATGTCTTAGATCTTTTTTTCAGATATGGTAGCCCTCACATTTCTACCAATATGATTAATTCATTAGAATAATTCTTCATTGCTGGCAATAAATGCGGTATAATACTTCTGCTAAAGAATGTTCGTAATGATCTGGTTATCTTTTACTTTAGCCTGAATCACAAAGTTCAACAGACACAGTTCTTAATATTAAACAATTATTTCTTCAAGATCAGGTATTTCTACCATATCTTTTCAAGGCACAAAATTACTTGGAATTACACCACAATTTCAGTTGGTCCAAAAATTTGGTTGTTTCCTTCTTAAGACAGGTTTATTACCAAACATTTTTTAAAAATGCTAATGCAAATGTACAAACATATGCTTTGCCAGTCAAACGGAATGTCACCAAATAAGAGAGGGCTTTTTTCATCCTCTCGCTTCAAGCTGGCTAATGACAGTGATAGAGATGACCAGTCATACCTGGTAGAATCCATTTGGTTGACTGAAGGTTGATGAACCTGAAAGCTTGTAGCATTTCCTTTATGATATAATTGATCTGCGTTTGTGGGTTATTTGAAGTTTCTGTTTAATTTTTACTTTGAATCAATAATGTTTGGTCACACGGGGCACCAGCTGCCATAGTGAAGGTAGTTTTGGGTGTTGTCTGTACTGTGCCTTTTGCTTGACCGACTATTTAATTTTATGTCTTTCGTGATTTGCATATTTTTGGGCCAAATAGGCATTAGTCACAAGCTACTCTTGAAAGAATTATCTGTGCAAGTCATCTTCAGGTTGTGTAGTTTGTCTCCAGTTCAGCAGAACTCTTCTAGTTCCTGTAATCCTGTTGTATATTCAGAAGTGATGTCTTTTACTTCTTTTTATTTTTTTATTATTTTTGTTTTGTTATGTTTATAAGGCAGAAACATTTTATAAACAGTTGCATTTGGGGGATCTGTGAAGTTTCCACAATGTCAGAAACCCTTCTGCGTTCATACTTGGAAGAGTTTGTACACTACCCAGCAGGCAATATGTTTTCGTGTAGTCACATGTCTGAAGTGGCACATTTTTTCTCTTCATTAATGATGTTAGCAGTTATGGACTTTTCCAGTTTGTCTAATTGACCGGACAAAGATCTAGGGAGCTATCAGAGAAGTCTAGGTTCCCCAAGTAACCAGGTTTTTCAAGGTCTGACCATTTTTTGTCCTTCAAATGAACTGTTTGTTCATGAATGAGCAGTTACCAGTTCAGCTTGCTTCCCAGTTTTGCTTTCATCTCTGCCGTTACACTCTGCTTTGTTGAATTCATGCTTTGGCATCCTGTCTCTGTCCCTAGCTGTCATGACTTTTGCTTTTTTGCACAGTATATGTAATAAATGTATACATGTATGTTGATATTGCTAATATCTAATAGGACATACTTGATGTAATAATACATATAGCTGCTGATTGTAGCTGTGGTAGGATAGGTACGATTTCCTGAGCAGTCATTTGTGTGGGGTGTGTGAGCCATAAATGTACGGAAGTTCATTCATGACTCTCAGGGACACTAAAGCATCACCCTGGAAGAAGGGCTTCCCCCAGCAGGAGGATGGATTGCAGAAAGAGCAGGTCACATTTAGAGGTGAAGGAGAAGAGTTACGGTTGCTGCCAGAAGGACTGGCCTCTCCCATCAGTACGCTGTGGTAGCCTTTCCCACACTGGAAGATGTACATTGTGCTCAAGGACTTTTTGGTAGGGTGTGACACTTCTTCCACAAATGGGAGTAGTTCACTTTTTGAACTGTGCTGTCTAGTTTGTCCTTTGTAAGTGATGTGCATGGAATCACAAATGCTATTTATTTTCTCAGACAAGAACTATTTCATTATGTTAAGACCTACTTTGCTTCTAATTGTAAACTATATGACCTTTTTGTAATAACTAAGGCAGTATTTTACATTTACTGAAAAAAAGGAAAGCCTTTGATGCATTTTGATAGTCAGGACAATGAAACACTTCTTTAGCTGTCAAAGATAAGTTGAAATCATCCTGTGTTTGCAGTAAGTTTCTTTTTCCTCCCTAGTTTTACATAGTTCTTAGTCAGCTCCTCGAAGACATTAAATTAAGCCAATGGCAGTATTTAAATTAAAAGAAGCCTCAAGGAATAGTAACTAACATTATTTTTCTTAATGTACCCTTATGTACATTTATGTGTCTTTATGGACTGTAAAACCCTCTGAGCTGTCTGTTTCAGGATCCTAGAAATAACTGAATGCATGTGAAGCGTTTGCTTTGTATGGGTGGGCTGTTCCACCAAGGAAATACTGCTCAGGAGCTGGTGATGGCAGCAAGCCAGCCCAGAGGCTGTGCTTTCACCATCAAAGACATGGTCCTGCAGCAGTCAGACCAGAAGAGCAGAGCATTCCGGGAACAGCCAAGCCTCCGGTGATGAGGCGGATCCAAGATCAAGCCAGGAAAGCTGGGACAGCAGGTCAGGGTTAGCATCAGCAGGGTACCTGTCTGGGCTCTGTGATACCCATAACGTGGCTCAAAGGCTTCACACTAGAAGCTGCCCGGGCCCCGCGAGGCTCCTGACAGCTCTTCCCCGCAGGATGGTGCAAGCCCTCGCGTCGTGTAGTGGGGCCGGCTGCCAGCACAGGCTGCTACAGCCCTCGGCGAGCGGCTTGCAGAGTGCATTGGTGCACACAGGGTTTTGACATGAGGCCTCTGGTTGTGTAGCACTAAGCACAAAGCCTACCTTCGGCAGGTACATCATCATGTGAACAAGTTAGCCTTTGACCTTTAAAAATAAGACTGGAATATTTAGAGCTAAACTCTGTAGTATTAATTTAGGTACAACAGAATTCTTGCCCTCTCTGCTTCTTCCTCTGTGTGAATGGCTACCCAAATCAACAACATGCTTCTATCACATTTTGCCTTTGCATTTTCTTTTGACAGGGTTTCCTTTTTGGCGTGCTTTCTGACCTACATTGGAAAGTGTAGCTCCACTCTTAGGAGGTGTATCAGCAAACTGTTACACAGAGGAAACATTTTTAAGGAGAAAAGAAGCATCTTCTGTCTGCTCTTCCACTGTCAGTATTCACTTCCATTGTATCTATTTTTACATCAATCAGCCCAGTCCTCAGCTTCCCAGTTCTAAATATTTTATTTTGACAATGTAATTTGCTAACTCAAGAGCTCTTTCAAAAGCTCTCTGACTTCATTACCGTCATCTGGAACATCTGCCTGACAAACTTCTGCATTAGCAGTTACTGAATCAAATGTGGTTTTCTTTCCTCAGGAGGTTTGTAGGTTTAATTCCAGGAATCCTTAATCCATGAGTGATTTTGTATTAACTAAAGAATTATCCTTTGCCTCCTGTTTCCTTAAAATGAACTTTCTCTTTTTTGTTTGTTTTTATTTTGTTAGAATTTAGAACATAGGAGAAAATTTTGTTAGAAAATAGAACATAGGAGAAAGAAGAGGTCCAGAGCACAGATATTTTTATCTAGAATCTGTGGTCAGTATCTTTGAGACACCACAATGAATAGCCTTATTATCACTCCAGGTCTGGCGACATATACACAGTTTATTATATTCATAACAGCAAAGCTGAGTGGCAATTGGCCCATTTTGCAAACAAATACATAAATGTCTGAGACATTTAGTAGATATAACAGTGTTTCTTGACTTGGGCTTTAATGCCCAAGAAAAGCACAAGATGATAAAAGGCTGAAGTAAAAAAAAAAAAAAAAAAAAAAGATACTTTTTGTCTTTTCAGGGATTTCTGCTACGGTAGGGTTTCTGAGACTATTTGTTCAATGATGGGCTGTAAAATGAACAGTTGTTGAAAGCTAGGGCTAAAAAATCAGTAATTTGAACAGGATTTTATTAATATAGAATGATGCAATGGAATATTAAGGGCAAAAATAATTCCCTGTGTGTTTTCAGTTGGTTTGGCTGAATGGCATTGGCAATGTTACTGAGAGTTTCAAATAGCCAAAATCCTTTCCCTTTTCCCTTGGTGTTTACCTCAAATGCAATGACCATGTGTATTATTTGGGATTTAGAAAAGGAAAGGGAAAGTAGAACTCCAGTGCTGACTGCAGGATTATGGCTTTGAGCCATCCATGTTTCTAGGCACAATGCCCCATCCTCTGTAAGGGTCTGCAGTGACAGAAGCTCTGTGGTGACCAGCAGCTGCCAGATGTGTGAATTAGCAGTTGTAATACGAATCCTAATTGTTCAGAAAAACTTGTAGTAGTATTAATAAAACCTGCAGTTTTGGAAACTGGACACAAATTTTTCAAATAGCTGCTTCTGGGTGACTACAGTCTCAATGTTACAGCAAATATATAATTCTCTTAAGCTCAAGAAACATCTATGTAGACCTATTTTTTCAACTGTATGACATCAAAATGAGTCATACATTTGTGTTTTAATATTTCATTAAATGCAGCAGGCTCTCTGCTGTCTCATGTGTTGCTTCAGTTGATCTCACTGAGGAGTTTCAAGGTCCTGCCAGATCCTGTACTGAGAACATGTAACAGCTTTATTTATTAAACTGAGGCAGGATGGCAGTGACACAAGGTGTACTGTGATTTATGGGATGCAGAAAACATTCTTTTTTTGCCTCAGTCTTCAGTAGTGAGACCAGTTGCCCTCTGGGTACTCAGCCCCCTGAGCTGGAAGACAGGAACAAGAAGGAGCAGAATGAAGTCCCCACAGTCCAGGAAGAAACAGTTAGTGGCCTGCTGCTCCACTTAGACATGCATAAGTCTATGGGGCTGGATGGGATCCTCCTGAGGGTACTGAGGGTGCTGGCAGAGGAGCTGGCCAAGCCACTCTCTATCATTTATCCACAGTCCTGGCTAGCTGGAGAGGTCCCAGAAGACTGGAGGTTAGCCAGCGTGTTGCCCATCTACAAGAAGGGCAGGAAGGAGGATCTGGGGAACTACAGGCCTGTCAGTCTGACCCCAGTGCCAGGGTAGGTTATGGAGCAGATCATGCTGAGCACAATCATGCAGCACATGCAGAACAGCTGGGGGATCAGGCCCAGCCAGCATGGGTTTATGAAAGGCAGGTCCTGCTTGACTAACCTGATCTGTTTCCATGACGATGTGACCCACCTAGTGGATGAGGGAAAGGCTGCAGATGTTGTCTACCTGGACATTAGTAAAGCTTTTGACACGGTCTCCCACAGAATCCTCCTGGAGAAACTGGCTGCTCATGGCTTGGAGGGGTGTACTCTGTGCTGGGTTAAAAGCTGGCTGGACAGCTGAGTCCAAAGGGTGGTAGTAAATGGAGTTATGTCCAGCTGGCAGCTGGTCACAAGTGGTGTTCCCCAGGGCTCAGTACTGGGGCCAGTCCTGTTGAACATCTTTATCAATGACATGGACAAGGGGATTGAGTGTATCAGTAAGTTTATAGATGACACCAAGCTGGGTGGAAGTGTTGATCTGCTTGAGGGCAGGAGGCTCTGCAGAGGGATCTGGACAGGCTGAACCAATGGGCCAAGGCCAACACTATGAGGTTCAACAAGGCTCAGTGCTGGGTCCTGCCCTTGGGTCACACCAGCCCCAGGCAGCGCTACAGGCTGGGGCAGAGTGGCTGAAAAGTGCCTGGTGGGAAAGGACCTGGGGGTGCTGGTTGACAGCTGGCTGAACATGAGCCAGCAGTGTGCCCAGGTGGCCAAGAAGCCCAACAGCAGCCAGCAGGATTAATGAAGCGATGGTCCCCCTGTGCTTGGCCCTGGTGAGGCCGCACCTCAAATCCTGGGTTCCGTTTGGGCCCCTCACTGCAAGCAAGACACTGAGGTGCTGGAGCATGTCCAGGGAAGGGCAACAGAGCTGGTGAAGGGTCTGGAGAACAAGTCTTCTGAGAAGTGGCTGCGGGAGCTGGGGTTGTTCAGTCTGGAGAGGAGGACGCTCAGGGGGGACCTTACTGCTTTCTACAGCTGCCTGACAGGAGGCTGTGGGCAGGTGGGGGTCGGTCTCTTCTCCCAGATAACAAGTGACAGGACAAAAGGAAATGGTCTCAAGTTACACCAGGGTAGGTTTAGATTGGATATTAGGAAAAACTTCATCCCTGAAAGGGTGGTCAAGCATTGGAACAGGCTGCCCAGGGAGGTAGTGGAATCACTATCGCTGGAGGTGTTTAAAAAAATGCGTAGGTGCAGTGCTAGGGGACATGGTTTAGTGATGGATTTGGCAGTTCTGGGTTAACAGTTGAACTTGATGATCTCATAGGTCTTTTCCAGCCTAAATGATTCTATGATTTCTCTTTAAATTCTGCAGACCCCTGAACATACAGGTTCTGAGTTTAATTATGGGAATTGTCAAAAGGACATGTATAGTGCAGCTAACACAAGGTTAATTGTCATCCACTGCCTGGCTGTGTAAATAAGAACTCATCCAAAAAAGCTACTGGTAATTCACTGACAGTTATCATTGAAATGGTTTTTCTCTAGAAAATGTTTTTAGAAACTTTTATGTCCTTTTACAACACTGGTCTTTGCCTACCAAAGCAAGTCAGTGATTACTTTAACTAGGTCACATATTGTCTAAAAACAACAGTACTTGTACCGAACATTATATGAAGCAGTTCAAGAAAAATACAGACTATAGGATCTACATTCTAGTTAAGGAGGGCTTTTCATTTAGTGTTATGAGCTAGCTGAACAGAATGAGTGATCTCAAAAATATTTGATATTCTCCTTCCTTGTATGCCACATTTCTCTAAAGAAATTTAGTTTTACTATAGCACAAGAGGAAGCCAAAAGGTCTTTAAAAATAATCTGTACATCTGGTGAAAATTCACTACCTGAAGCTAGTTTAGAATATACCTGACAAATGGCATAGGGATTCCTCACTGTAGCAGAGATATACAGTATAAAAATGGAATAAAACAATGGTGGGGGTGGGTCATATTAAATGTTGTTTTGATATATGAATTTCCAACAAAACCAGTTTTTTAATGGAAGATTAGAGGTATTTGGGTAGAGGTAAGCTTCTCTTCACAAAAATTGGATTTTTGTGTCCAGCAAAATGGAAATGGAGTCATATTGCTTAGACTCCAAAAGATGTTTTCATCATTTTACAACAGAAATACAGCTTTGTTGCTGTAGTGATATATGACTGATTACAGTGCTTTCACATGATGTAAATAAGTAATTTCCTCTCCTATCTTTATTTTATAATTCTAATGAAATACTTGAATAGAAACTGAGCTAAATGTATATGACTATCTTTTTGCTGACAATCTGTAGCATTACAAGCATTTGCAAAAAATTTGGTTTTGTGTAATTCCAGGAGAGAGCTCAAATATATTTGTGCTCCCAGTCAAATGAGAATTAGATTCCTACATGCTGGCAGGAGACAGATTTAAGACATAATCCTCTTCTCACTCTTTCCCATGAGTCCGTTTAGGCAGTTCTTGTCTTTGAGCTGACTTTTGTGGATCCAATTCTCAGACATGTAACTCTCCCCTTACATTTTTTAAGGTGCTGTCATCCAACGTGATGTCTCTGAATGTCACTAAGCATTTGAGCTCTTGAGCTGGGCACTGAAACAATGCCTGTAGCAACTCCATTTCCTCCAGCTATTCAGCTTCAAAGATGAGCAACATTTGCTCCTAAGCCTGATGGGTTCAAACGAAGCAGAAACTTAGATATATCTTGATGTATATATATATATATGTGTGTGTGTGTGTGTGTGTAAAGATACAGACATGCTTAAAACAATAAAAAAAGATGGTAAAGGTAGAACTTTTTAAGTGGAAGGGCTCCAAGTAGTAGGAGTTCAAAATGTGCCACACCCTTGGATTTAATCTAGACCTTTCCAAAATGCTAGTCTCTTAGTCTTTTTGTATCCCAGAATTTGATTTGTATTATTACATAAATATGGATCCACTTATAATCTGGAGTACAGTCCAAATTTTCATAGCTAATGTTTTGATTCTTGTTCTTCTAGAGAATTTTCACAAGCTGAGGATTTCATCCCACTTTCTAATGAAACCTTACATTGGCAGGAGTAAATGCTAGTCTGTACCAGAAAATGGCAAGGGGGTTGAAATTTTCTCCTTCGTCACTGTACCTCATTCTATCTGATTGGCTTAAACACCTCAATTTCTCTAAATCGCAGTGGCTAATCTGGGATACTGTGTTTACTACTAATTTGCAATTTCTTTAACCACTTTATTTTAAAGAATGTAGTAAAGGAATCAAAAGTTTGCACCATGAAAGGCAGCTAATGGAGATATTTAAAAGGTGTCTTTCTTCGGCTACATACATAATGTTCATTTCATTAGAACCACAATAGAATTATACTCTGCAAGTGTTGAATTTCATTGTAATGTTAGTGAACTGCCACAAAATCTAAAGCTCCTGTATGCTGTTTGTTAGAATCTGACAGGCATAAATACATTTTAATTGTAAGGCTTTACTTTGACATTTGAATGAATGACATCATTAGCTTTATATGCATCCACTAAAGATGATAGATAGTAGTTCACCTTGAGAAAAAGTTAAATGTCAGAAGACAATTTTGATGTTCATGTCAGCTTTGCTGTCCATGAATATTCTTAAATTACTGAGAAGTCTTATCATCGAAATGTAACTGAAGTACAGATCTGAGAGGGCTCTTATTTGCTAATGCAGATGTGTCTGTGTAGCATCCTGTTCCTACACACCTTTCGGACAGGAAGCTGGTAGAATGGGCTGACATTCAGGCATTCCTCTCCGGATATCTGTGTTCAGATTCATGCTTTTACAATACCAGTAAGAATCAGTTCTCACACAGAGAGAGTACAGTGTGGCACAAATTAATCCCTCTTCACAGTCTGCTCATGAGCTAGGACTGGTGTGGCACAGGTGTTTCTGCCTGAGCGGGAAAGGCTGTGTAGAAAAGCATGTCCAGTGGGGGGGGGGGGGGGAGGTAGGCAAAAAAAAGGCAATATAATGGTATAGATCAAGTCTTTTACTACTAAAATGTAGTCCACTCAGTGGAGGAAACTGTTACCTTATAAGACAAGACAGGTGTGTTAATACATTGTTAGAAAAGTACTGCAAGGCGCTTAGTAGCAATGACTTCCAAGAAAACAGTTTGGAAATACCTGGGTATTTAGGCAAAGGTTTAATGAACTCATGGCTATCTATGTTTTAATTGATTTTGTTGGCATTCAATACCATTTATTAAAATTGGTGTGGTTATGTTCTGTGTTTAGAGAAAAAATTAAGTAATTCACCAGGTTTTCAAAGGCAGCTATCTGGCAAAGTCTACGTGTTTAATTTCTGTACTCTCAGTGAGGACATGAACCTAACTAGTCTGAATTCTTTAAAAACTCTGAGTACTTTTTCATATATCTAGTACAAAAATGTTTCCAGATTACAAAAGTCAGCACTCATTATTGGGTCCAACATAATTCCATGTAATATGACTAGTTTGAGCATTAGTATGTTTTATTCCTAACTTACTATTACCAATTTAAAACAAAATAAAAAATGCAAGTATACTTTATTATTAGGAAGCAGAAAAGAATCAATGAGAAAGGAAGAATAAAAAGGAAATTGCATGGAATTGTGCTAATCACTAGAACATGTTTTTCTTGAATCACAAGTACTGCTCTAGTTGGCATTACTCACAGTCATCAGTCAGTTTCTTTGCCATCCATCACCCCATACAGGCACCTTCTGCTCTTTACATTTGTATTTGTTTAGGTTGAGTAACTTTAATCAGAAAAAATTATCTTAATGCCCATGAACACTTTAGTTTTTAAAACTATAAAGATCTGCACCTGTATATAACCATCCAATAAGTTATTGTTAACATCAATAGTGTCCGTGTCAGAGTTCACCAATTACAGATACCTTCGATGTAAACTAGATTAGATGAGCTTGTCCGATCAGAAAACCGGTGAGTATATTTTGGCCACGTAGAGTTAACAAAGATGCACAAAGACTTAGCAAAGACAGGTGAGTTATGAATTTTACCAGACAAATAACTGTATACCAACATAAGTTGTCTGGTTTTGGATCAAATCTGCTTTTTTAGACAGTATTTTAAAACCAAAAATATGTTAAAAGACTGGAAACTCTCTGCTTATCTGTACTCCACAGGCTGACTGAATGAGCAGGACTCTTCATATTAGAATTCCCATCAAGACATTTACTCCTTTCTTGCCAAATATGCTTCAAATAATTGAGTACTCAGTACTCAATTTGCTATAACGTTCTTTTGTTTTCAAGTGAATTGGGTTATTTCATTGAGTTCTAAACCCAGAACCACCACGAAGAGCAACTTACTTGCTATACTGGTCCGATACCAGTAGTTCTGTCCCTACATACTTGCAAGAACTACTAGTTTTGTCAGCATAGCCGTACCAGTTGCTTGAAGCAAATGAGACAATAATTGGTTTTTTGTCCGGTCTAAGTGCCCTTTTTACAAGTCAGAATTATTCCTGTATATGGTCCACCTGACATAATGCAACCCCCCACACTTCTAATGCATGATGCCTATGTAATAACGGGAACTATGCAAACCTCATGGTGCCAGGAGCAGCTCCAGATGGAAATAGGTGCCCCAGAATGGTCGGGTCTGGGGAGATTCTTTGTGATTCCCAGAGTGAGATTAAGACACAAACGAGGTCAAATGCCATAAAGAAAAGAAGTTTAATGGTACTCGCATAAAGGCAGAAAATGGAGAGAGAGGAAAAATAAAGTAAAGAAAGGTGCAATAGCTACCACTGCACAGAGGTGGGGGTCCCGTCAGCTCAGATCGACTTCACGTCAGGTGGGGAATTCCACTCGATGCTGGTTGTCACAGTTCTTTTATAGATGTTCGAGAGTTGTTCACCCAAAAGTCTCTGCTCCTTCCAAGAGCTGTTTTGTCTAGCCTCACCCCCACTCGGCGGTGGTGCAAGCACCCATACCATCTTTTCAGAGAATTTTGTCATCCTCTGGGGTCTGGGCGTACTTGCTGGGGTGAGGGTACAAAACAGGAGATGTGTGGTTTTCATGGTCAAGCAGATGCAGCGGTGTTTGGGTAAGTGTCCGTGGTCCGCCAAAGCCAGATATAGACAAGTTCTCTACAGGGCCTCTGTGTCCGTTTGCGGTCAGCCAGCAATGTTGAGACAGATAGTACAGTTCTAATAACGTCCTTCACAGTTATCTTCTGCTGCAAGGCAGCAATGCAGACTGCTTTGTTACATTGCAAAAGTAATCCCTGATCATTTGATTTGACCTGTGTCTGATACAGTCTTTGGAGAAAGAAAATGACGGCTATTTTGGTAAAAGACTCTCAAACTGTGGAGAACTTGTGGATTTATTAGGGATACAGGAATTTCATTTCACTCTGATAATGACATAGTTTATTTAAAACTAGCATTGCCATCTACATCTAATCTATTTGTTAATTAAGGATATAACGTGTAAGGTATTATAGCCTGAATACCAGGACACAATCTGATAGTCTTCTGATTTACCCTTATGACAAAATTAGTTATGAGATACTCTGTCAGTTACTGATGGTACTGCTGACAATATACATCACACTAAAATTATTCCTAAAATTACTGCTAGTCATGTGCAACTTTCTTTGGCTGTCTACTGAATCTTTGCCTCTAATTTTACTGTAAATAGCATTTTTTGAGATAGCAAATTTTAAACAGAAGGACATTATTTGCTTGAAATTAGTTTTGACTTAATAAGTTTCATAAATACTGGTATGTGTCTTATAATTTTGCTGTGTGTGAGAATGCACATCAGATTACTAGTTGCATTATTAGCTGTGGACAGGCTAAAGAAAATGAATCACCACTTTTTATTTTGAAGTAGGGGGTCTATTTGTCTATCTTCCCATAGCCATTCAGTATTTTTAATTTTCAAAGCGCCAGCAAGACTGCTCCTCCCTTTACCTCTTTTTTTCACACACACAACCCCACACCCCCACACCAACGCACGCACCCACACACAGCAAAACGAACTGCAGAAGACATTTTATGTCACCTGCAAGGAATTTGTAGGTCAATCAAAATACACTCTTCACAACGGCTGTTGCAGGTATGGGAATGCTGGTGGGAGTGTGAGGGAGAGCTGAGGTGCTTCATCTGTTGAAAAGCTTACCTGCCTGACTTGGGTGAGGGCGATAAAATTCATGCCATGATCTACTTAAGAACTTTGTCATTTTTTATCATTTCCTGGAGATCCTGAGAAAGATTTATGAAAACTAATCCAGACTATAACTGTATTAACTGTACCAGTTTCACTGTACCAGATAAACTCTTGCAGAATTTTACCTTCCTTAAAATCCAATCTCATTTTTTAAAAATAAATATTTATTTCATCATTGACCATCCTCAGTTGCAGAGGAAAACTTCAACATATATACACTAAATCTAAAAAATAATTATTTTAATCTCTCTCTGCTTTTTCTAATACATGAAGTTAGCAGTGCAGCTCTGCATCTACAGCCCAGCCACCCTCAGCTGCCTCTTTAGCCCACCACACATTAAACTTCCCAGGCAATTACTGGGGCATAATTTTGCAGTGACACTCAAGCCCTCAGCCATTCCACATGTTGGTCCAGGTATAAGGGTAGAAAAAAACGGGTTGGTCCTATTTTCTCATTCTTAAAGGAAAACCTGTCCTGGTGTTTGACATGAACATTATTATTATTCAGTCTAACCTCAGTGCCAGTTCCGCAATTTACATATCCACAGGAAATGTAACATTTTGCTCCAACACGGTTCAGTGCATCTGCCTGCACCTAACCTAGCGGCTAAAAGAAAACTGCTGGATTGAAAATAGTACACTTAGAAATTCAGAGCCTGTGGTTCTGTAGATTTTCCCCTTTATTATTTTCTTGATGTCATAAGCATCCTATCTGTTGAGATAGTGGACGGGACAGGACTCTTCTATTAGCCTTTGAAAAGGGCAGATTGCCCAGGCTGTCTTGGTTACAATAAGGCGTTACAGGGGACTAGCTGAAATTCTTTATTTCTCTTGTGGTCACAGCTGGGAAGTAACCCCCTGCAGGCTGCTCACGCCAGCCAAGTTAGGAAGAAACCTGCTGCTACTGCTACTGAAATATACCACAGAGCTCAGAAACACCAACTGGCTGCCACCGCAGTGGACAGAGCCTGAAAGTTCACATACATGTGTCTTTCTTCCTCTAATGCTCGCTCCGTCCTAACCACTCCACGCAGAAGCAATCTTCCTCATCTTAGATAATTTACAAAATAAACCACTGAATGATGACACTCACAAACAGGTATGTGGGGTTTTTGTTGTTGGGTGGGGTTTTTTTGGTTTTGTTTGGTTTTTATGAAAAGGTATTTACTTGTTTTCTTATCTTTTTTTTTTTTTAAAATGTGTTTCCCCCCCATTTCTGTTGCATCTAATTGGTAGAACTTTTTCACTTTTCACTTACAGTACTGTCAGATATTGTAAAGCAAAATAAATCAAAAAAGTGGTGACTGATACCAAACCCGAGCATTTGATTTCATTACATTAATTTATATTGTTAAAAGATTAAAACATGCCACTGTGGATCGCAGGGTACCATTTTTTTGAAAATTATTAAAAATATATTATTTGCTATAGGAACTGCATAATTTTTACTTTTGTAATAAAAGAAAATGGATCCTGAAGTATATTCAGCACACAGAATGAAATGGGTGTAAGAGAGAAAATAGTTTTGATTTGAACAACCAATCCTTTGCTCAAAATTACACTCTAACTTGAAAAACTGGGTGTTAACTTTATGATAAATATTTGCTTTTTAAATTTGCAGTTCTTGACAGGAAAGTGCAACTGTCTGCAGAACACAGCAGTGGTACTTCCATCTCTCTGAGTAAGGACCACCCCACACTCCCCCACCCCAGATTTCTGTCATAGACAGCCATTTGGGGAACTACATAAAGAAAGAGATATAAAAACTGGGACTGCTCAGGAAGTGGGACGCCACAGTGACCCCTTCCATCCTTACCCAGCAGTCCTCTCCTTTCTCCATTACGTACTTAACAATTACATGAACATTTACAAGAAAGCATGATGTTGGTCTAAGCACTGTTTGGTCTTGCTGCTTTTTAAATTTCAAAATTGCAAACTTGCCTACTTATACTGGCAGTCTCATAAAGAATATGGCATTCAGAAATATAAGGAAGCTATGGATCTTTGTATATTTTTACTGCATCCTTGGTTTGGGTTTTTAAAGAAAATCGTTTTAAGTGATAATCAGAGAACCAGAAGTTGATAAAAGTTCTAATGTCCAGTTAAATGAACAAAGTAGAGACAAACACGAAAAGATAGCTAATTTTAAAAATTATTTTGCATCTTACTCTTGTTATGACAGCCTGGTTTCATAACACAGTTATGACAGAAGAGAAACTTATGATGCCCAGTGTTGAAGAAAGTCACCCTTTCAGTATTCTACAATACTGCTTCTGGCTGATCAAAGCTGACATCAAGATCCATTAGAGAAGGACACTGTGCAAGAAGTGTATCAAAACAGGCTACAAAACAGACTTTATGCAGCCAGACTTAAATAAAACTGAGACGGTATGGAATTTAGTTTAAATAATTTTGTGCTTTATTTTAAACCTTTTAAAAAGCAATGCATTAAAACGTATGATTTAGAATTTAAAAATTTCTGCTGTATTTTATACTTGTAAAATAACAATCTCTAGCAATCATTAATAAGTGTAAGGAAGCTATCTGTTAGTCAATATGCATGACATAAAGTGCTGTAATAATTCTTTTTATGCTACATAAGCAATTTTCATCATTAAGTGTGCGCTTTTTCTCTGCCTATTGATGATCTGCTGCTAATGTTTTCAGAGAGGTTTGCTGTCTTCAGAATCTGACACTCCAAAAAGCCAGTTCAACAAATGGAAGAGCATCGATTACGACAAAAAATCTCAGCAGTGATACTAGTATAAACCTCTTTGTCCTGGGTTTGTTTGGAGGGCTTTCTTCTGGTTCACTCTCTTTAATCTTACGTTCCATCAGAAGTCCTCTGCAGAAGAGTTGTTTTTTCTTGCAGTCACGGTGAAGTCTTTATTTCTTAATATATATATTCAGAAGTATATATAAAATAGAAACTATCTTTAAAAAAAAAAAGATGTTAGTGACTATTTTCTCTCTCTAGAAACCACAACTTGTGTCATGATATCTTTATACGTAGGAACTTTTTTTTACTGTTTCATACCATGTAACATTCATGTTCATTTAGTATTAAGAAAAACTACCAGACTCAGCATTTATATTCCAAATTTAAGATAAAATAGATTTCAGTCATGTTTTATGGGTAATTTACTTAGAAATTGGTCTGAACAGGTAAAAATGATTAGGAACAATAATGATCAAGTGAGGAAAGACACATTATATATATGAACGTAAATATAAAGTATTAATAATAAAACCAGTATGATTCTGGATAACTATGTACAAATACTGGTAATGCTACTGTTTTCTCACACAGTAGCTTGTACAGATTGTCCCTTCATAGCTATTATTAGGTTAATTACAGTTTCATTTTCCCAGATAAGATCATCTCATATACTTCTTTGGTTAACAAGACATATGCTTTCTTAGACTTATCTAAAAAATAAAGAGGATCGGTAATTGTAGATGGATTAAAACCTTCATCCACCAGTCGAAATTTTTGTTGTTTGAATGTGCCAGTGCTTTCCATTTTTTCCTATAGAAGAGAGAGATATCTATTATTCAGTAGAAGAGTTTCTTTTATTTTGCTTACATTGACGTTCATTTTTTACGATCTTACTTGATATAAGGTTAATACTGTTTATTCTCATTATGCTGGAAAACTAGAACTTTTGTGCTGCTGTGGGCCATCACCTGGAGACACAGTGGAGAAAAATTACAGCCCATTGCTTTCTGCATCACTTATCATAGCCTCATTTGGTGTAGCCCCTGCCTGACCTAGCTTCTTCATTTGGGTACATTACAGAACTACACATCGTAAAGAATCTGAGAGTAAAAACTGTCATTATCAAGAACTTCCTACTGATAAAGCTCAGGAAATTCTCTATATCTATGGTTATTGCCACCTGAAATAAAGGGTTGAAAGAATCACATACTAAATCAACCATACTCATACTCACCCAGGTCCAAATAAAGGCAGATATTTAACATATATTTTACAATGTTTTCAAGGTCCTCTTCAGTTTCACTGTGTCCCTTGGAAAAAGCAGTGGGAGGCATCTCTAGTGAGACTTTTCTCTGTCCTCCCTGCCTCTTCTGAGACCCATATTATGACCTCTCTCCACTGTGTTCTCCTACGCCTTTACATTTTTACATATATGCAATCACCAAAAACGAAGAATTGTTATCCCAAACAACTCGGAGAGCTACTGTATCTACTCCAGATCTACCTTTCATTTGTATCTACCTGCTTTGGTTGGTCTAAGAGAAGTTCTGACATCTTCTAAAGTATGATTACGTGTCAGATCAAGCTCAATAGGTTTTTAATTTTTTCCCTTTAATTTCTACCCACTACCTTCTTTCTTGGTTAATGACAGCAGTACTAACAGCAACTCATCTGTAATATAGGCATTTAAGTTCTAATGGAAGTTCCAGATACTTGATATCGAGGCTATATCAAGGGTTCAGATTCCTTCTGCTCAGCACAAAGTTTTTTCTGTACATCTGTATAGCAACAAATCTAGACTAGGTTCTCATCATTTCATAAACTGACTACGGCAACATTCTCAAGTGTAATCTTGCATGCTCAGATCAGAATTCTGCTACAAAAGGCATCTTCCTGGATTTATGAGATACAGACATATATATATACATATACATATATTTCAATTTCAAGGTCCTTCACAGGAAAAAAGCTTTCCTTTTTCCCCCTTTATCCTGAATCTCCATTCAATCGCTGAATGGCCGAGGGAACCAACTTACCTTTTCAAACTGATTATTTTTTACATCTCCTGAGACTTAGGAGTCTTCTTTCATAAGCATCTTCAAAAACATTTTTCTGGTTGCCTTTGTCATGATGTTTTCAAAACACTTACCAGAAATGAATGCTCATCAGACTTCACGTATTCTGATGATCAGAATTGCATGTTTTCTATATGTTCTCTTTTTTTCCTAGCCATCTGTAGTCCATTTTATTACATTTACATTTTTAACTCTTTGGGAGAGAGTTTGTATTTTTTTCCAAATTGGACAGTCACTACAGCCAAGTACTAGTATACAACATGGATCACTTTGATGATTATGGTGGTGACAATAATAATGTACATTTTTAATTCACCTTTTCAAATGCTTTAAACTTGTCATTATATTACACAGCAAATAACATTTCTTCTATTGTGCAGTGTCTCCTGCTCTAGCTCTACATCTCTCTTCTCTCCTTTCTACTGAATAAAATGGATTTTAAATTATTTTCTCCAGATAGAATTGTTCACATTTTACTAATCTAAATCTTTTTGTTTTCCATGTTCATGCTTCTAATCTCCCTAAATCCTTTTGTATGATCTCTATCCTTACTCATTTGTACAATTCCTCCCATTTTAACATAATCTGCAAATTTTATTGACTTTTTTTGTAATTCCTTTCCCAGGACTCAATGAAGACAGCAAATAGGACCAGTTCTAAAACTAATCAAGTCATATACGAACAGCATTTTCTGTTATTCATATAGCATTCTCTGTGTTCAAATTATGTAAATGCTATTATGCACTGTGCAATAATGCAGCTTACCTGGACTCTTAAAAAAAGAGGACAAGCATAACTTGGTAGATAGGTCACCACTTGCTTATACATTTGCTCCAAGTCTAATGATGTATTCTGCTTTAAAATAAGAGAGGCCATTCCTGCTTTTCCTTCATGATCTGGGGGAAAGCAAGTGAGATGAGAATTTTGGAACATGAATAAAGTTGACATTTTAGTGATGAACCTTGCAAAAAAGAACTGTAGTGCATTAATAAACCTAAGTCATATACCATCTTTTGATTTTCAGCAACGCTGGAAGATTACATTCATATTTTATATGGTATTACATATATTTCAAGATCACTCAAGTGATATTAAGCAATAATGCTGTAAATTAGTTTGTCAGGTAAGAGTAAATGGACTCCCATGATCAATATTAATACATGTGGACAAATATTAACACCATTCCTCTCTCAAAAACAAGAGTGCTGATCCTCCTTCCTGGATTCACCAATTATGTCTTCTCTTCAGTTTTAGGCTTTCTCTTTTGCCAGTACCTTCTCTCAAAACTGTGGATCTGAATGTTGTTAACAGACAGAGAGATTAAGTTCTTACTGGTTTGTCTGGAAAGAGACGCCACTGTGGGCCTATGGGAAAGATCAAAATGAATAAAATGCAAAAGCAATCAAAAATAACTGCACACTTTAACCATCAGCTAGTAATACCAACAGAGACATTCTGCCAACCTTTTATTTTGTCTCCTTTCTATTTTTTTTTTTTTTTTTTTTTTTTCCTAATGCTACAAAATCTGCAGGGAACTTGATTTGTGTATGTTTAAGAGCAATTATCCAGACAGTTGCATAAATCTGCAGGTAAATCTATAGGAAATTAAAAGCTCTCATATTTTGGAGTCTGATTTTCAGTCAGTCTTCTTTATTATGATCTTTTTTGTTGTGTGGCTTCAAAGTAGAGGTAAATGACACCTTTTTCACATTTTAAACTCCTCTGTCATTTTGTGGTAGGTTTACCCTGGCCAACAACCAAACATCCAGCCAGCTTCCCACTCAACTCCCTTCTCCCATGGGACGGAAGGGAACAGAAGAGAACCAAGAAGACTCATGTCATGGATCAAGATAGTGTCAGTTTAATAGGGAAAGCCAAAGCAAAACCAGGACTTCTTTTGTTATTTCCCATCATGAGGCAGATGCCCAGCTACTTCCTACAGGGCAGGGCCTCACTCAGCACATGCTGTGGTTGCTTGGTAAGACAAACACCATAACCTCAAACATCTCATTCTCTTCCTTTCCCCAAGCTTTTATTACTGAGTCTGTCATCATATGACATGGAACATCACTTTGACCAGTTTGGGCCCACTGTCCCATCTATGTCTGCTCCCAGCTCATTGCCCGCCTCAGCATATTTGCTGCAGGGGAAGAGTCTTGACACTGTGCAAGCTTTGTTCAGTAACAGCCAAGTGTTGGTAAGTTACCAACACTGGTTTAGCCACCAATGCAAAGCACAGGACCATACAGACTCCCATAAAGAAACTTATCTCTATCCCAGTCAGACCTAGTACACATTTTGAAAAAAGATCTAGCATGAATGGAAATTAAGCCCAGGTGATCTCATGAAAATTAATTAAAAAAAAAACCCAAATACCCACAAACCATTAAAAAGGAATTAATGCATATTTTTTCATAATATTTTTTTCTCTTTGTTTTTCACTTTGTCCTTATTTTTGTAATATGCGGATGGTTTATGAGGTTAAGTGAAATAAGACAGAAGAATGTCTTCATACACTTTCATTTAGTTTTACTTTAATTCTTACCAAGGCAACATTTTATTTTGACACATGGATGTATGGATTTTCAATGGATGCAAATTTAATAAATCTTTAATCTAGATTATGGGGCTATCACAAATTCATGAAAGATAACTTCAAAAATACATATCACTGCACACATAATGCATGATTCACTGGCTCATTCACAATCTGGTGGTATTTTCATTATCTACATCTACACTTTAGCTAGGTATTAAACAGATGACTCAATCAGAAGTGATTCCTATGTTTAAAACATTAAATAAAAGTTATGAGTGTTAACAACTAACCTAGGGGAAGAAAGATACACAGCTAAAGCTTTTACCTGGCACAGACACACCATACACATTTGCTTCTTGTATAAAGTCCAACATTACAATGACATCAGAAACTTCTGTTGTTGCAACATTCTCCCCTTTCCATCTAAAACATGTGAAAAAATAATTTAATCCCATGAAAACATGTGGACATGTCGTCTGTAAAAAACATTAACTTTAGTAAGAACTCCATTTCAGACTATCACCCCAAATTTATTCCCACTTATCGTTTTGGTACCTACAATGAAAGCTTATCAACATCTGCTGTAATCGTTTTCAAAATTTTGACATGTATCGAAACGTATCAAAAGTGACCAGTCTACTATTTGATACAGTTTTCTCCACTTCAGTATTCAACTTGCTTGCAGCAAAACCACCACTAGTTAGTATGTTTATTGGAAGAACGGTTCAAAGAGCTGTAATTCCTACAAAACATTCTGGAAATGAGCTATCCAGCTCTACAGCAACACATTTTAAAAAATTAAGCCCCTACAATTCACTTCAAGTTCATTACAAACATTATTGCAATAGTAATAAACTGAACACTTCTGGTTGAAAATTAACAGAACAATATTATTCTATATTGCATGTCCATGTCTTTAATGAAGAAATGTGAAAAGCAACAATGATTATACCTGAAGGTATCTCCAATCCTGTCCCAAAAATAAAGAAAATTCTCATGATCTTGAACCATTAGATCTCCAGTATTAAAATAAAGATCTCCCTTCTTAAATACCCCGCTGAGTAATTTCTTTTCTGTGTGTTTCTTATTGCCAGCATAACCAAAGAAGGGGTTCTTCGCATTGACCTTGGAAATGAGAAGACCAGCCTCACCTATATAGAGAAGTTGAAAGAATGTAAACCTAAGGTATCACTGTACTCTTCATGTACTTTACATTAATAATAATTTGGTACATATGATTTTACAAGACCAAGAACCAAGTTTGGCAGGGTTCAGTACGTAAGACCCAATAACAAAAACTTACCTGTTTCTACTGCTTTACAATTCCTGTGGTCACCTCTACATGCAAAGTGACCATAAAGACACACCACAATATTGTCCACTCACATTCCCAGTCTTTTGTATTTCTTGCTAATGACTCATCAGTTTTCTCCCAGAACTGTCATCTATCAATTGTGAGTTCACTAGTAGGTTTACTACCCTATCAAATTGCACACTTCAAATGAATACTATGTTCCACTCCCCATACCTGACTAAATTTCCAGTCATGTCTCAACTTCATCAGCTTCCTACTGAAAAACTAGTGTCAATAAAAAGCAGGTGTTCAACCTAGGCATTAAATCCCTATTTAGCCTGATTTCAGAAGTTTTGAGAACACTTCTTAAGAATTTTCATTAATATGATATGGCATTATTGCTTTCTTTTTGGATTAGAATATAAAAGTTTAAATATTTTTTTCCTCATAAAATAAGGCAAGATGGGGATAGGCTTAACTGGTTATGCATGCAGAGTATCAGGGGTTTAGTTTGCTTAAAGCAGAATACTTGTATGAACACCTAGCCTTTCTGGAAGCACATTCTGAACAGTACAGCAAAAGGTTACATTACTTTATACCAGAGACAAGAATTATAAGTATGAAAATACATAAAAACATGTCCAAAGGTATACACAATTTGTAATTTAAGACTGCCTCCTCGTAAAAAGGCTGTCTGTTCTCCATCAGATGGTAGTGTTTAAGGTGAAAGCATTTCTTTCACTGACAGTGTCATTGCAGCCATGATGCTCTGAAGATACAGTTCATGGGTAAGACAAAGTCTACAGATACAGATAATACTTTTTATTAGACTGATTGGTATAATTGGAAAAAATTAGACCAGGTGTCTAATTAGAGCTTGTGTTCCCTTTACAGGTCCATCTGACATTCCTACAGTTAATTTAATGTCACATTTTGAGGACTGTATTTTCCTGAAAGTACCCATCTTTGATTAAGACCTGTTACAGCATCTCTTAACTCCCCTAAAAAATCTGATTCAGCTCCCTGTTAAAGCTGTCTGCTTTTCTGACCTTTTATGAGTTTTTCTCGCTTCAGCTTCCAGGCGTTAACTACAGCTGTTACCTTCCTACAGCACAACAGAGATGCTTCAGTATCTGATGAACAGTTTGAAAACAAATACCAGATAAGTATTTTGAAGACGGCTATAATCAAGCAACCTCTTACAAAAAAAAAAAAAAATATATATATATGCAAAAATTGGTAAGCTTAAGTCACTTAGTCAGGAACACTTACTCTCACACCAAAAAGCATTTGCTCTAATCCACCAGTCTTTCTTTAGGCAACTATTTCACTGTGTCAACCTCCTTTTAAAAAAACAGATTTCATTATCTACATATTCAGAGCTAGTATCACATCATCACTTTTGAACATTGCTCTTCTGTGAATATATCCACAGATCTCCTAAGTTCAGAACTGGTATGTTTAATGTTCTGCCTTAGATCACAGATCATATTGCTTCTGTCAGAGCAAAGAATAATAGTTGATGTTGGCATAGTACAGTAACACAACAGCAAGTCTCCTCAAAAAAATTCCCTGGAGTATTTGTATTACAAAAAAAAGGTCGTTATATCCTATTAAAATACATACTTACCTTTCTTAACTTTTTCACACCAACCATGCTTATTTCTAATTGGTTCATCTTTTTGGAAATCATACTTGATTAAATCAAATGGGAAAAAAAGCTAAAAAAGGGAAAAAGGGTCATCAGTTATTTGTCTACACAGTGACACCTGGTGGCAGCAAATAAAAGCAAAGGAATCTTTACTCCAGTCTTGCTCATCTAAAAGTAGAACATAGTTTCATTTAACACTAAAAATACTCTGTATGTAAACTTAGACCATTTTCCTGGAGGTAAGCAACATCAAAACATTTTTATATCTTGTAACTTTCAAAAATACTTGGTGAAGACATAGAACCATAATTTTGTTAATTTTCTCACAAGTTATGGGATCCACGTATCAGTGGAAGAGCCTACGTGAGTCAGGGTAACAGAAGCGTACCTGGAATTCAGCTGACATTTAATGGCGGTGGCTCATACAAAAAAGTGTTCTTGGGGTCTTCTAGCACCTAAAACAACTGGCAGAGCAAAGGCCTAAATCTCCTTACAAAGGGAAACCTACTTCCCATTGGCCTATACTCTTGCCTAACTAGCCTCTGTTTTTCCCTTCAGGCTTTCTCACTCTGGCGTATGGCCTTACCAGGAGCACCACCAGCAGGATATGTACTCCCATGTCATTTGACATAGTTATGTAGCTGTGCATGTTCCACAGTTATGTGAGTGTCAGTTCTGCATTCTTCTGAAGTACTGTGAACCTTGAGTCCTGACACTGCTGACCTAACTGACCTCCTGGTTATGTTTCACAACTTGACTTCCTCTTGTATAAAGATCACAGAGAATGTGGCTCTGAGTGAGATGAAGGAGAAGGCAAGACACTCTTATCAACACTAGAAATTGCAATACTTTTACTCTCCAATATATATGGTCTGACTCTTATTTCACCTCATTTTTCTACTGTGATATAAATCCAAATAAGAACTTTGAGAGACACTGAAAGATAATTATATGCCTGATACTATACAGATCACTGTGTTTGCAGTTATTATCCTAAGGCTTCAGTCTGCCCAGCTTGGGATTCTGATTTCCCTTTTCATATAGTACATTAGCAATCTATTTAACAACTAGTCAAACCAAAATATATAACCATCTTCTCCTGGAGAAATCTTAGCAATCAGAGAAAACAATGTTAAAAACATACAAATCTACAACTGCACTCCTCACAACAAAGAAATGCAATATAATTTAAGGATGGTGTTATGAAAGTGATTGAAGGGCAGGATGTTAAAACATGCACCTATTTGCTTTTCAGCAGCTAATTTGTGTGAAGGGTTGCATAACTTTTTTATCCTGATTTGAAATGTCGCTGCAGCTGTATCACATCATTTTCTTTTCAAGAAAGTCTGAATAAATAGCAACTTGAATCAAACATGAAGCACACAATTTCAGCCTCATTTGGACAAACTTATTTAACTGAGTCTTTTCAATGTTCATCACTGTGTTTTCCTTCTACCCTAGGTCTGAAACAAAAAGGTATTTTTAACAGTTGATCGAAGGAACAAGGTTAAGAGTGCAAAATCAAGCCATGATCCAAGAATCGAACACTTTTTGAATAAATGGAAGGGTTGTGCGGTTTTTTAATACTTACAGATCTATTTACCAAAGTCAAGAATTTGAGAGCCAAAAAGTTCACCTTAATTAGAAAATAATCGTATTATTCTTGATGAACAGAATGGGAGGTGTTTATAATAAACAGAAGTAATTTTTTAAGAGTATTTTCTTTGGGTGTCTACATTTAATTTTCACTTTCTTTTTTTACATTGGTATTTACTTACTTTAATAGGTTTCATGTGACAGACCAAATGCAATGAAAAATAAAAATAATAAGAATGAAATGGTATAAAATGAAATGTTATTCTGACATTTCTGTGTTTAATTAGAACAGCAGTGTGCCCTGTTCCATTTTTATCTGTTCATTCCTTCTGAGCTCAATAGCTGTAACTTGTCAACATATTAGTCTGTCTGATGCATTAAGTTGTTATAAATACTTAGAAACTTAATATCTGAGAACTTTTAAAAACTGCTGAGACTTTTACTATTTAAGTTGCTACATACATCTTTTTGTGCCTGCAACTTTAGAGTACTAACTATGCCTATTCCAGTTAGCTTTTTGAAATAACAGTTAAGTAAATACATAATTGAAAAGAGAAACCACCACATATTGCATTAGACCTGCGTAATGATACTATGCCAGTGTACATTCTGTGTAAACAGCTGTCTCTGTGCAGTTTTCTTTTCCTAGTAAATACTAGAAAATGAAAGCTCCAGAGCAAAACATTTAGTCTGGGTACAGCTCTATATTTGTTTTATCTCATTATTTAACGTTTATTAGAAAAGAGTACCTGAGCTGTTCAAGCATTACCGTATTATTTTCACAGAGTACTTCATGCAGCATTCGTAATTTTAATCTACATTTTACTCCCTAAAGCATTACCTAAATGTACCAAACAGCAATCATCATTTAGCTAGCTGAAACTTAAAATGAGTTAAACGGCAACATTACTGTCTGTTACTATGCTGCCTGCATGTTATCTAAGAGTAGCATCCCTCCCCCCTTTTTTTAATTGACTGTAAACATAACAGTTTAAACATTGTTTTGAAAATAGTTTTGAAATTCCTGAAGTTTCAACTTACAGTGAATGCTCACAGAACCTTCAGTAGAGAACAAAGATCACAAGCTATTGCTTCTTATTTAATTCGCTTTAGAGATGAGATACTGCTGAATTCTCTAGGAGAATATGTGTTTATAAAACAAAGCATTACATTTATGAGATTTAGTTCCAATCATCTTAAAAAAGTGAAATGCAAGAAAAAAACTCTGGAGCATAGTATCACCATGTCTTATAAATGTTGTTAAAATATACTAGTAATGCCTTATTTATACTCTAAAGAGTAGATGTATAGGTCCTTTGCATAGTTTTGTTAGCCAAATTAAAAAAAAACACAAACAAGAAAAAAACACTTTTAAAGCTATGCTTGTTAATAACTGAATTACCACATATTACAATAAAATACCTTGGAATACACTTGAAGTAGCTTAGATTATTTTAGCTCAAAACAAGACAAAAGAGCAGAAACAACACAAATTTTAACTGCCCAATGAACCTGAGTTTCCACTGCTTGGATTAACGCATGCCAATGATCTTCCTGTGAATCTAGTTTTCCAGGCTTTAAAGATCTGCTTAAACCTAACTTCATTTACTTTTAAACTCAAAAAGTATCTCTTCTACCACTTAAGTTCTATGACTGTATGACAAAAATGTGTATTACTAATTGTGTTGCTGTATGAAAGAAAAAGTATTTTATGTGTTGAAATTATTTATGATTTAAGGTTTAAATGTTTCTAAGCTCAAAGCAGATTCTGACTCATACAGTTCTGAGTAAGAGATCTTTACATTTCTGTAATAAGGTGTCTTAAAATAATGAAAAAAATACATTTGTAAATAAAGTTTGGGTATTTCTTTTACATACTGTTTTTTCAGGTGTATTTGCCACAGACTATTTTTAGTCCATCTTACAAGCTCCCTTGGGTCTCATTAGTCCCATTCTCCTATTGCATGTTCTCTGCCACTACTCAGAATTTATTCCTGTGTAAGAAAGATATTTTGATATATATTTATTTGATAGAATGACTAAGAGTCTTAAATTTATATACACACATAACGTATGCCATATATAATAAAATTCATCATTAACTACATACATAGGTATTCCAGATGTAATATTAAACAGTCATTTATTATATTAATATATTGATTTGTATACTATCTTCTTTGTGAAACATTTTAAGTTTTACCAACTAAAAGGCTTCTGCTTTTCTGTTCATTGACTGTATATGAACATCTTTATTGAAGGATTTATTTGTATACCAGTAATGCTTTCAAGCATGTGAAGTGATCCCTCTTATATAAAGAGTACAGTATGAAAATAAGTGCAAACAAGAGAACTGCTTCGAGTTACCATCTCACACACAGTGGCTTCTTGGATGTCTGGTAACTGCTGTAATATTCATCTATTTCTTCCCATTAACTTATGTCTTCCAAATTATTTATGAAAATGAATATGTTACGTTGAATTTTAATATTTATCACAAATGTTTTTCCCCAACCCTTGCCAGCTGCTGACAGAAGTTACTCTGTACAATCTGAGAGCTCAATTTCTCTTTTACAGCTCTAACTCGTCTGCATTTTATCTTTAGAAACTGTGCCATTACTATTACCTGCAACAGAAATGCCTTCCTATTTCTTTTACTTTTTCCCTGCTAAAAATATTATCCATTGAACCTACTTGCTATTATTCCCACTATACTCTCATTATCTGTATGCAAGGGGTTTTATACAGCATTTACTTAATTTCGACTGCAACTATGCCAGTAGAAAGAATGTAAGTTTCTTCCTTTTCCTTTATTGTTTCACATATATAAAAATACAAGATTCTTTTCCCCTTTCTCAGTTCTCTTTCTATTCACATTTTAAGACATAGGTGTTCAGGAAATCTCTAGCAAGTATGTCTATCTCATCATATCACCCCATGTGTCAGAAGAATGATGTTCAAAAATTGTTGTAGCATTTCTTTGAAGAAATGAAACTAGGAACTGGATGACTGGTCCTTGTCTGTGCCATTCCCTGCTTTCCAGCAGGAGATACTTTCCCTTTCCAACTTCAGATCATTAATGGGTCATCAAATTGGAATTAAAGCTGCTCTCCTTTACATCTTGCTAGATGTTCAACGGATGTCATTCAGACAGAAATAAAACAAACACAACACCTATACTCAGAATGCGATGTTTAATAATATGTAACCTATATAATGTATTTTAAAAAAAGAAACACAAAAAATGCCTGAAATAAGTTCAAATGAACTTACCTATGCCATTAAAATACATCGTTTGTGTCACAATACTCATAGATTGCAGAGTAATCAAAAACACATATAAAGGTCCCCAAAATTATGTATTTGGTTAAATATATTCTTTTTTTAAAAATGGAAAACCACTAAAACATATGTCTTATGATATTTTCAATACTCCTCCTCTCTCTTAACCTCATCTAGACTTTTCTGAAAATCCACTATATCTAAGCCCTTGTTCATGTCAACACTATGTTTCAGCATACGAGGGAGCTAGCTGCTCCTGCAAACAAGTGTCATGAAGCAGACTGAAGGAACTGCCATCCAGAGGAACTGCACTGGTGACAGAAGCAGAACCCCATAGTTAACAGATTGCAGAACTGTTAATTTGAGACGTTTAACTATTGCAGTATTATTAATATGCCATATTGTTCCTCTGACACAAATTCTTTCAGAGAGACTATGTATGGCGCTAAACTATAAAGGCTCTGAATCAAAACTTTATGAAAAAGCTCCTGATAGAGCTTTGGAGTAGTCTCTGAAACCTCCTTGATTTGGAAGAGATTTGGAGCAGTTCTATCTCCCCATAAAATGGGTCATACAATCTACTCACTGACCTGGCTAGACGTAGCATGCCCATGTAATCAAGGCAAAGTAGTTTGCACTGAATCTGGTTTTCAGTGACAACCTTCATTCTTCCTTCAAACTCCACAGCCACACAATGCCGAATGTATATATGTTGGCAGAACGGTTGAGAGCCAGCACATCTAAGGGCCCTTGGGGAACAGTAGCAGCTAAATATTGAGCCTGATCACATATAATGTGCTTTAGCTACTTTCCTTATCACAGAAACGACAGAAATAACTGAACACTTACTGTAGATTTATCTCTAGGGAAAAGAGAGTATTGAAAAAGAATAAAATTGATTTCTGGTTCATAAAGTATCTTAGGGTCTTTCCATAACCATACTCAGTAAGCAAAGGGACAACCCATAATTATCTTAGCTCACTATACTGGTATTTCCATAGACTGTAACAGTTTCAGCTTGGAATAGTATATACATTACAGAAGAGGTGTCTAGTGAGATCAAATATTCAGTTACAACTGCATTTGTTTTTTAACTGTGGTTTACATGAGCTATTTTCTGCAGTGACTAACTCAAATCATAAGTTCAATCATTAAAGAGGAAAAAGTAGCATGTTTCTTCTGCAGAAAAACCCAAAATACTAATCTTCCTTTTGTAAACACAAACAGTTTAAGTAATTGACTTACAAAGTGCCACCATTAATACAAGCAAAACCCCCGTAATACTGGATTAATAATACAGGTAATTAAATCAATAAATATGCAATTTCAAGTCTAATCCTTTATCTGCTGTAACCTTTACATGGTATTTCCAAGAGGTTAATGACTTGTGACAAAACTCTGTCAAAAGTTCTAAAATACTGAAAACAAGTTTATTCAGGTTTGGAAAAAATGTAGAAATTCACAATTTCATATGATTAGAAAAAAGTTTTAAAATAATTAAAGGATGTGGCTTAGAAAAGTCTGAAACAATTAACATCAAAATTAACATCAGCTCTGAGGTTCCTGGTTGACCCACAACTCCCTAAATTCCAGATACCTGGTTTCCTGTAGTGGAACTGTACCCTTCCAGAGACACACACTAGCATCAGATGTCCACCGTGCATACGACAGAGCATCAGTCATGTAGAAGAGAGAATGAGCAGAGTCAGTCTGCTTAAATTCCTGAGCTCTCAACAGTTACTGCAAAACACAGTAGCTCTTGTGGTGTTTTTCTAAGTGTTTCCAGGTTCCTCCCTGCAGTTTGGGTTCCTATCCCAGAACTGAAGAATTCCTCTGGCCCTGAGCTGTAGTCTGCAGTGAGTGTAATGTGCTGATGCTGTATTGAAGTTGTGGACTGTGGAATGTATGCTGCCTAGAAACCTGTTTCAACCTCATCGGAAGATACCTTCCATATATTCCCAAACAATATTTTTACATCATTCTCTGAAAAAAAAGTTTTGTCAGGACATTTTAGTATCAGTTCTCCTCACAAGCACAAAAGCCATGTAAGTCAGCAGGATCTGTATATTTAAATAGGTATCTCAGTATAGGTAGGTGTCTCAGTTAATTTGCAAATTTTAGGCAATGTGTGTAGTCCTATTTATTACAAGAAGAGTAAATGGAATAAATAACAACATAATGTTAAATATCTAGTCTCCCTGCTAGAACGCCTTGCGAAATAATCTGTCGTATTATTACCTAAAGCCTGGTGCATGTTACTTACTGCCTTCTTAAAACATCTAAGAGATGTTATTCCTAAGACACAAAGGGAAAAATCTATCTGTGAATTTCAAGCTGAAAGAAAGGATGAAGGAAAAGCCACCCTGTGTGGTATAAATAACATGTACTCCTCTTCCCCGAGACATGTAACTTCCATTGTCAAGGCTGATGAAATACAAAAACCAGATTCTTGAATAAGCAGTGAAAAAATGGTATGTTATCCCTAGCTTTGGTAACCTAGAACAAATCAAATAAATACAGCAGACTTGGTAGATAAAGGGGCATAGAATTTTTAAATTAATACTCTTGGCAATTATTGTCTATCCCAATTACTCAACAGTGGTTATATTTGTATTGCATTCTCTTTGAAATTTCTGAATAATGATAAAGACTAGAAGTAGTTTGAGTCATGTATGTTTACTTGCACCTAAGTATAAAATAACTCTTAAAGGTATATCTGCCTACATGTTACTTTATTACAATCACTATTAATTCCCATTTATGCCAAATATTTACATAGTAATCTGCAATATAAATATACTCTTTGGAAACAGCTCTGCTCTGTAGAACACCAAGTCAGATCAGAACACTTTTATGTTTATTTCACAGATGATGAGTTTTTAGGTATTAAATCCAACTTTCTCTTTTGTTCTTTAATATAGTAGAGATTTGAAACGATACTCAGAACCTACTAAAAACTGTCAGAAGAGGAAAGCCTTTTTGACTCTTGTGAACTTTAAGAAAAATCTAAGTGTTACTGCTGAAATTATAACTGGCTTGCATGTTAAGCACTATCTGCAATACTCTGGCAATGAAGATTTTGCAAAGGCAATAAATAAGTTAGAAAATTTACCTTGGACTTCAGACTGAAGACCCATGTCCTGTAGTCAAACTAAGAAACACATTTACCTTCAGCACTCCCTTTTATAAATTACAATTTAAATAAATAGTCACCTTATAAAAGAAACTGGTGCGTCCAACAGATCCAATTTTTCCTGTGTGGTTCATGAAACAAATGTTTCCTTCAGTAGCACCATAAAACTCACAGATCTTAACAGTACCAAATCTGTCTAAAAATTCCCTCCATACATCATTTCTCACTCCATTTCCAACTGCTAGTCGGACTTTGTGATTTTTTTCTCCTTCCTTCTGTTAAAAAAAAAAAAAAAAAATTGTATTTGATTGTTTCACAGATGGTGGGGAAAATGTACTTTCTTTAAATATGTTAAGTACAAACAACAAAAAGAAAAATAACAATTAAGTTAAAGAAAGCTGGCCTAGCTTGCCTACAGCTACAATGTAGCAAACTGCAGTCAAAAACCTTTTACTTGAACTTTGCTTTTGAACAAGCAAATTATTTCATGAATAATGGCTACATTAATTTACATAAATGCTTCCATATTTTAAAAGTTGTATCATCTCAGTCTGTTTCCACTCAGAAGAATCCGAAAACTGGGAAGAACAGAGAAAGGCAGGAATTACTTCTGTCAAGGGATTAAAGTCAGCAGAGATTAATAGCTACTTCTTTGCGTCTTCAGGATTACTACAAGAAACAATCAAATTTCACAAAATTGTACTATCTGTTCCTTCCCACACACTGCACATGAGTAATCGTCTGCCCTTCTTCCACTATTAAGACTTGTGAAGTTTTGTTCAATGTTACTGGGAGTGACCTTGTGACCTTGGGTCTTTACTGTTGTCAACACCCATGTTTTATTACAAGAAGCACAACACTTATGTATTCATCCAGTTCAGTGAGACATTAATTTTATGAATACGTACCCAAACCTTGTGATTGCATGGAGCACCTTTAAAATACAATCAGATTTAAGTTGAAGTATCAGAAGGCAAAAGATCTGAACTATTGGTTCATTGTTGTTTTTAATTTCACCTGTTTTAAAATAAGACTCCCTTTTTAATCATTGCAAGTGGCAATACAGAATGCCCTAGAAGTGAGACAGCAGAAATACAGGTACGTTTTCTTACCATATACCTTTAGAGCCACACAGCACTCTGGCACTCTAATGCTGTCTGTTTATACTTCTACATATGTACATATGTATACAAACACCTTTCTAGATACATAATTCCTTATATATGTATGTATGTATATATACACATCTACATACATATGCTACAGAAAAAAGATAGTCCTTATTTTGTGTTCTTCTTTTCTAGTTTCCCCTTGCTGATGCCACTGAGCTATTCAAATGTGTTGCCTCTGCTAAGATACATAAAATAGCACAAGAAATTCTTTCATAGAAATCCTTCGTTCCACAATGAACAGAAGAGACAAATAAGTGTGTATGTACACATGAATTAAGCAGGTCTTTCATCAGACTAGGAACAGTCAAAATCTCTTGAGACCAAGTTAATAAGCAGGTGAGTTTACTTCTGTTCTTTATACTTTAAGGAAAAAAGAAAGCATTGATATCTGCTTGCTGAAAACACACAAACTAGGAAACAGTGACCTACGTGTATTATGTGTTTTTTTTCCAAAAGGACAAATAAAGCATCATTTATAAGTGCAGTTACCTTCAATTCCTCATGTTATTTCCAAAAGGAGAAATAAAGCATCATGAATCAGTGCAGTTACCTTCAATTCCTCATGTTATTTTGGATGGCTTATATTACTGCAGCACAAAGTTGTTTCTCCAGTGGAAAGGATGCAGAGTAAACCTGACAGGTCAGCATTCTACTGTGCTCAGTGTTAACACCTATCAACACCACAATGTATGACTATCAACAATTCCAAATGTATGACTATTTCACTTTAGGAAGTATTCTCTAAAGGCATTCAGCCCTTTTTCAAAAATACCAAGATGTATGATGTCATCAAGAACTGATCACAGAAAGCAAATTTTCTTAAAAGAGAAGGCAGCAATTCACTTCACAACTAAGGTAAATTTTCTGCTAGGCTGCATTGCTGCAGTTGCCATATTTGTGATTTAGTCGGCTCCACCACAGCTGAACCCATCTATTGATACAAGACTCCTAAAAGAGTACTGCAGGGCTTTCTGCAAAAAAAGGGCATTAAACCTGTAAGGCATTTAGCAATCTTTCAATGGTAAGAATGGAAATTATTAATCTCCCAGCAATTTTAGTAAGTATGAAGAAAATTATTACAATCAGGGAAACTTTAAACAGTGATAATTCACATTAGTTTTACATGTGAGTAAATTCATATAGCTATTTTTTACCTAAACCTTTATATAATTAATATACATTAATTCATGCTAGCTTTTTGTGTAGCTAACGTTCAATGGAAACTGAATCACAGTAAATAAAACTGAGTTAATCATTTTAACATCTTTTTCATGACTCTGTCTATATATTCATTATATGTAGAGTACAACTCTAGGGCAGGCATGTTGGTATCCATGGGCACTGTGGCCAAAAAACTTATGCAATAAATAAAATGCAATAAATAAGAGAAGGGAAGTAAAAGGGATGATAATTCCAACAAATTCTAGAAACATGGTTGAGTGGTGCACAGTTTAGAGTGTCCTAATGTATGAAAATTGAAATAAATTAAAATACACAGGAACTTATGCTTTAAACAGACTACAGCATCAAACAGTCATGCTTTGAATTTCTGCCATATTCAGATGGCATTTCATCAACTAGCTTCCTTTCAGTAGACAGAATTACAGAAGTAGGAGGAATTCCAAAGAGCCACCTAGTATACATCTCTTCTGGGACATAAGCTCTGCTGTCCCTGTGCCATTCCTGACACCTGAACTAGCTGTGGCATGTCAGCCAGTTACCCTGCAACACTTGGTGTTCAGCAGCTGTCTGCATGCCTATTAGCCTGCTGCAACAGCACAGTACCTAGTTAACGCTTCCTTCACTAAAAGCTGTATTTACTCACAATACCTCTTTTATGAAGGACTCAATGCATTACCCTGGTCAACTACCACAAATAAGTTCAAATAATGTGATTATGTGCTCATGACTTGTGTTTCTGAATGTGATTAATAGTTCTCTACAGATAATTAGGAAGACAGATTTTAGAATAACAGAATGTTAGAACATCTCTCCAAGGCTTTTAAAAATGTCTATCCATTTATTTTCCTGCATTGTGATTTTCCTTTCTTACAGAGTGATTCAGAAATAAAATGGGGATTCAGTCTATATCCACTTATTTCTAACAGTAAAGGTGAAACATTTTTTTCAATGCCATTTTTGAGCATTAATAAGCAAGAACTGTTCTCACCTTACACTTGGACTTCACTTCATTCTGCTAAGATCTTTGAACTATGCGTTTATCAAGTTTCAGCTGTGATAATTTTCTTCTTAGTAGTTAGTACAGTGCTATGTTTTGGCTATGATGTGAGAACAATGTTGATGGGACACTGATGTTTTCAGTTGTTGCTGGGTGATGTTTATACTAAATCAAGGACTTTTCAGTTCCTTGGGCCCTGCCAGCCAGAGGGCTGGAGGGGCATGGGACACTGGGAGGGGGGACATCCAGGACAGGTAACCCAAGCTAGCCAAAGAGGTATTCCATACCATATGATGCCATGCTGAGTATGTAAACTGGGGAAAGAAGAAGGAAGATGGGGACATTTGGCATTATGGCGTTTGTCCTCTCGAGTAACCGTTAAGTGTGATGGAGCCCGGCTTTCCTGGGGATGGCTGAGCACCTGCCTGCCCATGGGAAGTGGTGAATGAATTCCTTGCTTTGCCTTGCTTGTGTGCATGGCTTTTGCTTTACCTATTAAATTGTTCTTATCTCAACCCTGGAGTTTTACATTCCTTTCCAATCCTCCTCCCCATCCCTCTGGGTGGGGGAGAGTGAGCAAGTGGCTGCGTGGGGCTTGGTTGCTGGCTGGGGATAAACCACAACAACCAAATACCTGCATACATCATGAACCAATTTCTGACACGCTACTTTTCCATTTTGAGTGCTTGTTTCATTTGTATAGTAATTAATTTACAAGTCAGGATCTGCCTCATTACACTGAACACCACATACCTGGGATTTTTAATCTCCCAGCCCTTCCGCCTTAAGTGTTCTTTGTAAACTATGTGGAATATCTACGTGATTAAGTAGTTGATAAAAGATATGCCTTTTAAAGTGCTATCAACAGTACATTAATTGGTGTGGGAAGGATGCATGACTGCAGCTATCTAAAAACGTACTTAGCAGTTGCGTGAAAAGAATATGAGAAAACAGGTTCATTGTCCTACTTTTACTGTTTCTGCAGCAGGAAAAGCCAAATGGAAAGAAGCAAAGGCAACTTAAAGCAAAGGAGGCATGAAATGTCTCCTGTATTATAGCCTTGATGAAACTTAAAGCAATTTCAGGAACAGAAAAATGCAAACATCTCTTAAATATAAAATATGATGGACAGGGTTTACATTCATCTATTAACAAGGCATGCATGTAACACCACATTCACCAGCCTCTACTATTAGCCCTGAAAAAAGGGGCATCAGTAGTTAGTAAAGAGACTATGAGAGAAACCCCACACCATTACAATGACAGATGTAATAAATTCCTCAAGATGCATGCTTATATTCACTTTTCAGTAACTCTTAATTACAAGTTGCAACTAGATTTTTTGAGCGAAATACATACAAATTTAAAACAAGTAAAAGAAAACAGGAAGTGTACTGAAGAGATGCACTATAAGAAAGGAACAAGAATTCTAGAAAAAGGACACATCTTTCCAGTTCAGGAACTGGTTGTTTGCTATTTAGTATAGCTCAATCTCACCACACTTTCATTCATCAATCTTCTGATAATCCAACAGGATTAGATTCTAACAGGAGTTTTCTTCTGTTAGCTCTTCTAATAAGAAATGTTTTCTTTTATCTGTACTTCTATTTCCTCAGAAAATATCTACCAAGAAAAAAAGTCACTTTTGTCTCTGTTCCACCAAGTAATACAAAGTAGATTGTTATATTTTTGGCGATTGCCCCAGGAGCCCCCAAGCCAAAACATATCACACAAAACTTTCTAAAGGTCAATTCAGAGAATTAAAGCACACACAGATTATTTCTTGTGCTTTGTACAAAGTTTTCCTTTGTAAAAGTATGATTGTGATTTCTGGGCTTCACTATCAGGATATTTTCTGCATGTCTCTACTAGCTTAATTCAAAAGATTAGTACCTAGGAAGAGAAGCTGGTAAGAAGGAAACTGGTCAAGTTCAATGACCTCTTAAAGGCTCAGAACAGTCTTAAGCCTCCATGTTTGAACCAGTGGCAGATCTTGCAACTGGCTTTCAGTTCTGTTTTGGATATGGAAAACCACTGCTTCCTAGAGGCCAAAGGAACTCTACAAACATTATGGAAGACGTTTTCAGGAAGAAAATCTGAAAAAAATTTCCATTATTAGGGGGAAGAATGAGAAAACAGACACAGAATCATTGTGTGGATGGAATCCAAGATAGGTATGCCAGTAGTAAGTATCACAAGGCAGTAATCAAAATGGATGGGATTACAATCTGCTTTTAAGTTCACTTTTGAAAAATAATACTAATGTAGTCATAGCACTTTAAAGCACTAAGCTGTTGTAATACATTGTACATTTTTTATTAGATCAATTGATACAGTCTGGAGGGGAAAAAATACAAGCTTCCAAATCCCACGTCCATTTCTAAGCTTCATTTCAGAGGTGCTGACTATGTTCTTAGTCTAAAATTTCTATTTTCTCTAACTGCATGTACAAACAGTGTTCAATTCTCCTTTTAGGTACTGTTAATACTGTAGTAAATCAGCAACAATTTGGATTAAGAATGATGTCTGCTTACAACATACACAAGTGCTTGCACATATTTTTTTTAAAAAAACAGGCTACTGGAAGAACAAATAAATTGCAAAATCCCACCCCCCACCCCCCCAATGAAATTGTAATGACATGTAGAGATTATTCAGAGACTTCAAATGGGAGGTGCAGATGTGGTTGTCTGCAACACATTACTCGTTTGGAGTACTTAATAAAATGTTTATGTTGAAAACCTGCAAGGGGCTTGATAAATTTCCACTCTGCATTTTAATGATGAAGAGAAAGAAACTGAACATAAATTGAGCTAAACTTTAACAGGGAATAAAATGTGATGTCAAGTAAAACCTGCATTGTAGAGAAGTGCCTGATTACTCATTTTCTTTCCTTACCTTCCTATCAAATTCCCTTCCCTCAAAGACACTTTCTAGGCAGGAGACTATCCAACATACACAGACCCCATTTTTACACCCCTTCCCACAGACCTTGAGGAAACAGCTGGGAAATAAGTGTTCATTCTGTTAGCTTATCCCAGCAGCACTGACTTCCTTGTCCCCTTCTAAATTACTACTGTTCTGACAAGGAAAAGTTTTAATAAAATAAATCCTTAAGCATCTTTTCTAAAGTCACTTCAGAGAGCTTAATCCCACCCAAAGAAAACTTGGCCAAACAGCATGTAGTAGAGATTGGCTTTCTTCAGCTTTACGGAAAAAAAAATATGCTGATATACATGGTCTTACACACTTGAGGTAACCCTAATGAAATAGGAAATGTTACTGATGCCAAAGGGTAACATTGGCTTGATACTAATTGAAAGAGTATTTCTAAGCAATGATATAATTAGTTGTGAAATACAGTTTGAATACAAGTAGAAGTGAACTCTGGTTTTAATAGAGAGCTTACCAAGTTCATGAAAAGTATCATAAATCATACAGTTAATGTCATAACGTATGGCAGCTTCTAAGAGTAGAACACAGGACCTGATGAACAATAAAACTGATTTCTAGCCTCTGCCTGTAAACCACTTCAGGATTCAGGTCTCCTTTACAGAAAAGCAGGAAAGAGATGCTGCATTACCATTAATACCTGTCCAAAAGCTTCAGGATGCAATGTATTATTTAAATAGCTCATTACTTCAAATTTGAAATAAATCTGTAAGTGCTTTAGGAAGATTTTGTATACACTTTAAATGCTAGATGCAACCCTCTAAGGAAAATATATCCACAGATAAGTAGAGTACTTCCAGTGCCTCTGTTTAGAGGCAATATAGGGAGCTCTGCTATGCCACACTTCTGAAATTTCATAGAACACCGTTAACAGACATTTTTGAGCAATGTCAGCCAGAAAGACCAAGTTACTAATCTGCTGAATGTTCTCTTTCACTGGTGCAGCCATGCTAATATCTTAGAGCAGGATCCATTTTGTAGCTACTGATAGCTACTAGCCATCAATGCTAGCTCTTCTACTTTCACTGTCATCAAAAGACTGTAGAAAAAAGAGCTTGGAAGAGGGCAGGGAGGAGGACTACTCACGTATTTAGGCGCCCTGCAAAATCTATGAACATCATATAATGCAAGGTCTTTCTACTTAAGGAAAAAAGACAACTTCGCTTTCTAACAAATGTTCTTTCCAGACAATTACTAAACCAAACCGGACTGCAGACCAAGTTTCAGAAAAATTCCATTGCAAAAGTCTTCAAGAACTGTTGCACATGTGAATGGGATGCAGAAAGATCAAACACAAAACTAATAAGGAAAGCTAATCCAAGAGTCTATATGCTACCATAGAGACCTGCCAAAAGTTCTGTTCAAAATCTATGAAATAAGAGGTCATGCTGTGGCCTCCAACTATTAGAAATACACCATTTATTTCAAGTTTAGCATTAAAAAACCAAATGAAGCACTTAAGATAATTGCTATGGGTTTAATCTACATTCATTAGATGGGCTTTATAGTACTCCAACATTGAGAACACTGCCCACATAGTATCTTCACAGAGCTTTAAACTTGTATTAGCCATATCCTTCTCATCCTGCCAGTATAAATAGTACTTCTAAGTTAATGACATTTAAAAAGAGATAACTTGGCAAATTATTTCACCTACTTGAAAAATAGTAATGGATTCCAAAACTTATTTAAACTCCTTCCACTTCTTTGTGCAAACATGTTTGTCTTCCAGTCTTAACATGACAAATACTATTTTTCTTCAAGTACCCAGCTGTCAAACTGATTAATTTCATAATTTTAATTTTTCTTGATAAGGTATATTAGGTTTCTGTTTAGCCAGCTAGAAAAGAAAACCCCAAAACAAAAATAACCTCATAGCCTCACACAGCAAAGAGTTTAGACATGCCAGCTCCTAGAAAGTATGCATGTAAATTAATAAATAGAATAGTTACATAGTTAATGAATAGTTAATGATAGTATAAATAACTTTAGTTGCAAAATTCAAAATTTTACAATGGCTTGTAAGGATTTAAAAATAAAACGGTTTGTTTTAGAAAATGAAGTATATTAATCTATCATTCCTGCTTTAAGATACTCAACAGGGTAAAATGGGTAAAATAAAATGCCATGCTCAAACTGTATAGTTAAAGGACAGAAAAGGGGAACAATCAATATTTGGGAAGTGCTAGAGAAAGGGAGATGACTTTGAGGAAATCATGTTAGCCTACAATGAAGAAAAATCACAATTTATCAAAGCTCAGTCTTTCATAAGTTTTGATTTTCCTTATGGTCTTTAACTTGATTTTTCATTATTCTGTGCTTTTTTTATTTACTTTATTATAAAGTTAAAAACTAAACAAATAAAAAGAATAATTAAAAACCCCAACAAAACTGAAAAAAAAAGAAACACAGGAAGAAAGGCATCACTATTGTAGTGTTATGTCACAGACAGTGGTCGTCAATGGGACATCAGCCTATGCCCTTTTTAATTCAATAACTTCCTCTTTGCTAAGGCATGTAGGGATAGTGCTGGAGGATCTATGACCCACCACTACATTACTTAAACACTTCTGAAAATTTTCATAGAGGAAAAAAAAATTCAATTTGAGATACTAATGCAGATTTTTATTTTGCTGGAAACAACACTGATTTGCATTCTTTTTGAATTATTCGAACATTGCTTAAGGAAAAGCTTATTCTGGAAAACCATAAAATGAGGACTTGGATTAGAAAAGAGTTTTCAGATTAATTAATTTGAATTATTGGCCCCATTTCCTAAGAGATGAGTCATTTCAATAAAATCCACTGAAACGAAAATAAACTATTGATTTTTTTTTTTTTTAAATCATGAAATTGAATTATGATAGAGGCAAACAGAGAACCTCCAAAGAGATAACAACTGTATTGCATCCAACTTCTGTACATTTTCCCAAATCTCTTTGTATTCTAAACATTTTGTTAAATTAAAAGAGAATACAGTTCTTTCTGCTTAATGTTATACAGGTACTTGGAAGCTGTTATTTATTTTTATTTAGTATTCAAAATAAAAGCTGTTTATGATTATAAGTAATTGTGTAAAGTCTGTACTCCATACTGGTGGAGCCACAGCTTGAATACTGTGTTCAGCTTTGGGTCCACCCCTCACTACAAGAAAGACATTGACATACTGGAGCATGTCCAAAGAAGAGCAATGAAGCTGGTGATAGGTCTTGAGAACCTGTCTTACAAGAGGCTGAGAGACCTGGGGTTGTTCTGCCTGGAGAAGAGGAGAGACCTTACCGGTCCCTACAAGTACCTGAAAGGAGGTTGTAGTGAGGTGGGTGTCAGTCTCTCATCCCAAGTAACAAGTGATAAGATGACAGGGAACTGCCTCAAGTTGCACCAGGGGAGGTTTAGATTGGATAGTAAGAAAAAATTCTTCACTGAACAGGTTGTCAAGTCTTGGAGCTGGCTGCCCAGCGAAGTGGTTAAGTCACCATCCCTGGAGGAGGTATTTAAGGATGTGGCACTTGAGGACTTGGTTTAGTAGTAGATTTGACAGTGTTAGGTTAATGGCTGGGCTTGATGATCTTAAAAGGTCTTTTCCAACCTAAATGATTCTATGATTAAAATGCTTAACCAGGTAAGATAATGTATGATGTAACATTTAGGACTTCTTACTGAAACAAAAATGACAATCTGCAGCTCATAAATGGATGGAAATTGCCAGCATTAGTAAGATTGATTTTAGTTTATACTGGACTATGAATGTTTGCTTCATATTCATTTTCACACATGTAGCACAAGCATTTGAGGATAGAAAGTCAGTTGGGTTTGCCACAGGTTATATCCATTCCATCTATACAATTCTATACATCTTAAATTAATTCCAATGAATTATAGGCATTTACCTTACCCTAAACATCTTGGGCTCTCTCTGTCATCAATGGATAAGTACAGAAACCTATCAGAGAATAGCCAGATCACGAGTTAATTCAGTTAACCTGAGTCAACTATACTTGGTAATTACAACAGGTTCAGCATACTTTGTACTTGATACCTTGTAGGCAGACCATACCACCACTGACAGCCAAAGGAAAAGAAATACAAAGGAAAACAGTTTCAGAGAGGAATGTCACTTTAACAAAAACAGGTTTGTTGTCTGGAATAGCTTTCTAACTGGAACAAAAGGCATTCTTCCTTTGAGCTGCTCACACCAAACCGCTTCCAAATTTAAAAATACAGTTTAGATGGTCTCAAAACAAGCACATTCCACAAGCCAAAACAGTGCTGAAACACAACCTACAAAACTTGAGACCTCCGATATTTTTATGTGCCCAGAAACAAAGTTTTGAAAATTCTGAAAAGACAATGAATATTAATCCTGGTTTTCCAAACTTACATTGTGAAACTCTGTGAAATAATACTTTTTCACCAAAACTGATTCAGTTTTTAGTCTTAAAATCTTTTAATACTTTTAACATCTTCCTGATTCAAGCCATAACATTTTTTACAGTCCATAGATAACCAAATATTTGAAGAACCTCACATAGAAAGAACAGAGGGACAGGTTCAATGCAGTTTTATTTCCCCTTAACATAACTGCATTTAAGAACAATAACTGTACATATCACTTACTTACAGATGAATAGCCATCATTTTGATTCCACTTACCACTGGCTGGCTGCAAAGGTAACGGCAAAGTTCTCCAATGTATTGGATGACAGTCACATTGTACTTTTTGCAGTCACTCCAAAACTGACTAGCTGAGAACTTCTTTTTTAACACACAGGTTGCACCTTTATGGAAACAGTAGAAAAGGAAATGAAGCATTTTCTTTATATGGCAGCTTACCTAGCTATGTTCACTATTTCTACAAAATAGAACATAAGAGGAACTAAAAGCAGCCTTGTTCAGAGAATTACATAGTGTTCAAGCTGTTTTATTAGAAGATGTGTGTTCAAATCTGGTAGACAAAAAAGGGACATTAAATCAATCTCCTCCTTAGTGAGACTAAACCGATAGGTAAGAGGTTATAAGCAAGAAGCCAGCTTCTCTTTGTTGGTGTTGCAATATTATTCAAAAGAGTGTAACTGAAAATATCTAGAAAAGTCAGCCTGAATTAGCAAATCATTTGCATATCATTGAAATTTTGTTTTTCAACAAAAATAGTATTCATTGATGCAGATTCAATCAATTAATCCATAATCCATTAATCCTTCCCTTGCCCTGACTTCTTGATGCTTCAGGAAAAAGAAGTATTTGCCATAAAGTTCCAAATAAATATTTTATAAGAAAGTCACTGAGGACACCTACATTGTTTCTGTAAAGTATAGATTTTATTGTCCATGCCAGAACTACACAAATTAAATGGAAAAAAGTTATATATCATCTAATGATATATGACAGAGACGAATGGTTACTATAAATGTCTGTCAGTCTTAAAATTCACCAAAATGCATTTTTGTTCTATCTCACAGTACAACACTTAGTCTGTACATAATACTAATGCATTTTAACATTGCCAAAATATTACATGTCTTTAAATCCCTTTTTACCTAAATATAAAAGACAGTAAAAACAATTGTGCACAAATGCCTATAACTAATTCTTCCCCAGTACCACAAAGACAGATTGTAAGAGATCCTTTGCTAATACAACAGCCCCTGACTCCAAAATACAGAAATATAAAGCTATTCCAAAAAGACTGTTCCATTAGATTTCATCAAAAGCATTAGTTTTCCTAATGGCAGTGAACCTGAGTGTGTTTTATACATTTTTATGTTAATTAATTTTCTATGAACAACATAATTAAGGGAAAAAATCCCTACCTAATTCAATGCATCCACCAATGCCAAGAAGAGATGCTGCACTATGATAAAGAGGCAGAGTAACATAAATGATGTCTTCTGCAGCAGCACCAAAAGCCCACAGTCCAGCAGCTCCTTTAAGAACCTGCATGTGACTGATAACTGCCGCCTTTGGGAGACCTGTAATGAAAATCCAAAACCATGCATGAAGCATCTCTTAAGATAACTATTTTTTCCTGTTAAGGTCTCTAAAATCATAAAAGAATCAATTCTTTCTTCTCTAACCATATTTTCAGCCATCTGTTTAGATGACTGTTAATAGACAGTGAGTTGCTTATTAATACAATATTGCACGTTTGCTCTGTACACGTAGAAACACAAACCAGTTTGTAATCTCATCTGTTAGTTATTGAATCTGATGTTAAGTCGATTCAAATAGGTGGAAACATGAAGAAACTCCATGGCTAGCATGCTATCAAACGATATAAAGCCAACAAAGGGCCAAAAGCATTTACCATACATATGGACTTCCTTTAACATAAAGAGGCATCACACTAGATCTCTTTCAGGCAAGAGTCATAGTGACTGTAACATAATTAAGAAAGGTATGGGATCTACACAAAGTAAATCATGCAGTGGGTGTATCCAAGATGAGTGTATCTGCCTACCCGTTTATTTTAGGACACTATGAAGGCTATGTAGAATTAAAAAAAAAAAAAAAAAAAAAAAAAAAATCCACCAACAATCCACTCCAGTTAGGTTCTTAATGAGTTTCTTCAGGTTCAGCACACAATTTCTGTTTAGCAATACAGACTCACATGCAAGGGCTTCCTAGGCTATTACTCTGGTACCCATTATTTTGAGTAGGCCACGTGTTCTTGCTTCATACATGTTCTCACATACACACAAAAATTTCAGGCTGAGTCCTGATGATGAGCAGGGTCAAAAAATTTAATAGTTCAGAAAGTTTTCTTACCTATTCTGGAAAAGCTAGAAAATTAGAAGACCCAACTACAGCTGTTAACTGGAAGTCTAATCCATGGAGATTCTAGCTACAATTCAAAGCTATTCCAAAACCCATCATACTAAAGAGAAAAGGCAATAAGCCTATGTTGCCAATGAATCACTTACCGCAAGAAGTGCTCTACAGTTTCAAGTTTTTTCCTTCTGTCTTTACATAAGCTGCTACACAAGATACTTCCTTCTTATAACTAATTTTACCAGTCATTGATTTTAGGAGCAACACTATGCTCTTGCTTTACCAAAAACCATGAAAAATGCTCAGTTACTTTAGATCAGTATTAATTATTCCACACTCTTGACACTAAACCAACCTTATTCTTTTAGTTACATGGTACATAGAAGAAATCCAGTATAAATAAATGTAATACAAACAAGGCCTCAAAAATATTTTAAATTCTACATAATTGAAATTTGAGACTTCACACAGGTATTTTGAATGCAGTTATAAGAAAAAAATCCTCCTACCTGGAGAACTCTGTAATATTTTTAGCTAAAACTCCTTACTTTTAATGAGCAAGGTCAACCACCTGTACATTAGTGGTATTATAAACATACCTGACCTCTTAAAAATATTGATACATTCCTAATTTTTTATTTTAGACTGACAGTTTTATTTCATAATTTTTCCCCAGAACCAGAAGCAAACAAATTACTTGTATGAGTGAAAAAAGCCACGAAACACATCTTCATTTTAAATCTTCTTGTGACTAAAGCTTTTCAGCTGAATGAGAATGCCAATCTGCTTATCTTAACAACATCATGCTGCTTTTCATGTCAGTGTCCAGTTTTTTTAAAGTCTTAGCTTCTTAGCTGGTGGAGCACTGGTAATAAATTCAGCCATCTGTTTCTAAACTAAAAGGCTAGTAACTTAATCCTATTTTCTGTCTCTACAGTGACCTGCATAGAACAAGACCTAATGAAGAAAAAATGAATGTTTACATGCTTGTTTTATGATTTGTTTTTTAAATTTCTAGATACAGTTAGGTATATTAGCTAGGCAGTGGCATGTAATCCCACAATATATCATCATTGTAAACCCACTGAAAAAGTAAAACGTTTTATAAACAAACACCTTAGCTGTGATGTAACAGGTAAAGCTTCTCATAGTGTTTGCAGAATGTAGCAGGAAAAAAAAAGAAGAGAAGCCCATAAACCACTGAATGTAAACAGTCACTGCCAAGAAAAATGCTTATTTTCTACCATAATATTTCCAGATAAAAAAATATTATATTCTACTATAAAAAGATGAACAAAAAGATTCGAGATTTGGAAAAGCAAGTTTCTAGATGAAAGCTGAAGGAAAATATAGACTCTTTAGTAGAACAGTACCTGTTGTTCCTGAAGTAAATATATACAAAGCAGATGACTTGAGGTTGTCAGCAGAACGTTGATTAACTGGAACAGGGTCTTCAGATGCTGCCTCTATTTTATCTAAAAGGGTATGCACACTTGGAAAAGCAGAGTCTTTGGTCATTATCCAAACACTAATGTCTTTTTGGAGGTTAGGAAGAATTTCTTCCAGTGTCCCAAGCAAATCTTAAAAATTAACACAAAACAATATTACTTACATTATCTCTTCACAAAACTAGCAAATAAAGCATTTTTCCTTTTAAATTTTACTCTTTGTAACAGAAAGAGGAATGAAAGTAACATGACATAAATATGACAAAAATGACATAAATAAATTCAATAAAATAATGATGAAGTAGAACGAAAATTCACTGAAAACAGGATATAATGTGGTAAAAACACTGCTGACCCCACAAGGTTTGTCAGCTAGCCCTCAAGGCTACGTAGTGAGCCTTCATTAGTAGCTCCTTCTTCCCACCTCATTTTGGATAACCCTTGGTCATTACTAAGGCCAGAAGTGTAGTTAAGCTTCATCTTCAATAAATTCAACAAATCATGAAGTAATCTGTTGAAGATGCAAGGCAAGCATAGACGTGGCTGGTAATTACAATGCAGATTTTCCTGGATGCCTTCAACAGCAATCTCTCATCAAGCACTATTTTTTTCAGAAGCACAGAAGTGACTAATTTAAAAACAAACACAAAACTGTAACACTTATGTAGGTACCTAACTTTTACAGAATAGAAATATGATACAGGCCTGTGGCTTATTCAGAGACTGTCGAAGAGCCATGTGCCTATTTATGTAATGCTTTGAGTGTTTCAGATACAAACTCACTTCTAAAAAATAAAAACAGCAGCATAACTAAGATCTATTTTGTTGGCGTATCAGGAAAGAAACCATAAGAGAATCCCAGATTAAACAAAAAGAAAAAAGTCTAAATAGAGGCCAATCCTTAAGTAATATATTTGGTATTTATGTAAAAATGTGTAGAAATACAAACAATCTGTCACTTGCTCAGAACACTGCACAGGCATTTAAGTACTAACCCAAGAAAATTCTCAAGAATAGGAATAATACTGCTTTTAATAGAACTATTCATATACTTAAAGACACATCTACACTTAAGTGTTTTGCTAAATCTCCAGCTATGTAATTAATCTTGCAAATATCCCTGTGGGCATAAATTTATGTAATTATCTCAGTTTTTATAAATGAATAAACAAAGTCGACATGACTGACCCAGAACCTCATAATGAAGCATTGCCAGACCCAGCATTTGAAATCCTAGGGACAACTCCAAGCTCATTTCACAAATACTAAATATGGATACCCTTAATAGAACCTCCTTGCATAAATTTTACACCAAAATAACTGAAGATTTTTAATCTTTCAGAAAATTACTTTCCTAATGACGGTGCTACAGTGCTGTATTTTAATGAATGACATACTAATCTCTGTAACAGAGATACAGCCTGCTGTCACCAGCTAAACATATGACTTACAAACCTAGAGTAAGTAACCCAATGCAGAACTGAGTTCAGGAAGAATCACCCAAATAATTACGAAAATTTAAAAGACAGATAGCCTCCTGTTTGAATCACTGGAGTACAGTTCCCTTCCACTATACATAGCAATAGAATGAAAAAAGTGAATAAAAAATCATATTAAGGACAACAGTGTTAACTGCAGGATAATGAAAAACAGCTATTAATAAGCCAAGTGTGACAGAGGAACTATATACTTATTACCTTCTAATACTGATTTTTGTCTTCCTATTATTCCATATATACACATACGTCTCCTAAATATACTAATTATAGTTTGTGTAGGTACAAGTTAGGCTGAGAACCTAGCAATAGAAGTGGCTGCAGCTCCATTTCCTTTCTCAAAATAGTGAAAGAATGTAGCACCCTCTATCATTCTTTATTGGTGCACTAGCTCTAACTACAGTGCCAGCAAAGATTTTAAGGACTCTTAAAGATTGTTAAGAACCTGTTCACTCTCCAGCTTCCAGTAATCATTTGAACCAGACTCAGCTGTCCATCCTCTTTTGTTTAGGACTGCACACAATTCACAAATATTTCAAATTTTTTACTATTCCCAAGTTCTAGGTAAGATGTGCATCAAGTTCTTTGTGTATTTGATTAACATGAACTGCAAATCTGTCAAAAAGAAAAGGACTTGCCTCTTACTCCCCCCCCCCCCCCTTTTCTTTCCTTACTTCAAAGGAAGAAAAATGGCAACTATTAATACAATCTCTACAGACACAATCATTAAAGATTCAAGAATGACAGGAGGGCAGAGCTCCCTTTTAGTAGATTGAAACATATTTACTCTAATTAAGATCAGTCTTCAAAATAAACACACACTGTTTATTGTTTCTCTAAACACTCATAAGACCTACTTTTTTGTTGTTGCACAGAGGCTTGCTTGTTTTTTTAACTGCTATTGAACTATGAATCAATTATACAATAGAATTTTTCTTCTGTGCTCAGGAATCTAGTACTTGGAACAATATGTGAAGAGCTTGTACTTATATGTTATCTTGAAAGAAAATTCTAGTTAGACAGAGAACAGCAGAAACAATGAAGTGATTGAATGAATAAGAAAGGGTAATTTAAAACAGCTGTATTCAAAGTGCCAGAAACTGAAAATTACTTCTGGAACACACAGGAGCACGGGATGTCTGAAGATTACTCTCAGTTGTACTAACCTATTTCCAAATAATTATTCTGGTGATAGTCAACTATATGTTTTGTTCTCTGAACAAAGAATTTCTGTGCCAAACATTGTGTAGGGCTTATTGGACTTTATATAATCATCTTGTCCATATGTCAGGTAAAGACAGCCCTCTTGGAGGAACCATAGTTTGATTATTTCTAGAGGTACCTGATATGTGTACTTTACCATACAGGAAAGTAATTAACAGTAAAGCAATTTAGCTGTTTAAGCTTGTGGTTTCTCTGAAGTACTTGTTTGCTTTTTACACTATAAAAGTATATTCAGGTTTTGGTGTATTTGTTTTGGAAGACATGAATGTTTATCTGAAGTTTAGCCAAGTAGTCAGCCATTCTGTGTGCATGGTTTACATAGTTTCTATACGAATACACAACATGCGCTAAGTTTGGCTTCTACTGGGAAAAAAAACCCACTGTAATCAGTCCAGATGAATATGCTTCTCCACTTTTTTGCCTCCACCCCTTCCCCCCGGCCTTACTTGTAAAGCATTTCATTATTCAACAAAAAGTTTGTGAAGCTGTTATATTAAATTCACATTAATACATAACTCAGTTACATTTTTTGAGAAAGCGAGGAAAATATGTTTTGATTTTGAACTACTGTCCTAGGTTTCAAGCTGTACAAAAGGGGGTTTATGTTATTTTCTAGCAAAGAAACAATGCAGCCTTTTTGCAAGTACACAGTCCTACAGAGATGAAAGGAATACGTCAGATTACGAGATCAACTTGTACTGAACAGAAAGTTACTCAGAAGGAAAACTGTATAAAATGGTTCTTATGTAACTTTGATGTGTACCTTGGCTGATATGCTTAGCAAGCTATGGCAAGTCCAAACTCCTCCCCACATGGTCTAGCCTCAGAAAATAATTGTTACTTGTACTTGATTCCCCACGTGACTCCTTAGACTCAACATTCATTCTCACTAAGTAATAATAACAGAAATTACAAGTCAGATGTGGCTCAGGTTCAGTGTTGGTATCTTGTAACACTACTGAAGGCAGTAAAGGTAGTAAAACAGAAGCCAGCTTGAGGATTTACAGCTGGCACTGTTTTCCACTCAAAGGCCATCTGGGACACGAGATACTTCAGATCAAGTAAAAGCAACTGATCAAAGAGATACGGTGTCTAACAGCAGGTAACAGTGTCTTCTGTGGGCCTTCTGTGGTTTCCTTGTCCTAATTGTTTATGCTTAAATAGCTTTTCATTCCAAACAGTTAAAAAAAGAGCATTTTAATAAATCCTTTTTTTTTTTTTTTTTCACTCAGTGACTAACATCTGAAGGACGATACTGCTACTTGTATATAATACCATATGACCTTAATTCACAAATACCAAAAAACTTTGTTTACTCCAGGATGTAGACACACTTCTGTCTGAACTTTACTCCTGCCAGCATAAACCCTGGTTCTGAGCTCAAATAATGAGAAGTGCAGAAAACACTGAGCAGCACCAGAAAGCACTGCCGGTGCCTCAAGAGCAAAGAACCCTGGCCAGGAAAATGCTATACATGCACAGCTAAGAGATGTAAATCTGTACAGAATTGCAGAATCACACAGTGGCTGTGGTTGGAAGGGATGTCTGGAGGTCATCTTGTTCAACCAGGTCCACAATGAGCTGGCTGCCCATACATGTCCATATGACATATACACTCCCTAAATAGCCTTTCCTATCAGGACTCATGTAAACCAATCTCATGGCGTTTAGTAATGCAATCCTTTTACAGTTGAATCCTTGTTATTAGTGGTCATGATGGCAATCTGGGATGTACTTCTACAACCCGAACACTTCCAAGTAGCAATACGCTATAATACACTGGCAAATTCCATTTGTACCTTTCTGGTGGGTCACTAGATTGTAAGAGTTGTTTAACAGTATTGCTGTTACAAAAGCACTGTCCAAAACATGACATGTAATCCCTTGTTCAAGCAAGACGCCAATGAATAGAAATACGCCCAGCAAGGACAAAGTGCCTTTAAACAGGGGTCCTCAAACTTTTTGACCAGGGGGCCGGCGCAGATGCAGTGGCAGGCAGCCATCTGCAGCTGCTTGGTTTCCCCGCCCCAACCCTGGCGGGGGGGGGGGGGGGGGGGGGGGGGGGGGGGGCGGGGGGGTCTGTAAATACCGGGGGCCGGATTGAGGAGCCTGGGGGGCTGTATCCAGCCCGTGGCCGTAGTTTGAGGACCCCTGCCTTAAAAGGTGCCTTCATTTTAAGCAGCACCTTACTCCTTGGTTTAACCAGTAGCTTATAAATGAGTAAGGGTGGCATAATCTGGTAACAACTGTAGTACGGATGAATACCTTTTAAACAGATCTTACTGTTGTTGAAGTAAGCTAATGCTGGCATTGTGACAGAGAGAAGGGCATACAGCTTCTTTTTTTCTCCTTTACAAGTTCCTGGTTTACCTACATGTTAGTTAACTGCTGTTTTATTAAAAATGCTGTTTTAAACTCCAACTTTTGAATCTCTTTCAAAAAACATTCCCCAGAACGGGAGTGGTGGTAGACTGTGTTTCTGGAATGGAAGTGTGAGAACATCACATAACAAATTAAAGCAAGAGCTAAATGCTCTGGAACACAACAGATGAAAGTTGCTAAAGCAAAAACACAAAGGCAAGTGGAAAAACTGGAAAGGAACACAAAGTCTAAATTTTGGCAAATCAGAGAATCTATATTTGCCTTAAAGTCTGCACTTGGATGGGAAGGGAAGAAAAAGTTACTATATTGTGCTAAATGAATAAGAACATCGCTGTCATAGAAAAAATTCAAACTTTTAGAGATTTATATGAAATCATATAAGAAAACAACAATAATGAGAAATGTTTAAGTTATCTGAGGCTAAAGAATAAAATATTCAATTGCAGAGAGAATATAATAGAGAGAAATTAATAGAACACACAAGTCAAAACCAAACCTCCAAAACATAAGTACTATTGGAAGTGTCTGACTGCAAGTGCTGAAAGAAAGACAAAATGATACTAATTGGTCTGGGTTACCAAATCACAATTTCTGAAAAACATGCAGGCACAAAACAAAATTCAAAAGTACAAATTCCACAAATAGAAGTGATCTTGCAATAGGCAGCATGAAAGACCAAAGAAGACGTGTAAGAAAACACAACCACAAAGAGTGCCCAGCCTACTTGGATAGAGGTATCACATTTGTAAAAAATAAAAGCATTCTGGAAAAATGACAAGATGCACCAAAAGAAGCTGCAAGGTGCAATCATCTCATACAGAGGAAGGCTACACCACCATTCTGAGCGGGAAAGATTCAGCAATACACAATTATCTGTGGGAACTGTTGCAGGTAGCAGCAGAAGGTAGAAGGTTCCCTTCAGCACAACTGAAACTTAATATTAAGTAGATTTGACAAGAGCAGAATTTCAATAACAGATCTGGTCTTGCTAAGATAACAGTTTGATGGTCAAATTGTTAAGGGGGTGACTTCTGCTGTGCTGCAGTATATGAAAAAGACCAAAGATCATCCAAAATATTGAAAAGATAGTTTTGTAACTGTTACAAGGAATTTCTAAGTGAAACCTACATTTGTTTGTGGAGCGTGAAAAGCCTACATGTTTTTGAAAATCAGAATTGTCACTATCCAGAAATAATACCGTTACATACTAATCTGATTAAAAAAAAATCTTATGTTGCGAAACATGATGCCAGACTATGAAAATGATAGGTATTGGACCACAGGTTGATTTTTTTTTTAGTGTAAATAGTTTGAAAGAAAACATACATTTAAGCTGTGCACAATCCTGCAGAAAACTGTGCCGTAAGAGCAAACACACAAGAAAGTTCAAGTCATGCCTACTGATAAAGAAGAATCCCTTAAAACACCTACTAACACAGGACAAAGAGAAGTTCAACAGACTTCTGAGAATTATCTAACTATAACCTCGGTATTAAATAGTGCCCTGCAATTTTTATAAACATTAGGTAGAAATTATTACTTACAATATGTGCACTACGTTTTTGTTTCAAGAGTAGTAGGAGTTAGTCCTTACAGTCACTGGAGGATATGTGAACCCTGGACTCGTTTCAAGAGGTTCCTTTTCCACATGACGTGGCCAATAAACAAGTACACAACCAACTTCTTTCACAGATACAGGTAGAAGAGAGCCTCTAAGTCCCAAAGAAGAATACTATGAAGCCTTGCAGGCTCAATAGATTGACAAATTTAATGCAGAGACTAAAACCCATGAATAAAGTAAGACCAACATATAGAAGATCAGCTTAGAGACTAACTGATTGGTATCTGTGTTGTATTATCTGCCTGCACATAGCTCTTTTGTGAGCAGAGGCAGACTCCTAGAACAAGCTAGTGCAACACAGTCACTCTTAGTAACAGATTAGGAGCGGAGAAACAGGGACTCTGTTCCTCCTTTGCAAATGCTTTTTTCATTCATTAGTTAACCTCTCATTTAATAAAGACTACTCTTAGAAGTTTTGATTCAAAGTTCTCCTTCACTGCAGTCAATGAGCACGAATTTTGTGAACATTAAATCCATTCCTCAATCCATACACTCAAAAGCACGTATTCATGAAAGGGTGTTAAATGAGAACTTTTTTTCTTATTAAGAAGGCAAATTTAAAAACTGTCAGTTCAGAAGCACTGTGATCATGTGTTTTGGGTTTTCTTTCACTAGCTTGTTCTAACTAAAAAATACGCAGGGGACAATATTTAATACATCTTCGAAAGCACAAATTTGCAGCAGCAGAGAACACATGGAAGGAAATTCCACCATTCAGGTGTCATGGATGCACACACACCCCCCCAGCCTGTGTAATAGGAATAAGGCGAGAAGTTGTGAAATAGAAATAAGGAAGAGTAGACTTGAAATAATAATTTTAGATAGGTAGGAAAACATTAACATTTTGAAATCTCCTCCAACCAAATATCAAGGTTCTGTGTGATCTTTTAGCATTGCAGATTCTCTTGCACTTGATCACAAATTCTGAGGCAAGTTTAGGTTTTGGATCTGTCTTCAGTTTATACAACTTCATCACTGAAGCCAAATTTGAATATAAAATACACAGTATGCCTACATCAAAATTTTACATTCTTTTGAAGCACTCACATAATAAAAATGTAATACTTTGGAAACTTAACGCAACACACACTATTATCTCCTATTCAAACACATCAATTTCTTCTATGATCCAACACCAATAGTAAATTGACTACAAAGCAACCTCCTATGTGCCACTCCTGTAAAAAAACCCCAACTTCCCAATTTTAGTCCCTGGAGGACTATCGTACCTGTGTGCACAGTTGTACAACAGAGGTTGTACGTTATGAGCTTAAGACTTTCCAGCTTAAAGTGCTTTTGATCCCTACGAAGATGGGAAGATAGTACAGGAGAATAAAGTACATGACTTAAGTAAGATTAAAACTGGCTATTTAAAAAGGAATTGGAAATTATTCTTAGTATATCATTTTAATCTTTCCTGAAACACATTAAGCAACTACTGAAGTGATTAAATGCTTGGAACAGGCTGTACTTAGACGTTGCAAACGTTTCTGCAATGCACATTTTTTATCAAAAGGTTAAATGGATGTCCCCAAAACATGGATATACTTGGTTCTGCCTGAGAGGCTTAAGCTTTATGATCTCCTGAAGCCTGTTCTAGCTCTAGGTTTGTTTCATTCTATGAACATATGAAAACCAGGTTTTCAGTAAAGGAGCTGGAGAGACACACACAGGGGAGATGTCACATTAAAAGCTCTGGATGTACAAATCAGGCGTGTATACTCTACCTGCTCCCACAACCAGTATCTTGGGCTCACAGCTCATGACACAGTGCAGGAGGGATCTGGAGCGGACGTTGAAGTTGAGAAAAGCCACCACACAGCCCAGCTTGGCCAGCCCAAACCACACATGGATGAAATCTGGCTCGTTGCCCATCAGCAGGGCCACCGTGTCACCCTTCTTCAGAGCCCCGTGGTGTAGGAAGACCTGTGCTACCCTGTTACTCCTCCTGTCCACATCCCGGTAGGTGTGCACCTTCCCTTCGTAAATGAGGAATGGCTTGTGGGGCTGCTTCTCAGCCAGCTTCACAAACTTGTCCAGAACTGTGACGATCTTTCCTTGCAGCCGGTACATCTCCAGTCTCAGCCCACACATCAAGACTTTCATCAGGTATCTCAGGTCAGCCCAGAAGTAGGGGAAGAGGAGTTTCTGGATAAGGTGCAAGGAGATGATCCCAGCGGCAGCGCCCGGTACCCAGGAGGGCAGCATTGGGAGTGGATAAAGGTCGTCCCAGCCACTCATTTCCCCGCGGCCAGGCGGCTTGACACACGGAGCTGGACGCGAGGAGCGTCCAGGCAGGCTGCGGGCTCTGAGGAGACAGCCGGCAGGGGCTGAGGCTTTTCCCGCCCTCCCCCCCTGCGGAGGTGCGCCGCCGCCCCGGGAAGCTGCCGGCGACTCCCGGCCGGTCAGGCAACGGCAGGACAGGGGAAACCCAGCAGCCAAGCGCGAGCGCCGGCTGCACACCTCGGCCCCGCCGCCCCCGCACAGCCGCCGCCCCGAGCCGCCCGCCCGCCTCAGCCTCCCACGGCGCGGCGGACCCCGCACCTGCGGGACGGCACGCCCCGGCGGGGCAGGCCCGGGCAGGCAGGGCTAGCGCTCCCGCCCTCACCACGCACGGCTGAGACCACAGTGCGTCCGCCTCCCCTCCCCGCGCCCCCGGGACTCACGGACACCACCGAGCTGCTGGCGGGGCGGCGGCTGCTCCCTGAGCCGGTTGCATAAGGCGCGATCAGCCTTACTCCACCCCCGGCGGCGAGAGCCCGGGAGGCTGGGTCCCGGGGTGAGGCCGCGGCCGAAGGCTGGGAGCCTCGCCCCGGGATGGTCCTTGCTGCAGCGGGCGGCGGTGGAGCGAGGGCCGGGGCGCTGGGCGCTGGGAAGGCGGTGGGGCTGACGGTGCGGCAGGTGCTCCCCGCTTGGCGCTTCTCTCGTTACGCGTGGCAGCGGTGCGGCCCCGGGAAGGCAGTTACCGCCGCTGGTCCCGGGGCTTGGCTCTGCGCCGAGGCGCTGAGGCATGCGGGCAGCGTCACCCCAGGGGCGCAGGGCTGCCTGCTGCCCGCCCTCACACACCACTGCGGCCTTGGGAGCGGTTTTAGGCCAAGGCGACCGGCGGCGCAGCTAGCCTGGGGCAGAAGCGCCTTCGGGCCTGGTTCGGTCTGCCAGGAAACGGGGCTGCGCCAAGGCTGTGGGTCAGTGCACCACGGAATGTCTCCTTCGCGCAGGAGAGGTGCCACTGGTAAGAAGCAGTCACACCTGGGCATGGTGCTGGCCCTGCAGCTGCTGAGGTCTGTCACCCCAAGCACTTTGACACACTGATGGCTCCCTGCTATCCAAAGTCGTCCGCAGCTGTTGCCCTTGGTGAGACACGTAATGTGGTGTTCATGTGTTTCCAGTGCAGTGGAGTCCGGAGTTACATGGACCCCATGAAGCTGAGGTCATTCTATGAGTGACACGTTTTCTGTTGTGTTGGCTACAAACAGTTTGAATTAATGACTGTAGTGTGTATCGTGACAAAAACTCAGCAGGTACTTATTTTAAAACTGGAGCTTACAGTAAATGCATTTTTTTACAGGGTATGAGTATGCTTTTGAATAACTGTGAATTTTCCAAAGTCATAAGACTGTGAGTACGGGTAGTTTACAGTACAAACTCCTCTATCTGCCTGTTGCCAGTATCACATCAGAATAACCTAGCCTTTTGTCATGTTCCACACCCCATCCTATTGTTTACCTCATGTACTGGCGGAGTGGTCCAGAGTGTTGACTAGTGCTCCAGAGTGTTACTGCAGTATCTGCAGGAATATACTTATTATCCACCCAATTGGCACTTGATACTAAAATCTTTTTCCTCCCCAGAATGGTACATCTTAATCATGAGATCCAAGTGCTAACAGTGTAGTCCTGGCTTCCATTGTCTCCTTCAGATACCAGGCCAGCTTGCTGTGTCACTTGTGCACGTTGGAGTCAGTAAGAGATGTCTTCCTTCTCTGGACAAAGAAGAGATTTATTTATCAAAGCATACTTCTTCTGGGGTCATCTTGAATTTTATTAATAGCATAGAGCAAATCCCATATTTGAAAAGATATGTTAGCTACTACCTTGAAACTGTCTAGCACAAGTCTAAGTAGAAACCCTGAACAGAGTAGTGAAGCCAAAACAGTAAAAGCAGCTCATCATTCACTTCTTTCTAGAATCTTCCCTTGCTACATCTAGACAACATCTCACAATTTCTGCTCTGCAGGTCTTCCAGGCACTGCCTGTGCTTCGGTGCTCAGAGCTCAAAAGCCCTGAAAGACTTTTGCTTCTCTTTAAAACACTTCTCTGGTAAGTGTATTCAACCAGACTGCACCTAGCCCATTGGCCCTGCCTCTTGTTCTGCTAAACCCCCAGCCATTCTCCTTTGCTACCATTTTAGAGCTTCCCCCCCTGCCCCCCGTCCTTTTTCCTTTCTTTCCTGCCCTGAATATCAGTCACTCTTTCAGCCTGTAAACCATCCTATACTATACAGCTCTTCTTTCTAGGGCAGAGGCAGTTTGCATGTGGCAATTTTAAATGCCTGAATATTGGAAATAATGTAACAGTTATAGTTTAAGCATTTCATACATTAAGCAAATGACCTAAATTTGTCCTTACAAAGGTTATAACTTATACTGAACCAGAGCATTTTTCCTGCAAAGCTTGCTTTGTCTGACTTTGGTGGGTTTCTTAGCTAGCCTCAGCAAGAGACTCCTGTCAGCTTTTTCCCCTCTTCTGCCCAAGTCTTCCTCCTTATGTCTAAGGATCTTTCAGATCAAGCCTCTTTCATACCCTTGTGACAAAAGCAAGAAAACTGGTATCAATGAAGTGTGAATGGAAATATCTATGGCTGAAGAAGCTATACTTGCAAAAGAGCTGAAAGAATGATCCGTACTGATAACGAACAACGCAGCTTCCAGGCAATCAAGTTGAGGAGTGTATTGTTTCTGGCAGGCCCAGGAGGCCTGCGCTTTGATTAAACCACAGTGCAAATGAGTCATTGAGGGACAAAGCTGTCACCAGAGGATGACAACAAGGTTGCAGCATTTCACATGTGCCATTGCTCTCCTGTTAACCAATAGGCTGTAGTAAAACAAGGAACTAATGAAAAACTCAAGAGATGTAATTAAAATGCTGCAAATAGATTCCTCAAATTATCATGTTATAGCAAGAAGACTTTTTTCTCCATGGTAAATGTGATATAGATTTCTGTTCTTCAACTCAAAAACTTGTAAGTCACTCTAAATCAAAGTGCACACTGCCATCCTCAGTGTTTGAAATAATTACTACAGAAGGATAAGAACAGAAACGATAGGTCATAAATTTCTCAGACTTCAATTTCTATAATGTATGCATTGTACTTCAGTAATTTTCTTCTTTCTTACAAAAATGGATAAGTTGAGGCAAGAAATTTCAGTAGACAATGAAAGAATCACAGAATTCAGGTGAAGCAATGCAGGAACTGTATTTGATTCCTGCCTGTGCCAGAATTCTGTCTGATGCTGGATAAGTCACTTATGCCCTCCCCAAACTGGGTAATAGTGGAACTATATGCCCAACCTTAGACTTTAAGACCTGCTTAGACTCTTGATTTGGTGGTTACTTAAACAACAATAGATTAAGACATGGGAAGCCATGCTTTGTACACTGTGCTAAGTGGAACAGTGAAAAATGGAACCCTTAGAAATTACCAGACACATTTGACTAGTTTTTTGAAGTCAGATTCAGCTCCTAGGTATCTGTGAGGTAGATGAGTGTCTATGAGCATTGGTTACAAGAGCTTGCATCAAAGAAGGCTGAGTATGACTAAAGGAAATTAGAGTCGCTCGTCTGACCAAATGCTGATGTCTATTTTGGGATGAGTTGAATTGCTTGCTTGACTGCCGTACAAGGTCTCAACTTAACTGTAACAGCAGTGTAAGAATGTGGCTTATATGCAGGTATTGCCTATACCTTGGGCTTGAACCTGTTGCCCTTGGCTAAGGATCATCATTATGGATTTGGTGCTATTCTGGATTCCTTGGCAATAAATGCCTGACCTTTAGGTGCTTACGCAGAAGGTGCTTAGCTTTTGAGTCATAGCTGCCAGTCTCATGCATCCCAAACGGCACTTACATGCCTCAGTTTAGGTAGCCGGTCTAGCTTCTAAAGTGAGGAGAGCTAAATTAATCTTCAGTATTTTTGCTCCCTATGGTTTTGGGGTTTTATCCAATGGAGATGTATGCACCCTTATTAATACTTCTTAAAGTAAATAGTACAGAATTTGAAAGTCTTACAAAGAAATTAATAATTTTATTTCACACAAACTAGTTAATATTGGCCGTGACTAAAATTTTGTGCATGCATTGGTCAGTGAGTGTAACAAACTGCTGAACTATTGTTAAGTAAATAAGAGCTTCTGTGTGCATTGAATAAAACCGTAGTTGTCTGGGAAAAGCTGGATGTTATGAGACTAAAATTACTAACATAACACATACTTGCAAGTGGTAAATTCATATTGTGAAGAAAACTTAATTAAGGCTATTTCAAAGTTTAACTCTAAAAAAACCTGTAAAAACTGTTATATTTTAAATGTGATATTTCTTTTTAAGTAGATAAACCCTCAGAAGTATAGCAAGAAATTTACCTGTTAACTGGCTTCTACATGTCACGAGCTGTAATCTATTTTACTGTTGATATTATGCAGAACTCACAAACTCATACCACAGACAAACCACTGAGCCCTGAATTATTTAGTACACTGAAATTATTCTGCTCAATTTCCTTTCAATAGAAAATATTTTGACGCCTAAGGGTATGGTATGACCCAATAGTGAAATAAAAAGGAGTTTAGTTTTCTTCTGGTGGAACTCTGAGGAAAAATTTCAAATTTGAAAAATTTGAAAAAACATTTTCCTGTAACATCTCAATGTAGCAAGAAAATGTACACAAATTACTGAAATGCTTCTGTAGTGCAAAAAACGTAGTTTTGATATTACCATTTTGATACATTATGCCTTTTAGTATCCAGATAACACAATGTAGTGCTCTATGTATATTTGCATTAGCTCTGAACCTCGCTAATATGTCTAAGGGAACTGGCTTGTTTGATTTCAGTAGCATAAACATCAACAAAGCGAAATACTTCAATTTGGGGAGGGTGGGGGAAAAAGGTTCTTTTAAATAAGGTATTTTATAGGTATGATGTTGGGGTTTTTTTTCCCCCAGGGAAGGTAATAGCATAAATTTTGAAGTGTCAGCTATTTAATTCAGATTTTATTAAAGTATTTGTAAATTAGTGACTTTTCTTCTGGAATAGAAGTTTTGAATTTTACAACACAATAAATCAAAATAGAAATTCCTAGAGGAAAAGAGTGTCTATGACTTAAAAATAGACACTATTTTTCATGCTAGCTTTTCAGATTGTCAGATAATGTTGTAATATGGAAAATTAAGAAAACAGCTTCACAGTCTGAAGATTATCTTGCACATTGTCCCCCACTATTGAATTCTTCCTTAGTATCTGTTAAATCCTATTCTGTATTCTAAGAAGTGGAAACATAATCTAGAAAATCTATATAAAAATAAATGTACCTGAAAATGCAATTCTAGCTCTTCACACCTCACTATTGAACTGCATCCCCATTAAAGTAAAATAATTATATTTAAACTGTTAATTTCCACAGTTTATCTGTGAAACTTGCATCTAGCAAAGTCTAAAATCTTAAACCTAAAAACAGACAAGTAGTAAGCAAAGCAGGAATGGCTGGCTGAGTGGCCAGTGAGCAAATTATAGCCCTGACAGAAAACTAACTCTGGGTTAATGTCACATGAGTATTTGGGGAATGAGTGCTGTAGTCATACTAAAGTTATAGGAAATGAAAAATATTTTTTTGTATTTTGGAATGCTTCTTTATTCTATAGTTCTGTGAGGACATTAATTTAAAATACATTACATGAAATGTCTGGTCTCAAGTCATTCATTACAACATGTCAATGCTATGGACTTGTGTCAGCCTTTCAAGGATGCAGACAAGTATCATTTCTAGTAGATGTAATCTTATTAATAGAAATCTTTACTGTTAATGTATTAGACCATTAAAAAAAAACCCAAAACAAAACAAAAAAAAAACCCAAAACCAAAACACTTTACAGTTGTCCATGATTTGCTTTGAGTAAGGTCTGTGGGTAAATCTGTATTTTTGCCTGAGTTCATGAAACTGTGTTCATACTAGGAGCCATTTGCCTGTATGTTATGCCAATGCATTAGTACTCCAGAAAATTTAGCTGTAACTTCCCAGAGAAACAAACTGAAAGATTCAGATTTTCTCACTCCTTGAACAACTTTGTTGACTGCTGATGGAATAAGCTCACAACAGTGAGTTTTTTGGATCCTGCAAAGACAGAATTGGGGTTCAGTCACACTGTCACCCAGAAGTGATCTGAATTTCTGAATTCAGATCTGAATTCTGATAGCAATCTGCAATTATAAACCCCACCTTTTTTAAAATTTATTTAGTTGCCAGTTTATACATTTGAAATTAAATATAATAATGGTATGGCAGAGTTTCACAGTTTACTCTGATAGACCCAAGCCAAGGATTTTACTCCTTACACAGCTTCTTCCTTGCTATATCAGGTATAGAAAATGGCACTGACCTGTCAAAACGACATTTATGTTACCTGATCCTTGAGAATTGTTAGTCAGTTGTAGAGGCCGATCAAAAGCACCTCTTAAATAAGAGGCAAATGAAACCTGAATCTGAATATAAATCCTTTAGAAAGGATATTCTGGTGCAGTCTTAGGTGTAAGGTACGCAAGATGACTAAGTCTTTAAAACGTGAGGAAAACCCAGACAGGATGTGAACTGGATGGAGAAGGAAACAGACTTCTTAGTATGAAGTGCCATTATTTTCACATCCTTTCAATAGGTATTTGATTGACCACTAGTTTAACTTTACTTGCGTTATAGGTGATTTGAGAGTACCTAACATATAGGTATCCCACACCTTAATTTTTGGTTATTTTTATAATTGTTGTTCTACACTACTAATGCAAAGCATAGTATCCCAGTTACTTTTTAAAAAGATGTCAGATCATAAAAACATACCTCTACGTAATCTTACCTTGGCTTGGAATAGGGTAACATGGGAGTCTAGCAGAAAGTCTTCCAGTGATCACCAGGGAAATTTTCTGGCATGTTGGCCTCTGTCAAAACAGCACAGAGTACATCTGAGGCATGAAGGTCTTGAGCAATACTGCAACAATGAGTAAATACAACAAACTATGTCTAAGAAATTGTCTCTAAATGCCAAGTATTTCCATTCTGTTTGCTTCTGCTTTGTGGGTATGTGCTAGAGAGACCAAAGTTAGTTTAAAATAAAATAAGAATAAAAAACACCCACGAAAACATCTTTCTAATCAGGGTGTTTTGAATAGCTACCAGTTGGAAGTATTCAGTCTTTTTATTATCCTGTTGAATTTCTAGGTGAAAGAGCTGCCAGAATCATCCTTCAAAGGATTAGAACAGGGTGTTTGCTGTCTGTGCCTTCAGGCATGCCTAAGATATTTTCCAACTTGCCTCTGTATTCTGAGCCTTCATGTTTCCATCACAGAGTTAAACAGTATGCCAGGGAACATTTGTCCCTTATTTGTGCTTTCATTATTTTGTACTTTAATTGCATTAGAAATTTTACCTGTGACTCTGAAGATAGTATTATCAATGTTAGCTAATAAAATGATTTATAACTGTGGCCTCTTCTTGCTAGCAGTACTTCCCTGTACTTGTACTCCCGTTTCTGAATCGGTCCTTCTGTTCTAAAAAATTTTATGTTCTGTATGGAAAACCACTTTCAGAAATACTTTGTCATCTGGTATAACTGGCTGTATGTTAAAATACTGGTTTCTTTAAAATCAGTTGCAAACACTTTTGCTCATTTTCTTAATTTTCCTTCTCACATACTCCTTTTCTGTTTTAAGAAATCAGAGGGGAAACAACTCTCTTGCAAGCCCAAGAACCAACTTACAATGAGCAAGGGAGAAAAGAATTTTACGTGCTTAAGAATTACAGGTACTTTTACTTCTCTGCACATGTTTGGGCCATTTCTTCTGAATCCTGAAACCACAGTCATTTTGTGGTGCAAGAGACACATTCCTCAAGCATCTTCCACCTAGATCCTGGTATATGTGATTGTAAACCAAATTGTTCTTGTATTAAGTCTCCTGTGTTGAGTTGGAGTGTTTTTTTACAGCTAATAACAGTTTCTAGCATACATGAAGTTCAGGCTTGCTTGAAGCAATATCTGACATGCTCTACATGCTCCTCTTTTTTCCAGGTATTCTCCTTTCTGCCTTCACACGGCATCTTACTCTGAGAGATGACTGAAAACTCCCACTTCATATTCCTGTGGCTCCATTTCACATAGTTGCTGTCACCAAGCAGCAACACCAAGGCTACTCAACAAGTTGGGGGACAAAAGAGATGCTGAGGATGTCAACACAGGCAGTAGTACCCTCCCTGACCAGAGGGCAGTCCTGCTGCACCTCAACACACCAAGGTCTGGGATACTTCAACATAAGGGCTGTCAGCAATTCCAGACAAGGCACAGGGATGAATCACATCCAGGGTCCATCTAGTGAGTCCAGACAGGAGACAAGACCAGAGATAGGACTAGAGACAAGAATACAGCGAAGTCCATCCACAGGACAGAACAATATAGCTCAGGTAGAAGTACCTGCCCAGGCTGGAGCTTAAATAGAGGTCTTGCAGCTTTTGGGTGGAGAAGAGATCCCAGGTGACTGTTGGTCAAGGCCATTAAGGCCAACTAGTGACACTTGCCTATTGTGGCATGGCCTGGGACTTATTTTCATAGGTTCTAAGAAGCTGCAATGCCTTCTGACTCCAGTTGGAGCCTCATGTCTTCATCAGTTTTCTAAAAAGTGTTTCTAAGAAAAAAAATAATAATTTATGTTTATTCAGGTAACTTGCCATGTGAAATGTAGATGAGATCTGTCATATTCAACAACCTTGATTGATAAACCTCATGAAGTTATTGAGGAATAAATAAGGTGACTCAGTCAGAGTTAATGTCATTAAGTATGCATTTATTTGATATAGGCAGTACTACATGCACAGAAAATATTTTTTGTATGTGTCATTTTATGGTGTTTCTAAGCTGTAAGCCATGAACGTTTCAGACAAATTGGCCATTTTCTTAGTTTCTAACTGCCTGGGGTGTGCCTTTGTTATTAAGTAGTTATCTTGAAAATGAGGATGTAAATATGTAGGTATCTTCAAATGCTAGCCTGGTAATAAAAGAAAAAAGAAAGTGGTAACAATAAGGCAAGTATAGACACTTATGAAAAATCATCATTATGTGAGCAAATAACTTTGCTTTTGTTTCTGAAAGGGATTTTCTTGCCAAAAACTTCAGCTGGATGTAGTTTATGAAGTTAATAACTATACGAATGATCTTGTTGCAAAATGTAACTTTCATGCCTGGGTGTTGAAAAAGTAATTTTCAAGGATATGCAGTGGCCAATTTCTTTTTGTAGGGACTTACTGTAATGAACATTAGTAACCTGTATTGTTACTCTAGTCCATTGACCGTTTAATAAGTGGCCTGTTGGCTGCAATTGCAGCTTTATAGTCCTGTCTCAACAGCATTAACAATCAATCCCCGTACAGCATGACTGGTCAGTGGTCAGTGAGGTACTAATACATGCTGAGGTAATCCCATTTTGTATTTTCTTGGCTAGCACACTGTCCACAGGTCCTCTGTGTCAACAGTACTGAAAATTGCTTTAAGATGAGGTACCTATTCTGGAAGATTTCAGAATGTTAGCTGGCCCCATGCAAAGATGTACAAAGATGGACCAGCCAGCATGGTCTGACTGGATAGTTTTTGGTTAGCCCATCTTCCGACATTTCCATCTGTCTGTAAACCGTGATAGCTAAAAAATTACAGCTTGGGGAAATCAGCTAAAGAGTTGGTTTTGTAATTGCTACAGAATGCCAAGGCAGGAGTTTCTGCGTGGTTAGCTTGTGGAATAAGCAAAGTAGAGAATTTCCTACCTGGATGAAAGATGCGTTGTTTAAGTCCAGATCCCAAGAAACATGGAACAGCTTAAAAGTCACACTTAGTCTTTTTTGTAAGCACCTTCCCTTCTCCTTGAATTGAGGTGTCTTAGAATTTTGGTTTATCTGTAGGACCTCTGAAGATAGGATTAATACAGTTCTTAAATAGAAGTCATAGTAAAACAAAGCACTATCAAACACTTCAAAAGATTTTTCTTTAAGTCTTTGTGGGATTAGGCTATCCTTCCTGCAGTTAAATAAAGATAATCCATCATCTCAGAACAGTCATTTCTCTCTTTTGTCCAATTTCAGTATGTTTAGGTACCAAACTCCGGTCTTCATGTTGCTTTATTGCATGAAGACTCAACAGCTCAGAATACTTGGACTGAAATTTGCTCACCCTTATTCCTCTGCTGTGTGTGAAGGATATTAGCATATTTTTAACAGCTGTGACTTTCCTTTGGTGTTGACTGTCAAAGTTTAATCATGATGCGTATGGTAAAATGTGCCTTGTTTGCGTGTTTTAAAACATCAGTTACAAATTTTTTGAACAACATGCAAAGGAACCTTTTAGGTTTTTCTTCTCAATATAAATACATTTTTCTGCTAATGAGATTTATGTTTTCTTTTAAGCTTGTACAATCTACTGTATTGGTGTTGCTCTTGACTTAAAGCATGGTATTTTGGTTAATCATAGAATCATAGAAAGATTTTTGTTGGAAGAGTCCTTACAGATCATTTAGTTAAAACCCCCTTGCTGTGGGTAGGAGCATCTTCCATAGACCAGTTTTCTCAAAGCCCCATTCAGCCTGGCCTGGAACACTTCCAGGGATGGGGCATCCACAACTTCTCTGGGCAAACTGTTCCGGTGTCTCACTACTCTCATAATGAAGAATTTCTTCCTAATATCTGATATAAATCTGCCCTCTTTCAGATTAAAGCCATGACCCCTTGTCCTATCACTCCATACCCTTGTAAAAAGTCCCTCTCCAGCTTTCTTGCAAGCACCCTTTAGGTAGTGGAAGGCTGCAATAAGTCTCCTGGGAGCCTTCTCTTCTCCAGGCTGAAGAACCCCATCCCTCCCAGCTTGTCTTCATAGGCGAGGTGCTCCAATCCCTCCAATCATCTTCATGGCCCTCCTCTGGACTTGCTCCAACAGATCCATGTCCTTATGTTAATATGCCAATAGTTACAGAATTCTCTCATTTTTATTTCTGGAAGTGTACTTTTAATTAAAATCCTTATTTGTAGAAAATGTTGGAAAATGTCAAAGTTTGACATGAAAAAATTTTATAGTGAATCTAGTCCTATCAAAGTAAACGAACAAGTGCTTTTAAGCCTAAGAGAACACTAGCAATGCTGGATAAAATTAGCACTACAGCATAAAACCATTGTGATGTTTTAAAACCAGCATGTAGAATGTAAGTTAGAATGCCATGGGACACTTCGGTTGCCCCTGAACTTTTATGAATGTTAGCCTGCTTTCTGGCAGTTTGTTCACGTGCCTGCCTGAGGCTTGGAGCCGCTGCACTGCCTAATGTCTGCACAGAGTAAAAACTTCCCAGGTTTCTGCACATAAAGGGTGTTCCAGTTCCTGGGCTTCTTAGCTGTCAAGCCTTCAAAGATTTGTGGCTGGATATTAATAAACTTCTATTTTTTCCAAAAGTGGCAGTGGAAGGTTGTTTGTTTTTTGGTTGTTTTTTTTTTTTTTCTTTTTAATACCTTACCTTCCATGTGTATTCTGTCCTTGAGTAAGTCTCACAGGGAACAATTTTACTATTTAACTTACTTTTGAACTCAAAATATCAGATTTATTCATAGGTAGGGATGGTTCTTATGCAAGTTAAATTGTGTACAGCAACAGTAGAATGATGAATGTGTGGTGCTGCACATCAGCCCAGATAGAAGTGTTCTCTGGAGGCTGCAGGACTATTAGGTGCATGACTCTGACATGGGCAGGAGCCTTGACGATAGGAAATGTATTCAGCTGCTGTGTGGAACAGATGGCAGAATCTGATTAGCCCTTAAGTGTTACATTGGAAAAAATGATTAGTGACAATAACAAGCTCTAAATCTCAAAATATCTTGGCAAAAATGAACAAAAGGCATTATTTCCCAAATAGTGTTCTTACATACAAATCATAGATATCCCTTTCTGTCCTTTTTACTGATACATAAGCTTAATATAAAGCAGCATCAAGCCTATGCAAACTTAATCATTTCTGGTATGTATGTACACTTCTGTGTAGATACAGCTGTAGCACATACATTCATATATAAACACATTTATTTCTGAACTTCTTTCCAGAGGTGATTTCTTTCTGCTTCTAGCATGGCAAAAAAATGGCAGTATCACCTACTTCTTCAAATATTAAAAAAAGGCAGCATTATCACCAAATAGAAGTCCTGGTATCCTTGCAGCTAAAAGTATTCCAAGTATTGAATAAAGAAATTAGTACCCTCTGTATTCATTGCTGAAATAGTAGATGTGTTAAGGATTTTTTTTGTCTTGTGTAAGACTTTTTTCCTATTGCCAGAAACATTTTGGTCTGCGTATGAATTATTCAGTCCCTCAGTTTCTTTAAGGGTCTTATTTTATAGGTTACTGTTGTTTCATACCTGTTGTGACATAGGTTACTAGATTATGTATTTAAAAGCTTTTCTGTAATCACAATTATTACTATATTATTTTAAATTAATTTTTATAATGGTGGTTTGATTCTGGTTTAAACACTGAGTTTCAGCTGTTGTCATTTGTTTAATGTTGTACGGTCCCTAGTGGAATTCTTTAGAAGTAGGTTTCTCAGGTAATATGATTTTCAAAATTGAATGCATGTCTTCCTCCAAAACAAAACCAAAGTCACTCATGCAGAAATTTGAAATAACAGATAAAGATATGTTACTGACACTGTTTGCTGATATTTGCTGGTGATGAGAAATAATGCAACAAAACAGACAAGACGCTGAAGTCTGATATGATCATGGAAAGTACCTAAGGAGAAACAAAAAACATGAAAGAAAGATGACTAAAGGCTTTGGACTGTGAAGCAGATGAAAGTGTATGGAAAATACCTGGCTCTGCCATCTGTTTCTATTCTTACTACAATAACCTTACAGATCTTGAATTTTGGCAGGTCACCTAGACCTTATTGATGCATACAGAGCACATTACTTCTAGTGCTGAGATAAAACTCCTCCTGTTTTTGAATAAAAATTACAAAGCATAGGGTGGGGAGGGGCCCCAAGAAGTCATCTAATATATCATCACTTTTAAAGAAATTCAACTGTAAATAAGGTATTCCTGATATTTATCTCACCAACAAGAACAGCTTATGAGAACAGCGTACATGACCAGTCCTTGTGCCCATATGAGGATATATGAAATCCTGTGAATGCTCATCATGACTGAATGCTTTTTTGAGTCACAGTATGATGTTCTCCAGTAAGTCTGTAACAAGCTATTGGAAATACCCTGGCTAGAAGCTTAAGGCACATCTGAGCTACATTTTTTAAAAAAGCTTCCAACATGTATTTCACAGCCTCCTCAGCAGCGTATTGGTTTCTGCTAGTGTGTGAAAATGCAGCTGCTTTGTTCTCTTCTCTCACCTTTAAAGTAGTGTTTGGTTCAGTATTCAGGCATTAAGAGCTCTTCACCCAGACATACCTGCTGTGCTTGCTGCTGCTCTGCTGCTCATGGAAGTATGTGCTCATGCTTTGGCTTCACAGGGCCAGGGGACAATGAAGGGAGACCCATGTGCAAATTAAGTCCTTTTAAAGCAGATCTTCACTGTTCTGTGGACATTTAATCTAGGTGCAACTTGGTGCACCCAGGTTTGGAAAGGTTTATCATAAGTAGGAAGAGGTAGGCACTTTCAGAAGCAGCTTACATGTTTAACTGAATGGGTGATACATGGTCATCAAAATTACCTTTTAGCATTTTTAGTTTTATCTTCATGGATGAATGCAAACATAGATGAATTCCTCTCTCTGTGGTCTGAGCTGTTCTGGAAGCAATGTAACCATGTTAACCTTGCAGACAAAGCAAGCTCTTGTGTTTGTCAAGTTATCTTGGCCACCATGCTTTGTCATCGGAGTAACCTCAATGGTTTTGTGGTTGGATCTTGCTTTACATGGCTAGCTGGAGAATGACCTAGTAGTAGATCTGTTTGTACGTACTCTGGAAAACATGTCCTTTGATTTGATCACTCTAACCAATAAACCCTCCTCTTCAAAAAAATGCCGATCAGTTATTTTCCTTTTTGTATAGGTACAATTCATTCCTTCCTGCATTTGGTTCTTTGCATGTTTTCCCATCTTATTTCTTCCTATTTACCAAGATTATTTTGCAATCCACTTGCACTGGTAGCTAGAAAAGTACCGGTAGCTCCACCGTTGATGAACAGGTATTTATTAGTTTTTCTTTTGTTCCTTAAACCAGAGATTAAATAACAATTTTGAACAAAACTGGAAATAAAAAAAAAATAATTTATTTTCTGGGGCATTTAGGATAGACACTTTGATGCAGTAAGGTGGGACATAATTTACTGCCTTTAAATACATGCAAGTGAATAAGCTACTGACTTTTAATTGTGCAGCCAGGGATGGAATTGTTGTCTTGTGCTTGTAATTATTTTAACTTTTTCTGAAGAATGAATCTTGGAAAGTAGTTGAATATAGAGAGTAAAAGGGTGAGGAAGGAGGAAGTAACACACAGATAGTGTTCTGTAATATGTATCTGTAGTAAGAATAATGTCAGGTAGGTGACCAGACTTTTCTCTGAGCTTCTAGGGACTCTAATATTATGCTTATTATTACAAAAAAAGTAGTGTTACAGCAGGTTTTAAAATCATCAGTGTCCTTGGCTGCATTAGGACTGTTGCTAGCAGGTCAAGGGAGGTGATCCTTCCCCTTTCCTCAGAGCTGATGAGGCCACACCTGCAGTACTGTGTTCAGTTCTGGGCTCTCCAGTACAAGTGGACATGGAAATACTGGAGAGAGTTCAGTGCAACACAAAGATCATTATGAGACTGGAGCATCTCTCATAGGAGGAAAGGCTGAATGAGCTGGGTCTGTTCAGCTTGGAGAAGGCTCAAGAGGGATCTCATCACTGTGTACAAAGTAGCTGAAGTCAGGGTGCAAAGAAGGTGGAGCCAGGCTATTTCCAGTGGTACTCAGTGACAGGACAAGAGGCAATGGGCACAAACTGAAAAACAGGAGGTTCAGGAAAATTTTTAGTATGAGGATGACCAAGCACTGTTTCAGGTTGCCCAGAAAGGTGTGGAGTTTCTCTCCTTGGGGATACTCCAAAGCCATCTGGACAGCTGGCTCTAGGTGTCTCTGCTGGAATAGAGGGGTTGGACCAGAAGACATCCACGGGTCCCTCCCAACCTAAACCATTCTGTGACTAAAATTCTGACTACTGCTGTTTTTTTAAAACTCTGTGTATTGAAACTCTAGAGAAGAAAGCAAATACCAGTAACGTTCAGAAATGCTACCATCTTGTGGGGCCTGAAATGGCCAAATATACCGATAGCACTCATAGTCAGCTCTTCACCCATGTAGTATATAATTACATAGTGTCTATATGCTTCCTAAAATAAGCTTTCAAGTTAGTTTGTGATTCCTTAGTACTATTGTAGTCATTTCTGTCAGTAAATTAGGTTGTCTTGGTTTTGAAATGAAATACCTTTTAATGATTTACAACAAATTATTATAAAAGATTATAGATGATCTATGGCTTAGTGCCATGTAAATTTCTTTTTTTATGGAACAAAAGGCTGTTTTGAAGGGGCTTACAACCTCTGAAAGACCCTCAAAGGAGAATAAAAAGATTCTTTGCTGTGGAAAGCTTACCGTTGATGTGCTCCTTTTAAGGTTATAATAATATGAATGTAGGGACTTCATAGCACCTTTATGTCTTTTATAATACTTGGTAAAGACTTTGTCCCAATTGATTTTATACTTCCACTAGCATGCCTTGGTATCATATGACATCTGACCTTCCTAAGTATCACTCCCCCTGGCACCAGGTATTATGCCTTTACCTGTTTGCATTATTGTTCTCAGTTACTGGAAATAATTTCTTTATTTCATTAGAGAAGATATATTAAAAATGTATTTTATAAAAAAGTGTCTATACTTTAGGGCTCTTTATTACAATGTATAGAAAATTAAGTCAAAAGCTGCTAATATTGCAGCTAAATATGATTTATAGCTAATGTAAAATTATTGTACTTGCAATTTCTTTCACTTGATTTAATGTGCAGCATAGTTTATTGAAAGCAGTGTGCTATATTAGATGTAGTATTTATCATTTCAGTGCTCTATTATATCTACAAAACTGTTACATTAGAAGTTTTTTCTATAGCTTCATAAACACAAAATGATGCCTACTTTCTAAAAATGACTGTGGGCTGTAGATCTTGAAGTATTTTCCTTGAGGTTAGTAAATGATAATGGCAAGTTTATATGAATAATGTAATAAATATTATTGTTCTTTTAAAATCGGGCTACAAATAAGTGACAGGTCTTCAAGTATCTCTCTGTGAAACATTTCTTTGATATGTTGTATGAATACTTCCAGTTATATTTTATGCTTATGGTCAATTCTAGTATGTAATTTTTTACTGGTTGGCATATGTACAAATGAATTATCTACTAATTGTGCAGCCAAGGATAGAATTGTTGTCTTGTGCGTTATTTTAACTTTTTCTGAAGAAGGTATTCTGGGAAGGAATTGAATGTAGAGAGTAAAAGAGGGAGAAAGGAGGAAATACCAAGACAGGCAGACAGTGTTCTGTAGTACATCACCATAATAAAAATAAAGCAAGATAGGTGACCAGAGTTTTGCCTGAGTTTTTTGGAGCTCTCTAAATGTTGCAAACTTAATTGACTGTGTTAGTATCAGCAATTAGATAGGGATAGTCCTCTTAAAGCTTAATGATATATGTGTTTAGGGGGTGCATGTGTATGTATTTGTAGAAAACCTTAGATGGCAGGAAAAATACAAATATTTTGTTTACAATAGCAAGTTTAGAGCTGTCTCAATACCATGACATGATCTGAAGATTGTTGATGTTTTGGAAGTAAGGTGTCTGCTTATAAGATGAGCTCTAGATGAACCCTATTGTTTCATGTGCTAGCAGACCAAGGAAGAAGTAGTTGGAGGAAACATGAATATGTTATGAATAACTGATCCCTTCCTTTCTTGACACTAGGATGCGCCAAAATTGAGAGCACTTAACAAGCTAGAAGAAGTTCATTGCTTCAATCAAAGGAGATTTTGGGGTCGATAGTCATATTGAATTCAGACCACTGGAGTACCTTGGGCCCTCCTCAGACCCCTACTGTGCTTGGTATTCTTCCTGGTATACGAATGACCAGTTCTTAAGAGTAAGAACCTAGGAGACAACTTTTTTCATGGAGCTCTGCTTATCTCCAAGTTCAGAAACCTTATGTCTTTTGGAAGGTGTCAAGTGTGCCGTAGGTGTATGTAGTATGCCGGATATAGTATGCTGTCCAGTTCTGTGTACTTCTTTTATTTACCAGCTTCTATATCTCAAGCAGCCCGTTTCCAGTAGCTCTCTTAGTTCTTCTCACACCCACGTCTTCTAATGTGGAATGGCAGAGGCACATGATGGATCTTGAAAGATACAGTGCGTTGTTGCCAAGGGTTACAGGCCTTTATGATCATAACTGAGTTTGTTAGTAAAATTGTTTCTTATGTTAGATAATGAGCTTTTGTGGTGTGCAGCTGGCTTTTCTTCTGTGCTTCTATGCTAGACCAATAGTGTTTTGGTCAGTTATCATGTTTCAATGCATTATGGTAGCAGTAGCAGTATTAGCAGTGGTAGTAATAGCACATACTGAACACCAAGAAAAAACATCTCGTGTTTAGGAAAAATCTAACCATGCAAATCTGTAACATGGGTTCCAACTGGGGCAAGAGTTAGCTTAATACAATAGCTATTTTATTCATCCAGAAAAATGATCATGTGAATTAAAGGAAATATACAGTAGAGAGGTTTTCCCTCACATTAAGTGTGAATTTGTTTGACTTTTAAATGTAATCAGATATGTACAGTTAAGGAAAATACATCCAGCAGATGTGCTAATACTATATTCTCTGATATGCTTCTGCCTGCAAAACTTTGTAGCACCTTGTAGGTTCTAGGTGTTCACTTCCATCAAAAATCTGGAAGTTATAGTCATTTATGTCCTGCTTTTGTGAGAACTCTATTTCAGGAATATGAGAATTGCTAAGCAAAGGAAAAGTTCATATGCAAGGATGAACTTTTGCAAATAGTTTTATCTGTGTTAGTCCTGGTGTAAGTTGTGAAAAATAATGACCACTAAATATGACAACTGTATTTTGACATCCAATGTTTATTTTCCATAAAAATCTAAAACTGAGCATAACATAAAATGTTGTAATTAAATATTTTGTAATATAATTAACAAACATTGAACTGAAGTCTACTTGCAGTGCTTGTGCAATATTGTGCTTATGTTTGCGACTTCCCATTTTATACTTCATTAATGCCTATGACATCATTCATCAAATCATTTATGCATTCTAAAGGCAGAATCAGTATTAAAATCTAAAGGAATAAAATATTCAGCTAAGTTAAGATACTGGTAGCTTAGCCAAAAATAATTTGTATCAACAAGAAACATAAAATAACAATTAGCATGTGTGAGCCCTGAACGTAATGTGAGCAAATGCAGTACAGTTTACATAATGCACATAATTATTGTGTCTCTGTCTTATGAAAGGACAAATTTTATTACTGTAAGACTAATTTGATTATTTTCTGATTTTAGAACAAATATTGGATACTGGCTTTTGTTGAAATAATAGCAAAAAATATATTTGAAATATACTTTCTGTATTGTAATTTTATTTGATACTTTATATATTTATTTCACCAGAAGTCACATTCTTGTATAAATCTCTTGTCAAAGGAATACAGGAATGTGCCGGTTCATGCATGAAATACAAAGGTTCAGATATAATTCCTGGATTAAATCCTTCATTCAACAGTGGCATTTTCTGATGCTTGAAAGTTGCATTAATTTGCATAAGATCCTAAAAAAGAAAGAATTCAAGTAAAATGCAATTTCCCGTTTCAGTCTATATCAGTGAAAATATGATGTGATTACTGAAGAATATTGATCATACAATTTTACTATAGAATGTCTTCCATTAGACTGAATGATCTGATTCACAGGTGCAGTGAAACCTAAATCTACATGCAGCTTTTATTTCTTATTCATTTCTCTATCAAAGCCATATGCAAGCTTGGAAGTTTCTGTTTCAAAATAAGAATTTTCTTTAACTTTCATTACTGCAGCTGATCACAAAATCTGTAGATTACAGGACACTTGGTAATGCTCTGCAGAGAGCTGGCTTATTTTATGGCGCTGGCTCCCCTCTGGTTTCCAACAGCAAAACTTCATTTAAGACATTAAAACCAAAAATGTTAGATGCTTTCCTGTGTAAGTAGTTGCTGTATAGTGGTTATTCAAATACAATTCATGAATAAGTTGGTCTGCACGTAATACTCAGTACATGAGAGCAAAAGTGGTGTCCATAAAATAATCTCATTTAAATTGTGGCTCACATTAAGAGGAAAGTTTAAAACACACTGTTCTCAAGCATTGTTATTTCTTGTATGGTGTTTACAATGTAGCCAACATTTTCTTTTAGTTCTCAGGCTGAAACAGGACACTTTTTAGTTCTTATTTTCCTCTATTGATCTGTAACATGCATGATTTCTTCCTCATGCTGCTACTCCATTTCCACAACCCCCACATCATTCAGTCTATGGCTTCTGAGCTGAGACTGCTAGTAAGTTTGCTGGTTCATGCTCTCTTTTTAGCAGCAGTTATGATAGGAACCACACTTAGACCACCAAGTCATTTCATACAAACACTGAATAGCTGCCAGATGGTAATAAAGTTCAATCACTACCAAGTGGGATTGTGTCATTGGCAATTATTTAAAAACTTGCAATGGTAAGATTAAAAGCTTAATAAAGACAGTGTATTTATTAAAATATTAAAATAAATATTTAAAATGTGTATTATGAATGTAGATTTTCTGTTTAAGTGATCCCCTGATGTTATTTTAATAAAGTCAGATTTTTCTACATGGAAATAAAAGTTTTGGAAAAAAATCCCCCAAATTCCCAACAACAAACCAACCAAAAACCAAACCAAGAAAAAACAAAGAAAACAGAGCACAGGTATTGCAAAACCGAATTCACTCCCTGGATGCTCTTAGAAAACTTTTCCTGATGTCTTTCTGCAAGAAATAAATGAAGTTAGCAAAAGTCAAGTGAAAAAACTACTATCTCAAAGCCTCGGGGTACCCTAGTTCTTTGTATCGTTGTTCCTGGACCTCTGGTCTCCTAGAGTGTAGTCAGGGAGGTTGAGAAGAACATCTCTCAGTCTGTCTGGTTTTTACAGAACCAGTCAGCCATAGTTGCAAGTGATATTAGAAAGAGCCTGCATATGGACTGCTGAAAATTTTTCAAGACTGATTTTATCTTAAATCCAGTTTTGTATGAGAATTTTGTGGTTTTTTCACTCTTGATTAGGAAGAACTCTTTCTCAGGACACATCTTTTTTTTTTTTTTTCAGAAGGGACTTAATTTTCTGACAACTTACTTAGAAAATAGTGAGTTCAGCATTCAACCTTTTGTCCTGCCCTAAAATGTTTTTTAAAATAACAACGTTTTTTATAATTTGATTTTTTTATAAAATTGGTGTTATCTCCTTTAATGAGAATTTACACATGTGTAAATATTCATTTATTAGTACTGATAGTATCTTTGGTAGTAAGCTCCCTTCAATAAGTTAAAAAAAGCTTTAGTCAGAGAACACATAAAAGCAAACAAATTTAATCAGTTCCACATATACAGATCCTAGAGGTCCATATAGATTTTCTCCATCTAGTGGAGCCATAAAAAAGGTCTGTTCCAAAGTTTTTTTCCCAGAAGAGGGCACTGCTGTCCTAAGGCATCACAGACAGTATAACCAATGCTAACTGCATATGAAGGTACATTTACTTAGTACAGGAATGTATTAGTGAAAAAACATTTTCCTCAATTCTTAAAACTCTCTTAAAAATTGCATTCTCTTTAAATGTATACATCCTTTTTCTCCTCTTCTTATTCAAGCTCACTCACTCTGTTATGTTCTCATCTTGTTCTCAATCAAATTTGTGCCTTTCAGACAGCTTGTCAATATTTAGGGAGAGGCAAAGCTGCTAAATGCCTCTCAGCACCCCCCAACAGCAGAAAACTGTCAATTAAAAACTTTCAGAAGATCTAATGTGGTGCTCTTTCCTGCTCTTTGCAGTTCATGCTCTCGTGTCCTGTTGCAGAAGGTCATCCTGTGGGGAGTACACAAGGGGTGTAATTGTTGCACTTTTAAGGTGCAAGTTTAAAAAGAATTGTGTCCCAGTTCTGCTTTTATACTCTCAAGCATGAAGGTATGTTTCAGTTCTCGGATTATGATATCTTCACTGTAAAGTATCTTACTGTCTGTTGCAAAGAACTAGATATTCCTTTGATGCTTTGTCAGTAATAGTGAATAACAGTCACTTCAATCATATTAGGAAAAGGTTTTAAATGGATGATGTCATCCTTTTGTAAGAGGACACTGTTATGTGTAATACTACCCATGTGTGTCTGCCTAGTCTGCCATTGGTTAGAAGAATACACTAGTTAAAGATGAAGAGCATTCAAACAAAATCCAAGTTATTAATCACATCTAAGATTTTTAGTTATGAATGGATCCTTAAAGCAAAATATAAGTTTAATTCATCAAATATTTGCTTAAATTAATAATAATAAGAGCAACAATAATTCAGACTAGTATTACCTTTTGTGTTTCAATTATTGAAACTGTTTGTAAATTGATTCCCGCATTCCATGATTTTAAAGACCAATTTTCAAGTCAGACATAAGATAAATACAAGTAATAGACAACTGATTATCTTACCATGATTCTCACAAAGCATCGTTGGGCATAAGTTGGAAGGAAGTCCACAACATACTTATAAAGTCTTTCTCCATTGAAGGGTTGGTCAGGTTTAAGCACAACAGCTGCCATGCCTGTTCTTCCTTCATAGCCTAAAAACAGTTGAAAAATACTGACAAGTGGAGCATATGTGAGTCTTCTACGACATTTGGAAGGATATAGTATTGGTCAGAGTAAATATTTTGATGTTGTGAAATATATGTTTCATCCTGTCAGACATCGAGTGTGAGATACATGAAACTTACTGTCTTTGGTTCTATTCAATTAAAAAAAATGTCACAAACCTCTTTTTATTAGTAATTCTGTATGGCTGGCAGTTGGCTGCTAGGTTTTCTTCCTGCCTTGCCCAGTGTTAACATCAGTAACATAGTGGCCTAATGAAATCAATGTGACCCTTAGTTCAACAAAAAGCTGAATGCGCTTCCACAAAACTAGTGCAAAAGATGGACATAGCCATGTATGAGACTGCACTTTACACCATCTAGTGGCTATTGTACATTGTATGAGCAGTGCTGAGTGTTTTCTGCTCTATTCCACAAGCAGATTAGTGGCAAATAGGGGAAGTGCCTCTTAGTAAATGACAAGCAGCAAATTATGTTTGATGTGAAGATAGAAACAAAACCCTTTTAGAAAAGATATAAAAACCATAGTCCTTGCTTTCTCTTTATTCAAACACAAAAATTCCAAATGGAGAAAACATCTAAATTAGAAGAAATGAACTGCCGCAGTTAAATCTGCCCAGAATGAAAGAGCAGCTTTGAGGTGTGGTCAAGGCATTGGAGAGATAAGATATGGGTGCTCCTTTTCAATGAAAATTAACTTAGAGTTGTTTAATTGGTAATATACGATAAAGTTTGTTTTGGCAATATTTGAGAGTGAAGTTCATTTGGAAATTTGAAAGACTGTGCTATCTAGATTTTATTTACTCTACAACCAGGAATGAATGTGATTCCTAAGCTCTTGAGGTTTTATTTTGATGTACTGCCATTTATTTTGATTAACTGCCCTAGCATTTGGTAGCAATAGCCCTTTGAGGAGTTCTTGTCAGCTTGTAGATGAAAATGAGATAAGCTTTCCAAGTTAGGTTGCAGGTTTATTTGCATGCTCCTAAGGATGCCATGTCTCTCAAATGAACATACTGGCATCTGACAGCCACCTGCTGATCAACCATTCAGATTCTGGCTGTTTGTTCATTTTATTTTCATACATCCTCTTCCTTTGAATCCATTGTGTTTCCCATCTCTCAGTGCTAAGTGGGAGCTTGTCTCTTGATAGCTGCTTCTTCATGTGAGTACTTTTTTTTAATACTAGACTGTGTTTGTCTCAATCCAAAGGAAACATAGAACAGCTATTCAGCACGACAAGGTTTACCATCTTCAACCTGTTCATTTAGTTGATGCATCTTCTCAGCAATTTTCCACCTCATCTTGTAATTTAGTTGCCTACAGGTTTTCAGCATGGTATTTTATAATTTTATAAAGCAATTATTGTATACTTTAATGTGAATGGCAATATTCTAATTATGAAAAAATATGTATCTTCTAGGACTGTACTTACAGGATGGTCACAGGTGGTTTCAGACATGTCATTTTTTAATATGGCCCCTGTTCTGCCATTTTTCAAATGCAAGCCTGTAGCTTAAGAGAAGTCCTCTGTAGTTTATAACTTTGTACTTCTTACATCAGTGTTACAAGTTTTAATGCAGCTCAGTGTTTCTGCCATTCATTACAAAGTTTCAGTGTGTCATGTTTATTAAATACAGCATTTTATGGAAACAGAAATTTCAAAGCACTGCGGGTAAGCCTATATTGCCAAGTTGACACCATTTATTTGCTTATGTAAAAGTATGCATTCTGTTGCAAAACCAGGAAGGACAGAGTAGGAAATTACTATTTTATTTTTATATTCTCAAAGAATAGGGAATGTCTTACTTTTTATGCTGTAAACATTAACTTCTTGGACAAAATCCATCATACCAATGATGTCTGCAACTTCTATAGTGGCATTTTTTTTCCCTTTCCACCTGTTGAAAATATTTTAAAAAATAAGGTAGATATTAGCAACAAATTTTTATTCTATACAGGTCTCTGTGTGGAGCCTTACTTTTAATTTGGACTTCTGTCATTCTTAACTGAAGCGTGTACACAAATAAATCCTTTTCTGATTTAGTGCCATGTCATTTGAGACCCCAGACTTAAACTAAAGTGACGTCTGACTCAAATTTGAAAAATGCTACTGTGTTGATGTGTACTTTGGTTGACTTTAATTGCAGTCCTTCATGTTTCTTTTAAAGCAAAATTGATACTCACCAGTTTCAAGTCTAACATGTGTAATCCAGTCCTGCATATATGTGATTTCTTTCAAGCTCACTGGATTTACTGGTAACTCTGTACAATACCCAAAAGTGTCTGCCACATGGTCACTGAAGTAGAGGAAGACATCCTCATCCATCACTAGGAGGTCACCTGTGTTAAAATACACATCTTCTTTCACAAACATATTATGAAGGAATTTCTTTTCTGAGGCTTTGTTATTTCCCATGTATCCAGAAAATGGGGCATCCTGAGTAACTTGCACAGCTAGAAGACCAGATTTACCTGCAGGGCATGAAAAGGAGATGCAACACCCCATATTTACAGTGAGGTATTTAGAACATAAGGTATTGTATTAAAAATCTTTCGGAAAGCCTTACCTGTTCTACTCATATTATTGCTACATTTCCATAACTACCTCCTGAACAGCAGAAATATGTGAGTAGAAAAGGGAACATAATTTTGCCTCCTTCTCTTCTGAAAAGGTGGATTAGGGAAGAGCTTTTTGGGCTATGGTGAACATCACCCTGAAAAAGCATTTGCCCACTGAAAGCGTGGCTATTTTGTCATTTGAAACAGATGCTGGTAGTCAAACAGTACATATGGGGACAAAACAGCACCTGACCTCTTTATGCTTTATGTTTTCCTGAAGAACAGGCCTGCAACTGCTCTCAGCACTGTGCTGGTGTGGAAGTGCACATTTTAAGACATAACGTGCCTGTGTTTGGCCTCCAAACATCAAGGATGATAGTTAAATTTACATACTAAAACTAGTGATGAGCTCTTTCCTGGAACTGTTAACACACATGGATTCATGTGTGTATCCACAGACACACAGATATTTAGTGTAATTTCAGCAAAATTAAGTACTGTGTTTTCTGAAAGTCAGTTTTCAGGATTTTTTCTCAAAGATATTATCAGCCGTGATGCAATCCTATTTTCAGCCTGGGAGCTTCAGCTCTTTGAGCAGGAGTATTCCATTCCAAGTAGGAGTTTAGACATTCTATGCAACTCTAGACACTAAATGGTTAAAATTGTTTTGGTTAGTACATGGAAAAATATGAAAAATATTATTCAGGTAATTGAGGTACTGTTCTTCCTCAGAATTTTAAATTTGGAAAACAGACAGCATCTGTAAGCATCTGGTCTTGGAACACAATGTATCTAGGAATTACTTTGTCCATTTTATTTGGAAAAATGCCAGCACTAAGAAATCCGGTTTGTTCAGGAATATGAACAAGTTTTTTCAGGTAGGAATAAAAATATTCTGAGCCCAGAATATTGATTATGTTCTTACACTATTGTATTTTTAGGTATTTGGGTAAATAATAAAAATTTTGATAAGTTATTTGGTATATTAGCAAATACATCCCTATTTGGACCTGCTGATAATATATTTTTCCTGTGTAATTTTCAAGTTCTAAGTCTATGTCAAGAACCTGTTGCTTACAGAGCAGAGATTTAATCCCTGCCCCAAATTATATCACCATGTAAAATGAGGTATCTCTTAGTTAATAGACAAGTAATATTTTTCCTTACCTATGGGCACTTTCTTACATCCACCATTTTCATCCTTCTTAAGTTCTTGTTTCCTGACGTTGTATTTCAACAACCCAAAAGAACGTAGGAGCTACCTAACAAAAGTGTATAGGTGTACTTAAAAACCTCACTGTCTTACTTTCCAGTTGTTCTGATAAAATTTGCTCAGAGTTAATAGATAGTATTTTATTGACTATGGAACACTTGGAACAGCCTGAAATATACTGAGTATTCTGAGAACCTAAGTATACATACACAGATAAAATGTTCATCTCTCCTTTATCAATAAAAAGAAACCCACTGTTTTAGAGCATGGTCATATTAAAAACATTTTTTTAAAGTAAAGTGGAACAATGCTTTTGATCAAACTGTCTATTTTACTTTAAAACTACCATCCATTCCTAATGTTCTAAAGACACAACATTACTGGAATGCAAATCAAGACAATTCTCTGACAAAAAATCCAAAATAAATTTACATAACTCTCAAAAATTACTCCAGCCAGATCCAAGTGGAAACTTACAGCTCAGTAGTTTGATTTAGGCTTTCTAGACTTCATCCCCTGTCCACAAAGCTAAGATTTCTAAAAGATCAAAAGCACTGTGGAGTTGTTATTATGGCCATGGAAAGGCATTTTCAGCACCTCAGATTAAAAGCAGAAGTCATTTGGAAGTCATTAATCTGGTTAATCTAGTTTTGATGTTAACTGAGCGGAATCTTTAGTATTATTAGAACAGTATTTCATTGTAGTATAATGTTGATGATTTCCCCCAAGAGTCTGTACAAATAGGAAAAGCATTTGAGACTGTCAAGTCTTTTTAATGGGTGGGAGATCTCCAATGCGAGTTTCAACAGTAGTCATATATATAAAGTTAATATTTCAGATATCAAGATGTGTATTTTTCTCCTGCATTTCCTGAGAAATTTGATTTTTTTTTTTTGTTTTGCTTATCTTATTTCAGAGGAGAAAGTGTGGTGCTGATTTTAATGAGTGAATATGCAGTCAGAGAGTAAATTTGTTGAAGTTTGCTCTAGAACATTTATCTCCTGATTCATATCCAAAGTAAAATCAAAATTAATTGCTTCCTCATCACTTAATATCTATTGGGTTTTAGGATGATAATTACACTTTTAAACCCCCATCATTAATCAGTCCTATGCATAGTCACTTCTATACAATTAGGGTGGGGTTTTTTAATATTCTGGGGAAAAATTCAGATACACAAAGAAATAGTTTCAGCTTCTGTGGACTTTGCTGCATATTTATTGTAGCTTCACAATATATGTAAAGAGAATAGACTCAAACAAGGGGCTAAGAATAAGGTTTCTGTTTCCATGAACCAAATTTTGCTGTATCTGGACTGTAGTAACCAGGTTCTTCCTTGCACTTTCCCGCTCTTCATAATATCTGCCTTTCATGTGCTATTTTTATTCATTGGCTCTTTAGTTAGTTGGTTGATTGGTTGATTTGATTACAGTTACCTTTGAAAAGATGCCAGCATGGCCCACAGCTCCTATTTTATTAGGATAGTTCAAGAAACTAAGATTTCCTTCTGTGGACCCATAGAATTCAAATATTTTAATTGGGCCAAACCTCATCAGAAATTCTTTTGAGACAGCAGGTCTGAAACTGCTTCCTAGAGCAATGTGCACTTTGTGAACTCTGTCCTCTTCTTTCTGTTAACAATGAGGAAGAAACATTCTGCAGCTGAGAAAAGTGTGTCTAAATACCAGAGCTGATCTAAAATTTTCTAATAGAACATTTTTCCTTTAGAAACTGTTACTTTGACTAAAATACTTCACAGAAGGGTATTCATTGTGTAAGAATCAAAGAGAATATCATCAGAATTCTTGTTGGTCTGAGGTTGAAGGATTTGCATTAAGGTGAAAACTTTATTTCTGTAGTTCTTTGTATTTTTGCTTTGTAATTCAGATGTATATTACAAAGTTTAAATGCATTATTGTATCTTGGAAATGTAAATAAATAGGTTTTAAGTAAGGGCTGTTACCCATAGGATGGAAAATCCTTTCTGAACCAAAGAAAGGAATTTTTCTGCATAAATAAAATTGTGTGTTAGAAAACACTTGTGACACACTATGGTCAGTTCTACATATTTGGTAGTAAATTTGACACACCTGGCATGTTGCCTAAAGGACCTGAAAAAGTAACAGAATGACTTACAGCTCCTTACCATATCAAATAGGTTTAGGTGCAATTTTTAATCTTATACCCAAATTCAGAAAAGATGGAAGTCAAATCTGCAGTCAAAATGTAGTTGTTAACGTGTGATTGTGACCTTTCAGTTACATTATTATTGTGGCAAACTACTCAAATGCTTGGGCCAGACTGCTCAGCACCCTATATACAGGAGTATAGTCAAGACTGCCTATGGAAAAGCCGCCACTTTGGAGATGTAGTTGGGATTGAATGATTAAATTACTGCCATCATTGAATGATAGCAGAAAATAAAATTATTTCGTGTCCACAGGAACAGTTTCTTCAAACCAAAACCAAATAAATGCATTTTGTTTCCATTTCAGTATTGTTTTAAACTTTAAAAACTGTAAAATTATATTTGATTTCTAAATAATAATAAGGCAAATTGAAAAGGGAACATTGCCTAAGAATTATACTGAAATATTTTAGCAGAATCAGTGTTTCAAGTTTGTCACATTTAAAAATACTCATGTTAAAAGTACTTTGTGAACTCTGGATTAACGGACAATTTTGTTTGATTCAGAACTGCATTTTATGGCAGATAGATTATTTGCCACAATAGGATTAGCTGTAATGCAGAGTAAACTCCACTTGTTAAAACAAGGAATGGAGTCTTCCCTGCTTCTGCTGAGCAAGCTCTGTTTTCTTTTGCAGTTTTAGTGCTAAACCTGGAGGAATAATATGGTTTGCATGGTTTGATCACATGTGTGTGATAAAACCCCATTACCAACCAATTGGCAGGCTGACTGGGAGAGCTACTTCATGCCTAATATTGTATCTTTTTAAGCACTTGGTCTTCAGGATGAAATAATGGATTATTTTTTTTAATTTTTATTTTTAATATCTGCTTAGAGTCTAGGACTTAAGAGTAAATCTCAGGAACCTCGGAAGTTATAAACATAGGAGAACCTGTTATGCTTACCTTGTTTTATCCCTCGTATAACAATCTGCAGGACTGCCCTGCATTACCTTGAAATTTGAAATATTTATATTTTTAAAGTTGTATGGTTCTCTTTCAGAACATTCCTTGACATACTTTCTGTTTGGTTTGTTACCTTCTGTGGGGTACCATGTTTAAGATTCAGTTCTGATAGGCACATGGATGCCGGGTAAGCTTCCTGTAGACATCAGAGAGTAGTGTCTAGAGTCTCTGTCTACATCAAGGAATCCAGGAGTGCTTCCTAGTTCCTAAATCGATGTTCTTTCTCAATTTCAGTGTGAGACCTAGGCGTGCTCTGTGAAAGGAGGTAAGGACATGTCATATCACATAAGGTATGTCATATCTTGGATATGACATAGACCATACTCCAACAGGTCCCTCATCTATGTAGCCCTAGTCCTGGGCAACACCATGACTGCTGTGCTTTGGCATGCCACAGCACAGGGAGTCTAGGTGAAATGTAGCTGGCTGGCTTATAAGCCTGCACAGGTTTCCTTCACTGTAGAAGAGCCTGTGTGGTGCACTAGAGGTTGTATGTATTAAACTTCAGTAAGATGCCTGATCTTGACAGGACTCTGCATTTACCCTCATCCCTCCTCATCTTCCTTAGCTCAGCTAGACCATCCTTCTGGCTTTCCCTTCTTATCAATTGTTAGTTAAATATCAATATCTTCTCTGTCAAATTCTTGTTATTGAGCCAAGTAAAGAAATTTCTCCCTGCCTTTTCCTGCAGGAGAGAACTTCACACAGCTAGTTTGGTCTAGTTAATCATTCCTTTGTGTTTTTGGTGCATGGACTACTGACATAATGTTTGTACAGACTTGAGTTCTGGCCAGCATCTTTCCTGGCTTGTTCCCTCTAATACATTTTTGTCTTTGACCCCTCTTCTACATGCAGACCACACAATAATAAGTCTCTGTTCAAATCAGCTGGTGGATGCTCTCAGATGTTCGCTTATTGCTTGTTCTTGTGCCAATCTCTGACCAATGCAGCTGGAGGTCATTTGAACCTTGTACTTGTACATGATGTTTTCTGTGGTAGGTAGAAATGTTTCTTGTCACCTCCCTTCAGTAACTTCCTAACTCCCAAGTATAAAATTAAGAAAATTAGCCAATCTTTTCCACCATCATCAAGAAATAAGCATTGAAATATAATAAATATTTTCAGACTTGCTTTTCTGCTGCTTCTCTGTTTGGTGATGTCTTACTTTTGTCCTAAATCTGACCATTATTTACCTTCTAACAGAGTTTCATTATCATCATTTCATTATTTCATCACCCATGCTCTTCAGGACTGTTATCTCAGGGGTGATGAAGATTTTGCACTACACTATTACTCCTATGGCTTTATACAGGAAAGTTTGTCACCATATACACAGCCATGGAACAAAATGTGCCTTTGGAACACCTCTTCAGAAAAAAATCTAAACAAACAAAAACTCATTCAGCCGTTTCAAAGCCGTACAAAAATTATCAGCCATTAAATACTGAAGAGTAGCCTCCTCTTAATAAGTAACTACTTTGAATCAGTGCATTGCAGGTGGTAAATCACTTAATCTGGTTCATGCTCTTGTTTGATCATTGAGTACAATAAAGCTTTTACTGCTTTTCTCTTTTCCTTACGGACCTGCTACTTGCCTATCACTCAGAAGAAAAAAGCTAGCAAGCTTGGCTTTACAGAGGAATTTATTTTATCGTCTGGGTATAACTGTCCCATCCTGCCAGGTTTGTTTCTGTGTAACCATTACATTTGCTGATATAAATTTCATTCTATAATAGAACTACAAGGAACGCAAGACCCAAGTTTTGTATACACTGGAAAAAAAAACTTTATCAATCATTAAAAATATTATACCATTGAGAAATGGGTAAATCTATATGACTTATAAAATACAGATTTGCTATAATTTAAGGCAGCACTTGCAGTGGGCTGGTTGCAAAGGTAGTGACGGAGTTCTCCCATGTACAAAAACACGGCAACATTGTATTTTCTACAGTCATTCCAAAACTGGCTTGCAGAAAATTTCTTCTTCAAAACACAAGTTGCTCCTAGCTGATGAAAGCAGACAAGAAAATTCAAAATACCCTTTAATGTTGATCTTCTATCACTTTTGTTTAAAAAAGTTGTCATTTTCTTAATTCAACTAATAATAAATTCAGATATTTAAATAAATTGTAAACTATTTCTGGCAAGATCTTTCTGTTAAATGTGACTAGTATAATGAAGCCTTGCTTCTTTTTCTGAGTAGTAACTAAAAACATAGAGTATCAGAAGCAGTAGAAGCAAACCTTTTAGTCATCTCCAGTTGTTAGGAATAGGTCAAAGCCTAAGCATTTTTTTTCTGTCAAGATGATGACTGGTGTAAGTCTGAAAAAATAGAGCTTGAGATGGGAAGCTCCCAGCTTCTCTCTTTGTGTGAGAAGTGTTGGAAGGGAAACCATCTCAAAGCCTCTGTTATTTCTGTCTCACTCCCCTTCTCCTGTTTCTTCATCTTCATCGTCAACTCATCATCCTCAGTTTTTTTTGTTTCTGTGGCCCTGAAGTTCCTTCAGAACTATCCATTTCAAAAGCCACCTTATTCTAGACCTCTCATGTCTGCCACCCCATCCCTTTGCCACAGTTTTTAATGTGTTGTCATACAAGAATTTACAAATTTCCCTATTTCTATCCTTTCCAAAATTCCTTTTTGGCTGAGTCCTGTTTGTCCCACATAAAGCTTCCCAGTGCCTTCTAAGTTCTGAATCCCTTCTAGTCCACTTGCTTCTAGCTTGCCAGTTTCTCGCTGACCCTGGTATCATCTCATGCAAAACCTGAAGCCCTTTTCAGCCTCACTCACCTCAAAGCCTTGTCATTTGAATCCCAGGCCCCTCAGAGTCCCCATCTGAATGGCCCACCTGAGAAAGCTGTTACCTTGCTTTTTGTCTTCCAAGACAAATCATAGCTTCAAACTTTTTTATACACCATTTTCCCCATCACTTTTGTGTTTCTGTTAGGCAGCAGCAGTCTTGTTATCAGTTGCTGTAGCCCAGCATGCCTGCCCATGCCCTTCCTGAAGAAACAAAGCACTGAAACAGCTTTTAAAACAGTCCAGATATATAATTACCATAGCAAAACCAGCCTCTGGGCAAGACTCTAAAGACAGGAAAGGAGGAGATATCTGGAAAAATATCTGATTGCTACCCCTTTACAAATATCTCCCATTATCACAATCAAAATCCTTCCCTTCTCTTTAGTACAATGAATCTAATTCTGTAGGTGCTACTCAAATATGTGACTCGAAAAGCTCCAAAACACATTTAGTTGACCTATTTTGAAAATTAGTTAAAGCTTCCACAATGCATTTGCACCTTCTAAAACTAAAAGTCAAGCCTGACTTCTCAGATGCCTATGTGAACACCCTTAGACTTTTGGTGTAGGATGCAAATGCAATTTCAGGTTAAACCTACAGAACATACGCAGTGGTATCAGCAATACTTAGAACTCAAGTCATGTTGTGTTGGATCTATGCAACAATTTGTGTCTGTTCTAAGCTTCAAAAAATATGAATGTATCTTAGATACTGTTTGCAGACTGGAGAAAGTGATATAAATGTGAAAATTACAAAAGTCTGTTGGTAGACATAATATTTAAGTTACCAAACAGAGTTACTCACCAATAATAAACTGTTACAGCTTTCTGAAGTTAATGAAACTCTATTAAAAGGTAAATATTGCCTAATTCAGTGCATCCACCGATGCCGAGAAGCACTGATGTGATACAAGGGAAAAGTGAGATACATAATATCCTGAGAAACTGCACCACACCGAGTGAATGCTAAGCAGGCAGATAGAGCTCTTAGAATGAGTGATGATAGCAGCTTCTGGGAAACCTGTCAGAGGGAGAAGAACAAATAATTATGAATGTACTGCTTGCATTAATAATTTTGTTGTGAACAGAGTTATGTTTGGAATGTACAGGAAGAATTGTCTTCTGAGTTTCTGTCCTGTCCTGTCTTTTAGTCTTTACCTCATTAATATAACTCTTTAGTCTCAGCATCTTCAGTCTTTTTGCCTGTAAGGCTGTTTAATCTTCTCATTTGCTTTTTCTGGAGGAGAAAGTCCTTATCCTTCACAGGCAAGTGCACAGTGTTCCCTTGCCATGAAGCGAGAATGAGAAAGCTTCTGAAGAGCCACTGTGCCACACAGCTGGTATTTGTAATAGGAATAACTTTTACAAAGCTGTTTTACAAAGTTGTTTGTCTTGACTAGAGGAAGGATCCCTCTTTCCTTCCCAGTGAAATAAAGTGAAGCTTCATTATTCAGACCAGTCTCAGAGGAAAACATTTCTCCCAAGGCCCAACCACTTGTGCTGGCCATATTTCTTTTTAGGATACACTTGTGAAATTCTGTCACTATGGAATCTGAAAAGCTGTTAGAGAGGACTTGGCCTGATATTTAAGAAATAAAGTTCAGCCATGGAATATCTATATGAAAGCTCACTAACTAGAATTATGCCCTTGTTACACCAAGGCAAAATGGTTTAAAGTGTACTGTGCTTGTAACTAAATGGATTCCTCCCTATCTTGACTTTAAAATTCAAGTTCTGTCTTTTTGTGTGCCTGTCTTGTTACTAAATTTATACCACCTTTATTTTCATAGAGATGCAGTTGTACTTTTTAGTACACATCTTCACCTGCACTTCCCGATGGGAAGATATACATAGCTGTGTTTCTTGTGTTAGTGACATCTTTGAGATAGAACAGATAGATCCAGCACCTTGTCTAGTTTGTCTTGTATGATGTGAACATGCTGGAAAGGAAAACTGGTGCTCATCAGCCAGACAGCAGCATTATTTTCCAGGAGATGAAAAACAGATCCTTTCTCTATTGTTCCCAAACAATCCACCAAGTTAAAAAAAATTACATGCTTATTATTAAAATAATTAAATCTATAGACCTGATTATTTGCATTGGAATTATATACTGTACCACTGTGTACAATGAACCTGCCACAGTCCTCAGCAGGACTAACCCACCTACTGGACAGTGAAATAAAATCATGATGTTTAATTTCCCTATACTTCTCCCATGGGTTTAACTGTAATAAGTAAAACTCCCTGATCTTGGTGATGCTAATATATAAGATTTCATTTACTTGGTATGCTATAACATATGTTTTAAAACTTGGGACACATACCAACTAATGAGCCCTTATGGGTTCATATGGAATTATGGAAGTATTGCCAACTTGTATTAAAGATAGGAAAAGAGGAGTAGAAAGGTTAAATAAATTGCCCAGTATTACATAATATGCCAGTAAGAGGGCCAAAATTACAGCTCAACATGCTATATTCTTCTCCACGCAATGCTGCCTTGGAACCACCACTTTAAAGTAGTTCTAAAGTAACCATAAATCTGTAAGTGAAAATTTTGAGCTGAAGGAAATCACCACTAGCAGTTTCTTCCTGTAGTCAGTGGAGTTGTATCTGCATAAGCCATAAGTAGAAATAGAAGTAAGGTGATGGTAAAGTATCTCCCCAGGCTGCTTGCTTCCTGATGCATGATTGTTTCTGCTAGTACATTGTTCCATGCGTGGAGAGACTCAGATTTAGGCCTTTCATTATACTAATTAATTCCACATATTTTTGGTGCTTATACACTTAAAATGTAAGCAAGACTATCTCTTCCCCCTCTTCTTTAGCTAGCATATATGAAGTGCTTGCAGCTTTGAATGGCTCTGATTTTCTGTTCTTGATAAAAAGCATAAAGCAGTAGAAAGTCATTAGTAAGTCAAAAACAATATGTAACTAACTTTCTCCTATCACCAGTGCTTTTGCTGAATATGTATTAATGCAGTGCAGGAGAGATCTAGAGGGGATGTTGAAAGTGAGAAAAGCCACCACGCAGCCCAGCTTGGCCAGCCCAAACCACACGTGGATGAAGTCAGGTCCATTATCCATCAGCAGGGCCACAGTGTTGCCTTTTTTCAGGTTCCCATAGTGTAGGAAGACCTGTGCTACTGTGTTACTCCTCCTGTTCACATTCTGATAGGTGTGCACCTTCCCTCTGTAGATGAGGAATGGCTTGTAGGGAATCTTTCCCACTGTCTGCATGACAGAATGGAGAGAATTCTGTTGCTTCCCCCTTTTTTTACCATTGCTTTTAACCTCTTCCACCTCAAGAAGTAAATCAGATCTGCCCAGAAATATGGTGAAAAGATCTTCAGAGGATACACAGCACCACTGTTCCTCCAGCAACTGTCAAAAGCCATGTGCATAGCATGCTGGAGGCAGGGAGGAATAATAGATTAGCTACTTCAGAGTTACAAAATACAATACATTAATATAGTTAATTATGAGTTTTAGGAAGAGGCTGGAAGCTAGTAAGCTAATTACAATTCCACCAGATAATGTAAGAACTTTTTAAAATGCCATATTTGAGTTTACTAGACCCAGAAAAATATAAAAAAGAAAAAATAAAGAAAGATTGTGCAGTTTATAAGGACAGAGGAGTTCATTCAGAGTAAAGAATATAGCCAAGCTGACAGTAGAATGAAAAAGACATTGACAAATACAAGATGGAAACTTAAAAATTCAAAAAGTATCTGAAGATCAAACAAAAGAAGATATAAACTCGGGAAACTATATAACACTTTTTTTTTTTTAACTTGGAGTCAAAATTTTGTTTAGATTGTTTATTGTACAATGGCAAATCCTAAAAAAATTGGAAGCAGTTAAATCATATAGTATCATATGTATATTATTGAAGTATGTTAAGTAACATGCACCTGTAAAATGCACCAAATATGTTATTCTTTGCTGCCTGAGTTACTTTTTGGTCCAATAGAATTTGAGACCACCATCTAATCCTCCACAGGTTTGAACAGTCTGATGAACATACAGAAATTTCAGGCAATATACGGAATGAACCTTCTGCATCTTCTGAAATAGCCAGTTCTTACCTTAGGATTCTCTAGCATTTTCAATAAATGGTGATTAATATCTTTGCATTATTTATATTATTTTCATTATTTACAATAGTACCCCTAAGTCTCAAAGAAAAAGTCATACACGAACACATACTAAGATTTGGAATAAACTTTTAGAGCCTAACAGTTCTCAGCTTCTTAAATGTATTTCAGGAAACCATTAGTTGCCATATTTTCACATGGTCACAGAGGAGGACTTGTGAAGATCGTGCAAGATCCCTATAACTTGATATGTGCAACATTGACCAGTCTCCTTAAAGTTTCAGCCATGACTACTACAAATATTTGAAACATCTTATGTGACAGTCTAGGATTCAGGAACACTTCAGAGTATGGCAGGTTTTTCTAAATTATGTGGCCTCCACTCCATAGTTTAGAAATATTTTACTGACAAGCTGTACTTTTGGTATGTTCATCAAGCTTGTTTACATTTTAAACAATATTCAGTGAATATATGCACTTGTGGACTTTTTGCAGCAAGCAGGATCTTGTATGTACCATAAAGCATATGTAATGTATGGGTAAAAAAGCAGCTTAAAAATGAAAGCATTGTGGAATTGATTGCATACAAACATACAAGCCAAGTTGAAGTATGTAATGCATAATGTTTTAAAGTTGTAAACAAAAATTTTAAATCCATCTTTTTTCAAACTCTAATTTGTAAAATGACATTCTTAATTATCCTGGTCTGACAATTATTATTCTTTATTTTGTCCTGTCACATATCAGGCAATTTATTTTTCCTTTTATATAGTATAAAAATAAAAATAGCTACAAGTTTACTTTTGCAATAGATGCGCTATTAAAACACCTTGTGTATCACTTCATATGGCTCCATCATTGACTTTCTGGATTCTCAGAATGTTGCAATTTACTGGCCAAGAATGCTCATGGAAGACTTCATAACTTTCATGGCTATTAAGTTCTCCTTGACTATGGCTTGGAAATATTTGTTCATTTTTCTTTACCACATGTACAAGCATGCAAGATTCACTGTAGTTCCAGACAGTAGATTTTGCTCTGGGGAAAATCTAAATGGCAGAATTTATAAACTGAACCAATAGACATAATCTTAAGAGAAAATAAATAAAAAGATATGATGACATAAGACTAGTCTCAGCCCTAGTTTTCTTTTAGACAAGATCAGAATAAATAATAGGCTCAATAAATAATAGCCTGGCTATAGCATTCTTTGATTACTTCTATTGCCAAATATAGTCATCTTAAGTGACAATTCATAGAATAATAAGACAAAAGACTAACTCAGGCTAAATGAAGCAATTTTGATCTTCAAAGCTGCTTCAGGATTATTTTAGGTTCATCTTTTTCACACTTGAATGTGCATGGCAAGGCCCACCAGACCCTTGCTTTAGAATTGTTCAAGCAAAATACTGTTTATAGGGGAAAAAAATAAATATAAGTTAAACAAAGGCAATGAAAGGGAAAATGTAGAATATATAGATGGAGAATAAAAGGAATGAATACGAGGAAAGAGTGACTATTACAAGTACGAACTTGTCTGAGTGAAACCACAGTCATACAGTCAGCGGCAGTACAGAAGCCATACTGCCATGACCTGCCCTATTCGCGGACGGTAAGCGTGATAGCTGTTTTTGACTGCAGTATCCTGGCAGTGCCACCTAGCTTGTTTGTGGTATATAGCTGCACTATAGGATTCTCCAAAACATTCACAAAAGGTTCCTGCACAGGAATTTAATCCACGCTCCAAATGAAGGAGCTACTCAGGCCAGTGAAATATTTTCTTAAATTTAGACAAACTCACAGCACTTCAAAAAAATAATTATGCATACACAGTGATTAATAACTTACAATTGAGCTGTAAATGCAAATAATTCAGTCATTCCTGATCTTACCAAATGCATGATTAATTTGCAGTCTACATATATATGTGTGTAGATATATATGTATATATATTACAAACCTTTGTATTCTTCTTACATTATATACCGTTGAGTTTTAGCATGGTCTGGTTTGGAGTATTTTGTGAAGGCCCTCTGTCAAAGTAAGAGCTAAGAGCCTGAAATCTGCCTATGTTATTTCTCCTTTGCATTCCTTTCACACAGTGGAATGTTGCTGCATGTGTGTCCAGATTTGTGTTTCTGCGTGGTCAGAAGTAAAGGTACTTGTTCCATGTCTCTGGGATATTTTCCCTGAAGTCCTGGAAAGGGTATTTAAGCAATTAGCTTGAAATAACTGAGTAATTCCTTCAGCCTTGTTTTAATTAACGGGTAATCTGGTTTGCCAGTCCTTAGTCTTCATTTGTTTATCTGATGAGAGTAGTTCTGTGCCAAAAAGTATAACTCTGATGAAAACTAACTGCTAGCTCTTCTCAATCTGAACTCCCTTTCTCTTTGTCTGGCTCTGGTCTGGGGTTATCCTCTTAGAGAAAAAAAAAGCAACAGAGCTACCATGTCAGACAGGGCTACTGTGTGTCCACAGTTTCATAGGGACGTGGAGAGTAGCTCTGGAAGGAAGGGAGCATAGTGAAGATAGAAAGAACACAGGAAGCATTCAGACAGTTAAGAAGCAGGTAAGACTGTCCAGCTTGGCCTCATTCATGTCCTAGTTTTCTGAGATATCTCTGAAATACCTGAGATACATAGCCATTATGTAATTGCCCTTATAGTTAATATTACAATGACACTAGAAGTGCATGCAAGACCAAGTATTTCTCATACAGACTTTAAAGAGTGATCCATCTAGTTGCCCAAATTTCTCCTGTGGAAAAAATTATTTCCAAGGTAGAAATAGCCTTTTAATGGACTTTTAATAGCCTTACTGTTTTGAAAAGTTGCTACATAGACTCTTCTTGTAGATTTGGAAATACAAAATTGCAATTGAATTCAAGAAAATTGGCCACCAAACTCACTGGTTTTGGTTTGTTAGGGTTTTGTTTTTGTGCTATAGAGTCAGAAAATGGGGAAATTTAGATTTTTGTTTACATATTTTCTCTGCTTTTTTCCTCTTTGTTTCTTTTCAGCTTTTCCTCCACAATCACAAGCGTTCAAAACTTCCCTTTAATAAAAACTGAGTTTCTTAACTATGTCTGGATATTTAGAACTTGAGCCTGAAGTAAAATACAAAAGAATAAGAAAGCAACCAGTGGTATAGAAGTGCACAATTAATTATTTTTCAGTATTTAGGCAATCACATGAAAAATTACGAACAGGAAAGGTTTCCAAATACAGTGAGCCCAAACCTTCATTAAGAATTCAAGTGAATATTCTGTTTTCCAAGTAGTCTGTCAGCTTTTTCAGTAAAATGGCATGCTACCTTTGCTAAAAGCAAACTAACCAACAGGGAGCTAAATTCAGTTTTGAACTGTAAAGTTCAGTTTTGAACTGAACACTGTACTGTTTAATTAATAGGAACAGATGAAGATGTTTATCTAACTGAGGCAGAGAGACAGAGAGGTCAACTTGAGAAAAATCTAATGCCAGTTAATAAAATAGCAAGTCTAATCTGACTTCAGATACATACAGTGGACATTTTTTTGTGTGAATAATAAAAAATTATCTGTACAAGAAATGCAAACACTAAAATTTAGCTGAGTTTATAACCAGTGCTTTTTCCAGAATCTGAATAAGTAAACAAGTATTTTCTTACCAGCTTCTGATTTTATATTTTGATTAGTGTCCTGTATTCAGTTAGATCCTTTCCTCTGTGTATCACGCACAGGAAGGTTGCATGTGAAATCTGAATATGTTAATTTAGTCCAAGCAGTCATTTTTTTGAAGCTACATACCTGTTGTGCTTCAGTGGTGACTGCATTCCAAGACAGGCAACTAAAGACTCTTTTCTGTCTACTGGATGTCCTAGGCATCCTTTCTGTAGTTCCTCAGCTTTACAGCTATCTTCAAGTGTCTGAGTGAAAGGGAATTGGACATTGTATTTTGGAACACAGTGTGCTTGCTGAGCAAATTGAAAGTTAATTGTTAAAAAGCGAAAGAAGGCAATTACAAACTGTTAGTTTATGTGCTTAAAAGGGTCATCAGGAGCAAGACAGAGTTATACCAAAGGAAAGGACTAATCTGTTGACATGACTGTTTCAGTGTAACAGAAGCAGCTTAGTGATTTCTGTATATTCCTGTATAAAATACATTCAGTATACAGCGAACATTTCGATAGCATTTATCACACATTGTCGTACATTCTTTCCAATAGGTACAATAGGTTGAACAGTATTATCTGATGAAGACATTTTTTAACCTTAGTCATACAAACCTCAGAGGTCATTTTGATAGAGAATGTAACCGCTGAAAAAGAGCACTGTAATAAATCAGTGCCTGCCTAATTGGTAAAGTAGATAAGATTACATGAACACAGGAAGGCATTTCTAACAACTTAAATAACTAACAATGTAAAACATATGGAACAAACCTTTAATTTTTGAAACTCAAAATTACAATCTGAGTAGCTTTTGAAAAAGGTTGTTAAATACACATTGGCTGACTGCATTCTTGTTTGTGCACTTTTAAATTTTTTGTAAGAAATGTCTTCTATATTTGTGTAAAAGTTTTCTGAGGCATAATTACGGTATTCAAGGTATAGAAATACTGTAGGGCTTTACTATTTTTTCATACAAATTATTTTATTGAATAATTAATGGTTTCAATTTTTAATTAACTTAGAATACATTTTTAAGCTTACAGACTTTGCTAGTTTCACAATAATTTTTTTATTTTATATACTCCATTTGGAGGACATATGCTGGGCAGGTTTGCATGGTACACTGGCACTTTATGGAAAAATTAGACTGTCATCTGACTAAAAAAGAAAACATGACTATGGAGTAGATTCTCTGCAAACATGAATGATCTGCAAGACAGCAAGAAGAAAATGAAGCACATGGCTACAAGTAAGGGTAAGCAGAGGAAAAGTTTGGTTTATTTGTAATAAAGGAATTAGAGATATGTGAGTTCATAGCTATTGTTCTTCTTCCCTGGTGAATATTTATTTCAAAAAGTAGGCTTGGTATTTTTTATCCTTGAAGGCAAGGACAACACTGGGAAGTAAGGTCAAGAAACCTGAGTACTTCCAGCTGGAACCAAAATGACAAGATCAGCAGAAGAGAGAGAGAAAATAGCTATCTGATATCATAATGGCTATGGGTCTTTCCTAGCAGCCCTAGGTTTCAGTCCATTTTCTTAGCAGCAGGAACTGCACATGTGCCATACACGTCATGGTCTATGTCCTGAGGGTGGCTAGTAAGTACAACCAGAGTAAAATTGTACTACTGTCCTTTATTTATTTATTTTGTAGATCCAGCGTGAAGTTCTTGGAATAGATTCTTGACACCACTCAAATACTGTTGCAGAACTGCAGAAAGCTTGAGGTTGGAAGGGACCTCTGGGTGTCAGATTGTCAAGGCCACCTGCTCTGGCAGAGACAGAGCTGCTGAGCCAGGATCACGCCCGGACTGCTCTTCACTATCACTCCTCCTGTCATTGGGCACCACAGGAAAGAGCATGGCTCCACCTTCTGTGCAGCCTCTCTTCAGGTCTTTTTATACCTTCCGCTGATCAAATCCCCTGAGAGCATTGTCTTCAGGAGGCTAAACAGTCCCAGCTCACTCAGAGGAATGGTGCTCCAGAGCCTTACTCATCTTCATGGCCCTCTGCTGGACTCTCCAGTGTGCACCTCTGTCTTGTACTAGGGAGCCCAGAAGCAGACGCAGCCATCCAGGTGTGGCACCACCAGTGCCAAGTAGAGAGGAAAAATCACATTCTTCAATCTGCTGGGAAAACTCCCCCTCATGCAGCCCAGGGCACCATTACTCTTGCTGGTGGCAAGGGCACGTCGTTGGCTCATGAGAACTTGGTCCCTAACAGGACCTCCAGGGTATTTTCTGCAAAGCAGCTCTCCCGTGGGACTGCCTGCCACATGTGCCGGTGCCTGGCGTTGTCCCTCCCCAGGTGCAGGACTTGGCGCTTCCCCTTGCTGAGGTTCCTGGGGCTCCTGCCCCGGCAGGTCTGAGGACATTGAGCGGAGTAGGTGCCTAGTGTCGCAACCTGAAAGGAGCCGTTTTGGACCACCTCCCTCCCCTTGGAACTAACAACCAAGTTATTAGTTACTATTCCCTTGGCCTCCATCAAGGTGAAATGACGCCAGCCAACCAGGGTGATGATTTATTAATACAAAATACAAGGCATGTGCTTCCGCCCGTTTCCCAGAAACTTCACGCGGATGCCCGGAGGTCGGGATGCTATGCCAGGCTAGGTGTGGTGTGCTGCTGCGCAGGCTCCCTGGAGCCCGGGTGGTCACAGGGCGACTGTTGCGGGGGTCACGTCAGACGAGACCCTCCGCAAGGTCCACGACCTAGTACCCTGCACATGCACAGCTAGCTGTTGACAGGCACCGAAACCACAGCGGGTATTGCCGCTGGAAAAACACCGTCTCGGTCCTTCCTCTGCAGGGCCAGGAACGGGTGTCTTGTTCTTTCTTGTGCTTGGAACACCTGCTACGTGCCCGAGTCAGCAAAGCTGGCGTCTCATGCACCAAGAAATGTTTAAGGGAAACGTCCACTCATTTCTCCGTCACACATAGGCACCACGCAGAGCACGCTGCTTGCCCTTCACCTTTTGGCTAGCATACACGGGCAAATTTTTCCCTCTGCAAACAGCCAAAAAGTGTGATTATACTTCTTGCTCTCTGCAATAGTAGAGATAGGAGAGAACGGTTCCCCTTGGCACGCACTTGCAACCATCCTTCTAGTCCAACTGCCTGATCGCTCCAGGCCTGACCAAAACCTGCAGCCCATTATGAGGGGCAGCTCGCCACATGTGCCGGTGCCTGGCGTTGTCCCTCCCCAGGCGCAGGACTTGGCGCTTCCCCTTGCTGAGGTTCTTGGGAGCCCGGGCTGACGCAGAAGGCAGCACCAAGTGGAGACTCCGTGCAGGAGGAGGGATCTGGGCACCGCCGTGGCCAGGCTGCGGCCAGCAGTGCAGGCTGGTAGGGGAGCAGAGCCGCGGGACGTGGGGGCAGCGTCTGCGGTGAGGAGGACGACGGGCCCGGGGTGGTGAGCGATGATGGGGCACAGGGTGGCCCTGGAGAGCCCCCGGCTGGAAACATCTGCCCCGGCACCAGCTGCAGAGATGCCTCTCGGTTGACTTGTGGGCCAGCACGTGCCCCAGCTGCTGGCCCGGCCCGGCTTTTGGCAGCTCCTGGGACCGGGCTCTAGTGCTGCCGCCAGTGTTGCCTCTTGCAGGGCTGGGAAGAGTCCTGGCAGCTGCCGGCCCTCCTCTTTGGGGCTCGCCGTGGCCCCCCAGAGGAGCGGACTCTGTCCCGGCTGGGAGCAGAGGGTCCTGCCACAGCCTGCCCCGGCTCCTCGTGCGGCTCTTCCAGCTCCCCATGGGTGGTAACGGGGGCATTGCGGGGGCTGCCGGGACCCTCGCGAAGAGCCGCACCTGAGGTGCTGGGGAGCTCCTCTTGGTCAGAACCCGCAGGAGCCTGGCCAGGGGCAGGAGACCCCCCTCCGGAGGCAGCAGGCTCAGCAGCATGGCTGTCCTCAAGGTTCAGCAGCCGGTGGGCCTCTTCGCTGCACCTTTGAACAGCGATGTCAAGAAGCTGCTGTATGAACACCTGCGTGTGGTTTTGGAGGCTGCCCCGCAGCATTTGGGCCAGGAGATCTTCAAACAGCCCAACCAGGCGCAGGGCAAACACAACGTAGTGCTCCACTATGGGTACCCGTGAATGCTGGTTCCTAAATATCGCTCTCAACTCCTGACGAATCCAGGGCAGTAGAGGCTGGAGGAGAGCTGGGTGTTCCCTGAAAAGGAAGGCCCATGTGAATGGCTGGAGGCCACCGGGAGGGGCCCTAGGAAGCTCCTGCCTCACCGGCTGTTGCTCCATTGCTGCAGGTCTGCGGGCAGCTGGATGGCCAGGAGCTCCTCCTGCCTGGCGGCTGACAACTGATGGCACCATAGGTGGTGTGATGGCACGCTCCTCAAAGTTGTCGTCCGCCCGCACCGAGTGCACGATGGAGAGGACCCTCCTCTTGCAGAGGGGGCACTCGGGCTTGCTCTGAGCCCACCGCAGGATGCACGGGTAGCAGAAGCGGTGGAGGCATGTCATCACGAAGCTGCGTTCCTTGCAGCTGTCCAGGCAGATGGGACAGCGCTCCTCCAGCTCCGCGGCCATGCTCTCCACGTGCTGCGGTGGGCTGGGGGGAGCCGGGGATGGTGAGCAGCTCCCTCTCACTGGCGCTGCAGCAGCGGGTGTCACGCTAGAAAGGGAAGAGAGGCCACGGTCACTGGCTGGCCCGGGGAGGGGTGGAAGACATGCCCAGGCCCCCCCAGAAGGAAAGCCTCCCCGCTCCCCAGGGCGAGGTGTCCCCTGCCAGCTCACCTCTGCTGCTGCGAGCGCCCCTCCTGGGTGCCCCGGCTGCCTGAAGCTGGCAGGGCCGGGGGAAACCCTCCGATGGCTCTGGGTCGGGCACCGAGAGCTGCACGGAACAGCTCCCTGAGCACGACACCAGCACCAAGGCCTCGCTCAGCACTCCACACCTCGCCAACTCGCTCAGCTGGAGTCTGAGCACGCACTGGCTGGGTGAGGCTCAGCACCTTCTTATAGGCTGCCAGGGACGCGTGGTCACAATGCATCGCTAGGTGACATTGCAGCCCATCCCTGGTGATGATGGAACCCATGTCTCCGGGGTGTCACCTCCATTGCTTGAGGATGTCACAATGGCCCATCCTCACCTGCAGCGCTCACCCCATCAGCACTGCAGTCCCAGCACACGCTCGGGGGTTACCACAGCGCTAGGAGCCACCCTGTGACCCATCGCTGCTCTTGTGCTCAGCATCGGTGTTTCACACCAGTCACCGAGTCCCCAGACGTGTCTGCCCCGGGCCCCTGCCATGGGTAGGGACGCCTTCCACTAGACCGGGCTGCTCAAAGCCCCATCCAACCTGCCCTTGAACACTTCTAGGGAGGGGGAAGCCACAGCTGCTCTGGGCCACCTGTTCCGGTGTCTCACTACTCTCACGGTAAAGAACTTCTTCCCATCTTACCTAAATTGACCCTTTTTTAGGTGAAAACCATTACGCCTCATCTTATTGCTACAAGCCATACTGAAAGGTCCGTCCCTGCCTTTCTCATGACAGCATGCAATTTCACGAGTGAAATAAATCTTCTTTTAAAATTAAAATCTCCCTCCCCTCCTTGCTTTGAATTTTGCAATGTCATTGAGTTTTGTGGATACAGTCTGCAAGTGACGTTGCTGGCTGGAATGCCCAGAATTCCCCAGGGGACCCTCAAAAACTCGGCCTAGAGACCAGTGGTGCAACACGGTCTAAAGAACTAAAGGGTTAAGATTACTTATCATATTGCACGGCCCTTCTCCCTGTCCACATAGGATCTGGGGGGGCGGGGGAGGGGGGGGGGGGGGGGCAGGTTGTTACACAGAATGCTAGCCAGGGATTGAAGTCATTCTGTTTATAAAGGGGACAGTGTGCGGGAGGTAGTCTGAAAGACGAGCGTGAGCCCTCATTGTTTGTGTGTCCCCCAGCTGTTTGTTTTCACCAGACATTTCAAGGTAACTGGCCTCGTGCCATCTATAGGCATACAGAAGGAAGACTCTTGAATGCATTGCATTATCCCAAGCCGTCCTCTGATTTCATCGTCCATTTGCAACTTGTAGGGCAACACGGCCACAGAGCAACCAACCAAGTTGACAAGTGACTGAGCAAGCAAGCAAAGGAGAGGGCAAAGAAGTACCACATAATTTCAGTGACCGCTCTTACTTCACCCCCCTGTACCCAGTAGTCTAAGGAGAAAATGCCCAAGATTTAATGCGTTCTTGCCAAAACCAAAGGAATGCCTTAGACTGCATGAAAGAGTAAGAGCAGCTCAGGAAAGGTGATACACAGAAGGGAAGATGTGAGGTCACGGTGGCTTTGGTGGCCCAGTGAGCTGAGAGGAAGAGGTACTCGAGCCTCCTTTCCTTTTTTCTCCTTCGTTCCCCTAAACTCCCCTGAAGTAGTGGGGCAATGGGCTTACAGTTTGTTTCTAGAGGAGTTGGGAACTCCTTTCCCATTCCTTCTGAACCCTTCAGTTGCTTAGAGGCACATGTTTCCCTGCAAGGTGTGGGCTTCCACCTTAAATCATGGCTGCTTGGGCATGCCTCGTGGCAGCTCCCCTGAAACCAGACAGGAACAGCATTAAAAACCAATACCTGGTCTCCTGGCATTGGATCTGACGCCACGCAGGCCACAGGTTGGGAAAAAACCCTTCAGCACCCTCCTCCCAAGTGCCTTTCAGTCGGCTAGTAGGTGCTCACGCTGTAAAGTCTATGCCACCTTCCACCAGGGGTAAGGAAAGCCCTTTTCTGTCACGGTTGAAGATTTTGCGGGTGGGAGGAAGGAGAGAGGGAGCTCAGCCCTCTGCTGAGGCAGAGCTCTGTTGGCCTCTGTCAGAAACAGGTTTCTGGAAAAGGCCTCTCGTGGGTCTGATCCGGCAGGACAGCTTTCCCCATACAAGCTCACAGCGCAGCCATCTCCCAGACACTCTGGAGGCAGATTCCACCAGTGGACACCGTGGCATTACGTATTTCCTCACAGGTGGAAAGGCCTTCGCCTGTGTTCTCCCTCTTTTCCGGCTTCACATTTATGAGCTCTTCTTCACATGCTTTGACACAGTCCTATTTCAAGTGATGCCACAGCTTCTGTGGAATTTCACAAGGCAGCTGGGCTGGCTGGACCAAGAAAGCTTGAGCATGGCTGCCTCACGTCCGTGGAATTGTTCCCTGCATCGATCCTGTAAATTGTTATTTTTTCCTACAAAGTGCAGCTTAGTTGTAGAATTATGCTTCTCGTTGTAGCATCATTATTTTAGTACAACAAGCTTTAGCAGAGAAACAAGCAAACAGCTTGGATTCAGCAGAGTGCTTTGAAAGTGCTGTTTTTCCCGCGAGAACTTGAATTATCGCACAGCTAGTACTAACAACATACAAGTAAGGTCTTGCTTATGGTTTAGCGGCTGCCTTCGTGGCACTAGTCTGGTGACAGAGAGAGCGAGCCACATCTCCATTAGACCAACGCCAGAATGTCTGCACAGGAAAGCCAACACGCCCCTCTCCTCTGTGCGGATGAGCTCGTAGCGGAGCGCACGGGTGCGCCTTTGGAAGGGCGCTTTTCAGAGGGACTGTGAATCTGACAGCTATGAAGGCATACCGGCCTGCGACAAAAAGTGTAAACCTTTATGGAAAGTTGAGTATCTATGGGGGAGGCAGCAGGGACTGGCAAGTGACAATGTGGCAACGTGCTACGTCCACGGTTTCTCCTGTGTGAGCCTGGGGAGCTGGGGAGAGGCACTTCCTGAGGGCACACAGGAGTGAATCTCTCCCCGTGGTTTCTGTCCTTGACTTTGGAAAGCTTGAATGCCGTCTCCTTGGATTGTTCCCAACCCAGGAAAACCTACACAGCTCATCCTTGGTGTGCTCATTCCTGAGAGAAAAGAAAAGAAAAGTAAAATGTCCATCACTTTTCTGGAAGCTTTGATTAAAACCTCCCCCTGATAGAATTCCCTGCATTACCACATTACTTCTTCTGATTTTCAAAACACAGCGTCACAAGAATGCTATTTTCCAAGCTTCCTATCAGATTGTTAGTCACCCCAAAAGAAGGAACTGAAAGATGCTTCCTCCCCAGCCAGCTGTCCACTTAGGTGTCCTGCGCCTTCAAACAGCCCCGTACCGATCGGTGGCAGTCAGGCAGGAAAAGAGGGTCTTGCCAGTTGCTTCCTGGAGATTTGGTTTTGAATTGGAAACACAGAGAGGCCAAGAGTGTAGCTGTGAGGAGAGGGGGTCGGGGAAAATACGTTCCTCCCTGGTTCCTCTCTTCTCTGCCCGGAAGGGCGCAGAGCCGCGAAGTCCCTGCAACCCAGACGTGCCTGGCCCAGCGCGGGGCATGCTCTTTACGGGGCAGGGGGCCCCTCCAAAGCGCAGTGGGACTCAGGGTTATCCCAGGCCCATCTGTGGCTGCAGTGACACCTGGCTCCCAAGCTGCAGCTGTTGTGGGGATAGGGGGACTGTGTTGGAGAGACGACCACGCAAACGGAGGTGTTGCTTTCCAACTTTGAAGGGGGACCTGTGGAGAAACAGGAGAGCTCAGAGGACGGCACTGTGTCATTTGTTGTGGGAAACTTGCAGGTGAGGGGCCTCTAATGGGGTCCCTCATTCCGGCCACTTCCATGGAGCAATTTTGTTTTCACCAGTTCCGGTTTTAAAGAAAAGCCTTGGTTTGCTTTTACTTGTCTGCAGTTACAAATCTGTTCGTACCCAACTCCAAATCAGTATCTCCATAATGAAGAAAACTGGAAGGGAGAAGGAAAATACCGTAGGAATTAGAACGCAGGTGGAAAACCTCTCAGAAACTGACAAAAAATAGGGGGGAAAAGTAGCTTCACCTACCCCGTCTTCCCCAGAAATTCACCTTTTCTAGAAGTTTAGGTTAGAAACTCATTTTTTTGCAATTAAGGGATGAATACAACACTCTAATTCTAATCCCTTCTCTATTCATCCTGAGACAGGATTACACCCGAGAAGGAAGTTCTGCTTTTTCTGCGCTCTAGAGTGCGGGTGTTAGAAGGCCATGGTGGGTTTTGCCAGCTGGCACGATGGCCCTGTCATGTGTACCTGGAGTACTCTCTCTAAGGCAGTTTTGTAAACAGTCTCATTCTAGGAGGTCAGACCACGTGGATGGGCCCTGTGGTCTAATCTCAATGTGCCAGGCTATGCCTGGCATCCATTCCTGGGGGTGGCTATTTCTCAGCCTTCGTGTATTATATATTCTAATCACAAGGTTGACTCAGTGCTAGAAGCATTTGACCTCAATTCATATGCAGCAGATCTATAGTCTAGCAACGTTTGTTGGCGTTCTGCTCCCCATTTGTCAGACTTGATTCGTGATGTGACTTTCAGGAACGGGTGACTACACATTTTCATATGGATTACTTTCATTAACTGCCTGGCATGCATGCAGTCCAACTCACATTCGGAGGTGTGTGCAAACAGAGGCACGTGAAAATATACCATATAACACACATATTTTGTTAGCACCAGTTATCCACCCCAGTGTTAATTGTGATACCTCTATCACTTTGGAATACTCATTCTTTTAACTTGCATTCGCCAAACTCTGTGAATATTTTCACTTCAAATGGCACGGCATTTTTCTCCACTGGACCTATCAGAAAGAGAAGAGATTACAAAAAGAAACAATGATTAATACGTTACTTCTCATGCCAGCCCTTTGCAAAGGCTCTGCAACTTTAAAAAAGAAGTACCGTTCAGAATCTGGAGACAGGTACCACAGAAATTCCTTACTGCATGCACTTTAAGAAATATCCTGCGTGATTTTTCTTCATCCGTGACAATCAGAATGACTGTCAGGGAGCACTTCCCTTCTGCAGATTGGCACCGCCATCAAGTGCTTTCTGCAGTCATCTTACTTCTCGGCATCAGCGTCCAAACAAACTTTGACCCTGGGACTGCAGCTCCGCTGTGGGGGTGTGTCTCTCCAGTTTATAGCCAAAAATGACACTAACAAAGCGTCAACGCTTAGCAAAAATACCCGTCTGAGCAAGTACATTTCTTGTAGTGACAAGAAAATTCCAGGTATGCATTTTGGTACAAAAGTAACAATGACAATGACAAAAAAAAGAATGAACAAAATCTTACTATTGGCATTCCAGCCAAAAATGTCTCTTGCAAACTGTATCCACAAAGCTCGATGACATTGCAAAGTTCAAAGCAAGGCGGGGAGGGAGACTTTTATTTCAAAATAAGGTTTATTTCACTCATGCAAATGCATGCTGTCACAAGAAAGATGGGGACAGACCTTTTAGTAAGACCTGTAGTGATAGGATAAGGGGTAATGGTTTTCACCTTAAGAAGGGTAGATTTTGATAAGAAGAATTCTTTACTTGGGAAGAAATTCTTTGCTGTGAGGTTAGTGAGACACCAGGACACCACAGCAGCTGTGGCTTCCCCATCCCTAGAAGAGTTCAAGGGCAGGTTGGATGGGGCTTTGAGCAGCCTGGTCTAGTGGCAGGTTGTTACTAGGTGGTCTGTAAGGTCCCTTCCAACTCAAACCATTCCGATTCTATGGTTCTTTGTGCAACTGTCTGCAGGCAGCTAAACGTGTATTTCCACCTGGTCTGGGCAGATTTATGTGAGGTGAGACAAAGGACAAGACGCACAGGCTTTGGAGGCCTTTTCACCTCTGCTGGATTGTCCCTGTCTGGGTGTCCTGGGAAGCTGCGTGTAGATGTGATCTTGATGAGGTGCTCGTGTGAGCGCCACTCTCTTGTGTGCTTTCTAGTGAGGCAGCCAGAACGCTCTCATTTGTAACAGTGATGCTGGGCTGCGACCATGATAATTAGAAAAATAGCCAGGGGAGGCTGACTTGTTGTAATGATTCACCTTCACTGATCCACCTACAGGGAACAGATCAAACTACGGCAGGTTGCCTTTAGAAAGAAAGACAAATAATGCCGGGATCCATTTGATTGTGTGCAAGCCCTAAGAGTCAGTTACAAAACGTTCATGTGGAGGTAGCCCAGATTTCACCCGGGCTAAGGGTGGCTCTTTCGTTCACTCGGTGGGGAAAAAGAAGGGGAGCGTGATGAGGAACGCTCCGTCAAAGGAAGGTAGAAAGTCCTTGTGATAGGTAAAAGCTGGAGGAGTTCCATCAGAGATCACATACGCTGAAGTCAAGAAACATTGCTGAAGTCAAGACATAAAGTTGGAGTCACAGAAATAGCTCAGGAGCGCTGAGGTCTGGCAGAAGACATTGGGCGGGAACGCCAAGTCAGGGAAAGCTTGAGAAAGGCTGTCTAATGAAAAGCAAGAAAACCTGAGAAGAGGATTGCAAACCACTAACCAGAGCCATTTGCTTGGTTATTTGGTTATTTGCTGCAGCCGGAGGCAGAGGTCAGGCGGCGCTGGCGTGTGGGCACCGGCGACAGCAGAGCGCGGCTCCGTCGCCCCGTCGCCCCGCCGGACGCTGCTCGGCCCGCCCGCCCCCTCCTGCCGCTGGGCCACGGGCGGAGCCCTCGGCGCGCCCGGCCGCACCCCTGTCGGCCCCCTCGCCGCCGCCCGCCGCCGCCGGGAGCAGCCCCGCGCACAGCCCACGGCCCGGCCGCGGGGCTGCGGCCGAGCCCGCGGACGGAGCCGGGCCCGCGGACGGAGCCGGGCCCGGGCGCGGCGGCAGCAGGGGCCGAGCGGGGGCCCGGCCGCGCGCCCAGGGCCGACAGCGCGCTGGGGCCCGCTTCAAGCTGCCGCGCGGCCGGGCGCAGGCTCCGCCCGCCTCTGGCTCGGCCAATCGGCGGGGCGCGCCGCGCGGCTCGGGCCCGCCCCCTGCGCGGGCTGCGGCTCCGTGGCGCGGGGCGGGCCTGGCGCGCCCCTGCCCCGGCGTCCGGCCCGCGCTGCGCGTGGCCGCTGGGAGGCCGCGGGCGGCCGCGCTGAGCCTGAGGCGGCCGCGGGCACCGGGGCAGCCCCTGCCGCGTCGTGCCGGCACCCGGCTGCCGAGCCGACGCGCCGCTGCCCCGCGCTGCGGCAGCCGTGCCCGGCACGGGCGGACTCGCCCTGGCCCTCGCGCAGGTGCCGGCCTGGCGGGCCGGGCCGTTAGCGGCCGGGGCGCGTTCGCGGAGAGGCCGGCTGCGGCCTTGTGCCTCACCGGAACAGAAGGGCTTGGGCCCGGCGCCCCAGGAGGCGTGGCAGAGCCCTGCGGAGCACCCTTGGGCCCTCACCCAGTGCCACGGCGTGTCCCCTGTGAGCTGTTGCCCTTCAATGGCACCAGCTGCCTGGCCGGAGGGGACAGCAGAAACGGGCTGCCCAGGAACCGGGGCCTACGGTTATTTCCTCGAAGGGAAGCGGCGAGGCACCCGTTGCCGCACCACAGGGTGTAAGCACAGTTGCCAGCGAGAAACCCGTGTAGGCAAAGGCAGCGAAATCCCACAGCGGCAGCCCTGAGGCCGGGAGCCGGGGCTCGGGCAGGCGCCGCCAGAGAGAGAAGGGCTCTGACCGCGCGCACGGTTGCGGTCACCTCCTCCCAGTTTCCCCTCCGCTCGCAGGGCAAAGCTGAGCCTGCAGCCCGAGTCGGGCGTAAAGCTCCTGCTTTGTGCGCGAGTCGTCTCGTCATTGTGCTGTCATGAGAAAGGGGGGAAAGCATCAACACCTGTGCTGATTGCAAAGAGCAGCAACGCCTTTGTAAAAGGAGAAAGGGAGGGAAAGGGGCAGGGCTCTGGTGGTGGGAAGAGAGAGGAACAGAAAGCAGCCCCATCTCCACCACTGACTTTTCTGGAACGGTCTGAGGTCATTGAGCGGAGTAGGTGCCTAGTGTCGCAACCTGAAAGGAGCCGTTTTGGACCACCTCCCTCCCCTTGGAACTAACAACCAAGTTATTAGTTACTATTCCCTTGGCCTCCATCAAGGTGAAATGACGCCAGCCAACCAGGGTGATGATTTATTAATACAAAATACAAGGCATGTGCTTCCGCCCGTTTCCCAGAAACTTCACGCGGATGCCCGGAGGTCGGGATGCTATGCCAGGCTAGGTGTGGTGTGCTGCTGCGCAGGCTCCCTGGAGCCCGGGTGGTCACAGGGCGACTGTTGCGGGGGTCACGTCAGACGAGACCCTCCGCAAGGTCCACGACCTAGTACCCTGCACATGCACAGCTAGCTGTTGACAGGCACCGAAACCACAGCGGGTATTGCCGCTGGAAAAACACCGTCTCGGTCCTTCCTCTGCAGGGCCAGGAACGGGTGTCTTGTTCTTTCTTGTGCTTGGAACACCTGCTACGTGCCCGAGTCAGCAAAGCTGGCGTCTCATGCACCAAGAAATGTTTAAGGGAAACGTCCACTCATTTCTCCGTCACACATAGGCACCACGCAGAGCACGCTGCTTGCCCTTCACCTTTTGGCTAGCATACACGGGCAAATTTTTCCCTCTGCGAACAGCCAAAAAGTGTGATTATACTTCTTGCTCTCTACAATAGTAGAGATAGGAGAGAACGGTTCCCCTTGGCACGCACTTGCAACCACCCTTCTAGTCCAACTGCCTGATCGCTCCAGGCCTGACCAAAACCTGCAGCCCATCATGAGGGGCAGCTCGCCACATGTGCCGGTGCCTGGCGTTGTCCCTCCCCAGGTGCAGGACTTGGCGCTTCCCCTTGCTGAGGTTCTTGGGAGCCCGGGCTGACGCAGAAGGCAGCACCAAGTGGAGACTCCGTGCAGGAGGAGGGATCTGGGCACCGCCGTGGCCAGGCTGCAGCCAGCAGTGCAGGCTGGTAGGGGAGCAGAGCCGCGGGACGTGGGGGCAGCGTCTGCGGTGAGGAGGACGACGGGCCCGGGGTGGTGAGCGATGATGGGGCACAGGGTGGCCCTGGAGAGCCCCCGGCTGGAAACATCTGCCCCGGCACCAGCTGCAGAGATGCCTCTCGGTTGACTTGTGGGCCAGCACGTGCCCCAGCTGCTGGCCCGGCCCGGCTTTTGGCAGCTCCTGGGACCGGGCTCTAGTGCTGCCGCCGGTGTCGCCTCTTGGGGCTGGGAAGAGTCCTGGCAGCTGCCGGCCCTCCTCTTTGGGGCTCGCCGTGGCCCCCCAGAGGAGCGGACTCTGTCCCGGCTGGGAGCAGAGGGTCCTGCCACAGCCTGCCCCGGCTCCTCGTGCGGCTCTTCCAGCTCCCCATGGGTGGTAACGGGGGCATTGCGGGGGCTGCCGGGACCCCCGCGAAGAGCCACACCTGAGGTGCTGGGGAGCTCCTCTTGGTCAGAACCCGCAGGAGCCTGGCCAGGGGCAGGAGACCCCCCTCGGGAGGCAGCAGGCTGGGGGGCAGCCACGGGGCTGCCTTCGAGACCCAGCAGCCGGTGGGCCTCCCTGCTGCAGCGCCGCACAATGACGTTGAGAAGCTGCTGCACAAACGTCGCTGCATGGTGCTGCAGGCTAACTTGCAGCAGCCGGACCAGGACCTCTTCGTCCGGCCCAAAGAGGCCCAGGACGGCCAGGATGAGGTCCTCCATCAGAGCTGCTGTTGAAGGCTCCTCGGCAAAGATGACCCGCAGCTGCCGTTGGAGCCAGGGCAGAAAGCGATGGAGGAGGTCTGGGTGGTCATCAAAAAGGTCGGCCCAGGTGCTGGGCTGGAGGCCACCCACCGGAGCCCTGGGCACCCACTCCCCAGCCTGCCACTCTGGTGTTCCTGGGCGAGGAGGGCTGGGAGCTCCTCCTGCCTGGTGGGTGCCAGCCGAGGCCGATGCGAACCCAGATGGTGTGATGGCAAACTCCTCAAAGTCATTGTCTGCCCGCACCGAGTGCACGATGGAGAGGACCCTCCTCTTGCAGAGGGGGCACTCGGGCTTGCTCTGAGCCCACCGCAGGATGCACGGGTAGCAGAAGCGGTGGAGGCATGTCATCACGAAGCTGCGTTCCTTGCAGCTGTCCAGGCAGATGGGACAGCGCTCCTCCAGCTCCGCGGCCATGCTCTCCACGTGCTGCGGTGGGCTGGGGGGAGCCGGGGATGGTGAGCAGCTCCCTCTCACTGGCGCTGCAGCAGCGGGTGTCACGCTAGAAAGGGAAGAGAGGCCACGGTCACTGGCTGGCCCGGGGAGGGGTGGAAGACATGCCCAGGCCCCCCCAGAAGGAAAGCCTCCCCGCTCCCCAGGGCGAGGTGTCCCCTGCCAGCTCACCTCTGCTGCTGCGAGCGCCCCTCCTGGGTGCCCCGGCTGCCTGAAGCTGGCAGGGCCGGGGGAAACCCTCCGATGGCTCTGGGTCGGGCACCGAGAGCTGCACGGAACAGCTCCCTGAGCACGACACCAGCACCAAGGCCTCGCTCAGCACTCCACACCTCGCCAACTCGCTCAGCTGGAGTCTGAGCACGCACTGGCTGGGTGAGGCTCAGCACCTTCTTATAGGCTGCCAGGGACGCGTGGTCACAATGCATCGCTAGGTGACATTGCAGCCCATCCCTGGTGATGATGGAACCCATGTCTCCGGGGTGTCACCTCCATTGCTTGAGGATGTCACAATGGCCCATCCTCACCTGCAGCGCTCACCCCATCAGCACTGCAGTCCCAGCACACGCTCGGGGGTTACCACAGCGCTAGGAGCCACCCTGTGACCCATCGCTGCTCTTGTGCTCAGCATCGGTGTTTCACACCAGTCACCGAGTCCCCAGACGTGTCTGCCCCGGGCCCCTGCCATGGGTAGGGACGCCTTCCACTAGACCGGGCTGCTCAAAGCCCCATCCAACCTGCCCTTGAACACTTCTAGGGAGGGGGAAGCCACAGCTGCTCTGGGCCACCTGTTCCGGTGTCTCACTACTCTCACGGTAAAGAACTTCTTCCCATCTTACCTAAATTGACCCTTTTTTAGGTGAAAACCATTACGCCTCATCTTATTGCTACAAGCCATACTGAAAGGTCCGTCCCTGTCTTTCTCATGACAGCATGCAATTTCACGAGTGAAATAAATCTTCTTTTTGAAATTAAAATCTCCCTCCTTGTAGAAGAATGGCTGCAGAAGCATGGCCTTAGAATCTCTGAAGATCTGCACAGTCCAGGCCTGGTATTTGAATAGGCCTGTAATCAGAATTGTACTGAAGTTGCTGTGCTGAAGTTAACAAGAAAAGTGGCCTGGAGCTGTTCTTGAATCCGGAGACCAAGTCATTATGTTGTGCCAACAGGCCGTGGGTGTAACAAGCTACAGCTGCTGGGAAAGCAGGTGCAGGGCCAAGAAAGATGGGGACCGGTATGGGAAAATAGGGAGTAACAAACTACAAGGCTGAAGCACAGCAACACAATTAGCTACATGGATAGAATGCTTATTTTAGTCATGATAATTAGGGGTGTGAGAACCGCGTGTGTTTAGAGACTACTAAACAATTATATTTCTGCTTTACAAATATGCATGTGTATTGTTCTAGATAAGTAGTGTTAAAACTAATAAAGTTGAGCAAGATGCATAATTCATATTGAGCGTCTTCTTGCCTCCGGCGAACCCTTCTTCCAACACCTCCCCTCCTTGCTTTGAACTTTGCAACGTCATTGAGCTTTGTGGATACAGTTTGCAACAGACATTTTTTGGCTGGAATGCCCAGTATGCCCCAGGGGACCCTCAAAAACTCGGCCTAGAGACCAGTGGTGCAACACGGTCTAGAGAACTAAAGGGTTAAGATTACTTATCATATTGCACGGCCCTTCTCCCTGTCCACATAGGATTTGGGGAGCGGGGTGGGGTGGGGAATGACACGGACGATACAGGATGACACAGATTACTAGTCAGGGATTGAAATTATTCCATTTTTACAAGGGGACAGTCTGCGGGAGGGAGTCTGAAAGACGAGCATGAGCTCTCATCACCTCACCAGCGTAACTGCTCTTCCAAAGAGACACAAACACCTGCTCGTAACAAATCAGCATTTACAGTAGCACAGGCAACCTGAGCTGTGCTGCGTTGGCCTCGTCCTTTCAAAACCTTTGCATAAACGCAGGGTATATTTTAAAACTAAGTGATAGAAATATGCCAATAGCAACAACCACCTGTGCCTCTTTAGCTCTTGCCAGTGGCTACTGTGTTCCGGCTTTCAGAACCTGGCAAGACAGTGCCTTAATACTGTGTTTAATGGCTGACCACTCTGCTTGTGTTTTTTGTGAACTCAGGGAGTGGCAGTGAAGTGGAGGGCTATGTGACAAGGGGCTGGCAAGCTTGTGTGCTCTGCATTTCAAAACACAGAGCATAACCAGCCAAAATACAAAATGCATAACTATTGTGCAAGGAGAATAACACGCTGTCTTCTGATGCAAAGTTCTGTCCTAGTGTCTCCCCAGCGCAATCCCCACATGCTTGTTTTTCCCTTTGTCCGTTAAAAATCAGTAATTCCGATTGCACGCCTCTCAGATGCCCTCTGGTTTCAAGTTTGATGAGCTTGTTTGGAACCCAGTTTCACTTAGGCTGCCTTGCACTTGAAGTGGGATGCTGCTGCTGGGGGCTTTTGTCGAGCTTGTTCCTTATTTCCTATGGAAAATCTGGCAAGGGAAAAAAGCGTCACAGGAGACAGTAAGAACTGCAGCTTGGTGCCAGTTGGGGCCTGGCTGCAGGACTGTGCTTCGGTTTATGCCTATGGCATCTTGTCCTTTCGCTGGGCACCACTGAGAAGAGTCTGGCTCTGTCATCGTCACCAGCCTCAGCACCAGGTTTTTCCTGGTAAGATGACCCAAGCTGCCCCTTCTGCAGGCCACAGGGGCCGAGCTCTGCCACGTTGTCCTCAGGCAGGGGCTGTTCCTGCCCTCAGTCACCTTCCTTGCCCCTGGCTGAGCTCCCCGCACTGTGCCCACAAGTTTTCTAAGGTGACAAGCCCCGGCACTGGGTTGCGGCGGGGACAGGGCGCAGGGCTGGGTGTGAAGGACCCCCCGGCCACCAGCAGGGCAACAGCTGCAGCAGCCGGGCCTGCGCAAGGCCTGGGCCTCCACTTGCTGGAGCTCCGGCTTCAGGTCTGTGTCCCGCCACAGCCGTACTGCTGGTCCCAGCACCGGGAGGTCTCCGCGGTGGCCCTGCCGGAGCAAGGGAAGGTGTGAGGGATGGGGCAGCTGAGAGAAGCTGGCGAGTGCTACCCAGCGCCCACCGCTGCGGCGCCCGGCAGGGCTGCAGGGCTCTGGGGGGAAGGGGGGTGCTGGGCCTGCCGGCCGCGCAGGGAAGGTGCTGCTGGCGTGCCGGCCTGGGTTTCTCACCACCCAAAGCCATCTTACTCAGCAGCAAATCGGGGTGGCTTTTCCCGGGTGCACTCTGTCCTGCCCACCACAGCGGCGGGTAAGCAACCTGCCTGGTACTGCCTGGAGCTTTCTCCTCCAGTGTCCTCCCCCTGAGCTGCTGGCGAGGGCCTGGCTGAGAGTTTGTCCCTTCACTGTGGGTCACCCTCCACAACCTTAACTTGGCTGTCAGCCATCCATCAAACGTATCTTGTGGAGGATATTCTGTGAGACCGAGGCGCCGCTCCTGATTTACAGGAACTGGAGCTGGTGGCCCAGATGAGTCCCTTTCATTCCTGTCCTCCCTCTGGTTTGGGACGTGACAAGGTTTGAGTACCTTGCAGGAGGAGATGGCCCCGTGCTGGTCCATGACGCTGCTACTCACAGTTTCCCTAGTTCACCTTGGCACTGCAGCAGCTCAGGTCCCATTCGTGAGAGGGTGTACCAAATACCTAGCGTGAGAATGTAGCCCTAACTTGCCACCAGGAGAAGAGATAACACACTGGAAACCCTACAGCTGAGACCTGCAGAGAGGGGCCAATGGCAGTGGCACCTGTGACAGAAGAGTTGTCTTTGCCAGCTCAGTAGGCAGCTAGAATTTATATGGACCTACCAAAGGAAAGCATTTCCACTGAGTGAGTGTAGTTATTTCGCAAATCCTTCAGACAGAAACTGAGGGCACCTTCCGATGTCCCTAAACCCAAATATTATACTTCACAGCATTAAAATCCCTGTTTATCACCGTGGCAATAGATCAGTGAAACTCTCCTGAATCAGGTGATTGATTTCAGCATCACACATCAGATCCCTTTGGGAAGGTGCTTGCTCTGAGTCCTTTAATGATGTGCACAGTCACCAGACTAAGAGCTTCCCGCAGCTTGGACAAGAAGCAGCACATGTGTTTCCTCTCCCTTGCTTGTAGACAGTGTGCACAGGACAGGGTTTTATGTGCAGAGCTCTCACAGTGCCATCCAGACAGGAGGAATGAAATCATGCTTTACTGTTCCATGAGTTTGTGTCAGAGCGCTTACAAAGAACAGGTCTGATTAGCTTGAGCCGTCCTCAAATGAGGAAAGTCTTTTCCTGCTAGCAGCCATGAGTTTAAGCAAAAAGAAGGTTGTAACAGAATTACTTTGTGCCATCCAGAGGCTTGCAGTTTTTGCTTTACACCTTGGGAATACGTGTGAGAATTATTTACATTGAACTATACTCTGATTTGCCATTTAAAACTAGTTGAATTCAGGCAACTGGAAGTCTCCTTTGAAGCAGGTTCCTTTCACGGATGCTGCCTGGGCCTGAGTAACATTGAAGACAAAAATGAAATACCTTCTGGAGCAATACATGTCCAAATGCTGCTTTGGTAGTGCTTTGTATTCAGCAGACACAGGTTAAAAACTGCCCTGCAGTTGCATGGTATTCTATTGCAGGAGTTCCTGAATTTGTGTTACTTGATTTTACTGCAGGAGAAAAGACTTAGTCACATGCCACACTTGTGCACTGTGCTTTCCTCAAAAAGAGCAACCTGTGTCTTGGGGAGCACCAGTGTCAAAGAACAGAGAGGCGGGGGTGGGGGGGAGGGTTTGGGGGGGTGGGCACTCAGGGTGTCTTCCTTGCCATGCTAAATGTGTCAAATAGGGTGTCTTCCTTGCTATGTTAGGTTTGTTGTGGTGTGTAGCTCTGAGTTCAGGAATTAACACCTGCGCATTGGAATGGCTGCCAAATGCAGAGAGATGTATTACACTGCTGCAGAGGAGAAGGCATTGAACTCTGTCAATATGTAGTCCTGGGGTTTGTCACGACTGACAAACACTTTGCTGTTTGTAATAAAAACTCACAATGCTGTTATTTTTGCCCCCAGACCTGAATTGACGAGGGCAGAATATACTGGACTGGCCCCACAGTTGTTACCCAGGCAGAATGCCCTTTAAAAGCAACCGACTACTTCAGGGCAACACTGGTAACTTCATCCCAGTGCTTGCACATTAGGTTCCTTCAGCCTCTAGCCTGCTTTTTTCTCCCGAGTGGTACTTTAATCCTTTACTAGTCCTAGTGACATACCCATGGTGAACCTGGCTGATAGCAGAACTATTGAGAACAAAAGACAAGTGTGAAGATACGGCCAGTCCAGCCTTGGAGCCTGGAGTAACATTTCCAAAATGTCAACGATGCTTGTTGCAAAGCTGTGGTGCGTGCTTTTGACTCTTGTCTCCTGAAGGTGTCAAGAAAGCAGAAGGCTAGCATAAGCTCTCCGTTTTGTTGTGTGTTGTGTGACTAGACTAAAGGAAATCAGGTTGTGTGCTCACACCTGGTGTGGAATGAATTTCTTTGGCTGTGTAATGCAGCAGCACACCGGCACAGTACCAGCAGCAGCCGGTGATGTCAAGCTGTGGCAAGGGTGAAGGTGTTGGTGGGGATAACCTATGAGGACAGAAAATTAGGGAGAGCTTTGCTCTATAAACTCATGCTTTTTCTTCCACTGCTGAATGTCTGAGTTGCATGCCTCACCTTTGTCATTCCGACTCCTGTTTGGTACCTCTCACCTGCAGGTCTTGATCTACCCATGGCCAAGGACAGGGACATTGCGAAACCTGAGAAAAAAGAAGCACCTGTCAAACTCAGCCCTGTGGTAAGGAAAGGCTGGCTATGAGGACATCAGCTTACAGTAACGCTATAGGGCGATGCAAAAGCAAAAAAGCTCTGCAAATCAGGATTTAGCCTCCCCTCAGACATTTTTCCTTTCATTAAAGGATTTTGCCCAAAAGTCCTTAAGATTCCCTCTCTTAAGGTGAGAAGGGAAGCGCGTGAAACTTCCCCTCTCTTCATTCGTGCTCAAGTGCAGCCCTATTCATAATGGAGTGGAGGAGAAAACGCCCTCAAGTGTGGTGCCCCACCTCCTCCACACACCATACTGTGATGTGCTGAAGGACCTTTGCAGGAGTTTGCCCCACCTTCACGTCATGTGCTCTTCTGATGCTTCTGACACCAAATCTCAGGAGAAAAATAATATACGGTTTTCTTTCCCAAGGGTATCTTCTGCTTAAACAATTCTTGCCCCTTTTCTCAGGCTCCATCCTCTTTCTAACATTTCCACTTGTGCATTTTAGAAATGCATATACTATTTTCTGAGCCAACCCTTGCAAACACTATGATTGGACTGACTTGCCTCTGCAGTGACCTGAGCAGCAGTGTTTGTTACCTGCTGTGTGCTGAATAGCTTACAGTGATTGTTGTGGCTAATGAGAAGCAGTCACAAAATGAGAGGATCATCTCTTTTCTATTCACTAACATTAGAAGCTGGATGATATTCCATCAACTTGGTAGATGCATAGGTTTTAAGGTCAAAAGGAGACATTACGATCAGCATGCCTGGCTGCCCGTGGAACAGAGATCTCAGAAATTCACCAAGTAACTCCTGTGTCAAGTCCAAGAACACACACTGGAACAAGAGCATAAATTACCAAAAGAAAGCCACCAACCCACACACACATCCCACCCACCCCCCACCCCATACCCACCCCTGCAAAACAATACTTCAATCTGCTCTTGGTTTTCAGACTGTTGGGGGATGGAATATTCTCCATGCTCATTCCACCTACTTAGTTGTTCTAGCAGTTAATGTACTTCTCTCTGAAAATACGCACGCGATAGGCAATTGATATTTTTTTCCCACTTGAAGCGACCGCTTCCCTTGTGCTTTTGTCAGGCAGGTGGCTATCAGAAGTCTTCCTAATTAGATGGAAAGGCCAGGGTCTGGGAATGTGTATGCATTTCATTATCAGCTGAAGAAGCTGACCCATTCTCTTGTGCCTTGACTTCAAAAAAGGCTTAAGTACACACACCACAAGAAGTGAAACCTCCATCTCTTGGGAAGGCAAGCCCCCAAACACACACATTTAACTCTGTAGATGGAAATGAGACTCTGATGGACATAGCACGCATTGAACCTCTTCTCACAAGGGTGAATTTGCCTGAGAGGCTCAGGAGCTTGCACTTAGCAGCATATGTACCCTTGTATTGATCCACGGCAGAGATACGTCTCAGTGAAAGAAGGCAATTCCTCCATAGCTGATTTGAATGGCAAGTCAGGCTCCCTTTGGTCTTATTTCAAACTGTCTTAATTCTGAAAGGCTGATATGACTCAAATGGCTGTTGAATGACATGCCTTCTGTGTCTGCCTTGTCTGCAAGAAAGCCTCAGACTGAAAATATTTGGATTCAGGACTGGAGCGTGGAGCCTGTAGTTAGAAGATAGGCAGTGCCAAAGGGGACAAGGCAGGAGGGAGCTATGTTCCCTGTGCAGTTTTAGAAGGGGCAGAAGTACTTTCTGGAGGAAAACAGAGCCTTGGGGACTGGAGTGCTTGATAAAAGCTGGAGGAGAGTGAGATTGGGAAGAAAACCAGGGTTTCCCCAGGCAGCGAGATGGTGGAACAGGGTTCCCAAGGCAGAAGTAGCTTCTTGTGTGGGATGCTAGAGGGTACCAAATCCCAGAAGCCAAAAGAATGGAGCATGGGAGGCTAGAAACTAAGATGAACACAGAGATGGAGGAGTTCAGACAATGTGGCTGGGGTTATGGCAGCTTTTCATTTAAACAGACTTTCACAGTGATTTGGTCTGCATCCACAGGCAGGGATGCTGCAGTTGCATTACCGCAGGTTGAGTTTAGCTGCAGCCCAAATAGTTTAAGTAAATTAACCGTGTCCTCTTGATTACTGGCTGCTGCTTAAGCTTTCATCATCATGGCATTTTGTCTTACATCTGTGGGAAGTCTAAGGTAGATGTAGACAGATTCTACTCCAGCTGCACCTCAGTAAATCAGGAGTAAAGTTAGTGATTCAAATGGAGTTGGTGAGGACTCAGCAAACCAAACTGAAGCCATAATCAGCTGTTTTAAAGAACACAAACTGTGGAAACAGTGGAGAAACCATGCTGGGCTGTGCACTTACAGGAGACTTTCAGTGTCTTGGGGCTTCTGCCACAGCTTCCCCTTTTTCTTGCCTATCTTCTGGAAATGTTTCACGAGCACTACCCAGTGCTTACACTGGGAGCAGAGGGGTTTGTCATGGTGCTGGGCCTCCTGACCACAGGGGAACTGCTGTCCTTGGAGGGAAAGCGTCCTTTGGTGGGTATGGCTGTTGCTGGAGGTTTGCTACCCACCTTCGCCAGCTGTGCTTTTCCTATGCACTCTTTCCTTAAACACTTCAGCTAAGAGCACTGCCACAAACTCTCCTCCATGTTCCCCTTGTCATTTCCCTCATTTCCCAGCCTTTCAAGAAACTCTCTGCTCATTTGTGCATTTCTCATTTCTCTAGACCTCAGTCATCCTCTCCATTTTCATACCGCTCTTTATGCTTTAATTTTTGGATAAGCAAAATATCAATATGCGTTTGGTCTTAGCAGTAGGAATAAAAGCCTATGGAAAGATCATGAACCTATTGCTAGCTCCAATACTGTCCCTGTAGGGTAGAGCAGCAATTTTACTTCTTTTCTGCTCTTTGAATCAGTAGCTGGTTTTCTTTTTGTACAGTAGCTTGAAAGCTCTGGTATGAAAGAATCAAATCCAATCACTGGACATGTCAGAAAAGCATGACTTTGAAGTACCTTTGTTAATTAAGTGGTGGTTTTCCATACAAAATGTTCATTAGTTAGTTTATTAGTTATAATATACAGTAGCGGGTTGCCCTTCCTATAATCAGAATCCTGATTTTTCTGTAAGTCCATAGAGACTTTATTCTTTTCATGGGAGACCCTTCAGCTGCTCTAAAACGCTTGTTCCTATGTGTACTGTTGCAGCAGACAATATGGGTACGTATCTATGCCTATGCCTATGCCTATGCCTACACCTGTGACTACAGCTATATGTAGTGCTCTACTTCTGTCACCTGTATGTAGCTCTGAGAATGAGAGATGGGTCTGATGGCCGTGTTTAGGAGACTGCCAGATCTGGCTAGTTTTAAACCGCATTGAATTCATTCATCAACACCATACTTGGGCACTCCTTAACACCACATTTCTCCATACCTGTACTTAGACAAAAGTCTGGTACAATCATGCTCGATGTGCATTAGTCTTACACAGTCATATTCTAAATCAGCTGTGAATCTATAGTAGCATGGAACTGATTCCACGCAGTGAGTCCTTACAGCCAGAGTTCCTGGTGGTTCCCTGTCCTGAGGTCATGGTGAGCAGGCTGGAGCAATCCTTGGTGAGAAAAATTGGAACCAATTGTTTGCATGTGTTGTGGTTTTTTTTTTTTTCTTCTCAGGTACTCCTTGTTCATGCCAGTCTTTACAGTAGTGCCTTCTCTTTCCAAAAGCAGTGGGGTGTATCCTTTCTGCTTGCTGTGTCGCTTCTTTGGATTGCTCTTGTCTTGACACTCATCCTTCTTCTGTATTTGGGAGGATGCCCTGCCTCTTTGCATGCCCTTGTACTTATCTTGCCCTGTTTTCACCACTTGTTACTCGCGTGCCTCCTGCGTGCAACCTCACCCACCTTTGCCTTCTGGATGATCACAGTGCTTGCATCCGTATTTAAAACTGCTTGGCTGAGAGTGCCACAAAAAACTCACGTGCTATTGGCTACATCATTTCAGCACATCTACATTCATGTTCAAGGCAAGCTAGTATTAATTTCCTCCTGGTTGGCACAGTTATATATTGCAGGTAGCACAGGCCTCTGCTTTGCTTACAATGCTGACACACCTAGAGAGGTCCACCAATTCCCCACAGGGTTAGAGGGCCGCAGCTTGCAGCAGCAGGATTCCTTCAAAATCCAGAGGAGGATGTTTGATTTGCTTTCCTGGGTCCCTCAAAGAGTCAGAGCGCTTGGGTAGTGAACTCTACAGCCTGGGGAAGCCAGAATGCCGCTAGAGGCATCCTTGTTAGAGTTGTGCGACTCCAGCTGGATGGCTGCCTTAGGACAAAATGAAAAATCTGAGTTTATTGACTTTAACAAAAGTAGCGTTGCCATTTTATGTACATAGGATTAATCCACTTCATTGAGAAAAACATGTCCATTTTAAATTGGTATTTCAGCATTGCAGTTCGAAGCTGTTTTCCCATTCCTTCAATTAAAACTTTTCCAAAATGTGTTTATAAGAAACTTTGTTACAGCCCTCAAAATTTTGTGCTTGGTTTTCAAGTCTGACCCATGAACTGAACACTGTTTGCACAGCTTGACTTGTGGGGACTGCAAGTTCTGAGCAAATAGGTGCTGACTGCCCTGATCCCTTAGCAAACACTGTTCTCCTGTATCAAATACAACCAAGAGTGTGTTTAATGAAGCACCTCCAGCCACTGGTACAGTATCAGCTCATCTTTTCTTTAATAGAGGACTAAACAGTGCACTAAATGAGCATCAGCTTTCTAGGATGGCCATTTTTTAAGAAAACAAAAAGCCACCCAATGCAACCAGAGTACAGCCCAGCATACAGGCAGCACACTGAGTTCTGAAGTTAGGGATGAGGCTTTGTGCACTCTACCATTTCCAAAAGATGTGACATTCTGAATGGGAGAAACAAGCCCATAAGTGTATTAGTTTGCAAATTGTTTCTGTTCTCTAACCAAAATTATTCAGAATGTCTGAAGAATGAGATGAAAGTTGCACAACACAGATTGACAGGATTTCTCTGTGTGTGTGTTTGTGTGTGTGTTTGCATGCTCGCACTGTAAATAGCTGTCATCCACAAACAGTGACCTTCCTTAGAATATTTACAGCCTGCACGCCAAGGTCCCATAAAGACTAAGGTTTTTAAGGTGTGAGGGAAAATCCATAGGAAACATTGCATTTACTCACAACTTGGTTACTTGTAGCTTTGATAATGACTTGCAAGTGTATGAGAGGCAATGTCACTGATTTTAGCTTTGACTCTTAAATTGTGACACCCAGTGTCTTTACCAAGGCTGTGCTTTTGCCCCAATAGATGAAGGGCTGCTCCTCCACAAGCCCTCTGAGAGCCTGCCCTCATTCCTCAGCCTGCCTCTTTTCTCTGTTTTCTCACTGTGTTGCACTGTGAAGCTGGCCGTAGGTGCCTGTACCTATGCACTACACTGTGTGTTGCTATGTGTTTCCTGCTGGGAATGCATGTTTAGCCTTGCTACTGGTTGGACCTGTGGCATGAAGCCGCAACAGCGTTACCTTCACCAGGCTGCCAGAATCAATTACTCCAAACACGAACCTTTTGCACTTTTCTTTCTGGATTTTCCTTCTTTTAGCTCTTTTATCTGTTCATCAACTTTTCAGGCGTGTTCCCCTTTGGAAGAGAAAATGGTTTCAGGGCCTGACCTCCAGCCTTGTACACAAAAGGCTTGAAATGACATTGCTGCCTTACCTCCCATGCTGCATGCCTCAAATTCACTCCTTTTGTTTCCCCTGTGCATCTTACTGAGTGCAAGTTTTTGCTCAAGTTTTGTTCCTCAGCATCATTTTCTCCTCAAAGATCACACTACTGCTTAATTAATGGCCTTCTGCAGCCCCTTGTGCACTGAATGTGAATTACTGGCAGGCCAGGCTGGATCGGAACTTAGGAGTAGCTGACTGTGAACAAAGGAAAGATTCTTCGGCTCACAGAACAGAAGTCCCTGTTGTGATTCTGCTGGGTCTTGCTGCTGGATTTGGTAAGGACAGTCAGAGTTTAGCTGTTCATATGACCTGTGGGGTGCACAGGTCCAGGCTTTCTTAAGGCAGCCCCAGAAGCTCATTCCAAAGCAAATGGCTCTGGTTAGTGGTTTGCAATCCTCTCCTCAGGTTTTCTTGCTTTTAATTAGACAGGTGTGGTCTGCGTGGCGTCAGATCCAATGCCAGGAGACCAGGTATTGGTTTTTAATGCTGTTCCTGTCTGGTTTCAGGGGAGCTGCCACGAGGCATGCCCAAGCAGCCATGATTTAAGGTGGAAGCCCACACCTTGCAGGGAAACATGTGCCTCTAAGCAACTGAAGGGTTCAGAAGGAATGGGAAAGGAGTTCCCAACTCCTCTAGAAACAAACTGTAAGCCCATTGCCCCACTACTTCAGGGGAGTTTAGGGGAACGAAGGAGAAAAAAGGAAAGGAGGCTCGAGTACCTCTTCCTCTCAGCTCACTGGGCCACCAAAGCCACCGTGACCTCACATCTTCCCTTCTGTGTATCACCTTTCCTGAGCTGCTCTTACTCTTTCATGCAGTCTAAGGCATTCCTTTGGTTTTGGCAAGAACGCATTAAATCTTGGGCATTTTCTCCTTAGACTACTGGGTACAGGGGGGTGAAGTAAGAGTGGTCACTGAAATTATGTGGTACTTCTTTGCCCTCTCCTTTGCTTGCTTGCTCGGTCACTTGTCAACTTGGTTGGTTGCTCTGTGGCCGTGTTGCCCTACAAGTTGCAAATGGACGATGAAATCAGAGGACGGCTTGGGATAATGCAATGCATTCAAGAGTCTTCCTTCTGTATGCCTATAGATGGCACGAGGCCAGTTACCTTGAAATGTCTGGTGAAAACAAACAGCTGGGGGACACACAAACAATGAGGGCTCACGCTCGTCTTTCAGACTCCCTCCCGCACACTGTCCCCTTTATAAACAGAATGACTTCAATCCCTGGCTAGCACTCTGTGTAACAACCTGCCCCCCCCCTGCCCCCCCAGATCCTATGTGGACAGGGAGAAGGGCCGTGCAATATGATAAGTAATCTTAACCCTTTAGTTCTTTAGACCGTGTTGCACCACTGGTCTCTAGGCCGAGTTTTTGAGGGTCCCCTGGGGAATTCTGGGCATTCCAGCCAGCAACGTCACTTGCAGACTGTATCCACAAAACTCAATGACATTGCAAAATTCAAAGCAAGGAGGGGAGGGAGATTTTAATTTTAAAAGAAGATTTATTTCACTCGTGAAATTGCATGCTGTCATGAGAAAGGCAGGGACGGACCTTTCAGTATGGCTTGTAGCAATAAGATGAGGCGTAATGGTTTTCACCTAAAAAAGGGTCGATTTAGGTAAGATGGGAAGAAGTTCTTTACCGTGAGAGTAGTGAGACACCGGAACAGGTGGCCCAGAGCAGCTGTGGCTTCCCCCTCCCTAGAAGTGTTCAAGGGCAGGTTGGATGGGGCTTTGAGCAGCCCGGTCTAGTGGAAGGCGTCCCTACCCATGGCAGGGGCCCGGGGCAGACACGTCTGGGGACTCGGTGACTGGTGTGAAACACCGATGCTGAGCACAAGAGCAGCGATGGGTCACAGGGTGGCTCCTAGCGCTGTGGTAACCCCCGAGCGTGTGCTGGGACTGCAGTGCTGATGGGGTGAGCGCTGCAGGTGAGGATGGGCCATTGTGACATCCTCAAGCAATGGAGGTGACACCCCGGAGACATGGGTTCCATCATCACCAGGGATGGGCTGCAATGTCACCTAGCGATGCATTGTGACCACGCGTCCCTGGCAGCCTATAAGAAGGTGCTGAGCCTCACCCAGCCAGTGCGTGCTCAGACTCCAGCTGAGCGAGTTGGCGAGGTGTGGAGTGCTGAGCGAGGCCTTGGTGCTGGTGTCGTGCTCAGGGAGCTGTTCCGTGCAGCTCTCGGTGCCCGACCCAGAGCCATCGGAGGGTTTCCCCCGGCCCTGCCAGCTTCAGGCAGCCGGGGCACCCAGGAGGGGCGCTCGCAGCAGCAGAGGTGAGCTGGCAGGGGACACCTCGCCCTGGGGAGCGGGGAGGCTTTCCTTCTGGGGGGGCCTGGGCATGTCTTCCACCCCTCCCCGGGCCAGCCAGTGACCGTGGCCTCTCTTCCCTTTCTAGCGTGACACCCGCTGCTGCAGCGCCAGTGAGAGGGAGCTGCTCACCATCCCCGGCTCCCCCCAGCCCACCGCAGCACGTGGAGAGCATGGCCGCGGAGCTGGAGGAGCGCTGTCCCATCTGCCTGGACAGCTGCAAGGAACGCAGCTTCGTGATGACATGCCTCCACCGCTTCTGCTACCCGTGCATCCTGCGGTGGGCTCAGAGCAAGCCCGAGTGCCCCCTCTGCAAGAGGAGGGTCCTCTCCATCGTGCACTCGGTGCGGGCGGACGACAACTTTGAGGAGCGTGCCATCACACCACCTATGGTGCCATCAGTTGTCAGCCGCCAGGCAGGAGGAGCTCCTGGCCATCCAGCTGCCCGCAGACCTGCAGCAATGGAGCAACAGCCGGTGAGGCAGGAGCTTCCTAGGGCCCCTCCCGGTGGCCTCCAGCCATTCACATGGGCCTTCCTTTTCAGGGAACACCCAGCTCTCCTCCAGCCTCTACTGCCCTGGATTCGTCAGGAGTTGAGAGCGATATTTAGGAACCAGCATTCACGGGTACCCATAGTGGAGCACTACGTTGTGTTTGCCCTGCGCCTGGTTGGGCTGTTTGAAGATCTCCTGGCCCAAATGCTGCGGGGCAGCCTCCAAAACCACACGCAGGTGTTCATACAGCAGCTTCTTGACATCGCTGTTCAAAGGTGCAGCGAAGAGGCCCACCGGCTGCTGAACCTTGAGGACAGCCATGCTGCTGAGCCTGCTGCCTCCGGAGGGGGGTCTCCTGCCCCTGGCCAGGCTCCTGCGGGTTCTGACCAAGAGGAGCTCCCCAGCACCTCAGGTGCGGCTCTTCGCGAGGGTCCCGGCAGCCCCCGCAATGCCCCCGTTACCACCCATGGGGAGCTGGAAGAGCCGCACGAGGAGCCGGGGCAGGCTGTGGCAGGACCCTCTGCTCCCAGCCGGGACAGAGTCCGCTCCTCTGGGGGGCCACGGCGAGCCCCAAAGAGGAGGGCCGGCAGCTGCCAGGACTCTTCCCAGCCCCAAGAGGCGACACCGGCGGCAGCACTAGAGCCCGGTCCCAGGAGCTGCCAAAAGCCGGGCCGGGCCAGCAGCTGGGGCACGTGCTGGCCCACAAGTCAACCGAGAGGCATCTCTGCAGCTGGTGCCGGGGCAGATGTTTCCAGCCGGGGGCTCTCCAGGGCCACCCTGTGCCCCATCATCGCTCACCACCCCGGGCCCGTCGTCCTCCTCACCGCAGACGCTGCCCCCACGTCCCACGGCTCTGCTCCCCTACCAGCCTGCACTGCTGGCCGCAGCCTGGCCACGGCGGTGCCCAGATCCCTCCTCCTGCACGGAGTCTCCACTTGGTGCTGCCTTCTGCGTCAGCCCGGGCTCCCAAGAACCTCAGCAAGGGGAAGCGCCAAGTCCTGCACCTGGGGAGGGACAACGCCAGGCACCGGCACATGTGGCGAGCTGCCCCTCATAATGGGCTGCAGGTTTTGGTCAGGCCTGGAGCGATCAGGCAGTTGGACTAGAAGGGTGGTTGCAAGTGCGTGCCAAGGGGAACCGTTCTCTCCTATCTCTACTATTGTAGAGAGCAAGAAGTATAATCACACTTTTTGGCTGTTCGCAGAGGGAAAAATTTGCCCGTGTATGCTAGCCAAAAGGTGAAGGGCAAGCAGCGTGCTCTGCGTGGTGCCTATGTGTGACGGACAGATGAGTGGACGTTTCCCTTAAACATTTCTTGGTGCATGAGACGCCAGCTTTGCTGACTCGGGCACGTAGCAGGTGTTCCAAGCACAAGAAAGAACAAGACACCCGTTCCTGGCCCTGCAGAGGAAGGACCGAGACGGTGTTTTTCCAGCGGCAATACCCGCTGTGGTTTCGGTGCCTGTCAACAGCTAGCTGTGCATGTGCAGGGTACTAGGTCGTGGACCTTGCGGAGGGTCTCGTCTGACGTGACCCCCGCAACAGTCGCCCTGTGACCACCCGGGCTCCAGGGAGCCTGCGCAGCAGCACACCACACCTAGCCTGGCATAGCATCCCGACCTCCGGGCATCCGCGTGAAGTTTCTGGGAAACGCGCGGAGGTTTTGGACCTTATAGTAACATATTTTATATATATATATATATATATAAACAGTACCACCAGTGATAAGAATGCACTTGGTGTGTTGAATTATCAAAATCTTCAGTTCCTTCAGCTTCAGTTTCTTCCATCAACACTTCCCCCACTGAGGTTGGTAGAGGAATGCCTTGGGATACGAGTGTGATAAAGGCCCTCAGCATTTTCCAAAACTGTCCGTCCACTTCAGATGTCCTGGTATAAGCTCAACAGCTACTGTGAAGAGAGGGATCTGTGCCACATACTGCACCTGGGGGTGGCTTTTAGAACTGGAGCAGGAGCTGCCGCTACACACAAAGCAGCTTAAAATGAAGTCATGCTAGTTGAACATCCCTGTGACTTTATGAGCAGAAGGCTCTTCCCTGAGGAGCAGATGCATGCCACTGGTTCTCTGGCTGCCCCAGCAGCTGGGAGGGATGTCTACATATATTAGGCTGCTAGGAATCAGTCCATGCTAGCTTGTCCGGTGATATTTATGTCTCTGAATGCCTGTGTTTGAAAATGAAACCCATGTATACAGTACTGAAAACCTCAGCTTTGATTTAGGCTATTTGGAATATTTTGATCTTCAAGAAGTTTTGACTTAGCTGGTTCCTATGTGGCTGTTAGTGGCACTCAGATGCTGGTTGTTGGATTAAGTAGAGCAGAGAAGTATCTGCACATTGTCAGCTTGGTATTAATATAATCTGTGCTTTTCTTCTGGACTAAAGGAATGGTTTAGCACAGAGCTCATAAAATAGAAAGATGCTCTTCCAAAGCCCAATAAACCAGATTTTTGTAATTATTGCAACTGAGAAAATAAACAGTGGAGAAGCACCAAATTCTTGTTTTTAAAAGTAGTTAATAAATAAGTGATAATAGAAAATTTTACAGTATGGAAAACACTAGCCAATAACTCTGAAGCTCATACATTCCTTTCTTTTCCAGGCTAGATGTAAACTCATGTGAAATGTATATGAAATATAGGTTCAAGAAATAGAATGCAAGCAGTATTTATAAATGTTTTAAATTTTAATCAGATATAGCCATGAAAGACCAACAAATAGCAGAACAAGGAAAAAAATCTCATTCACAATGCATTGAAGCAAACTGTGATTTTAACAGAAAAATGTCCATACTTCAAGTATATAATATACTTTTATTTTAGATCAAATGTTTAGTAGATCCTGTTGAGAATGCTTAAAGTTCAGAACTCAGTAAATAAACCTCTTAAAACTGAAGTTGTAAATGTATGATTTGGAGGACAATTAATGTTCTTCCATTCAGTGATAGAAGCAGTTCAGAAATGCTTGAAATTTAGTAAAACCCAGGAATTCTAGAAAGGCCTAATGGCATTAAAACCTTTCTACAGAACACAGTTTCTCTTTTTCCTCTACTCTCCTCTGCTCCCCTCCCCTTCCATCCCCTCTCCCCTCCTCTTTCCTCTCTTTTCCCATTGGCAGTTGATTCTATGTAGCTCTGTGATTCCCAGCTGATTCTCTTTGTTTGGCACTGCTGAATTCACTGTAGCTCGAGCTTGTGGCTGTGAGCTGGAGTTTAAGGCTGTAAGACAAAGAAGACTTGAAAATCTATGAGTATAAGTTCAGCTAGCAGGGTAGTAACTGAAATTTGCATTTGAAGATAATAGTTTTTAAATCTCTTTATCCACGCCTGGAAACATAATTATAGAGGAAACAGGAAATCTCGTTTTTCCTTCATTCTAGAGTGTTTTGTATTCTGTGTAAGTAGTAAATAGCATTGTGTTCATTTAGATAAGGAAACCAAGTTTTAGAAAAGCCCAAAAAACCAATGTTTGCATCATTATTTCCCTAATCAAGCCAAGAGCAGACCTAATGAAGTTGTAAGCAACTTGCTGTCAGTTGCTTCTCTGCTCTGGGTACCTGGAGGAAACGGATTCAGCTATAAAAAAACTAGGGGGGGGGCTCAGGTTGTCTACAGCTTTGAGGTGAATATGTTTAAATCTTCTCCCATAGTGAGCTTGCCCAAAAGACCAAATGCCCTTTAAATGCAGACAAAGTGTGACTTACAGTTTGCTTTGTCAATAAAACCCCCCCCAGTGATTAAGTCAGAACAGAAATGAAAGCTCTTTCCAGCTTGCTTTTCCATGCCCACCATGTCTTTAGGAAAGTCACTTGCTTGTACGTTTGGAGTCAGACCATGGAGCTGTAGGGAACCTTGAGCAGCTCACTCTGGTCCAAGAGAGTTCATTTTTTCTTCATCTCTGTGTCCTGGATAATACCTCCCTGGTTCCTTTTGACAGTGGGACATAACCCGCAGGTTTCCAGAGCTGCAAAGCCTGCAGCTTTCTCTCTCATTTGATTGACACATTTTGAAGAGTGGTGCTTGCCCTGAACAGGCTCTGTTGCTACCAAAGAGAAGGGAAGATGATGTGTTGTCTTTGCAGAGGGCTCTTTCTTCAGAGAGTGACAAAGCCCTCTATGAAAACAAGCCATTCATACATATCATCTGTCTCATGTGATGAAAATTGAAGAGGCTGGGGACAAAACAGATTTTCCCTGTAAAAACTACAGAGCAGATTTGTAGTGTTTGTCACTTCTCATCATAAGGATCATGCTGGAGAAACAGAGCTTCTATTCACACCTTCCTGCTACCTGCCCTGCTCTCCCCATCTCAAGAGAGGGTGGGCTTTTCCCTGAGGGAGGGTATGCACCTAGATGGAACACAGTTCTATCATCATGTCTGGGGAAAATGGCATAGAAGTAGATTTGGGAAGAAGGACTTAGTCTGTCTTAACTTGCCTCAGCCTCTAAAAGTGTTCAAAAGGCAAGACTGGCTATAAAAGCCAAAATACTCCATAAGGAGAAAAGTCTTCCTAATGAGTCAGAGATTTCCTGACAAACCAGGTGTCAGGAAAAAATACTGGCTAGTTTGCTGGCAGGAGGGGGTGGCCATTCTGATTTAATTAAACTGAATGGGATTAAAAGTGTTTTTTCCTTCATTTCTTCACTTAAGTCTTTGTAACAATGTTTGATATTCTGGATGTTGTGAATAATTTTATTTAATTTTTTAGATTACCTTGGTTTGTTTTAAGAATGATTTCACAGTAAACTGGTTAGCAAGGTGTTCACTCAGCATCACAGAGAACCTATAAACCTGGGCACTGGGACACTACCTCCCAGAGGTGCACTCCTCTGAGTATCCCAAAAGTAGTAAAATAGATCCTGCCAGGAGAGAAGTAGGCAGCTAGAGAAGCAGTATCACAAATATTAAGAGGATAATAAGCATCTTTGAATGAGAGGGTATCCAGGAAAGCTTTCTGGCACTTAGCAAATCACTTGGAAGCATTTTTCTCTACAAGGATTTTCTATTTTGTCATTAAAATACTGATTAACAAGACTGAGGGAAGGAAAACTTTGTATTGAGTATTCTGTCTCCTGCTGATATAGTTACAGGAACTCAAAATACTGAAGAACATAGTCCTGCCCCAAGCACACACAGGGTCTGTGATACACAGAAAGAGAAGACACTGGTAGAATTGACACAGTTCTCTGGTAAGGTCTGAGGGCTGATGTATTTCTGGTCTTCAGGTGTGGGGGCCGGGGTTAAGCATTGGTCAAACTTTGTAAATAAAATATTGAGAAAGATGGGATAAACTATCTTTAGTCTTACAGCTTTTCTAACAATTAGCATAGTTTACAGTCTCATTAATAGTCAGGGAATCTCTGTTTGACTCACTAGAAAGAATCTTCTAAAACCAGCACCACCCCCGTTTGTAAGCTGGAGTCAGTGTTTGCAAACAGGATCAGGGAATCACCAAATCTGGATCTCTTTTGCATTGAGGGTGTTCAGGTACCTGATTTGCATTCTGTCAGAGGAGTGACCAAGGTCTGATGGCTAGTAGCTGAGACTGCAGAGTTCTGGGCTCCCTATTCATAATGTGCAAAATGAAACAGTAATAAAACAGAAACTGAGAGTATCCCATCTTTGAACTGTCACTCAGTCACTGGTTTGACAGGTACCTCAGCTTTAGAAAAGCCAGCTTTGAATTATTCTTCTACTTAACGAGGCTTCAACTGGAATCCTGCAGGAGGGATTCATACTGTTCTCTGTTTACCACAGACTGCAGATGTCTTCTGGCACACAGAGTGTGTGTTGGGTCAGTAATCAGCAACAAACAACTTCTGAACAGAATTTTGCATTTCTGTCAGGAAGGCTAAAACATTTTCATCTTTGTTCAGGTTGAATACAGTTTTGGGGTTGCCTCCACAACGAATAATAAAATTATTTGTAATGTTGTGTATGACTATGATGAAAAATGTCATTGAAGTCTGCTTTCATGTGCTTTCCCAGGTTGTATACTTTTGTGTTTGCTTAGAGATGCTACAGCTGGTTTGGTTTTCTTCCACCTAGATGGTTTCCAGATCTCATATTATTGGTACATATTTATATTTCCCTGCTCTACCTAAACCACAAAGCATGGCTTCCTCAAGTCAAAACAAAGGCATAGACCCACTCTCTTAGTCATCCAGCTTTTCTCCTTCTTTATTTCAATCTCAAAAAGTTCTTACTGTCTCACATAGTTTTTTAAAGTGACACACCTTTTAAACACAGGTATAAATGCAGCCATCATAAACACAACCAAACAGAAATATTATAATAAATATAATGTCTTTAAATCACTGTTTAGTGTCACATTTTCATTCAGTGTGAAGAAGTCTGCAAAATATTACCATCTAGTGATACTTAAAGGGAGAATACTCCAAATCAGTCTTCAGAGCACTAACAATATTTTATATGTAGTATGTATAGGGAAAAAAAGAAATGTTTTTTCTCCCTGCTACCTTTATTGTCACTATCAGGATGATAAAGAGGTGTAAGCTTTTGGGGGAGAGGGGAAATATTTTGTGCTCAGTTAAGATTGTTGTTTCTCCTAAATCTGGTTTATTTGATCATAGAGGTTGTCACACTCTGTCAAAGACTGGAGCAAGGTTTTGCTTGTATCCTTGGGAACGGAATTAAGACTCAAAATGGAGTCAATTGCCAAGGATCTTTATTTGCCCAATAATAGATTTTGGAAATGCACAGGACTGAGTGAGAGATAAAGAGAGAAAGGAAGGAAAGAGAGAGGAAAGAATGATGGAGTTTACAGCAATAGTTACCACCCTGGAGCTGTACCATCCCAACAGTTCGATTTGTTTCCAGGTCTGGTGGGAGAACATTCTGTCCAATGTTGATTGGTTCTTTTCTTTTATAGGGTTGTCACGAGCTGTTCTGCATAACCACGCAGTCCACCCAGTGGTGGTACACTTGCCCAATACCATCCCTCGGGGGTCTCCAGGAGTTCTATGTGGCCCTCAGGGGTCTCCAGGCACCTCAGTCTCTCCAACCTCAGTTCTGTGCACATGCACAGATGTTTGATTAAGTTTCTCAGAATTAGCTCCTCCTGTTGTTCTGTGATGTCTGTTGGTGATTTTCCTGCCATAGCAATGTTGAGACAAACATCAGCTGTGTTGGTGGTGCCAGCAATGTTGTGACAAACTTTGTTGCTGTGGTGGCAGTGTCCGCTGATGGTTATCACTGACGCAGTCCCTTACAGAGGTCTAATGCTTTAAAGTCAAATGGCTGCAATTGATTATTTCAAAAGCGTATTCCTAGTTTCCAGCTTTTTGTGCAAATCTGAGAAATATAACTTCATATTCCTTCAACACTATTGAAACAGAGGACTTATCATAAATAATTGACTTATTTTGTGTTCAAACAGCCCTCTTACTAGTAAGAGAAAAAAATAGCATTAAGTTGTACTGATGAACTACATAGGGTAAACAGCAGGGTCATTGGTTATAAAATGACTTCTTGTTCCCAACAAAAAATCATGTTTTCATTTTAAAAAGGGCTTGGATGTTTCTCATCTACTCTAATGCTATGCCTTAAGCTTATAGTGCTAGTAAATCCTCTTAATACCATTCAAAAATAATACTGAGCCTCAGTCAGGTCCTAATGACCAAACAAAAGGATGATGGTTTTTAAGGCTGTGGTCTGCAGCCTCAGTGCAGTGACTCTTTTTTTTTGTCTGATGGAAGAAAATGAACAAATACTTCAATCCACTTTTGCAGTAGTAGAGGAAGATAAGTGTTATCATATGGTTTAATCATGTGGCTGCATCTTCTGGTTCAGCAGCAAACAAGCGCTCAGAATAAAATCATCAGGCAAAGAGGCAGGGTTTTGTACGAAGGACTTCAAGGTCAAATGCCCTTTGACTTCCATGGTCTCTCATCAGGCTTTTATAAATGAGACTGTAACTATGATCATTAGCGATCTACTAGTATTTTCATTATGAAAGGAAAGTTGTGCATGGGCTATTGAAATGTGCAGTTTTATTTTTTAAGTGTTTTCTATAGCCTTCTCAGAAATTGTGTGATAGTCAGTAAATGTATGCTTTCTGCGCCACTTTTTCATGTGCTTGGTAAGACATGTACAACAGCCTGGGTTTACCCAGCAGACAGTTTAATCACCACTACTGTAAATTCAGTAACAGCACTTGTGGGTATGTAGTCTGATGCAGTACAACCTTGTTAGGGCAGATTATGAAAATGTGTGATCAATGTTTTAGGCTGTTGTAGATACTGGGAGATCTTCTGCACATGGCTTCTGGAGAACAGTCTTTGGTGAGTTTATTTTTTTGACGAAGATGACGGTTTGAGGCAAAAGTAAGGCCACCCCATAGTGCAGTGGCCTTTGTAGGGACTTGTGAGCAGTTACTGCAACCTGGGATGAAAGAAATGCCTAGTTCTTGGGCAGAGAAGGGGAAAGAAGCTACTCACCTGCCCCTATCTCACCACCAAAGTTGAGGGGAAATAAAGAAAGGGAGTAGAGAGTGATTGTTTAAAAATGTAGAAGACTAAACAGGCCCCTATCCCCCTGCTCTGCCTGACCTGACACTGCTATTCATATCCAGCCTGCAGAGGAAATGCTGCAACTCTTGACACCTCTGAGGCTGTGGTAGCTGCAGAGGTGGGTGCTGCCCATGCAGCAGCCTCCATGTCTCCCAACGAGCACTTCCCAGGCATTGCTAAACACTGCACCTAGGCTGTTGTCCTGTTTCTCTCCTTTTCCTTTTGAGGGCTGCTGGCTGCTCCTGTGCATGTGAGGGAGTCGCACTTGCCAGTCTTTTGGAAGAGAAGGAAGGGTGAGGTGAGGGGTGTAGAAGTCAAAACAGGCTAGGCAGTTTTGGAAACTGATTTTTATGAAGAAGCAATATTTTCTACCTCTGCCTGTGATTTTCATTACATCAGGACAAAAGAAAGGCTTTGTGTGGAGATTGTAGGTGTGCTAGCCAAACTATTTACTGGCAGTGTATTTGTCACTCTTCCATCCACCTGCTCTTTAGCTAGTTGCTACCTTAGCAGATTGGGCACAAGGTTGACAGGACTGGCAGGTTATGCAGCCAGCCTTGTCTGGAGGAGAGAGGAAAGGGAATAAATTTAATCCAGGTTTTGTTAGCCCTCACCAATTTTCACTCTCACTTAGAAGCCCTGTTACTGCTAATTTTCAGTTACTTGCTAACACAGAAACTAAAACTCTGGGGTGTTGTGGCCTTTTATCATTATTTTGTTCCTAAACAGATTTTTGGCAGCCTGTGAAGGAGAAGGTGAATAGGGTGAGGTAGAGGAGTTACTGTTGTGTTGCAGATGTTCCTGAAAGACTAGCACAAAACGGTGGAGTTTTGTGACTACATGGGCAGTGCATAAATCTGAACTCTCAGTAAGAGTCTTGTTTCCTCTTTGGCTTGGGAACTCATTTTTGCTGCTTCCATTTTTCCTGGAGGTAGATGTTTGTGATATCATGTGCTGAGTTAGGTCAGATAAGTCATCAGGCAGAAAATTAACCTCATTTTATAAAAAGAAAAACATTGAAAAGCTAAAAAAGAAATTATTACCTGGTCCTAGCAGATAGGCAGGATCATCTGTGCAAATATTGGTGTGGGGAAGGCAGAAGGAGACAAATACATCCACCTCTATCAGCAGCAGTTTAAATCTAGGTTGGTTTAAATTGTGTAAGCCTGACCTAGTTTGGACTATTGCATGCCTTGTTTGGGATTGAGATGAGCTTTCTGTGCTCAGATTTAAGACTTCTGTGTGGGATTCAGTGGATGTTCTTACCCAGGGTTCAGTTTTAACAAAAGGAATGTGATAGCTTTGGGCCCAAGCCCTAGGCTTCTGCTTTATGCCATGTAAAAAATCCCCTTATCATCACTCTCAGCAAATATTTCTCTTTTGATTTTACTGGCTCTTTAGCAAATGCTTAGGCATTCTACTAAGGAAAACTTAGTTTTTAAGGCTTCTACAGCACACCTGAAAACCTGCAGTTATATGCTAACAGGATAATGTAATTTTTCATAGTTGGAACTTTATCACAGAATCATAAAATACTTTAGGCTTTAGGTCATTTATCCAGTCCAGCTCCCTGACCAAAGCAGGGCTGACCCTGAAGATATGTCCATTAGTCACAACATTTCAGTTTCAGCTTCTTACTATCCATTTGTTATAAAGCAGATTATTTTCTTGCAAGTGTATCCTAAAAGAAATGAAATTAAAGCTGAGGTTTCAGTCCCCATGTTGTTCTAGTAACATGGTACACTTCTGTTGCAAGAATCATCCACAACAGGCAAGCCAAAACAAACATTCATTATGGAAGTATCCCATCAGCTGAGTGACAGACATATTGTGAAAATAATGACCAGATAGAGAACCCATGAAAACTGACCCCTACTGTGCAAATGAACAGTCTCTAAAAAGTGTTGAGAGAGTCTCTGGGGGGTTCTCTCCATCGTTTCTTTAGCAGCTCTGCTTTACATTCTCCTTCAGTACTGCACTCTTGATGGCTACTTATTGCAGGACACTGCAGTTCACAAACGTGACTATTTAAGCTGAATAGAGGTTAAAACTGACTGGGATTTTTAGAAACTTTTTGGTAAAAAGTATTGATTCTTATAAAGCAACTCTTTTTACAGGAATACAGGAGGTTCAACATCATTTTCTTTCCAAATGGTCTCTTCTCAGCCTCAGGCTGATCTGGTTACACTCTGGTAACACCAGCCACCACATACCCAAGCCAGCCCCCCTGTCTCCAGATTCTGCTAAGTTGTCCAGTTCCGTGAGAGGAAGGACTGAAAACAGTCCTTCCTGCCCTAATGTGGCATCTTCTTTCATAGGAAGAAAACCTCAAGTCTAGCCTATTTTGAAAGAGCTTTGACTTTCTTCTTTTTCATTTGGGATATGAAAGCAAGAGGCAGTAATTTTTGCCAGACCTGACTATTTTCATTACAGAAATATTGCTTTCCATTTTAAATGGAAAACTTTGAAAGCTCACAGCCTTTCTCATGCAGGATAGCATTTTGTTACTTCTTAGTTCCATGGGAAAACATTAGCGCTTCCCCTCATCTTAGCATGCAGGCTCTGAAAATAAAGTTTGCAATAAATACTAGTAAGACTTTTTTTTCCTTCAATCTTTTAGAATACATATATTCATGTTCAGATCATATTACAGTGGATTTCAACAGATTATTATTTTGAAACACAATTTTACACTTACTTTCTTTTGTCTTATCATTATGCCTTTATCACCTATCTCACAATGAAGAGAATTTTCTGGGTAGTCTTGATTCATATATTAATACATCCCTTCCAAATACTAGCTACTGACAAATTGAGTCTTGTGTTATTCTGTTAAGGGCTTCTGTATTTTCATTCATGGGAACATTTTTTTCCTGGAATTGGAGCTGCAAATGTATGTAGGATTGATATGTAGGGTAGGATTTATTCTCCTGACTCACTTTATCAAGTAAATCAGTGAGTTTTTATTTATAGTCCTACATGACAGTATATCAAAAGACCATCAAGAGAAAACATGGTGAAAAGGTTAAGTTCTCTAAGAGATAGTTTACTCACAGTGTCTCTCTAACAGGGAATTCTAAATACCTTTTTGCAAATAAATATAGCTAGGAAAATATTAAATGGCTGGACAGTTAAACTTGTAAACAAGTTGAATGTGAGTACAGCAAAGAATTTTGCCAGTGTTTTGATTTCTGTTCCTCTGAGAGTATAGTAAATATGACAGATTTATTCTCTTTGAGGATAAAACTTCAAGGGTGTATTACAGCCTTTGGACTCTCAGATACTCAGCTTTTTTCTTTCAAACTGCTGTCTAGGCTGAGACATGTTATGTCACTTGAGTAACCTGGAGTTTCTGAAAAAGCAGAGAGGTAATGGTCACAGAAAAGCTTCACCTTTTGATTCTCACTTATGCTCTGCCTCAGTTCTCATTCCTCTAAATTAAAATATCAATTTGAAATTCAGAATTAAAAGAGGAGGAACAACCTTCTGGGAAAATGATTGAAATTCATGCAATCCAAAGCCATCTGGAGTATCTTTGCAGTGTCAGGCCTCCACTCTGCAGAAGTGGTCCTGACACTGCTGCTATCAGTGGAGCACCCCTGGCACCAGATCCACCCCTGTGGATTAGTGTCAGAATCACAGGGGCAAAGGAAGCTGCTCCTAGTCACTGCCTTCACTGCCAGGGAGTTACCAAAATATGTAGGTTCTGGTTGACTCTGAAAGGCAGCTAAATGAATAGTCAAAGCGTATGTGAAAGTTCCTGACTTGAAAAGTATATCCAGTCTTTCTCTTAAGTGCACTGGCTGCCTTAAGGGACTAAGAAAACACTTACAATTCAGCTAATTCTAGCAATTATTTATGATTTCTTTGCCAGATCTAGGTATATGGCATGCAACTCCTATTCTAGGACTATCAGCTTTTGTAAATAACTAACTCACAAAAACTTCTCTGTCCCTGATGCTCTTGAGAACTTTAACTACCACAGCACGAATAAAAGTAGTAAAAGATCATAATTCCATTTTTTCCAGGACAGTCATGGAATGGAGACATGGTTTATGGAATTAGATTTTGCCTAATACAAGGACTATTCCTGCAAGAAAGTTCACTTCTGTGCTCCAGTTCTTAAAAACTGAAAAATGAGATTTCTGAGATTTCCTTAATTAGTTGCTAGGACTCATCATTATTCATTACATGGAACCACTTGACTGTAACCTACATTGAATTCTCCACCTGGATGTAATCTGTGCTAAAAAAAAGGTTGATGGTCTTGTTCTTCATGATGAGTAATTCCAGTATTCCACCAGTGCGTACCTCCAGGCAAGGGCTGAAGGCAGAAGATCAAGCAGAAATGAAAGTGTCTTCTTTCCTACAAATATTTCATTATTTCTTCTAAGAGATATTGGGCTAGTGACTTGTCATTAAGTTTATGCCTTTTAAATTTTTATCTGCATTAGTCAGTATAATTTTGAATGTGCTTGCTGATTAAAAATCACATCCAACTTCTTAAAAGTCTTTCAGTTAGTTATCTGAAAAATGTCATCTGCCAATAAGCTGCACTATTTCACTGTAAATAAAGGGAAATATTTATTTTCTACTGCAATTTTTAATTTGTTTACCTGCAATTATTAATTCATTTTTTCTGTTTTATGCAAGAAACTATACGCAAATATGATTAAATTGATACATAGTTCTTGGGGTTTTCCCCACCTGAACCCCACCCTAACTGTCAGAACAAGTGGCATGGAGGTATAGAATATCCATCCTTGAAGACATTCAAGACTGACCTGGACAACACTCTGAGCAACCTTTTCTATGTTGACCTTGATTTGTATGAGCAATTGGACCTCCAAATGCCCCTTCTGTACATATTACTATATGGTTCTTTAAATTTACTTTAAACAAATGTAAAAATATAGAAAGACCCAAAAAGGTGTGCATGTAGGAAACAGAAATAGTGACTTCACTGTCCCATTATGGAACTAACTAGGGATGGTGGACCTAGGCACATGCTGCTAATGCACTGTGACTCATTTTTAAGACAAGCACGTGATGGTAGTTCTGAACACAAAATGAGGTGCAAGATACACTGCAAAAATGGTGCTTTCAGAGGTGATTCTCTCACCTTTGGAGAATGCATCTTCACCAGTGTTCTGTTGAGTCAAGACTATTTTTATATATGTCATAATGGCTCAAGCTTCTTTACAGAAGTTACCAGTCCAAAGTAAAGTAAGCCATATCCTGAAAGCACAGGAATCTGCTTTCCTATGACCATGTCTCTGGATCTGATGCTGTTCTTCTGTGTCCCTCCCACATTTACCTGACAGTAGTCCCTACCTTGCTCCCCAGTTGCTGCATGCTGTGCATGTAGACCTGTCGTGGCTGCACAGAGTCAACCACATGCCAATTGTGGTCAGCAGGCAGCATGCCATGACATCCTCTTTATTAGGGCAAGCCACTGCTTTTCTTTGGACTTGTCCCTCACCTTCCATTTGGAGGGAATTGGTCCAGAGTGTCAATAGCTTAATAGTTAAACAGTGCCAAGTGTGAAATTGTGCCCAACTTGCAACAGCAGACCGAGATCTTCTTAGAAAAAACATGTTTTGCTAAAAAATGCCAACTGACTGTAGTACCTGCTTTTCAGGAAAGTGCACCACTTGTGAAAAACAACTAACAACCCAACCCAAACCAAAATACAAACTGTACCAGGAGACTTGCAGCTCCAAAGACAATACGGACGCCAGGTAAGCAGGCATTTGGTGGCATGCATGCATTTTTTTTTTTAAATCTCGATGTTCATAGGATGTAGAACTGGTTTTATTACAGCTCTATCCATATAATTTGTCTATCTCTTGAACCATCGTTTTTTACAGGTTCCTATCATGGTCACTGAGCTGAGGATCTCTCCCAGAACATGTAATTTGGGACTGTCATCAGTGTCGGTACTTAACAGTATTAACAATTAAATAAATCAGGCTTCAGGCAGAAAAAGAATTTTTGGTAGCCTTTGGGCAAAAGTCACACCTGGCTATGAATTCAGTTTCACACCTGCTGTTTCAATGCATCATGAATTTTGGAGAGGTTGTTCATGCTGTCTGCAGTCACCTAAGTAGTGACCACTTTGTCATTGGCAGAGTTAAACTGACAGTTCTAAGAAGGAATCTGAAATATTATTAGGGTGATCCTGAGAAATCGATTAGCTATTTATACCTGTCCTTCCCACTTCCAGATACCAACAGCAGTCAACAAATTACATTTGTGTCATAAGGCACAACACCACGACCAGCAAAATAAATATGTTTTGGTAACATTTTTTTTCTGCAGGGTAGCTTAGGTTCATGAGCTCTTTTCATTATGTTTATATTCAGAAGTTGTGTTTTTGCAAGAAAAAGAGGAGGCCGACACTCCTTATTGTGGAAAACGGACAGGGTGAGGTTCCAGAGTTTCTGGGGTGGAATTTATGTTTCTTCTTTTTTTGCCTTGTTCTCTGGTTTTTATTGCAGTGCCCCAGAATCTTGAGGGGAGGTAGGGAAAAGCAGAGAGAAAACGTTGCTTTCCCTGCTAGCTGTATTGCTCCTGCACTTGTTCAATGTTTTATTCTTTCTTTCTCCCTTTCCCTCATACTCTTTATTCAGAAATTGTAAAATAATTCTTGGTTCCTGTCAGCATTAGGGACTTCTGTATTTTGGATACACATTGGTCTGCAGAAGGTGCTTACCAAGTGAGAGAGGAAGAAGTATGTAGTCTCAGAACACAGAAAGGTGCCCTCTAATCCTAAGATCCCCCCTGATTTTGTAGCAGTTCTCTTTGCCAACTAAACACTACTGGATTAATCTGACTTCATGGGTATGTCTGTGCTGGCTGCTGAACAGGTAATGATTTCTCACCATGAACAGGTGGTCAGTGTTGGGAGTGAAATTTTTATGTGATTCATCTACACTGGCCGAGTCAACCTCAGCCTAGGATAATCCTGCACTGGCAGGTTTATCACCACCTCTCCCTTGACTGCACAGGCAACACAGAAAATTTAAGTGTGAACTTCAGCACAGTAAACTCCCGAAATAAAGTGAAATTAATTCATTTGTGTAGGGGTCCTTTTTTTCTCTTTGTCTTTCCTGTGTTCATTATATTTTTCCATTTTCATTTCCTTTGTATATTTCCTTTTACCTTGATGTTTCTTTCTTGCACATTGCTTACTTGGTGGTTCTTGGAACTCTTCATCTAGTTCCTGCAATAATCAGAAAAAAGCTGTACTTCTTACCTGCTAACATTGTGTCTGTCAGTGGTTTTGATCCAAAAGCCACTGAATCACAGAAGGAATGTTTGTAGCATCTGGTGACTCTTTCTCCAGTACAGGCAAGTGATTTCTTGAGAAATCACAAGAAGCACAGAAGCACAGAATGGTCAGGTTTGGAAGAAGATGATCTCTCTCTGGAGATGATCTAGTCCAACCCCCACTAAAGCAGGTTCACCTGGAGCAGGTTGCACAGGATCTTGTCCAGGCAGGTTTTGAATGTCTCCAGAGAAGGAGACTCTACAATCTCTCTGGGCAGCCTGTTCCAGGGCCCTGTCACCCTCAAGGTAAACAAGTTCTTCCTCCTGTTCAGGTGAAACTTCCTGTGTTTTGGTTTGTGCCAGTTGCTCCTTGTGCTGTCACTGGGCACCACTGAAAAGAGCCTGGCCCCATCCTCCTGACACCTGCCCTGAAGATATTTGTAGACATTGATACGATCCTCTTTCAGCCTTCTCCAGGATAAACAGGCCCAGCTCTCTCAGCCTTTCCTCATCAGAGAGATGCTCCAGTCCCCTCATCATCTCTGTAGCCCTCCTCTGGACCCTCTCCAATAGTTCCCTGTCTCTCTTGACCTGGGGAGCCCAGAACTGGACACAGCACTCCAGATGTGGCCTCACCAGGGCAGAGTAGAGAGAGAAGATAACCTCCCTCAACCAGCTGGCCACACTTTTCCTAATGCCCCCCAAGATCCCATTGGCCTTCTTGGCCACCAGGCACACTGCTGGCTCATGGCCAACTTGCTGTCCACCAGAACTCCCAGGTCCTTCTCTTCAGAGCCGCCTTCCAGCAGGTCAGCCCTCAGCCTGTGCTGGTGCATGGGGTTGTTCCTCCCCAGATGCAGGACATTACACTTGCCTTTATTGAACTTTATTGGATTCCTCTCCGTCAAACCCTCTGGCTTGTCCAGGTCTCACTGAATGGCAGTGCAGCCTTCTGGTGTGTCAGCCACTCCTAGGTTTATATCATGCACAAACTTGCTGAGGATATACTCTGTCCCTTCATCCAGGTCATTGATGAATAAGTTGAACAAGACTGGATCCACTACTGACCTCCTGGGAACACCGCTAGCTGCAGGCCCCCATCTGGACTCTGCACTGCTGATCTGAGCTCTGCCGTTCAGCCAGTTCTCAATCCTTCTCACTGTCCACCCACCCAACCCACGCTGCCTGAGCTTACCTATGAGGATGTTATGGGAGACAGTGTGAAAAGCCTTGCTGAAGTCAAGGTAGACAACATCCAGGGCTCTCTCCTCCTCTACCCAGCCAGTCGTTCCATCATAGAAGGCTATTAGATTCATCAGGCATGACTTCCCCTTGGTGAATCCATGTTGACTAGTCCTGATAACCTTCTTTTCCTCTATGTGCTTAGACATGACATCCAGGTCATCACCTTTCCAAGGATGGAGATGAGGCTGACCAGCCTGTAGTTTCCTGAGTCCTCCTTGCCCTTTTTGAAGACTGGAGTGACATTGACTTTCCTCCAGTCCTCAGGCACCTCCCCTGTTTTCCATGACCTTCCAAAGATGATGGAGAGTGGCTTAGCAATAACATCTGCAAACTCTCTCAGCACTCAGGGGTTCATCCCATCGGGGCCCATGGATTTGTGGATGTCAGGTTTGCTTTAGTGATCTGTAAACTGATCCTCCTCGACCAAGGGAAAGTCTTCCTTACTCCACAATGCATCTCTTGCCTCCAGGGTCTGGGATTCCTGAGGGCTGGCTTTGGCTGTAAAGACTCTAGCAAAGAAGGTATTCAGTAACTCCACCTTCTCTGTATCCTTTATCACCAGGGCACTCACCTCATTCAGCACTGGGCCCACATTTTCCCTAGTCACACTTTTCCTACTGATGTACTTGAAGAAGCCCTTCTTGTTGTCCTTGACTATGTTTAAGAGGCAGTAGACCTGTGGAATGAGCAGAGAAAGTTTGTCAACAATCATATTCTGTCACCTGATCAAAAGTGTAATTCTAAGACAATGAGTATTTCTCCACTGTGAGCATGTTTTGTTCCTATGCAAATCAGGAGTGGATTTTATGAGTACATAGAATTGGGGTTGAGGATTATGTCATTTCTCTAGCATCAATCCAGCAGAGATCATAAAGAGAGCACAGAGTGCTGCTGTTAGTGCCTTTTGGCTGGTCACGCTTTCCTTCCACTAAGTCTCCATTTAACTCACCAACAGGGAAGAGAAATGTTCAAGTGGGAACACAGATATAAAATTCTGATATATATTGATGAGTTCTCCCTTGAGCCTTTTCTTCTCCTGGCTTCAGTTCCAGCTCACTCACTCTTCCCTCAGTGGAGAGATGCTCCCTAATCAACTTGTAGTCTCTTCACTGGACTCTCTCCGGTATGTCCATGTCTCTCTTGCACTGGAGAGTCCAGAACCTGGCACAGTACCTCATGCATATCCTCACCATGGAGTGAGGAGAGGGAAAGGATCATCTCCCTCAAGCTGCTGGTGACACTCCTCCTAATGCAGTCCAGGATAGCCTTTGCTGCAAGAGCACATTGCTGGTTCATGTTCAACTTAGTCATTTTCTGTGAAGCTGCTTTCCAGGTGGGTGGCCCCCAGCATATATTGTGCATGGGCCTGATCTTCCCAAGGTGCAGGACTTTGTGCTTTTCTGTGTTAAATTTCATGAGGTTCCTGTCAGTCCATTTCCCTAGCTTGTTGAGGTCCTGCTGGATGGCAGCATGACCCTTTGGTATAACAGCCTCTCATCCCATCTTTGTGTCATCTGCAAACTTGCTGCAGGTGTGCTCTGCCCCACCATCCAGATCATTAATGAAGACTTGGAACAGGATTGGACCTAGTACTGATCCCAAGAGTACCCCACTAGTTACTGGCCTCCAACTAGACTTTATGCCATGGATCACAACCCACTGCACCTGGCCATTCGGCCAGTTTTCAATCCACCTCAACTTTGTTCAACCCAAACCTTAAGGTTATTTTTACTTCATGATAAAATTGAGTCTTTGGGTCATTAATAAAGATTTAAAGCTCCAGCCTTGTATAGGCCTAATTGTACTGTTGCAAATTTCCCAGAGATCTTCAACACTTATTTGTGAACTGTAAACATTACTAAGAAAAGCCACTGAAATTATGACATCATTGTTGATGCATTAAACTAAATTGAAGAAACTACTATTTGATCAATGTAGACTTAACTCTGATCTTAAAGCTCCTGAGTAGTATGATTTGATTTTTTTGAACATTTTATTGAATAACCATTTTTTTTCACATTCTGAGATCAGGTTTGCCTATATTGACCTTTTGTTAACCTTGTCTTTTTATAATGAGTCACACTGATTGTGCTTTACTTATTTTTGGTTAAATCAATATGTCTTTAAAATAGGTGTTTCTGCTTATTTCAGAAATAAAATCTGTTGCTACTTCAGCAAGAAACTGTAGAAATTAAAAACAAATAGAAAACCCCCACCTGTAGATTCATCTTAGCCACACAATCCCTATAGACTTAGGATCCACACAATTTTGCTTTTTTCTTTATCCCATGTCTTACCTCAGTACTGTGGTCTGCATGTAAAGATGGCTTTTGGCTTTTATTCTCAGTGCTGCAGTGAAGCTCAAAGGGATTTCTCTTCAACTTTTCTGGACCTCAAGGAACTTTCTGAGCCCATCACTTGATAGTCTCCTTTCTGGCATTCAAAGAACACGTGTAATTTCCTCAAAGAAAGATAGACCTTTCAGTAAACAACCAGATTCCTCCATTAAAAAAAAAAAAAAAAAAAAAAAAAGGAACCTTGATTTGCCATTCCAATATCAGTGTAGTTGGTTGTGACAGTGGACAGCATGGTGCATTCTGAAATTGTATGACTATTAAGCATGCTGAAAGTGCTTCGAAAGTGATGTGCTTGGTGATGAAAAGGCATATTTTACAATACAGCTACATATCTCAGTGAGAAATACACAGAGAAAAAATCTTTTGTTACATAGCCTTAAATAAGATAACGTACTGAGAAGAAAATTCTAAGTAGGTATGACTATTCATTATCAGGTACAAAATTTTATATGGGACATGGTCACAATCAGCCATCTTTCCATGACTTCAATTAGTTTTCAAGTAAGTTTCAGTTTTAATACATGATTTTCAAAGTGTTAAAACATAGTTAAGTAAAAAAATACGGGGTTTGTCAATATTTTTGCCTTTTTATTGTGGTTTGTCTCAAAATACAGTATTGTAATAAACATTCATAGTTTAGTAAACAAGTCTTACAAACAGAAAAGCCACCATATGCACACATTAATACATTAATACAGAGATAATAAAGACTGTATGTAGGGCTCTGGGATTCATCTTAAATATCTTGTATCTATTTTAGATCAGTCCTAAGTGGGAAAATACATTCTAAGAAATAGTTGTGATTGATCAATCTGTAGAAGGCACCCAATCAGAGATGTCCGAATTCAGTTCTCTCAACTATTTTATGGATCTGTCTTGTTCTCAGCAGGCTTTAGAGCATTTATGCTTGTCTGGTTAGTGTTCCTTTTCTTGGAGCTCCCACTAGGGAGCACTGTGCAAAATCCTAATCCATAGACTTTATATAATTTCAGATTTCCTTTACCCTGAAGCTATGTCTGCTCAGACTTTTGGGGACAGAATTAAACTGGCTGTGTCTGTCAGGTCTGCCAGCTATGATTCAGCTCTGAGCTTGAAGTCAGTCCTTCAGCAAGACTTACTAGCTTGGGCACAGCACTGTACTCACAGCAGTTTCCAGTTAGAGCTCGCTGGCATCCAGTTAAATTGAAGCATAGGCAGAGACTTGGTAGGTCTGCAGTGATCATGTGGACTTACTCTAAATATGCTGAAGCACTCTTTTCTCCCATGTATTTGGAGTACAGACTGTCTGTTGCCTCACCACCGAAGTGGCCCCAGCTTGCTCTGACCTGTAAGATCACTGCTTACCCCTATGCATCTTCTTAGTCTGAGTAGCACTTTTCATCATGACACTATTGTAGTCAGTATTGTGCACATTTAGGAGCACATGTGAAAAGTGCATAAAGCATGCAGGTTTTGTACACAAGTGTAAAACAAGTTACTCACTGCTTCCAAAAAATAAGAAGTATATAATTTAAAATAAATCCTGTGTGCACATCCGTGTCTCTGTTTCCTCATTTTTCTATGGGCTTGGGTTGACATTTTTTTAGTAGAGAATAGTTCTGTCTCTCTGGAGTAAGTCAGTAAGCCATTAAATTTTCCTTTTGTCAAAAGAGCATTTGTCTCCACTGGCCTGTTGTTTTGGGTGGGTTTGTTGTTTGGTTGGGGTTTTTTTATTATTTTTTGTATATATTGGTGTGTGGTTCAGTAGTCTCCCTAGTTCACAAGTGCTCTAAAATCACCTACTTCTAATTTTGCAACTGTTTGGTTTTTTCATTATCTATTTCAACCTATGTTGTATCTCTGCTCTACAGACAGGAAGGATATTCAGAATCTAAGCAAATTATTCCTCCTTGAGCATCAAGGTGAGAGACAGACAGTGAAGTAGAGCTGCAAGCAGCACAGCAAGGTACAGAGACAGTTATTTTACTCCAGCCCACACTGTGGTCTCCAAAAGAGGCATTGATCTAACCAGATTACTGACCCTAACTGTCTTTCAGTAGGCAAGTCCAAAAAAAGTGGGATGCTTAGCCACTGTTGAAAGGTCTTCAACTATAACTTCTGACGAAGTATTTTAATGTACCACGAGTAAAAGAACTGCACATATATATTTTTGTACAGCTATATATCTATATGTGTACATTAAAAAAATGTCTCTGGTGCTTTGTGACCACTTTCAAAACATTGCAGCTCTTGTTGCATACATGAAGGCTAGCACACATCCAAACAAAGGCTGTATTTAAAGTGTATGATATCCAACAGTTATGTAATGGCAGGTACTAAAAGTAACATACCAAGGTGCTAAAACCAAGACAAGAGTTAAGCAAGAAATGAATAATAATATCTGGCTTTTAAGGAGTTCAAAGTGAGCAGTAACAAACACAATACAAACCCCACAATAATAAATTGCAAAAATGTAACCCTTACCTACAATAGATACTCTATAATAAGTAACTAATTGTTTGGGTTATGTATGTGCACACACACGGTTATCTGCTATGGTAGAAAAAGATATTTATGTAAGAAAAAATAATTTCTTTCAGACTCCAGTCCCTGGAAACTTTATACCTGAGTAGGAGCCACACCAGCTAGTCAGCTATCATTCAGTTGTGAGTGGCAGTGAAATTTTCTTCCCTTGACACTCAGTGAGAGTCCAATTGGCTCTCAATTTTCATTTTGTCTAAGCTTGTCTGATTTATTTTGAACTCTTTATCAATTACTTTGTCTCAGATCAAGGTCTGAAAATACAAAAGGTCTCCCTGTGTGTGCTGTGCTGCCTATCTCCCGCACACCTTGCTGCTACTCCATAGGAATAGAAATAAACTCCTAGCTTCTTTACAATTCTAGGGCCTATTCCATAGCTACACTGTTGGAGATATAATGAATCTGACTGTCTTTGAACCAAGATGACCAAACTCTACAGTGTCTTTTACTGATGACTAGAGTGCTACTAATAAATTGAAATATAGATTTATGTTAAATCAGAATTCTTTCAAGCTAAATCATTTCAGAAAGCTGGAAAAGAGATGCTAGTGTCCCTAGAGTAAAGTCTGCAACATATACTCCTTAACTACATAGCCATTACTATAACTTTTCACCGAAGGCACACAGGAACTGGTGCATTCGTAAACAGAACCATTGTTCACATTAACTTTTGAAACTATAACAATAAGATCTACTGCATAAAAACGTACTGGGAAGTTAATTTTTCATTGACATGGTGTTTAATAACTAAAATATTTCTCATATAACTATACACATGTAAAATATACAGATTAACAGACCCAGCAGCATATTACTGATTTTAATCCAAAAATGTATACACATATACACTAAGTGCATTAAAATGCCCTAAGAAGTATCTTGGGAATGCAAAAGTAAAAAGACTGCAGTCAGATGACTACTGGTTGTAGTCAGTAAATGAATAAATCAATAATGTTACTCTTTACAAAAAAGAGATCTTTCACATAGCATATTTTTCTTCTCAATAAGTTTTATTTCAAATGGGAATTACAATATTGATTTTGTTTTGTTTTGTTTTTTGTTTTATAAGGGTCCAAGTTTGGACAAAAAAATCAGGAACCACTTTTTTCTCCGACCATTACAGGGCAGTTTTTCCTTATTTGACAATAAAGCCTCATCATGAAGGAGAAATATTTGGTTCAGTTAAGCTTTAAGAATATAAAGAGGCAAAGGAAGATGAAGCACATATACATTCATAGGTTTACACCAAGATAATTCTGGAGGCAGATATAACTTGGAGTGAGGCTGAAAATCACTGAGAAAGTTTTAGCTTTTCTAAATTATTTTTGATTACATTCTTCCTGTTACTTTTAATATTGCAGGGTTTGGAAGACCCTTTCTGGCAGAAATTTTCAATCATGCTATCTGCTATGTAAATGTCCATTAGGTGTATGGGATTCTGACTGCAAGCTCTTATAATCACTGAAATATAATTTTCAACAGATACAGTTGCAACAATCTTTTTGGCTTTTTTTCTTTCCTGAAAATACATCTTAGAAAGTGAAGAGAAGGAAACAAGTGTTAATATTTGCTTTCTGCAATAGAAGAAAAAAGAAATTTTGAAATATATTTTCAACATTAAGATTAATCAGTACCTGATGAAGTAACCTTAATGATGAAGTGCAATAAAAAGTTACAAACTTAGCAATATCTTTTTGGTCTGAAGTTAGAACACCATAGCTGCTGACAGTCAAAGGCTTGCTGTAGGTAAGGGGGTTTCTCTGGTTTCAGTCCAAAGGATACATCTGGGTCAAACTGCAGGCCAGTGAGCAGCAACTGTCTGAGACAAAGCTTAGTTGTGCCAGGAAAAGTGGGAGAGGTTTTTTTTACTCCATAATGAAAAATAAACTGCTATAAGAAACTGTAATTATGCCTAAACTATGATAATTTTTCTGAAATGAATGTATATAATTCTATACAAAGCAGTAGATTATGGCTTCCAAATGATTCCATGGATAGCGCAAATATGTCTACTCTTCTGCATTTGTCTCTCCTAACACATAGAGCTACACAGAGATTTTAAAATTCTTACATTTTTGTGGAATTTATCAGTGTATAAAAATTTTACTGCTCTGATTAACTACGAACTCAAATGAATCCACTGTTTTGAGTATTTATGAACATGTTTAGTGTGAACCAAGGTTATATGGCTTCTCCACATCTGGAATTCAGGTATTAGTTAGAAATACCACAAAATGAAACAAAGTTGCATTTATAGCATGCATTTAAGTGCATGCTATAATATTTAAAATCAGGCATGAATTTCTGCCATTGTATTATTTTAATAATGTATTGGTGCTTTCAAAATGTAGTTGTTAAAAGTGAAGATGGTGAAAGTCTTGCTTTTGTTCAGCAAAGTCACTGATCTCGCTAACCACCAAAATGTACTACACTGTCTAGTAGAAAAGGCATTAGGTAAAAATCACAGAAACAGACTCCAGGCCTTTCCTTACTTTGTAGAAACACATATCTCAAATCCTTGTGGTATTTCTGTCCTGTCATTCAGGTTAGACAGAGGTTCATACATTAATCACTTAATTCTTTGAGTTGGGTAGAGCTTGCGTGTGACCGTAAACAAGTTTTGCTGTCAAGTAAACGTGTTGCCATCTTTCTTTTTTGCTTTACATTCTCTCTCTAAAACACTTCACTCTTCCAGAGTATTTGTTAAACTAAGTCTTCTATTAAAAGTTAGTTTTGATTCTCTGCAACCATGTTCTTTTTTTAGAGTTTCTATTTTGAGTGACCTTACTTTGGTATAATATAATTTGAGAATAAGTCCTTTTTTCACTAGTTTACTGGATGTGGCAAAACACATTTATTAAATGATAACACAGATAAAATTTGTTTAAGAAAGCCCTTGTATGTTTTCTTGAATGTCTTGGTCATATTCAGTCTAAATTGGTAGTCTGGAAACATGGCCATTTCCTTCCATTACATTATTTACAGTAGCCCGGTGAAGTGGCTTTGTATTTTGTTCCATGTGATTTGGTTTATCAAAGCAGTAGGTGGAGATCAGTGCACTGGAAAATGTGGTTTATGCTTGTTGTCAAGCTAAACCATTGTGGTCCAATGTATATACAGTGGCTCCAAAACCAAGACATTTAGCAAGGCTGAAATGCAGTAGTACATGATACAATGATCTCGTATTGAACATTACCTGCTTTGGGGTATTTTTGGACATCACTATGAGGTAGCCTTTGATCTCCTGATGGTAGCTTGGCAGTTTGTGGTGTCCTGAGCATCTGTTACAAATTGATTGCTTCATGAAGACTCTCACTGTTGTTTCAGGGCACTGTCAATTGGGTAAAAAAGGAACTGCTGTTTGAAAACTGCCGCCAAGGTCTTGTGAGATCTGGAGACATGGTGTCATTAGTGAACTGTGTGAGACATTTTTGTGTGTTTTCCCCATCAGTCAGTCTAGGTTAGAGAACTAATATTGACTGACTAGATATAAAGGAAATAGATACTCTCATTTACAGAGTCCAACAGTTGCAGCTGAAAGATTCTTTGTCCATAGACAACAATGTAAACATTTTGTGTGTGCCGTATCATTCCATATTTCACCAGCTTTCACATCAGCATCCTACAGATTAGCTGGACCTCGTTCTAGTATTTTTTTCAGTTTATATTTAGGATTATTCCCTATTGCCTTACTTAGAAAAGCATTGTATGCTTGAGAGGTTCCGTTAGAAAACAGAAAATAAAAGCAGATTGCTTTGAAGGATAAGCCTGTGATGGCAACCAATATAAACACAAATCCAGATGTTTTGGCAAGCTAATGTGAAGACAAAGCTCTATAGTCTTCATTTACACTTTACAGCAAATATTTTACTAGGAGGTAATGAAGAATGTTGACATTCTACCACTTAGACCCCAGTCAGAGCAATGTCCTGAATGCCAAAATGTCAATATTCCTTGCAAAGTTTCCTTCAGAGCAGCATGCTAGAACAAACATCTGGCATCTGTTTTTCTCTCTTTTTTTCTTTTGCTGCTGGCTGTAGTAGATATGAAAATGGGAAGGCAAGATAATTCTCACATCTCTCAACCAGCCATCTGTATTCAGCTGTCTGTTCACCTATTTAGAAAAAAATAAAACAATCCAAAAAACCAGAAGATATCGTAACCTCAAGTGCACATACTATGTGCAAAACCCATATTTAATATCTGCAATCTATAAACCTTACATCCCTTGTAGACTATAGATTTATCTATTGTAACCTTCATTCCTTATTATGATCTGTAATTCTTATAGAATCTATAATTCTTACAGATTATAACCAAAATTCATTTTATCTCTCTGTCTTTGTATTTATCTGCGTGGTAATGTCAATGGTCAGTACTCCAAGATGAAGTCCATTTCATGGACGCACATTAGGAAACAGGCTGAACTTCATGCTCCAAAACTATTAGAGAATACTTTGATTTTGGCTAGATTCCTTCTCAAGCTCACACGAAACAGCCATTCAGCTTTTCCAGGGACATCTAGTAAATGAAGACCATTTTTTCTATGCAGATCTACTGTTTTGAAGAGCATGTGGCTCTCCTGCCTTGTTCTAAATCTACATCCTGAACTGAAAATATTCTAGCACTGATTCTGGAGCAGATTTTGCCTCCTGGTTTGAAGGCAAAGAAGGGAGAGAAACTTGCTTCTGTGTGTGAGCTATGAAAATAAAGTCATGAGGTTTGGTGTCCTTGTCCAGCTTTTTGTTATGAATTATTACCTTTGTCTATATTTTCCCTGATAATCTGACTGCCTGAAGAACTAGTTAATTATATCTGTGTTTCTGAAAATTCACTATTCCATTTGCAAACAAAAGTAGAAAAAGCCCCAGGGAACCCATGATTGTGTAGGTATAAATTATTCTGAATTATTCTGCAGGGGTTCTCCTTTTTCTAACTGTGGGAAATCTCCAGGAAGAAAAAATGTTCCAGTCATGATAGTTCAGGCTTATTTATAGCATTCTAGAAATAGAAAATATTATGAGAAACATCTACCTTTTCCTCCTTCAGAATTTAACACTTGTTTTGCTATGTGTGACTGCAGTTTGGAAAAAAATTACAATGTAAAGTACTCTCTCATATACAGAAATTGTTGTGTGAACTACCAAAAAAAACCCAAACTGCTCCACAAAAAAAAAAAAAGGCAAAAGAAAAAAAACCCCAAAAACTAACCCCCACCCTTTCATACCAAAGATATAATTTTCATTTAAGGTTTCTGACTTGGCCTAGAACATATCCTGTGAACACTGAGTACTAAAAGCAGACAGTTGCTCTCTTGTAGAAGCAATTAAAGGGTTACATTTTCCTTTAAATAGAAACTGTGTAGGTGCTTAAGGAGAATGTATTCTATTTTCTCCACAACTCAGGGATATAAATATGTAATGTTTAGTGGCATGTTACACAATCACTAATTCACAGATTATTTGGGCCATACTATACAGTAATTACACAGTGTTTAGATGCTTTCAAGTTAAAATAAGTTTAAGTAAAAGTAAAGTAAAAGTAAAACTTGGCTGAATTGTGTATTGTAAATGCCCACCTTGCTTTACACTCTTGAAAGAAAATATAAGTTGTTACAGGCTTTGTGAATCAGTTGTAGTATCAGTGGGAAGACTACTACATTTACACATTGGTATAGAGCAGGAATAAATAATTAATAATTTATTATTTAAAAATTTATATACATCCAAGTAAATCAAAACCAATCAAATCAGTATCCCTCCTATCACAAACATGAATAACATGGTCACCACTGTTACTATGAGTAAATTAATTTCCTTTTGTCAGCCTCTGGCATCTATCTTACAGCAATCTCTCTGACATTACAATACTGAAAGCAATAAAAGGGAAGTTTTTTCTTCATTTTAAACCTATATTTCTTTACAATCTTTATATTGATTTTCTTCTTCTTACCAGCACTGCAAGCATTTTTGAGGTGTGATGTAAATGGATTCAGTTTCAGCAGAATTCAGAACAACATGAAACTTTGACAAGTTGTTTGAGTATCAGCAGATTATATATTATTCCTTATGCTTTTTCAAAAGTTGACTTGTTGGCAGCAAATTGAATGATGACATTTTCCTTATGCTTTCATTTTGTCATGCACAGTAGTACTTGCCCAAGATTGAAAACAATTTGGTGCAGCATAGAATCACCAATACACAGTCAAAATGTAGTTCAAGATAAACATCTTTCATCATCTGTGTTCATTTCCACTTGAGTCAGTTCCTTTCATCTGTAGCTTATGTTGCTGCTTTGACCACCATAAGCTTCACCTCTTTCCTGTTCCATTAACCTTCATAATGCAGTGCATTCTACAGCTATTCCCTAAAGCTATTCCCTTTTAATCAATTTTTTTACTGAATCACAGCCTATTTGGACTCAAGTATCATAGCCCTAGCCTAAGCCTCTGAATGGCTCAAACAGGACTGCCTTGGACTGCTTTGTTGGAAACATCAGCGATTTTATTTCTGGTTGACACTTACCTGTGATGGTTCTGACTAAGTGTATTTCCTTTGCCCAAGGTGCATCAACCCTCTTTCCTGCTGGGCTTAAAATGGACTCTACAGCATAGAAGCTCAAGCTCAAAATCTTCCCCTTCCAATCCTCTCTCCATGACTGTCCTCAGAGATGTTTTTCAACATCTGCTATTCAGCAGTCACAAAGAAACATGTCAGCCAAACACTGTCCATGCTGGTGCCGCTACTGGTATTGCAGGGTGCAACCGCAGAGCGATTTGCATCCAGATAGTAAACACTATTGTGATTAGAGATTGGGTTTCTGAGGGCATCTGTGCAGCAGAAGGGAGGTGTGACTGTACCAAGAACTAGGGTACCTGTGCAAGCCTGACTAGCTAATAAGGTGACAGCAGGGCATAGATTTCACACTGGAGTCCAGCTGTTAGTGCATGCTAAATAACATGCACAAACAAATCTGTCATTATACCATCCAGCTTTTAGTCTTGTACTACACTTCAGTTCAAACACAAACTCTTCACCCATTTCTAGGCCTATTGTAGTTTTAGTGTCTTTCTTAAACATGCCACTCTCACATCTTCCTCTTTGGGAGGGCACTGAGAGCCCTCATCCTTCTCCTGCTCCTTTGTCTTTAGATTTATTTTTTTTTTTCCTAGTCTCAGGAGTCAGGAGGATGGACTTTGCCAGTCCTTTTGAAGGTAGACTAGTAATTGTCATTTACTAATATCCACACTGCTTTCTCAATTACTCTTGGTATTATCCCAGCTTGAAATGATTTTCTTTGTCATGGTCTTTAGTCATTGTCAATTTGCTGATGGTTTCATCGACCTGAGCCCCATCTGATTTAAGGTAAGATATGAAACAGGTTAATTGCATAACTTTTCCAAAAAATGAACTTCACACAGTTAATTCCCTGCTTTACAACAGAAGCCTTCCTTACTTTGAAGTTCTGACATCACTGTTGGTCATCTTCAGTGTATTCCACCAGTATCACATTTAAATAAATTAAGCAGCCTGAGGAAATTTAATGTAAACTGGCTAACTGGCTAGTTCTCAGCTCCTGCTTTTCAAACAAAACTGTTGTAGCACCACAGCAATAAACCAAGTGGCTACCCACCATTCCTCTAACTCATCCAAACATGCTTGTCTGTACTGTTGCCAATGAATCTGAAATATGTTAATTCATATTAATACAGTGAAGACTGCCGTACTCAGCAATACTACTACCACATAATTTCAAAATGCCACAGGCTTATTTAAAAAGGTTGAAGTATGTATTATCAGAAGGCTTGACAGCTACTAAATATAACCACTGGTCCTAGACTTCTATGAAGAGACCCTACAGCACATGAAACCCAGCAACAAATGGGCACATTGCAGCACGCATGTCAAATGATTATTTCCAAAATGCTCACTGGATTCATTAAGATTGCCCAAGCAAACAGCAAGGTGTCTGCCTGCTCACTAGAGTTGTAGCAAAAAATTCCAACCTTAAAATCTGTTGGCACAATGAAGTCCTGTGTCAGTTAATCAGCTAGTGGGTTCTAATGAAAGATATTTTGTGTATTTCTCAGCCAATTCACAACAGAACTAAGATGTCCTGTTAGGCTCTAATTTGAAAGACTTTGACATGTTCATTGGAGAAATCTCCTTTTTTTCTCTAAATTTCCCTTATTCCTTGGAGAAAATGGAAGAATATGCTCAAAGCTGTTCCTGTATGTCTTGTCATGTTTTAGAGTAACTGTCTAAGCATGAACATCAAGTCAGTAAGGCTGACCTTCCTGTGTTTGATTCCATTTTTTGTACACCTTCTTCTCTTTTTTTTTTTTTTTTCTTTTCTCTCCTTTCCCATATTCCCTTTGCTTGTTATAACTGTGAGAGGGTCAGGAAATTTTTAGAGCCTTTTTTCATGTATTTGATATAACCGTTGTTATTTTCCTATCCCATTGCTAATGTTTACAAAGTATTTTCTATTTGCAGGATTGTATTAAAGTTTTTGTAAGTTTGATATTTCAGTTCAAGGACCTGCTTCTAACCTCTAGCTTTGACTACCTTGTCTTTTAGAAGAAAGTAAAGTCAGGTTTCCCACACTTCAGTGTAAGTGTTTTTCTAAAATGAAAATGTGATTGTTTCGCAAATACTGAATTTACTGTAAAAGCAGTTTTAAATCCCATCTTGTAGAAAAATAAAGAAAAGCAAAATCACATCAAAAGTTCTAGAGCTGTACAATAAAAGCTTACTCACTTCTGTAACTGTGGAAAGCTGCATTTAAAATTTCAAAATTCATAAGACTATATACCTGCTTATTAATTTCAGACCAAATGCAGCACAATCTATCATGTGCTAGTAAAAAGCAGGACTAATTTTGTAGTTATATTTTTATTTTATATCAGCAAATCCATAAATGTCTAAAGATACTGTTTGTGATATGAAGAATTACTTGCTAAATTCAGGTGTGCCCTTAAAAACAATTCTAGTACATTTTCTTTTGGTCTTTTTGGTTGTGGAGCCTACATCAGATCACAGAGAGATGATATTTGATCTCTGTGGAAAGATTTTTGAGTTTTGTGAAGGATTCACAGCCTGCAGCTAGGCGACATTTTATTGACATTTGTCCTAAATGAGTTTCTTCAAAATTTACTGTAATTACTGAAAAGATATGTCAAACATGTCTGGTTAGCAGAATAGTTACAGTGACCTTTTGCTTACATTGTGTGAGTTACCAACATTCTGGACCAAAAATAGTGCAATACTTATCCAGGCAGACACCCCATCACAAGTTAGCATACTGAGTATGTTTATGTCTTGGTTTAACAGACTAACTTGGAGAAATAACTGAGTTGAACCATTACCTCAACAGACAAATCAAAACAAAATCTCAAAGGCTATTAAAACTTAACCTATATAAAATAAAATATTTGGTAATCTTTTATTTTTCTTTTTTTCCTTTTGCCTCTCTGTTTCCTGTTTTTGACCACAACAAGACACAGAAATGAACTGCAAGAAGAGCTATCCCCTCCAAACCAGATGGGTTTGGATAAGCAACTTCTGGAACCATCCAGCAGAATTTCTCAGACTTTTGATGTTTACCCAGAAGTACACACACACTTTTCCTGCCCCCAGCCACAGACACGACAACGAATGTGCTGTAAAGTAAAATGTCATATCTGTCCTCACAATTTTTTAAAGCTTCTTGCTTTCTTTTAGTCTATTAATGTATACCTCTCCCATCCCAAAGAACCACATACACATTTTTTTTAATTCAGTTTCCTGTATTAAAACCTTTTGATCAATAAAAGGTTCCGTTATTTTTCCTATACTGTCCAGACAACAAAAAGAATATAGAAGAATAAAAAGACCTTTCTAAAATTATTATCCCACTTGATCCGTTCTTTCTCCTAGGAACAATCTCTTATCTTAGTAACAAATGAGTGAAGATTTATACCGTCTTAATTGTAGGGTGGGTTTTTTGTACTTTTCAGTGTTCTTTCCTTGCCATTGCTTCTGGAAAAACCCTGTTTTTTCCCTCTAACACTTGTCAAGTAGTACATCATTCCAGAGCTGTCTATAGGGCCCAAAGTACAGGCCCTAGTTTGGAAATATTCCTGTGGTATGATTTGCACATAAGACCACAAGGTTTAAACCTTGTTGTCTTTAAACACAGTTCTCTCTGATCCAGTTTCTGTTACTTCCTTTTTTTTCTATTTCCTCCATCTTTTTCCCTGTTCTTCATTTTTTGAGCATTTGGGCTTCTTAATATTTTTCCCATACTTTTTCCAGGCACTTAACTGATGGAAACATTTCCCAACTTTTATTCTTCTGAAAAAGATTGAGGAACAGTCTGTGCAAATTACAGTCTGTTTCACATTGGGAATGGAGCAACACCACCCCAGGCAGTGCTCCAGGAAGGACTGAAGCCACCAAATGCGTGAGAACTTTTCAAAGCACAAAGAGAGAGCCAAGGGTATTCACCTCTGCAGCTCATGCCTATACTCAGCAATGGATGTTCTTATGGAAATTAGTTCCAAAGATAATTTTTAACTGGAAACTAGAGATACTGGAGTAAACACATGACAGATGATCTTGTGGCTTGTAAGCATAGCCCTAATTCAGGCAGTGCAGAACTGCATCATCCCCAAAGGAACATCAGAATGGCTTTTTTCTCAATAAGCTGCAAGTATCTCAGTCAGCTCAGTAAGGTGAAAAGGCTTCTCAGACCTCCGAAATGTAGGAGGGGAGTGTTGCTTAATGGCCCATTTGCAGGATGTACATCATCCACACACCTGTCATACAGCCAATATGCAAAGAAATACATGTCACTGGTATATTTCAATACCTTCAACCTGCATTTGGGTTTGTGACATTTACCCAGCAGCTCAGGCAGATCTTGGTATTCTTTCTCTGTCACCATTATCTGATGCATATAAAACATTCAGGAGGAAGGCTGGATTAATACATTTGTTCAAGATGCAAATACTTTGCATTGCAGAATGCAATTTTTTTTAAAATTTGAAATTACATCAGAACTTCTAGCAATCACTAACTACAGTGATTACTCATATCCCTTACATATGACAGAAAGTCAATCTCATCCTTCATGGGATGTGATACAATCCTCATATAATACCGAAGTCTAAGGTTGCTAACATTTTATTTCTGAAAAGCTCCAGAATCGCTTTTCCATTTTGCAGGTCCCTGCCTCAGAATTCTTTTGTATTCTTCTCAGTATTCTTGCTTCAGTTATAAAGTGAGCAATGGAACTTGATGTTACATGCTGTTTTTTGAAACATAAATAAGTTGGTTTGCCTGTTACTAACTTAAAAATATTCAAGATACACAGTGTTGAATAAATGCAGAAAGCAACACAGTTGTCCTGTTTGACTATGAGCAAGTCAAGGAATGAACCTGATAAATCTGTGGTGTGCTTAAAAAGTATAGGCAGAATTTGTAGAGGGGTTTGTTTGCTGTGTGTGTTCTAACAGTTCAGATAAATATGGCACTTCCTCTTCCTTCACCACAAAAGTAATTTTAAAAGGATCTCTAAAAAAAAATATATATATATACTTCTAGAATCTTGTTCTTAATCATAAAAAAGATGTTTGGGTTTTGGTTTTTTTTTCCTTTGTGAAAGGGAAATTGAAAGATCACAGCATCCTGAAGTTTAGGACAGCTAAACCATACTAATCCTCACACCAGTCCTGCTGGCAGCTGCTTCAGTAGTTTTGGCAGCCAAATGTGGAGCTAGCCAGCAGCACAAAGAAATACAGCCAGGAAGACAGCTACAGTCCCATATATTGATGCTGGAAAAATTGCATTCCGGAGCTTGGCGTCTGTGCTCCGATGCTTGCCAAGCACACCCTAGGAGTGGCCACACATGTGCTGGCTTTCACAGCAGAGAAGCAGAATGAAAATTGTGTGAGCCACAGTGTGGGCAGTAGGGGGGAACATGCTGCCATAGTCCATTTCTTTTTTCTAGAAAATGGAAGATATTCCTGAGAAGTCAAAGTGAGTGTGCACATATTTTACCTAATGTACAGCAGAAACATTATTTTTTATTTACATCCAGAAATTTTATTTTCAGTTCTGCTGAAACTGTTCTGACCTGTTATGATAGGACGTTATATATCTAGCTTCTCAGTTGTGCCAAGTCATTCACATGGAAATTAGTCAGGATGAAAACGCATACCTGATAACCTGCAGCATTCAGACAGCATTCCAAATGCCTATCTGGTGCCATTAAAGGGGATTTGACTTCCATTAAAGTTTTTATCTATATATGCATTAAAGATTATTCCATTAGGTGTCTCAAAAAGGTAGGAATGTACTTGGTCAGACTGTCGAAGGTTCCAGTGTTTGGGCTGACTGGTATCCTGCCTCCAACACTCACCATAAGATGGCGGCGTCTATCTGGTATTGTCCAGAAAATTCTGGCTTAGTGTATGTACACTTTCTCTTTACTCAGTCCTGCAAAACAATTAGGAACAGACATATGGTCCTCAGGCTAGAAGCCATAACAAGCTATGAGTCAGAAACTATAGTCAGCTATCAGAAATTGAAAATGTATCCCAAAGACCAAATGACAGAGTAACTGACGATATACAACAGCATCTGCTGAGGTCCCCCTATGGAGGTGGCTGTACCAGACAAACTGGGAAACCATCCTGGACTAACACAAATTGCAGTCTTTTTGTTTAGAATGGCCAGGATCAGAAGCTGCAAAATTATATAGCCCTGCAGACATTCCAGGTAGCTCTGATATCCATAGAGCAGCTGAAGGAGGCTGCTGCAATGTGGATGATTCATCACATGTTACAAAACCGTTGAAAACTAGCTCAGCTACTGACACATCCAGGATCACTAAGGCATAAAGATGGCTTAAGGGCACAACTTTGATCTTCTTTAATGAATTACAGCTGCTGTGTGGCACCTGTAAGAAATGTCAACTCCAGTTGATTTTATCACGTGTATTAGATTTATAGATACTTGCTATCAAGTAACAAAGATAGCAACTATCCTCTACTGAAAAATGGAAAAGCGATTCTGGAGCTTTTCAGAAATAAAATGTTAGCAACCTTAGACTTCGGTATTATATGAGGATTGTATCACATCCCATGAAGGATGAGATTGACTTTCTGTCATATATAAGGGATATGAGTAATCACTGTAGTTAGTGATTGCTAGAAGTTCTGATGTAATTTCAAATTTAAAAAAAATGATAGGGTCCATGTAATCTCAGAGAAATAATTGTATCATATGCTCAGAAAAGCAGTCCATGAAATCTGACCATTTCCTGGGGATGAATTTGGTGTTTGCATAAAGCTTATTTTTAGCTATTTTATTGCTTCAATAAGCTTGAGTTTTTGCGAACAGACTTCTTTTTTGTTCTGAAACAGTACAAAGTGTTTTCTTAAGAATGCAGTCTCTGGCTTTCCTACTCCCTTTTGCAGTCAGAACTGCAGACAAATTTCAGTGTGAAGCACTCTGTACATCTAGGAAAACTAAGTAGTTCCAAGGAGTTAACCCACTGTAATACATTCTTCACAGATATCACTGCTATTAGCCAAAAATATACAGGCAAGAAATATTTCCTTCAGTACTGATTTATGCACTGTCATCTATGAATTTTGAGACAGTGGGCAGGAAAGAGGCAGGAAAACAGTAAGGAACCATGCTTCAGGTACATTTTCAAATATAACAACTGTCTGGGAAGTAATACTGAAATGAGTACTACCGTAACAGGACAGTGTTGATGTACACTTACAATACATCCTTACATGAAATGTGAATCTGATTTGTTGGAAAACGATTTGGAAAAGGCTGAGCTTGTTTATCTATAGCATGTAGCTTTCATTGACTGCAGAATGTATGACTGACATGGCATGTAGTGTTTTATTCTTCCTGTAAAGCCACAAACCTGCCTGGATTGTCATACTCATAAACGACCCACATGTAAGCAATCACTCAAATTTTCATTCGTATTTGTGGATGGGCTTTCAAGTTTAGAACAACATACAATGTCACTTCTATAATATATATTAAAACACTGTAGTGGTTATCTATCAAATTACTTTATGCCCAAGTTCAGGAAACTGCTTTATAAATAGCACTGAGAACATCTCAATAGAACTGATTACCTCAGCAAAAGGCCCAAATTTATTTTTATTTCCCAAGATATTTCTACAAGACTAATCAAATTCTTGCTAATTCTTTTCAGCCTTGAAGAGAGCCTGAGAGAATTAGCCCCTGACAACAGACATCAACTCACATTCATGGAATCTGGAGAATTTCTGAATGGAGGAAATATTAAATACAGACATACTTCTATTTACTTTCCTCAGGCCAAAAGGGAAACAGAGCAATTTAGACAAGTTGTGAAAGATGGTTGCAAACTGCTGAGCTATGAGGAAAATCCAGGAGCTGGTTACTTGTAGGTTAGTGACAGAGCTCTGTAACAGTTCAGTTAGTTTTCCTTAAAAATTAGTGTATGAGGGATAGAAAGATTAATTAGAAAATTCTAGAGTACTTACAAAAAATGTAAGACTGCAGTGACATCAGAATATTTTTTTTGCATGAAAATGGTTATAATAAGCTGTGATTTACATAAGAAAAATAAAAATTGAGAGTATAGTTGAAGAGAGAAAACAGAATATCAGACAGTGATTTCCATATGCCCTGCATATTGATGAATACAACTTGGACATAAATAATATAGTGATAAAGAAATAAAACTATTTTAAGAGAAAGATGAAAAGCATAGCATTTTCACATTTATTAAAGGCAGAGCAAAGAGAGTAATAGCTAAAACTAGTCGGTTTCAGTGATCTTACAAAGTTGAAGCTATTGTGGGGAATCTTGTCTGCTGGCAGAAGGCGGGTGCTGTTAGATGTGCTTATTCATCAACTTCTCAGACACCTTTCCAGGAATAAAAAATTGTCTGCTTTTAAGCGATAATAATAGTCTGAGTGCTGTATTTTTTTGTGTTCTTCCAGATAGTCCTGGCAAACATCTGTTCTTCACACACACTCCCTGAAAATGCCTAGCAGTTAAAATATGTTTTTGCTTTGTGGTTTCATTGTAAAACTATTTAAATCTTCCTAACCTGTACATGCTTTCTATTAAACAGGTAGTCCAGTACTTCAAACTGCTAGAATACAGCAAATATGTTTCAATTGACTTCTGACAAGGATGGGTTTGATATACCAACATTCCAGTTTGCCAAGGAAAATATATTTGCAATTACTTGAAAGCCAGAAGCTTTGTTCTATACTATAAAAAGCAGATAAATGTTTTGATCATAGCAACTAGTCATTTTCAGAATCCACCTGCTGTTTTAGATTTGTGATGAGTGACACTCACTATTACTGTTTAAGTTACTGTTTAAGATGAAGAGTAAGAGGCAGTTCTTTATAAGATAAAGGAACTGATCACAGCAGTAGTGATATGTCAACAGGCAAGAACTGGGTCTAGTTTTAATGCTTTTGGATTTTGATTAGGCAGTTTACCAGACTGTTTGGATCCAAGCATTACATGGTAGCAGTATGAATGAGACACACATTTTCTATCCTATTTATTCTTAATTTGATCTATATATGCTTTTTAATGCCACTGTATCCCTATTAAAAAAATGTAACATACTTCTAGAGTCTTAATGTTTTTTTTGGAAGTTGCTGAGCATGTTTAGGTGCTTTAACAATGGAGTTGGGCATGGCATGTTCTCATTACAAAGACCTGTGTCAGATTATTGTGAAGGAAGGTGTTACTTAAAAGATTTTGCCTTTAATTTTAAAATTATACTAAAATAATTTATCTTGCCATATGATTTGTTGACAAGTTAGGCAATTAAAAAAATTACCTGTGTTCTACAATTTCTGTAAACAATAGATTGCTTGTCCTCTGCCTTCAGGAGAATGTAAGTACATCTGAAACTGATGGATAAAAAACCCATGTAAATCTGTACCTAAGTAAATGTAAATTATATCAAAAAGGATGTTAACACCTCTGTGCACCTACAGCCATCATCATTCACAATTTTAAACTTTCCTATGTGATTACAGGGTATTGTTATGGAACCTGGTTGTTAGCAGGCCAGACAATAAAAGAAGATAAAGTAGGAATTCCTTCAAAGCTCTGTAGTTTTCTTTTGTTTGGGAGTTTCAAAAATCTTTTTGGAGTATGTATATGATATAATTGGGCTTTAACTTGCATTTAGTATAGTGCAATACTATTAATGTGCTTTACTGATTTCAAAAGAATACCTCCAATAATTCAAATTGTTCTAAGATGAAAAATGAAATAAATGTCAAATCCAGTTAATCTTACAAGTTAAAAATGGTTTGTATGGTCCTTGTATGTGCCTCAGCATACATTTGGCTGGCTGTATCACAGGACCACCAGAATGTTTGGCTTAGCTGGCAGACTGTTGAAGACTAAAACAGTTAAGCTATTGGGGGTCAAAATGTGAAGGGATAGCTGTGGTGACTTGCCTAGTCCTGCCTCCGTTACAGACATGAATCAACATTATCTGTATCTCATCATCAAAAGAATTGCCAAAATCCATTTAATTTTGTTTTTTAATAATAGAATCCCATCTCTGCACAATTTAATAGAAAGTTAGTTGTGTCCACAGGGATGGATTGCTTTTAACTTTTTATTAGCATGAAATGAGTGCTTAAATGTAAAATTAAATGCCACTGGCAAATATGCCCTCACTTCTCAAGTTAATCCTCCCAGAAACATTTCTTGCTGCTGTTTGATAAATAATGGGAGACTGCACAAATTGTGAAAGATCATAAAATCCCTTTATTTCTCTGCAACTAGAAAAATAGACCCATTGTAACTCTTCTGTTATATTGACATTAATTTAAAATGTTTTAAATAATTGTCCTGGTTTAACTCCACCATCAACTAACTACCACACAGCCACTCGCTCACTCCCCTTCGTTCCCCCCACCTCTGGTGGGATGAGGAGGAGAATCAGAAAAAGGTAAAACTCGTGGGTTGATTTAAGAACAGTTTAATAACTGAAACAACAACAACAATAATAACAACAACAATAATAATTGTAACGAAGAGGGGAGGGAGAGACAGGAATAAAAGCCAAGAGAAAAAAAATCACAACTGATGCACAATACAATTGCTCACCACCCACTGACCAACACCCAGCCAGTCCTGCACAGCAATCAGCAGCTCTCTGCCAGCTCTTCCCAGTTTAAATACTGAGCATGATGTTCTGTGATACGGAACATCCCTTTAGCTAGTTCATTTTTAGTTCATTTTACTTAAAAAAAAAAAAAGAAAAAGAAAAAAAAGTTATATAACAAAATATCAGCTAGATTAGATCTTCACTATTATGCCTCAGTTATGATAGCTTACAGTTGTAGCAGCTGTTATGCTTGCAAGTCTGAATAGAAGAATCCTTTAGAAATTCCTCAGCAGCTAGCAATTTTCATTTCATTTATCATTTTAGTATTAGTAATAGGTTCTCCATTAAACAAACAGTGATGGAAAGGCTTCCTTCTCTTAAGCTCTATCACCTGTCCCTCAGATCTTTTTCATTCAGCGTTTGCTTTCAGCCTTTCTCAGATTCTAAATCCCAGCAGTTTTTCTGATTAATTTAAGCCTACTAGCAGTAAGTTGTTATCAGATACCTTCAGTAGATACAAAAGTAGATCCAACAGCTAGCAGTGTGTCAGCAAACAACAGAAAACAACGCCATGCATACACAGAGTGAAGAAAGGGGGATCTTTGTCAGGAAAATGTATAATAGTATACGCTTTCTACACATGTTGGTGAAGGTTATCTAAATGCAGTGTTGAGTGCAACAGAACAGTGTATTTAGGTAGATCTCAGTAATCCCAGAAATGTCTGTTCCAGTTTTGGAGTATGCACTAAGGCTCAGGTGTAACAGTATAACATCTTTTTTCAACTAAAATTCATTTTGTTTTGGCACTAGTGATGGTGTTACTCTGCTTTCTGATAATTGTTCTCTGAGGAGAGCCTGACAGACTCTTTGTGCAATACATAAATGACATAAAAGTGTTAGCAAACAGAGCTTTCATAATTAATTTGAATCTCTTGTTCTAAGCATGGAGCACATGATCTCTGCTTTTATCCCACAGTCCATATGAAACATGGAAAGGCTTCAAAAATGTAAAACAGAAAGGCAAAGCACACACAGTCATAAAATGTATGTCATAAAAGCAATAAAATGTACCAATTCTCTCACTGGAATAAGTCTTTAACATAAAGGTCTATTTACAGTATGTCCCATACAAAACTACAAATTAATAAATTGCAGAGTATGTAATTTTCTTTCTAGAGCAAAACAATTATTTACATATGTAGTTGAGTCAAAGCCAGCCTACCCTTCCTAAATCAGAGCAGGCAAGTGTTATATACCTATTTAAATCCTACAGCTTAGAAAATAAAAGGACTTACTTTGATTTTCTGCCCATCTTCCTCACTAGCAGGTCTCTTCCTGAAGTTCAGTCTACACCTCTCCCCTTTCAGTTGCATCCTGTTACTTATAGTTATGCCCTTAAATATGGCAGTAGTGATATTTACATGCTTCAGCTATTTCCAGACTCTTCCCATATTTTCTGCTTAGTCAATGTTTAGTGTCTTTTGTCACAAGTCAAGAATTAAGTTCTCAAGACATTTTTATCTTTATTTTACCCCTTTGATTTTCTAGTAGTTTTCATCCTGTGTATATGTTGAATTGATTTCACAATTCCAAGAGCAGTTATAGTAGTTATGTTGAGAAAGGATAAACCTACTTGCTTTTTGGTGTGCTGCATTCATACGTGAGAACAAACACATCCTTGGTGCATTTGATTCTTTCTGTTCACATACCTACCCAGCATAATGACAAGGTGCAGCATCAGGGAAGTTGCAAGAGAATGAAGAAGGGCTTAGGAAAATAAGATGCTGGTCATGGAGAACAGACCCAACAAAAAATTAAGTTGGTGCTCTAACAAAAGTCTCTAGTATTTACTCTTTGCTAACTGCCCAAAACAAGGGCTTGTTCATGGAAGATTTAACATCAGTGTAGCTGAAATCAAACAAACACAGTAGTAAGCATTGTATTTAATAGTGCTTTTCAGCCTTTGGTGACAAACCATTGTGCATCCATTCCAAAGAATTCAACAGAAACATATGCATGAGATCAAGATAATATATAATTACATTTTCTCCCACTACATAGCAACAATACAGCTAGTATTGTATATCATACTAGATACGCAAAACTTGCTGGCTAGGACTTTTAAAAGCACCCAGCGTTGACTTCACTCTGTTGCTCTTGAAGTTAGGATAACTTACTAGGTACTTCTCAAAATCTATCCCACTGCTTGACTATTAGTGTAATAGCAATACAGTGGTCTTTTTGTAAAGCCAATGTGAAGCTGATGGCTAGCACTAAAATGAGGCCAATGTTAAAAAGCCATCCCTAAATTTTAATTAATTCCCACTCTGAGATACCAAAAGTATTAACACAACTTATTTTTAGACAAGGTTTTAAAGTGGGGTTAACATGAAGTGGCAAACAGGTACAGTTTCTTTCTTTTTTTTTTGTCCAAGACTAAAGTTGGAGCACAGTACTGCTTGTAGAGTTGTAGTGGCTGAAAAGAACAGAACAGCTACCCAACACTGCATGTTCCAAGTGCCATGTGTTAAGTGATACTTAAGTTACACAGAGTGCCAGACAGGAGAAAGTCAGACAGCAGCTGTACAAGGTTTTCAAGGCCTCACCATGAAGGGAAGGTGCCCTAACAAAACAAAAATAAAAACCTTCCAGTTAAAATAATCACAGAATCACAGGAGTTATATCATCTTTTCCACTACCATGTCAGTCTTTGCTCCACTCTACTATACTCAATAAAAAGAATTTCCCTTAATAAAGTATTCAACTAGTAGATTCCTCAGGCAATATTTCTTGGTGTTTAGATTAAGTTCTTTTTTCAATGAATTTTGTTGCACAGTTCCTGTGTTCTCTCTTTCATTGTTTACACCATTCATTTCCTTCATCATTTACACCATTTAAGATCTTTCAGGGAAGTATCATATTCTTATCCTACCCCTACAGTTTATGGTTCCTCTCGACGCCTTCTATTCTATCTCCCCCCAGTATGGGATGCACTTAATTATTACCTTGTTGATGCATCATCTGTCCAACTTCTTGGTATGTTATGAAGAAAGTAGTAGCTATGCATGATTTTCAGAGGATAATCTGTCTCACAATGTAAATTCTGAATGTCAAGTTCTGAATGTCAAGATATTAAAGCAGCTCTGAGTGCAAAACCCCTTTTAAAATAAGTTCAGGTAGTATTTATCATACTGTTTATTCACATGGGTAAAATTAATCTAGTACAGTTTTCAGCAAAATATTCTTCCGACTGCTTGAGATCTCCATGGGGACTGCATGGGTTGACTTGCCTGCTCTCTGCATACTGTAGAAGTTACTTGCACACCCTTGTGACGGCAGGGGTTAGAAAAACAGGTTACAGCATCTACAGAAGAACATATGTAACATTTATTTTTTAAAGATGTTTATGTAGTTCAGTTTCATTGTATCAAATTTTTTATTTTGTTGATGTATCAACATCTGGCATTCAACTTTTTAAATACCTCAGACTAACAAATGGGGAATTGAATGCTTTTTCAGTTAAGTGACTTTTGAAGTTACTATCTATTTGCTACACTCAGCTGTGCTTTAGGTAAACAATGATGAAAGATTATCACTCTCTGATGCATGACCAGGTATGTTCATAGTGGAACAGATCAAAATTTTGACACCTGATTAATGAATAAATGTAGACCTTCTTTTGGTCCACTCCCTACCATTAAACTCACTTTGAAGTGAAATTTCAGAACTAGGTTTCAAAATTTTAAGAGTTTATCAGACACCTAATCACCACCCCATGAAGTCAATAATTTTGAGAAACCAGTCTGTATGTAGTACATTCATTTTTACCCTTTCCACACTTTCCATGCAGGAAAACTAAAAAGCTAACGTTGTGATCTGTCCCATTCTTAAAACCACTGCACCCTTGTACAAACGCTCCCTCTTTTTCTTCCCCTCTGTAAAAGTTAATTATAACACATGTATTGCACAGCTGAATATTTAAAAAGAAGTCTGGTAACCCAAGCAAGGAAAATAATGGCAGTGGTTTCTGAGCAGCAATTACACCATAAGTTATTTTGAATATGTTGTGAAAACAGAGAAAGCTTCATCAGCCTGATCAAAACCTTCATGCTGGCTCAAGGATATCAGGATTGCAATCTCTTCTGAAGCTCTGTAACACAAACAATGACTTTTTGATTTTTATGAAGGTGGATGCCATAAAGTAAGATGTTAATTTTAGCAGTAATGCAGCTACACTACATTTTAACAAGCCCAGCCTAAGAAATCTACATACAAGCCAGTCTTAATACAGAAGACTTCACAAAAATATAAGAAGGCAAAAGCTAAAAAATTTAATAATCAGATACCTGTCTAAGCTTAAAGAGGAGCCCAGAAGGCCACAGGACTCGCCATCACTATGCAAACTGACTGATGCTTTACTGACAATGAGGACTACAGATGTGAGATCTGCCTTAGCAGTAGGTCTAGTCAATGTTCTTACCTGCAGTGTTTCTGGATATCTGGGATGTTGACTTCTGTATAGTTATCATATTTTGTTGTGGTGACTCAACATATGTGTGCTCACAGATTTTTTATTTCTGAAAGAAATAATTCCTTTTAGGATGATAAGTATAACCACTTCCTGAAACATCAACTCACAAACAAAATGTTCACCATAAAATCTGGTGAAGTATCACATTAGCTTTCATTTGCCCTAATAGAAAGAATTTCAACAAATGTATATTAATAATCTAGATTTGGTATTCTGTGAAATCTTTGCAAAATAAATACAAATGACCCCAAATAGCAATGAAAAATTTTGGTTTGTGATAAAATAATACCATATATATCAAAGGGAGGAACTTGGTTCCTTTACTTATCTTCATTAATTATTTGGATTTAAAGACATTATGAGATTTAGATTCCATGTTCTTTTGGTCTTTTGATTAGAGAATGGACTTCTGCAGTTAGGGCAACTTTAGGAAGTATAGCATCTTTTTCTATTTATGAGTGCAGTGGTAAGTGGTCAAATTGGAAGGAAAGAAAGCCTCTGTTAGAACATTTTAAAGTATAAATGCATAGACTTCTAAATTATTAAATTATTTCCCTATACACAGGTATTACAGAAAAACAGATGATCACTGCTTTACCAGTCTGATGGAGTAGATGCCATAGTATAGTGTTTGGACCCTCACTAAATAAAAATAAAAAATTCCCAGACCTATTTTGAAGAGATTTTGTCATGAAGTCACAGAGTTTATTTGCTTTGGCTTTGTTCAGATATTAGGGATTTATAATATTTAATCACAGACAGTACTACGGGACATGGAGAAAAGATTTGGGTCATTCATTAAATGCAAGACTTTTGGAGCATGTGTGGTGAAAAATTTGTAAGCCATCATAAAAAATAAAACAGTAACAAATTCAGATTAATATTCTTCATAGAGCTTTTTTTCCCCCTTCTGCACTTTAACAGATTGGGTTAGAGATAGATGTCACATGTGGGAAATATAGGAAATACAGTTGCCTTAATTATACTGAGATGTCAGGTCTTCGTTTGAATAGTTTCAGTGCTCATACTTTTCAATATCTTCTTTGATTTGTGGGAAGAATTGGAATATGCATTCATACATCCCGAGGCACCTTGCTAGATGAACTGGAATCACTTTGTTTTCAATTTCTTATTTTAGACCATATGAAAGAGAATTGAACACACTCTACTGTAAAGTAGACAGGATTAGATTTCTAAATGGACCAAAAAAGTCTTTTAGGACATGAAGTACGACTTTTCTCCAGTTAGTGATTTTTACCACTCCTGAATCGTGACAAGTGATCCTTTCTAAATAACTGGTATGGCTCTGTGTTTTCATGAGATAATGCATACAATATATAATATAGACTATAACATGGTATCATCCATTATTTTGTCCATTTGCAATAGCATTTCTAACAGTAAGGCACAACCATAGTATTAACGTGAATGAAAGAACAGACATGTCTGGTTTTAAATAGATATTTTTTTATTAAAGCATAAAGGACAGGTAAAAGCCACTGACATACTGGCCACTAATGCTTTCATCAAAGATACTATGCTTATCTGTTGAGGTCTGCTGACTTTCCCAGATGCTGGTGATATCACATGCAGTCAAACAGCAGGAACATGAAAAATATGAACCAAGCTGGAACAAAAAGAACGTTCCGGTGGTTTCAGAGCAATGTAAACATTATCTATGCCAGCAAATGCTGTCCTGAAGTCAGAGAACTGTGTACTGTCCTTCCATTTCAAAAATAAAAAAGTTATCTGTATTTCCTTTAATTGTCCTTGCTTATACTAAATAAGTATAGGAAGTATTTTTATTGACTTTTTTAAGAAAGCTTACTAGACAAAACTTGTAATTCTGCAAGCTCTTTACTTCTTACTGAGCTACAGCACAAGAATTTTAGTCTTATGGAAACAGAGGTATAATGGCTGATCCTAACCAGGAATGTTATCATTTAAGTGGTACCAAAGAAACTTGTAGTACTTTTTTTTGTTTGTTTTTTTCTTTCTACCTTTACAGTGTAAGAACATTGAATTAAACATGATTGCCTTTTTCTTTTCAGATAGACCAAAGTCGTTACGTTAAATTCCTCAGAATCAAATGCTACTGACATAAAAATAACTCCCAAGAGGCAGAATTAAAAGAATGACCCATATGTACTCCAGCCAGCCTACACAGTATTCTTTAGCAGTGGATAGTACTGACATAGCTGTCAGTAGGTCAGAGCAGTTAGTGGAAGTGTTTGCCAAAAAGCCAGATGCTGCTGTTGGAAAGACACCAACAGTGTCTCATCTGTATGGCTCTGGGCATTGAAAAAGGCGTCAAGGCAGCAAAAAAAGAAATAATGCTGCCTAGACCTTCAGCGCTGTTTGGAACTGTAACTCAAATGACACTAGTTAGATGAAGCAGTCATTACTTTCTTATTCTGTGGATTTAGAGGATATTCCACAGGGATTAAAAGATTGAGATTATATCCTCACAAATTCTTTGTTTTTCCTTGTTCCCCAAAGGTAGAGGAATATGGGAAATCATGTGGCTCCACAACTTAGTTTCTCTGAGTACGGCAACATATTCCCAGCTCTTGGAAAATGAACCCTGTCAAAGTTCTGACTCAATGTATAGTTTAGCAATGATATTAGGTCAAAGAAGCTACATTCAACAACTAAAAATTGTAACCTGGAGTTGTTTTTTACACAGAAATGTTAAATCAAACACTGCTACAAGGTCTGCTTTATTTGCCTCTCCAGGTCGTCTTAATGGATCTTTTTAGATATATTTAAAGGAAGTGGTAGATCCATTTAGGGATGATTTCAGGAAACAGGTTAGGAAAAAAGGACCAATACCTAAAAGAACCAGCAGCAACAGGTGAAATGTTTCATTAAACACTATTATTCATGGTGTAAGGCAGGATCTTGAAATAATACTAGAAGAACGGTTCTAATCAAATAGAGAAATTGCTTCTGCTCAAAAGAGCTTTCAGATGAATTACTGTATTTAGGTAAGCTGTAGTGCAGTGGTATCACAAACACTTATGCCAGATTTTCAGAGAAGAATGAGGATGTAGTTGAGCTGTAACTAATGCTGGCAGGCTCTGTATTTGTGGGGCAAATAGTATCAAGTAATGTGGTACATTGCACAGTGCATGCACACGTACAATATGCTGCCAGTACCCTTTCTTTCTGATCAATAAAGACAAGAATTCATATACAAAAGTAATGAAGTATAAATTCTACAGTTTATATACTGAAGTATTTGAAAGAGCTTGGTTGCTACAGCAAAATAGCCAGGGTCTCCCCATCTACTTCATAGGCATGGAGCTTAAGCAGCATAGCTCAAATGAGTGGTCATTAGTGCCTGTCGTCCTTTCCCTCTTGCTTTTTAATGCTGTGTCCCACCTCATTGCGTTGCTAAGCATATCCTTTGAGACTGAGAAGGGAAACTCTGGCAATTTTATTATCTGCTACTATTCAGGCATTCCAAAAAGCTCAAGCAGAAGCCCCAGTGTGCCAGAAGATTGGCATAGGAACTGCAAGTGGTTTGTTTCCCTTTTGCAGTATTTTAATAATGCAGATACTGCAAAATTAGGTAGTAAATACAACCCAGTATACTGACAGTTGCTTTCTGACCTTTTTGGAAGAGTATATCTATTTCTCAGGAGGCTGGTCAGCCTCTCCCCACATTAAGCTATGTGTTTGCTGGGCGCTCCATGTTTCCCGCCTGTCTGCAGACTCCATCCAGGAATGGGTGACGTAACTAACTAACATCTCTTGCACAGGTAGGAAGACAATGTGAAACCATTTCACAAAGCCTGCAGACAGACAATTTATGCAAAACAGCAGGCACAGGGCAATATGCTTCTTATGTCCGCTATGCTGCAGGCCCCTGTGCATACCCCACCATATCACTAGTTGCAGCAAATTAGTGCTTGTGTCCATGATTTCAGATGGAGACATTAGAAATGCGTCCAAGAAGCTGAATAAATGGCTTGGTTTTGGTGGGTGGCACACACGTTAGTGTACTGACAGAGGAGAGAACTCATCATCTGGGTAAGTGTAGCATGTACCGGATTGCACAGCTTAAACAGGCTAATGGAACCAAGACTCCAGGAAAATGAAAATTTTCAGAATTGCCTTTTCTAGCACAATTTAGGGTTGTCTGTCTTCTGGGTTTAATTAGCTCTGCTAATTTAGCATTATATGAAAAGAGAAGCAAGGGAATAATTCCACTTCCTTGCTGTAGTTTTTTGTCCTTTTCCTTTGAAAGAACTCTCTTGAAACTTCTTTATTGCATCATCGTGACAAGGTTTCAAACTCTTTGTTTCCCCTTTTGACACTGTTCTACTGTAGTGAGTAACAGACAGTTACTGTGAGTGACAGTAGGTGTCCTACTATGCAGTGAGTAACAGATAGCTGCAGTTTAATCAAAAGGAGAAACTGCAATGTTTATTAATTTATCAATTTTTTTAAAATTAAAAATCTTGCTGGTGCTCCCTGATTCTATAATCTGTTCCTTCTGCAACATGCAGTAATTGACACAGCATGCAAGAGCATTCAGGAAACCTCTTACACACCCTGAACAGTGCCTGCATAGACAAGAGCAAAAAGGCACAATGCATCAGGCTCAATTTATGTTTTCTTATTGTAGGGGTTAGCACTTGAGAGTATGAAACTATTTGAGAAACAAAAGCCATAGGCTATTTTCAGTCTTTTATTTTTTGTGTGTGCTTTAAAATTGCTCTTGAAGTTGTGTGGGCACAAGCCTGGAGATCAGGAAAGGAGGCACAGCTGCCCTGCTGGCTGCAGGATGGCCAGGGTGATAGGCAGCAGCTGGGCAACAGGCTAGGCAGGTGGATGCCATTAGCCTAAGGAGCAGTGAAACACTAAATTCCTCCTCAGACACCTCAAGTGCCACAAAAAAAACCCCAAAAACCAAAAAACAACCAACCAACAACAACAACAAAAAAAGGTAGCTAGGGTGGGTAGGTACAGTTTGCTGTAAATTACACTGCTGGTTTATTTGAGGGTTGTGTCCATTATATGTTTAGGGTAATGTAAGATTCAACAGCTTTGAGTATTATGTACTGTTTTATGTAGTGTGCAGGAAGGGTGGCAAGGGAAGAGGAAATACATGTGACCAAAAATCAAACTAGCTGTGCATAACCCATTTGGTTCTATGAGACACTGGCTGTATTATGAGACTGGCTGGAATCTGTGTATCTTAGACCTCCTGTATAAGCAACTCATTGCTTTAGCTCTCTGCCTTTCTGTCCATGGCTACAGCGGTGTGAGAGGCTGATACTGTAGGAAGCAGTCAAACTCTCATGCCCATTTCTCTGAACAGGTTGACTACTGATAAAAGGTGACTTGAGACTGTGGTGTACCAGGAGCAAAGCAAGTTCAGTTGAGCTTTTCCTAGAGTTTCCTTCAGTTCTTTACCTCTTCCCTATGCCCAGCCTCCCTGGTTTTCCAAATAAAAAGACATTTATAGGTTTCTGTAGTAGACATGTGTTTTGATTAACTGCCTTCTCAAGATGGTAAATAAAGGATGACCTCCTATTTTAAAGCATCTGTAGGAAAAACACTATACTATTAAATCTCAGATCTTGTCAAAACATTAACCGCTTACTCTTCTGAAAAAGTAGCTAAACTTGAAAAATAATGTCAGTTAGTTCTCAAATTCTTGATCTCATATCTCTTTTTTTTTTTTCCTTCAAATTAAGGTACCTCCAGGTATAAAAATCATTTATATTCTTCTTCTGCCATACTTTGTTCTGCAAAGACATTTTATTAAACTATTTCTTTAACTGAAGAATGAATGTCAAACTTGACCATGTATAACAAGAGGTTTACATAAGACTATGAAAGTAAATACGCATTCTTCTGAAGGACAGTGGCAAAGCCCCCTTAGCAGTGCCACCTTTGTCATACCTGAAATCAAAATTAAAAATTAAAAATATTTAGTAAGCCTTTTAAGTTCTGTGAAATGCCTTAATGCCCTCCGCATCCAAAAGTGGCAAAATAAAACATTATCTGTTTTCTGAAACTCATTTGCAACTGATGGAATATCATAGGAAATGCTGTGTAACACTTTTCCATCAAACAATGATTTCCCCTGGAGTATTTTATTGCATTGTGTGCTGTGTAATCTGCCTTGGTAGCTGGAAGCTAACATTTTCTTTTCTCCAGCACTTTTTTTGACAGCCTAATGTCTCTGAAAGCTCTCAGCTGCAGCTGATGGTGATAAACTCTCAAAATTTGATGGCTGTATTTGGTGTCCAGTAGTGACTTTACACACACACATGTAGTACTGTAATATTCCAGGACACTCACAGAGTTTGCAGAAAACAGTCAAATTATGGGCTATCCTTCTTTCGGCTATGAGCTTCTGAGACTGTCAAATCCTTCAATTTTTAAGCAGTATATCCTGTGTAAATTGTGAGGTAAATCTCTTTTTGTGGAGGAACATTTGTACTGATATGAGAAACACTTAAATGTAAATGCTACACTTTTTACCAGAGAGCTGCTTCCCATTCAGTTTCTGCTATAAAATGTTTATTCAGCTTTTCCTTTAGTTCCATGAGGGGGCCATTTTTTCTTACAAGGTCTCAAAACTACTTTCAGTGTTTTCTGCAGTCCAGACCATGTCAGAAGTACAGCACAGTTAATCTCTGCAAAGGCTGGAACCTATTTTCCACCTACAGACCACTAAGCCTGGACAAAAAATTCTGGGGAACTCTGGTAGGTGTCCAAAAAGTACACTTTTCCTTTTTCTTCTTCCTATCCCTGCACCCCGCCCCCCCCCCCCAAAGTCTTTAAGGAAGGCCTGCCACAAAAAGCCACATGTTTCTAAGTGGTACTTTACAATGACACCTCACTCACTCTGCAATAAAGCAAGCATTTCCTATTTATATTGCTATTAATTAATTTCTTTTAATTTCTTCCTTGGAAGTATAAAAACAGATTCACAGTGTAATGTCAGGTTTTAATAAGCAAAGTTTTTAAAGACTGATACAGCTATGAACTTGTGTCAGGGACACAATTCAGTGCAATTGTACAATTAGGTAGAATAAGAGTTTTCTTGCTGTCAGCTTTGGCTTTTTAGATATTTGTCAGTCTGGATTTAAAACGTTGCTTTCTTCATAACTGGAAATGGTAGTGTCTACATATTGTTTTCTGAGGTTCTTTGAATCAGCATTAAGAATCATCTTTCTTGTGAGACAGAAGAGTGGAATGAGAACCTAAACTGTGGACTTTATAAGCAACCAGCCATCTTTCTCTAAAAAAACCCACAACTCTTTAAAAATATACATCATATATTTGTTACTGGTGAAGGAGCTGTAGGACGTGTAGGGTTTTCTAGCTTCCCTACTTCTTTACACAAATAATTCTCCCAAGCCTTCTAGGCTTTGCTTTCTATGCAAGTCTTAAATAACATATTGAAGGACTGCTGGGGTTCCACAAAAAAAGAAAAGCATAAGGTACTATAGATGCAAGCAATAGGAACTGGTACTACTAGCTCCCAAACTACATTTACTTTGAGGTGTTGTTTTAAATGCTGCATATGCCTCTGTATGTTTGTCTTTGACACTACCATAAAATAAAAGCCATTATTACAACATAGGAAAATGCCTTAGATGACAAAAAAGGAAAGAATTACACCCAAACTGTGTAACTTCTGGCTAAAAGAGCCCTTCCTAGCTCAAAAGTGTCAGTGCTACAGAGTCACACAAAAAAACTTAGGTTTAAAATGCAGAGGGGGTGGGGTGTCACTGATTTGAAAGGAATGCAAAAAGAGTATTCCCAAAAATTTATTTTACCTTTGTCGTCTCAATAAAAATCAGAGAGTCCCCAATGAACTCAGTAATCTCCAAATGAAATCAGAATTCGGTCTCTTCCCTACATGCAGAAGCAAGAAAGGGGTTTTTGTGTATTTTGTTTTCCTTTTTTGGTTAAGGTTTCCCAAACAAACAGAGCTAATCATCTGTCCCCTTTCAGTAAAATGAGAACAGTAGCTAAGTGGTAAACTTTATTGTCTGGATTTTTATGTGTTGCGTTTTTCTGATCATTCAACATGTTTACAATAAAACCCAGAATTTGTCCAGTCATATGTACTGAATTCCCCCCACGTTTGACATAATTGTATAAATAAAATCCACAATTATTTTAGGCCCAAGGAAAACATTTCTATTCATGAGAAAGACAAAAAGCCATAGATGGCAACAGTGCTATAATAGAATACTCTATGCTTAAAATGGGCATTTCTAGCAGTACAAAAAACATTACCAACCCACATATTGTTTTCCTTATCTTCCTAGCATTTATGCAATAGTGAAAATTGTGTGATAATAAATATTATCTTGGGTTTTTAAGACTGGAAGGATCTTCCCACTTGTAAGAAGTCTTAGTATTGGTAGAGTTTCTACTGTTTAAAAAGCTGTAGTTCGTGTCAAGTGGAATGGAATTAGTTGAAGGGGAAAACTATCAAACGATCCCAATTTATCCACACTTCTTTGGTCATTTATTCAGACCATTTTACCAGCATCCCACTGGTACAGCATAGGTAGGCAAGTTGTCCTTAGAGCGAGTATGCAAGATTTTGTTTCTTTAGAGGATCTGTTTGTCTTCTAGAGTGGGTTTATCTCTGGTTCAATCACAAATTCAAAATTAAAATCAAAGTGTTAGAGAAAAGAAGGCAGTTGTAAGAGGTCAGAATTCCTCACCTAGAAAACATATAAATGCTGAATTCAGTGGTGGTTTTATTTACCATCTCTTCATTATCTAAGTTTCTGAGTAAGCAGTATCTAGTGTATTCTTCTTAACTGCAGAGCAGCATTTGCACGAGTTCATCAACATTTTGAATTTACTTGGTGACACCTCAAACTACTAAAAATGTCACTAAAGACTAAAAATTAAATTGTACTTTGTCACAGATGTGTTAGTTAGGAATATCTCCAGTGAAGCTCTTAAAATTACTCCAGTTTCTATTTGAAACAGAGCTTGGCTTTACCTTAAGAGCAACGCTGAAAAGGCAATAGGGAAACTGACCTGTATGCACCATTGTGCTCTTCCCATTGGAATGTCAAGTGCCCTAGAGCAGAATAGGTAGTTTAGAAGTGTTATCTTGTTGTTGGGATTATTCAAGGAGCAACAGCAATGTTTTCTTTGTTTAAAAAAAAGATAGGCATCTGTTGACAGGGCAAGCTCTTCAATTAGCAACAAGAACTAGTGATGGGTGTTTTCTAAATTAACCGTAATTTCTACACAGTTGCATAAAATGTGAACGAAAATAATGAAATATTACATTTACTAAAAGTGTAGGGAAAAGTAGGGAAAGAAATGACTTGGCTGTTTTTGGTTTTATACGGTGACTGCAATGTAGTAGAGAGTGACCAGTATGTAATAAAAATCCTGTGAAAATATAAGGGTTTTTCCCTCCTCTGCAGCTGAATTGTCTCTGCAGCCAACTCAGAACAAAGCTATGCATGCACAACGATGTAGCAGCTACATTGTCATGCTTGAACAATGCATAAATTCCAGAGTTTGATTGGGAAAGAAAACGCTATACCTCTTACTATGAGCTTCTCTATTTTTTCCACAAGTTGCTACTTATGTATGAATTATAGTCTTGTTTTCTGACCTAGGATATGGAAGAAGTACTGTGCTCACTAGCTTCCCTCTGAGTATAATGCAACCCCTGGAATGAGAACAACGATGTAGAATGAAATGTTAGCAAGATAATTAAATTCAGTTATGATTTAAAAAATTAAATTGAAATACTCTCCTTGCATCAGGAAAAAAGGAGTCAGATACATCTCTGACTATGTAAAAGACTGCAAAAAAAAAAAGACAAAAAATGATTCTACTAGCCAAGCTAAAAAGAAAAAGAAATAAGCTTAAATTGGAAAGACTTAGATTAGACACAAGGAATAATTTTCTACTGGTAAAAAAATAAATAAAACCCCACTGTAATATTTTGCTTGAATCACTGTGGAAAAAGGAGAGGAGTTTTCTGGGAATGTATTTCCAAAATACCTAATATTTAAAACAAACAAAAACCCACCTAATGTAATCCTTTTCTTATTAAATTGTTATTTAATTTTTGCTTGTAGAACACATCACTTTGCCACACTTTTTATGCACAGTAGTTTGTATATGAATAGTACTTATTACAGCAAGGGTTTGGGATGAAATATCAGAATGCAGAATTCTTCAAAACAATTCTTCATTACTAATCAAGAATTATAAAAAGACTATTAAGCAGAATTTGTGGCGAGAGAGTACTCCTTTCAGGTTTCACATTCCATTAGTTTTTTCTTATCCTTATCACAGTAACTAATTGTGTGGCGCTAACATTCCTTAGATACTTGTAAATGACTGAGTTGGGTCTAAAATTATCTCTTCCTCCTCAGTGAATACCCTAATCATGCTGTACTATGTGAGTTCAATCTTCTCAAGTGTAGCAAAGAATTGAACTAGGTCTTCTGTGGCATTCAGTGTTTCAGAGTAGAGCACTTCTGCGGGAATGAGTTTGGCAACAGGGGACATGTGAAATGCAACAGCAGACTGATAGAAGTGTCTGTAAATCACTGTGGCATTCGTCTGCTTTGTGAACTTTCCTTTTCAGACTTTGTTTTATTGCAATGTATAAAACCTGGTGGAGTGCTAATACAGAATATGATGTGCTGGGCCATGATGATTTTCCTATGTAGACACATACTCTCACATCCGCTGTAAGATATGCATTGATTATGTCAGCATAGAAGAAAACAATGGAAAATACCATCTGATCTAAGTGCTTCTTTCAGTGAAGTCATGTTTCCCACTGAACTTAATAACAGGTCTGATTTAATTTGGCTTACCTGGTCTGTATATTTTTTCTGCAAAAGCAAGTGCTAAATTCTAGAAGCAGGGAAGAAGGAGAAAATCATGTTTGTGAGAACTGACAGGCTTAAGCAATTTTAGAGTCAGAATTGACACCCTAAGGGTATAATGTTCACAGTTCGGGTGCTCTGAAAACTATTGTTAAAATTCCAAGCTATTTAAAAGTATTCAAGCCAGAAAATTATGACTCGTACAAAGACTTAGAACTACAATAGAACCCAAAGTTTCCCACATTTTTTTACTTTCGTGATGGTCTCTAGAGAACAAGTAGAGCAATGTAATGGTGCAAATCTAACTGCTAATTGTAGATTTGACTCCTCGTTTCCATACCATTAGCTGACTACATATGCCACTGCTACATACAGTCTACCCAACATCATTTTTTGGTCATTTTTTCCACTGTGGAGTACACATCAAATTTTCAAGATTGTTTATATGTTATTTAGACATAAACAAGGCTATTTTGTTGAATTTATGGACTATGAAATCATATTCTGTGCACATCTTCTTGAGAACCTCTTACCTGAGAACCTCAAACACTGAAAATATTATATGAAAATCCTATCAAAAAAGCATAATATAGTTCATTCCATATTTCCATGTTACACTGAACCATTTATGCCACAATAAATGGTGGTGTAGTCTTGAAAAGGAACTTCAGAAATGGAAAGAAAGCCAGAAGATAGGTCTTCACACACTTCCAAGAAAAAGTCTGCAAGCTGCTCTTTGATTTCAGAAGGTGCTTAGTCTTTCCTTTTTCTGACTTTCATTACTGTAAATGGAGGAATACTGATTTTTTAAAAATGTCCTCCTTTAAGCTGAATCTATACTTTTTTAACACTGAATTTGTCCTGGGATATAAAGTGGGGCTTATGCTTAAAATTTTTTTTTGTTATGCAGAAGTACCCTGAGATTTGGAAACCTTTACTGTAATTTGCAAAATAATTAAAAGTTTCATTTCTAGAATATATTACCAGAGAGTAAGAGATAGAGGTTCTTAGCAACTGATATTAATGATAGTTCACATTTTCTGCTAGGAAACAAGTCATGTTGGTATTTTTAATTCAGGCAATACTGATAAACTGTAATCAGAGCTTCCAGAAACAAGTTGGGATGACATCTATCATTTTAATCTAAACAAACGTACCCTTACTAAAAAAAACGATCTTTAAGAAGTACAGTTTTAATTTTGCAAGTAGAATTTGTTGTGCTTTATTTCTCACAGCCTTATATACAGGCCTACCTTTAAGGAAATCAAATTCTAAATAAATGTTAAAAATTGGGGATCCCATCCAGTATTAAATATTGAACCCCTTTTCAAGCTGCTTGGATTCCGAGTGTTCTAAATCCTGGGGGTAGTGCAAGGTAGACTAGATGATGTATCTGAATAACAGAAGAGACAAACCATATGAAATTCCATTTAGGTGTAAAAATACTGTTTGAGACCAATGAAAGCGTATGAATAGCAAACTACTCATGAGTGCAATGCCCACTGCATTTTCAGCTCCTTCCAAATACTGTCACTGTCACAGTGAAGTAGGTGAGGTAGTGTAGCTTCAGTGGATGGGGACCATTTCAGTTAGAGGATGTCTCTTACCAAAGCACCAAACATATTCTTGATATTAGCCAGTAACAACTTTTAATGCCAATCTACTGACCTGTATTACATTCTAAGAAGCAAGTGTGTTAAACTTTATGCATGTTTAACACTGAAATAGGTTGTATGTGTAGAATAATGCTAATGTACTCCTATATTTGGGAATATTGATGACAATGGTGCTTCCGTGAGTGATAAATGTTTTGCAGGAGGAGGTCATGTGTGTTGTGTCCATTGCCGTCACCCATCCCCCAGCCTCTTCAAAGCCCTGCTTTCCCTCAGAGAACGGGGAGAGCCAGTTTAAGTTGCATAGGGTAATGGACCATGAGATTATAACACTCATATATGCTTTTATCTGCTGGTATATATATAAAACAGTAAATGCAAAAAGATTGATTAGGTTTTTTCACTTTTTATATGAGCAATTTTTTTACTACCTGTGTACTCTATGTAGGTGACATTGTGCCCCACTAATACTGATAGCCTGTAAGATTTATATTTCTGTTGACTAATATGAGGTCCCTTTAGGAATGTTCTAGCAAAATAACACTCTTATTGTCATGAGTCATCACCCCCAAAATGCTGGGATTTTATTTTAGTTGAAATCTTTTAATATTTTCACTGTTATAAAAAGAAAAGTGTGAAATACTGCCCGTTCTCTTAAGAAATCAGTTATCTATCTTCTGGAAATAATACTGTCAAATGAACCGTGAGCTAATTATTCTGGATGACTTCTGGCACCTTTTGCCTACCTTTCCAAAAGAAACCATAGGCAGAGTTTGAGAGGGTTTTGTCAGGATTGTAACAGCATCTTCAAAGCTCCAAGCAATGAGCTTTCTCTTCTAGTAAAAAGCTTTGGAGATTCTTAATCACTGCAGTCAGTTTCTATGGGTTTTACTACCAGGCATGGTGTTCCTATGTCATTATGAAGCCTGTATGCTGTTCTCACATATTCTCACAAGACCCGGCAGTAATACTGATGGGAAGATTTTTCCCAGTGAAAATCTTTCTGTTAATAAAAGTAGTTGGATTTCTCAGTAGGTATGTTCTGGGTCAACTAAAACATGAGATGAACTTGAACAAGGACATTATGGATAAGCCTTTGCACATATTGGAAGCTATAAATGAATGTCATACGTGTCTATAAGAGCAAAACACCTGCATCTTGTAATCAAAAAATGTCACCAAAGCCAGCAGCAGAAAAAAAAAAAAAGGTGTAAATTGAGAGCGAGTGACAATTTTGGGGTACAAAACAACATTCTGGTACCTTTCACAAAAGTTTTTAATGCTTACAACTGGATTTGGCAGCTAGTTTGAAATGTCAGCACATCATGTAAGCAAATTTTGTAAATGTACCAGTTACAGTGAGGTGACATGCATATCACCTGCCTTTCTGACATTATGATCACTATCAATACACATGAAAATCCTCATATATGAAGCTTCTTAAAGGATAACCTGGTGTTTCCTACATTATTAGGTAGATGGTTTAGAGCCCATAAGGACACATGATATATTTTTATATGCATAAGGTGAGTTACTGGTTTCAGTTAGTATTGTAAGTAGGCTGTGGACAGTAAACACACATACAGATCCTCATCCCTCCCCTGCTCCCTCCCTGCCCACCTCCATTTCATAATTCTTTATTGCTTTTCAGAAAATAAGACACATTACAAGAATTTACAAAGTAAATAATACAAAAAGTCTTAATCCAGCTTTACAAAATTTCCTAGAGCTTATTTCAGTGTTGTTCATCTTCCTCTGCTTTAATCTATTACAGTGTGATAGTCCTCAGTGCACACACCTTACATATTCAACAAGTTATGTGCAAAAGTAATAAGCAGATATCTATCCAAACTTAGTCACTGCTAGTGTTACTACAGCCCACAATCTTCCTAGGACACCTCCTGCCTAAAGGCACCCCCACCCCACTAATCCCTGCTTTAATTACAATCAGAACTACAAGCCTACTCATCTTCCCACTAGCCCTAGGGGTCTACCTCACAGCAAACCTCACAGCAGGACACCTACTTATTCAATCCATCCCCACAGCTACCAGGGCCCTGCTCCCTATAATGCCAAGAGTATCCACCCTAACCACATCAATTTTACTCCTACTCACCATCCTGGAAGTGGCAGTAGCCATAATCTAAACATATGTCTTTGTCCTCCTACTAAGCTTACACTTACATGAAAACATCTAATGGCCCACCAAGCACACTCCTACCACATAGTAGACCCAAGCCCATGACCAATCTCCAGAGCTGCCACTGCCCTTCTCACCACCTCAGGACTAGCCATATGATTTCACTACAACTCTTCCCAACTACTAACCCTAGGCCTACTCTCCATGATCCTCCTTATATACAATGATGACGAGATATCGTCTGAGAAAGCACATTCCAAGGCCACCGCACACCCACAGTACAAAAAGGCCTATAATAAGGAATAATTCTATTTATCACATCAGAATTGTTCTTCTTCCAAGGCTCCTTTTGAGCCTTCTTTTACTCTGGCCTAGCCCCTACTCCAGAACTGGGGGGACAATGACGCCCAACAGGAATTAAACCCATAAATCCCCTAGAAGTACCCCTACTTAACACAGCTATCCTGTTAGCATCCAGGGTCACCGTAACGTAAGCCCATCACAGTATCACAGAAGGAAACCTTAAATAAGCAATCCAAGCCTTCAGCCTAACCGTCCTGATAGGAATCTACTTTGCAGCCCTCCAGGCCATAGAATACTGTGAAGTCCCATTCTTAATTGCTGATGGTGTATATGGCTCAACCTTCTTCATCGCCACAGGGTTCCACGGCCTCCACGTAACCATCAGATCCTCCTTCCTCTCAATCTGCCTTTTACAATTAATTAGCTTCCACTTCACACCAAACCATCACTTCAGATTTGAAGCCGCAGCCTGATGCTGACACTTCGTAGATGTTATCTGACTCTTCCTTTATGTAACTATTTACTGATAAGGACCTTGCTGTCCTAGTATATTAATTACAATTGACTTCCAATCTCTAAAATCTGGTACAACCCCAGAGGAGAGCAATCGATATAATCACCTTTATGCTCACCTTATCCCTTGCCCTAAGTGCCATCCTAAACTTTTGACTTGCCTAAATAACCCCAGAGTCAGAAAAACTATCCCCATATGAATGTGGCTTCGACCCCCTAGGCTCAGCTCAACTGCCATTTTCTATTCGATTCTTTCTCAGTAGCAATACTATTCCTACCATTTGACCTAGAAATTGCACTCCTTCTTCCCCTTCCATGGGCCACTCAACTGTAATCCCCTCCCCCCCCCCCCCCAATCTGAGCCCTCACAATCATTCTCCTACTCACACTAGGACTCTAGTCTACAAATGACTACAAGGAGGCCTAGAATGAGCAGAATAAAAAGAAATTTAGTCTAACCAGGACAGTTGTTTTCAACTCAACAGACCATAGCCCCACCCTATGACTTTCTCTATGCCACTCCTTACACCTAAGCTTCTATTCAGCCTTCGCCCTAAGCAGCCTAGGACTAGCCTTCCACCGCACCCATCTAATTTCTGCCCTACTGTGCCTAGAGAGCATAATACTATCCATATACATTGCCCTCTCAACCCTACTCATTGAAAACCAAACAACATCATTTACTCTAATACCCATGCTGATACTGACTTTTTCAGCCTGTGAAGCTGGCACAGGCCTAGCAGCACTAGTAGCCTCAACATGCATTCATGGCTCCAACCACCTACACAACCTAAACCTCCTACAATGCTAAAAATACTGCTCCCAACCCTCCTACTACTCCCAACAGCCCTCCTATCTCCAATAATTTTTTTATGAGTCAATACCACAGCTCACAGCCTCTTAATTGACTTTCTCAGCCTACAGTGACTCCTCCCAACCTACTACCCCTACAAAACCTTAACCCAATGAACTGGCACTGACCAAATTCCCTCCCCTCTCCTTGTCCTAACCTGCTGATTCCTACCCCTTATAATCTTAGCCTCTCAAAATCACCTCCAACACAAACTTGCCTCATGAAAATGAATTTTCATCCTAACCCTCACCATCACCAACCCTTTATCATCCTAGCATTCTCAGCCACAGAACTAATACTATTTTACATTTCATTTGAGGCAACCCTAATTCCAACCCTAATCCTAATCACCTGCTGAGGAGACCAACCAGACCACCTAAATGCAGGCATGTATCTACTATTCTACACCCTCATCAGCTCCCTACCACTGCTAGTCACAGTCCTCAGCCTGCACTCACAAGCTGGCACCCTCCACCTCGTAACAATAAAAACAAATCATCCCACCCTAACCTACTCCTGAACAGGCCTCCTATCAACCCTGGCCCTACTAATAGCCTTCATAGTGAAAGCACCTCTGTATGGCCTCCATCTATGACTACCCAAAGCCCATGTAGAGGCCCCAGTCACAGCCTCCATACTACTTGCAGCCCTCCTCCTTATATTAGGAGGGTACGGCATTATATGAGTAACCCTCCCAATAAACCTCCTAAACCACCTCCACTACCCATTTATTGCTCTAGCACTATGAGAGGCACTAATGACCAGCTCAATATGCCTACAACAATTCAACTTAAAATCATTCATTGCCTACTCATCTGTAAAACACATAGGCCTTGTTATCACAGCAAACATAATCCAGACCCCCTGATCATTCTCAGGAGCAATAATCCTCATAATCTCCCACAGCCTAACCTCCTCAATACTATTCTGCCTGGCCAATATCAACTACAAACACACACAGAGCTGCACCCTGCTATTAACACTAGGCCTACAACCCCTTTTACCCCTAACAGCAACCTGATGATTGCTAGCTAACCTCACAAACCTAACAGCAGAACTAACCATCATAATCACACTCTTCAACTAATCCACCCCAACAATCCTTCTCATCCGAATTGCAGTCCTACTGACTTCCTCATACACCCTATTCATACTCCTCACAACCCAACGAGGAACCACCCCCACCGACATCACCACCCTCCAAAGCTCAAAAACACGAGAGCAGCTCTTAATAGCCCTTCACATCCCCACCCTGCTCTTCCTTATCGTAAAGCCAAGCATAATATTGGGAATCCCCTAATGCAACCATAGTTTAAACCCAAACATTAGACTGTGATCCTTCTGTAAATCCTTCTTGCTTGCCAAGGGGAGGTTCAACCAAAAAGAACTGCTAATTCTTTCATCTGAGTTTAAAACCTTAGACCCCTTGCTTTTAAAGGATAGCAGTAATCCACTGGTCTTAGGAACCACCTACCTTGGTGCAAATCCAAGAAAAAGCAATGGAGACTTCACTGCTCCTCAACACCTCCATACGCCTTACACTCACGGTTATTCTCACCCCCATACTCCTACCCCTTCTATCAAAAAAGCTTAAAAACTCCCCAGCTACTATCACCCACACCTTTAAAAAAGCATTCCTAATCAGCTTCGTACCAACAACACTCTTCATATACTCAGGCACAGAAAGCATTACCCCCTGCTAAGAATAAAAATTCACCACAAACTTTAAAATCCCAATCAGCCTCAGAATGGACCAATACTCAATAATATTTTTCCCCATTGCACTACTTGTAACTTGACCTATCCTACAGTTCACAACATGATAAATAGCCGCAGAACCAAATATCACAAAATTCTTCTTCTACCTCTCCACATTCTTAATTGTCATATTAACCCTAACCATCACCAACAACATATTTTTTTTTATTTAATGGCTGAGAAGGAGTTGGAATTATGTCTTTCCTCCTAATTGGCTGATGACATGGTTGAGCAGAAACCAATACAGCCGCCCTTCAAGTCATACTCTATAACTGAATTGGAGACATTGGTCTCATCCTAAGCACAGCATGACTTGCATCTACCCTAAACACTCGAGAAATGTAATAAGCCTTCTCCCACACACAGCCCAACACTCCTTCTCCTAATCCTAATCCTAGCAGCCACAAGAAAATCAGACCAGTTCAGCCTACATCCCTGATGGCCCCACCCCATCTCCACCCTACTCCACTCCAGCACCATAGTAGTAGCTGGAATTTTTCTCCTCATCCACACCCATCCTATACTTACCCACAACCAAACTGCCCTAACTTTGTGCCTATGTTTAGGAATACTATCCACCCTATTCACTGTCACATGTGCTCTGACACAAAATGACATAAAATAAAATCATCGCCTTCTCCACATCCAGCCAGCTAGGACTAATAATAGTCACCATCTAAAACCTCCCCCAACTAGCTTTCCTCCACATCTCAATACATGCATTCTTCAAAGCCATGTTCCTTTGCTCAGGCTCAATCATCCATAATCTAAATGGAGAACAAGACATTCAAAAAATAGGTGGCCTACCCGACAACCACATCCTGATTAACCATTGGCAACCTAGCACTAATAGGAACCCCCTTCCTGGCAGGATTCTACTCAAAAGAACTCACTACTGAAAACCTAAACACCTACCTAAACACTTGAGCACTAACCCAAACGCTTCTAGCCACAGCCTTTACAGCAACCTACAGCCTCCACATAACAACGCTCGTTCAAGCAGGTTTACCTGAATTCCCACAAGAACACCAATTAACAAAAACAACCCCAAAATCACCAACCCAATCCTACACCTAGCCCTAGGCACCATTGTAGCTGTCCTACTCATCACATCTTACATCATCCCCACAAAAGCTCCACCAATAACTATGCCAGTTCTCACAAAAACTGCAGCCATCCTAGTCACAATTCTAGGCATCATTCTAGCACTTGAACTTTCAAGCATAACCCACACTCTAACTCACCCCAAACAAAACACTTACCCAAACTCCTCCCTCAACCTGGGATACTTCAATCTATTAATGCACTGTCTTAGCTCCACAAGCCTACTAAACAGCAGACAGAAATTCACCCTCCACCTAACTGACCTTTATTGGTACAAAAAGATAGGCCCTGAAGGACTTGCTGACCTACAACGGATTGCCACAAAGACCTCAACAACTCTCCACACCAGGTTAATAAAAACACACCTAGGATCCTTCACCCTATCCACCCTCATCATTTTACTAACATACTAAAAGAAGCACACTAATGGCCCGCACCCTCCAAAAGCCACACCCCCTACTAAAAATATTCGGTAACTCCCTAATCGACCTCCCCACCCCCTCCAATATCTCTGCCTGAACTTTGGATCCTTACTGGGCATTTGCCTGGCCACTCAAATCCTAACAGGCCTATTACTAGCCATACACTACACCGCAGAGACAACCCTAGCCTTCTCATCAGTCACCCACACATGCCGACACGTACAATATGGCTGACTAGTCTGCAACCTAGATGCCAACGGAGCCTCACTCTTTTTCACCTGCATCTACCTACACATTGGACGAGGCATCTACTACAGCTCCTACCTATACAAGGAAACCTGAAACACAGGCATCATTCTTCTACTTACTCTAATAGCAACAGCCTTCGTGGGTTACATCCTACCTTGATGACAAATGTCGTTCTGAAGGGCTACAGTCATCACCAACCTATTCTCAGCCATATCCTACATCGGACAAATCCTTGTCAAATGAGCCTGAGGGGGCTTTTCAGTAGACAACCCAACATGAACCTGATTCTTCACCCTATACTTCCTCCTACCATTTTTAATTGCAGGCCTCACCCTAATCCACCTCACCTTCCTCCACGAATCAGGCTCAAACAACCCCCTGGGAATTACATCAAACTGTGACAAAATCCCATTCCACCCCTACTTCTCCTCAAAAGACATTCTAGGGTTCATACTCATATACCTTCCACTAATAACTTTAGCCCTATTCACTCCCAACCTCCTAGGGGACACAGAAAACTTCATGCCATCAAACCTACTAGTCACACCCCCCCATATCAAGCCTGAATGGTACTTCCTATTCGCCTATGCCACCCTGCGTTCAACTCCCAACAAACCGGGCGGAGTACTAGCACTAGCCACCTCTGTACTAATCCTATTCTTAAGCCACTTCCTCCACAAATCTAAGCAACGCACAATAACCTTCCACCCCCTATCCTAGCTACTATTCTGACTCCTAGTCACTAATCTCTATACTAACATGAGTAGGCAGCCAACCTGTGGAACACCCATTCATCATCATCGGTCAACTAGCCTCCCTCACCTATTTCACAATCCTCCTAATCCTTCTCCCTCTTAGCAGGGCCTTAGAAAACAAAATCCTTAACTACTAAAACACTCTAATAGTTTATAAAAACGTTGGTCTTGTAAACCAAAGAATGAAGACCACACATCTTCTTGGAGTTCCTGCCAGCCTCAGGCTTGCATTTTTGCCCTGAATTATCCTATAATCCCCCTAGATCTGATTAAATTCACCACCACCACACCCTTTAATAATATTGCATGCACATATTTACCCCATTACATTACAACTCAATGTAGTAAATGCATTTAATGTATGTATTGAACCCATCTCTGTATACTTGGGCGTAACGTTATTGACAGCCATCTATACTTTCTAGGATTATTTAAGCAATGATACACAGAATGTACACCCTCTCCCCTTGGACTAAATCCGTTATCCCTTAACCTTATACACGACAATTCTCCCTAGGATATGGCAGTGCTTTAACACATACCATGAATACTAGCAGGCCATAGTACTTAAACTACTTCTCAAAGTTTCAGGTTTCAGGTTATCTATTAATCATCCTTCTTACACGAAATCAACCTCTGCTGTTGCATATAAGGCTCTACTTTACTAGCTTCAGGACCATTCTTTCCCCCTATACCCCTAGCACAACTTGCTCTTTTGCGCCTCTGGTTCCTCTGTCAGGGCCATAACTTGTCTATTCCCTTAACCTTGTTTTTCAATGAGCCATCTGGTAGGCTATCAACTGTTTTGTCCGTGATGGCAGCATTTTCTCTTTTTGACACTTTTGGTTCCTTTTTTTTTTTTTTTGGGGGGGGGGGGGGGGGCATCTTCAGGCTGCCCTTCGAGTGCACTGGGTAAACACAACCTAAGATCTGGGCATCACATGGTTGGCGAGTGGCTATTAGTCCTCAGGAGCTGCTGAATGAGACAGTTTGCATATCTGGGGAATCACCTTTACACTGATGCGGTTTGTTTTCCATTCAGTTCATGTTACCTCTGCTGTCACTGACATATACCACTATATATGAATGCTCATTGGACATAATCTATCACTCTCTCTCTTCCTTTACCTTTCTAAACAACACCAGTAACATCTTAACCATTCCATCACCCCACCACATTCACATTTTCATCACATTTTTTCATCAATTTTTTTCCATCCATTTCACAAGCTTTCAGCACCGAAATCACATTAATAGACACTCATTCCATTAACCATTTTTTACATTGAACCACATCCGAAAATATTCCCTTCCCCCTACCTCCCAACCTCAAAAAAAGAGGACTCAAACCTCCATCACTAATTCCCAAAGCTGGCATTTTCTATTAAACTATCTTCTGAGAGTCTTTTTTCCCAAAAAGTATCTAAATTGCCCCAATCACCCCACGAGACAACCCCCATACAAGCTCCAACACAACAGAGTGAGCAACAACCCTCAGCCTGCAACTAAAAACATTCCAACACCATACAAATAAAACATAGCCACCCCACTAAAATCCAAACGAACAGAAAACACACCCCCACTATCAACAGTATTCATCCCAGTCCCCCAACATCCAACACCACCTGCAACCACAACCCCCATAACCAACATCAAAGTAAACCCCATGCCATACCCCATGCCAATCCCCCCAAGCCTTAGGAAAAGGATCTTCCACCAGCGCTACAGAATAAACAAAATCCACTAACATTCCCCCCAAGTAAACCATAAACAACACCAACAAAATAAAAGAAACTCCCAAACTTTTCAACCACTCACACCCAGCAACAGACTCCAACATCAGCTCAACAACCCCATAATAAGGAGATGGGTTGGACGCAACTGCTAATGCCCCCAAGACAAAACACATCCCTAAAAAACCCACAAAATAAGTCATGACTATTCTTGCTGGTGTCTATCCAGGATCCACAGCTTGTAAAACTCTTGTACAAACTTCAACCACGAGAACCCCACAAGGCCTTCACCAATAGCCTGTGCTAACCCAAACACAGCCCAATAACCTCAGCATCACATGACCAACATAACCTCCACTAACACCCAAGAATTACCAAGTGAAACAACTTACTCAGAAAACTGCCCCAACACTGACACTACATCCACCCCGCCCACATTTTCAACCACTATACTGCCACATGTTACAAATTTTCACCATAAACTTCATCTCACATGCTCTCAACACCAAAATTGCATTAACAAACTATACCACAAAACCTACCACAACTCCTAAATAAGACCCCCTCCCAACACTAACGTGCAAACAACAAAACAATGAAACAACAAAACAAAAGTCCTGTAGCTTACAACAAAGCATGACACTGAAGACGGCAAGACGGCTTAACCCACAAACCCAGGGACAAAAGACTTAGTCCTAATCTTACCGTTGGTTTTTGCTAGACATATACATGCAAGTATCTGCGACCCAGTGTAAATGCCCTGAACCTCTCACTAAGACAAAAGGAGCAGGCATCAGGCTCACTCACTATGACTGTAGCCCAAAATGCCTTGCTCAGCCCTAACCCCACAGGTACTCAGCAGTAATTAACATCAAGCAATAAGTGCATGTTTGACTTAGTTATAGCAACACCCCAGGGTTGGTAAATCATTTGTGCCAGCCACTGCGGTCACACAAGAAACCCAAGCCAACAGTCACATGGCATAAAGAGTGGACGAGAGCTTATCACAGCAACTAGGATCAAAATGCAACTGAGCTATCATAAGCCTAAGATGCCCCTAAAACCAACCTCAAAATGATCCCAGCAACTGCCCCTCAACTGACCAAGCCCCACGAAAGCTAGGACACAAACTGGGATTAGATACTCCACTATGCCTAGCCCGAAATCCTGATGCTTGCCCTACCAAAGCATCTGCCTGAGGACTATAAGCACAAAAGCTTAAAACTAAAACTATAACTTGGTGGTGCCCCAAACCCACCTAGAGGAGCCTGTTCTGTAAACGACAACCCATGCTACACCCGACCACTCTTTGCCAAAACAGCCTACATACTGCCATCACCAGCTCACCCCAACTGAGGGCCTTACAGTGAGCACAATAGTCTACTTCGGCTAACACGACAGGTCAAGATATAGCCCATGGAGCAGAAGTAATGGGCTACATTTTCTAGACTAGAATACTTAGGAAAGGGGGCATGAAACCACCCCTGGAAGGCGGATTTAGCAGTAAAGCCAGACAATAAAGTTCTCTGTAAGTCGGCCCTGAGGCACGTACATACCGCCCATCACCCTCCTCACAAGCTACCAACCACAATAACTAATACTCTCCCCAGCTGAAGATGAGGTAATTCATAACAAAGTCAGTGTACCGGAAGGTGTACTTAGCATACCAGAGTGTAGCTATAAAAACAAATCATTCAGCTTACACCTGAAAGATATATCTGCCACACACCAGATTGCCCTGAGCCCCACTCTAGCCTAACCACAATGCCCCAAAGCCAATTAAAAATCTACCCCACCACCCAACTAAAATATCTTTTAACTTAGTATAGACAATAGAAAAGACCTACCGGCACAATAGAGCTCTGTACCACAAGGGAAACATGAAATAACAGTGAAACCCCAAGCAACAAATAGCAAAGATGTATCCTTGTACCTTTCGCATCATGGTTTATTAAGAACAACCAAGCAAAGTGAACCTATGCTTGCCCCTCCCAAAACCCAAGCGAGCTACTTACAAGCAGCTACCCCTGAGCAAACCTGTCACTGTTACAGAAAAGTGGGACGACTTGTTAGTAGAGGTGAAAAGCCAATCGACTGCGTGACTGCTGGTTGCCTGTGAAATGAATATAAGTTCACTCTTAATTCTCCTTCAAGGACCCCCAACCCAACCGACATGAAGTGAACTAAGCAATTTAAAGGAGGTACAGCTCCTTTAACAAACAATAGAACCTCCAGTAGCAGATAACTCAACCGCCCTCTCTAGTACTGCAGGCCTTCAAGCAGCCACCAACAAAGAGTGCGTCAAAGCTCCACACAGAAAAATCCAAAACCAACACGACTCCCTTATAATCTAACAAGCCAATCTATTAGCAATAGAAGAGTCAATGCTAAAATGAGTAACTAGGGAGTCTGCTCCCTCTTAGGCACAAGCTTACATCCAAACATTATCAACATACAAACTAATGCCCCAACCCTAACAAGACCAAACATTTTAACTAACCCTGTTAACCCAACCCATGTGCTTCCACCAGAAAGATTTAAATCTGTAAAAGGAACTTGGCAAGTCCAAGGCCTGACTGTTTACCAAAACCACAACCTTCAGCCAAACAAGTATTGAAGGTGATGCCTGCCCAGTGACACTACGTTCAACGGCTGCGGTATCCTAACCATGCGAAGGTAGTGCAATCAATAGTCCCATAAATTGAGACCTGTATGAACAGCAAAACAAGGCCTTAACTGTCTCTTACAGATAACCAGTGAAATTGATCTTCCTGTGCAAAAGCAGGAATAAGCCCATAAGACAAGAAGACCCTGTGGAACTTAAAAATCAATAGCCACCACACACAAACCCAAGCCTACCAGGCACACTATCACTGCTCATTCATTTACTGTTTCTCTTTACAATGGTCTTAAAAAACATGATGTTTCTTCATATTTCTGTAGTAAGACAAAGTTTCCATGAAACAAGTGAAACTCAGCCTGGAGTGTATTGGAGAACTAGAGCCTAGGCCTGCATATTTTTGTTGCATTTCTGTTTTGAAAAATGTTTCCAACATTTTCTTGGTAGGAAGAAAGCAAACTACAATGAGTGATTCTTTTGTGGGGTTTTTTTATGTATTTTACAAATTATACTGAAATTTTGAGTGCTATCAGTTTATGTATATCTAACAAATATCAATTCTAGGTTTTCTTAGTTTATTAATTCCAGATTTATTTATTCAGTGCTGGAATATTTTATAAAAAGGAATATTGATTTTCAGAATGATTAGTGACAGTATTTATTGCTTGTCAAATACTAGAAGGAACAGATCGCGTTCTGTTGTACAGTGTGACATGTTTGCCATAGTATGTCTTAACTATGCAATTTAATTTTATATTAGATTTCTTTGGGCTGCTTTTTATCACAATGATTTCATTTTTTTTAATTTTACTCTATTGTATTGTGCTTTTCCAGTTTTACTTTAACTTCAGGAGAATATGGGAAAGTAAACCAACACACACAGAACTTTATGCAAGAATCAGTCACGGCTGTTGACCTAAGGCTGAGCTGAGCTGAACTTTGTGTATACATAAAGCAGCTTTTTGGTCTTTTTGGCCATGTGTATTTAAAATATATATGGATATATACACACACACCTCCTTCCTAAATTTCGAATATACTTAGTAGATAGATGTATTTGATGAAAATTTTCAGGTGTTTTCTGTACCTAGACTGAGTTCAATCAAACAATTCCCTTAACAAAACCAGTAAAATCTGGGTATCCTTTTTGATCCTCAAAATAGAATAATACAGATTTTAAAGATGTGGTTTTGGGAGTGAGGAAGAGACATCCTAAAAGAGTAAAGAGTAGTCCTATGGTAAAATCTTTTCAAATGCAAATTGGTAGCTCTATCAATCCTTATCACGAATCTCTTAAGAGTAATTTGAATGCCAGAATCATCTTGCTCATAGAGATAGGCTAAGAGCCACAAAATACTTATTTATTTACTTCTGCCAGCCTACTGGGGTTTCTTCAGCAAAAACAAGACATTCTGCTAATTTGAATACTAAAGATGATGATTCGGTTTCTGCCAGTTGTACCAAACAGCTGCCTGTTTTTGATAAGGCCCAAGTTGTTGTCTGTACCCTCTCTGGCCCTTCACACAGGTTCAACATGACAAAACCTTCACTGACTTTGACCAGCTGTTCAGTTACTGCTGCTGGTATTCCTCACGCCAAATACCTTCGCAATTGCAGAGTCTACTGGAAGACACCTTAGTGGATAACCTGTCAAGTCTGACAGACTACAAGATCCTCTTTCTGGCAATTACAATGTTTTTTCCAATGGACAAATGACCCCTCTCATTATTTTTTTCCTTCTGACTCTAGAATAAGAGCTCAAAATCCATTTTGTGACCACCTGCTAATCTCCACCCTAAACTAGCTCAAACCAAACTCAGCCTGTGTTCTTATGATGCTGAGAGTAACAGAATTCCCAGAGCAATGCAAGAGTGTGTCTGTTTAAATTCACTGTATGCAACCTCTCTGCAGCACTAGGATGTCTTGTTCACCTACAGAATAATGATGCTTTGCTCTCCAAGACAGGCTTTGGAATGGATACTACACCACAGAGTTGGGAAAGAATTCTACTGTTTTAGTAGTTAATATACAAAAATAATTATTCTAGGCAGCTGAATGAAAAATGACCAGGCAATGGTTGCTTGGCTTCATATCAGAGAGATAGCTTTAATGTCTCTCTTAAATTTAAGAATTTTTTTTTAGATATACACATAGAGTAGCGTAATAGATAGAAAGTTAGCAACAGTGATCTGACAGTTTTTACCACAGATATTAAAATATTTAATGGAGTCAGAAACAGTGTGTGTCAGACTTGTTGGGGGGAAAAGATAAGGAAAGGAAAATTGCTTCAAAATAGGAAGTGAAGACCACCAAAGTTAGAAATCTGTAATTTTTATGTCTGCAAAGAATATTTTTAAAACTGGGGTGGGGTGGGGTGGTGGGGAGGTGGGGGGTGGTGGGGAGGGAGGTGGAGGGGAAGTGAGGGGAGGGTCTATGCTGATTTTGTAGCATGACATTACATTTTTAGCCATAACAGCTTTTTAGTGATTTCAGGCTGGAAGTAGAGCTATGTAAGTCTGTTTAAGAATGAGGTACAGTTTAATTGCATCACTGCACACTTTCATTATGTGAGTTGGCCTTTGTATGATTCAATACTGCGCTGTGTGCACAGTCACCTAAGCCAGAGCTGACTCAGTCTTTGCACTGTGCTACACATGATGTAAATGTGCCCTTGGACTAAAAAGCAAATTGCTAAGTTATAAATTGAAGTAGTTAGAGGATCAGAGTTTCTGAATGTCTAGTGCAGTATGGAATTTTATTATGCCTCTTGAGAATGAAGGAAACACTCATAATTTTAAGTTTTATAATGCTAAATTAAGTTTTATTACTAATTTCTTGTGAAAGATCCTGTTACATATTTTGCTGTAATAAAAAAATATTTAGTGATATAATATTATCACTATTTTATTGCAGCAGAATGTGTAGCTGGACACCCTGGGGAATACAAAGGCTTAATGAAGTTTTAGCACAGGCTATAAAGTCTCTTTGAGAAAGAGTAGGGCTCGGTGTTTTGTTACTGTGATGTAAACCCAAATCAAACTGTATGCTGTGGTTTCCAGAGGGTCTAATGAACTTGTAAACCAGAAATTCAAGCTGTTGGAAAGTGAATACTAAAAAGGAACAACTAAATAGATAGTCCTCCATAGTTACGAGCAAGGAAGTTTATTGTTTTGACAGCCAAACTAGTGTAGCAACACTCACTTTATTGAAAGTTAAATCTCTTTGATCTTTTTCTTTTTTCCAGATTTTAACAGGTCATCAGATATTGTGTAATGACTTATTGTTTAATTAGTGCTTTTGGATTGTGAACAGCAGGTTTTCCTCTAAGTGCACCCTACCTTTTTACATTAGCATCCACTACTTCCAGTATTTACATTACTAAAGATCACTGTTAGCAAGAATTTGCTAAGTATTAGGACACATACTGGAAAACAATCACCACCACTTCTAAGATGTAGCTATATATCCTACCAATGAACTGTAATTTAATAAAATCAAGTTATACGAACTAAAACCGTTTGATTTCATGATAAATTTAAATTTTAGTAGGGCTCAGCAGGAAAAAATGGGTGCTATGGCATTACTTGCAGCTGAATGTACTAAAAACCCAGAAGGTGAAAGTTGGAAACATGTACTGAGCTTCATAGTTCTCTTCCATGCTGTAATGAGATGGCTGAAAGATGAGCTGCAAGGGCATCCAGGGTGGTAGGAAGAGGGGAGGACTCCACATTGGGATATCAGAAGGGGATTTGCCTCTCCTGTGAAACACACCAGCCTCTGGCTATGCAGCAAGCCCAGAGGTGGGCAGCACTGTCTGCCCGAGGCTTTGAAGCTTGTTTCCCTCCTCTGTTTCTCTGGAATGGCTTCCAGTGGGGTGTGTGGAGTCTTTACCTCAGTCTTTGCCATAGCATGAGGGTATTTGGACAAGAAAACTGAGCAAACAGATCTGTTACATTGACTTTATACTCCTCTGTGCTACTAGGCACTATTAAAAATTCCTTTTTAAAGTAATAACTATAATAATAACTAATAAATTGTATAGAAAAACTATATATATCATTTTCTTGGGGTTTTAGAATTACAATTACAGTTTCTTTCAATAAATGTAATGCTACTATAAATTATATCATCAACATCATTCTGAAGTCTTTGACAGTTTTATTGCAGCATCAAAAGTTTAACAATCCTCTGTCTTGCTCTGCAGGGAAAATACTTTCTGGAGCTGAAGGGCTTGGCGGCAACCATTTCTGAATGACTACCTTTTCTGGGCTTAGTGCAGCTGCCTGGCACAAGAAAGAGCAATCTCTACACTGATTCAAACAAATCAAGGCTTTAATTGAAAAAGCAGTATCGTTTGTTTCTTCAAGGTGACCACAGTATATAAATCAAGAGCGAAGTCTTTTATTTTCTCTCATGTGTATGTGAAAATTACTATGACTTGTTTCTGTATTATCAAAGAGGCTGCTGGATGCCTGGTCATTTTGCAGTTCCTGTCTGTCTGTGAAACTGAAGTTAAGAGTAGTTGAATTTTATTCGGTGGGCTTTTTTGGTTTGTTTGTTTGGGGTTTTTTGTTATTAATATAAAGGAATGTAGTTACTAGATGCTTGATGTTTGGGGTTTTGGGGTTGGTGGTGGTGTGATTATTTGTTTGTTTGTTTGTTTTGCAGGAAAGCTGCATTAATAAGTGCTTCCCCTATAAAAGTAAAAAATAGCAGTCTGGAAGCATATTATTAAAACAGTACCATCTAGCTGACCCAGCAAGGTTTAACCATAAAATAATAATTCATCTGTTTTTGAGGAGAAGAAACGTATTTCTTCATCTGGAATAGTGAACAATTATTTTGAAAAAGAAACTTCTCATACACTCTGTAACTATTGTATATGGAGTAAAAGTAAAGTTTCTATAGCTTGCTACAGCTGTCCTGCTGGAAACAATAGTAAATGACTTGTCAAAGACAAAATTAAAAATTAAATCACTATTATTATGATGTATATCCATTCTGCCAGGGATGTTTTCTCTCATGTTATTACACAAGCTGTCACATGTAGGATTTTGTGCTGGTGATTTTTACATTAAAGAAACAAATAGATTTGAATCTAGTTGTGCTGCTGGTCAGTACTGCCTTTTTCCTTGGGGGTGCCTTTTGGACAAGCAAATAGACCTATTAGCATGAAAATGAGGCAAAGTGGGTATAACCCAGCCATTACAACCTCCATATCTCTGCTGTATTGACTGGTCCCAGCAAGCTGATTCTCCTGAGTTTCTGAGGTCTGGTATTCTGAGATAAATTGACTTGGATAATGGACGAAAGGTGCAGCATCTCAGGAATACCTTGTAGTTCAGAACAGTGTCAAAACCTAACAGTTGAGTTGTAATACAATAAATCAGACTTTTCCTAGTGGCCTTAGCGATACCTTAAGTTGACCTTTATGATATTAAGGATTTTTTCTTTCTAGAAGAGAAGTATGAAAAATAACCATACTTGTTTTGCAACTCCATAGAACAGTTTTCCGTGAAATGTCGCCTCGAGAGATTAATGTAGCCTCAAAATTTTAGGGGTGTTCATTTGATGTGACCACATAAGATTAGGCAACCATCATAGCTGGTGTAGTGAAAAGCTTCTATATTCCCATCATTTGCGTCTCTGAGGGAAATGGAGAAACACATGACACTGGATTGTGGTTAAAGTGATTGCCTAATTTACAAGCAAGAAATCATACCCTGTTTTGAAGGTCTTTGTGGAAGAATTTTCTATGAAATAAACTAGTTCAGGAATATTCTGTGTAGTTTAACGAACTACATAGAATACAATGGTAATTTTCCTTCCTTCCTTCCTGCCAAGGAAGTGCCTTAGTTGCCATGACTGCAAGTTTATAGAAAAGCATAAGACTTCTTTTAAAAAAATGCTAAATCATTTGCTTCTTTTATGAATCAGTGACTACCAATAGTCATTTATGTTTAGAAGTAGCTATACAGGTGTCTGAAAGGGACCTGGCAAATCTTTGCATTCTGGTGATGCAAAATTTCCTGTTCTGGCTTTTCAAAGGAAACATTATATCATGTTGTCTCTTTTAAATGACAACTATTTAAGCTATTTATGAGTTTAGAAGCTTGTTATCTATCACCCTAGAGGTGGTTTAGTGGGCACAAAATAGGTAAAACAGCTACACAGAAAAAAGATCAAACGGTTTTCTGTAAGATTGCAGGTGACAGCTGTATAGTAAATTGTGTGTACCTCATAGCAGGCCTGCAAATTCATCCAAGTAACATATATTTTAATTTATTTTCTCTTAGGACATGGAAAAAAGGCAGTACACTTTCAAACTCTGGCAATAATAGGTTCTAAACTTGTGCTAATCACAGCGTTAAGAGTACAGCTCACTGAGAGTCCAGTTCAAATATATATTTGGGCCTAGGCTATGTAGCTGAAATATGGACTGTCTCTACTACAAAAAAGAGTAAGCTATGGCAGTCTTGTAAGTACCAAAAGTTGGTGGCATAATGTCACTACAATGTGTGGATATTGATTGTCTGTTTCTTCTGACTTGCTCTGAACAGTGGAAAATTGTCAACAAGTAGTTGTCACTTTGTACCTTGGAATTAAACTATTTTCTCAGAGATAGCAAAATATCCTGTATGCCTGGCTATTTGCTTGTCTCACCCTACCTCAGGCTTGAACTTTGTGTGTAAATGACATGTAGCACAGTATTGTGGAACCCCTGGCCCCATGCCAGTACAGCCTGGCAGCCTGGCCTGAGGATGGCAGGGAGCGTGCTGATGTTTGGTTTAGTGCGAGGTAGTCCTGCAAGGAGTAGGGAGTTGGAATCAGTGGCCTTTGTGGGTCCCTTCCAACTTGAGATCTTCTGTGATTCTATGATTCTTTAATTGCATGAGTGAACGTTAGAAGTGTACATATAAACAGCCCTTCAAAGTTACAGATGCTATTTTCTCAGATCTGTAAGAGATCCAAACACGTCTGTTAAAAGTTGGCTGCTTTAACATGGCATCAGCTGTGTCACTTTATATGTAAAATTACTTGGGTAGTTTTGTAAAATAACTTCCCTTGAAAAGCTGGATAATTAGTTCATATATATATATATATGTATGTATATATATATATGTATATGTGTGTGTGTGTGTATATATATATATATGCCTTCTCTTTGTTCAATAATTTAAAAAAGTTAATTTCAGTACAACATCACCATCAAGCAAGTTAGAGAGTATACTTATACAAAGACGACAGCAGGCAGAACACACGTAAGGCATTTCAAAATCATGCAAGTTGTACACATTGCTCTTGTGGATAAATAGCTATAACTTCTTAGAAAGTAATAATAAACATAAATGCTTCATGCCCAATAACATTAATGGAATTGATTTTTAGCTTTCCAGAGAGTTTCAAAAGTTAGTAAGGCTTTTCTTAGAAAACATAATCATATACAATATAAATTATTCAACTTTTTACTTCCAAAAGGAAGCAGTCTCTTAGGGCTTCAAATACTACTGGGAATGGAAATCATTTCTCAGAAAGGATGTTTGGTATGATCAGACCTGAGGAGTTACTAAACTTCTGCACTACAGTATTCAAGAATTCTATGAGTTTAGTTTGAGCTCCTGAACTATTTTTCTTATTATAACTGAAGGCATTATTACAATGATAGCAAGTTTTTGCTTTAGAGTTTATGTGCCAATAAATTTAATTTGTCAAGCTGTTCATCATCTTGAAAAAGCAACTTAACATACTGCATATACCCTTCAGGTTGGAAAATTGGCTTGTTTCCAAGGGGAGGATAATGTAAATTTCTTGATATCTTATAAATCTGCTTTGCATCTTTCTTTGCCCTGAGTATATAAAAATTCAGGGCTGATGACTTCTCTATTTGGGCTAAATACTATAAGCTGCATACAAACATTATTAGAGTGGGAGAAAATACACCATAGAAACCCATTATTAATTTAATACATTCCCAAAATTAATTTAGGATCCAGACATCTCTGCATGACATTACTGTTTGATAGGGAGAAGAGATCTGTCCCCAATACATTCAGATAGTTGATTACTTGCTTTCTCTCTCTTCTGGTTTCCCCAATTATATGTTTTCTTGTTTTCTCATGTGGTCCTGACTATCCATTCTTTGTTTCAAGAGGTACACACTTTGCAGTTTCAGTCCCAGATACATCTTCTTGAAACTCTTTGCAAGTCCAAATCAGAATCTACAGTTTGAGATAAGCGAGTCAAAAGTACTACAAAGCTTCGCTGCTTCTATTTCTGCTACACTGAATTTCTGACAGTACTGCTGGGTCAATCCACAGTATCATAGGCACAGACAGTCTACATTAACAATAGCATCTGCTTCAGTGGAATTACAAATATTTCATTGATTATCTTCAAATGTTATATGTAAGATTGTAAAGATCTAATCTCTGTGTCTTGGGACTAGTGGCATTAAATTGCAATACAAGGTGAGGAAAAAGTGAGCCCATTACTCTTCAGCAGTGCTCAGTGCAGCCCTCCTGGGACTCTTTAAGCACTGACCCAAAAAACTAGAGAGAAACTCTCTAGCTTTTATCCTCCAGGGAAATCACAGCATGGGGGAAACCTGCCTTTCTATCACACTTTCTGGCACCGTGTTAGGTCAGCTACAGGACTATTTCCAAGTCAGTGTGCAAACAGCTTTGATTATGGGAACAGGAGATCCTCGTTCTCTGCAGTTCATGTCCAGCTGACCTGTGGCTTCTTGTCCATCTGTGATGGCGAGGCCAGAAGGAAGGAGTGCTGCATGTTGTGCAGCTTTAGCAGGATCTGCCTAAAGGTGATTAGGAAAGTCTTGGAGTCTGTATCTGTGGGGTGGCATTTTAGACCTCTGCTACACAGTGCGGGTTGTAGTTCTCTTCTGCTTTCTGCTGTGCAGTATCATGGCTAGCAAAAAGACAGGGTTATGAATGATACTTGGAAGAGTTACTGAAGAACATTTAAGATGTGCTTCATTCCACAACTCACTCTTGTGAGGGAATCTGTTAGGAGCACTTTGTCATCTTTTTCACTCCTTTGTCAATGCACAGAAGCCTTTTCCAGGCTCCTTTCATAGGCTGTAACTGTTGACTGTTGATGCTATAAACAACATTTCCTAAAGACAGATGTCTGTGGGACTCCACAGAAAAAAGAAAAAAACTTCTCAGATTCCTCAAGTACATCTTAGCAGCTGCAGTAGTTGGCACTGACTATTAGTGCTGTGCAACATTAAGTTTTATGGTTTTCTAAGCATTTCAGGTACCATTTTATACCATTCCATTGTATCAAGCTTTCCATTATTTTTGGCAGTACATCCTAAGGAATGTCTGCTTCATTCGAAAGTAGTGCTCGTGCCAGTCTCAAACTGAGGTAAAAAAAGGAAGATGGGGGTGGGGGGAGCTATGCATGAAGGGGATAGCACACTCACAAATCACCCTATGCTTAAGGAGGTGCTCACCACATTCACCAGTCACCTCATGTTTAAGGAGATCCTGATTTTTATGGCATGTTGAAATCACTTGGGAAATTCAGTGACTATATTTGCCAGAATTAAAGGCTTTACAGAAACATTCATTCATATAATTGCTTTGCTTTTCTTTGTTGGCTAATGCACTCATAGGAATCTAAGCAACACTTAGAGATGGAAAACTGGTTTCACTCAATTTAAGAAAAGAAAAAATAACATCTTTGAATATCTCTATTACTGAAGCACCTGTTTTGGGCAAAGTTGCATAATGTGAGATTTTGGCTTAAAGCATTTTGTACCCAACTAAACTGTGTTGGTTTGGATGATGTTAAAAGAACTTCTTTAAAGATGTTTCTTAGTTTTATGTCTAGACTTCAGCTCTGAGGTCACTAAGCAGCTGTATTTAGTAGCTCTTGGCACACATTAGTACTCCAGCAGAAGTCTGAATAAGGAAATCTGAAGGTAGTGTACTGCTGACACTGCTTTAAGACACCTTTCCTTTGGCCAACAAACGGTTAATTATGAAAGAGTTAATCGTGAAAATCCTGCAACAAGCTATGAAAACTCATCTTCAGCTTAGTTATGCCACTGCCTTTGTAGAAGAGCAGAGGAAACTGAATCCAAGCTCCTCTAGCTCTGGATTAGCAATTCTCCTGGGAGGAACTGGAAGCTACATACAGTTGTCCATGTTTAAGGTTTAAATGGATGTTAAAAGGTATATTTGTGTGGGGAATGGACAGGAAGGGGATGCATAGCTGAGATCAAAGGGTAGTGGTGGCTGTTATTATCCAGAAAGGTTCATGTCTTGCCACTTTTCTTCATGCTAACTATTATTCTCCAGGAGTAATCCTGTTAAATTATTATGACTGTTCATATGATTATAGGTCAACTTGTGTCAGTATGCCAGCACCTGGCCCAAAGGAAAGGGAAAAACGTCAATGAGACATTTTTCATTCCAGTTATGAGCAAGAAAAAGTGTGGGTCTTGCAATTACAATAGAGTAAGGACTGCCAGTAAAGTAAGTAAGAGTAAAGTTGACTATTGCTTGATGAAGGCAGAGTCCTTGTCACCTGTAATGAATGGTACAGACCCTAAACAAAGACCAGATGGGACTCACTCTATTATTTCTTATGTTAGTGTCATGGTTTAACTTCAGCTTGCAACTAAGTACTACGCAGCTACTTACTCACTACCATCCCACAGCACTCCTGGTGGATAGGGAGGACAACTGGAAAAAGGTAAAACACATGGGTTGAGATAAGAACAATTTAGTAATTGAAATATAAGAAAATAATAATATAATAATACATCAATAAAATATATGAATAAAAATACATTAATAAAATATAATAACAACAATTGTAGTGAAGAGGAGCGAGAGAGAAGAATAAAACCTGGGGCTGGGGCAGCAGGGGCAGGGGGAGAAAAACGCAAACGAGAGATGCACAACATAATTGCTCACTACCTGCTGACTGATGCAGTGATCAGCAGGCCTCAGCCAAGTCCCCTGAGTTTATATAGTGATCATGATGCTCTGTGGTATGGAATATCCCTTTGTCTAATTCAGGTCAGCTGTCCTGGCTGTGTCCCCTCCCAGCTGCTTGTGCACCTGCTCACTGGCAGAGCACGGGAAACTGAAAAGTCCTTGATTTAGAGTAAGCACTACTTAGCAATGACTATATAACATCAGTGTGTTATCAACATTATTCTCATACTAAATCAAAACCACATAACTGTACCAGCTACTAGAAAGAAAATTAATTCTATCCCAGCTGAAACTAGGACAGTCAGTTCCCCATACTTTACTGGAGTTATGGTGATATGAGGGGGAATATGTTATAAAGTATTCTCTCTTAAGAGACACAGATTTGTCAGAAACAAACAATTGTGTGTTCTATCAATAATGGATATTCTGTGCAACCTGTTTTAGGACAACCTGCTTTAGCAGGGGGTTGGACTAGATGATCTCCAGAGGTTCCTTCCAACCCTGACCATTCTGTGCTTCTGTGATATTCACTTCATTTACTGGACTTTAGGACCTGAAATAAAGGCCTCCAGCAGCTCTCCTGTTTTAATTTAATCTCTGAAATGCTGATTTTAATGGCAATTTGATACATCTTCAATATTTAAGCAAAACTTTAAATATTGAAATTAATATATTTTTCAAGGTAAATAGACATGTTGTGAGGAATCGTGGGATTTCAAATACTGGCATATTTTGAGTGATCAGTCCTGCCAAGTATAGACAGATCCCAGGAACAGTAAAGCATTCTTATTCAAAACTTTTCCCTTCAAAACTTGTGTACAAAATTAAAAATTATTTGGAGATATTTTATTATTATTTATAACATTGAGATTTTCTATTAAAAATATTAATCTGAATGCACATACCTTGATTTAGAAATACTGAAATATTCTCTACTAAAGAAGGGCTGTATTTCTCTCATTTAATGTCTCTGCTTTCTTTTTTGTTAAGGGTTCTGTGTGTTGATGTGGTGTTATACCTCCCACATACAATATGCTATGGCCAGGGCCCTTGGTAGTGTCAGCTTTCCTATTCATAAGTACAGAGGGATAAAAACATGCTAGAAATATAATTGCATTATATCCAGTTAAATATAATTTGGCATCTTAACCTTTGCTGAACTATTTGAAGGTACATTAAGAATAAATTTGGGTATAATCCATAAATATCAATCACATTTTCTGTAAGACAAGAAAATAAGAATACTCTTTACCAGCTTTGTTACTGTTAGCTGAGAATTTGAATTTTTTGGAAGTCTTACTCCTGTGTTCATGCACATCTGAAGCTTCAATAGAGTACTGCTAATAAAATATAGCACACTAATATTGAGCGTACAGAAGGGAATTTTCTTGATACAAGAGTTTGTATGTTGTCACCACTTGATAGCCGCCTCTTTAAATTATCTATCCAGAATAGTTGAAGTTGTGGAATTACTTTGGTCTGTGATACCCACGTACATGATGACATTTGGTTTAGAAGGATTTTTTTATTGAAAAATTTTGGCAAAAGCATCTACAGATAGCATGACACAAACCTGAGGCTGTGCAAGTATTCTATCGTCTGTTATTGTGCAGAGAGCACCTCCCCACAGGTACAGACTAACATGATAAACACTTGTGTATATGCAGGTTTCTCTGTTGGAAACAGGTAAGTGATTTTCTGGATCTTTTTTACCTATGCATAAAAGCAAATTTTTAGAGAGTAAAGAACTTAAAGACTTAAATGAATCCAATTCTTTTGTATCTGTCAGCTATAATAACATTAATCAATAACTAATCTCTAAATTCCAAACAATACACTTCTTACATAGCAAAGATTATGTGTACTAGATTTGGTTGGGATAATTTTCTTCATTGTGGGTCATATAGTGCTATGTCTGGGATTTGTGAACAGAAGAATGTTGGTAAGTACCCATGTTTTAGTTATCGCTGAGCAGTGGTTACACAGCATCAAGGCCTTTCCTGTTTCTCACACTGCTCTACCAGTGAGTAAGCTGGGGGTGGGGGGTGGGTGGCAAATGACATTGGGAAGGGACACAGTCAGGACAGCTGACCCCAAGTGACCAAAGGGGTCAGACCATATGACATCATGCCTAGCATATGAAGCTGGGGGAAGAAGAAGAAAGTGGGGGGGGACATTCAGAGTTAAGGTGTTTCTCTTCCCAAGTAATACATGTTGAAGCCCTGCTTTCCTGGAGATGGCTGAACATCTGCCTGCCGATGGAAAGTAGTGAACAAATTCTTTTTTTTTTGCTTTTTTTACTTGCACAGCTTTTGCTTTGCCTATGAAACTCTCTTTATCTCAACCCACAAGTTTTCTCACTTTTACCCTTCAATTCTGTCCCCCATCCCGCTGGGGGGAAGTGAGTGAGTGGCTGTGTGGGGCTGAGTTCCCTGCTAGGGTTAAACTACAATGGTAAAGAATCAAAATGTTGCAGTATTAGCTACACAGTCACTTTTCAGATTTAATAGCCAAAGGTACTTGAATTTCACTTAGCCTGGCTAATTAACTCAATTTTTGGACCAGTGGCTGCCAAATACTTCGCAGCCATATCATTCTTAAACCTCAGTATTTTTCATGCATCACTGTCCAACTTTATACTGCAACTAAAGTCAACAAAATGTAATTAAAATCCAGGCATTTTAGTCCTTCAAATAGCTCTGAAGGGCAGCCACAAAGTAGTTACCATGGCTTTATGGATCAGGTATGGGAATCACAAGTCTAGACAAATACATAATTTTTTTCATATTAGGCTTTAATCCTTCCTATATTATACCTGGAGTCTGCTTTTCAACTGCATAATTTAATCAGTGCAAAAATCTTTACCGATAAAATTTAAAATCTTCTTCCACTTACAATTTAGATAATACCATATATTCAGCTTTTATGGTTGAAGCAATGTGCAAGCATATCTTAGATTGAGAACAAGAGCTACATTGCTTCTTCAAGTTTCTCCAACACTCCATTTCTGCTCAACACTATCATATATAAATTTGTGCTTAAGTTAAATTTCTGCCTGTCCTGTGGAAGGCTAGGAAAACAGCTCGTGTTCTGCACCCACACATTCTGTAGCTATGAAAGGGATAGACAGAATATGCTCCAAAATAAAGAAATGAAAAAACCAAGCTGTACTAGCAGTAAAATAATACTGAATGAAATAATTAAGATTTTAGATTTTTTTCAGATTTTAATTTTAGATTAAAGAAAAAAAATAAAACCAAAAGTGTCCAAGCAAGTGATGTATTTCTCTCCCGAATAACATTCAATCATGTCAGAAAACGTACTTCAACAATTAAATGAGACAGAAGTCAGTGGAAAAATAGCTCTTTGGCAACTTGTAGCAACATAAGTCGTGCTTTTCATATGCACGCAAGCTCTTTTCACTGGACGATCCAGACCAAACAGCATGTAACCAGGGGCAAAGAAGTAGCAGGCACCAAACATGAGCTGGAATGGGGAATGCATTCTTAAGGAGCTTTGCTTAGTGGCATGAAATGAAGCGTGATTTCCAGATGCATCTTTCAGTCCATGTTCTTGATGAGCCAGATGCTGATTTGTGTAGCAGAAGGCAGTTCTTTCCCTGCCTGACTTTCATAATTCTCTCAGCTGCAGGTTCAGCAGTTGCTGTAACTTGTTCTTTAGGATTCACGCTTTCCTGCTCTAGAATTGTCATATAATACACAGGACAAAATGCTAATAATTTTTGTCAAAAAAATTTTCGGTTTCATACTGTGTCTGCCTTGTCAGAGCAATAGCTCTTGTTGGTTGCTCTGTTGTGCTCAGGAGGTATTCTGCCAGGCAGCTGTAGGCAGCAGTTTGTTCACATGACTGCAAAGGTAAGACAAAGTACAAGCAAGATGAAATGGAGGGGAGAACTTTAGTTTTCTTTTTTAATGAAAATGTAATAACGAAATGCAAAAATGGAAAGATGCACCACCCTAAGTTCACAGGACACTCTTAGCCATATTCCTTTCCATTGCCTAGAGAGAATTGTTTGGTACACAACAGAAATACTCATGGTGTGGAACACAGGCTCAGCTGACACTCGTTCATACTGGGCTTGAAGGAAGGCACAAAAAAACTAGGGAAGGTGGCAAGGTCAAATTATTGGTAGATTCTGGTTAGCTTTTGCTGCTGATCTGTTCCCTTCTGTCCTAGTCCTTATGCCAGCCTAACATGACTGTGAAGTTGCCTAACTAGGCAATATATGAGAGATCCATAATCAGTTGCACAACTGACCTCAGTATCTGCTCTACAGTTTGCATTTCACCCATTCCAGAAGTTCCAGTTGTCTTTGTTCACTGTATTTCTCAATGCCTATCAGTGAATTCCCATGCACTTGGCATATGTGAGCACATTGAAAAGTATTGAATGTTGCTGACTCTAGAATATTTGAAATGCTGATTTCAATGCCATCAGCAAGAACAACACTTACATTGCACAATGCATCCATTAATTTCTTTTAATCATGTCAAATTTTCAGAATTTTTACCCATGAGGGGAAAATGTGGGTTTGTATGTCCCTCTATGGTTTATTTGGTTTTCTGGTTTATTGAAACGGAAGGAAAAAAAATGGAAGACTTCATACTGATTTACAATAAAAATACAGGGATCTTGGAATAAATATTACATATCTTATTTTTTACCATTTGAGACCTAAATGAATTTATTTAGAGATAGGAGGAAGAAATGGTATTTTGCTACTGACTAGCTTATAAAACACTTATACCAGCTGAGTTTTTGTTTCCTGCCAGAAGGCAGAAACTGAGTTTTCGGTTTGGAACAAATGAACAAAAAATTAGTCCTCCCCAGAATCTGTCATAGTCCTTTAAGCTCTTCTTCTTCTTCAAGTGAAAGAGGAGTTTTGTGGAAAATTGCTGGACACATGTTGAAGACAGTAGCTGACAGCTAAATAAATTTGAAAACTTTATATGTGTGCTATATCTTTTAAATCTAGCCATTGGGAATGTAATCTACATTGCTAACTGCATGCATTTTATTAACTTCTGCTACCTTTCTTCTAAACAGATGAGTGGCAAATTCCTGAACTTGGTTGTTTCAGTATCATATGAATTATATTTTTCCATCATTACAAGCCAGTGGCCTATGACTCTTCTCCTGATTGCATAACGCTACTTCACAGACTTCCCCTTTGATGTCTCAGGGATTGTCTTAAACCTCTTCCATATAAGTTGTCTTCCATAAAGTGATGAAGAAGTTTCAGTCTGCCTGCTAAAACTGCTTCTTTCACTGCAAAAAGCTGATAAATATTGTTCAGGTTTTGAAAATACCTGAAGATGCCTTTCAGGGATATCGTAAGATCTTGTAGCTGATATTAAAAATGTAACTTTCATTTAAAGCCTAGATGGTGAAAACTGGGTTCTTCTGAGTTCATGTGATGTATCAGTGAAAAATACGTTGCTTCTTATTCAAAAAGTAGTGGACTAAGAACAGGTTTTATAACACAGTCAGTTAAGATGCTGGAGTATTTTGAGTGCAAACTGAATAATCAGGGTATACATTTACTACATGGGCGCCTGTTCAGTAAAAAAAATTTGTCAGGCCTAACCCAGGGCAAATATCAGTTCAAAAATATCTTGCAACAACGGCACAGAAAGAATTTATTATTACAGTTGGATTTAAATGTCAAATTCATGAAAAAAAAGAGTAAAGAGAGCTTGAATAAATGGATTTCTGGAAAATAAATAGTAGTATTATGGAGTCAACGGAAATACTTTCTAGGGAGCTAATACCTTGCTTATATACGGATTCATCCAAACCAATCACCGATATGCAGCCCAATGAAGTGTTCTGTATATTTTTTGATACTTCTTTCCCACAGAATATTGAGAAATTGTTTATTTTCATTTTCTGCCATCTACAGATACCTTTGGCTTATTTAACCACTGACAATCAACTAACAGTCCATTTCATTTGTAACTATAAAGTAGAATGCATTAAGATGTTGCCAGCTGTCTAATTTGGGTGGTGTCCTTGATGAAACTTGTAAGGCCTAATTCATGAGTGGTGTGAAGGCATATCGAACCCAGGAAAGCAACTTTTTCTCTTGCAGAGTATCTTCGCTTATTTGGTAGGACCCTTTGAAAATGTGTACTTTCTCCTGCATTTCTTCTTGGACCTTAAATGTATTAATTGAGAGGACAAAAGGATTGTAAAGGTAATTACTCAAGAGCAGGTACCAAGGTTATAGCATATCAGAACTGGCTGGTCTCTGCTCTGGCCATGCACTATATCCAGTTCTTTTCACACAGCACTGTCAGGCAGAGGAAATAAATATTTAGACTAGACTAGACTGGAATAGACTGGGCTAGACTGGCTACAAAAAAGGGAAGGGAAGGGAAGGGAAGGGAAGGGAAGGGAAGGGAAGGGAAGGGAAGGGAAGGGAAGGGAAGGGAAGGGAAGGGAAGGGAAGGGAAGGGAAGGGAAGGGAAGGGAAGGGAAGGGAAGGGAAGGGAAGGGAAGGGAAGGGAAGGGAAGGGAAGGGAAGGGAAGGGAAGGGAAGGGAAGGGATGAGGGACAAGGGAAGAAAGAAAAGAACAATTCCAGTGGGGATCCTACAATGATCATCCAGTTGAACTGCCTGACCACTTCAAGGCTGACCAAAAGTTAAAGCCTATTGTTAAGGGCATTGTCCAAATGCTTCTGAAACCCTGACAGTCATGGGGCATCAACCACTTCTCCAGGAAGCCTGTTCCAGTGTTTGACCACCCTCCTGGTAAAGAAATGGGTCCTAATGTCAAGTCTGAACCATCCCTGGTGGAACTTTGAACCATTCGCACATGTCCTATCACTGGATCCCAGGGAAAGGAGATCACCTGCCTCTCCACTTCCCCTCCTCAGGAAGCTGTGGAGAGTGATAAGGTCAGCCCTCAGCCCCCTTTTCTCCAAACCAGAGAAACGCAAGGTCCTTAGCTGCTCCTCATGGGACATTCTTTGTAGCTTTTCCACTGGCTTTGTTGCCCCTCTCTGGGTGCATTCAGGTTCCTTAACATGTTTTTTGAATTGTGGGGCCCAGAACTGCACACAGCACTTGAGGTGAGGCCACATCACAGCTGAATAGTGAGATAAGCACTTCTTTTGACCAGCTGGTTCTACGGTGTATGATGCTGCCCAGGGTGTGGTTTGTGCCAGGGCACGCTGCTGACTTACCGAGCTTAGTGTCAGCCAGCACCCACAGAACTCTTTCTGCAGGGCTGCTCTCCAGTCAATCCTCTCCCAATTTGTACTTGTATCTGGTGTTCCTCCATTCAAGATGCAAAAGCCATCATTTCTTCATGTTAAATTTTGTGCTATTGATGACTGCCCAATGCTCCGATCTATCCAGATCCCTCTGCAAGGCCTCTTGTCCCTAAAGAGAGTCAAAAGCAACTCCCATTTTTGTACCATCAGCAGACTTACCAAATATGCATTCAACTTCTGCCTCCAGATCATTAACAAAAATAGACCTTGGCCTAGCACTGAGCCCTGAGGAACACTGTTGGTGACTGGGCACCAGGCAGATGTAGCTCCATTCACTAAAACTTCTTGAATGCTGACGTTCAAGGCCATAATTGCAATTTAATATTTAATCAAGACCACAAAACTTATCTGTGTCTCCTGTCTTCTTCCACGTCCAGTCAACCAAGTTTCTTCTAACTTTCAAAGAAAGGACATAAAGGTAGCAAACTTCTGAATCAGGAAATACTATAATAGCTAATGTAAAATAAGCAATGAGTGGAGAAATAGGACAGGAAATTAAAAAATATATGACAAATACAAACAAGCTTCAAAATGTTGACATAAACCCCAATACTTTTTCAATAGCTGTTGCTTAAGCAAGACATGACAAATTTCTTATTCTGTCTTAAATATATATATATATTCCACTTTTTCAACCGTCACATTTTGCATGTTTTACTTTGTTGAATTACCTGTTATCATATTTTTCCCCTCCGTTAATCTGCTTCATTAATAATTTCTTTGATTTATTCTTTTTGTTTAGTTTTCCTTCATTGATTTTATTTTCATTCTCCTTTCTCTGGGTTCTAGATAATCTATATTATCGCTGTTTCTAGTCTTTTTTCTCCTTTACATCCATTTGGTGTGCTAGCTGAAGTAAAAGGAAACAGGGTATCCCAATCACGACGTAGTAGTTTTCTTACAGAAGTTCTTTAAGAGGAAGTGTACTTCACTACAATTCTACATTTTTAAGCCTGTATTTTGTAAAGATTCACTGCAAAATAGTGAAAACCTGCCTGGTTTAAAATCTGATAGATATGGTGACTCTGTTCAATTGGTGCCACCTTGTAAAGCTTCTCCATAAACAGACTTGAAATTGCTTTTCCTCCTGATTTCTCACCCCCCACCCCCCCACCCCCACCCCCCAGAAAGGCTGATCTTGCTTATATTTCTGGGTTGTTTTATTCTACTAAAAAAAGACACATTCCTCTAGTTCTTTGCAGCAGAAGCGCACCTTGCTTTGTATGTTTACATTGGACTATATCCTTTAAAACATGAATGTCATGATCTCTCAGTTTATGTCATTAGGAAGGATCAAAAAGAAATCACTGTAGTACTGCTGGCATATGTTTTAGAGTGTCAATAAAAAGGGTAATGTATAACTTTCCATCACTACCTGTCTTGCAAGTACAGATAATGAATTGTGCTGGTGAGAACTGTCCTCTTTGTGGCTAGTGTAGGTAAAGTATATTTTGGGGGTTTTATGCTTTCCAGATACTGATGCTTCCTACAGGAAGAGCAAGGTTTTGATAACACTTAAGAATACTATAATAACACTATCTTAAACAAAAACTGGATTTACCCATTTGCAATCTCACCATAACTGTTCCAGCTGTTCTTTTCCCAGGAAGTACTGAATGCTGTATACCTTGGTAGGCTGAATTCAGTACACAAAACCCTTTCTTAGCAGGATGTGAAGTTGATTATGGAGTGGATGCAGTGTGAGTTTTAATTATAATTCACAGAACTCACAGAAAGCCCAAGCCAGTAATATTATCCATCTCATAGCTGTGTGTGTCATGGGGGACACATTACCCTATGTCATTAGACCACACTTTTTCCCTGGTATAATCTGTTCTAGTTCACTGTTCACAGCACACAGAAAACTACCACCAGATCTGGCATTAATCCACCGTCATGTCTGCAGACTCAGTGGAAATACCAGAAAATACAGGCATGAAAACCAAACTTCACAAAGTAGTAGAAAATACTTAGGAAGGTGCAATTCCAGACTGGCAGAAGAATAGAGGACTTAATATCTTTTTTACACTAACAGGCACACCCCCCTACCCCCTTTTTTTTTGTTATTACTTGTTACCATTATTACTCTTTTTTTTTTTAAGGGAATGGAGTTACTTTCTCAATTACAGAACAGGGCTCTCCAGAACAAGAGCATATGAGCAGGCTGGCATGCAGAAACTTGGGTGGTTTTACCATTGCAAGGTCTTAATAAGGGACTACAAACTCCAGATCTGTCATCTTGACCCTTTACAAACACAGTCAAAAATTATGTGATACCATAAATTAATAGCCTGGAATGATGCAGTAATACACAGTACAAATATTTTTGTAGTCTACACTGAACTTGAAGTTCTCTCCTGTGGAAATAGCTCCTACACTTCAAAACTGTTAAACATGTAAATTTATAGCCCAGCTGTAATACAAGGTTGCACTGTCAGAGGTCACAGCAGCAGTGTGTAGGACTGGCACGGTAAATGAAGGTGCTCAGCACCATTCTAGCTCACACCATAATGCAGCATTTCCAGTTGCCACCCTCAGCTGCTTACAAAAGTTCAGTCTCTCATGTTTTGCCTCTGTATTTCTTCAAAACTTTAGCTGACTGAGCCTCAAGAAAAACACATTGCAGGATTCCGGAGAACAGAAATACCAAATTAATAAAGGGCTGTCCTTCTAAAGCAGGTGATAAATCAAACTATCTGCACCTTTTACACCTAAGTACGTATAAGACACTAAAAACTTAAGTGTGTTTAATCTAATGTAACAAGTAACCTATTGCTACTGGAAATTACTGCCTAGAAAGATGCCTTCCTCCCCACACCCACACAGTTAACTGCCTTGTGTAAAACTGAAGATGTGAGATTCTCCACTATGTATGCATATTTCTCTACTGAAGTTTATGTATTCAGGACAGTTATTCATAGTTTCTGAATTCAGTTACTGGAGACAGAGTGCAGTAATGAAATCTCATCTGAACTGGCTGTGCAGTCACTATCTTGGATGATTTCAAGGTCAGTAAGACAGAAGTGATAAATGAGTTGCAATGACTCAAACCCAATAAATCTTTAGGTCCAGATGGGTTTCATCCAAGGTTGTTAAAGATACTAAGAAAGAAGAATGTAGACTGGTGGCAGTAATCCTGGAAAATTAGATTATTGTGAAGAGGTTTTGGAAGCTACAGGAAAAATAGACTGACATACAAAAATATAGTAAGCACAATAATACAAAGTTACTTAAAATGCATGCAAAATAAATCCAAGCAATTTGCACCTAGTATGAAAACACGGTTGGATAATAGGTAACCCCCTCCTGCAGATTAGTCTTAGCTAAGGCCATTCAATAGCAGACTTCTCACTATAAAAAGGAGACTCCCTCCTCACCATCATACCCCACGAATCAGAAAGACTGTGGGAGGTAATCATATAAAATTTCTCCGTGAGCCTACATACAAAATTGTGGTGAGGACAGGGAGATTATAGCACTGTTTAAATGGTCCAGCTGAGGCTCTTGAAGGCATATGTTACAATTTAAGCAGCCTAGCAAATAGAAAGCTGAAAGACAGAGGAGTCCTGTGGTATAGTACTGCCTAATTTCATTTTAAAAAGAGCATCAGGTGTTAAATGAGACTGAAAGTTTTATTATACCTGTAATTAACTCAAAGAATCTTACAAGTATGGGATTGAAAAAATTCCAGGCTATAAAGTACAACTTCCCTTTCTTGAGATGATAATGCAAGTTGTAATGTGCTTATTTAAACCATACATGAGATGATGTTTATGTCCTTTGGGTTATTTACTTCATCCTCTTAATATTTTGTACTTAATGTCTTTGCCTTAGTAATTTTAATCTGGTGTAGCTGCACTTTTTGATGTGCTTAATTATGGGAAAATAAGATTAAAAAAAGAAAAAGATATTACATAAAATGACAAAAAAAAGGTAGAAATTCAGGAATAGCCTTAAGTCTGAAAGTCAATGCATTTTTTGAAAATGTATTAAATCTCAATATGATAAAAGAATATAACTACTAAAATAGTTTAGTATAGACAAAGTCCTAGGAGAACAGGTAAAGAGTGAAAGATGCATCATATAAAAAGCAGGGTTTGAACATGAACAGATTTGTATTTCCTCAGAAGTCTGATAAAGTTATTTCTTTGTCACAGCTGAAATACATTTCTGGATTCATCTAGCTGTTGACCAGCAGTATCCTTGTAGTCCTTAGGAAAGTCTTGCTGAGTTAAAGGGACCTTGACTTCCCCAGTAATAAGTTTATTTCCTGTAAAATATTCCAGGTCATTGTTAGGTGATTTACAGGTAAGTAAAAAAAGGGATTTGCCTATCTTACTGCAAAAAGGAGATTCTCCTCCACCATAGAAGCAATCAAAGGTAAAAATCACCAAATTAACTTTGCATTTGTGTATAACAAATTCAGTGCTATGTTAGCTCTACAAACTTCTACTAAGTGGGTGAAAAGATTGCTTTGAACACACTTGAACTGTATAAAAAAGTCCACTGCGTACAAGAATATACTACAAAAAATGTGCCGTTAAAATAATTAAATCAAAGACACAGAAAAAACCCCGAAATCTAGCAGTTTAAATTATTAACCAAAACAACAATTATAAACTTTAATAAAAACTAGCTATCATTTCTTTATGTAATGCCTGTAGAATCATAGAATAGTTCAGCTTGGGCAGGAGCTCAGGCAGTCACTAGTCCAGCATGCTACCCCCAGCAGGGTCAGCTCTGAGGTAAGACCAGCTTGCTCAAGGCATCCCCCATCCAGGCTTGAAGGCTCCAGTCTTGAAGCCTACACAACCTCTCTGAACAACATGCTCCACTGCTTGGCTGTTTCTTATGGGAAAAATTTTGTCCTTATATTCGTGTCAGGGATCAATGCATCATTATGCCAATAATCTGCATGCAAATAATCTGTGATCTGGAAAGCTCTTACAGCCTGCTATTATAATTTCCACAATGAGTTAAATATAGGTTGTCTCTAAATGCAGAAGACCAAAGCTGTTTATGCTGTTTTGGACAGAAAATGGTCAGTCATGGTAGCAGAGTTTGTGTGTCTGAACCTACAGTTCACAGCCACAATGACAACACAATCATTTTGGTAAGAGCGAAAGTCCATGTCAGGGATCAAAACACCATCATACAAATCAACCGATTAATTACGATCTCCGGTGTGGAGAGTTCCTGTGGCCTGTTACTACAAACGAGGAGAGGGAAGGATGCTTAAACTGACTACAGACCTTCACGGGGAGCCAACAGTCGCAGGGACCTGTAGCTTTTAAAAGGATAGAGCGGGAGTGGAGAATCGCTTCCTTCCTTTCCTTTTGTGGAGAAATCCCATATTGCAGGAAGCCGATGTCCATGGGCATCCTTAGTTCTGAGTGACTTCTGAACAGCACAATTTATCAGGAGTAGCTTCTGCCCACCTCTTTTGTTAATGCCTGTTGTGTCTTGTTCTGCTGCTGGAAAGGCCTCTTTCATTAAGAGGTCAGTACTGACTTTTGTCTTTCTCTTTACAGTCAGAATTTTCAGGACTACTGTCTGGATTAATATAAAGACATTTTCTACCTTTATATTACTATTCAGCTTGCAACTCATAAGCCTAAAAGACTTTAAGTTGATTTGTCTTGACCTACACAAAAGATATTTTGGTGTATATAAAGCTCATTTATTGAGAACTTTAACCCAATTTTCTCTTCCATTTTATTTTGATTAGGATGATAAAGGTGACAAAAAGAGCTGCCCAGACTTTTTCAAATACTGAATTGGAACTGAATTAGAACATCTTTTACTGGCCTGATCTTTACCTCTTTCTGCGCACAATGAACAGTGTCCTCACTGTTATTGTGCTTTCAGGTGCCACATTTTCCTTACAAGTAAGTTCATACTCTATATAAAGGAGGGAATTATGAATTCAAAATATTAAATTAGAAATAATGATTCCATATTGTCATTAAAAATATGGTATTACACAAGGGGAAAACTGAGGAGAAGATCAGATACATACGTGTTCTTATGTTGACAGGTAAGCAAGACTAAACTGTTTTGCAGTAGTTGGAATTAAATTTGCAGTGGTTAGAAAACCATTTTGATTTTTTACCTTGTTTATATTGTTATTTTGCTAATACCATAAAGAATGATAATATTAGACAAAGTGGGTGAGGAAGTTTGTATTTGAGTTGCACTACATCAGAAAGTGAAAAAGGCATTAAATTAATTTTGCTTAACTTACTGTAGATTTAATTCAATTAACATTAGTAAGAGGTAGATCCATGCAATCACACTTGCCAATTTCTGCTGTCAGTTTTTCCAGGGTTAAACTTTGAGTAACTTGTATTGAAGAATGTTTTTGTTTTCTAGACAAAGCAATATATCCATAGCTCCTCTGCATTGTCTTTTTCAAGCAAAAATGAATTAATTGTCTGTTTATTTCTCTCAGCATGTTTTGTACTTTCTTTTCCCTCTCCTTTCTCCATATCTTGTTTGTATGGATGCTGCTGGCAAGTCTGAAGGAAAGCAATGAAAGTAAGTTGAGCTTACTGTATTTGTGATAGTTTAACTGAGTGAGGCTCTGAGCTAGTTAAAATTGTTAGTAATTTTGATTTTGATGAGGTATGTAGAAAGAAATGTAATATTCTTTGTGTCAATGATGATTTAATGTATTTAACATTTAATGGGAAATACATCTACTTTTAACACTGGAAAGTCCAATTTCTGTTTTCTTCTTTATTTAAAAGAAATAGTTGAAAGTAAGAGACAGCGTTCTGCATGAAAACACTATCCTACCAAAAAGTTTCGTGCAGTCAATATTACCAGTGCTATCTATGCTACTACTATTGATGGTAGATCATTTTAACATCTTTTTCTAGAAATTGGTGTAAATTTGATTCAACCTAACTAACTGTGTTTTAAACTGAGGGCTGTTTGGTTTGGGTTTTTTAACATTAGCAATTTAGCTACTTGGTGAAGTAAAGCAGAAACTTGCTGAAGTTTCAAATTACAGATTTTAGGTACATCATATTTAAGATGATCCAGGAGGTTCTGGTACTGTATTTTTAAAATGCCAGGAAAATCTGGAAATTAGATTAATGACATTTTCCAAAGGAACATGTTACATTTCAGTTACAAAAAGAAAGCAAATAAATGTATCCCCTTTTACTCATTTAATGAAATGTTTAAAGAATAAACCTTCCAAGAAGAATGAAAGTATATGAAGTGATATTTTAAAATTTTCCTGATACTTCCATACATAGGAAAACAACTGTTTATGCCAAGACAACTATGGATGCAATTCTGCGATATAAACCTTTTTAAAAAATGTGTCTACCCACTGCTATCTTGAAAGAAAATTAACAGGAAAAAAAGCTGTTTTGTTTCTTTATTTCTTGTTATCTTTTGAGTTCTCTACTGAGATACTTTTCTAGATGACCGATACTGGTTATGAAACATGGAGAGGATTAATCTGCTCTTGCCGAAATGTGTGTTCCAACAGCTAGTAACGAGACAGAGTGCAGGATGTGGCTGGGCAAGTGGCATGCTTTCCTATGAGAAGTATCTAAGATTAGTACCATGAATTGGTCCCCTGGTACTGGAGACAGCATAAAGGACTATTTTAAATTATGTGTCTAATTTTGAAGTCACATAGCTAAGTTTACAATAGAAATTTGTACCCCATACTATCCTTAACGCACCTTCTATTACTGAGGCTCATTTATAGACTAAATTAACTTCTCAATAACAATTGTAAGCTGTCTTTCCTAATGTTAATTTCTTAATTCTGTTGTCAAAATGGGACAAAAGAATTTGATGTTACAGTGATGCAGTTAAGAATATGTTGAAATAGCAAATAAAGCAAGTGACAAATGTTCAAGTCTTGAGAATAATTTGCTGCATGTCAAGAGAATTGGCTATAGGAAATAGATAGGCTTCATCTTACAGCCTGAAGATTGTATAAAAAGAAAAATAAAAATCTGAACCTAACTTGAGGAATGATTGCTGAACATGAATCTTTACATTTCTGAGATTAAGGTATTGGAGATGAGATAAGATAAAATGCACTTTTTAGGCCTCCAGCTTTAGAAACCTCAGAAGTCTGTTTCTGGGTTTCTTATTTTTCCATGGTCTGTCCTTTATTTATAGATTTTCACTTTTCCAAACAACTGAAACTATAGTCTCCTTTTTCATTGTAGTCTCCTCATTTAATCAACGTCTTTTCCTCATAAATGAAATCCTGGACTATTTGTCTAATTTGTTGTCTTGGAATTCAGGCTGTTAGTGTAAGATCCACAAGGAGAAAATAAAACTTAGCTGCATGTTTTTCCCACCTCCTTTCTCTAACTGTTTTTACTAGGATTGCCAGCCTGCCTGTCATTCAGACCCATACTCTCACCAACTTTTGCAACTTGCATCATTTGCGCTGCATATGATGTTCCATCTGTATGACTCAAAGTCTTGTTCTGGTTGTCATCTCATATACCAGTAATGATCACTCTTTGTCTAGTGCTTTGACGTGCATTATATATCCAGATTTTTAATACAAAAATAAATGCTTTCCATTCTTTCACTGATTTCACATCTTCTGTTATATCAAATACAGGTTATGTGATCTTACTTTCCAGAACTGTTGCAGTCACTCCTTTTGGAGATCAAGAGGCTGTTGTCTGGCCTGTGCAACAAACCTTCACAGGCATGCATGCCTAAAAGCTTGATCTATTTCTCCAACTTTCTTGCTCTTTTTACTCTTTGGAAAAATAAATCCTGAAGACATGTGTACAATATCCTTTTTTCCTCCCTCATTCATATCTCTCTATGTTTTTCAGTAAATAGCTATGCCACATGCATAAAGCATCCACCTGTCAAGCTTACCAATATTTCTTCTTGTGCATTCTCTCCACGATAATTCCTGCCTCTTTTATAATGATTGTAATCTTTTGCTGTCAAGAAACTTTAATTCATGGGTTTGTCCTGCGCTTGCAGAACACAGTCCTGATCCATTAATAAAGCCCCTAGATGTCACTGTAATAATATAAAAACCAGTAACAATTGTAAGTAGTAGCAGAATTATTCTACAATTAAGGTGATCTTGAATGACACTTAAGTAACTTGATAAACAGGTATCAGCCAACAGATCAGGGAGAAAAAAAGATGTTTAGTAAATTGTTGAACTTTGAGAATATAACATAGAGGTTGTTTTCCTTCTGCCCTTGGCATTACCTGGCTAAAAAGAATATTCTAGAAAACACTTTCACAACAGCATTGTTTCAGAAAAGATGACCAAACTACAATGTAATAAAAAAGCTATTTTATTAGGCAGTGCATTAGACTATAACAACAAAGAGAATCTGCTGTGTGAGTAGGTGTCCATCCTGACCCCGACCACATCCTAAGTGGCCAGAAGTATCCTCACAGGTTCAAGTACAAATTTTGTTTTGGTTAAAACCCACTTCTTTTTGGCAACAGACCTTTGCGAGTCCCTTGAGCAGTAACTTAAGAGTTTTACTACATTGTGTTTACAAACAGGAATCATATTTCCAGCTGGTGAAGCATAGCCATCACTGGTGAGATCCAGTACACAGCATGGAAGGATGAATGTTTTGAACCAAGAAACTACATTGAAATCTGCCTTCTTTAAAAATTGACTGTGATGTGCGAAGGTGACTTTTCAGCTTGAAAAGTAAATAACAGGTTCACCCAAACCTGCATATTCTGGCCGCCTTCTATCATTCTAATCCTTCCCATCTCTGGCTGGGTCGATGAATTATCTCAGGCTGGAAAGACAGATATTGGATGCTTTCTACTGTCACATTCATATATATATTCCACTACTGAAAGTCTTTTTAAGGTCTGTGCCAACGGAAATCAGTGGAAAACATGGCTTGGTTTTAGCTGAAAAACTCTATCACGGTAGTGTTACAAGTCTTATTGTACGATACTTGCTCTTAATCTGTGCAAAGTACTTTCTAGGCTGGGGTAAGCATTATCATATTTCAGTTGTTCAGTTTGCTTAGCTCTAACTGGGAAGCTGATATCAAGTCCTTCTAAAAAATATTTACATTTTACAAATATAAAACCATATTTGTATTTTTGCACATACAGAAAAAGATAGATGTGCTATCTTCCTAAGCAAAGGAGAACATCTAAGGGAATATTGCTGGGTTTGTGTGTGCATGTTGAAAAAAATCTGAGACCCAAAGGCTAGGTTTCCCAGATTGTTTATATATATATCTCTATATCTACATATATATATATCATAGGTATGATGTTTGAATCAGCAAACACAGGATTTTGATTTAAAAATGTCAATGGCAAGTTAAAAACAGAGTATCTGGTCAAAGAGATCTATGACTATTTTTCTCTGAATGCAAAACACATATGCAATCTGTGAAATGTTCTACCGTAGGCTGAAGGGGAAAGGGGTGTAACTAGCATTTCCTTTTCAGTCTGAAAATTTATAGGAATGCAACAGCACATCTGTATGGAATTAGCATGGCTTCTCTCCCTAATACACTGAGATTCATGTGACTGCGAACCTAGGTTCTATAATCTTCAGTCCAGATTTGTTTTACCTAATAAAAACATCAGGATTGATTGTACCTTAGGGTCTAATATTTAAAAAGACTAAAATTATATTTTTAAGAAAATAAAAGTAGACAGTTTCATAGTATTTTTAAGCCCTTGCATCGTTAGATATCTGTTTCAGAGGCTGTGTGTAACAGACTGTACCCCAAACTGCATGCTTAAATTTGAAGGCACTGCAATTGGATTTGAGATCATCAGTATACTCAGAAAAATCCTTCTCTTTGGAAAGTCACATTGTAAACATTTCTGCTGACTGCCAGTTTTCTTATGGAATTTACATTGGTGTATGACCTATTCTTTTTCCTTCCATTAGTCTATACAAAGGGCATGCTGTATATAACATGCATAACTACAATACGCTGGCATAGTGCTGCTGAAATAAGTTAATGCAAAGTTTGAACTTTCTTAGTATATGTAGTACCATCACAGATTTTTGAAGCATTAGATAATGATAATATATATTATATATAAATATTCCAAATAATACTATATAAAGAAATTTTTAATAGAATATATTATGTATTTATTTCTTTATGTGTTCTGAGCATGGATCTTTTTAAAATCCCCTGAATAATTATCAGAGTTTTATATATCAAGATTATGCTGATTTGAAGCTTCTGCACATTTGGCACCCATCTATTTCAATTTGCAGGTAAGTGAAAATTTACCAGCTTTCCCCTTCACAGGCATGTGTCTGTATAAAGGAGATGCCATGATAATAATTCACCAACTTAACTTTTGTATGTGTCTTACAGCATGCAAAGAATCAAAGTCTACATGTACTCATATTCCATAAAGCTATTTGGATGTGGTAAAAATAGTTTGGCTCTGGTATATAAAAACAATGATCTCATGTCCATCAGAGAGGAAAAACACTAACAAAACACAACAGAAAATGTTGTTTATTTATTTCTTGTTAAGAATTTTTTTTATTTAGATAACCCTTCTGCTTAGTTTGGGGCTTATCAGAGATTCTTGGGAGTGCTGTCAGGTTTGCTTTATTCTTGTGATTCCACAGATGAAGTAATATTGAATAATGAGAGAACATAGGCTTTAAGCAGTGATATAGCCAGAGTAGCAGTCAGTACAAAATCGCACCATTTACATGAATGGTGGAATTCAGGTGAACTGAAACTTGGCTGCAGCTCTTAAATACCCTCCCAGTTCATCCCTGTTGTTCTTTACTCAAAACTTTACCTTCACACGGGCATGCAGAAGCATTGAAATGTAGAACAGATCATGTTAAGTACGATGTCCAGCTTTTCAGACTCCTGACTTGTGGTGCAACGCTCATGTGCTTGCAGCAGCAGCACTAGAACATCGCCACTGGTTTAGACTAAGAAAATGGCCTTAGTGCATGGAGTAATTGTGGAGATACTGTTAACATAACTGCATAATAAATATTATGTATGCCTTAGATAGATGAATAGCTAGAGACATGTATATTCAAACACGTCAAGTCATTGAGATTTAGGACACTTCAATCCTCTCTTTTTAAAGATGTTAAAGAGAAGCTGAGACAGAGAATAATGCTTAAAGGAACCTATAAAAGAACTGTTTTACATCAAAATAAAATCATCAATGTATTTAAATAATTAAAAGCCATGTAGTCCAAGGTTTAATGACAGATGAAACTTCTTTTGAATAACTGAGCCCCTTTATGTGCTCCACCTACAGACTCCTCAGGACAGAGTTTCATGAATGAAGACAAATCAAAATAATTATAACTATAGACATCTTCCTGGAATTAGGGAAGTACTGCAGCAGCTACATGTTGGGTTTTTTTTCATAGACAAAATAGGATATCCAAGAATCTCTGTTGTGTTTTACATTTTATTTAACCTGACTCATTTTAAAATAGACACTGAGGTGTTTGAGCTTTGTGAAGGGATGGCTTCAACCTCCTATTTCATTTAAGTGATATATACAGATCTTATTTCTGTTGCTAATTCTTGCACACAGAAGCTGGTTAACCTTTTCTGCACCTACAAAAAAAAAAAAAAAAAAAAAAGAAGAAGAGAGAAAGTGCTTAATTTCTGGGGGTTTCCCTCCCTCAGCTTCTTCCCTCTAATGACAGATTTTGGAGCTTCAAATAGGATTTAATTTCTGGTACCTGAGATGCCTAAATTCGGAAGATTTCAGGTTTGTTTTTTCTCACTTAAATAAAAGAAAAATCAGTACAGAGTGGTCCAACCTGCCCCTCCCATGCTAAAAAAAAAAGATAAAAAAAAAAGTCCCCAAGTAATATGAGGTTTTACAGGCAAAATAGTCAAATAAGTCCTAGAAGGATGTGCTAAGATATCCTGCTTTGTTTACATTTTCATATGAATCATAAAGGTAAAGTTGCTGCCATTTTAAATTTATGACTCATTTTCTCAAGAACCTGACATTCAAAACTAGGCTTTTTGTAGCTGAAGTTTTGTAGCACTGAAATATTTTTTAGTTAATTGTATAGAACAATTCTTATTATATGTGTGATATACTGTGTAAGTACCATGATGGATTTTTTGCTTTTTTCAAATTGTCTTATGTATGAAGTATCTTCCTGTTTTTATTTTACAAGCCTTACTAAATTATTTCATTTCTTCTTTTCAATATGCCACAGTTAACATATACTGGCTTTTTATCATCTGCAGTGAAAGCATTACTTTGAAACCACTGCTTAAATAATTTTGGATTTTGTATATGATAAGCCTGCTGCTCTGCAGGATGATTGATCTATGCGTTGTATAGGTTAGGAACTTTATTTTGAAGAATGATATCTGAGGTCCTAACTGTAGAGCAACTATAAGTGAATTAGAAGTGTGACTCAGAATTACTTCTTCAGTGGTTGTAATATGGTTTATATGCATTGAAATTTTACAGATAAGCACAGACATGGAAGAGAGCATTACTACTTACTTACTTCTTTTTTATTGAGAATAAATACAGTTATTGGAATAAATTGATTTTCTCTCTTTTTGCTTACTAGTTTGTATTTGTTGTTTACCAAATTATGGGCATATACCAAATCAGCGCACATATTTAAAGAGGAAAAATTAAGTTAGGCCAACTAATCTAATTTTCTTGCCTGAAAAAGTGCTGAAAAACAAATAATTCCAGTTCCCCTGTGAAAACAAGAACATCAAAAACAACCAAGAGAGGCTTGTTAAAAGCAAGGACACGGGCAGATAACAGGGCAGATGGACAGACCAAAAACCCACAGATTTTGTAAGCCTGATTTTAGTAATGCTTTTGAAAGATTCTCAACTGATGTTCTCCTAAGCAGGCAAGAAATCACAATCAAGAAATCACAGTCAAGATTAAATTACACAGTGAATATATAATTTGTTAAGGAAAACATATTTATTACAGCAGTTATCAATAGCTTATTGGCAAGGAGGAAGCAAGTACTATGTGTCAGTTTCACACAGCCTTGGACCCATTACTTTCAATATGCTTTTTTAAAGAGCAGAGGGCAGAAAATTTATTCCATTTTCAGACTAACGTCAACCTGGAGGGAGCACAACTACACTGGAGGATAGGATTAGAATTCAAAGTGGTTTGATAAGTCAAGTAAATGGCAAAAGGAAAAAAGAAAAGGTAAGAAAAAGAAGTGTGCAGCTCAATAAATAGAAATGCAAGAGTTTTACTGCTTAGGTAGCACTTTTGTAGAAAAAGACTGGAATATTATAGAATACTATAAGCTATAGTGAGTACTTACATCAGTACGGTTTTGAAAAACACAAGCACCCTGTAATCTATATATAATACTGATTTTAGGCTGTAAAGTAAGTTAATTACTCCCTCCTCTCTGATCAGCTTGGGCACAGTCTCAGCTAGAGCTGAGTCTTGAGCTTTGAGCACCTCACTTGAAGAAGGAGGTCAGCCCAGTAGAACGAATCCAGGCCACAAGAATGAGTGAAGGTATGGAAATATCTCAAAAAAGATGCATGCTGTTTTAGTCAGAGAAAAACAACAGAGAAGTCCCCCCAGTTCATATAACGAGCATGATGTTCTGCAGTATGGAACATCCCTCTGGCTAGTTCAGGTCAGCTGTCCTGGCTCTGCTCCCTCCCGGCTGCTGGTGCACCTGCTCACTGGCAGAGCTGGGGAAACTGAAAAGTCTCTGATTTAGAGTAAGCATGACTTAGGAACAACTAAACCATCCATGCATTATCAACGTTGTTCTTACACTAAATCCAAACCCACAGCATTGTACCAACTACTAAGAAGAAAATTAACTCAATCCCAGCCAAATCTGGATAACTTCACAGGTATTCCATTCAACATAACTTCACAATTTAACATCTTCCAGTATTTTTCCTGTTTCTCAGTGTGCTCTGCCACATTTAAAAAAATGTTTATGCTTGGAATGGTCCAAAATAATGGTGGTAAGAAGTCAGATGAGAGCATTTGCCCTTTTGCTGAAATAAGGTATACCAAAATAATATTGAAAATATGCATATGTGTAAAGAGTAAGCAACTTGTTTTTACAGAAGAGTTCAGATGTGTAGGTGGAACTTGCGATGTAATTAGAAAAGGAGAAGGAAAAAACAAAATATTTTGACATTGTTGAATGACTATATTTTTTGTTGTTGTTTATTCTGGTCCCTTCCAACCAATTCTTATCATTTGAATCATGTTTTATCTAGAATAAAACCAGACCATCTTAAAAGAATTGTTCAAGCACTTCTTCCATGAAAGAAGCAGGAGATACTGTTCATGATGCTCAAAACCTGAATGCTTCCTGCTGTACTTGGTATGGCCAGGCACTCAGATACATCCCTTGCTACCAGTATAACCGTGTGGAAGGACCAGCAAACTGCATCCTGAACCTGTATAATGCAAGTGCTTAGATCTGTGAGCTGGTGACTGTACCGTACTATATACTAGGTTCATAAAACTGGTGTCTGGCACTTAACACTGAAAAGATAGGGCCATGCTCCTGAAATGGACAGAAGCACAAATTCACACATTTGCAATTATGTCATTTTTACTGTAGCGTCTTAGCTATGAAACAAAACAACAACAAGAAGAACAAAATCCCAAACAAAAAACCCAAAAGAAACAAAAATAAAGCTTTACCCTTTTGCAAAACACTTTAAGGTCAGTATATATTTTTATGTCAAGTATGTGTTGTAATTTATGTGACTTATGTTTTCAAATCTATGGCTTTGGGCCAACAGATGGGCCCAACACTGCAATCTCTTTCATTAACTTTAATAGAAAACTTTCTGCAGGACAGGACCAGTCTACAATAGACTCAACTCCTCTTATTACAGTGGAAGAAAAACAACATGACAGCAGTTTGGATAGAAGCATTAAGAAGAAAAAACCCTTTTTTTTAAAAATCCTGACATTCTGTTGTCATTTGTATTTTTAATACCTGAAAGGCCTTGGGTGCCTTTAATGATTCAGGTTAATGAATAACTGAAAATTTTTTTAATTGACAATCAAGTGTGGCCATTGAGAGACATAATTTTAGGACTAAAAGAAATTATTTACATCTACAAACTGTAGTTTAATTGGATCACAGTTTAGCATAGTGATAGCCCACATTTTTGTTTCCAAACACCAAAATAGTAGGAGTGCCTTTACTTAAAATAACTCCCACCCTTGTTTTGGAAGAAAAAGTCAACCATGTGGGAAAACTTTGGCTTCAAAAATAACGCACATTACAAGTTTTTCTCTGGGAATATTTTCTGTATGTAAATATGCACTTACATGTTTCCTGAACATCCACTATATACAACATTTTGAACTATTTTTATCAGAATTGGTCAGACTTGAAGCAGAAATTCAGCTAGAGCAAAGTGGACATTCAACCTCCTGCATCAGTCACGTGATGTCAATATATCAGGGCATCTTCTGTGAAAGAAGCTATTCTATTTTATAACAGCTAGGGATTATGATGGGAGGGAACCTCTAGGATTATCCATTTCAAACATTTTTTAAGACTTGGGAGACAAAGCCTACAACATCTTTCCTAAAGAAATCTAGTTTCATCCCAAATGTACTTAACAATTTTAAGTTCTACTTCTAATGAAGACCTGTATTCCTGTTTTATTGAAGAAACTATTCTAATTGTAGCACTGATTTGAATTATTATCACTTCATGTATTTTTTCTTCTATTTTCCTTCACTGTTTTTAAGAGAACTGCTGTTACAAACCCTTTAGCAGTGGTTGTCTTCCCATTGACCATACTAGTGGCGTTTAAGTGCAGATATTCTAATTTTAACACATCTTTTTATACCGTGAATGATCAGAACCTAATCATCATTTCAGATTATGTCTGATCAGTGTCTTGTAACCATAAGAGGTATTAATGCTTCCCTTTCTAACAAAGACAGCTTTGCTGGAAAGTACTTAATCTGTATGCATACTTACATGGACCATGTATACCACAATCTTATCAGAATTAAGAGTCCTTGCTATTGAATGCTTTGTAGTTTTGTGTGCTAGTTCCTTTCAAAATTCTAGAAAGGTGCTACCTAGCCCTCTTCTGGTATGACTGCGATGGGATCTGTGGGTCTTAGAAATCACTTAACAAATCACTGGTGGCTGCCGACCATTTGCCGACCATTCCTGTGCCTAATATCTATGACGAAAAAAACCCCAAACAAACAGTAAGAAGTATATATATCTTGGCTTTAAAGCTTAACTTTTTTTCCCCCGAATATCTAGCCCACCCCTGCTGTGTAACTGGTTCACCTTTTTTGTTGTTTGTTTCACTGATATTTTTTTTTTCCTTAATATTTTCTTGTGTTGTCCTTTTCAAGACGTAGCTCTGTCTGACTTCTGGGAATTACTTCTTTATCTCTGTGCTTCCTGATATCCAAGGCCCTAAGCTTATCTCAGATCAGTTCTTTCCTTTTTATTCTTTGTAGGTTGCCTGCTTATTCTTCACATTTTTTCTTGAGATAGTTATTCAAGCAAGCAGGCATGGAATCCTTCTCTCCCCCTGGCTTTGCTACGTGCATCTCATTCATGACGGGTTTAACAGCTCCTGTTTTGAAGAAGCTCCAAACCTCACCTATATTCATGAGTTTCCTTGAACTCTTCTACCTAGTTGTCTTCATTAAATAGTTCTTTCATTAAATGCTTCCCTTAGTTTCCCTAAATTTCTCAAGGCTTTACCTTTAAAGATTCAGTTCCTCCCATGCCAAGTCACTTTTGCTAACCTTCCCAACTTAAAATTAGCTTCTGGTGAATCAGAATATAGATCTGTAAATGCAGCCACTGGACTGTGAAAGTAGCCAGTGACTTGAATAAGGGAATAGCTTCCTGGCTTCTTAGCTAGTGGGTTTTGTTGCAGAGATAACAAGACATGACTCCTGCATCTCATTCTAGAATTAGAAATGACACATAATATGCACACGGAGCTAAAAGAAGCTGCTACATGTTTTCTGTTTTGTTTTAAAAGGAAAAAAACCCCAACAACTTTCCTTGTTGCCAAAGGATGCCATGGTATGTATGGTGAGGTGCTCAACCGTATAGCTGTAATTCAAAGCAATAAATCTTCTCAGATGACAAAACCAGATTGTGTCCTGTTGTTATCAGAACGACCCAGAGAAAGCACTCAGGGATTTTCAGCAAGGACATGCCTTCACTGCTTTTGTTTCCTTTTTCCTGATGGCTAACTGTTCAGCCCATCTAGGTAAAGGCATGGTTATGGCCTTAAAAAGTAATTACGAAATTAGCCAAGCTAGGAGGGTTTTTTGCATTCATTTTAAGATGCTTATGTAGAGAAAAACAGGGAGAGGAAAACAAGTAAAACTTTAGCGTGCGAACCTCAAAAAACGACTCCCGAAGGAAACCACAAACTCATATAGTTCAAAGGCTCTTAGCTCTTGGTGCCTTTTGAAGTGTTTTGAAGAAATTTGTCAGCTTGCTGGCAAAACCACCGATACAGGCGGCTGAACCAGGCGGGAACGAGTGCCCACGCCAGGCGCCCTTGCCTGGCGCTCCCGGCCGACCCCGCCGAGGCCCCGCGTCCGCTCCGGCGGGGTGCGGGATGGGTGCGCCGCTCCCGCCCCCGTCTGCCTGCGGGGCCGGGTGGAAGGGCCACCCTCAGGCCTGATCCTGCCGGGCCCCGTCCTGAAGCCTGGCCCTGGACCTCTCCTTTGGACCCCGGATGCTTTTCTACGGAGGGGTTTTACCGATCAGTCTCCCCGCAAAGGCGGGACCACGTACATTTCATGGTGCAGTTCTCAGGGACTTGGGAGGGGACGCGGAAGGAAAGCGCAGACTTCCCCGTTAAGCCAGCTCTACCTGCAGCGCCCGCCCTCCGTGTGCTCCGCGTCCCCGCGGCTCTCCGGCAGCCGCCCGCCCGCCCCCTCGCTCCCCTCCCCCGCCGCTCCCTCTTCCCGGCCCCCGCCGCAGCCCCACGTGTGCGGCGGCAGCGGCGCCCGCTCCCCTGAGTCGGCCCGGCCCGCTGGGCTCCGCTGTGCCAGCGGCGCAATCCGCATCCCGCATCGATCCCGCATCGACCCCGCATCGATCCCGCATCGATCCCGCATCAATCCCGCGACCGCGGAGCCGCTCGACCCCTCCCCCCCGGGCGGCCGCACACCGGCCGGGAGCAGCAGCCCCGCCCCCGCCTCCCGGCCTCTCCCGCACCGCCCGCCAGCTGTAACATCGCCCCTTGCGCCGCACGGGGGCTTTTGCTCTCCTCACTGTCCGCCTCGGCACATTTCTTTGGACGCGCTTATTCCTAATTATCATCTTGTGTTCGTTTTTTCTAGGGAAGTTCAACGTGGTTCTGTTGGATTTCCTTTTAAGGAGGGAGGGGGAGAAAAACCCAAGCAACTCGACTTCTCTTTTTCCCTCCTTTTCCCCCTCTCTTTGGAGAGAGAGGAGGGGGGTGATGCAACGTGGACCCCGCCGCTGGTATCACCGCGTTCCGCTGACGGCCGCGGCGGCAGGGCAGGCTGGGGAGGAGAGAAGAAAGAGTTTCCGTCGCTGAAGCCTTCCCCCAGTGAGGAGCGGGGCCGTGCCCCTGACGGCGGTGCGGGACAGGCACACCTCTCCCCGGCTCCCCGCCCGCCCCCGCCGTTTCCCACCGGGGCAACCGCAGGATGGGGAGACGGCGGTGGCTCTGGGTGCAGCCCTGCATCCTGTGCCTGGGCTGCCTGGCGCTCTGGGCTCAGGGAGCAACCGGGCAACAAAAGCCTCCGCCGGTCCGCCCCGCCGGAGCAGCGGGCGGCATGTACCCTGGAGCCGCGTACCGGGAGGACGGGGCCGGCAGCGCCGCCGCCGCCGGCCGGGTCCGCAGGCGAGGACAGCAGGACGCGCTCCGCGGGTAGGGATGTGTTCCGCGGGTAGGGACGTGCTCCGCGGGCAGGGACGTGCTCCGCGGGCAGGGATGTGCTCCGCGGGAAGAGATGTGCTCCGCGGGCAGGGATGTGCTCCGCGGGCAGGGATGTGCTCCGCGGGAAGAGATGTGCTCCGCGGGCAGGGATGTGCTCCGCGGGAAGAGATGTGCCCCGCAGGCAGGGATGTGCTCCGCGGGCAGGGATGTGCTCCGCGGGAAGAGATGTGCCCCGCAGGCAGGGATGTGCTCCGCGGGCAGGGATGTGCTCCGGGGGAAGAGATGTGCTCCGCGGGCAGGGATGTGCTCCGCGGGCAGGGATGTGCTCCGCGGGGAGAGATGTGCTCCGCGGGCAGGGATGTGCTCCGCGGGTAGGGATGTGTTCCGCGGGCAGGGATGTGTTCCGCGGGAAGAGATGTGCTCCGCGGGCAGGGATGTGCTCCGCGGGCAGGGATGTGCTCCGCGGGCAGGGATGTGCACCGCGGGCAGGGATGTGCTCCGCGGGCAGGGATGTGCTCCGCGGGCAGGGATGTGCTCCGCGGGAAGAGATGTGCTCCGCGGGCCGGGATGTGCTCCGCGGGTAGGGACGGGCTCCGCAGGTAGGAGCACTCTCCGCGGCCAGGGACGCGCCGCGCCGCGCTCGGGCCTCCCCGCCGCCGCCCGCCCGACAGCCCTTCCCGGCCCCCGCCGGCCCCCGCGGTCAGCGCCGCGGAGCCCGCCCCGCAGCCAGCCGCTGCCTCCCCGCAGCAGTCCCCCGCCTCAGACCCCCGACTATGGTCCTTGCGTTTGCCTTCGGTACATTTTGCCCTCCCACCCCGTTCCGCAACGGAGGGATTGCGCTCAATTGAACTGGGTATTTTGTCCTCGGCTGTGAAATGAGGTCTTTTAATTATTGCGGTTATATTAAAAGCAGACATTGTGTGGGGCTGCGTTACAACTAATGGATGTACAACGCTGGGCTTTTTACTCGAGCATGTTACAATATTAAGATGCTTGGACATTCACTTCGGTTTCTGCAGGGAAACTAAGCAAAATCTGTTTTTCCTGGTGTTTCGGGGAGCTCTTGGTAATTTGAATTAGCTTGTTAGTCTTTATGATCAGTCATTGTGTCTGTCTTGTGTCAGATGGCAGCATGAAGCCAGTTTTTATAGCAAGGTTTCTAAGACTGTATATGAATGAAGAGCCAAACTCATCCCTTGCATATCCTAAATAATTCTACCAGGGATGAATGTGGCCTGCTGTTGCCTAGCTTGCCTCTCCTCTTTGTACTAACCAGTTGAACTAATATAAAATAAAATGGCTTGGAACTTCTTATAGCGGAAGAAGATTTTATTCCTTTAGGGAGGATTTTTTTTGTAGATAGCTTTGCTATACACTTTGTTTTTATTTCATGCAGCTGGTTTCTTCCCCTGTGTGTACATAAAAATTTGGATACAATTTACATTGTTTTATATTGTTGTATATACTTTTATTTGTTTGTCTGTGTGACAGGCCAAATGTGTGTGGCTCTAGATTCCATTCGTACTGTTGCCCTGGATGGAAAACGCTCCCTGGAGGAAATCAGTGCATTGTTCGTAAGTGTCAGACTTCAAGTTTCTACTGCCCTAGGGGTAATAATAAAAATAAATATTCTTTGTGAGTTACTGCCCCATTCAATATGAGAAAAGAGAATTCAGTTCTGTCTTTTGCCTTATTTCTGAAGAGAAGAGAAAAATATGGATTTACAAGTCTACTTTTGTTGCAATCAAAAGATCAGCCAATTGCTGTATTTTCCTTGGTGTGCTCGTAAGAGGCATGTCTGCACTTAGTTTTTACATAAGAACATGACAATGAAGGAAGAAGGAAAAAACCTTCCAGAAATCAAATAATCCACTATAGTAACAGGAAAAAAAAAAGCCAAAAGGTCTTTATATAAAGCAAATCAGATCTTAATTTTTGTGAAACTTCTGTGCTAGGCTTGGAATTGCAATCAAATGGAAAACTTTACATCTGGAGTGCTTATTCACTTGCTTGTCGCTTTTAGTTGTGTTTTAACAGCTATAAAGCATGTAGACTGGAATTACTGCTTGGTCATAATAGGTACTGTGCTGACAGATGTGGCTGTTGACATGGCTTGGCAAAAAAACCCATCCAAATCTGCTCAATGCTCTGGTTAGGGAATGTTGCCTACCTAGAAAGGAAGTAGAGAATTATGTTTTCTGTCTGTTAGACAAAAGCTATTAGACACATGCTTGTTAGAGTTCTTGATTCTTAATATGAGTCTGTTCCCATTCATCCTAGCCTGTCATCATCTCTCTTGCTAATAAGTGTGCTCAGCTTCAGAACTCAGGTTCAAGAACGTATTTCCCTGTACATAAGCAATGAAGGTCTCTGTAATACTCCAACAAACTACAGACATATAGGACTAGTGAAGGAATGGGCAGTAAGCCATGGTATGTGGCCATAAAGGTGACTTTTTGGGCTGCTGCCTTATGATTCAGGACTGTTAACCTGTTCATACTCGTTTTACATGAATGAATTTGCCTTGCTAGTAATTCTTATGAAGGTGCCATGTGTATCACAGATTTTTATCTGAGGTTGACCTAGCATTTCCTTGCAAAGGTTAATAAACATGTCATTCAGAGGAAGATGCTGGTATCAGTACCACTGTGTGATAAGAGGAGCTCCTCAAAATATTCAGATCACATTTATTATCTCATAATACTGGCTTACTTAAATGCAAACTGGAGTTGCTGTTGGTAGGTTTTCAGGTTCAGCTGGCTATCTCTGATTTACTTTCAATTTATGTGCACAAAGGATATCTTTTAGCTCCTGTTTACTTACTGAAGCTTAATTGCAGCTCCCTAACGTGTTTGAAGGGTGAATGATTTTGCCAGACCATCTGTAAGATTGGCTGTGACCCTTTTTTGTATTTTTGGTGGAGGTTTGAGAGCACAGATTGCTATGCTCCTATTAAACATTTGTTGAGATGATGATCCTTCTGGCTAGAGCTGTTTAGCTAGATGAAGCCTTCTTCACAGGATAATGGACAAGGTAGCAAACTTCTTGTTGGAGATGCATTGATTATATTTAGTGCAGATTGTAACTGGTGATTTTAAAGTATTACTTCATGAAGAGAGATCAATGATCTAGTAGTGGTGGGTCAACAGGAAACTGGTCTGACTTTGCAATGTTTTCATTTGATAATGTGATGATGGTTGTTGGTGGTTTGTGACATATTTGTGATTAAAAGTGATCTGTTACCTAAAAAACAAGGGTCTGGTTGGGTTTATTTTTTCTTTAAATAAAATAAACTGCTCTGACTAAAGCACATTTAGAATATGCTTTTGGCTATAGGGCTTTGAGTTGATAAAAAATTATTCCCTAACAGATAATTAACAAAATGGAACAGATAATTAACAAAATGGTCTAAATGTAGACCTCGCTTAACCAGGACATTGATCTATGTTGTATGAAGATGGACTGAACATTCATACAAGGAAAACAGTCCTGTTACGTGTTTGTCAAGTGCACTAAATCTGAGTCCTGTTTCTCACTTTTACGCCTGCTAATGGAAAAAAATATTTTGTATCAGCCAGTGGTATGTCTCTAATTTCAACTAAATAGCAAAATCCCACAAACTCTTTCACCTCTCATGCCTTCATGTTTAGGGCATGGCTGTAGAAGAATGTAATGGTAATTGTGGATGATCCACATTGCATCTCTTCGATGCCCAAAGAGTGGTGTCAGTGGACCCCTGCTGTGGCTTTGTCTACTCCCCTCCAAAGGCAATGTGGCCTTTATTGGAGTATGTCAAGGAGGATGTGGGTTTAGAAAATCTGTTCTGGTTTGGTCTGAGTTGGCATCAGTACAGAGCTTCTGATTTGGTGGAGAAAAGTTGAAAGAGAGCATGTTAATTTATCAGGGGGCATATTTAAATTCTATAATGGGGCAAGAAAATTATTTGCTTCCTTGTAGGAGTTATGTCTCGTTTATGCATTTTTTTTCTAAATCAGAGGTAGAGCACAAGCATTCTGGGAAAGGCCTTATCTCTGCTTCCTTTTTTTAAAATGTATATGGCCAGGTGTGGGGTTTTTTTTCCTTTCCTTTTAATAGACATAGGCAGGGTTTTTTTAGGTTGTTGGTATAGTCATGACAAATTATCTGTCAAAGTATTTGTTCTTTTTGTAGTCCTTCAATGGAGATATGCTTCCAGATTTTTTGATTCTTTCAAAACCCCAGAGTTATTTACAAAGATACTGTGATTCTTGGTTGTTGGGGTTTTTTTTTTGCTTTACAAGCTGTCTCTCACACAATAGTGGTTTTTTAAGTCCTCCTGTCTCGTACTGGGTACTGGCTCTTAATGATTCATGGTCTCTTTTGGTGCATTTGCTAATCCAGCAGATTATTTAGATGTATTCATTTGGATCTCGTTTAGAATCTGGATTTAACCTTTAACTCTTTCCTTGTTCACTTGTTCCTTCGTGCAATAGAGCTCCCTTGGCAGATGAGTGAGAAGGGAAGGCACGATTTAGATGCATCAGGGGGATAGCACAACAGCGTGCATGTTATGGATCCATAATACAGTGTGGACAGCCTTCCCTGAAATTTTTATAAAGTTAGTTTCTAAATGACGATGGAGATTTGAGTACAGAAAACTGTGTTTAGGGAAGCTACACAAAATCTCTAAAGCCCATCATTTGGACATGGACTTCTCAAAAAACGGGTTTGTGTGAAGGATGGATAATCTTAGAAAAAAAGAGACCCTAAAATGCCTCTAAAATAGCAATTATAAGAGAGGAGCTATACCATCAATTGACATTATGATCTATATTGTTTCTATTCATTCATATCTTGGATTCTTGGTAAACTTACTGGTCTTGTGGTCTACAATATGTAAATTTAATAATTTTACATTACTCATGTAATAGGCTGGTAGTTCTAATTAGGGAAAGACTTGATTATCTGGTTTCAGTGGTCAGACCGATGTTTGAATATGCCATATATGATTCTCTTTGCCTTTAAATTTGTCAGAGATATTGATTACACCAAAAATTAGTTTGCTTTATTTAACTTACAATTACTTTTGCATGTATATAAACTCTTCCATTGAAATAGGCATTCAAGTGTTCCTTTTGTTTTGTTTTGGTTGTGTTTTCTAAAAGAAGCTGTTAACATACTTAGGACTTTTTCCTCTAGTTTAAGACTAAGGTTACTATTAATCACTGTCTTTTTGTGTTTTTCCTCAGCAATTTGTAGAAATAGCTGTGGTGATGGATTTTGTTCCCGTCCTAACATGTGCACTTGTGCAAGTGGACAGATACTACCTACTTGTGGATCAAAATCTAGTAAGGACTTTCTATATTTGTTTTCATTACAGATTTCATTTTAGGTAATTCTTTTTGACTGTCAAGTCAGAAATAACTACTGTGTAAATTCTTTAAAAAGAACTTGTCATTACTGCATATATGCATGTAACGCTTTGGCATATCTCTGGTTTTTGATAAAGTTTGATACACTATGCATGTATGTTTACTCTGTGTGAAAAATTGGGAAAAAAAGTGTTTAAAGAGATAAGCAAGTTTAAATACAAATTTGCATGTTATTAACATTTTCATCAAGTCCATTTTCCTAAGCAATGAGGATTGTACAGCCTCCAAGAGAGTTAAAAGTTCCAAGTTGCTAAATAATAGGCATGGAAAACTAAAAAACCCTCTTTTTTAAAAAAAAACAACTCTTCCTTTTAAAATAATGGCTGACTAATAGCTACAGTGTGGACGGCTTTGGTTACAAAATACCTGAGTGTACATTTAAATACATGACATATTGTACAAAGCTCATGTCTACTTTTAGATGCCTCTGTTGTCATTCACATTTGCTTCCTAATGTGGTATCTCTGCCTAACACTGGTATCTCTCTGCCTGGGCTCCGCTGCAGTACAAAAGTGCAGCATTAGTTGCATGAACGGTGGCACATGCACGGATGACCGGTGCCAGTGCCAGAAGGGCTACGTTGGAACTTACTGCGGGCAGCGTAAGTAACTGCTCTGTTGCATTTAAAAGTAAATCTGCGTAAGTCCTGCAAGTTAGCTCTTTCACTGCAGGTAGAGTAGGAAGATAAAAAAAGCCAACATGCTGAAATATAACGAGAAGTCTGTGACAAATTTAGTGCTTTTTTGGGGGTATAGTGTTTACCTGAAAGTCACTTCATGCTTGAAGTGCATTTATAATTCTCTAAAAATCTGAGTAGGGATTGAATTCACCAAACAGTTTTGGAAGATCCTTTGGGAACAGTAGCAGCATACATCCCACTCTCCTTCTCTTACCAGGTGATCACTAATTTTTCATTCTATTTTATGAAGTTTATCCATCTAAGAACAACAGCCTAACTGCTGTTAAAGCACGTTTTTCTGTTTTCTACTTGACTAAGGAAAAACATTAAATATAGTTCAAGCTTTTGAATACCTTTTCAGTTTGGCAGACAGGCTAGAAAGTCAACTATTTGCACAGCTCTACCTGTCACAGTAGTGTTTACAAGCTGTACAAATGTAGCAAACAAAAATCACTAAGGGCTGCAGGGATGAGGAAAGACTCAAAGTGTATTCTGAAGCCAGCTGGCTACTAATTACCTGAGAAATTAATTGCTGAAGTTAGTCTGAAGGAACTGGAGACAAATAAAAGGCAGCCATGCAAAGAGCAGTTAACTGAACAGTTAGACTATTCAGTTACACTGAATCCCTTTGTCTTGATAATTTTTGCAAATGATGGAGAGCAGTCTTGCTCTTGGTTTATTTCTACCTAGATAAAATTCTCTAAAATTTTAGGTAATAATTTTAATCCTAAAATGTAAATATTGCTAAGAGTTGCTAGCCCCTTGCTGGTACTTTTAAAGAATTGGGTCAACACCTGAATGCTCTCACACAGGCCATATTCCAGTGAATAAATGAAAAGGGGACTGGATTTTCAGGCAGTGACTCTAGAGCAATCCAGAAAATTTGAACAAACTTGAAATTTGCCTTATTGTACAGTTAAAATTTGAAGTAAGATTGAGTATTTTTCTTCTAGACACAATATGGAATGAATGAATGAAAAATGTAAAATTGTCATTATCCTTTTTACTTAATTTATTTACTATATATATTTAGAAATGTGTCTTAAATACAATGAAGTTAATTGTCTTGCGAAAGTGTCATTGTCCTTTAATTCAGTAAGGTGACACATGCAGAGAAGTGTCTTCATTTTATGCACAAGATACACCTTATCAGTAAAAAGTAATTCAGTTTTATAGTTCTTGATAAGAAGTAGGGCTTCATCACATTTCCACATAACCATATATTTTATGTTCCCCATTGTGATATAGTTGACGTGTATATTTTTTCCAGTCAGCTTGAAATACTTACCTTCTCTAGGTCGCTGAGGTTCTTTTGCGCTGGATACTCAAGTGTGTTAAAAATGCCGCCTCCAGACTGGGGAGACCTGTGTAGGAAGGTAGCCTGGAGACTTCTAGACCAAAGTCCCTTTGCTCTTGTTCAGAGCCACTTAAAAATGGTGGGGCTCTCCTTTATGGTGAAATACATTGATTTGGAACATGTGTGAATTCTGAACAAGGCTGTGTGTCCTGGAAGCAATAAGCCTGAAAACAGACTGGATTAGTTAGTTAAAGCACTCTTAATGGCATTTTTCAACCTTGCTGAAGAACCGTCTTCCTTTCAAATTGAGAAGATTTCAGTGCTTTGACAGCATGTTTTGTTCTTTACTCACACCATTGATAAATTACATGAATGGGTGCTCTGAAGTTCTTCAACTGTAAAATATCTTCTCTGTCTATATGTACTGTGGATTTATACTCCCCCAAAATTGTTTTATTTCTTGTTGGGATCTTTTAGGAAACAGTTTTTTGAAGGTACTTACAGACAAGTTAAAATGATAATTCTTTTCCCTTGCTCTAAACATCACTTCTCCTGCCAGTATCAACTCTGAGAGGTGAATTACCTGTCTCTTTGACTTCCCAGGCCTCCCTTCTTGAAAGGTTTACTGCTGTTGTGAATGAATAGTACAACTTAATACACTCAGAAAGTCTCAAAATAGACGAGTTTTTATCTGCTAAGTTTGGTGATGGTTATAAATTCTTGAAATTGGCGACTAGAGCTGCACAACTGTTTAAAAATTAGTTAAACATCTGCTGATCTGTGCTAAATGTGATTAATTAATCATATGCTTGCTATTAGCATCACACAGGTGCTAATGGAATTTGAGTTGAACAGTCATTACTGTTGGTGATGATGGGTAGGAAGGAGATCAGTTTGATCTTCAGGTCCAGAAAGATTTAGATCGGTTGAGAGGAAAAAAATTATTTTTGAATACCACATATGATAATCTTTGAAATATCATTACTATAACATTTTAATATTTTTTTTTAATTAAAGCTGTCTGTGAAAATGGCTGCCAGAATGGAGGACGGTGTATTGGACCTAATCGCTGTGCATGTGTCTATGGATTTACTGGCCCTCAGTGTGAAAGAGGTAAAAGAAAGAAATAAGGGAGGAAATTATGAAAAGTTATATGCAACAGTGCAGTATGTATATATTTTATGCTGTGTATTTTCTGGCTGAGCCAGTAAGCTTCCAGTAAACCATTTATTATTTGTAATTTTAGAAACTGTCTTCCTTTTTAGTCCGGTAGCCCCATTTCATATTGGCAAGTACAAAACTGTCATAATTAGTACGAATTTCAGCTCATTTAGGCTGCTTATTTTGTTCATGTAACAGTTCAAATTTGATCTATCTTTTGCTCTCAGCTTCGTGAAATAACTTGATAGCAAAATTGCTGATCGTGTAACTAACTGAAGGATTCTTTTTCTGTGTAACACCTCTTTCACAAGAGGAACTTGGGAAGTTCCTTGCTCTGGTTAGTTCTGTCCTACAGGAGAAAGTGAGATGGAGCGAAAAAATAACCAGTTACCAGGATACTGAGATCAGTTCCTAAAACCATGCTTATATGAGAAAACATCTTAAACGTATCTTAACTAATTGTGCTTTCATGAAATGGGGACTAATCTAGGATTTTATTATAAAATTTTAGGGAAAAATCCTAAGCTGCCTTTTATGGGTTTAGAGATACCGACGAAGTCAGTTTCAATGGAGCTGAACAAAACATTTTAAATGTTACACTATGTGGTTAGCACGCAAAGAATTAAGGCACTGAATCTACATACCATGATTTAGAATAAACCTGCTTCCACTCTCAGAAATCTATAGTTCATGCTTTTTAGTAAATCAGAGCATTGTTTGTATTCTGAAACAAAGACTGTGGAAATATAGTAATGTAGAAGTGCTCAACATTAGATCTAATTTTAGAATGTATTTTATGTACATCAAACTGGTAAGTGTAACCCAAATCTCTGTCTATTTAGAATGGATTTTTAATGAGTAGCTATCGTGACGACTGCTTATCAAAACAATAATCTTGTACATCCTTTAACATGAAGTTTGTAAGAATAATCAAAGGTGGTGCTGAAGAGGTTAGCAGAAATATTATTCTTGGGCTTTCTCCCAGGTGGTGTGTGTTTGCAAATACATGTTCTCATCAAAAAGGGTACTGAAGAACTGAGCAATCATAGTGTGAAACGCTGGGTACTAGTATGTATTGTTGTCTTACTCCTTTAAAATATTCAAAATGTTGTCAGTACTAAAAAGGGGGATGGATTCATTTGCATTAATGGAAAATAGAAAGTCATATATTTAATTCTCATTAGCAGTGGACAAGACACCCACTCAGTGCAGAAGTAGACTTCTTAGATTGATAAAAAAAAATTAAATCAGAAGGGATCTCCACAGGCCATCTAGTCCAGTACCTGCCTGAAGCAAGTGTAATCAGATAAGGCTGCTGAGGTCTATGTCCACTCGGGTTTTGAACACCTTCAAGGATGGAGATTCCACAACATCCCTGGACAACCTATTCCAGTATTTGATCATCCTCATGTAAAACAAATAAACAAACAAACCACAAAAAATATCCCTAATATCTAATTGCAGTCTTGCATGTTCTGACTTGTGTTTGTTGCCTTGTCTGATGGCTGTGAACCTGGAAGAAGAGTCCAGCTTCGATTTCATTGTATTTTATATTTTATTATATATTATTTATAATATATTATTATTATAAATAATATTGTATTATTTATATTTTATGATTATATTTCATTCTGAACAGTTGTAGGCAACAATACTGCCTCTGTAGTTACAGGCAGCAATAGTCCCCTTGAAACCTTCTCTTCTTAAGGCTGGCTGAACTCGGGTCCCTCAGCCTTTCCACACAGGGCAAGCTCTCCAGCTCCCTGACCAGTTTGGTGACCCTTGTCTAGATTTTCTTCTATATGTCCATTTCTTCCTTGTATTGGGAATCCAAAACTGGACACAGTACTCTGATGCAGTTCTACAAGTGCCAAATGGAGCTGAAAAGCCACTTGCCTGGACTGGATGCTGTGCTCATCCTGTTGCAGCCCATGCAGCTGGCCTTCTCTGCTGCAAGGGTATGCTGCTGCTCCATGTCCAGGTTGTTCTCTAGTAGGACCCCCATTATCCTTTCCTCAAGAGCTGTGTTACAGGCAGTTAGCCTCAACACTCTGTTGTTCCATCAGATTATTTCATCCCAGATGTGAGACTTCATTTGCTTTTGCTGAACTTCATGTAAATACGCCCGTTTTTTCTAAACCATCCAGATCACTCTGAGTAGAAGCCCTGCCCTCCAGCATATTGTCTCGTGCCCTAAATTTGGTGTAATGTGCAATTTTGATGAGTGTGCTCTTGTGCCACCACCCAGGTTGTTGATGAAGACATTAAACTGTTATTTGCCCAAGTACTCATCCCTGAAGGACCGTGCTAGTTTCCTGGCTACAAGCTGGACTTTGCTGATTACAACTGTTAGAGCCAGCAGTCCAGCCCATTTTCCACTCACCTTATACGTTGTTTACTTACTCAGTCTGTATCTCACCAATTACAGTCTCTCGGTGGGAGCCTGTTTCAAAAGCCTTCTCAAGTAAAGCAACATCCACTGCCATGCCCTTGTCCTCGGCTCCAGTGACCTCAGGGTTGAAAGTGGTGATGACACTTACCCTTGGCAAACCCATGCTGGCTGCTTCCAAACACCTTTTGTCGTTCATGTGTTTAGAAATGGCTTCTGAAGGGAGTCCTGTGGAATTCTGTGTTTTAAATTCGGGTCTGAAGTGCTCCAAGCTTTTTATAAATTGTGAAAATACCTTGCACCATTTTTCTACGCTTGTTCACTATGAAATGGAGGTAATTTCCATGTAGATGAAAGAAATAACTAAACCAAATACTGAAATATCAGGAGCTTCTATTTGCTATTCAAGGCTGTTTTGTATACCCACTAGATGTCACAAGCAACAGAGAAATGTAAAGGATGACTTTGTTTCTTTGTCTCTAATTGCTTGTCACTTCTGTTCTTAAAACCAGATTTACACACTGTTATTCATTGCTGGTGGTTTAGGGTTTTGCTGTTGCAAGTTACATCCAGCCCGTTCTCTGTAGTTGCTTCTTACAAACCAAGTGCAAGAACTCAAATCTTTTATATTTTGGCTAGTGGGGAAATAGGAAGCATTATTCTGTTAAAAACTCTGTTGATATTTGCAGCCATTTCCAGGAACATTTATTTGTAGAATGTACACCTACCTTCTAGCAAAAATAAGACACTACCAAGTCTGTCAGTTTAGAATGGATTTTCAAGGGATTGGACAGCATTAGGCTGCTTTATAGTTTAAGCCTTAATTCAGAGGGAGCTTACATTTGTCCAAATTCAACAGTCAAACTTCTATATCCAAGATGGATGATAATTATTGCAGTACTATAACATGATAGAATTGTAATATTGCAATTTTTATAAATTGATTGCATTCATATTTTTTTTTTTTATTTATTGCAAGAGAACTTGGTAAACCTGCTTTTTGTGCCTGACAGAAGAAATTGTTGCTGGTTAAGACTTGTTTCCATTGTCTAGCTAGATTCAGAACTGTAGAATCATAGTACGTATGACAGACTCCAGCTGCGATGATGGTTCAGACTTTTTAATAACTATGCTTATACTTGAAATAAGTTGACTTGTTTAAAAGATTCTAGTACATATGGGTATTGTAACAACTTTTGTGGTGATGAAAGCATTGAAGTTTGCTTTCTTATAATTCATTGTAAAACTTTAAGCTGCAGAATTCAAGCCATGTAAAGGAATGAAACACCAGTATTTTGGCATCCATATTTCTTAGCTGTCCTTCGAAGTCTTAGCCTTTCAATTCTACATGTAGAATGCTATTGTTATAAAAGATTTAAGCTACATTGCATGGTTATTTGGAAACTGAGTTATTATAATCAAAAATTTACATTTCCTTACTTGAAATTGGGGATAGTAAGACAAATATGCTTCTGTCACTGTCACAAAAATATAACATATATGTAATATATATAATTGCTATATAATTTGCTTATCTATTATAATATAATATACTTTTCCAGCAGTGGAAAGGACTAAGTAAAATTTCACCTAGACTCTTATCTTGGTGTTGCCTAGACTTTCTCATATTCAAAAAAATAAGTTAACTAATTTATTGTATATTACTCAGCTAAAGAAAGATGACTCCTGTAGTATATCTTGGTAATAACTGTAAAAGGTCTCTAGTATAGTAACTGTGAATGTTAATTTTTTTTATGCTTTACATGAGCTGGAGTACTGTGAAGGATACTTTAAATGCCTATTCTGTTCAGTACTTATTCATAATTTATGCTTTTAACCTAATAAGAAGTTTATGCTTTCCAACAAAATGCAAAAGGCAATGATTTCTTCATCTCTTGGTTGCAATGGTTGCCTGTAATACTTTACAGCAAGAAATGCCTCTGTAGTTTAATTTAAAACTGAGTTTAGCAACAGTTCATAACTCTTTTAACTAACATTTTATAATTTAAGGTTACGTGAACTTCCTTTGCAAATCACATCGGAGTTATAAGAGACTTTGTTTTGTTATTTTCTTACATCGCTGTGTTTTAAATGCATACATTTTATTGTTCTGTAAATTAAGTTCTTTTAAATTAGGTATTTTCTTCCTAATATAGAACATATGTAGCTTTCCTTCAGACTGGCCTCCCAGCCTCAGTTATATGATAAAACGTGACTGCTTGTTCAGCTATCTGGGCTCCGAGCAGACTAATTTCCGGACTGGAGACAGGAGGCTGAGCAGTAACTAATGACTGGAATGATGACAGTATTTAACTTGAGACTTGCTGCTGGGTTAACAAGAAAGCAGAACCTGTTTGGGAGCTTGGGCTTTACTCTTTTGGATATATACAATGAGCTTTTCTATTTCCTATCAAAGTGTTCATTTGGTCAGCTTCTTGTCTTTGATTTGTAAACACAGAAGATTCAAGTATTTGCTTTTGTTTGTTCTGTTGTGGTTTTTTTTTCTTTTTAAAGAAAAAAACAGATGTCAAAATTTTGCTGTTGAATTTTTCCTTGTGAAAAATAAATGAAAATAAAGAAACAGATAGATTAGGAGGTCTCATCCTCAGTTGTACACAAAAGAGCAGGTTTTCTAGCATGAGCAGTTTCTTTGGTTTCTCGAGATTGTCTGGGTGAACGATATTTGTATTGTGACACATGGTGTGTGCAGGTTTTTAATTATCTGTAGAGGTAGGTAGCTGTGGAAAAGCAATGTTATTTTCTTCCTTCTTTATTGTGGGCTAAAGGGATGAAGAACCAGTGGAAGGAAGAATCCTGTCACTGATCTAAGTTTGCCTCCATCCCATGTAGGAGAAAGAACAGTGCTCACTTACTGTGTATGTGAGTGGCTTACAATGGGAAGCAAAAAGGTTTGGACTGCGTAGAAATGCATAGCTTGGGAAGAATATCCTTTTGAAGAAGGGAGCAGATTTCAGATAAAGGTATCATGCTTGGGCAGGTGAGAAAAGAGGAAAAATGTACAGATGTAATAGTTTAATATAGCATGGGGACTTCTGAAACAGGGGAACTTTTGGGTTCTTCTTGGGAAAATTGCTGCTCGGATGTTTTAGTCCAGTGTGTTTATTGTGCTTGGTATTCCCAGTAAAAGTGTCTGGACACTTTCTCTGACTGTCTGAATTTTGAAATTTCTGTCTATTAAAGTTGTTGAGAGCCCATACTTCATGACAGATGGAGTAAATAAGTGACTGGGGCAGCTGCCTCCCTGTGGGTTTTTAGTGGGTTAATAGGGAAGACTCTGCATAGATACAGCCAGGTAGTCAGTAGAAACCCTCCTCTCCAGCCAGGCAGCAATTTTTATGCGAGTTCTACAATACCTACAAGAACTTGGCCCATGCAATTGAAGAGTTCTAGGAGGGGCAGCAGCAGGGTAAGTGTTGTGTCCCTGCAGTTAAGAACAGGGTGTTGCAGAGGATGGTGAAAAAGGTTTGAGGTAGAGGATGTAACTAAAATAGATGTTCAATTTGTGGGGTAGGAGAGCATACATCTAAACATTATATTTGAGATCAGTTGCCTTTGTCTGACCTTCTCTGATTGGAAAGTAATTTGATGATCCTGTGTCTAAGAAGAAAAAGGGGGAAAAAGAGAAAAAAAAATAAAAAAAAGGTTTTCTTCAAGCTGGGAAGAGAGTGAAGAAGCCAATCAACAGCACAGAGAAAGGGGCAGGAGGGAGCAAAAAGCATTCTTGGTAAAAGTGTTAATAGCATAGCGTAACTGAGGCAAAAGAATAAAGAACAAAGAAAACAAAACTGAAGTGGAGCTGTAATGAAGACACTGATCACCACTTGAAAGTTATAAAGGTATTTTTTGGTAATACATACGAATAAGATGAAGCTTGTATAGCAAATTGATGCAATTTAATATAGGACAAAACTTCTCAAACATATTTTTATTATAAAGAAAACATACAATTCATATTTAGTCTGTAGTACTGCTGAAGATGCTTGAGTGTGCTTAAGTGACAGTGGTCAGGTGCAAATGAAGCAAGGAGGAAATGAAATTCTTTAAGAAACTACTCCTTCCTCTGACAGACATTCAAAAGATCTTTTATCTTTACACAGCTTTTCCATATCTGTTGATGGTAGCAGTTCCACGAGAAGAAGTGAAAACTTTTGGGGCATGTATTCAGATCTTGTATAGTTGGTGTTACCCCTGTAATCTCATAAACTGCAGAACTTCTTGCTGTGTAGACTGTGGCAGGTTATGCTCGAGAGGTTTTCCTGTCTGCCAGACGTGGCATGCTGCTGTATGAGTGGTTATAAACGGACCTGTACTTTTTCTCAAGTTGCTCGTTTTGTTTTAGCTGTCCCCCAATGACTGTAAACTTTGTTCAGGTGCTTAACACCAAAAATGCTCTTTTGATCATTGAGCTCTTCTCTTTTTGTAGGAGTTGTGGGAATGTAACTTTTAAATTTTTCTAGGTTTTGCTTTATAGTGGCTACTGTTATCCTGAACTCAAATAGAGGTTCTTTATGTGGGCTAGGATGTGTGTGTGTGTATGCATAAGCAGGTCCCTGCTCTGAAGAGCTAACTGGACAAAGAAAGTATTATTACTCTCTTCTGTGCCCGCAAGACAGGCTGAGGCACCTGAGGTTGTTACTTGTTGAAGGCTGGGCAGGGAAGCTTCAGCAAACTTAGCAATCAACTAAATATCCTGAGTTTCAGTCTGAGATTTTAGCTAGGGGAGTCATCCTGCCTGTTTTATCAAGGTGGTGTAAGACTTTTGTATTTTGCATGCCCTAGGAGTGACTATAAATGAAAATGCAGGGTATTTTAGGAGAAAGCAGGAAAAAGGAAAGGAATAAGAATAAACAAAAAATAATTACTAAACGCTACTCTCAAATATCAACCCTGTTTCTTTCTGCCACAGGGCCATGTGTTCTGGTGTCTTGTTTTTTTTCAGTGTACACTAAGTGGAATATTTACCTGCTAGACACCAGTTTAGTTCATTTTCAGTCTGCTTTTAGCCATTGGAAGTGGAGTGCATGGTCTGGAGATACTTGCTGAAAGTTCGTAAAGGAGTTATTCAGGGCCTGTTGAGTGAAGAGAAAGAAATATCAGTTCACTGCAGCATACTCTTAACTACATGATCTAGTTCACAGTGGGTATTCATCACTGCTGGGGTAAACACAAGGGTTACATCATCAACTTCAAGTCTAACTAAAGTCAATGATGTTTAATCAATTTAACTAAAAATGAGTTAGCAGTAGTTTAAAGCTGTACAAAATGTGAATCATCCTTAAATTTTCAATCTTCACCATGATTTCCTACTTTATTTTCTAATTTTCTGTTAAAAAACTTTTCTGTCAGCTTTTTTCCACACATAGTGAAAAGTTAATTATAAGCAAAATGCTGCAGTGGTTGCATTATTTTTTAAAAAACTTCAGTTTAAAATAAAAAAGCACACCTCTAATTTCCTTTGGAGATAGTAAGAGCTAAGGATTGCAGATACCTGCAGCAATAAGAAGTAAACATCTATCTGACAGGTTAGTACCTGATTCAGGAAAATATGTCAGATTATCTGTGTTAGAAGAAGCTGCTAATTTTTTTTTATTGCTTTTTTGAGACTAGAGGTGTCACCAGATGTCTATAATGCATACAGTTAAGTACTGTCCCTGTTCAGGGAACAACTTTTCCTTCTGCAGGTTCAGACCTGCAGGTATTTGCATACATCAGTCTTTGAAGGATGGCCGTAGTTCTGAAGGGCAAATTCAGAAAGCTGCTTTCATGCTTTTAGATATCAGTAGCTGCTAGGATTACAGGCACTACATTAGCTAGTTTGGTCATCCATCATTATGTCCAATAAACAAGATTTTCAGACTTCCCTTCCCTCGCCTTTCACAAGCTGAAAAATAAATATCTAAAGCATTGAAAGCCCCACAAAAGAGAGTGTATGTTTATTTGTTGTTAGCAGATATCTGAAAAAGTCTCTCTTCTAGCTGTGTACAAGGTTTAACTTTTTGCAATTTAATAAAAAGACATGGATAATGCTGAATGTGCCATTGCCAATGATTAAGAAAGTACTTTAATCCCAGTCAGTACTCTTCTGTTGCTTCCCTCTTTTCCTTTCTTTGTGTACTTCACTATGTGATGATTAGTATTCCTTCCTCTTGCCACTTTTCCTCTGGCTGCATTACGGACAGTCAATCTGTTAGATAAATACCTAGTGATGGGTACAGCAAACAAAGTCACTTCATGATAGAATACTAATGATATATAGCGTATACTTCTAAGTTACTTGAATAATTCTCATAGTGAACTTAATATAGGTTGTCTCTGAATGCAGAAGACCAAAGTTGGTTATGCTGTTTTGGACAGAAAATGGTCAGTCATGGTAGCAGAGTTTGTGTGTCTGAACCTACAGTTCACAGCCACAATGACAACACAATCATTTTGGTAAGAGCGAAAGTCCATGTCAGGGATCAAAACACCATCATACAAATCAACCGATTAATTACGATCTCCGGTGTGGAGAGTTCCTGTGGCCTGTTACTACAAACGAGGAGAGGGAAGGATGCTTAAACTGACTACAGACCTTCACGGGGAGCCAACAGTCGCAGGGACCTGTAGCTTTTAAAAGGATAGAGTGGGAGTGGAGAATCGCTTCCTTCCTTTCCTTTTGTGGAGAAATCCCATATTGCAGGAAGCCGATGTCCATGGGCATCCTTAGTTCTGAGTGACTTCTGAACAGCACAATTTATCAGGAGTAGCTTCTGCCCACCTCCCAGTTCTAAAAGCCCTGAGAAACTATCTTGAGGAGTATAGAGCAATTACAAGTTCCTTCAGAGTTGAACTGGGGAGAAAAAAAAAGCAAAAAAGAAAAAAAAAAGCCCTGAAATTTGAATGACACTACCTTTTTATCCACAGACAGTAAGCACCAGAAAAAAAGAAGGTAAAAGTCCTTCAGTGAAGCAGCCTTGTAACTTTTGCTCCAGCTGGTTTTTAAACACTTGTAATCTTTAGAGCTTTTCAGTTAGTTCAGGCATAAGACAGGTAAGTAGTAAAGTGTTGTAGCTGTGGGGTTATTGCACTTTGTGTTAGAAATAAAAGCAGAAATTTTTATGCCTTTAAATTAGGTGTACAAAATGAAGATGAAAATACAGATTTGGATAACCTCTTCCAAGGACCTGAGGATTTTCATCAGAGTAAAATGGAGCTCTCCTGCAGTTTGGGCGTAGGGGAAGCTTCTTCGCTTCAAGTCAGGGTTTAAAAGGCAACCAGTGTAGCTACACTGTTCTGTACTGTCAAATGAAAGAAAGAACTAGCAGAGTTGATGTACTCCATACTTAGGGCAAAATCTATGCTTGAAAACTAGTATTTTCTATTAGTTAAAGCAGGAATGAGTCCAGGAGAGTATAAAATACTGGGGTTTTGTATGTCAGGTAGGGCTTAAATTGGATTATGTTCTACATCTAGAGATTGTTCACTGAAAAGGAAAAAGTTCTGATAATATAGAGCAATGGACCAAAATCGTGAGTGGGGAACATGTGGCAAAGGAGGGGGAAGATGTTGTCTCTGGCAATTTTTGACTAATCTTATCTCTTTCCTTCCTCACTGAGAATATTCCTCTTTGTCAGATGCATTAGAATAGGACCTTTTCTTTTATTTTAATTGTTAGTGTTTCAGAAGAAAAAGTAATTTCTTCAGAAAAATCATTAATTTTATTAAACTAAATAATTTGTAATGTATCCAGGAAAATATCTGGAGCTACTTGCAGAGCATCTAGGTAAGTTAGCGATCACAATGAAATTAAGACATTTGTTAACAGGGGTTGTCTTTAACAAAGGTACAAAACCTCCTGAAATAATCAAACAAATAGGAAAACTGTCAGATTCAGCAAGTGCTGATGTTTTGTATTGTTTGTGTAGGCATTGTAGGCAAATTTTAAAAATGGAAAAAAGTAGAAAAACCTGAGATAGGAACCCAGTTCTGAAGAACTGTAAAAATGAAGAAAAAAAAAATATCTTTGCTTTTGTGACTGTAGAATGTATTAGGACAAAGTAGACAAATAGATTTAAGAATACTGTGTTGGAGGAGGCTTTAGAGGTCCTCCGTGGAATTCAGCAACTTTGAAAGTTGGTTACTTCTATAATGTTTATGAGCATTTGAAATGATGTTGGATTTCTATATTACTTATAAGTACTTGTGCAAAACTTGAAAAACTCTACCCACAAAGTCATCCTGCCGAGTATAATTTGAAGCATTTCTCATATTGTATAGGTTTATATTATCCAAGAACATTAGATGAAAAGAAGCTCTTGAAAATTCCTGGAGAGGAAGTCACAGCATATGGGAGAGTTGTCATACAAAATCAGACCAAAGGGGCAGCCTGCCCTAGGATCCCATTGCTGCCAGTAGCCAGTTTAACAGAAGAAATGGCAATTCCCCAATTTATTTCCCAGGGTCAGATAATTTTGTGGCTCAAGATTTTTCTGAGCAAGTGGCATTGTAATAATTTTAACACCTTGTCATTCATTTTTTGGTGGTTCTTGTGACCAGCTTTCTTTGTCCCTTTCCTCATTCCTGAGATCACTTAAGAATATGTGAATCAGTGTGGGTCCCAGCATTCCTTCCAGTGTGAAAATTATTCACATTCTCCCCATTTTGTTTCTTACCCACATAAGGAACTTCCCTCTTATTTCATGCCTTGTTTTCTTGAAGAGCCTACTGTTGAGGTCTTTTGGTTATGCCAGGAGACTGTATCTCCTTCCACCTAGTAGTTATGTTGATTGATTAAGGAACTATGCTGAGTATATAGTGTTTGCTTTTCTTTTACAACAGCCACAATGATACTTCCACAAGGATATACCTATCAGTATTCCTACATCAATTAAAACCTAGCTGTTGATAAAAGGAGGCTTGTGGCACACTTTTTGACTCTGAATGTTTTTTAAATTCAGATGTAAACTACAGGAATTCTGCAATTTCATGCCTTTTTTTTTTTTTTCTTAATGTGAAGATACATGAATTTATGTAAACTTGAAGTCATGCTCTGGCTCTGTGGAGTCTGTGTCTTACTTCTACCCCTGACTTAATCTGCTTCATTGGCTTACATTAATCTTATATTTTTAAAACTGTGGTCATGGATTCTTTGTATAGAAACCAATAATCTTCTTAGGAATGTTCCACTTCCTCCAGTTGTTCTATGTGATGTATTTTTTGTTATTAATACTGAATTCTGAAAAGAAGTCATTAAATGGAAAGCTTTTAACTGTCCTTAAGAGTACAGTATGAAAATGTAAGAACAAGATTTCCAGTTTTCCAATCTTAAGTTTTATGAAGATTTTCAGGTCTTGATTGGGTGAATCAAAAACCAGTTTTGTTTCCTGTCCTTATTCATTGACCTGCATGCTGGCAGCATCCACAAAAATATAGTGTTGCAAATATGGGAACTGAACAGAGATCTGTCAGTCCAAAGGTCCAGTACCTCAGACTGAAGCCTTGGCACATACAAGTGATTACAGCAAAGCAAAAAGGTGCTGAGGTGGGTTGAGCCTGGCTGCCAGGTAAGCCCCCACCCAGCTGCTTGCTCACATCCTCACAGTGGTATGGGGGAGAGAAACTGAAAACTCATGGGTCAAGGTAAAGAAAGTGCGATAGGTGAAGCACAATCATGCATGCACGTGAAGGAAAATAAGGAATTTATTGACTACTTCGTATCAGCAGGCAGCTATTAAGCCATTTCTGAAAAGCAAAGTCTCAGCATGTGTAACAGTTACTTGGAAAGACAGAAACCATAACCAAAATCCTTCCCCTTTCCTCCAGATTTTATTTTATTTTTTTATTTTATTTTTTTTTTTTGCCCTGAGCATGAAGTCATACGATATGGAATATCCCTCTGGTCAGTTCAGGGCCATTCCCAGACTCTTGACCACCCCCAGCCTACTCACTGGGGAAGGCAGAGTGGGAAAAGAATAAAGAAAGAAAACCTTGACAGTGTACAAGCAGTGCTCATCTATGGCCGAAACACTGGTGTGTTCCCAACACTGTCTTAGTCACAAATCCAAAACACAGTGCTTCTGCCAGTTGTTGTGAAGGAAATTAACTCCATCCCAGCAAGACCCAGTACACCTCCAAAAGGTTTCTCAGGCAATATAGATTTATAGTGATCTTTTTGTTTATGAAAATAAAGGAATGGGTAGGATTTTTCCAGAATTCAACTTTAATTGAAATTCACGTTCATTTTTGAGATTCAGATCAATTAGATTAAAAAAATAATTATTGATGCAGCAAATTTAAATTAAGCATAATGCCATCACTGTAGGATGGATCTCAGTCAAGTTGTGCATGGCAGTTTGGTATGATTCCACTGTGTCTTGGATTCACAGTTCCAGCTGGTGTCATGACTACAAATCCAATAGCATTGTGTGTATGATTTGTCATACATTTTTATGCAAAATGAATCACTGGAGGGAAACTGTGTGTGTAAGCTTTATTATTCCAGTTTCTACCACATGGTAGTTCATCGGAGTTCTTTTATAACAACAGGTAAGAAATCAGTGAGAAAAGCTGCTGTTCTGACAGTGAAATAATGGGACATGATTACAATTTTTCAAGGCTACATGAGACGATGTTGGGCCTATTTTCTGTTCTTTAACTTTTAGAGCCCCCAGAACCCCTTCTGGGTTTTGCCATACCCAAGAACTTTTCATAATAAGATGTCTAAATGATCTGTTGAATATTTATTATAGATCGCTCAACTTACATAATTAAATACTTGACTGTTCTATGACCTGTTTAGTATGGTCTCGACACATTTTATCTGTGGCTTTAGATATTGATAAATAACTACCCTGAAGCATCATAAGCCACCGCCTTCTTTTAGCATAACAAAATGGTGTGATGCTCTTTTCCCTGAGTGAATGTTTGTCACGTTTTTATGTGTGGCCATAATGCCAGTGTGGCCTTATATCGGTATAAGAAATGTGTGAATAATTCAATAAGAGTTGTTTGAATAGAAACAAACATATTTTCTTTAGAGTGAATTTTTATTCATGTTGTTCTTATACACTCATTGGGGCTGCTGTGATGTGGTTCGTGTGTGTTTGCAAATGACTCCTGATATTTACACAAGGTAGTTTTTAAAACTAGAAAGTTACATTTTTTCTTTCTTTTTTCTGTTCAAAAACGTTTGAGTCATCTAACCTGTAAAACAGAAACAATACCATATAACCAGCTGCATAGCATAACAAGAAAAAATCAATGTGTATATGTATACTAAGACTAAAATTCTTTGAAAGGACTCAGTTAATAATTCATGTAGTCATAGGAATAATCATAATATGAAAAACAGTCAAAGGAGAATTAATTTTGTCATGTTTGGTATACCAAAATGGTGTGATGTAGACATAGATGGCAGATATCAATCCTTCCATTCAACAGAAAGCAAAGTGCTAGCAGAAATCTAAAATACCTTATTAGTATTAAACGAGATGATAGCAATAAAATGTGATTTAATTATAATTGATGTTTAAATTAAGTGCTATTGGATCAATATTAAATATGTTTCTAATATAGTTATGACTTTTCATGGTCTAGTAAAGTAGAAAAAATTACGTTTTCAGGCAAGTATCTCCTTAGGAACACTGGTTTGTAAAAGCCTGTTGCTGACCTTTTTTTAGATGACTCTTTTTCTTTAAAATTTTTCTTTATTTAATCATGACCTTAAATTAGTCATCTAATACCCAGTGATATACAAAGTATTCAAGACATGAAAAGTCCAAAAGAACAGGAAGGAAAATCAATGGAGATAAGAAATAAAGTAAGAGTTGAAGTATTCCTTATGAAGCAATGACCTCTTTAAAACAGTGGAATGAAATTGAATAGAATAAAAGCATCTGGGTAAACAGTAAATTTTGCATCAGATGGGGACTGACAAACAGCTTTTGGTGGTCCTCATGGAAAATGAAGACATTAGCGCTTAAGGTCAGTTCATAGTGAAGTTTCAACACATTGTCAGTTCACAGGAGTGGAGCTATACGCGCTGTAGCACTATCAGCACATTTGCAAAGGCTGTAGTAAGGTATTGGTTGGACATCTTGACATGCTGCTAAACTTGCTGAGGTGTTAAAAGCAGTGCAACAAAGGTTTTGGATAAATTAAAAAAAAAGCAGGAGGGATATCACTAAGATCAATTACTAATTCTAGATACAAGATGAAACAGAAAGAATAGCTAATCCCTATAAAGGGAATAGTACTAGAAGAGTAGTGGCACAGGTCTGCCTGCTGCTCTCTGAATCTTCAACTGCTCTGTGTGCTCCATTAAGGACATTCACCTCAGCATGGGGCTTTGTGGTACTGTGACAATCTTGCTATCTTTTTAGTGTGTTTGTGTGTCTCACCATTGTGGTATAAAATTTGTTTTTTGAAAAAATTTGCCCAATAAGTAGCCGCTTAAAATACTCAACTGTAAGCAGCTAATTATTGGGCAAACCACTATTGTGGATGCTTTGCCACCTTCAAATTTAAGAAGACATTTCCTGTGGTTTATATTGTGCCTGTACAGGTTAAGACACAATGCAGACTTTTCTCACATGTGCGCAGCTTTTTATGTGAGGTTTGAGCTGATTTTCAAGTAGGGTGTGGCATACATTATGTGTCCTAAACAAATGGATGATGCAAAAGATTTCTTTATTCCAGTCTGTGGCTTAATATACATGGTCATCTACACCTAATCAGGGCTGAGGAGGAACAGAAAATTTTGAAATCTGATGACCGTGCATAGTCTCTTCGCTGCTTGATTTTTTCCCTCTTGGGAGGTGGGTGTGTAATACCATTATAATGGAGTACAGCATTACAGGAGCTATCATTGTCTACCAAGAAAAGCTATTTTGCATCTTTCTCGCATTATACTGATTCTTAGCCTTCAAGAATCAGGTAAGATGAAGTGTTCTGTTTTTTCAAAGATGATGAACAACATTTCTCTTACTGACTTTAGAAGCTCCATGTGCTTCTTGGAAACTAGGCTATTTAATATAACTAACAGGCTCACAAAATACTTCCATTTCATTGTACTTTCAATAAGTGCAACTCATCAAGGAAAAATATGTTTATAGCTGATGTCAAGACCTACTCTTCACACCTTAAAATTGCCAGATTAAACTTTTTCTCAGGCAGGAGTCTTTTTGTTGTCTTTCTCTATAGCTATAAATCTCAGCCTTCAGAGAAACAATTCCCTGCCAATGCCTAAAAAGACACATCTCCCTACTGTTATGATATCCAGCCCTGTAGCCTGCTTCTTCCTTTCTGCTCTGCTCTTCCTCCCTAATTACCCTCTCATGATGGGGTGAGACACAGTAGACTGTTTCCCTTATCCTCCCTATAATTTCAGTGTGTGTATTTCCAGAGTGGGTGTACCATTCCTCAGTGGCTAACTCTCTTAGAAGCTGCAGATTTCTTGTTAGAACTGACAGTAAGTGACCTTCACATGTGAGGTAAAATTTTGCTCTTCATCTGCTTCAACACCTTGAGTTGTGTCTCTTCTTTGCATCTAAAACTTAAAACCTGGTTTAGATACTAGATACAGTGTTTTCAGATTGTTTCAGCCTTTGTGCCTTGTAGCATAGATGACAGGAAAAATATAAAAGGAGAATCCGGGTTAATTTTTTGACCTCATTTCAACTAGTTTAGCTGATGGATTACACTGTAAAGTGACATTTTAAATATTGTACTACCAGAAACATCATGTACCTACCTCACACTTAGTAATCTGGTGCCCAGAAACTTTCACTGCTTCTGAGTATTTGTAGAATGCAAGCTAAATCTGCAATATCTACAGTAAATGGAAATTCTAAGCAAAGCCTCCTAGCTAAACCAAAAACATGTGAAAATAATAAAATCTAACAATGGAAGAGGCATTTTCCAGTATAGAATTATATCATTTGAAACTGTAAGATGTTTTCTTTCCTAAGAAACAATTTTTTTTTTTTTTTTTAAATCCTGGCTGGTTTAAAGTTGGAGACCAGTGTCACAAAATTAAGTCTGAAATGGTACAATTTGGAATCTAATCTTGCATTCATTAGGTACGGGATTCCTTTGGTTATTTTACTGCTGTATGCAAATGTGACAATTTAAGCATGTTTGTGAAAAGATGTTCTCTCTCCATATTAGGGTTAAGGTGGGTAATACAAAATTTTTTACTGAAAAAAAATTAATTTCAGAGTAATAACATAAATTTTCACTCTCACATGTAGAACAGGAATTAACGTCTCTGTTTTCAGTCCTCTTTTTGGACCCTTTTATTTGCTTATTGTAAGTGCAGACTGAGCTGTGCCACTTTGTACCATTGCAGAGCCCTCAGGCTCCCCAAGGTCAGGATTCTGCCAGAGGAAGAATTTTCACAGCAAGCTGCAGTTACTCTTTATTACTGCAAATTGACTGGTGGTGCTCCTGTATAACCCTGTCTTTCCCATTGAAAAGGCATTTTGCTCGAGGATGAAGAAGGGGCTTTAGGAAGTGATGTCTGTGATTTCTGACAGTTGCTGGAGCAATCATTCTCACTCATTAACCAGTATAGGGAGGATGATTAATGCTGTTTTAACTTTGAGAGACATACGGTTGCTTACAGATGGGCCAGCATAATGAGCAGAGTAAACCTATATTTTTACCTCCTCCTGACAAGGTATCCAAAACACAGTTTGAGTGTGGCACTAAAAGTAACTGGAGTTCTTTGTTCTCTTCTGCCTGGAGAATCATTTCACTTCATTACTATTAGCATATCTTAGAAGATGAAAACTTGTATAATTTGATGAGTATCTTACAATATAAAACAATATAAAAGTTACTTAAATACAGATCTTTGTATTTTTTAAGCAAAAACCTTTCTAACCAAAGAGCTTCCTTTTGCTTCATTTTCTAAGACAGTAGCTTTTAAAGACGTAGAACAGTTTTCTTCTGGTGTAATTGTATTTCAGTAAATTTCCTTTCCATTAATGCCATTAGACTCCAAAGGTTTAATCCTGTTACTTCCATTTACAATTCCCTTCTGTCTATTGCCACTTCTTTGCCTGAAGCTACTCTGCCTACTGTCTAAATCAAACACGTAAGGTTCAGAATTTTAAGGAACTGAACAATAAGCATGGCTACTTGTGATGCATGTCTGTTTCTAAAATGTTAACACCATAACAAGCAATGTTTTTTGGTTTTTATACTTTCATATATAGCTAGAATTTTGTGGGTACTTTAAAAATACAGCTGTGTGATGTTTTTCACTCTGCCTGCCCTTACACTTTAGACCTTAAGAAGCAAAAATCAAATATAGGAAAATGCATAGAATGGATTAGGAGAGGAAGGGGTGGGGACTGTCTATAAAAGAAGTAGAAGAAACCTAACACAGAAACTTGTAACATATCCAGCTTTATTGAAATCTAGTGGAAAGATTTTTATTCATTTCAGCCGGGTTAACTAAGGCGTCCCAAGGAGGAAAGGAAAAGCCCTTGAATGCATATGGGATATGCTTTTGCTTCTGTGTTGGTTTCTAGTAACATCTGAAAATACAGTGACATACAGACACAGTTTAAGCACACTGAAGGAGAGCCTTTCTGAAGGAAGGGCTGGAGGGAAAAATGCCTCTTACTAGGCTGGTTTACGTAATTAAACAAACCAGACAAATCCTGAATCTTTTCAGATGTGGTAATTTTTATTTTTCTTCAGCTGTTGCAATTTTATCTATTAAAAAGAGCATAAATTTCTGTATACATTTTAGATAAAACTATGTATCTAAACTAAAAAAGTGAAAATGGTACAAATTCTTAAAAGATACTTTTCTGGTCAGAAAAGTTAAGGAGTTAACCCATCCTTATCAGCACTGCTACTTCACTTTTAAATGCTGGAAAAAAGAAGAGATGGAAATCTCATAAAAATTGAAGTAGTGTGAAGGATTAGTGTTTGTCCCTTGAATTTTTTAGCGCTGAGGAAGGACTTGATAGTTTGTAGTCATAGGTGGTTTTAATGGCAGGAAATTTTGAACTGTGCTACATTAATGAATTGTTAAGCTGAGATAGCTTCACAGCAGAAGGGATTGTAGATGAAGAAAATATTTGAGAGAAAAAAGTAAACATAAGACTTACAACACAGGCAATTAATATTTCAAATGACTTCATACTTTCAGTAGGCTTTGGAGTTTGCTCTCTCCCTCTCACTTTTCTCCCCCTGCCCTGATATTGCTAGCAAGTTTCCAGTAATCTGCACTGTTTGTTCTCAGTCTAGTATGTTAAAAATTGTCCTTTGAAAGAGAAATAGGAAATATAAATTAAAAACCATTTTTACATGTCATTGGTAGTCTTAAAGAGGATTCTATTGAACTGTTCAAGCCTGTGAGGTGTATTGGTAGTGTTAGTTACATCATTGCTCTGGGTGTTTTTAGTGGGGTTAGTTTTGATAGTTATATAATTATTGCCAAATTTTAATATATATAATTATACAACATAATTTTATATAATTTTAATATAAATAATATAAATTTATGTTTATATTTGTTTATATTTCTGCATACTTTTATATAAATAATTACATATTTTATGTCACTGCTGTCACATAGAATGATCTAACTTACTCCGGCAAAGCCTCTGAAGAAGGTCATCATACAAAGCAATTGCTGAATTGTTGTTTACCTTGGGTGTGTGCATGCATGTTCTGTGTACACAGAGGCCCCAAATTAGACTTGAGAGAGTGGAAAGAGAGCTTTGAATATTCCTTTGTGTCCTCTTTTGTAACATTGTACTGGGGCTCAATGGTTGAGGGAGAAGTAGAAGAGGAAAAGTATAGATACAGCATTCAGTAACACCTCAACTGTTCTTCTCATGGAAACAACTTTGAAAAATAAGAAATGGGAAGTTTTTTTGTTTGCTTGTTTATTTTTCCCTTAAAGGGCATAGTCATTCACTGTAAACTTTGCATTTGTTTTGATTAATACAAAAGGAGTTTTAACCACCTACATGCTGAGCTAGGAGGGTGAGCGTGGATGACAGAATTCTGTGTGGCTTTATGGTTGGGTGTCAGACAGATGCCAGATATTTGGAAATAATTTTCTTCTATTTTCTCCACCTGTGTTTTTTGCATATGTGATTTTTTTTTTGCTATGTCTGTTCTGCTACCAGCTCCCTGACAGATTTTGTGTTCTATATCAGATTTTACAAAATACAGGGGTTTTGAGCAGCTGGCAGGTCTTCAGAAGTATTGACTTCTAAGTATCTTTCTCATTTGTTTCTGGTGAGGGTGAAATGTGTAGTGCGTACGTCCTTCCTTCTTTGCCATGACCTCGTTGTCTTTCCCTGTGTATGGCCTTCCCCCTCATGCAGTGCCCTTCACAAGGCTGATGGCATGCTGTGGTCATCACTCTCTCTTCTGCTGACAGTCTTTGCAGATTCCCAGGGAGCAGCTGAAGCCAATGAAATCCGACTTTTTGAGTTCAGTCCTGCACTAGGTCTGGCAGGAATCCCAGAGAAGCTACTGGGAGTTTTGATTAAGAATAGAATTCAGGTTTAGGACTACTGTTTGCATTTAAATGTAGATCTTCTGGTTTTGGTACCTAAACGCTGTAGCACTGAACTGGTCTATAAGAACTGAAAGATCATAGAATCATAGAATGGTTTGAGTTGGAAGAAGGGACTTTAAAGATCAGCTAGTTGCAACCCACCTGCCACTGGACCAGTTTGCTCAAAGCCCCGTCCAGCCTGGCCTTGAACACTTCCAGGGATAGGGCATTCACAGCTTCTCTGGGCCACCTGTTCTGGTGTCTCACCACCCTCATAATGAAGAATTTCTTCTTTGTATCTAATCTAGATCTACACTCTTTCAGTGTAAAGCCATTACAGTCATCTAGTTGCTACATGCCCTTGTAAAAGGGCCCTCTCCAGCTTTCTTACAAGGCTCCTGGAAGCGTGCTGTAAGGTCTCCCCAGAGCCTTCTCTTCTCCAGGCTGAACAACTCCAACTTTCCCACCCTGTCTTCATACGAGAGGTGCTCCATCCTACATCCTACTCCTCTGGACTAATTCCAACAAGACCATGTCCTTCTTATGTTGGGGGGCCCAGAGCTGCATGCAGTAACCCGTGGGGGTAGACAGAGGCTAGAAGGTGTTTCTGTTACTCAGCTCAAAACAGTCAAAGAGTAAGATTCATGTAGCTGGTAAAAAGCATACCAAACTCTAGAATTAAAGTTTTAGTGATTTTGAGAATAAAATACGTCACGGCAATTATGTATCAAATAAGATGTTTAATTTTAAACTATTGTTCGATTTAAAAAAGTAATGAAATACGAAGATTTAAAAGTCTTTATAAAGATCTGCTTTAAATTTTCAACCATATCTGTCTTCATAAGCATTAGTTATGCAATGTCTTAAAAGTATAGTTACTTTAATAAAATTATATGGAAAAGAGTAATGCAGGTATTATTAGGGATAGAGTTTGCTGAAGCCAATCAAGAGCACATTGAATCCAGGCTTGAAAAATGCTGGAGTGCCAAAAGTAAGCTGGTTTATTTCACCTCAGAGTAATAGCTTGGTATATAAGAAACAGCAGTAAGTTGTTTCTTTATTGAGAGAAGAGATGAATCCTCTGAATTAACTTCTGTCCTATATTTTGATTGTTAAAAGATACCCAGCTTTATAGTGTCCCACTGAAAATACTGCATAAGCCAGATCTCTAAAGCTCTTTTTTTTGTTGTTGTTGAACAAAATCCCAGAGATCTGAAGAAGAGGCAACTATGCTTCTGCCTCTCCGCAGAAAGAACTGTATAGTAAGTAGTAACTGGCTGGGGTTTTATTTATTATCAACTCAAAGTATCAGGATATAGACAGTCATCTGGGGAAATGTTTCTTGCAAGCTAAATACGATTTTTCTCCCCCCCCTAAGACCAATGTGGAAAACAGTTGTTTTTCCTACTTACGCTAACAATTAAAACATTACATTGAGCTGCATGTCCATGGTTTCAACAGGGTTTCTGATCTGCTGAGACTTTTTGCACGATTTTCTTAATTTACACAGGAATTGATTATGAAATATTTTCCCTCCTCTTTTTGTGAGTATGGATGCATTCTGAAGGCCCTTTTAAAAAAGTCTGTTAAGAAGGATACAGTTAATGGGAGAGACTCCACGGCTGCAGTCATTCACTTTTACCTAACTTCAGCAGAGGTTCCATCATGCGTTATGGCACCTAACTTTATTCTGATTCTGGAGTTGTGGCCAGCTGGGGACTAGCATGTAAACATCATCTGCTTTTATGTATTCCTTCTTATTTTTGACCTCACAAAGCAGCATGCAGTTTGCCAGAGGGTTACCACAGAAGTTTAAGTTACATTTAGCTACTTTAAAGTTTTATACCTGTAGAAAATGGTACATTTGACCTTTACATTGTCCTAACAGCTTTTTTTGCATTTGGCTAACTGAAATATGTCCCAGCATACCATGGCAAGATCAGAGTTTCTGAGAATAATTAAGTATTTGTAGTGGACTTGTTCTGCAAGCCCTTCTCCGTGTTGGTAGTCTTAACCAGTACAAAATGCCTTACATTGATTATTGGGATTGGTTTCTGGCATGAGTAATGGCACTGAACTCCAAAGCAGGGGGGGTGATGGTGGGTTGGGGAGTCTGCGTGGTGCTGTTTACACTACTCTTCAATACTCTTAAAAGTTTATCACATCTACAGACCTGTTTCTTTGAATTTTCTCTTTGCTGACAAGGGATGCTGTTCCTTTGAGGTTGATCTTTTCATCATAGGGGGAAGTCTTGTCAATGGAATCTGAGTACAAGGTTTTGTGCAGGGTATGGAGTTTCAGCAGACCTTTGAACAGTCCTTTCTGTCTTTGAAAATCAGACATCCAGCTGTCAGGCTGTAATGGGCAATATTTCTGCACTTCCCTGTTCCACCTGCAAACCCTTGTTGGTAGTACAGTGTGCTCTCTCTGTGAGGATTTGAATGGCTTTGTCTTCACTCTGGTCTACTGGTGTTTGGTGGCCTTAGGTCTTAACCTTGACTGTACGGTGGAGAGGAAAACCTCTGGCTTCTTTTCCATTAAAGTTTTGAGGTTTGGGGCTAGGGGCTTTCGGGATGGGCATTATCTGTTGTGCTGTAGTTCTGAAGAAGCCTAGTTGTGGACCAGAATGCCAGTATGGTGGGAATTCCTGTAACTCAAAGGAGAAACAGGAGGAGAGAGCAGTAAGCAGTACGATAAGAGTTATTTCACTGCTTTGATTTTTGTTGACATCTCAGCAAAGATGTAAGAAGCTAGTAATAGGACAGTAGGTATGAACTGCTGAATCTTGCAAAACATTGTTTTTGTGGTTTCTTACCTCCATGTACACTTCGCACAGGGGTAGTTCAGCCTGTAACTTCTTGTCATAACTGCTGATTCATGTTTTGTGGTGTGTCAGCTTGTGCGTTAGGTATTTGCCCATAGAGGTATTTTATTATAGTCCAGTATCCAAACTCAAATGCAAACTTTATATAGTAGCAGGCTTGTGGCAGTATAAATAAATATATACATTTACAAGAAGCTCCGAACAAGCCAAAATTGGAGACCTTGCTGGAGCCAAGGTTCAGGCATATTTATTTCCCAGCTTTTATTCTACACTTGAAACTTTGTAGCAGTCAGCATATGTATTTTGCAAGCCTGGATTCAATGTGCTCTTGATTATTGCATATGGCAACAGTTTCTTCCAAGAAATTTGTAAGTGTATGGAAATACTTTGCTTCTGAAAGCAACTAAATTCGACAAGTGACAAAAGTAAAGCATTTTCATGTTTCTGTCTTTCTCTACTTTTGGTGTGTGTATATTTTACAAAATGTTTTTTGTCTTAAAATATTTGAAGCATTTTCTTCAATGTTCAGGTTGATTTGAGAAGATTGCATTTTATTTCAGAAATTTTGTTGATTATATGGTACTTTGCCTTCCTTTTCCATGTACTTACGTGTGTAAGAATGAATAATTTTTAATTAAATTTTAAGATCTGCAGATAATACTATACTAATACTTTATCTGCTTTAAACTGACTTAATATCAATTACATCAAAATGGGTGTGCAGACCCTGGAATGTTGTTTTTGGAAAAAAGTTGGTTTCACTCTTCCAGCAAGAGAAAAATGAGTATGTGCTTAGAATGGACATGACAGCAGTACTGGTGGAAACTGGAATTTTGCTAAAAGCTACAAAGCACACATAGTCTGCTGCATTAAACATGCTTTTTTTTCTTCTTTCATTTAGAGCTGCCCTCCACTCCCTTTTTAATTGCCATTTGTATATTCAGTTGCCTAATGAATCACAGGTGTTTCTATGATGGAAAGTATTGCATCACAGGAGCTGGTCAGAAATGGTCATACGGGACCAGTAGAACGGTAGTAAAAATTCAACCTGAAATGAAAGCTGTCAGCTGTAAGAAATTGTTTGAAACATTTTTTGATTAAACTGCTGTTCTTCACTCTTACATATCAACATAAATTTTATAAAAATCATTCCTTCAGACAATGACTAAAGAACCTTCTTGGGATGTGTCTCAACTTTGAGTTATTCACAGTTTAAAATGTTTAAAAGACTTTGATGTTCATTGTTTACCTTAATCATAAACTTAATATTTAAATAGTTAATTAAGGACTTAACACAAGCTGTCTTTAAAAAAAAAAAAAAGTCAGGGGAAGGAGGCTCAGACTTTATACTATTCAGGCTTTGGTTTTTGTGAACTTCTTAGTTTAAATAGCTGTACTGCCCATAGACTATTTTTTCTGAGAGAAATTAGTAGCTCTGCCAAGTCTCTTTCATTTTCCAAGAGACTAGCTCTCATTTTTAGCCAACAATCTTTTTTTCCGTTACTTGTTGGATGTCACCTTTGAAAAAAATGCTTTTTATTTATATCAAGCCTGAATCAGTACAATTCATCTTGTTCACCTTTGACACCTCCCTTATAGTGAACCCTCAGTGTTGGCAGCTAAGTACTACTGCAAAAAGAACAATTTTCCATATTAGGATGATTAAAATATTGAAGGAAAACCAATTTTAGACAATCTTTAATAAAACAAACATAGGTACCTTTGTAATGTTTAAGTATCTTTTTGCATGCTGTGACTTATGATCTGCAGATGTTGGAGCTGAACAAGAATAAAAATATTTGCATATGCGTACATTTCAGATTTGTGGTCTGAATTTAAGTATTCATACTCATATGAAAAGTTAATCAAGGAAAGCCCCAATCTCCCATTTTTTTTTTGAAATACAACATGTGGGCAACACTGTCATTTATGCAGAATTAGTAGGTAAATGGGGTCTGCCTTGCTTTTCCAATCCTGCTAATATTATGGTAGGAATCAAACATTGTGGGATTTCCCAGTGCAGGAAGATGGAGCTCAATTATACTGTCAATTATCAAAACATTTAGATTTCACATTGCAAAGGGGGAAAGTCATATACAGTTTGAAAAATCTCATTAGTAATCTAGGAGAAAGTGCTGCAACATGCAGCAGAAATAGATTTCAGGTTTCTGGAGACCTGTGAATGTTAGTGGAAATTATTGGAAAATACACCACAGCTTCCTATCAGAGGTGTAATAAAGACAATTGCGTCTCCATCGTGTTTCTAGCAAGGTGAATGTAAATTCAGACCTTTGCCAATACAGATGTAATCTCTCCACTCTGAAGGTTCCCTGACATGGAGTCCAGTCTCTTGGACTTTAATCCACTGTACTAATTTTTCTTTTGGAAGTGAATAAAGTTCCTGCTAACCGTAACAGGAGGCACTACTTTCCAGCATTCAGGTCCAATGTATTAGGTTGTTGCTCTGATAATGCTGATGTATGAAGTGGATTTTTGAGGTATCATTAATAATAATGATAATGATAATAAGCTGTTTACTATACTTGAGCCTGCAAGGGAGGTAGTAGAAGTTAAAACGACTTATTTTCTCATCCCTTCATTAACATTTCCTATATCATACTTATGGGAGAGAGGTTCTATAAGAAGTCTTTATAAAAGGCTAATTTGCTTTGTAGGGAAGGGAAGCAGATTTATCAAGTATTAGGTTTTGTTCTTTAATTGGCAGACATGGGAAGGCATATCTCAGACCTCCTCCTTTAGTCATGCCTCACGTGATTCATATTGATCAGCATACAGAATGTTTTCAGTATTTTATTTTTAGTTATAGAAGTATCAATATTCCAAATAGTTTAGGGTTAAAAATATGTACTTTCAGACACATTGCTTGCTTCCTTAGTTATGGTTGTATGGAGTTTTGTTTAAACAAAAATGATGAAGGAGAGTTCACAGTTCCTTCCTGCTAATCTTTCTAGCACTCACAGACCTCAAATACAGGATTTGTGATAACAGCTGTTCCAGCACAGCAGTCTCTGTCCTTTATTCCTTCTGGAGCATTTATGTAGGCTTTAAGTAGGTGCAGGAGACTTCCATTCCACTAGTAATAGTACTGTTGGGCTTTACAACAATATTTTGGTATTGGGAGACTTCAGTTAAAATTTCAGTCTGTGCTTTACCATGAAAAGGAACTTGGAAGTTTTCATATTCTTCCAGATAGCTTGCAATGGACATTCAATGTGTCTAGGTGCCTTTTAACTTTTTCTTCATATCTCCCTTTTTCTCTTTTTAATTACCTGAGAAGAGGTAAAATTTTTGTGGGCATTAGTAGTTAGTTAACACAGTATGAAACTGTGGACACTAAGGCTGTGGCCAAAATATTTCAACGTTTTGTCCTGAATGACAACAAAATGGTAGTTGGGATGTTAAACATTGTGTGTTTCAGGTTTTGAGCTAGTGGCTGTTAGACACCAGCAGGAAACCTAATGTGGCAGACTGATAATCGCATGTCTACTTTCAGCAAGCTTTTTACACCTGCATTGGAATCATCCGGTTTCGGTCGAAAGTACAGGAAGAAAAACATATCCGTGGATATTGGACCATACCCAACATGAATTCTTATGTTTCTAATACTTGTTGAAGGCTCCCCATCAAATAGCTTTTTTTTTAAGTTACAGGTAGAGTTAGAATGGACTTACATTTTTTTGAAAAGGAATTAATGAAAAAGATCCCAAGAACTGTCATTCTTCATGTCATGTTTCATATTAAATATAATTTTCTAACGTTAAAATGTGTAACACATATGTGCTGAAAATCACTTTCTTTCATCAAAGCAGTTACCCTTTCTAAGGAAAAAATGATTTATAACGTATGTTGTAATATTTGTTCTTTCTGGCAAAATTATTACGGCAGCAATGCTGGGAAAGGAGCAAATGAAGAAACATCTAACAATAAGACAAGAAAACCAATATGGAAAAGTTGATTGATTCATAAGCTCAGGGATTTTAAAGTCAGATGAACCATTATGTTAAATAAACTGACTGACTGTATAAAACAGAGTATAGAGTCTCACATGGTAATTTCTGAATCAAATCCACAGCTTCACTTGAAACTACAAAGTATCTTCAGAATGGCATCTAGTTTTAGTATGTTTGCTTCCCATATTTACAAATATATACTATGTGACTAGAGACCTTTGTATCAACAGCTGTACTGTACTATACTTCATATTGTAAAATCTTACATTTTCCTTTTGGGATAGAAGACCAGCCACTACTCAGACTCTTTACCTATAGACTTAATTTTGGATAAACTGATAGTGAATGGATAAAGATTTTTTAAATGGATATAATTGTTATGGATAATAATTTTAATTACATTATTTTAAAATATTAATATTACTATAAAGCATGTTTCTGAAATCTTAAATTGTTCTTCTGACTCTTTGCATAGTTCTTCCAGTTTTCCAGCATCCTGTTTGAAATGCAGTTGCCATAGCTGTGCCAAGAGCCACTCTTGCCAGGTGCAGAGATGTTACTTCCCTGTTGCTATCTGGAAATGGTTTGCTGCTAGGTTTCTACTTCTGTAACCCAAGGTTATATGAGCCACACATTCTCTTAGGAGCTAAGGATCTGTTCCTTATATGTCATTATTCATTCTAATACGTCGGTATCATTCAGGATCTCAGCGTTTTGGGTTGAATTTATTTTTATTTGTAAGTCTACCTGAAAGTTTAATAATAGTTTAGTTTGTTCTTCTGCTTTTCTAAGTTGCAGTAGTCAGATTTTTAGATGCCCTCCTGCAGGCTTTTTCTGATGGAAGTTGCTTGGTTATGGAACCTGATCTTATTGTTTGCCGCATATTAAAGCATGGGTGGTGACATACATATGGATTTCCAGAGCATGTTTCTTACTTTGTAGATATATGTAGATATACGTAGGATATATTAAGCAATGGATATATTGGTATCACTCTGTCCTGTATCTAACTCATTCATACTCTCTTGTACAATCTTTGTAGTCTGGTTATATTCTCTAATCTTTCTTTCAAACACACCCTCCAAACTGATCTTTTCATTACTAGGGATGACAGAGTATCTACACAATCATCTTGTGTCTTATGGGAATGTAATGGAACTCGAATACAATTCACAACTGAAGTTTAAGTTCCAAGTTTAATCTTGTCTGGTTGAATTCCAAGCTTCTTAACATGGAAGGCCTTTGGCCAAAATATTCCTGTGGATCACCAACCGTTAAACAGAAAAATACATAATCTATATTTCTATTCCTACGCTAATTGCTTCCCATTATCCAAAGACTGGTCCTATAAGAAGTGTACCTTGAAGGACAGATGCTATAAAACTGTAATACTATCCAGCAGAATCTGAATAGGAATTCCAAACTGAGCAGAGATGTCAAAATTATCAGGTGAATGCAAGCTTTGGAAGTTCTAGAGATGCATAATAAATCATTATTTGATTTCATTATACGGTGCATTCCCCCATGAAGAAGTGGACCCATTGGAGTGCGTGGAGTAAGGAATGCATGACTAGTCATCACACCTAAGTTCTGCAGAGGGTTTGTGTGCTGAGTAGCTCTCCAGGAACAGATCCATGCCTACCTGGGCTGATACAAAATACAACTTCAGAAGTAGAATAGGATTTGGAATTCCCATACAGATCTGTATGGATCCAGAGACAGGCTCTCTTGCACTATTGGAAATCTTACGTTCTTCTGATAGGGATTATGTTTTATAATAGGATTCTCAATATTGCTAGTGACTTATGAATGATCTTTTCAGGTTTATCCACACACATCTTTTTTTCATTTTCAGCCACATCCTTTTGTCATTTTCAGCTTCATGATTTTGAGGATCTCATTCATGAGGAGTCTAAAATCAATCTTAATTTTCAGGAAAGACTCAAGCTTTATTGATCTGACTGCAATCATCATTGCAGCAAAAATTCTGCAATGTGCAGGTGCAGTCAAACAATCAGCTCTCAGAACATAGAACAGACCACAGACTTTCCCCTATCTGCCTATTATTTCTACTTCATCCACTAATGAGTGGACTCTTTTTAATCATTTGTATTACTGTCATGTTAGCAGTGAATATAAATTAGTTGACCTTAGAATGGGAGTGTGGGAATACTGCTTTGTGGAGGGAGTTAGAGAAAAGTGGGACCTAATAGAAGCATAGTATTACAGAAAGCTGTTCTAGGGTAGAATACAGCTATCGCCTTCAGGATGGTTGGCATGCACGGAATCTACATCCCCACGGCTCCCTGAGCAGCACACCCTGCCAGCTCAGCACCTGCTGATGGGAGTGACGGAGGCTGGAGCGGAGTGGAGACCCCGTGGCCGGGCTCTGCTGTGCTCCTGCAGGAATGGGAACTGGATGGCACCACACAGCTGATAAACTGCACAGCAGTTATCACATGAAGAATCCATAAGATGTCTGTTGCTGAGCCAAACATTCTGGAGAAGTTACTTTCCTCAGATGAAATAATGTCATTGCAATACTAACGCACACCTCCATCCCAAAGTTACCCACCTCTAAGGTACTGCCACACCTCACTGGGCAGGTGATATCAGTCAGTAACAAAAATATATATGAATAGAGTCACTCAAGCTCCAAATAAAGTAAAGAAAATGGACTAGTCCGTGAGTGAAATAAGTCCAAAAGAGGGGGGTAATTGTCTAAACTGAATTACCACACTCTGATTTAGTGTTTAACTGTATGTTAAACAAATCTCTGCACAAAGTTAGTCTGAGCTGACCCACTCTCTAAAGTTATTACAAATGAAGGGACTTCTAATCAAGGGAGTCAGCCTTAGGAAGGGTAAGTGACAAAGAACAGATGGTGAAAAGAGCACCATTATCTAAGTTACACAGAAAGAAGCCTTCAAGTGAGGAAAGTTCTGGCTATTAGAGACAGGCTGATAAGGTGTTGCAGTCCACTGTCAATAACGGAAAATTAGTTGAAAATAGTAGAGACATAATTGTGGTAGTGGGAGATTGTGACATCTCCAACTCAAGTAGTCACCCCAAAGGAGGGCAAAATCCCACTTGGGGAGCATGTGTAGTTAGTAAAGAACTTAAGTACTGCTATTGGAGGATGCACATTAATTTACATTAGAAGTAAGAACCAGTCCTGTGTATGATAATGAATATGCAATGTACTATGAAGGATAAAAAGTGAGCAAAGGAGGGGAGAAGTTTGGGAAGACTCCATCATAACTTCTGGGATCAGTCGACTAGCTAAACCTGTCTTCTGCCCCACAGGGATGCCTGTTGGGCAAGAGCTTTATTCTGTGACCAACTCGTACCAGCTGTTACTAAGCGTGTTGTTTTAAGCTTGTTTTGCGGTTAGTGTATTATCATCATCAATCCTCGAACCTTATTCTGTCACAAACTTGTATTTTGTATAATAAAATTCTTCAGCTGAAGTTCATTTTATGTAACTCTCTGGAGATTAGAGTAGTTGTTGTAAGGAATTTGACTTGGTGACGCTGTCAGCAAGGTCCCTGAATAGTTGGATCACCCTCCAATACTGTGGGCTGTCAAAGTGCAGGTAGTGGACAGGCTGGTTGGACACAAGGGTCTCATGTTTCTTGGGAAACTGACAGGCTGATCAAATATAAAGGGATCAAGGAATCCCCCCTTCTTAACATGACAGGGAGTCTGCTCATTGAGCAGTAGAAGCAACTTTTTCCATGCATTTGAAGCTCATTACTTTTGCTCTGTGACATAGAGAATGCTTTTACAGATAATATTATGCAATAAATTACAAAGCTATTCGCTAAGGAGTGCAATACTGTTTTCCAAGAATGAAATAGTGTTGCCATTGAATTCAATAGGTAAATTCCCATTTGTTTTCACTGGAGTCAGAATTTAATTCTTTCTTTCAGTTCTTAAATTCTGAGTAGTTCTCTTTTTCTTCTGATAACAGGCTGACCTCTGTTGATGATCTGCAGGTTAAATACAGTCTATCATGTATTCCTGTAACACCTGAGTGAACTGTATGAAAGAAGTGTTCTGTCATAATCTGTGATGGAGTCTTTTCCTTACCTTTACCCCTTAACTAAATTCCAGACAAGATTATAGTGAGTTGCTGGAATTTAAATCTTTGATGGTTGGAGTTTGTGTTTCAAATATTTGTCATTCTCATATGAATCTATAGCTTAATGAGATCACTGTCTTCTGCTATCAGCCATCAGGATCTGAATTTTGTGTTAAAAATTCAGCTCTCTCCAATTTGGCAAGGGCCTTGGATGCAATTAAACTGAGACCATTGTAAAGCTGCTTGTCTTCCAGTATGTTGGACGAAAGATCACTGAAGCCTTTTTCTAACGGACAGGATTTTCTTTTTTTATAATGTACCTATTGTACTAAAAGTACTATTTTTGTGGCTTGATGGACACAGGGGAAACTCAAAAGGTATAACTCTGAAAAATATTTTCTAATGAGAATCAAGAAGATTAAGATTTATAGTCCTTACCAAGTATTTAAGAACTTTTAACATTCTTTTATGGTTAAGCATTTTTGTTGTGGATACTTAGGTTCTTGCTTAATTTTAAGTGAACAGCCTAGTTGAAATTAACTGCCCATGTGTATAAATAACTGTGCAAAAGTCTTTCACAGACTGATACCTGAATGAACCTTATCAAAGACAGGGAGCAGAACATTTATTTCTATTTCAGCTAGCTTTCACTTTAACAGCCTTGTGTCAGTGCAAAGAAAACTTAATATGAACTCTCACTGGGAAGACCATTTTCTTCCTTTCCAAGCATGTCAAAGCTCTTATTTTTATTCTTCAGGGTGGAAGTATCAAATTCTAGAAGCATCAATTGTCCCATTTGTAGCTTGGTTGTGAGACCAATTGCACACTAATGAAAGTGTGTGGAAGACAGCGTGTAACTCACATCAGTATTGGAGTCTGTTTTCTGTAGGAAAAAAAAGGAGAATAGAACAGGATAGCAGGGAGAGCAGCCATAACCCCCCTGTTATGCCTTCTTTCACATGACTGAGTCTGAGTGAAAGCTTTGCATTTTCTTCTTTTTTTCCTTTTTTTTTTCCCTCTTAAAGTTTCCATAAGGATATGAAATCTGGCTTAGAGCAACCATCTGTTTCTCATTTGTTCCTAGAGAGTTTCAGTTAATTGTTGTTCCCAGTTTGTGTTGCCTCATAAGGTCAAAAAATCTTTCTCTTTATACAGGTTGAACCATAATGAGTTAACTATTTACAGGAATTTGACTGAAAGGTATATTTTCATATAGTTTGTATGCTATATTCAGTGCACTCAACATAGCTTGGATAGGTTGTATTATCTCATGTTATTCCTCTGAAATAAATGGTGGTTTACCAACTAGTCCTCCATAGGTAGTACTATTTTGCACTAAGCATTCCAGCAGAAATGTTGATTCTGTGACAGTCGCTGGCGTGGGCCTTGATCAATGTGGAGTGAACAAATGTGTGGCTGCTGTGGTCTGTAGCTACCTGCCATGAAGTAACTTAGGAACAAGAAAGCCCATTCCCAGTCATTGTTTGCTTAATTTGATCTGCTCTTTTGACTGCTTTATTGTAAAACTCTTTCACTTATTATGGATTTTATTGGACACATTGTCAATCAGTTTTGGGTTCAGCTGCCTTTCATTACTTGCATCTATCAGAAATAAATTGAAAGATAAGATAACTTTGCGAAAGTCATTACCGTCAGTGGAAGGTGTCATCTATTTCTGTAATCAGTAACATAAATTTCCACGTTCACTCAGAATTGTATTAACATAGGTATCTGCTGGATTAAAAATTTATTCCTTCTATAGTTACTAGTACACTGTCTTGTATAATACAGTGATCTTGTGTTTTTTCCAGACTACAGAACAGGCCCATGTTTCATGCAAGTTAACAACCAGATGTGTCAGGGCCAGCTAACTGGAATTGTTTGCACAAAGACTCTCTGTTGTGCAACGATTGGGCGTGCATGGGGTCACCCCTGTGAAATGTGCCCTGCTCAGCCTCAGCCATGCCGTCGTGGCTTCATCCCTAATATTCGCACTGGAGCATGTCAAGGTAAGCCCTTTACTTTAAATTGTGCATGACTGTTGTGTTCCTGATATGCATCTTGAAAACCTTGCAGTCCATTTAAGACAAAACCACTGTTTTCCTTGTGTCTGTTCTGTGTCTTTACTTTTGATAAAATTTGGATATGTTTTGCTGCTTCCAGATTTTAGCTAGTGTACATAGATAACAAGACTCAAGTGCCTGGAAAAAAACAGATGCCAATCAAGGAGACACAAAGGCAGAGCATGAAAAGGTCAGAATGTCTGTTGAGCACAGCCGTCAGACACTGCAGTAGAGCACCTATCAGGCAACTGGCTTATGTTGCTGTAGCCCTTAACTTATATATACTTAATTAATTCTAGTGAAAAATTCACTATTTCTTGCTACTGAGTTGCTTACTTTCTGAGGTGGTTGGGAGTTATTATATAGACTTTTTTTTTAAAACCCTAATTTAGATAAAGCATATTGTGAACCTTCTCGATGCTGTTTGTTTTATTTGTGCAGGGTTAGAAAGCATGAGTAAGGAAGGACTGCAGTCTTCTATGTCTAGATTCATAAAATGTTCAAGAAATGTGAACATGTTCTTGCCTTATCCAGTATTTCTTTCCCTGATGTTAAGAGACTTGCTGCTCTTCCTTTCTGTTGTTACAACAGCCCACCTATCCTGAAAGATATGTATCTGTTCTGCTGTAGCTGCCTGGCTAAGTTTTAGAACAAGTATATTTTATTGCATAAAGAATGGAATAACAGAGAACACTAGAACTTCCAAAGGAGATTATACTGTTCTGCTACAGGCTGGTGCACATGGTCAGTTTGCAGGCTGTGTTGTCTCAGAACCTTCCCAAGAAGCGATGGAAGCCAAGTAGGTGCTTTGGTCAGACTGTACAGTGCTATCTGCACCTTGAAGGAATAAGGTTCAGAGTCCAAGGTACAACAGACTGTTGTTGGATTGATGAGTGTGCACACTTCACCTTGTTTGAGCAAGAGGGCGTCTAGTTCTCTAGTATCATCCTGGCAGTGGCTTGCAATTGTGGGTTGTGCTGTTAGCTGCATGTCCCAGTTGGACAAGAGTATCTCTGATGATAATGTTGGTCTTAATGTTGCTGTCTGGAATAAACCAGTAGGCCGCCCATCCCATAATAGATTTCAGCCGTTGACCCACACTAATTTCTTCCCAAGTAAGTGTTTCTCACTTTACCTGATAGTTATGCCCAGTTAAGTGGTGCAACATATGGGGCATCCATTTCTTAGGGCAAAACAAAATGGTACCTAGGATGCTGGTGACTGGCTGATAGGCATTTTCGCAGTTTTCATTTTTCCACCAATTAAAGCTGGAAAAGGTATATCAATTACTATACAGCCATACCATACCTGAGGGTGTCTGTACCACCGTAGAAGCATTCTTTTCCCACATGAACAAAGCTTAATGTATATAGTTAGTATGAGACCAGAGGGCCAACTTCTCTTGAGGTGGGTCGATGACTTGAAACTTTTGGATGTTACAGTAATTCACTGTATAGGCCCACTTTTACTTTCCTCTTAAGTGAATGTATCAGGAAACACCTGTATTTGAAACCAAGGAATTTGAAGTGAGTGTGAGAGTCAGTTTGACTGCTTCTAAATTGAACCAAAGTCCCATAGAGTACTGTTGCGTGTTTTGCCCAGGTCTGTCATATCACAGTCTTGCACTGTACAGGAAATACAGGTGTTAGGCTTTGATGAATTAAAATGGATTAAATAAAATCCACTGCTTGGCGTGGTCCAATCCCAGCCACGTGTATGGGTGGTGGTGTTGGTGGTGCAGCTGTCTACCCCTTCCAGGCAGCTTTCACTGTTGTGTAGGCTCAAACGCAGAGGGTCTGAAGCTAGAGGTATACAACACACCTGGACACCTTCAGTGGTATTGAGGAGAACTGGTGTTTTCAAAATTTTTGCTATTAATTTTGATATGTCAAGTCCTGAGCCATAAAGGTGTAAAGGTGGGCTTTCAGCTGATGTCAGGGTGGCAATACAGACAGAAAATGGACTGTCATTAATGACCACGTCTCACACAAATTCCGTTACCTTTTGCAAGGCTACATTACTTTTAAGCCCTCCCTGAGTGGAAGCTTCTGTCTGTGGAGCTGTACTTATGGCTATCAGGAAAAAGAGGCCAAACCACTTCATATTGGCCTGGTTCAGGCACCTGTGATGCTACTCAAAATGCAACTGCTTGACCACATGCTACCAGAAGCTACCCTACACCGAGACCTTCCAGAACAGACCTAGTCTAGCCAGCCACAGTGGGTAGTGTCATTTGCTGCCTCCATCTTAAAGGTATGGTGCTGCATGCTGAACAGCTGCACCAAAAATTCAAAACCTACAGAGACCCGTACTGATAGAGTCACTAGGAGCAAAACTCTCCACTCCCTCCAGTAAGTCAGTAACAGCACCCAGCTGGCAACGGGGCTTCAGTGGAATACAACAAACATGCACCATACAGGTGAACCAAATCATGCTGTTCAGAGTCATGAATTGATCCATGATATTCTGGAAGAATAGAAAAGAAAATGGTCTCAGTGCGGAAAGGCCGGATGGTTACCCCTGGACCCACTGGTGGGGAATTTTTAGAGTCCTGCTCTCAGGAGTCTGAATGCTCCAGATGTTGCTATGCATGCTCAAAAGGAAACCTTGTTTAAACCCCTCAGTGGAGTGAATAAAAGATACTGCTTCTGCAGTCAGCAATTCTTGAGGTGCCTCTGGGGGAGTTGACAGGTTTGGCAAGGGCAGTCCAAGCAGAAGAGCCTTGCCAGTGGGTTGAACATGTGTGCCATAGAGTGGAAATTTGTTTTGGCCAGGGCTGTCCACAAATGGCTTCACCAGTCAGGCTTGTGGAACTGTAGTGCTTGTTTTAGGTCAGGAAGAAAAGCAACTTTTAAGTTGGCGATGTCCCTTCATCAGGAGGGTGCACCACCACCCAGGCATTGCGCACACCGAGAGGCTGGCCCCCCACTCTTTGAATAATTAAGACTAATTTAAGTCTGGGTTCCAACCATTGTGTGAGCAGTTCTAGTTTATTGAAACTGAGGATCAGATACAATGGTGAACCTGAAGCTTCCTGTCATTATTGAGTCCCCTTTGATGAACAAACTGTTCAACAGCCAGCTGCACTCGTCTGCTAGCCACTTCCTGAGCAAAGTGAGTGCAAAGACGTGGTTGTTCTCCTCACTTCAGTTTAGGGACACTCCCTGCCCAACAGACAGCTTGGGCAGTCAGGGAACATAGCACTCCTGGACTTGCACTGAGAAAGACACCAGGTCCCCAGCCTCCCTTCTGAGCTTCCTCTTGTTCAAAAACTATTCACTATTCAGCCATCTCCCATCTCAAGAACTCATTTGACCCACTTGATAGCAGACTCATCAGGCCATTTACCAGCTTCCCTCTGTAACTTGGCCAGATCAAGGGGTGGAAAGACAGTGATCTTAACTACATTGTGGGCAGGTCTCCTGTCTGTGCCCCCACTCATCTCATGTTTGATAATGCTGAAGAATCCTTGCACGGTATCATCACCACTGTCTGGCCAGTCACCTAGCTCCTCATTGGGGTTGTTCCAAATGTCCCCATCCCAGTGCTCAGGATCTTGTGCCATGGCCCGCATTTTAAGGGCATCCACAGTCCTGCCCTGTTTCTCCGAGTTAGCACTGACTATGTGTACTACTTTATCTTCTAATCTCTTCTTGTTTTCTCTGTTTCTGTAAAGTTAGACCTTGCATCATCAGCTGCATCTCTTGCCTTTGCACCTTATCGTGTAACGTTTCAATCTGAGCAAGCAGTTCTCTCTTTTTGTCTTCCAACTTTATGGAGGGGGTTTTGGGGGTATGCCCAACATCTTACAGATGATGTCTTTATGCTTTCCATCCTTAACTTCTGTGTGTCAGGTCCCTGTGGCTTTTCACCTGGTCCTGCTCAGACCAGTGGTCTCAGACCCAAGTATTGTCAGAATGGGGTTGGTTGGGGGATCCCATGCTTACCCAAAGAACCCTCTGCCCTTTATCCTTGGACCCCACTCATTGCACCATTTTGTGTTGTGGTCAGGCCCTCTGCTGCTATCTACACTTGAAGGAATGAGGTTCTGAGTTGGAGCTACAAAGCGAGCTTAAGGCACTTAGTGATGGATAACAATTACACTGCCCTGCGAGTGGGGGCTTTTCTGCTCCTGTTCCGAACGTCCTTATCATCTACCTAATACATATCACTTAGTTCCCAGGAAAGTATCCTCACCCAACATCCCCACTGAGGGGAGATCAGCACCTCAGGAGTGCTTGAATTGCACTCTTGAGGAGCGATTCAGGCACCTTTCCTTGTGGGGCTGTGCTCACTGCCCAGCAGTGCCACTGTGCTGCTGCTGGGATGGCTCAGGCCCTGAGGGTGGGGGGGCTGGACCCCCAGCAAAGCATGGCCCTCAGTCTGGGTCACCTCCCTGCAGAGCTTTCTGTCTTTCAATAGTGCAGTGTAAAGTTAGGATTTGGGCTGAAATTGGATGCTGTAAATCAACACAGTTCTGTGAGTTTTGATTGTAAGCTGTATAATGAAATAAATTAACAAAGAGAGCAAAATCCTTTTCGCTCAATCAATCCCCAGTCAATCTGGGGATAAACAGAAGTTCACATACTTTTCAGTGACAGATATTTTTTTTATTTTGTTTGTTTTCGGACTTCACAGAGTATCTTATGTACTGTTCTTTCTCTTTGTATACATAGCTTCTGTCTTCCAAAATCCATGTGAGACAGCACAGACAGGATGCTGCAGTAATTGCATGCACAAGCAGGTCTCTGTGACAGTATTAGGATCCCTCTTAGCAAAGTCATAAAGTTGACTTGAATCATCTGCCCTGAATTTTTATGTAGGTGACTCCCTGTAGTGCTGGAGAACTTGCTACTTTAATTCTCCATTTACAAAATAATAAAAATCATACACTAGCAGAATTTGTTTGTGCGTACATATATGTTAGCAAGAAGTTTTGTTACACAGTTCAGAAGAAGGTCTTTAACACTGTCTCCATAAGATGTACAGGCTGGGTGAGCAGGTGGTGAGCTAGTGGAACAGCTGGGCTCAGAGGGTGGTGCGAGGCAGCACAAAGGCTAGTTGGAGGTCAGTGACTAGCAATATACCCCTGGGGTCAAAACTGGATTCAGTCTTGTTTAGCATCCTTATTAATGAGCTGGATGATGGGGCAGAGTGTGCCCTCAATGAGTTTTCAGACAACTGGGGGGAACAGCTGATACACCAGAGGGTTATGCTGCCGTCCAGAGAGATGTCCACAGGCTGGAGAGTTGGAGTGACAGCAACCTCATGAAGTTCAAAAAGAAGTGCAAAGTCCTGCACCTGGGGAAGAGCAGACTCAGGCACCAGTATTGCTGGGTGCTTATGATCTTGAAAGCAACACTGCAGAAAAAGAGCTGGGAGTCCTGGTGGACACCAAATTGAACATGAGCCAGCAATGTGCCCCTGCAGCAAAGAAGATTAATGGTATCCTGGGCTGTGGAAGAAAAAGTATTGCCAGCAGGTCAAGGTTGGTGAACCTCCCCCTCTCCTCAGCACAGGTGAGGCCACATTTGGGAGTGCTGTGTTGAGTTCTGGGCTCTCCAGAACAAGAGAGAGATGGAGCTACTGGAGAGAGTCCAACAAAGGGCCACAAAGGTAGTGAAGGGACTGGAGCATCTCTCTAAGGAAAGGCTGAGTGAGCTGGAACTCTCCAGCCTGGAGAAGAGAAGACCCAAGGGGGATCTCATCAGTATATACAAATACCTGAAGGGAGGGTGCAAAGAGGACAGAGCCAGTCTCTTTCTAAGTGGTGCCCAGTGACAGGACCAGAGGCAGTGGACGCAAACTGAAATACAGGAAAATCATCCTCCACATCACAGAACATTTTCTTACCATGAAAGTGGCCAAGCACTGGGCACAGGTTGCCCAGGGAGCTTTTGGGGTCTCTGTCCTTGGAGACATTCAGAAGCTGTCTGGACATGATTCTTAGCAAACTGCTCTAGATGTCCCTGCAGGAGCAAGCTGGTCGGACCAGATGACCTTCAGAGGCACCTTGCAACCTCAACCAGTCCGTGATTCTGTGAAAAACATCCTCATTCAGGCAACTTCTGTTGCTCATGGTGTTGTAAAAGATCTCAGTAAAGTTACTTTTTTACTGCTTCAAAAGGGGCTAGATAATGTCCTTTTCTCACTTGTATTTCCCTATTCCTTTTCTTTCAGTCTTCTTTGTGGCTCCCTGTATTGCAGCGTTAGTGCTACTTTCCCCTGCGCTGCATCGTAGCTCAGTGGCTTAAAATTGTCAAATCTGGCTAAGTCAGTTGTTTGGCTGGATTTCTGCTTCAGGCCTCCTCTGTAGGTGTTCTTTGTAATAATCCACTATGAACGGGTGTTGAAAAATGGGGAGAAAATCAAGAGGTTGAAAGATGCAGTTTTCTTTCTCACAGTAGTATGGTTGACCTGAAACTACAACTGAAGCTGTTAGATCAAATTCACTTCTGTGGAACTCCTCACAGCATTATCTTAGCAGAGGCATCTATTTTATTTAAAATGCTTAGATTAGTTTTAGGTAACAATAAATCCTTTCATTTTTCTTAGTTTCAAATATTTGCTTTCCTGTTTTTTCTGTGCTTACACTGCTTGAAGCATCCAAATTATATGAAAGAGAAATACTTGATTGCATTTTTCCTTATACATCAGAAATAGGCCTCTGCATATAACAGCTTATGTTTTACTAGTCATCTTGAAGTGGTTAGTATATTTTAGACATTCTTTTCATAACCGTATCATAAACAGAAAGAGCATACTGAAAGCAGGCACGTTGGTTACAATCTCTAAGTCAGACTCCTTTGTATGACAAAGATGTTGGCCAGATAGAATGATTTCTTAAAACAACTCTCCAAACTGATCCTGGCATAGCTTTTGGGGCTTCATTTGAATTATGTGAGAGATCACTAGAGCTCTTTAGCACCTGTGCCCACAATCCTGTGTTTTCATTTTCTGCCAGCTTATTGTGTGTGACAAATTAAATTCCACCGTTAACATCATTGCTGAATTCCACTAAGAATCACAGAAATAAAGGAGTGGTCTACTTTTTGTGATCGATGAACAAAGGAAGCTTGAACAGCCTAGTTCTTGCTACATTTTTGACATATGATTACTATATAGGAAGATCTGATTCTATTTATGTCAGCAGGAGTTAGCATGTGATGTTACAAGATGATGGTAGGGTACAAACAAGTGAAGAAAAGTCAGATTTTCTGTGTGGATAAAACAAGATGAAGAGTTTCTTTGTTCCACAAAATCATTGCCTTTACTTCCAACAGTCAAGACGGGTCCATTTAAGCTCTGAGTACTAGTAGTTCCTCCTGACCTAAGTTCTGTGGTGTTTGAAAGGTGATTGCGTGTTGCCTACTCTTTCCTGAATTACCAGACCACTCTGCTGGAGGAAGGAACTGGATGTATCACTTGACACTGTGGAGACACTTTCTCTTTCCAAACTCCATGTTAGGGTACATAGTCCATAGAAATAAGCTGCAGGCTTTTGCTACAGCTAGGTATGACAATTGTAGAAAAAAGCGATACAGCAGTGTTGTTCACAGAGGGTCAGAAAACCCTCCAACAGTTGGTTAAAGTAGAAACTCTAGGATGGAGCCAAGGGGTATGCTGGACAGACAAATTGGGACTGAAGGACATGCTACTACACCGCAATACTGCAAGGAATGTAATCAACTCTTATAATTTCTGTGCAAAATTCATCCTGGCAGAGAAAGGTGAATGGAGAGTTTAATCCAAGTAGGAGTAAAGGGTGGTAGGTCAGTGAGTTGTGCATAGATAGAAGGTGCAATAGTGGTAGCAGGTATGACTGCACAGAGGTAAACTGTGAAGAAGAAAATACAAGGGGTCACAAGGATGAACATCTGGGGGATGCTGCAGAAATTTTAACAAGAGAGGAGTATTAGCAATTCAGGAAACAGTTGTTCTGCAAGCATGGTTAACACCTATCTGAGGAGGCTTCACTTCATGAAATAGGAAGTTCAGATGAAACTGATGTTAAACATTCTCTCTGAGGGTTTTAGAAACAAATACAGGGATATGGCTAATGGTTTTCAATACTTTTCTTTCTGCTGCTGACATCAGATTTGCAGAGACTTTTATTAAAGGAACACAAACCCCCTTGGTATTCAATAAAACTGTATCTTTGTCACATATCAATTAGACCAGACTCACTAGTGGTGGTTCATATGTGGATCACTTGGCATTTTTGAAATGAGTGCTTACATCAGCAGATAGCCTAGTTCAGGAGTTGAACAAGTCAAAATTGGTAGGACTTGCACCTTTGTATTGGAAAATACATCATAATTTTCATATGTGTGGGAGTCAGTGTGCGTTACGCCAGAGTGTGACTGGATTTGATTACTGTATATGAAGTTACTCCTACTCTTCACAGGATGTGCATATTGCAATCTTAGTGTATATTAAATGGCTCTTTAGCACCTTTTCAGGATTAATTATGTTCTCTGAGTAGTGTGCTTGTATAGAACATTATGGTGGTATTGTTATTTCATTATTACCTTGATCAGCTTTTAAAAAATCAGAGAAGCAAAACCAATCAAAATTCAAATTGTTTGGTTTTGTTGTTGCTTTGGTTTTTTTTATTTTTCCCAACAGTTTCTATTCAGTCATTGCTTAAACAGGAATCATAGCTGTTCAGACATCCCTCATCCCAAGAATTCAGGCAGGAGAAACTTAAATGTTCCACTTGAAAGTACTTTATTGCCATCGCTACACAGCCTTAGCAATAGCATAATGGCAGAAATCCTGTGTTGGAAGTTTTTTCAGTTCCTCCCTGCATTCCTCAACAGACCATTTCTCAGCTACACCCTTTCCCTTCAGACAGTTATTTTTTTGCACTAAGGAGAGAGAAACAGTCGGCTAAACAGCTTTTGAAAATACAGAGTTTCTTCTTCCTCCTACCGTTGCTGACATTAAGTATATACAGCCATAACAGGAGATAATATCCCAAAAATGTGTTCTGTAGTAGGAGTGTACTGTACTGAATATTAAAGGTGTGGACTGGACAAAAGAGAGAAGACACATGAAGGTTCAAATTCACAATGAAGAGTGGTGGATTATAATCTACTGTTTGGAATTACTGTGCCAGGCTTACTGACATTTTTAACAGTGCCATCTAGGATCCCATCATAAAAATAAGTATTACAACAGGAAAAAAAAAAAAAAAGGCTTAGTGTTATTTCTCTTGTATCTTTGTATTCATAGTATTTCTGTTATCTAGGATGCGGAGGAAGAACAAAGAGTTTTCCATTGTATTGGTGAGCAGTTTACTTTTAAGTTTCCACATGGCAAATCCATTGCAAAGAAACCCCCCCATACACATAAGTAGAATTAAAAAGAAAATTTGTATTTGGGTAATTGTTATTACTACCATTGTAAATAAGTGCACTGTCCAAAATTTGTGTATAAACTCTGAGAGGATTTATTTTTCCTGAGCTTTTTGGTTCTTCGGGTTTTTGAGAAACAGTCCACTCATCAGAAAGGGAAGCTGGATTTGGCTGTGTTTTCAAAGGTACATGTTTAAAGTTAGCTGTGCAAATCCCGCAGGCGTTTTGCAGAGAAAACTCTGCAAAAGCAAAGAAACTTTCTTCTCTTGCCAGATATTATCAAGCCTATGAACACATGGAAACATTCTACCTAATCCATAGCATATTGAAACTCTGTGTACAGAACTCTATCTAAAGAGTTATTCATCTAATTTTTTGTTTATGGCAAGAAGTTTATTGTGTTTATGTGGTCAGGGGTTGAAAGTGTGAGCAAACAGATAATTAATAATGCTAAAACTTCTGTGTGGCTTAGCCTAACTGTCAAACATAAAAAAAGTCAACAAAAATATGCTTCATCTCAAATTAGTTGTATTTTCAGAAAAAAATATTCTTTTGTCTTAAAATGTATTTAAGAAGTAATTCATAAAATATGCCCTGTTAAGAAAACATTTTTGTCCTTTCTGACTTTTCTCAGTTCCAAAGCACTTATGATACATTAAAATAAACTTGGGTTTTCACCGAAAGGTGATAGTGACCAAATAAATCATCAGGCCTGTAGCATGTATATATGTTTTTAAGCTAACATTGAAGTTAAATATACTTATTCTCTTTAAATTTAAATATGACTTGGAATATTTATCATATAAACTCTCACAAGTTAAGAGTGATATTAGTACAGAAAAACAAGATAGTGCGATTCAAAGATTTGCAGGATCTTGCCTTTCATAGTGATACTGTTTGTGTTTTCTTCACTGAATAAACACTTCACTATGTTGTGTAATTTGGATCAGCTTTTCAGGCTTCAGCAGAGCTTGACATTTTTGTCCTTTTAAAACCATAGGATTGGATTTGAAATAAATGAATGGAATCAATAGATCTTAAAATTTTGTTCACTTCAAGGCTTCAGTGATACCTTTTCTGTTTCTGGAAATTATTCATTTCCTGCTGCTACTGCTGTTAATTTACTATTACTTGACATCTTTGACTTACTAAACTGTAAAAGATACACAGTGGTTATTTTTAACCACTGATCTGCTGACTTAGTTGGCTTATATTTAAATAAGCATTAGTACTGCATGTGATGAATACATTTTGAAGCCAAGGGTCAAAAGCCAAGCACCATATTAATTTTACTCAGAAGAGAGCTACTGGGTGGGCTGGTGTGAATAAATGATGGAACCCATCTTCTGTCTAGATGTTGCGAAATCATGTCCAAATTCTGTAAAGTACTTCAGAGCTGAAAAGTTTTATTCCCAGGTAAACTAGATTGCACCAAACACTAGTTACTTAGAAGAAAAAAGCTTGTAGAAAGTTTATGCCTCTGATAAAAGTCCTTAATCCATTCACAATCTAACTGTTGCATTTCGATGCAATACTGTGCTGACAAAATCAGCACAGATTCAGGTATGAAATGAAAACTTCTACAAATGTACCTAAACCCAAGTCCAGTGTTGTGGGTTTTTTGGTTTTTGGTTGTTTTTTTTTTTAATAATTAAAAAGAAATTGCCTTCTTCCTTGACTATAAGCAATTATACCCACTTAAACAAAAAAGCAGGTAAATGGTCAAGGCATATGTCGTACATTTTATTTATAGCAGACACCAGGAGTAGCAAAAACTGAGGAAGTACTATAATCCACAAAGTCAGGTGGAATTTCAGTGTCTTGTAAGGGCTTTGAGATAATGAACATCCTTCTGAAAAGGAGTACTGTATTCCACTATTAATACATTTCTCCTATCCCATATGTATCTCGCTGTTCTTTGCATTCATAGTGGCGAAGAGCTGGTTGTAAAAGGGAAAAGGCAAGGAGAAAGAAAACAAACAGGAATGTGAGCAGGAAAGAGATGCTTTCTTCCACATCTTAAATATAGTTTACCAGCTGCTTCATTTAATAATGCATGCAAGCTAACAGGAAAACTGACTGAAAATGGAAAATAGGGTAATGCTTAAAATTCTTTGTTTATTTGGCAATAATGAAAAATCTAGGGGGAAAAAGATGAAAAATACTTTTCCTAAGTGCTTTAGCAATACAGCTAAAAAAAAAAAGGTATTTTAATCTTAATGGAGAAAGGAGTAAAATGAAATTGTGTTGGTTTTTTTCTTTTTTAAATACGCAGTGTATTGCTTTATAATTGAATTCTGTACTTATCTGCAATCCAAGAAGAGTTTTGGAAACTATGTGGCTTCCTTTTCTGCAACCTGCAAAGGACAGTTTCCTATATATCTATTTCACAGTGTGGAGAACTAACAAAATCAGTTGTTTTCTGCCTCTTCTGTGAAAGGACAAACTATTTGAGAAGAAATATTACCTGAAGTCTCACAGAACGGCTTCTGTAGGTTTCACAACAAAACTTACAAGCCTTCTCTCCTCTGAACATTTGGATGCACGTGAAATTTCATTGTGAAGGAATACTCATCAGTGTATTAATATAGTAGCTTGATTCTGAACTCTCTGATAGGTATAGATTAACTGAACTTATAAAAAGGGCTATTAAGCATCTAAATACCCATGTATAATATGTATATCATGCACTAGCCTAGAGCCTGTTCTCCCTTCCCTTGTGTACAAAGAATTTCAGTCTGCTTTAACACTGGCTATTTCACAGAGGCCTCTATGATCCTTGGTTATTACTTTAACTGCCCATTTGCACATATGTGTTGAGTCATGTGATAGTTTAGTATAAAAACCTACAGAAATACAGGTTGTTTTATGTATAAACAAATGAGAACGGAGAACAAAAAACCCAACACAATTTAAACTGCAAATAGTACATAATAAAATAGAATAGGAAGTTACTGAAAGTAATATGTAAAGCAAAAATGGCAGTATATTTTCTAAGACCATTTATTTAACGTTGACAGGTCCAGCCTAAAGCAATCTATGAATTTCTAGCCCTACTTATTACTTCAGTAAATAAAGTTATGCAGATCACTTGCCATACAATTTACCCTGGCTGAATAGCACCTATTTTCTATTGACTTGAGTGTTTGACTTCTGTCCAGAAAGAACATCCTGCAAGAATTATCACATTTACTTAAGGTGGACAGGAGGGTAGACCATACGTACAGGTAGAGATCCTTTCAAAATAAGAACCTGCATTTTGTAATGGCCATATATATAAGGAACAATCCAAGAGCATGGGATACCAACAATAAGTTGTACAGATATGACTTAGTACACTTCTTAAATATTTAAAGCTATGCAAGTCAGAAGTCAATACATGTGACGAATACAACACACATTAAAGTCTGAGTCATGTTACTGCTGTTGTTGCGATGTCTTACATTGGCACTGAACTGGAGAAATGTGCTGGGATTTGCTGTGGTTATTTTAAAGAATAATTTCTGAGGTCTCTGTCTATCAGCAAAATCCATGACGGAATTTTGTCTCTTATGTCAAGTAATCCTTCTTTTTTGCTTTTGTAGATGTTGATGAATGCCAGGCTATCCCTGGAGTCTGCCAAGGAGGAAACTGTATAAATACAGTCGGTTCATATGAATGCAGGTGTCCTGCTGGTCACAAACAGAATGAGGCAACTCAAAAATGTGATGGTAAGTGATGTTGTCAGAGAACATACCTAAAAAACGGTTAAGTAAAACATTAGAGCACTTTGAAAAGGTTCTAAGAAGTTGCAATGTCAGATCTGAACAGTCGCAACATCATTGTACTGCGCTTTTGGTTTCTTGGCAGCATCATTTGTTTCTGCTTTGCTGTTCTTAATTTGTGTTAGATGCTTTTTTCTGTCTTGACTTCTGCGGCTAAAGACAGTGTTTATCCTGCTTCAAAATTCAGCACTATTGATAAAGGGTGCATCTGTGAGTAGTGTATAAATCCAACTGAGTTATTAGGATTTAGTTTTTTTCTCAAAAATGTCGAAAATATGCTAGTACAGGTAGGTATTTTCAGCCTCCTGACCACAGCATGAAAAGCCAGTGTGGCAGTTTTGGTAATGGATGTAAGGAATTACTGCTAAGTACAAGGCCAGGTTGGATGGGACTTTGAGCAGCCTGGACTAGTGGAAGGTGTCCCTGCCCATGGCAGGGGGGTTGGAACTAGATGATCTTTAAGGTAATTTCCAACCCAAACCATTCTATGATTCTGTGATTCTATGATACAATTTGTGTTGAAGAGTAAGTGAAAAATACATAGGAAATGTCCTTCTTTTTTGATGAAAAATCAATTACACCTTGTTTAATAAGCATAGTTTAATAAACACAGACCATGTTTATTCAGTAAACATGTTGATACAATTAAGTACAGCAATTCTGTATAGTCTAAAGTAATGCAAAAGAAAACTGCTGAAGTTTTTTGAGTTTGATGAAGACTTTACTGATTTAAATGAATTTGCTATGCCTTTGAAACAAATCAGAACTCTCAGACTTTGTCCCAGCCAGTGGGGGTACCTTCACTTTCAAGTTAGATCAGAGGACTGCTTATTCAAGGCTTTGGCTTGTGGATAGGTGGCAATCTAAGTATATTACCAAATTATATTATACTCAATATTCCATTACAAACAAATACACGGTTTGTAGCCAGTTTCGGAAGTTGTCTCAGAGGTTTCCTTAGTTTTTGCCTACCATAAAGAATTCACAGAAAAACTGAGTACTACAGTCAGTTTGAAAATCATGTTTTATAAGTGAAAATATTGCATCTGGTGTTGTTGCAAGTAATATCAAATAGTACATAAAAAAAATAGCCAAAGTTATTTTTCTCTGGTCCTGTCCTCCACATTTTTTTATGTTGATTAGTTTCAGTTTCTGCTCAGTACACAGTGATATTGCTATAAAGAGTTTTTGTAGGGGAAACTTGGCTATATCTTGTTAAAACCTCCCAAGAAACAGTTTTCAAGAAATAGAGCAGCAGCCATAGAAATACAGCTTTTCTCACTGTTAAGAAGCAGAAGCAGCTTGTGTATGTGTCTGTGCACATCTGTGCATATATCTACCTAACCGTGTAAGAGTGTGCTGGTAGGTGTCCAGCATACACACAGGGGTTTAGGATTCTGCAGAAAGCGATCATTTTCACAGGGAAAGCTGGTCCATTTGAACCATTTTAGAAGTAAGGGAACATCAGGAGCCTTGCTGAGACACTGGGAAAAAAGAATCTCTCCATACCCTGAATACAATAGAACAATAGAAGAGTTGTAGAGCCGTAGAACAGCAGAGCGCTGTCTCCACAGCCTTCTGCAAGATTGAGGGAGAAATCAGAAAGCACCAAGTGGAGTGAGGAATCCTACAAAAGAAGATGACTGAAAGGGAAATTTGTTGTCAGTCACTTTCCTTGGGAAAATTAAATCCATGGCATTTCATCTACCCTGTACTGCATGGCAACCTGTAAGAAACAGGGCTAAAAGTAAAGTGGGCAGCACATACTAGCAGAGACTGTAATTTTTTTTGGGGGGGGGAGATAGAAAGGGAATGTAATCATAGGCAAGAGGCAGTGGGATTTTTTTTACCAGGGAGGCAAACAGCAAGGAGTGGCTGGGTAGGATACAAGAGATTTTGTAGGCCCTCAATGATGCATCAGCATGTAGGAAGGAGAATTGTAATTAGAAGAAAAGGAAGACGGCAGTTGCTTTGTTTTCCCTTCCCAAGACCTCTCCTTTGGGCTTGCCTATGTTGGAATAAGTGGAAAGGAAGTAACTGAAGCATGTGTCCACCACTCCTGCTGTTTTTAGAGGACATCATGCTTACCAGCTTGTGGCCCTTTACTGGGCTTCTTCCTCCTCTCACCTATGTGAAAAGAGACCCAAAGGATGAAGCATCCCTTTCCATTCAGTGCTGACTGCAAAAACCCCAGCTGCTGTTGAAATTGCCAGCTGCTTGATCACTGAATTTTAAAATTATAACTTCCTTTTTTTTTCTTTATTGAGCAGTAGTTGCAAGGGGTGCAGGGGCATTAGTAGTAGATAAATCATTACACAAAGTGTATGGTAATATATAGAAGATACGTGGTAATAATCCACCATTACTTGCTTTGTTCTGATAATAGACTCAAATCGTTTGGAAAGGTAAACTACATGCAATGTAGTTTATGACTACATTAATTTTTTATATAAAATTGTCTGGCACTACTGTCAGGTCAGACATGGTGCTGTACTGATACGGATATATAAATTGTACACCAGATCTAACTTGTATCCTACCAGCTCAGAGCACAGGCACAGTGAAGTTAGCTGCCTATACCCACCTGAAACCTGACACATACCTGACATGATTAGTTTTGTAGTATCTGAGTGCTGTTGTTAGCTTCTAAGCAATGTAATTCTGCAGTGGTTCCGCAACATTTAGGAAATGAGTAAGCATCTATTGTTTGCAGTTTTCTTTGTATAACTGGCTGGTTTTACTACCATTTTATGTTATGTGTGATACCTAACAATAAATACAGTTATGATTTTGAAAAATTCTGGCAGTACAGTTTATCTTTCAGTAGAATACAAGCTTAAGTTTACTGAGCATCGCAACATAAAGTACACAAAATTCAGAAACATTCTCTTGTAATTGTGCATTAAATATAAGCAACTAACAGGAAACAATTTGCAAATGTTGAACTGTGACTGTGATGCCTCACCAGAAAAAGTAGATTTGAAAATGCTAGAGCTATGATCAACTCATGATTTCAAAGCTGAAACAAAACCAGTTATAAATGCTAAAGAAACCTGTAGTGTATTTGATTGTGTAGGCAATGTAGAGATTTGAAGTGTATGCTTTGTTGTTACTTATCTTGCATTTGTGTTGTCGGCTGCAAGACATTTCATTGGAAGACTTTTATTCAGGTTGATACTCTGAATTACATCTGTTTACTTCAACAGGACCTTTTCAACTTGAGAGTGTTTAAAACTTTTTATAGTATTAAATGCAATGATTAATTTAATGTTAGAGAGTAACTTTAATGGTTTTTTGATTAATAGTTACTTATCCTTTTTTGTTAGAACTGCGCTTGTTTTTTTGATTCTTTCAATCATGGTGTATTTATTATTATTCTATGAGACTTGTACAGCCAGAGTAGTGCTTTTGTAGCCCAAGCCAGCTGTTGAGGTGTTGGTCCTAAAAAAAGGCATTTCTACTGTGATAAATCTACCATCAGAGCAAAGACAGCATTTAGGTATCTGTTATGGCGGATTACTGTCTCAGTTCAATAAATGAAGCTCCTGTTGTGATGTCTGTAATCTGCCCATGGCAGTGCTCATGCTTTACTGCTGCTGCTAACTCGAGAAGAACTCTGTGTGAAGGAGACCTAATACCTCCTGTCAGGCAAGGATGCAGAAAATCCATCAAATAGATGTTTTCATAGAGATCCAAAAAATGCAGGTAATTTTTTAGACGTTGTGTTTCTGCCTGGCATCTGCACTTCAGCTTTGATGCCAAAAAGAGAACTTATTCAATGGTATGTTTCTTTCCTTCTGAAAACAGTAATTAAAGTATTCTTTGCATTCTGCTTTGTTAACCTATCTAAAGCTGTGCTTTGATTGTTAAAAATGTTATTCAACAGTTCTTCCTGATAGTATCCACAGGAAAACATGAATGTATTTTTAACATATATATGCTTAAAAGTCTGTGATGATTATGGTACTGTGCATAATAGAAATCAAACATCACCTGCAGTCTGAAATATTTGCTGTTATTTCATAGTTCAGTAATCAATGGTTTTTAATTTCCTGCTTTGTTGGCAGCCTACTGCAGAACAGGTCATACGCTCTGGCTTTGTTTCTTCTAAGCCCCTGCCACTTCTGATGTGGAGAAGTTAGGTACTAATTAGTCCCTGGTCAGAGCTACTCCACTAGCTTCCCTAGTCACATAATTCCCCACAGGGAATTATGAAAATAACAACCTGCAGTGCCCAGTTTTTCTGGGGAAAAACCCCAACATTATGAAACTGTTACTTGTCCATTTCCCCATGCTTCACAGAAGATAGTAATGCCAAAATTATACCAGCATACTGTGCTTACATTATTCCAAGAACAGAGCAGATAATGAAAGCCAAGCCATAGTTTTATTCAGGCTTTTTTTTTTTTCTATTTTTTTTGATTAATAAAGGCTTTGAGAGTTCATAATCTCTCAGTGTGAGATTTATAGGATAAAACTATAGCCAGTTTTTAAAACGGTTGCACTTTCAATTAGTGGAATTGGTCATGTGAGTGAAGTTACATCATTTATGTATATGGCTTGGGCCATTGAGAAGTATATAAGAAACTGGTCTCCTATGAGTTAGAGCCTGTACACAGAGAAATTATTGGCTAGCAACTGCCTTGTTTTAGTTAGGTTTTTTTATTTAAAACACTATATACAAGTGATGTGGTATGGAGTATTCTGCTTACTCCTTTCCCTTCTTTAAGTATGGAAAACCAGGTAAAATATTATTTGCTGGCTACAAAGGACAAAATCCAAGTTGGAGTCAATAAGCAGACAAGGTTTCAGTGTTCAGAGGCAGGGGCTGGAATATTACACTGACTATTCAGACCTTCTTTATTTAACAGCAAGTCTTCTACTTAAGGGAGAGGGATTTGAGATCTCCTGCCACATTCATTGCCCTTAAATATCCAGATGTATTTTGTGGGTTAGGTTTTTTTCTCTTTTTGTTCCTCCTGGAAATAATAGCTATTGTTAGAATAAGTATGTTCATGTTAGACTTTTTGTGCCATAATGGATTTTGCTAGAACTACACTAAGCAATAAACATTGTTGTGCTGGGCTATTTGCTTGCATTGTATTCCCATGTTCCTTTCAGTAAAAAGGCATATATTCCTCTTACTGGATTTATTTTGAACCTGAGATTACTGTTTACTGACATTGACCATTCAGAAACTAATGGCAGTTGTTTATCAGGAAAGAAGGTTTAAAGGATTTCCAAAGCACATAACAACTCTGTGTGTATGCCCTCATGTGTGGAAGTGTAACTAGGTAGCTTAGGCTGTTTGAGAAAATATGACCTTTTAAATTAGTCTAGTTCAGGGTTACTAATTTTATTTATAAGGTTTTCTATATTCCTGATTTATAGACTTTCAACAGTAGTCAGGACAAATTCTTCCACTACTGGGCAAGTCATGGAAGTATTCAAGGAATGGGCACAGAGATAAAATAATTTGGAAAAGGCCATTACAGGGGTTGTATCAAATTCCAGGTATCTGGAGCATTAGTGATGTCTTAACTAAACAAAAGAAAACTCCAAACCCTTCTCTTCTTTGGCCTCAAAGTTTTGATCTACAATATATTGAGTTTTCATAGTCTTTTTAGAAATCAAATTCTGTTCATTTTTAGGATGTTATCCTCCAGAATTAACCTAACTATGGGTTGTTCAAAGTTGGATTGTACCTAAATAAACTCAGAGGAGGAATAAGCTTTTAGTTGTGCTTGCTGGTTTACTTAAGAGGTGGACTACTAGTTATTAGTACTTCAGGGATTTAATGTGTTCTACTTAAACTTCTCAAATTGAAGATACATGACTTGACTAAATGTAGTTAGCTATGACACTCTTTAGAGTCAAAGGTACTGTTGGAGGTGGGATGCCTCTGATGCTTTTCCAAAAAGGTATGTTGCTGTACTCTTGACATCAAAGGGCTAGGACTGCATGTCACAGGCTAACTAGGTTTTTTTGTTGTTTTGTTTGGTTTTTTCTTTTTTTTTTTTTTTTTTTTTTTAATGTGCCATCACAATGCAAAGAACCTTTTAAAAGGAACAGTTTTATTTCTGGTTTTCTTGCTTTAATGTATAATTCCATTACATTGTGTGTTATTCAGATTTGATACTACCACGTATTACTATAGACTAAACTTGTTTTCAAGGAACCCTTTTTCAGAACGCAGCAGTTGAGGGCCCCTTTTCTGGTACTTTTAATTCAGTTATTCATAAAATCCTGCTTACTGTGGCAGTAAAAGTCATGAATTCTGGATGACAGGTAGCCAGGCTGGGTGTTTTTGGCAGAAGCTCACCTATTAATGCTCACACCTGCAAAGTTTATGCTACACATTTAAATCGGTTCTCATATTGAGACTGTCTTTCTCGTCTTGTGTGCTATATTGCAACCACTCTTTTTCACCTTTAAGACAGCATCTCCGCTTACTATCTTTGGAGCATTTTCCCTGAGACTGTTAATTTATGTATTTTGGAGGGGGGAAGGGAGGAAATTGAGTAACTTTTTCAATCAGCCATCCTAAAAATAGTTCTTCCTGAGGTAAAGTCTCAGAATTTCCAGTCAAAGGTAACAGAGATCTTGTTGAAGGAATTGCACATGCAAAACCAGGGAGGGGGAAGGAGAAACAGAGATTTAGGTTAAAAAATAGTGACAAAATAATCCACTGACTTGGTACTGCTCCAGTAAGTAAGAAAATTATTCTTCCACAAGAGTTCTCCATATTAATTGGTCAAAAAAATGTATTTCTCTCCACATGGAGAAGACTGTGGAGTCTTCCTTCCATTCTGGTCACTGCCCAGGTTTCAGGAAGGTACTTCCTCCCGTCCCAGCTCCCTGTCATTCTTGGACAAAAGCCCTAGACAGTGTTAAAATCCTGTGCTTGTAGGCAGGTGAGAAGGGTGGTCTATGTCCTGCAGCTTTGCAGAAGGGGCTAACTACTTCCTTCCTATGTCTTTCACTTGCCAGGCTACAAAGCCACCTACTCATTACCTCAAAAGGGCTTTGTACTGTATGACCCACTAGTTTGGAATTTGGTTTCCTTTGGTAGATCAGGTGTTATGTTATGCCTTTAAAGTAGCAGGTACATGTGCCAAACAATGAAAATTAAGGGAAAACTCTGAGTTTTCAAGTCCCTGCTGGTTTTAGTAGTCAGATTTTTATAGATTCATTTTTCTTGTGTTTGTTGGTGGTGTGATACCTTAGTTATCAAAAAAACCAAAAAAAAATGGATGCCATGAAACATACCAAATTTAAGACCCAGTCTATGAGAGTGACTGAATGAAATAGATATTTTGAAAATGTGTGTTCCTGGCATAGGGATTGTTAAATTTAACTTGCTCATATATCACTGATGGTAGTTGCTACCAGCTTTGCGCCATCCCATTCATGTGTACATCATTTGTATCTTCAGACAGTATTTCCCTGCTGCTAAATTGTGATCACCATGCTGGTATTATCTTTATCAAAGTTTAAGTGCCTCTAAACTTTAGAATTTATTTTTAATTTATTGGAATTTATTTTTAGAACCACTAAAGCAGTGATGAAAAAGGGTAGTATTTTCCTTGAGATCGAAGGTGTACTTCAAGGGATGGTAAAATAAGGGAGTTTTCTTGCACAAGCATCCAGTGACCGCAATCACAAAGTTGTCACTTTCCAGAGAAAGTAAGTTCTTCCTGCAGAGTCCTCATTTTGACCCATTTTCTTGCCCCTCTGTCTGACCCGATGTTTCAGACTGTGTGTGTATACAGAAGACAGTATTAATGTTTAAAAGACTTATGTGTTGTGAAAGACCTGTACTGCATGAAACTTCTCAACAAGGCATGCAGCCGGTTCCAGTTCTGTTTTGATTTACACACATGGTTTCATTTCATTGGATTAAATCAGATGGTAAGCAGTTCACCACATTATATATATTGTTTTTAATATAGTAAATTAATGCAAGATTTCAGAGATTTCCTGGGGAATTATTTGGTTTTGATTTATACCATCATTTGGAATTCTGGAATCTCTTAAGTGGGTAACTATGAAGTCTTAAGTGAAAGCATTATTTCTTAGAAGTCTTGATTTAGGAAAAATGATGCTTTCTTTTGTACATATTTGAGTAGATGTCTAAAATGTAGGGAATAGTTGTCATCATTCTGTAACTGGTTTACTGTAAAATTTTAACTCTTTGGGTGCTCTGAAAAGCTTAAATAACCCTATTAGAAAGACAAAATTTTCACTTCCCCTGATTCTGCTCCACAGTGTAAAAAAACCCAAAAGGCCATATATAGGCAAGTTAGGAAGTTTGAAGACAAATTACCTGTAAGATAATTTTTTTTTTCTACAGTGACACTTCAAACGACATGCCAGTGGGAGAGGGGGTGTTTTATTCATACCTTCACTTTATGTCGTGACGGAGGGAAGACACAGTCACTCAATATGAGTGATCAGCAGACTTCGTTTATTGTCTCTTACAGTCACCTTTTATGCCTTGTTATAATTAGCTCATACATATTACAAAAGTTAAGCTCATTATTGGTTAGTTGCCTAAATACCAAGCCCGCCCCTAGTTTCTCTTCTGTAGTTATCTGTTCCCACCTGCAACATTCTTTTCCCACCAAAATCTTCCTGTTATTGTGTAACAAGGACAGCCAAGGACAGTGTATTTTGCTTTACTTCAGATAAGCAGAGAGCGATGTGCATTTTTGTCCAGCCAGCTGGACTATGTCTATGAGACCTTTTTCAGCTAGCCAGTTATCCACAACTTTACAAAGAACAGGTTTCATATTCTTCATGGCCTTGTAGCAGAACTTAATTTTCCTTTCAGTACTTGAATGTCCCACGTAGATTCATATCTAAAGGGAGTTCTTCATGTGTGGACCTTCCCATAGTGGGGAACTAACCTTTTTAATATAATTGCAGTGGGTGCCAGCAGTTTTGGCACTCTTCCTTTTCTTTGAGTTTTCAGTGTGAAGAATGTAGCAAGGGAGGGAGCAAAGTATTAATCACATAAAAGCCTCCCAAGAAATAACACCTGCTAAAGTTTATTTCTCAAGTAGTCATTCATCTCAAGAGAATTTCTAGAGTGACAGCTCCAAGGAAATGATAGGTCTGTGTAAAAGTGCAAGGAATGGTCTGTGGGGTGCTAAGGCTTTCTCACAAGGAAAGTGAAGAACTTCACAGTGTTATCACAAGATAACTTCTGTCATATGCTCTTTCTGATGCTTCTCCTGCATTATTTGACATGAGACAATCTGAGTTCAACAGTCTTGACTTTTTTGGTTTGGTTTTTGTTTCACAATATGAAAGCTAATTGAAATAAATACTGCATCCAGATTTTTACAAACAAGCTAAACCAAAGTCTTCTATGTAGAACTACCTTTGCTATCAAGGCATGCAAAACCTGTGGTATCACATAATTCCAACTGGAAAACATAACTCATCTCAAGCTAGTTAGAAAGTTGGCTCATGTGTCCCTGTGTTTTTTCAGAATGCCTCCCATGTTAAACCTGGGCCACAGTCCACATTCACTGAAAGCCACTTGAAAAGCTAATAGGCAGAGGTCAGTTAAAAGCAAAGTTAGGTTGTTAAAGTGACCCTAAAAATATTCCTTTGTCTGAAGATTGTCACGTTTGTAGAACAGAGCGGTTACTTGAAGTAGCTTGTTTGTATAAATGGTCATGACAGTTTTTACTCTCATGCTGTTCTTCCCACCTGTATTTCTTCCATTCCAGTTTGATCTGCTGTGCTTCACATCTCTAACAATATAGTCAGACTATTTCTTCCCATTGCTTCTTACTATCTCTGCTCCTCATTTTGCTTTCTCTTTCTGCTGGGACAGCACAGAGTGCTCTTAGTCCTGATGTCAAGTGCCCTAGCACTGTTACATACAGCAGCCAGTTCGTCAGCTTGATGGCATCTCACTTTGTATGTATTTACATACAAAATAGTTTCAGTGTTCAGATGAGACCACTGCGTTTAGTTAGCAGAAACTTTTGAATTGATTATAAATATCTGGGAAAAAAAAGGGAAAATAGAACATTTGGTTGCATTTGAAGAGCTCAGCCAAAATTCTTGCTTACAGTTGGAGTATTAGAAGGCCAGAAAGCAGTCAGATCTGATAAGCAATATTTCTGTGGTCACAGAGCCCAGACTTATCATGCTTGGCTGCTGTACCATCGTCCCTCCTTCAACTCAAAGCAGGATGTGTATTTTGGTATTGCATTATAGCTGTTCTGTGCTTCCTAGGGATGGCATTCAGTATGTATCATTTAGAGGAAATCCCAGACTGCTCTAATGTCCTATGCAACTTGAAGTGGTGCACCCCTTGAATGTATAAGGAAAGCCTCCTTTAGATGGCAAATAAAATTATTTGTAGTATGTAAACACCAGCAATATGTTATTCAATCTGAGCTGAATAACAGCTTCATTTCAGAAAAGCTCTTTCCCTCTTTTTAATGCAATACATTCGAGTACTCTGATAATTATCCTATGCCCTTTCCTTTTTGGATAGATATTGATGAATGCAGCATCATCCCAGGAATCTGTGAAGGTGGTGCATGCTCTAACACTGTAGGAAGCTATTTCTGCATCTGCCCACGGGGTTATGTCACATCCATGGATGGCTCCCGCTGTATTGGTAGGTATTCCACCCTGTAGGGTTTTAGAGCTCTCAGGATTATTAAGGGATTTTATATATAGCGGCAGCAGCATCTGTCCCAACCATCTAGTACTTCTCCCCTGCCCCAGGACCTCACTAAATGCTAACTCATCAGTATCTCTGATCCAGCTACTTAAAATTAATAACATGCTCTGATGATGATGATTGCCGTTGCAACCATGTTTATGTGGATAGTAGATCCCTCTGTGTCGACTGTATTATAGCCTAAGAACTCCTACCTGAGATCTGGATCTTCTTAGGAAAATATCAATTAATTCTCCCTGTTGTCTTGGCAAACATATGAAATGTTAATTATATTTCTTTGTCTAACCTGCATCTGATGAAACCAAAAGCTAAGCTCACTTTGGTTCTAAAGGAGCAAACATCTGTCCTTCCTTGATATTTCAAGTTTCATCTTACATAGGTTAATTTAACCTTTAGAGACCAATACAAGGCACATATATGAACTCAGAAGGTATTAAATAGTGTATGCCGAGGTGCCAGTAATTTGGCTGGAGCAGACGATAACCAAATATTAAATTTCAGTAGATTGCAGCTTTTACAGGACAATTTTTTTAAAACCTGTTTCTGTATTATGAAAAAGATGTATCTCATTTTTGCATGTGGTAAGTTCTTTCATGCAGCTGCATGTGTCAAATATGTGGTACAAACTATTCTGATAAATGAACTAAAAATACTGCATACCATGTGGAAAAACATTAACAATTGCTAATAATAGTGTCTTTTCTAGTTCTCATGTGGTTTATTTCAGACAGCGCAAAGCACTTTGTTCTCATGTTGGGAGAGGGACGGGAATTCTGAAGGGCTTCCTAAATTACAGATAAATGCTGTAAGCCAGTAGCAACACAAGACCTACAAGTGATTTCACATGGATAATTTTTCGCACAGTGTAGCCAGCTTTTGCCATACAGGTTCATTTGAGGAGTGCCAAACTTCAAGTATATTGCGCCTGGCCTCATGAATACTGAGAACCTGTGATTTCCAGTATGATCAAAATTTCTGTGCATTTTGGCATGTTTTACAATCTGGTTTCTAAAATCAGCCCCCAGAACCAATTGCACACAAATCACATGCCGTGGTCTGCTAAGGCAAGCCCTTATGTCACAGAACCTCCTTCCCTTAGATGAAAATGTGCCTGGAAGTTCTTGTGCTTTCAAATGTGTATGGTATTGGAGTATAATTTGTGTACTCTAGAAATATAATTTCACCTTTACTTAGAAGAAAAGTGAAGAATGTAATCTGTATTAATATAAATAATTTTGTTCCTCCCAGTTTAAGATAGAATACTCGCTTTAAACCAACATATCAGAATCGGCTCGGTTACTGTAATTGGTACTGTGTCTTTCAAAACTAATTAAGCTTTTCTCCTAGGCATCATTCAGGAATATGACAACAAAAGATATAGGATGTGTCCCTGAAGAAACTAAAATATAATAAACACTGATGTATTTATATTGAATAGTTTTTACATGGCACTGCTAAAAATACTGTTGTACATTCAGTCTGCTGAGCAGAGCAGCCTGGATAACATTTCTTCAGTCAGATGTATCTACACCAAGGAAAAATTCATTAAATGAATGTACTGATGTTGATGTTGTTACATGGAATGTCTTGATTTTTATATATTTGTATCTAGTTTCTATTTGTACTGCTTTGTATCTTTTGTGTCATCCATATTTCCCATTAGCTTGATCAGACTTTTAAGATTGTGTTTTGGATTAATGCAAGACTAGTGTTTATACAATCCTAGTGTCACGGAAATAATGTGATCCTGCAGTAAACCAAATGTGCAATGTGTTGGTACTTACCACCTGAGATAATTATTGGGGGTGTTTTGGGGTATTTGGGGGTTTAGTTTTGGGTTTTTCTTAATACAACTTTTTTATCATTTCAGTCCTTACATGAATTGAATAAGGGAAAGTAATCATGAGAGTTCATGTGACTAATTGTGGTTTTCTTTTTAAATTAACTACCAGATCAGAGGGCAAGTATGTGTTTCTCCAACATAGTGAATGGCCGCTGTGCACAGGAGCTTCCTGGTAGGTTCACCAAAAGGCAATGCTGCTGTGAGTCTGGCCGGTGCTGGGCCATCGGATCTGTTCCAGAGATGTGTCCTGTCAGAGGATCTGGTGAGTGGCTGGTTGGTTGGTTGGTTTGTTTTCTCCTTACTGTCCATTCTAGTTGGGATGGAGGTCACTGGAATATTTAAAACTAGTTTAAAATGTAGGCTAAATGGAAAAAGAAAGTCAGGAATTACATTATTATTCATTCTTGTGTTTTTAATACTGATGTTACCATCTGTGAACCATTTTTTTCTGGTCCATGATTGTTTGGGACTAGTTTCTTTAGCGTCCTTTTGTTGACTTTGGAAATAGTTCTTGGGAAATGGGAAAGATTTTGTGGTCAAGCTTGAAGAGGAAATGACTCTGAGGGTCCTTAGTTCATTTTGATTTAAAGGAACAGCTGCTCTCTTGTTCCATTAAATTTTGGGTTACTTTGAACTAGAAATGCATCAGTATTTCATTTTTTCTTTCAACTCTGCACATAGAATAATAGTCCACATCCCTAGTGAGATGTATTTACAGTTTATCTGTATCAAGATCTCTGACTGACAAGGGAGTTACAGTGCTGCTGGCAACACATCAACAAAAAGATTTCAACAAGTATTTTAAATTGCAATATTTCCTTTTATTATTTTTAGTGTCCTTCCTTAAATAACACCTGTCACAATCATGGGGTCTGCCTGAGATTAGGAGTAGGAGAGGGAACACATAACATCAAAGAAACAAGGAGTTGGTGTTCTGGTTTTTGTAGCATACAAAGATCTGTATCTTCCTTATAAGCTGACTCTGAGGGTTGATTTACTTCACGCTTCTCTGTGCATTGCTGTTAACAGATGAACACCGCAGACTCTGTGTGGATGGCGTTCCTGCTGGAGGTGGTTCCAGAGGTGGTGGGACAGGAGGAAACGGGTTCCTTCCCAGTGGCAACGGCAATGGCTATGGCCCAGGAGGTGCAGGAATCATTCCTATCCCTGGAAGCAATGGTTTCTCCCCAGGTGTAGGTGGAGCAGGGGTAGGGACAGGTCAAAGCCCTGCTGGAAGTGGCCCAATAATTACAGGGCTAAGTACGTACGTGCATTGTTGTGGCTTGTTTCTTTCTTTTTCGTTTTCCTTTTTTTTTAATTTCTTCTATTGGTTTCCTTTTTTTTTGCATAATTTTTCGTCTGGAAATGGTACGGTGTTCTTAAGACACAAAAATGCCTTTGTATTCAAGCACATTTAAGAGACTTCAGTTGATACCTTAGGAAGTTCAGGAGTCCTGTTTTTAACAACAGTTCAGATGTAGAGATTTTGTTTTTCACTTCGGTTATAGAGTCCTTGAGCCTGTGCTGTCTGCTAATTGGTCTTGGTCAGCACTAATAAAACTCAGAATGTCTTTAAGTGTTTTCAAAACATCACCAAGGTTTAAAATAAACTTTTTCATTGTTCTTCCAAATGTAAAATATATCTGTTCTGCAGGAACACTGCCTTGACTGAAAGCTCAAGATGAGTAGTATTCAGAGGGAAGTCTCATATATGTGAAGTTGCTTATAATAAGTAAGCACATCTCTAGGATCAGAACCATAAAGTTAATAAAATGCAAGGAGTATTATTAAGACAGGTCACTAAAAATAGTGAATACGTAGGAAGAGAGTGCTTCAACTTTCATCCGTATTGTGGTATATTCATGAGACCACTGACAATCTCATCAGGCTGTACATGTAAATGGCAAATCATAATTAGGGCTGTCTAATGTGGTTTTTGTTTCTGAGAGATACTTGTTTTTATTAGTTTACTGTCACATCAACAGGTACTACTTGGAAGAAATACTTGATTTGGTGAATATGTTTATGCACCTGATAACATACTTTCTGAAGCCAAGTATAATCTTCATATTTACATTTGTTTGAAAATACAAATATTTGTCTCATTTTCTGTTTTTTTTATTAGCAATACTCAATCAAACAATAGACGTCTGTAAGCACCATCCCAACCTTTGTTTAAATGGACGTTGTATACCAACCCTTTCGAGTTACCGATGTGAATGCAACATGGGATATAAACAGGATGCAAATGGGGATTGTATTGGTATGTGCATATTTCTAAAATCCATTTTTCACTGTTAAAAAGCTATTTTTTTTTTGCTTAAAATATTTTTTTTTAAAAAAAAGCATATTCTTTTCCCATCACACACTTATTAATCTTAAAAATATTGCTCTTGTGAAGGAGAGTGCAAAGACCATATTACTGAATTACTAGAATGGTTTAAAATCTTCCTGAGACATATCTGTTTCCTTAAAAAAGAAGAAATCTTTAATTGCAAAAATTGGTATTGAGTATTCCTATACTTGATGAGTATTGTACATTTTTACCTTCACATTCAGTAAAGTTCAGTTCTGTGCTCTCTTGTGTGATGCTCACGTAGCTCCGTTTTTGTGACAGGAGTTAGTGTTAAGTTATGTTCAAGATAAAAGTAGAATTTATGTTTTACCTACTCATAAGGAAGATTCACAGTTTGAAAGATATCAAATAATTAAAAAATGCGTTAATTAACTTTTTGTTTTATTTGCATTTTATATGAATATATTGAATGCTAACTTTTTAAAGCAATCTGAATTCGTGATTCTGCACTATATTCAGTTACTGTGGACTTCACTCTTGCAGTGTCAAAGGCTTATCGGGTATTTCAGGGAACAAAAAAATGTGGGTGTCCTTGTAGGGTAGTTGTGTGGAGAAGAATCCTGTATGCAGGATACAGCTTAGTAAATATATACGTTCCTAAACAGAAAATTCTGGTTATATTTCTGATTGAACGTTTGCTTCCTGATTCTTTATAAAGAGATTTGAGAACCATGAGTGAAAAATATTTTACAAGTGCTTGTTAGTCATAGGCTTTTTTCACTGAAGCTGTGCTTTCAGAATGAACTTTTAGCGTGCCTGTGGATTAGAGGAAAATACAGAAACAAAGTAACACAGAAAATTGCAACTATGTGAATCCTTCAGATGCAAGACTATGCAGTTTACAGTATGCAAGTGAGAACAGTATAGCCAGATTTTGTCGCACATGAGCAGAGTGGGTGTCAACCAGAAGCTGATGAGTACCAGGACCTGCCTTGAGTGTATATATAGATATACATATATATATCCCCGGAATAGTAATATGTGACAACTTTTCCTTTGATTTCCCCGTTTCTTACCATGTTTAACCTCTTTTCCTTTCACACATGGACTTGATATACTGCACCTGAAAGTTTGCAAAATCCCTTAGCTAGGCCATCTCTTTTACCAGAAGTGTCAGGTACAGCTACATCGTTCCTGACAACTGTTTGTACACTCTCTTCTTAAGAAATCTCAGTTGATGAAGATCCCACCACTTCCCCAGGCAGTTACAGTGCTCCAATAGTTGAACTTCCAGAAAGTTTTCAGAACATCTAATCAAATATAATCACTGTTTTGAAAAAAAAAAAAAAAAAATTCTGCTCATTGTTTCTTGTCTTATCCACAGTATGTAAGAAAAGCAGCTCAGTACCTCTCTCTTTGCACTTTTGTGTACTTGAAGACTGCTGCAGTTCTTCCAAGTTTTCCTCTATCATAGAGCAAGCCCAGCTTTTCCAGCTTTTTTTATTTGGGTGAGAGTTTTATGTATCTCTGATCTCTGGCTGGGAAATTCAAGAGACTTAGTTTCCTGCTGCATCCCTGGGCCTTAGGAGCTATAAGTACATTGTAAGTGGGGAGTGGGAGTTTTACTATAAATCTGTCTTGCATGGCTCTTTTTTTCTTTATAGTGTATGGAGAGCCTTGGCACTTTTATTCACAGCACTAAATTTTGCGTTACTGAAATCAACAATATATTTAACTATGGTGAACCTTGACTCTTGAAGAACTGTCTTGAAATGTGCTGAGCATCTTCTGAAAGCTGGTGTATTGAACTAATATTTCTTGATAAAATCTAGTTCACAGCTTTTATTCATATTCTTTGTTACTTGGGGGGCGAGCTGAATATACCATTTGAAGCACACAGATGTTTATTATCTACTCGATAACACAGTGTATTTATTACATTTTTATTATTTTTGCTTTCTAAGTTCAAATGAAGGAATAAAGATGAGCAATGATAAAAATCTGAATATATGGTTGTTACAAAGCTAGCAACTGAAAAAAGTGAAAGGCCTTTCTAAACTGTCCTTTCTGAGGCAACCATCCTGTGTTTGAATAATTAAAAAGCAGTGATAAATAACATCGTAGTAGAGCATGATTATGATAAATTCTTGCTCATGCTTATAAATAAATATTCTGCATGAGGAAATACACTGAAAAAGCACATCGCTGTAAAAAATGATCCTCTATATCATGGAAAGTCACAGTGTCAGTGGTTCCTAAAATAATTTCCTGTTAAGGAAAGACAAATTCGACTGAGCTATTTTGTCCTTCATATCAGCAGATAGCATAAAGGTGCTATGTGATTCAGCATCAGTTGACTATGTCATATGAGATTTGAATGCTGTTAAACTAACAAAGCTCATTTTTTAATTTGTGAAGCATGAAAAATAAATGGCAACACCTAGGTAAAAATTAGTGTGGTTTGATACTATTACAAGCATTTAATTATAAATCAAATGCATATTGATAACATGGCATATGCAAGCTAAGAGCGTAGGAAAAGATGAGTTGTGGAAAACAAAATCAAACCAAAGCAAATCTTGATGCAAGTGGTAAAGTTAGCTCTGAAATAAGAGGTCAGACTAGATACCAGGAATTAATAATACTAGGAAATTTTACATATTTAGATAAACTGAAGGCCTTACCAGGGCTTGGGTGACCTTTTAGACTTCTGCTTTTAGTGAACACCAGTTTCAGTAACACTGGCGCAAAAGAAATGGTTCAGTGCCTTTGCTTCCCAGTCTAAATGGCCAGGTGCTAACTTTGTCTGAGTGGCTTTTGGGATTATTCCAGAACAGGATTTAAACTCTGTGGTTGAGCCTATTGTGAAATGCTTCATTTGCCCTCTCTTCGCGCACCATTATACTCAGGCTGCAACAGGTGAAGTTACATGGGTTTAATTTAAACTTTTTTTTTTCAGTTCTCATTTAAGAAATCATGCATGAAAAAATGAAGCAGGACAACCATCTGTGGCTTCAAAGGCCCATCAGATTTGCATGTCTGGGTTCTGAAATTGATTGACAGAAAGCTATGTGTTCTTAACAGCTGGCTGGCATTCTGTCTCTTTCTCTGCTGCAGGGTCACCATGTAAGCCACCAGCCTTGCTACTCACCTTTCAGCCTAGGCTTGTGATAATAGTGAAGCTTTATCTGGTTTTCAGTTTGAAGATAAAGTGCCTGGAAACTGTGAGAATAGATTGATAGATGCATTGAAAAATTAATATTGGTGACCTGGTTTAATTAAAACACACAGTTATGTGCCAGGAAAAAGTTTTACTCACTTAGCAAAATCAGTCCTGACTTCGTAATGCACACCTCAGCATGAAACAACAGTTTGAAAACTGGAGCAATTTTGGATGCACTGGGTTCAAAACAAAAATTTCAGCTGTTTTAACAAAAGCAGAAGATGCTGTCCCAGCTACGGTAATGTCCTAGGTTGAAAGCAGGGGAAAAACCACCAATAATGGCTTCCAGCAAGTTTGTAATTTTTCTTTTTTCCCTGTATGAAACACATCAGTCGTTACTAATTATTTTAACTCTTCAGTGTTTTGCCTACTGCATAGCTGCTTCTATTCAGAAGACTTTTTATAAGATACAGTACTTTATGAATATCTATCTTAAATAACACAGCTTTGTTCCACTGTTATTTTCTAGTTCTGTTATAAAGAAGTAGCCAGAGTATCTCAAGTGCCACACTGAATTGGTGAATTATGAATGGTAGTTGCTATAAATCACACAGAAAGTTGGCTTAGAAATGTAGGCAGGAACTTAACTGCATGGAATTTCTGTGTGTACTGATGCATGCTAGATGAAATTAAAGGCTTGCTTGAATCTAGCTTGGATAGTCCTCTCATTACTGAAAGAACAGTCTTGGGGTATTGGGAACAGTTACATTTCATTGTATGGGGTGAGGTTAATGGTATATAAATGAACACTATTTCCATACTGCTCTATCTATCTGGCTGCCTCCTACCCAAGAAATAAATTAAGAAGCCAGAAATCATTACATATTTTTGTATAGAGTTAAATAAAAGCCTTACGTAAAAAATATCCTGCCAAATAAAAAAATAAGGGCATTACATACTGCTGTCTGACCTAAACTTGTATTATGCTGCTCTCGTGGTGGAACATGCCTGATGGGTCAAGGACCATAAGTGTCCTAAGTGATCTGGCACTGAAGAGTCAGTTCTTTTTCCCAAACTGATAGACAGCTGTAATATTATTACCTTTCCTTATTTCATTCTGTTTATAAAGAGTATGGATAAAACTGTGGAGACTTTGAAAGTGGCAGCAAGCCTGTAGCTGTGCTGTGAAGAATTGTAGTTGTTTTGTGAATACAAATCTCCATATTTTAGATTTTGTAATATATCTTCAGACTTACTGCAGTAAGTCTTAAGGGGGCTTTGGAAGTTTCATACTGTGTCTAGTGAAATTCTCTCAAGTGTTAGAGGTAAAAACTGAAACATGGAAATAAGTGGGATGCAAATGTTGAAAGAGAAATATTTGATATTGAAGAAGAGTGTACTAGGAGGTAGAATAAAAGAGTTAAATATCTCTGTCTCAGATGTTTCCTGTTTATACTGCTGGAATATGCATGCTTGCAATGCAAACTCAAAGCCAGAAACTTCTTTATATTAACATATATTTGCCATTTCCCTCTTTTTATCAAGAGCTTATAAAAATAAGAGCATCTTAAGATGCATATTTTATATGGAAATCATCTGATGCACATGGCTTTGGAAGGATTTTCTAAGCTTAAGTCAGCTATTTCATAGAGGAGCACTTCATTCCTGCTGTACAATTTATAAATTAATTTACAGTGAGATCCATTTCTAGAATGAATATGTTTTCTTTAACAGATGCAGCAAGTTGAAGCCTGTAATGAAGTAAGTCATAAATGTCATTCTGTGTAGGAAAACTAAACAAAAATAGATGAGTGCCATATCTAGTTCCCTCTGTCCTCCCCTATACTAAAACAAGATAAATATACAGTAAAGTCATTTGAATTAAGACATTTGACAAAATATTAATGTGAAAATGTGATTTAGTGTTTAACATTTTGTTGGTAGCTGAGGACTTTGTTGTGAAGCAATTATGTGTGATCCTACTTGACCCTCCATATCAGCTGAGCACTGAGGAAAAAATACCCAATCTAGCACTCATGAGAAAGAGCATCCCAACAGCCAGGCACCATACAAAAGCATGAGAGCAGGGAACTACTATAATTACATAGAAGTCTACTGCAGTATAAAGATACACTTACTGTTTTCTTCATTGTATTTAACACTTTGAATTTTTCTTTTCTTTATCTTGCTTCATTCTTGTGGGTTTACTGGAGTGGTGCTATCAGTTGCTATGCAAATGTGAATGAACTAAATATGCTGAGAAGAGGTATTTGATTCTTCCATTTGCTTTGCCTTCATTTGTTTAATTCTTTATTCTAAACAATCTGATTGTATCTAGACACCAAGAGTGCTGTAAACCAGCTCATTAACTCAGCGATTTGGGCAAACTCAGATCTGTTTGATATGTATATTGATGCTATTGATTTGTATGTATGTTTGATATGCTGTGTATGCACTAACACAGTAAATCCTCTGAAATGTATGGTCTTGGTTTTGGTTGAATTAGAACAAAAGTAGCCTTTTGCCATTTCTTAAAATCAGGTCATTCATGATGCAATACTGCTAGAAGTGCACACTTATTTAATGTATAAATGTTCTTAAAAGTTTTATTTCTCATTCCATCCCATTATTTCCAAGATGTAATGAGCTAAGTTTTAGAACTAGAACTGACAGAGGGTGGGTACAAATGATCAGCAAAATTACCCTGGGTTTTTCCTGGTATTTCTAGTAGTATATACTGCAAAATGCTCGCAAAAATCGTTGTTACTAAGAGCCAATCAGCAGTGACTTAGTTCCAGCTTCCTATGGCAGCTTACAGCCAGATACCAAAAAACTGCAAATCACCATTGGCTCTGTAGTGTTAAAGCCTACCTAAATGCAAAGATGTGTAATTTCAGACCTGTAAGTGAAATGGAGGGCATAGCTGGAAGGAAAAAAGTAAAATTGGCAAAGCTAATTGATGAAGAAAGCAGGATTTCGTCAAGGGGTCTATTCAGTTTGTAACCCGTAAATTTAGCTGTAGTAGAGAAGAGCTGCTCAGGTCACACTCTGGTAGCTGCAGGAGATACTGAGCCAGCAGTCCTGCCTGGCAGAGCAGAGGGATGCACTTGCTCCACTCCCTGGATCACAGAGGACAAGGATCCTGGGAGGGATTAGAGGAGCGTAATGGGGAAGAACAGTGTTACTTCAGAGCTGGGAATAGCTGACTCATTGGTAACCGCTGGGGTTCAAATTTAGGAATGGTTCTTGAAAGGACTTAAAGTTTTCAGAGCCCTGTGTCAAGGAGTTATTTCCAAACAGTTACCCAAGATTTAAGGTGGTTAATGTGTGTTTGGTTGCACCCAAATACCAAAAGCCTTTGGAAAGGAGAGTAAGGTACTTTATAGAGAAAGGCTAGGTTAGGGGCATTACTCAAATGCAAAGAATGGGGTTGAGGATGCAATGGGGCATAAATAATTGAGGTGTGATGTGCAGACTGGTGTCTCATTAAAAGTCCCTTTTGCTGGCCCCTCCTCACGTTTCTACAATATAAACCTGTAATGTAATGGGGGGTTGGGGGGTTGGATGACGTGATTATCTATGATTTTAAAATGCCAATTTTGATTTATATTAGTTTTATTCTGAAGAAGAATGAAGGGCCATTCAGTTAATTGAAACTGTGTTGAATGAAGTGGTGTTCTCTTTCACTAGGCAACGGTCAAATCCCATGTCTCAAAATCCTCACACATATTTTTTATTTTGTCTTTCAACAGGTGTATAAATGATGTGGTAGCATTTCACTCCTTAATGATTTTGCACCAACAACAAGTTTTAGTATTTAGCATTCAATTGTTAGCTACCATCTTTTTTACTTAGAAATTTCTAGTCTTGAAAAAAATATATACATTGTGAAGTCACTAATGCTTCTCTGTGCTGCCAACAGATGTTGACGAATGCACATCAAACCCGTGCTCTAATGGAGACTGTGTCAACACACCCGGTTCCTATTACTGCAAGTGCCACACAGGTTTCCAGAGAACTCCTACCAAGCAGGCTTGCATTGGTAAGAAAATTTGCTTCACATTTACTGACATTGCAGATGTTCTGACCCCTTATGTCAGACGCTATTGGAGTTCAAAAAATAGTTAGCAGTACGATTTTGGTAAATCCCAAAAATTTTTATATTAATTGGAGCTCTACTTCTGGGCTACCATGCCATTTATTCTGCTGTTGTCTTTCAACGTTTATCCATTATTCTGTATTATCTGTCACTTGTCTAGGGAATTCTGCAACCAGGAATTCTACAAAAATTTCAGGAAACAGATGATTAGTATGACAGGTGTATATGTATGCAGATGAATATGTGAGTAGGTTTTTAAAGGTATTCATAAAGTAATTGCTGAGCATCACAGAATGTAGCACATACTGTATAAGTGTAAAGTAGTATTTTTCCTATCTCTGATACAATGAGAATAAATACGTAAACATCTTTGGAATTTTTTTTTCTAAGTAATATTTAAATAACATGACAGTATTTTTCAAAGCAGTAATCGTCACGATACTTTTTTACCTTATAGTATTTCTCTGATTGTGTGATTTTTATTTTTATTTTTTGCCTTAGATATAGATGAGTGTATCCAGAATGGTGTTCTTTGTAAAAATGGCAGGTGTGTAAACACTGATGGAAGCTTCCAGTGTATATGCAATGCTGGGTTTGAACTGACTACAGATGGAAAAAATTGTGTGGGTAAGAACTCTTCCAAATAATTGGCCAAGCATCAGCGTGGTGACTCTAGAAATCACAGTACTTCATATTACAATTAAGGTTACAATTAAGGATTCCTTTTTAAAATCAGGTATGACCTGAGGTGAACTCAGAGCCCCTGCATTCAAATAGTTATAATATGGAAATGCATGGTTTTAAAAAGAAAGATTGAGGTAATTTTTGTTTTGAAGCTGCATCTTTTCTCAAGGGTCCCAGGTGCCAATGCCATGAATAACATTTTTCCCTAAAGCTTCATTGCAAGTGCTCCATGTATTAGCACTGCTGAAGAAAAAACTGATTTTAATTTTGACTGCACTGTGTCAAAAAAATCTTCCTAGATAAACAAGCTCTTAATTCTATCAGGTGATTGAAACTTTTTATCCTTTCATGTAAGAAAGAAGTGGCACCCTGTTCTTCCATACACAGTCTGCTGAAACACACAAAGTAACTGATCACAGCGGGGAAAAAAATTGCTGCTTTGTCTATACAGTGAAAACTCTTCAGATACTTCATCAGACTTATGAGTAGAATTTAATCTTCAAATGAAGGAGTATGTCACATCAGATGTGATTGTTTATTTTTAATGTGTCATTTTCTGGAAGGTGAGGAACTATAAGCAGTTTTCTTTGCAATATTTTGCAGACCATGATGAGTGTGCCACTACAAACATGTGTTTAAATGGGATGTGCATAAATGAAGATGGGAGTTTTAAATGCATCTGCAAACCAGGATTTGTTCTGGCTCCAAATGGGCGTTACTGTACTGGTAATGTAGAACTGAGGGCTAATGCATTAAAACAATCTTGATTGAAAGTGGGTTTTCCTGTCCATTCGTTCGTGCAAGAATGGCAATCTCGTCACATGGCTTTAATATACTAATACCTTAATAACTCATTACAGTCAATTCCTTAAGCTGCCTAGAATAAAAATAAGTTTAACATACAAAAATAAATAACTAAATTATTTAATAGTACTGTGAAAGCTACAACAGATGATAAATTAGCTTTTGAATATTCTTGGAGCATTTTAAATGCAGCAGAATATGCAGCCCCTTCATGAAATGGTAAAGTGAGAAGTAATATGGGTTGTTTAAAAGGTTGAAAAGATTTTACACTGATGAACACACACAGTAGGTTTTCCACACAACTATTTTGGCAATTCAGAGTGCATAACACTTAAGACATTGTATTTGCCACATAGCATTACAAACTTTTATAAGTGATGTAATTGAAATATTAAACATTTTAAGAATAGAATCTGGTTTAGCTTCTGTTTTAAGTAAATTAGTGGAAGATAACCTGTTGCTGCAGAAGTTTGAATTTGAGTCGTTTCTAGTAAGTGCAAAATCATCCAAACTGTTAGTTTTCTGATTTGATGTTGAAACCTTTCTATTAATTTTGGTTTTCTGAATGTAGATGCAGCTTGGCTGTTGACTTAGGTAGAAATTGGTGACCAATGAAAAGTTTGTAATTAAAATTTACCATCAAGTGGATCTTCTGTGATTAGTGCTTCCTTAACTGTACTTTAAAACAAAGTTTAATATCATGGGATGGACAAAGGGGAGAATTTATCAGTTATTTTTCTTAGTGTAGAATCTGAAGTGTCTCTAATACTATGTTTTTTCTGGTTTGCGTGATTTTTGGTTTGGTTTGGTTTGGTTTTTTTTTTTTAATAATGTGTAGATGGAATTTTGATTATTTACTGTAATTCCAAGATGACATTTTTACTAGAAATAAAACAAGGATATGTTGATGATTCATCTGCTATCATAAAGTAATTTGGTAATGTTTTTAAAATATTAATTGTAATCTCGCCTAAAAACAGCAAATTGATTGTTTTGTGTTGCCTCCTGTTAGATATTGATGAATGTCTGACATCAGGAATTTGCATGAATGGTCATTGTATAAATACTGAAGGTTCCTTCCGGTGTGATTGTCCACCTGGCTTGGCTGTTGGAGTTGATGGTCGCGTGTGTGTAGGTAAGTGAGATATTTTTTTTCATCAAAAAGCAAGTGGAATTATCAGGTTGTCATATTAAAGAAATACATCAAGTGGTATCCTTCTAGATAATGTTGACATCAAACCACAGAGGATCTGTTCTAGAATAAGTCCAGACTATTTGTCTTTTGTTTTGCTATGTGTTTGTGTTAATATATGTGCATGTGTGTATATATATTTATATTCAGTTATGAATCCGAATCACTAAGACATATCTTGGTTGCGACACTTTGTAATTTTGCACTCCCCTTTTCATTTCTTTCTCTAATCTGAAAACATTTTATTCTGCCTGTACCGTAGTGTTAAAAAAGAAGCTCTAGGAGGAGAAATAGTGAAAACTAGATACACTTGTTTCTGTGAACTCAAATATCATTATTAAGAATTATTAGGAAATCTTGCATTATGCTATCCCATAAACCTAGTGTTAAAAGACAATAAGCTTAAATTCCTCTGTGGAATCAGAGTGGCACCACCTTTTGTTTACCAGTTACTCCTATAAACTAAATTTACAGTATTTATTCTTCCTGGCATCTCTTTTTTGTTTTCGGCATGCCCTTTGTAGTCTGCTGCTGAATAATCTTTCGTCATATAATATGAACTGCAGTCTTATCCCCTCAAATGTTACTGGTTGACAGTTAATAGATTCTTCACCCAACTCTACCAGGAGCTCTAGCACTGGTTCAGGGAGCTCATTGGAGGAAAATGGAGCATTTTCAACCCGATGAAGAATAAAAAGGGGTAGACAGCAAGACGTATTATTACCTTGTTTTCTGCTGATTGCTGATGAAGATGTTGGAGAGGAATATACATTTTATAAAAATTCCTGAGAGTGGTAGGACTACATGCACTAGGGACTGTGATACTGCAAAGTTCCTTAAACCGATTTAATCTGCATGAGATGCCAACTTTCCCTTCTTCTGAATTTTGAAGCATCAGTTATGTATCTTCTTTCTTCTTCCATATCTCATGAATGTATCTATCATGAGGCATATTTTGTGTCCCTAGGTTCACTTAGTGGGTGGGCTTGACATTGAGCTTCAGCAGGCTAATGTGCATGGAAAGGGGCCTCCTTGAGTGAAAAGCACACCTCTGGCAGCATCACAACACATTAGCTTCACTTTGGTACATGACCTTGTGTGCTAGGTGCTTCTGGTTACTGGACTGCCATTGGAGCTGGTGTTAGATCGGGACAGCTGGTTATGTCATGATGTCTGACAAGTTCATGAAGCAGTAAATGCAAAGAGGTGACCATTGGCTTAGCTCTGCAATAGTCATATCTATTAATCAGCACTATGACTGTTCTTGCTGATGGGTGCATATACCTATGTCTTATCTGCCTGTGTCCAGATAAAGGAAAGACAGACTTCATCACAATGTTTTGATGTTGATCTCGTACTGAAAGGATGTGAGGTACTACATCCTTACATTACTATTATCAATTCATTTTAAATAAGATTTTAAATTATGCAGAAGTTCATTATCCTTTAAAATAAAATCTAGTGCAAGCATTCCTGTCAAGTGCCTGCACAAGTTGGCCCTTTCTGTTACCACTTCAGTTTAAAAATGCACAATAAAAACCCAGAATGGCTTTAAAAATAGGCTAATAAAAAGACAAAACACCTTCTCAGTCTCTCAACTGAAACCCAAATATTTGTTGTTTTGAATAAATGAGATATTTAGTTAGCAAAACTATACTAAAGATTAAACTAACAAAAGCAAGGTTTGCTCTCTCCTATATGGTAGCCAAATTGTTTTCTTGTGGTTTATTAAACATTTGGAGAAAAGCAATGAAAAGATAAAACAATGAGAATAGGCTTGGTATACTGTTTTTAGTATAGGAACTTCACGGCTTAGTGACACAGCAGCAAAACCAGATTTGAGTACAAGCTGTTCAGTATCTTTTTTGTGGTCCAAGTTGGCCTCATCATTACCCCTGTCAGTGATACAGCTGCAAAGAATCAATGCAGCGCTCTTTTTTCTGTGCTTTCATTCACCTAATGCTACCATAGTTCTAGCAGCTAAAGGCTTCACAAGTTGGCCATCGGCTGTGCACACTATTTTTTATTTGAAAAAGTTCAGCTTCACATGTCACATAGCTTTAAGGTTTGCCATAAATGCTTACATTTTCAACAGAAAATACCCTTAATATGACAAAAATCATAAAGCAGAATCACAATTTATTTGGAAAATTAATTTTAAAAAGATGATGTAATTATTCCAGGCATAAAGTAACATAAGAAATTTCAAATATTGCATATCAAAAATATCCTTATACATGACCTTTTGATAGAATTTCTAAGGCAATCTGCTGTTTAGAATTTTATGTGTGTGTGTGTATATATATGTATGTGTGTTTATATATACATAGACATGCTGTGTTAACTACAGGAATTCGCTGTCTGGCTATTCTGTCCCATATCGTACATGAACTAAATAATACTTTTCAGACACTCCAGCTGCTAGAATATTTGTAGTCTGAAAGTTGGTAAGTTACATGTGGCTTCCTTTTAACAGTATTCCCACAAATGTGCTAGGTAATTAGCAAAAATGCAAAATCAAAGAGCCTGCAATCAAATTCTGTCACTCTTACTTTGAGCTCTATTTTACTTCTGAATAGTGCCATTGATTCTGGTGGGACCATTCATAGAATAAATTGCTTTTTTATTTAGTATTAATAAGTATGGCAGGGTCAATCAGAAAATGTTATACAGGTTTGGAATGAAAAAATGCATCAAGGGGGGACAAATGGGGGATAAATACTCAGAGCCAAACTGGTGTTTGCAGGCATTTCAGGTTTAGCTATACTTCTAACTGCAGCTCCATGCTCAGATACCTCAGCTGGCTCTCTGTGTGTGTTTGTGTATCACCTCAGAACTTGTACTGAGCTATGGCTATGGCTTTGTGCAGTGTTGAGACACTTATAATTCAGTCTGCGGTTCACACCTCTGCCCAAAGCTGTAGTCATGCAGAGCAAAATAGTTAAGTTTTATTTCACCCTGGTTATACTGCAGAATCATACCTCAGAGTGCCTGTCATGAACATTGCATGATTTGATCTTCTGAAGAACCTGGAGGGTGCAGTGACTTGCACTGAGAATTGGTCAATCAATCTTTTCAACCAACCTTGACCATAATTGTGATGGTGATAACATTTGCAGATGTTGGAAGGTTGGAAGGGCTACGCCACAAAATTTTAAGAGTCTAGAAATGCTATTATCTGGGCAACAGTGGTTTCCTATAAACAAGTGCACAGTTACAGCAGTACCAATGCTAAACTCTGATCTAGGGCATAAAATAAGTTCTCCAGTGTTCTGAAATTAGTAGCCAAAGGCTGATCGAATTATATATGGGGAGCAGGGCAGGTTCCATCAGTAAGGTGCATGCTCAGAGCTGTTGTGACATTGGGAACCTAAGCTTGGTGAGGTGCCATTGCCAACAGCAACTGAACCATGGATAAAGCAGTTCTTGTCCTTCTATCCTTGTTATCAGCATGGGAAGCACAGCCCATGGAGGACATTCTTCCTGTCATACGATTGCTGTTTTGCTTCTGGGGGATCCAGCTTGGTTCCTCATCCTGCACAGGCTTTGTGAATCACTGTGTGGATAAGACTGTTCTATAACTAGTTAGGCAATCCTCCCCAAATTCCCTGTGGAAACACTGCTTTCTGTGGTAAAGCACCTGCTTTCTTCTTATGCAAGAGCAGTTGCTCAGTACATCTGTAGCTTCCTCCAGCTACTGCCCACATTTCACATCTTTGAAGACCTTCCTACAGTGCTTTTTTGCACACTTCCCAATCTTTTCTCCCCCTGAAATTTCCCTCGGTGCTATTTCCTTCCCTTGAATTGCTTCTTCATTCTCTCCCAGACACCTAACTAGAAGGAAGCTTTCACTTCTGTGACAGGGCAATGATCGAAGCCCCTTTACTCATGGCAGAGCATGGCAGAGTGGCATCTGGACTTGTTGGATGTGTGGGGAGAGGATGTGATGCAGCTAGCTATTTCGTAGAGTACATGAACAGACATTTCTTGTGCAAAAATTCCTGATTGTTGTCAAGCATAATAATCTTTTCCTGCTGTCAAATGCAAGCAAATTGTGCTGGCTTCACCTTGACTCTTGGCAAGGAATAAGCCCTGAAATCTGGGCCACAATTAACTGTGCTCCAGAACTATCTGTTCCATGGGATACCAAAAGCAAGAAAAACATTTATGTGCAGGCAATCCTGTTTTATCAGAGCCAGCTTACAACACTTGAAGAACAGGCAGAACACATAAGGAATTGCCAGTTCTTATATGGATTGGCACAGGGTATTCAGCATCCACTGTAAGATTTTTCATGCAACTTTTCTTCGTTGTTTTGAGGTCATCTTTTAAGTAGATAACTAACTGGATTCCCTTAGACCCTACTCGGTTTCTGAGTGCACCCAAGTTCATGTCGAGGCCAAGTGTATGGTAGTTTTACTGGGAGATGGACAAGGAGCACGAATTAAAGCCATGTGCTGGCCTGTTCCATAAAGATGCCTGAAACAAAAAGTGTTTCTGTAGCTTCAATAAGTGTCTGTAGAAGTGTAGAAGTGTAAGGCTAAAGGCTATTTGCTCTACCTGTATCCTGCAGTTCTCAACCACACTTTTAGATGGACTGTCCACCCACTTGCCTGTTAGAAGATTTCCAATATTATCTTACAAGCAGATATGAAAAAGGCATCTAACCCTGACTGAAAAACCAAAACAACAACAACAAATAAAAAAACCACATAAAAAGGGATCTAAGAGACATTCTCATAGTTCCTGCATAAGCATAGCAGATGGTTATAGCTGCAAAGGTAGGGCTGAAGGCCTGCCTTGGGAGCTGCAGCTCTTGGGAGATGTGCATAATTTTTCTGCTGTCCTTTATGGCGTGATTTTTATGGTTGGAGACCTTCCAGGTATTATCTGGTTTCTTTGTGTAATAAGTGGTGGTTTGTCCTGGCCATCATTTTCATCCCCCTCCCCAGGTATGGCGCTTTAATTTCCATAGTGGCTTTTCAATCACAAACCTCCAGAACTTTCTTATGCTTTAGGCAGTAGTGCCACTTTCCCCACTATCTAGTCATGTGGAAGAATTGCTAAATTGCTCTTCCTAGCTAGGTATTGGGACCTCTTTGATATCCTAAACCTAAGCCAGCACTGGTGCCAGTTTACATATTAATCTATTAAGGCAGCCATATCATGTAAACACTGGTCTGAACAATATGCTGAAATTGCACTTCTGCTCAGAATTTGTAAATTCAGTAGGAGGCTATGTTCTTCTTTTTGGAAAAAGGTAGACTCCCATATTGCCAGCACTGGCCTGCTGGTGAGTTATCCTACATAAAGAACCATTTTGGAAGTAAACAGGAGATCTGCATGTCCAGGTTATGGTTGTAGTACTTCTCAAAGGCAAAAATTCATCACCACATGGTGATTCAAGCTTTCTGTGTTTCTTACTGACATACATGTTGACGGATTTACAAAGCTGCTCTGATGAGTGGGTGATCTTTGCTGGGTAATATGGAATGCTTTTAAATTTGCTCACAATATGCTGCTTCAGGTGGTTTTAAAGTGCTGTGTAGAATTGCCCTTGATGCCATCAGGTTTATTGTAGCTGAGCAGTGGAGGTGTAGCCAATGTAACCGTTTTGTTAAACAATTTCTTTTTATTTTACCTCTTGTTGAGAGAGTATGCATGCATTTCACAGTCAGCCTAAGGAAATAAATTATTTCTTTGTTTGCCCTTTCATAGATACTCATATGCGTAGCACATGCTATGGAGGCATCAAAAAAGGAGCATGTGTGCGTCCTTTCCCTGGTGCTGTGACAAAGTCTGAATGTTGCTGTGCCAATCCTGACTATGGTTTTGGAGAGCCATGTCACCCCTGTCCTGCTAAAAACTCAGGTAAAATTTTGTTTCTTTGAATACTACAGTGGACATACAGACTTAAAAATTCTCATTCAGATCAGGTTGTTCATGTATTTCATGCCTTAAAGTGCACTGAATAGGGTACTTAATGGAATTGTACACTGCTTCTGGAAATGGCTTGTCCTTCAAAGAAAAACTCTCTGGTATTTTATGTTGAGTGTTTGTGGTTTTATGCATTTTAACATTTAGGGTGAACCTAGTTCCAGAGCTGGACAGACTGTGATAAAATTCAAGATGAAGAACATGAGTATGCTATGGATGAACTTGAGTCCCTGAATGAAGTGTTTGCTTTAAGTAATAATACTTTGAAGAGACAAGCAGAGTGCTCTGATGAATCTGTAGATTTCCTAGTTAAACCAATCCAGTTTAAAAGAGCAGCCCACATTAATTTTAGAAATTTGTATTTCATTTTACAAGAATCAGTTCTCTGGTAAACATGGGGGTTGATTAAAAAAATAATCTCTTGAATATAGAATTGAGATGATGTATCTTGGACAGTATTTCCATTCAGTGTAGTTTTCTGAAATAGCAGAAAACTATTTAGAAGAAATTAAATAAAGCTGGCATTATGGTTGAAAGCAGTAACTTAAGGAGACAATACTGTCAAAAAGCATAACGAAATCACTTGAGCGTTTTAATTCTTGCTATCAAATTTCATTTTTTTATATATGTGAAAGTTCAGGGTGTAATGCTGCTTAAGGTATTTAGCTTTATTATCTATAAATAGTTATTTCATGTGAACATTGGCATTTTATTAGTTACATTGTAGGAAAAGCATTTTCAAAAAAGCAAGTGGATTTGATTTAGGATTAAAGAAAGTGAAACACTGGAAATAACATTTTCTTTTTTCTCCACCATCTCTTGCTTCAATTGAGTAGCTGAATTCCATGGCCTTTGTAGCAGTGGGATAGGTATTACTGTGGATGGACGAGGTACGTTGCATATTTTCTTTAATGCATATGATTCAAGGTTAAACAAATATACTCAGAATTGTATTTTTCTGTAACATACTAGAGTGGAGGTTTTTGCCTCAAGATTAATATGTTGATTTTAGTATTTTCATTATCAAAGTACAATAATTCAGTGTTGTCTAAAGAAGAGGCCAGAATTAATCCTCTACCTTGAATTCTGACTGACCCTGACAATCGAAAAAAAAGTAATCCATTTTAAAGGTTTGACCTGGAATTCATTTTTATTTTTTAGAATAGTCATCATACTGTTCTCCCTCATTTGGGGAATGACAGGAGCCACTTGCTTTTGTAGCTGATTTTCAGTCAGCTGGGGTAGTAATAGAGCAGGTTTCACTCCAGGTCCAGTGTTCACTACATGGACTGCTTCCATGGAGGGATCATTTCTCTGGTGACTCAGAGTTGGAAGGGAGCTGTCTAAAAAAATCCTCCTAAAAAAAGTCCTGAAATGAGCGCTTGCATTTAGTACTGGGAATTGTAAAGCTCCAGCTCCTTTTTCTAGTACCACAGAGAGAGGGATTTTAAAAATAATAGCTGAGCCAGGCCTGAAGTAGGGGTGATACATGCTGCAGCTGCCAAATAAGTAGAGTAGGTTGAAGAAGGAATGGTGGAACACGGTGTTATGATTTGCTGCTAGATAGTTCCCTGATGAGTTAATAAAGTTGCAGCCAAATTAAAGCAGATACATATTTCCAGGCATTTAATTTGTATAGCTTTTATCCTTGTCAGCATTAAAGCTCCTATTCAGTTCAGCGGGAACTGCATGAGACCCTCTCATCATTATACTTAGTAACAGCCTACATAACTTTTAAAAATAGTACTATAATAAAAGAAATTCTGTGTCTGTTCAGTACTGTAAGTATATATGCATAGTTTTTTCTTCTCTATGAGCTCATTGCTTAACGTGTTGCCAAACTTACAAGCAATTTGAAATCCATAGAGTTTGTAAATTCTCTCGGCTTTCTTTTCAGTGAATTTTAAAAGTTCTATTTGATGAATCTCTAAATCTCATGAAGAAATAATGGCAATGTACAATAACACTGTTGTACAAACAGCATCCTACCATAAGAATTTGTATGTAGTCTGGTAGAGAGGTTCTATGTTCTTTTGGATACACAGAAAATACAACTTCTCACTGAAAATGTAAAACCAGTTGTGGTCTATACCAGCTGCATGGTAAAGACTATAATCTCTCAGGGGTTCATGTTTCAGCTGAAGTCCCTTTTTGTTTAGGCTTCAAAGAAAACCCTAGTATTTTCTGGACAGCTAGCAGACACCTTGCAGACAATTTTCTTGCTGCTGCTCCTATCATGCTTATAGCAAGGGACTTTGCCAGTTCCATTTCCTAAAGGAGAGGAATTCTGATCCCACATTCAACCCCTAACAAAAATTCCATTGTGTTCCTCATGCATTCTCATTTTCAAGAATGAGTGGGAATATACTTTATTAGTGAAGCTCTTGTCATAGAGATTTTGTTTTACTTTTAGTTGATACATAGCTTGTTAATTAGACAGCAGTCCATCACCACATCCCTACTCCTCTCTTTCAGCTTGTGATTAACAAGTGCAAAACATTCATGTCTTCATCTGGGAGAAATCTGGACATAGTGAGGACAGAGATTTTACATTCTTGTATAATATAAAAAATAACAAGAAGGGCTGGATGTTCTGAAATCATTAAGTTGATAAGGAGAGGGATATTAATGAAATTGCATGGCTTGTCCCAAAGATACCAACAAGTTTACTAAATGACAGGAAACTTTTTCTCAGAAGAAAACGTAGAGCTGAAATATTATGCAAATTCGTATTTTCTTACAAAAAAAAAAAGTCTTACAAAATTTTCAGATGTCTCATAGCTTTGAGTTTCATCCAGGGATAGCATGATTTTTCCAAATGTGTATCTGAGTATATGTAATTCATGATCTAAACTGCACTTTGGTTGTCCTTTATAAAAAAATTGAGCAGGACAAGTATAAAACAAGCTTTTTATGAAGTCACAGCTAGGCCAGCACCCCTGCTGTTCTTTCAGAGTTTGGAAAGGGAACTATTTTAAAGTAATGGACTTACCGTATGAGAAGAAATAACTTAATATTGAAAAACCCTCTTTTCCTCAGAGGCAAAAAAATATTAAAACTAGCCTGTTCCTGTTCTTATAGTTCATATGAATATTTTGGCATTTTCCAACAGCAGAAATTCAATATGGGACTGTAAATTCAGGGAATAGATCTCATTCATCATCCTATTCTGTTAATCCAAGAAAAAATTTAAATTTCCAACAAGTGCTATAATTCCTGTAAGACTGAGTATTTTGTGATATTGACCTATGCATTAGTTCTGTATCAAGAAAAGTATTTGTGTCACCTAGTAATTTATAACTTCTTACCTAGATCCTTAATTCACAGGCACTAAGTGCACAGGCTAGGTATTTTGCAACATTACAAACACATAGTTCCCTATTGATTTAGGTTGGAAAGAATATCTGGACATCATCCAGCCTAACCTTCTGCTCAGAGCAGGGGTAACTTCAAAGTTGAATCAGGTTTCTCAAGGCCTTGCCTAGTGGAGTTTGGAAAATCTCACAGGATGGAGTTCCCATAGCCTCTCTGGGCAGCTTGCGCTCATGCTCAACCACTCTAATGAGGGAGAATTGTTTTCCTGGTGTTAAAATTTTCCCTGTTGTAACTTGTACCTGTTTTTTCTTGCCCTGTCATTGTGTACCTCAAATAAGAGTCTATCTCCATCTTCTCAGTAATCATCTCTTAAAATCAGAGAACTGCTATTGGATGTCTCTGTCATCTTTCCTTTTGCTGGCTAAACAAGTCCAGTTCCCTTAGCCTGTTCTCATACATCAGGGACTGATTCTGCTGAGGGACATTAATCACCCTTTTGGAAAAGCAGCACAACAAACTGAATGTAGTCCAGGAGACTCTTTTAGTACACTGAGGATAATTTCTTAATCCAGGTGATAGACAGCCTAACCAGAGGAGAAGCATTACTGTAACTGTTGCTTACCAATACAGATGAACTAATTAGTGAGGTCAAGACTGATGGCACCCTGGGCTGTAGTGATCTTGCCCTGGTGGAACTCATGATCTTAAGGGATATGGGCCAGGTGAAGAGTAAAGCCAGTGAATTTTAAGACAACTTTCAGTTGTTTAAGGAAATAGTGGATGGGACCCTCTGGGAAACTGCCCCTGTGGGCATAAAGGAGCAGAACAGCACTGGCAGGTTTTAAGGACATTTTCCTGAGATTGAAAGCTCTCTATTCACGTGTGAGAAATTAGGCAAGGAAGGCAGGAGACCAGTATGGCTAAGTAAAGACCTTCTGGTCAAACTACAGCATAAGAAGGAAATCCATAGGCAGTTCAACCAGGGACGTGTATCCTGGGAAGAATACAGGGACGCTGCCTAGATGTATAAGCATGGGATCAAGAAACCTAGGATACAGTTGGAGCTGAGTTTGGCGAGGAGTGCAAAGAATACGACAGGCTTCTACAGGTACGTTAGTTGGAAAGGGAAGATGACAAGAACATGTACACAGACACACACAAACACAATAAATAGGACAGGAGAGCTAGTGACAACTGACATGGAGAAGGCTGAGGTACTCAACAGGGTTTTTTTCCTTTCACTGTTAATCACTTTTCCTGTATCTCTCAAGTCTCTAAACATCAAGGCAGGGATGGGGAGAACAAAGGCCCTCCCACCATGGGAGAAGATCAGGTTCAAGACCACCCAAGGAACCTGAACATACACAAATCCATGGGATGTGATGAGATGCATCCCAGGGTCCTGGTGAATGTAGTTGCTAAGCCATTCACCATCATATTTGAAAAACAGCAGTCAGGCAAAGTCTGCAGTGGGTGCAGAAAAGGGAATATTACACCCATTTAAAAAAAAAAAAAAAAAAAAAAAAAAGATAAAAAAGATAAAGAGGATGATGATATGAACTACAAACCAGTCAACCTCACCTTGGTGCACAATAAGATCATGGACCATATCCTCCAGGAAGTTATGTCAAAACATGGAAGACAGAGGTGATTAGAGACAGCCAACATGGCTTCACTAAAGACAAATGTACAGTGGAGTGACTGCACCAGTGGACAAGGGACAAACTACTGTCATCTACCTTGACATCTGTAAGACCTTTGATGCAGTCCCTCACAACATTCTTCTCTCTCCACTAAATTGGAAATAGATAAATTTGGTGGGTGGACTGTTGGATAGATAAGGAATTGGCTGGATGGTCATGTGAAGAGTTATAGTCAATGACTCAGCGGCCAAGAGGAAACCAGTAACAAGTGGTGTCCCTCAGGGGTCTATACGGGGACCAATATTGTTTAATGTCTTCATCAATAATATAGATAGTGGGATTGAGTGCACCCTCAGTAAGCTTGCAGGTGACACCAAGCTGAGTGGTGGAGTTGATTTATTAGAAGCAAGAGATACCATCCAGAGGGACCTTGACAGACTTGAAGCGTGGGCCCATGTGAACCTCATGAAGTGGCCCAAAACTGTACACAGTATTGCAGGTTTGGCCTCTCTAGTGTCAAATAAAGGGGAATAATAAATTCTTTCAGCCTTCTGGCTGCCCCCTTGCTATACCCTTGCTCTGAATGACAGCCCCAACATCCAGTGAGTCAGATATTGTCCATGTCTATCAAAGGATCAGGTATTTCATGTCTCTCAGTATCTGATTATATTCTGTGTTGTGTTAATATAGATATTAATGAGTGCGCATTGGATCCTGATATTTGCTCCAATGGAATTTGTGAAAACTTACGTGGCAGCTATCGCTGTAACTGTAACAGTGGCTATGAGCCCGATCCTTCTGGGAGGAATTGTGTGGGTAAGTTGCTCAAATTTTTTATTATTGTTGAATAATTAATCACTATATTGATGCTAATTCGAACTGATAGAATTAGGTTGCAAGACATCTACTTAAAGCTTAAATGCAAAAAATCTCTAATGAAACTGTTTTTCTCAGTCACTGCACAGCAAATATTCTTAGTGGTATATTTTTCCATTATTTGGCAGGAGGTTCGGGAAGTGTAAGCAGGAGATATCATTGCAAGTTAGGAATTAATTTCCTGAAAAGCATGGATCAGTTTGTGTTATATTTTAATGCATAACATTTGGCAAGACCACCTAAAAGGTGTTCCTTTCAAGGCTGGATGATAATTTGCCAAGAGCTGAAGGTCACGATTATGCATAATAAAATGTAGCAGATGGTTGTCATTATTATAACGAATGATAACTGGTGGCCTATGTACACAGTCTCGGCAGTATGCAATAATTCGTCATGTCCCCAAGTTACACAAGTGCAGCAGAGTGGATTGCTGCACGGTTCATCCTCTAATTTCTGAAAGCTTCAGCTCATGAGGGAATCAGTGACCCACTCTTAGGATTACACAAATCATGTCTGAACAGTGGGCTGGAGTGTAACAGCTATTCTTCTGTTCTTCAGAATTTTGAGTCACCAGTGTATGGGGATGATTCACTTCAGAAACTTCTAATTATCATTTCTAGTTTGGTTTGGGTTTATACCAGGCTGTTGTTGAGTATCTAGATACATTTGCTGCAAGTGTTTAGGAATACCCAACAGAAGATACCTATGTTATACATTTCACTCTGTCTAATTGATTTTATTATTCATGGCTGCGCGTGAAATTCAGTGTTATTTTTTATTTTATTTTGGGGATTTTTGCATCCAAAACCAGTGTATTATACCACAGGGACATCATACAATATATCACTTATAGTCCTGTTATAGTCCTGTAATTTTAAACAGAAAGATGAAGTTTGTGTTAAAAGCTAGTGGACATCTATCTAAAACATTAGAGTTATAAGTACTCTCCTACTTTCTGATGTGTTTATTCTGGGAAATTACTGTTCTCTACGCTTAAAGGTTTACTGACCTATCAATGGTATTTGTGGTCAACAAAATCCCACCATTTTTGGTAGGGAAAACCTGGAGTATATAACTGGTAGAATATTAATACCAAACATTCCTACCTAGTGATGCAAAGCAAACACAGTTATAGAAGTGTTTCTTTTCATCTGCTTCACTTAAGGAATTTTACAGCTAATTACTTTCTAAAGACCCTAAATATGACCTTTTGGCAGGAAAGGCACGGCTGCAGAAAACTATTGGTAGGTTTTTTTAAATACTTCACATAATATTCTTTTTCCAAATGGATTTTATGGCAAGGAATTTTATTTATCTAGTTACACTTGGGATTATGTAAGTGCTAGCATAGGTATATGTCTGTTTAATTATTTAAATAGAAGTACAACATACTGACTGTGGCGATGCATTTATTCTTAGGAGAATTTTTGCACAAGAGAATTTCATTATGAACACTCAAATAAAGGCTTGAATTATTTTAATTAGTGATACAGATTATGAGCTGCCAGGAAATAAAAATGGTTATTAAATGCAGACAGTATTTTTGTCAGTTTGAAGTGTTTTTAAAGCATGAACTATATTGTTCTGTGTTTTTACAGTGCATATCACAATAGATTACAGTCCAAATCTGAAGTTGCTCTGTGAGATTCTAAAGTAATACATTCATAGCACTGCTAGTTTGGGTTAAAGGGTTGTATGATGACAAGCTTAAAAGTAAAATCTGTTGCTCTTGAAAATGTCAAATTCCAAATCCATCCTTCTCTACTTAGTTAAAATCAGATGAGGTTAGATTAAGTACAGGTTAGTTCAGAAGAGCTTCTTTACAGCTGCCAGACTTCAGCCTCGGGTTCGTCTTCTGGGGAAACGTAGACTTTATTGTCTGAATACTAAAGGAATTTTTAAGTATGTCTTGCAAAATCTAATGTAGTTGGGAAACTACAGCAGCCTCCAGATTGTAATTATATTGCATTGTTGTTTTTCTTCTTTGTTTTTAAATTTAAAGTCTCTGAAAAATCTAGTTGGTTTAAGATTTCATTTGCAACATTAAGTTTGGGAAGTCAAGCAGTCAAAATATAGGAGAAACCCTGAAGCAGGATGAAGTGTCAGGTTTATCATAGCTTATTCTGTCAGTGTTCTTCTATAAGTTTAAGTATTTGTGACATGTGATGGGCTTTAAAAGAAAGTATCTTAAAATTATTTATTATTTTTAAAAATAAACAATAGGGCAATGAGGAAGATGGATTTTTTAATATTATTATTAGCATTATATGTAGTTGGTGTAAGAGCAGTTCAGGGAGTGATGGTAATTTATGGGGTTTTCCTATTCAGTGTGCTTGATATCCTAGTATTAATCATCGGGGGCTTTTTTAATACAGTATACCTCTGGAGGGAAGGCACATACATGTGCTGTTGTCTGCCATACATGAACTGCACAATTTAGATTTTAACAAACATACTCACTTCATGGATAACAAAATCGATTTTTGGCCACCTAACAGGATTAGAATGGTAATATTAACGTACTGTGATTTGTGTGTTTTAAAAAAATAAAATTAAAATGCTGGTTTTAAAGCAAATAGACCTTTGTGAAGTTGTCATGGTAATATAGTCATACAGTTGACAAAGGCTCCCAGGTCATTCCAGGAAAACATAAATATTATTTTAAGACTATGAACTATTTTAGAGCCTGCTAACAAAAAACTTTAAAAGCAGAACAGAATTTTTTGTAATAAGGATCTGAAAATGTATTAGATTTTTGAAACTAGAATTGGCATTTTTACTTGCTCAGTCTCTGTTGTAGAAAATTGCATATCTGGCAATATAATTGTTGCTGTAGAAAGCAGCAAGGGCTGCTTGTGGAGGTGAAGGCATCTCATGGCATTTGCACTCATTGGTATGTCTAACTCCTCTTTTTGCAGACATTGATGAATGCTCAATGAACGGGCTGCTGTGTGACAACGGGCTCTGTCGAAACAGCCCTGGCAGTTACAGCTGCACCTGTCCAAAGGGTTATGTATTCAGCACTGAGACAGACACGTGTGAAGGTGAAAAATCTGCAAGTTGTGTTCATTTTATTGTTTATCATATAATACTAAAGCTAAATGATCACAAAAGATTCCGAGTAGTGAAAATAACAGAGGGAAAGACAGAACTAAGGTACTGCATCCATCATTGCATTCCGATTGCAATTTCTCTCAGTACCTTTTAGTATGGGGTCTTATCATTGAATTTATTTGCAAGTAGACAGTTGTCATGGTTTAACCCCGGCCAGTAACTAGCACCACACAGCCGCTCACTCATTCACCCCACAGTGGGATGGGGGACAGGATTGGAAGAGAAAAAGTGAGAAAATTCAGGTGTTGAGATAAAGACAGTTTAATAGGTAAAGCAAAAGCTGTGCACACAAGCAAAGCAAAACCCAAGGAATTAATTCACAACTTCCCGTGGGCAGGCAGGTGTTCAGCTATCTCCAGGAAAGCCGGGCTCCATCACACATAGCAGTTACTTGGGAAGACAAATTGGGAAGACACTCTGAGCATCCCCCCGCTTCCTACTTCTTCCCCCAGTTTATATACTCAGCATGACATCATATGCTATGGAATATCCCATTGGCTAGTTCAGGCCAGCTGTTCTGGCTGTGTCCCCTCCATATGTCCTGTGCCCCTCCAGCCCTCTCGCTGGCAGGGCCTGAGAAACTGAAGAGCCCTTGACTTGGTATAAACATCACCCAGCAACAACCAAAACCATCAGTGTGCTGTCAGCGTTGTTCTCACACCAAATCCAAAACACAGCACTGCACCAGCTACTGAGAAGAAAATTAACTCTGTCCCAGCTGAAACCAGGACATCGGTTCTTTTCTATATGAAAATATTTGCCTTTCCTTAGATAAAACATTTTTAAGCTTGAATAAAGGGGAATATATGCTTGCATTTGACCATGTAGCGAAGACACTGAATCTGTTATTTAGGGAAATGTGTCAGTTTTGATCACAGTCTCTTCTTTCTTTTCTCCCTTAAGTCAGTGACAATAGTTATTTCTAGATCAAATTCATGTATTTGTGATGCTTTATGTGGTGTTTGAATTGCAAGATCTGGATGCTCCTGCCTGTTGATAATAAAAATTGTCTTTTATTTTTAGAGTATAATCAAAATTGCTTTCTTATATTATGAATGAGCACAGATGTTAGAGCAATGAAAATGTTACATAGCAGAAAATAATGAGAAGTTTTAATTAGAAAAGAAAAATTAAGCAGGGCTGTACAAAAAAAGTCAAAATAGAAGCATTACCTTTTGTCTCAGTTTTTAATGAATATTGAGTAGTAGAATTTTACTGGTCTTTTCCATTAGTTTTTATTTGGTTCCATGATATGTAAATGTCAATATTTGTTGTCATTAGAAAACTTTTACAGTAAATAGTCTTCCAATTTCGTGAGTGATGGGGAAGCTATAATGCTTTGTTATGGAATACCTGTTATGTGAACCAATGTCACTGTCCAGATTTATCTGAAGCCCTGGAAGCCATTATTGTACTCAGCTGCTTGTTGTTACTGATCAGACACAAGTTACTGCCATACAACTAAGCAAACATATAGAAAGGAAAGTGGAAGCACTTTAAACCATCCTTGCTGTGTAAGATCAGACAGGGTAACTTACAGCATTACCTTAGCAGCATACGCTGAACAGGCTAACTTTGCACTGAAGCAGGTGGGGAGCATCCGTGCTCTTTGACAGTTTTCAAGAGGAGTGGAAGCAAGCATTGTGGGGTGGGCAGTTGTGTTTTGAATGCCTCCAGCTGTTTGGAAAGTGAACATGTGTTTACATTCTAAACATCTCATGAAGTGGTTTAAATTCTGGCAGTATCAAATCATTCACCTCTTCACTCTTCCTATTCAAAAGAAATGTTCTTTTATGTTTAGTGTATGAGTGTTTCAGAGGCCCCTTTTAAAAGTTAAAATTTCTGCTTTCCCTGTGTGTTACAAATCAGTAGCACTTGTTCAGAGTACCCCATGGATTTATTGTGCTCTCTCTGCTAAGCTGTCTCGATGCCTGGTATCTATCCACAATGTTCAGGAGAAATTTACTCTTCAGTTTCTGTCTATATGTTTAGTTTCCATGTACTGAATTATTTCTAGCTGTGAAAATAGCTTACCATGTGTCTTTAATGTGCGTGTTTCTTAAGGAACCTTCTAGACAGAAAAACTGGAATAGTACGGTAAAGGGAGATGTGTCTTACTGATATGAGGAGACCATCAACTTCAAAGCGTAACACTGACCAAAAGGTAGATGAATGAGATGCCAGAATGCAAAGAGCCTAGCCGAAATTATTGAAATAAAATGTCTCTGGACTTCCAAATATAAAATGTTTGGTTTTTTTTTATGGTAATAATAGTAACATTAATATAAAGGCTCAAGATAAGGATTTGACAACAACAACAACAACATGGTTGCATCGAGCCACCACAGCCTTAGGAAAGAAGCGATCTTTTCTGTCTTCCAGAAATCCTTATCATTATTGTACTGTGTTTTCTGCTGTGCTAGAAGTTTAGGGATCATAATATAGCGAACCAAATCTGGGAGTCCTTTATCTTAGTTTTTTTGTAAGGGGGGTGTAAGTGGAGAAGAGCATGAGAGAGAGTTATTCTGGGGGAATTCGTTTGAATTGATAGTTTGTTGAGGACAGGGTGACTTTTTTAGATAGCATTGCCAGCTGATATTGACTGCAAAACCATAGCATAAGAAAAAAGTTAAATTTAAGGTAAAACAGAATTTACAGGAAAGTATACAAAGAGAAGAACTAGCAGAAATCCAAATGGTAGGCATGTCCTCTCTTCATAGCACCTTAGTGCATTTTTTCTTAAGTGAGTGTACGTCACATTCTTAAGGAATGTGACGGCTTTCAAGTTTTCTCTAGGGGAATTAGGTACATTTTCCAGATTATCATTTTACGAATCAATTCTAAAAACATGAATAAAGAACCAGTATGATTTATTCAAACTAACACATTGTGGAGCCTCCTACAGTCACCTAGTAATGCAAGAACTGAGATATTTCACAACTCCAGCCAACCTGAACATGAGGTAGAAAATGCACACACACTTGATTTAAACAGGATTTTATGTAAATTAAAATCTGGTCTCTTGTGAAAAAATACTGAGATGGTTATTCAAGCTCATTACGTAAGGTTGTTTGGATTTCTGTTGGTGGGTTAGGTGAGATTTTAATTAATGCATTTACTTTCATTTTCTTTCTTTAACTTTTTTTTTTTTTTTAGATCTTCATAAAAGTACATGCATCTGTATATGTTTGCAATATTTGTACTGTGGCTCCTGCAAAGACTGATGAAAGAGTATTATTTGATAGTCAAAAAAAATCTGCAAAAGAATAGATCTGTCCCTGTCTCACCTCCTTTTCATGGTGGCCAGCAGGTTTAGCTTGTTACTGAAAAGGAGGATATTTTGCCATCTTTGTAGAATAACAGTGGGTGTGCCTCTCTTGGCTGTATGTCATAACCCTTGTCTCCTGAACTCTGAGCAATGAGCTTGTGATTGGGCATGATTGCTACATTATTATTTAAAATAATAAAACTTTTTGTCAGTAGAAGAAAAAAAAAGTCCTCTTTGCTCATTTGGAAAAAACCCCACAAACCACCAAGCAAAAGATCATTAACTAAAACTTCAGATTTGTAAGAGTATTCTGTTTCTGAGCATAGTTTAGTGTAATCACCCTAAAATACTTCACATTTTTTATTGTCTGTACAGCAGAATCTGAAGGATTTCCAGTTTCTTTCAATATTATCTACATTAACTTACATACATAGGTCATGAAGGATCTGTCATCTCATCTTTAATATGAATCTTATAGTTAAATTGATGTTTAAATTTAGCCAAACAGGTAAAAAAGCTGATCAAGAGGAGTTTAGTATAAAACTGTCTGTATAACCCAATAAATATATTAATTTTTTTCCAATGTTGAGTGGATTAGCAACAGAGGAGTAAATTAATCTCTTTCTGTCCAAATTCTGTTTTCAAAGAAACACTACGTAATTCAGTGTGGAGCTGCAAGTTCACTAGTTGTAAAAAACTTCTGTAGCCAGAAGCTCTGTGTTGGTGCTCTGAAAATGCTCTGATGCTTGTTACTCACCAGTATAGTTTTAATTCATATAACTCTTATCAGTTACTGTGAAGAAACAACAAAACCATTCGCTGTTTTTGTTTATAATTCAATTAAATTTTTTATCAGTTTGTTGTGGGGAGCAGGGGAGTTGTTTGAGGCTCCGGAGTCTGTGAAAGTTGAAATTTTTACAGCAAGCTCTGTGGTTTGGATTGTGTTTCCAGTGACATAACTAGTTAAATGTAAACCAGATGTGCTTTGAAGTTAATTTCCACGAATTTACAGTGGACTGTTTCAATTTTTGTTTCTCTGACATTGACAATGTACACTCACTTAAGAAAAAATGTAGTTTTAAAAAAACCCCTCTGATAAACGTTTTCAAATATAGTGGCTTTTATTTTAAAATATAAACCAATATTAAAATAAATTTGTTTTCTTGCTCACTCTTGTTAAAATTACTATTTAATATTCTTATAAGAAAGTGTATAGAAACAATTTTTGTAGTTTGTTTGCATTGTGCGTATGATGCTTTTTCACATGATTCAGCAGAGCGCTAATCCTGAAGTGCATCCATCCTTTAATTTTTTTTCCCTAAATGGTGGTTTTAGGGAGTAGTCCATGCAATATTATAAAACTGTTAATACCCAAAAGCTTTGAGACTTGATTTTTTTGTTTGTTTTGGGGTTTGTTTCTTTGTTTATTTTTCTTCTTTCCCTAGTATAATGCTGAAGTATGTCAAATGCATAAAGTAACAAACTGGTTTTTGGGACATTGGAAGCCTAGAGCATAGTAACAAAATAATTTCAGAAACAACTAGAAGTTAATGCCTCCAGATATTTGTACCCTAACCCTTCGTGAAAGCTGCTTTCCATCTTTCTACTCCATAGAGAGAAATGGGATGAGTATTCCTTCATCTGCATCAGGGCAAAGTGGAATGAGGAGGAGTCTGGTTCTGTGACACATCTTCACTCACCACTGGTCTTGGTGACCAGCTTCTGCCATTCTCATCCCAGGAGATGGAAAGTGACTGTGGGATCAGTGAGGGGCAGGCACTGGCATTTGGGAAGGGTAGAAACTGAGACTGAGAGAAAAAGGAGGAAGGGTGAAAGGGTGAAAGGGGAGCAGACCGCAGCAACCTGGCGGGTTGAGTCAGCTGTTTTGCCAAGCAACACATTTGATGCAGACTTGTCTGAGGATTTAGACTAGGTCATCTGACTTTGGCTTGAAATGGACAGGCAGTTCTCCCAGGCTAGAAAGTGGTCAGCTCTGACAGCGACTTTTCGTCTTTCTGTTCTTCCTCATTTTTGCTAACCCGTGTGCTCAGTTTGAGTCTTTTTCTCTCCTTTCACTGTCTTTGGGTAGAGAATGAAGAACATGGCCCATGAAATCATGAGAGCTGCTTCATTCATAAGGCATTCAACTTTAGCTGCTCTGGCCCCTCCATCTCCAATTACTTATTCTTTTGAGGACACTGACTTCCAGGTGTGGCCCTCAACTGTGTTTTGTTAGGTTTGGGTTTCTTGTTAGCTCTGAAAACCCGAAATACAAGATGTGTTTTCCTGGAAGAAAAATTCTTGTAAACCTCACTTGCTAAATATCAGGGAGAATTAAAGATAGACATGATAACCTAATATTACATCTAATATTAGGTGTGTGAAGTATTTTGAGTTTCATGACCTTTTAAATATTCTGAATATGTTTGAAATGATGTTTTGGATAGTAGTAACTATCTGCTTATTACAGTGTTTTGTCTTGCACATTGGTTCTGTATGTGTGGACCTGTGTGTTGTTGGGCTGCCAGCTGTTAAAAACATGTGACATGAAAATCACCCAGTTTCAGCTATAAATATCTTCAGCAGACTTCAGGCGCTTGACCTATAACTTGCTTTACTGGCTGACTAAGTCAGACTGGGTTTTAATTTTGCCTTTAAAAAATTCAGACACGATGTTTTGGTCATTTCCAGGATGATGCTGATTTGTGTATTTAGAAAAATGCAGACCTTGTGACTTTTTTTAAAAAAGCTGTTGCTCCTATATGCTGTTGCAGCTTGAAATGTCTTGAGTGGTTTTTGTGTCAGGATAGTGCCTTTGCTCTGAAGACGTGCTTGGACATGGCCAAGTTGTCTCATTTTTTATGTGCTCAGTGGAGACTTATTTTCAGTGTCTGAAAGCCCCAAATACTCTGTGGCACAGATTATGCCTGGTCCCTCATGGGAACTTCTCTGAAGTTGTTTCTAAAACTAGCTAAAAGCAGTGAAGAGTGCTTGCAACTGACTGGACAGAGAACCATGTCTCCTAAAAGCAAAGGCATAAATGCAGAGACTGATCAGACATCCCTCTGACCCACAACAGATCAAGCATACAATATGAGTTTCCAAAAATACTCTGAATCCCCAACAGTTGTGGTTCAGGGACTTCTGACACCAGAAGCAGGATCTTTACCTTATACATGCCTTGATTACTGTATTTTCCATAAACTTTTCCAGACCGCCATTGATTAATGCAAGCTTTCAGCATCCTAGGGCAAGGATTTACAATTTCTCTGCCTGTCATGTAAAGAACCATTTCTTTCCTTGTTTTGCTACCAGCTAGCTTCATTGGCTGACCATTTGGTTTTGGGCTTTAGGAGATGGTGAATATTTGATGCCTTTGATAGAAAGAAACTATATGTAGCTTAAATTCAGCTAATTTGACCTGTCTTCTCAGTTTTTCTCTTTTTTTTTAAAGCTAGCCAAACTGCTGAAGGTGTGATGGCAGATAGAAAGGAAGGAAAAGTGTGTCTTTTTCCAAGAGCATTTCTATATGGAGAATTATTTGACATATAGTGCATATTTAAGATTCTTTGTCTCAGTATGATCTGTTTCTAATTGTGGGAACTGGGTATTTGGTTTCTCTGCAAAAGCTGCAGAGACTACTCTCCACTACCAGGGACTGATGGCTGCGGAGAGAGCATGAGGCAAGGGAGGCAGGGAGCATACCTTGGATAATAAAACCTGAGGTAATTAAGTGTGAAATGTATTTACAGGCAGGAAAAGGGATGCAGAGCAGATAAATGTTGGTGAACCCTCCAGATTGCCAGCTTGGATACAGAAGAACTTAGAGCTTGCTCTGTCAGAACTCACTGGCTTTCTAGATCTACTTGATTACCTCTGAACTGCACTTCCCAGAGCAGTTAGTCACTACGTGAGCAGTGCCAGACCCAGCCTGGCCCTACCTGCTGCTCTCCACAGTAAGCTGGCTCAGGACACAACCTGAGACAAGACGACCGACCGACTGTGTCTAAGCAGGCTGTTCACAGAGACATGTACAAGCTCTGCTTAATGACCTGGGGGGCTACCAGCTCATAGTAGGATGAGGCTTACCAGCTTGGGGGTGCCAAGGCAGTTAGCCCAGTACAGCCTGCCATTGAAACTGTGCGCAGATATTCATGTAACACACTGTCTTGACCCAATAAGGCCTCCTAGGTTTTGTATCTCTGCATCTGTGTATGACGGATGTGTAAGTAGGGTAATCCACAAGTTGAAGAGCAGACTTCACACATTTAAGGCTCAGTCACTATCCAAAAAATTACTGGCATTCAAGGACAAGTCCTGTTTGTAGGTAATTCTATTTAGTAAAAGGACTGTTAAAACCAGCTTTTAAATTAAGTGCTTGCTTTTGGCATAAGAGGTCACAGTTTCCCAAGTTTACTGTGATCTGAGCATTTTCCATCTCTTTTTGTTCCTTCTTTTTCAAATAACATATACATAATTCAAGGAGTATTCTAAACATGTATTCCTTCCTACAACCCCAGAAGATCATGAAAGAATACATCTCTAGTAAAATTAAGGCTTGATGCATCATAACATACAAAATAGCGAATGGTACTTTTTTCATGACTTCTAAAAGATAAGGGAGATATCTTACTTTATCTTGAAAATGATCTCTTGATGCTATTAATGTTTCCAGAGCTTAACTAGATGTTGCATTAGCTTATAATTAAATCAGGCTATTTTGGTTTATGGATAAGACATTATTCTTCAAGCGCTACTAGCAGACATGAGCAAGCACTAAACAGGTTTGTTTCTGGCCCAGCAAAGGAACTTTCTGGTTGGATTAGAATGTATGGCTTGATTCAGGACTCAAATAAAAAACTTAAATTGGTTGCATTCAGGAAGAAATGTTGGATATGCATCTGCAATTGTTCTTTGAAAGAAATTACTAGTATTGTTTTAATCTTAACACTGATTTAACTTTAAAAATAATAACCAGAAAATAATAATGTCTGCAGGAGTCCTATTCTTACATGTGAACAGGCTTAAAAAACAGAGGGGCAATAAACAGAAGTAGTTAGGGGCTAGACAGAAGTACCATTTGCAGTATTCTAGTTTCCACTCCTGTTTCTTGAATGCTTTCCAGAACTAGAGAATCACAGCCAGCATTGTAATATTTTACTTCTGACAGGGTTTTCTTAATTCTTCTAAAGCCCTATGGAGCCATAAATGACAGAAACAATAAGGCCTTTGTTTGTCTATTGCATGTTGTGGCTGTGAATGCATTGCACTGTATAAAGAAAGAGTTTTGTTTTCTCACAGGACAGTAATAATTGTTGCTGGAAAAATTTATAGTCCAAGTTGTTGGAAATTAATATCTTTGTGAAAATGAGCCGCTTAATTAACACTTTCAATATATGTGCTCCTATACACATGCACGTACATGCTGTCTGTCTGTCCCTGTATTTTCTGACTGTCATGCTGAGAAGAACAGGGCGGGACAAATACACCTGGCAATCTTGGCAAATCATGGTCCACAGTAGCATTTATACTGTATAATGCTTTTCAGAAGCACATTGTAATTCTAACAGTGTCTTTTGTTTCTGGATTATAGATGTAAATGAATGTGAAAGCAGCCCATGTGTCAATGGTGCCTGCAGAAACAATCTTGGATATTTCAGCTGTGAATGTTCACCTGGCAGCAAGTTGGACTCTACAGGACTGATATGTATTGGTGGGTATTCCCTCCTATTATTTTACCTTTTTCTTACTAACTTGAAAAATATTGATTACATAGATTAATTAAGCAAAAAAACCCCCACCAAACCATATTTGGGTAGTTCCCCCATGATAGCAGGTGATACATCTAGTTCTGTAGGTAAGACCAAACAAACACATACTAATTTGCTTCTGTGGGATCAGGAACAAACTGAAAGAAATCTAATTTATGAGGATGTCCAGACTATGGTGAAAGTGGTGAAATGCATGTACTGATTGATATGAGAGAGTGGGGTTGTCTTATTGTAATAAGAATTATTTTGTTCTTTGCGAGAATGAGGATATGAGTAAAGTTATAAGTGATTAGTTTGGTAGTTGAGAAACTAAGGCAGAAATGCCCACTCGGTTCTTTGGCCAGTTTCAAATCTGAGACAAGAAAGCAAGTAAAACTGGAGGAACATCTGCTCAAATAGTGGTAAGAAAGCACGTGGCTTCTAGGGCTCAGGACATTCTTCATAAACTGTGAAGACTGACTTTCCTAAGTCATTAACATAAGGAAATGTTAATGTTTTTTACATTATAGTACAATCTTATAGTTTACCTGGTTTGTAGGAGGCTGGTAAAAGTGAGTAAGACAGATACGAGTTTGTCAGGATCCCTGGAGCAGATGCATAGATACACACACACACACACACATATATATGTATATATATATAAGTATGTATGTATAAAAATAAATATTGTTAGCATCCTTTGAGGATCCTGTTGCATTGAAAAAAAGCAGAGCACTGCACAGATTTTATTGGTCCTAGCTGCAACAGTTGTCTGCAAGATGTCATTGACATTATCTTGGTAAGTCATTGATTAATGTATTTTTTTTCTTGCCTTTCCAAGTAAAGTCTAGTCTAAGGATTGGAGACATCTGTACTTCTCGGGTGATCACAAGCTGCCATTGTTTCATCTTACTTGTCTAACATAATTGAATTCATTGTAAGAGATGTAAGATAAATTGGATTGGAGTGTCATTAATAACTGGATGATGCTAATTTTAAATGTTCCCTTTATTTTAAAATGGATTTTTCTTGTGTTCGTGATTCAACTTTCTTGCCTTGCCAAGATTTTCTAAAGATAGGAAACTGAATGCAGAGACTCAAGTTTCCATATAATGATGGAGTATGTCTATGCCCTAATAAGTTTTTCTAAGTGAATGTTACTTTTGTGCCTAAGCCTTCTCTTAAATTTTCTTGTAGCATCACTGGACAGTAAGGTTTAGTATTGTTTTTGTTCTTTTTTACATTGTGCTGATTTATTGATATGACCACACTAACCAATGGTTTTTTGTACTGCTTATTTTTAATCTTGTGTTTTCATATCCAAAAGTGCTACAAATTCACTAAGGGCCTAATTATAGCAAAGTTCTGGCTTTACTTTGCAAATGGTTTCTATTGGAATGTTTACAGTATGAGGTCTCATTTGGCCTGAATATTAATGATATGTAACATAAAATTTAAACAACAAAACCACCTGATTAGTTTTCTGTACTACAGGTGACACTACGTTAGGACAGAAGGGTCAGAAGTACAGTTAATGTGAGACATACAGACCTATACTGTTAGAACCCAGTTGTATGTTTTCCTCCCCTGGCAAATTTCTATTAGAATTGGTAGTGATGAGAGGAAGGCAGACTGGATTACTGAAAGGTGAGTAAGGGGTTGGAAGAAGTTACAAGTAGTTTACTGTGTGAAAAACTTGCAAATACCCTTGTCAAATATGTGCCATTTTCAATTTGTATAGTAGAGCAAGTCGGTTTTTTTCTGTTACCACTGCAGTTAAAGACTTGTATATTGAATGTATTTACCCTGATTTTTTAAGTGGATTGCTCCTGTAAAGCATTCCTCTAGCATCAGATAGGAAAAGCATATGCTGAAACATAAATGTGTAGCTAAAATAGTATTGTGGTTTGGGAATGTGTTGTATTCTTCATAAGAATCATCAAAGTAAGGTAATGTCAGACTCTGACACCTCTCTAGATTTTTGGGGGGGGGTTCTTTCAAATTTGCTCTCATGTCAGAACCAGAATCAGTCCTACATTATAAGATGAAGTTTTTCTTTCTTTCATGATGATGATAGATTAAATACGGCACAAAAATTTCAAGTAAAAGCACATGACAACAATATTAGAATAAGAAAGGGTTAACATAACATCTCCATTAATTTTATTTTAAAAAATTATTGCTCCAATATGTTTGTTTCTACTTGGTCTTACTGCTGATTTTCACTGTCTTGTGGACTCTGGTCATGTATGGAACATTATACTGATCTTACATGGAGAAGCTATATGGCTGGTACGTGTTCTTTACTCAGTTTGTGGAGACTTCAGTCTCAATTCCTCCGGTTCCTTTTCTTGAACTGCCCAGGTGGCTTGATCCATTTGTGTCTGTGTTACCTCTAGAAATCGAGCATAGATGAGAGCCATTTGTCTCTTTCTGTGAGCTTTCCTAAGTAGAAAAAAAATGACTTGCTCAAATTACAGACAGAATTCAAATCACAGTATTTGTGCTCAAATTTAAGCTCAAAACTCCAGAAAGTGAGGGTTGTTAGTTCAGCAGTTACAATAAAACCATTCTGAAAACGTGTTGACATATTTTGCATTTATTTTGCTTGCACACTGACAGTGCTTGCAACATTGAGGCTGAACTCTTAGATGAAAAAAGTGGCATTGTTTTTGAAATACATCTGTTGATGGTAGAAGTGTTGCACTAATATTTTGGGAATTGCTTATACAGTAAAGATACTGCCATTCATATTTTTTGAAATATGTATTTAATACATTGGTCTTCTGCATGTTTTAGTCAAGATATGTGGAATTCATACAGTGCACAATAAGTAGGCTGCCATCTGCCTGTAGTATGCCTATATTCTTCTCCAAGTCAGAATCAAAGAGATGCAAGCAACAGAAAGAATGCTTTGATGCTGGATAATAACTTTTTCACCAAAGCAAACATCACAGTGACTGCCCATTTTAGATTTCATCTGGACAATGGAGATTATGTAAAATAAAGGAAATTAACTGATAGCCTGAAAAAAAGATAAGACAAGCAGATTCTGGCAGGATAATGTAGATGCAGCTGGTGTGAGGAAAGTCACCTGCTGATTTGTATAACTTAATTTTTCAGACATTAGTTTGCTTTTTCCATCATGTAAAGTTGGCTTCTAAAGAGAAATAATATTGCGCTCAAGAAACTTCTAGTGAATAAAGCAATGGAAGCACTTACGTTTTGATAACGTAATGCAGAGATATCAATACATGAACAGCAAGCTGGATATGGCATAAAAGAGCAGCTAAAGAACCTATTCCCTTTGCCTAAGCTGGTCCCTGAATTTGGACCATGGAACAACCAGGAGCATGCTCATCCCATGACTGGCTAAAGACCTGACCCACTAATGACTGTCCAGGTTTCATCTTTGGTCTTGTTATGTTAACCCAAGTCTTGACTAGCTAAAGACTGATCAAGGTGTGCAAGAGGTGCATTTTCCACTCTTCTATACCCCTTGTTCAATTGTTCACTTTAAGTGTGGTGCTCTGCCCCACACATTTGTGACCAATCTATATAATTAACATAATCTGTTTTACATTTAATGAAGTACGTTGCCCAGTTTTTAGGGATGATTCCAGTCTTGGGCCAATTTTTTTTTTTCCCTGTTACTTTACAGAGGAGGATTGGGCTTTCTGTGGTCTAAATAATTTTACAACATGGCAGTTTTGTAGAAAAGTTGAAGTTGTTTGAAGAAAGTAAGTTGAAGTGATTCTATCTTAAGCGTATTGCTCCTAAACATGAGATACTGGTAATACTGATCAATAACACCAATAGTAGGTAGTCTGGCTTTTTGTACATATAATATACGTAAATCTTAAAGCCAAGTCCTATTCCTCTTTCATTAGTCACCTCATTAAATTAATCTGGGCCACTTGCTTAGCTTTGAGCTCAGAGTATAGACATGCATTTAAACTCCACTCAGTTTGACTTCCCAATCTGGGTTAGATCTTTACAGGCTGCTTTTGCTATCTAATCACAAAGATGGTTGTCTCCTTCAAAAATTTTATACCGTTTGAGTGTAACATTGTAAAAACACTGAGCAAAGGTACTGTAGGTACAACTTCTAAAGAACATGACTGATTAAGGATCTAACATTTTAAAAAATGCCTTGGTCACTGAAAGCAGATTTTAAGACTTGAACATTTGGGTACCTAAAAGAATTTCAGAGGAGTTCAGGCAGCAGAAACAATGCTTGTGGCTGTGCTCAGTGGCTGCCTAGCCTGGGCAGCCGTCAGGAGGGGCGGCCTGACATGGCTGGACACTTACTGGAATGGGTTTGCCCTGAGCTGTTCGGAGTTCCTAGCCCGGCAATCCAGTTTGTGATTCAGGGCTGGCTGTGCTGTGGCTGAGCCCCAGGGACCAGAGAGTAGAGCATAACCTAACAGGCATGTTCAAAGCATAGCTGATGCACCAGCAGAACCAGACCCCTAAAAGAATATAGCACAGCCCTATCCCCCACATTTTTACCTTTTTTTTTCCTTCCTGCAACCTTGAAGGTTCACCAAGGGAGACAGAGGCAAGAGCACTGAGCTGGAGGGTACTGAGGGAACCGAGGGTGCTGGCAGAGGAGCTGGCCAAGCCACTCTCCATCATTTATCCACAGTCCTGGCTAGCTGCAGAGGTCCCAGAAGACTGGAGGTTAGCCAGTGTGATGCCCATCTACAAGAAGGGCAGGAAGGAGGATCCAGGGAACTACAGGCCTGTCAGTCTGACCCCAGTGCTGGGGAAGGTTATGGAGCAGGTCATCCTGAGTCTCATCACATGGCAATGCAGGACAATGGGGTGATCAGGCACAGCCAACATGGGCTTATGAAGGGCAGGTCCTGCTTGATTAACCTGATCTCCATCTACAACAAGATGACCCACCTAGTGCATGAGGGAGAGGCTGTGGATGTTGTCTACCTGGGCCTTAGTAAAGCCTTTGGCACGGTCTCCCACAGCATTCTCCTGGAGAAACTGGCTGCTCATGGCTTGGAAGGTTGTACTCTGTGCTGGGTTGAAAGCTGGCTGGGTGACCAAGCCTGAGGAGTGATAGTGAATGGGGTTACACTCAGCTGGCAGTTGGTCACAAGTGGTGTTCCCCAGGGCTCAGTACTGGGGCCAGTCCTGTTTAATATCTTTATGAATGATCTGGACAAGGGGATTGAGTACGTGCTCAGTAGGTCTGCAGATGACACAAAGGTGGGTGGGAGTGCTGATCTGCTTGAGGGTAGGAAGGCTCTGCAGAGTGACCTGCACGCTGGATTGATGGGCCAAGGCCAGTGGTATGAGGTTTAACAAGTACTGGGTCCCCAATAACCCCAGGCAGTGCTACAGGCTCGGGGAACAGTGGCTGGAAAGCTGCCTGGTGGGAAAGGACCTGGGGGTGCTGGCTGACAGCCAGCTGAACGTGAGCCAGCAGTGTGTCCAGATGGCCAAGAAGGCCAACAGCATCCTGGCTTGTACCAGAAACAGTGTAGCCAGCAGGACTGGGGAAGTGACTGTTGCCCTGTACTCAGCACTGGTGAAGCTGCACCTCAAATCCCGTGTTCAGTTTTGGGTCCTTTACATCAAGAGGAATATAGAATGCTGGAGCATGTCCAGAGAAGGGCAGCAATGCTGTTGAAGGGTCCGGAGAGCAAATCTTAGGTGGAGGGGCTGTGGGAACTGGAGTAGTTTAGTCTGGAGAAGAGGAGACTTGGGGGGAGAGATTGTAGGCAGGTTGTGGTAGGTCTCTTTTCCAGATCACAAGCGATAGGACAAGAGGAAACAGCCTCAAGTTGTACCAGGGGAGGTTTAGATTGAATATTAGGAAAAACAGCTTCCCTGAAAGGGTGGTCAAGCATTGGAACAGGCTGCCCAGGGAAGAGGTGGAATCACTGTCCCTGGAGGTATTTAAAAAACATGTAGATGTGGGTGCTTAGGGGCGTGGTTTAGTGATGGACTTGGCAGTGTTAGGTTAACGGTTGGACTTGATCTCAAAGGTCGGTTCCAACCTAAATGATTCTATGACCCAGAGATCACAACCTCTGCTTTTGTTGTAATGTGTATTTTAGACTGATCAGTCACTAGATAAAGTAAATAAAGAAATCCACTGTAGTATCTGGAGGACCACTGCTAGCTGTCGGACCTGGACTATAAAATGCCGCAAGCAGTGTGCTGTTGCTCACTTTTAGTGACAGTGCTATTCCTTTCCACCACTTCTGAGCTAAAACGTGTACAAAATGACTCTGATAGAAAGTTTTCTTCTAAAAGAGAGCCTGCACTCCCTTGGCACGCTTTCTACTTGGTGGCATGAACATTGCATGCTGGCTGTTTTTGCTGTGACAGTTTCATGTTGTTTTCTATTCCACTGCAGATAGCCTGAAGGGGACTTGCTGGCTTAACGTCCAAGACAGTCGCTGTGAAGTCAACATCAATGGTGCTACACTGAAATCTGAGTGCTGTGCTACCTTAGGAGCAGCTTGGGGCAGCCCATGTGAGCGATGTGAATTGGGTATGCCGTCATATCCTGCATCTTTTGGGAGAAGAGAGGAAGTACCACTAGACAGATTCTCGTCATTTTCTATATAGAAAACAAACAAGCAGACAACGCAGAAAACTATGAAATGAAGTTGTCTTATTTAGTATCACGTGTAATCACCAACATCAGAGGTCATTCTAATAATGTTGGAAGCTACCAGGAAATAACGTGTATATAAATCTTTCAATAATTACATATTTCATCTCCACATGGAGTGTGCATTGAGATAGGGAAGTAAGGACTGCAATAATAAAGTGAAATACCTGTAAAAGTCTGGAAGGCTTTTTATGTTGCAGGCTGTTAACACTTTTTCCAGCCATTTTTTAACTCATAGCTTGTGTATAGTTATTGATTGCAGAATAGTACTACTATTAGATTACAGGGCTGAAGTTAGATTACAAGTCTAGAAGTTAGAAGCAGGAATACTAACTGTGTGCTCTAGTTTGTGGAAAACATGCTGTGCCACATTCTCCCCATAAAGTTGCAGCTGAACCAGTGTCAGGACATTTTAGCCTTTCATTTTTAATTGGAACGATAATTGTCGGCACATGTATCCCATCTAACAAATATGGTGCAAAAATCATCCAAAATGGCTCTTAACTGTGCAGTGAAGCATCAAAGATACTACTTTGGACTCCATTAAGCAGCATGGTCACATTAGACTGGTAAAACTAATAAAAAACCTGTTCAATCTAGAAATCTAGAGAGTTAATTAGCTCAAACTGGGTCCATTTGGCTATTTAATTTGCTATTCTCTAACTAGTTAAATTTCAGCAAGCTTTCACGTCACGTCATCATGTTACATTTTCAATGCATATCCTAAACTAACGTCATTGCTCAGATCCTTTATTAAGCTGCAGTGGAAAAAAAAAAAACTTTTAGTGATAACTGGCATCACTAAAGCTTTAAATCTTCAGGCATCTCTACAGGAAATTTATCTTTCAGCTGCATCTGAGTGCAGAGATTGATATGTTTAGATGCTAAACATTCTGGTCTCTATTAAGGAAAGCACATGAGAAAGTAATTGTCTAAGATTTAACTTCCTCAACTATTCATATAATTAACATGTATGAGTCAGTACTTTTCTTGATTTGAGGCTAGAGCACTCACCACCTTACACAGTCAAATTATTAGAGAATTCCAAAGATACATTTATTTTTTAAACTATTTACTCCTATATTTCTGTCATTCTAAAGCAGTGACGTATCTTTCTGGCTTAATTCCAGACACAGCTTGCTCAAGAGGATTTGCAAGAGTGAAGGGTGTTACCTGTGAAGGTGAAGTTTCTTCTTACTCAAGATGTCACTTTTTTTCCTTTGAAAATGAAATTAAAGGGAATTTATTATGTTGTTGGTTTTATCAAGATAATAATATTGAGCTTAGATGAACACCTTCAAAAACAGTTACTGACTGTTGGGAAGGTTTTTTGTTATGCTATTGGAGAACTGCAAAATGATACAAAAAGAATGGAACTGTTCCTTCAAAATACATTTAATCCCTTTAGTTTTTCCTTTCTTTCAGCCATGTGCATCATCTTGTCTTAGAGACAAGAATGTGGCATCTTAGTGCCCTATGACTTGAGGATCTTGCAAGAGTCCCTTGAGATTGGCCACATGCTTTTTCAGAACAGTGTTCACACCCTAACGCAGTATGGATGAAAGCCTCTCTCTTTCATGTAGCTTAAATTCTCAGTAAAGCTGTAGCTGTCTCCTTACAGGTAGTATGTCAGTCAACTCTCCATTTCCCCAACAGATGTAAATGAATGTGATGTTTTCCCGGGGGTTTGTCCCAACGGGCGGTGTGTTAACAGCAGAGGCTCATTCCACTGCGAGTGCCCTGAAGGACTGACACTGGATGGAACAGGGCGAGTGTGTTTAGGTAAGAGTGCCCTCAACTGTTCCAGCTTTTTGGCTCTGTCAACACTTGTCCAAAATTATTCGCAAAGGCATGTGAAAGTACATTTCGTTTGTTTCTGAATTCAGTTTGTTAAGCATATGTTTTAGTTTATGCCTGCTTAGATACCAAGCACCTATGCCAGTTCAGGGAAGAGCTGTTAATTCCCTGGGGCAATGTGAATGCTTGTGCTAAGACTTGCTTTGCCCATAGTGCAATCAATAGGCTTTACTGGAGTGCTGCACTTGCTCTGGCTCCCGTTCATGAGCACAGATGTCCGGCTCACTGGGAGCTAGGTGTTGAGCAGTCAGCTGGTCAGCCAGCAGCTTGTAATGGAGTGTGTGCAGTGCTCTTCTGTATTGCTGTCTGGGCTTTTCATGAAACTCAGATGCTACCTTGTAGCATGAATATGCTGGTGCAAATTAGTCTCCCTGAGAGTGATCAAAACAAGTGTAGTTAAAAATAAGACCTCATCTTTGTTGTACGGGTTGGTATCTTCTGCTGACAAAACATGATGTCCATGAAAAGACATTTATTTCTCTAGGAAAGACTTCAGATAGAAAACATACTGAGCCCCAGTGTAAGTGCAAGAAAACAGAAGTATCCTGTAGGAGGACTAATATCCATCTTTAGAAATCAATGATCAGAGATGAAAAAAAGATGAAGTCAGAATACTGGGTGTTTAGAATAGTTTCTGGAATCCATATTAATTTTTCTTACGAGTTCTAAGGACTGTAAGAATACGATTACTGACAGCATTGATTTCTTTTAAGAAAACACTGCAGCAGAAGGAAAATATTGTCAGCCCTTGCTTCAGATTTTTGCACTCTAAACCTTTATTTTTTTTTATTTCAACAGTGTTTGCTTTCCTCAAGCAGATTGAAATTTAAGCAAATACTTTTGCTTTAATTGCATTATGCCTTACCAATAGCTGTTACAAACAGTTACCAGGCTATGGGGTTTTTAGATGAGTGTAATTCTAGAAATATTTTTTAAAATAAGCAGAATTTTGAAATTAAGCACATGTATATAATCAGTATCAAAGTCTCAGAAAAAAAAGGAACAATTCACAACTAAGTCTGCTGGGACGCACATATCCATTATGATTATGTGTATCTTATGCAGTTTTGCATGTTACGTTTTACTTGGTATTCCGCCATCCCCCAACCCCCACAAACAGTAAGTCTGTCACCACTCACTGGCATCTGTAGCCATCAGCCCTGTATTACTTCTCAATGACAAATTTGATGTGGACAGGTGTGAATTTAAATGTGGTTGATAGATATAATGAAAAGTTGGAACAAAAAAGCCATTTTCAAGCAAGACACAGGATTCCTTTACTCTCAAAACCATGTTGCCTTTTCTTATTTTAATGAGAAAACGACCTTTTCTATTACAAGATACTTGTCTTCTCCTATGCTATACAAGCACTTTGCACTACGTAATGTTTTTCTGAAATACATTAAATGTATTTCTGAAAGCCACTACAGTTATTTTAGTGCACACAAATACTTTTTAGCAGTATGTTTGCTGAACTTCTGGAAATGAAAATAAATATTATCTTGATGTGGAATAGTTTACAGGAAACCATGAGTATTCTTTGAACGATTTCCATTTCTTATACTTGCTTCTAAACTGTTTAACTTCAGATGTGCATAGGGAAATTTATAAGTCTGCACAACTTCGGAGGGCTTGTATGGAAAACAGTTCATCAACTCATCTGGGTTATTTTTAGATTTTGCATCTTCTCCAAAGCTTTTTGTGCTAAGCATTTAAGCGTTCTGTTAAGTTTGTTAAAGCCTAACTTCCAGTCCAGTATATCATGTGAAACATGATGTGTCCTTGTGACCTTCCTTACACAATGAAAATAACTCTATTTTCCTGGAGAACATTAAGCTACCAATAAATTTTTCTGTGGAGTATCATGGACATCTTATCTCGTACTGCCATAGTTTTTACTGTCCATTTGCTATTATTGGTATTATTTGCCAGATTTTTGGAATTTGGGAATAGAAATGCTCCTATGTTGTAGAAATTAGCATGAAGAGGCTTAAAATCCTAAATTTTATACAATTTTGTGTTTTAATTAATACTAATTTTTTAATAAAAAATTTAAACTTTTTCATTAGTGAAATGCAAATACGTGAAAAGTGTCAAATATACTGATGCTTTCAAATGGTTTTTTGTTGTTATTTTTTACTGTATGTGAGATAAAGCAAAGCTGATTTCTTACATGTACAGACCAGTGTGTGGTACTTCTGCCAGTTGGCTACACAAGTACAGATTTTGCCTGCATACTTGGTTGATCTATATTTTGGATGACCTGCTTTTTTGCAAATGGGACCCTTGAGTATAATAATTATTTTTTCTGGTAACCATATTGTTTTCTCCTGTTAACTGGTATTAAAGTAAGCCTAATGTTGGCTAGCAAGAATTTTTTTCTGTATTCCTTGTATTATTAAACTAATTTAATAATACAAACATAGATGGGTTTTGTTGGGGTTTTTTTGCCATGAATGCAGGTCAATTTGTAAATGAGAATAGTGGATGCAGTAAGGAAATGCATGTGTCTGTCCTATCAAATACACATAGAAACCTAAAAAGCAGCGTTATGTCAGAGTTGTCGTGTATTTTGATATTGGAAGACAACAAAAGAAATGCTTCTGCTTTTATGTGGTACAACAGAGATCCAGAAACTTAAGTATAATGCAATATTAGCAACTTCAAATGGTTAAGCATTGTGCACAAGTGTAGAGTCTTGAGGAGAAATCAGTCTTCCAGAAACTGAGTGTCACCCATACTCGTGCCTTAGAAATAGGTGCTTCTGAAAAACAGAAAACTTTAGCAGAGGGTAAAATGCCTATTTGTTTTTGTAAAATGAGCAGACATTCGCATGGAGCAATGCTACCTGAAATGGGATGAAGATGAGTGCATTCAGTCTGTGCCTGGCAAGTTCCGTATGGATGCCTGCTGCTGTGCTGTGGGTGCTGCCTGGGGCTCCGACTGCGAGGAGTGTCCCAAGCCTGGCACGAAGGAATATGAGGCTCTGTGCCCCAGAGGTCCTGGGTTTTCCAACAGGGGAGATATTCTAACTGGCAGGCCATTTTATAAAGGTAAGGGCTCATTCTTGGATTTAAAAGTTAATTATAGGTGCATCTGGGTGAACGTTCTAAAACAATGCCAGGATTTGTGTCTGTGTTTGTTACATGCTTGAGATGAGAGAAGTTACAAAGATGTTTTTCTGAAAGAGCTGACCTTCCAGGTGGGAAGATTTGTTTGCATGGTGCTCAAGATTGTTGTGGGGACCTAGAAGGAAAATGTGCAAAGTCTGAATTTGCTGAGGAGAAAAAAGAAATGGCTATGACAGGACTGAAGGAAAGGGAGCTCTAAATGGTGAGAATAACAGAAAAGGAGCACCTTTTTTAAAGGTAGTGCTTTGCAAAGAGTGAACTGAGAGTCAGGTGAATTTCCATAAGGTCAGGAAGTTAAGATGTAAAGGTAAAATATACTAAAATTTGACCAGGGTTCTCAGAAAGAGAGACTGAAGAAGAATGCATTCTTTCTATTGTTTGCAGAATTAATAAGTGATTAAAAGGGAAGGGTGTCTCTTGCATTAAAATTACGAGGGCAATGATAATGAGAAGTTGCAGTGATAAGGAAGTAAATAAAAGCCTTTTGTGCAATTTTTACTAGCTTCACCTCCTGTAGAGGAATAAAAAAACCCAAAGAAACCAAAACAAACCACCATCAACTAACTGAGGATGCTGGGAAATGTTAAGAAACCAGATCTAAAATATTTTAAGTGACTGGTATATCAGAAGAAAACCTAAATTTCTGTGTGCAGAAGCTGAGGTGATCCAGAAATATTTTATTATTTTAATGATTTTTAAATTACATATTCTGAAGCATTTGTCTTGAAATATATTGAGTAGCTTGAGAAAACTTTAATGGATTGGACCTCTGCTTCACCATAAACAAGTTCTGATTTTTAGGAATTACTATTCTCAGGCAAAGCTCTCAATGTTCGGTGATAATTTACCAAAAAAAATAGGAATTTAATTATAATAATACAATTGTTTAATTTTATTTATATTTATTAAATTAGGAGTAATAAAATCTTAGTTATTTAGTAATAATATAACCTTGTCCACCCCAAGATTTTTGTAAGGTTTTGCTTCTTGTTTCTGCTTTTGTATTTGGACCACACTTTTCTTCCATTCACACTAATACATAGGAGATGGAAGTTTGTTTCATCAAAGATGAATCTTGGATAAGGACATTCATCCAGTAAATCATAGAGCGTAAGAAAATCTCATTCAGGTTGGTAAATGCTAGGGGCAGGGGTGCATATGGAGAGACTGACACATGAAAAACCTTTATTGGTCCTGTGCAAGATTAACAGCCTGTGTTACGCTGCTTGCTGTCTAGCAAAACACATTAGAAGAGAGGAAACGTTTCATTAGATACTCAGCAAAAAGAGAATTACCCTTTTCTAAAATGAGCTCCAGACGTCACTCTGTCAATCTCAATTAAAACAAGCAAACAAACAAACAGGCAACCAGGTAATAGTTACATCTTTTACAGGCTGGCTCAGGAATACCATAAATATTCATACTGTTAGAAAGCAAAACAGAGCACAATACACATATTGGCATCATGGACTAAAGAGTCTGAATTTGGGAAATTCCACTGAATTTGGTTGATTGCTGATTAACATAACTTATAATTACTGGTTTGGGTATGAAGAAGCAAAGAAAGCATAAACAATTCAACAGATAGGGAGACATCTTTTCTCCCCTGCCCCAGGCTCAGCTTCAGCACAGCACCTTTCCTCCACCCTTCCCAGTGTCCAGCTTCCCTAGTTCATGGATGAGGCAGCTGGCAGCAATGGTTTCTCTGTCACCCCTTGTTGCTTAGTCTTTCATTGCTCCTTGCTTGTTACTAATTTCCTGTGCCCTGGAATGGGCTTCTCCATGGGACAGATTCCTTCAGAGATGTTCCTGCTCCAGCATGGGTTGTCCACAGCCCACGTTCCATCAAGGTGCCCCAGCCCCAGTGCAGGTCACTCGTACTGTAGTCCCTGGATGGTGACCGTGCCCCAGCATGGATTACCCACAGGTCATGGTCCTTTAGGGATCTGTCTACCCCAGCAGGAGTGTCTCAGCCCCAGCATGCATCCTCCATGGGCTGCTGTCCCTCAGGATGTTCCTGCCCCTGCTTGGGTCCACAGTCCCTCAGCCATGTCCCCGTCCTGGCGTGGGTCTTCCACAGGCTGCAGGCCCTCAGGGGTGTCCCTGCCCTGACATAGATCTTCCAGGGGTGGCTGGCCCTCAAGGGTTCCTTCTTGAACATGGAGCTCTGACTTCCAAGAGTGCATCTCTAGTCATGTCTCCAACAACGTCCCCTCCTGCTTGCCTCCTCGATTTCATTTTTCCATTCTCCTAACCTGTGCAGGAAGCTGTCTCTCCAGTCCCCTGCAACCCAAACCCTGCCTTTTATGCCCAATTACAACCGGTAAGGAGGAACAGGAAATTCATGTTAATTATATACTTATGCTTATGAATGCTCTTTTGTTTTTATTTCATAGATATCAATGAATGTAAAGTGTTCCCTGGTATGTGCATGAATGGTAAATGCAGAAACACAGTTGGAAGTTTCAAATGTAGGTGTAACAATGGGTTTACTTTAGATATGGAGGAAAGAAACTGTACAGGTAAGTCTTGCTTTTTCACCAGTTTTTCCTAGAATCATGGAATAGTCCAGGTGGAAAGGGAGCTCAAAAGGTCATCTGCTCTAACCTTTTGTGGGAAAGGAAGCCTTGATAAGATTGTCTAGCACCCTGTCCATCTTGAAAGCGTCCAGTGATGGGGACTCTACCACGTCCCTGAGGCATTTTAAAGTAACTTGCACTTGTTGCTTACCTTGGTGATCTGGAAACTTACTGTCATTCATTTCCTCTAGTTTCTGAGCTTAATCTTTGGACAGAATGGCTTCTTCTTCTCTTTCGAAAAGTTATTATTTAATAAATGTAACACTCTTCTTGCACATGTACATTAGGATTTTTTTAAATTGGTGTTAAAGATGTTCAGATTATGTTCTATCAATACAACCTGAAACATCAATTGAAGACAAGTTCAATGTTTTAACCAACAGATTAGCTTATTTTACATTCCTTACTCTCTGGTCATTGCATTACCAAATTAACTTAGACACTACACTGCAAAGTAATTTTCAGTTAGATGGCCAAGCACACAAAGAAGCACCTCTGCAATTCTGACATCAGTGCAATGTTAACTCAAGAAGAAACCTGCACTTAGTTTAGACGTTTAATATTTTGTTATTTACTTCCTGGAAAAACTGAAACAGAAGATAAACTTGATAGTTTTCTGGTTATGGGAACCTGGATGCCTGCATTGTGGGTGGCTTTGTGCTGAAAATGAAGGAGGTTTTGTTATACCACAGAGGCGTCTATGAGTGAGTCTGAGTAATAGGAAGTGTGGGTGGTAAGGCACGTTAACTGAAGTTGGTCTGGATGTTAATGTTGCCCTAACTGGTAATTTCCTTGTTTTTATAGTGATTGCACTGATGAGAAATGCATTTAAAAAACTTTATTTCTAAACTAACAAGAATAGGTCAGAAAACTTCTCTCTGCAAAAGATTCTTTTGGTTCTACTTTTTTATTGAAAGTTTGTTCTGATGAAAATGTTCCACTGAGCAGCTGTAGAGCACTAAGTTTTATTAAGTGGAAGATTTTTTTTTGTTCTAAATCAGCAACAAAATATTTTATAAAGCATGGCGGGGACCAGTTACCCTGTAAGATCCAAGGCCCACTCTCCACACAACTGCGTGTGAGGATGCAACTATTACCACCCAGCAGAAAACTGGCCATAGGGGCTGACACAGAGCCGGAAGAGCCTCTTGCATGTGGTGAAAAAAGAACTGTTTTAAATCTTTAGTAGTTTCTTTAGTTAAGCCTGTATTTACCACTTACACAAATGAGTCTACGGCTCACCTCACCAACTTACTGCAAACGTGTTGATGCTTTTCTCTGATTCCTTGCTCCTTTGACTTCTTGGATGACAGAATCAATCCTATGCCCTATCCTGGACAAATGTCTTCATTGGTTCAAATATTCTGTTACTTTTATTGCCTGTAAAGACTTCATGTTTTTTTAATATGTAAAAATTAACGATACAGTAGTGAATGAAGAAAGTAGATGGCATAATGGAGAACATGAAACACTGAACCCTAGTTCACCCCAAAAACCACTGGATGGGCAGTAGAGTAATGAAGAGAGAAGTCTGGAAAGATGTAAGGAGTTAGTAAATAATAGGCTATCCAGTTCTTCTTTCCAGCCTTCTCCTTCAACACTGACCTGTTTCACTGGATCATATTCATATTACAAATTCCTCTTTAGTTTCCTGCCTTACTACCAGCGTGTCTTACAAAGAGCTCTTCCTTCTTCTTTTACCTTCTACAAACCTGCTATAGATTTCAAAGTAAGTTTCATTCAAACTTAACTAATAAGATAACCAGTGAACTGTAAAACTAGCTTTCAAAGGAGCTACTTTAATTCTTAATTGAAGGAGTACATGTAAGCTTATAATGCTTTACTGGATAAATGTCTTCATAATAAGCAATTTAATATTAATGGCCCTGTAGTCACAGAGTCAGTTGGTACCTCTGTAATAATAACAATTCAGAATTTGTTACAGTTAGTAATTTCCTTAGAAATCTAACTTTAAATTACACTTAGTGGAAGCCTACTTGTTACATAGTTTATAGTTGAGAGCTCTGAAGGCATTGCATCATAAATCTTTCACACACTGTTTCACCTAATCAGATATTCCTTTAAATATTAATTTCTTTTTTCTCTGTTGATATGTATACTATATATTTTTTCTGTAGAGTTAATTTATAATTTTATAATTATTTATAAATTTATAATTATAATTTATAATGACCAAGTGTTCACTTCAGTGAAAAGCCAGATAAACTTAAACTCTATTTGATTTTTCTACCTCTCCATTACTATAAAATAGACATTGATGAGTGCCGGATCTCCCCAGACTTATGTGGAAGTGGTACTTGCGTCAACACTCCTGGAAGCTTTGAGTGTGAGTGCTTTGATGGTTACGAAAGTGGATTTATGATGATGAAGAACTGTATGGGTAAGTGTTGCCAGGATGACCTGGAGTCTGTCCATTTACTGTATAAAGCCTGACTATATGCTCTACTATACCAGCTCTGCTCCACTGAAGACTTCATATGTGTAGTTATGGTGACTTCTTGCACAAATGAGACAGATATACAATTTATAGGACAGGTAACTGAACTATGCATATAGCTTTACTTGTTCATTTTCCTAATTATTTACACATTTCTGTATAGATATTTTCCAATGGCAGCAACTATTAATTCATGTAGTTTAAAAATGGGTAATGAGGTATCCAAACATTTGGTAAAGTTAGGAATGGAAGGCTGGAGTTTCAAAAGTAGTACGATTCACTTTTCTGTGATTTTTCTAGGATTCAAGAAGTTCTGAGACCATTTCCTGAAAAATCACATCTCTTTAATCTGGCTAAGAATAGATATGGAGACATCAAAAGTTACTAGCCACCTTAAAAAATCTTGAGTTAGTATTGTGGAATACTTCATGAAATATATAATGAAAATTAAAAGTCAGAGATTTTCATCTTGATGAGGCTGAATGGGTCCTTCTTCTTGCCCTTCTTGAAGATTGGTTTGACATTTCCTATCCTCCCACCCTGTAGGTCCTTCCCTGATTTCCATGATCTTTCAAAGTTGGTTAGGAATGGCTTTGAAACTACATTGGCCAGCTTCCTCTCAGCACTCATGGGTCTTTTTCATGGCCTTTGTCAGCAGTTCCTTTCCCCCATTCCCACCCACCCACCCCTTTCTTTTTTTTCTGCTGCTGTTATACCCTTCACATCCCTTTGCCAGGATCAACTCCTGGTGGCTTTGGCTTTTGTAACCCCCTCCCTGCAGCCAGTGCCTCTGTATTTCTCCTGCATCACCTGTCCCTGCTTTTGCCTATTTTATACTTCCTTTTTGTGTTTGAGTTTTGTCAGGAGCTTTTGTGCTTGTAATTGAACTCAAATAAGTGGTGCTATGCCTCTGTGTGCCAGGAGGCCTTGCAAGATTCCTGTCATCTTTACTGAATTTCCTGCAGGTTGTGATGATTTTAGACTCCCAAAGTCAGCAAAAATATCTTCTAAATCACAGGTGAACATAATAAGCCAAATTGTAGAAGCTGAATAGACTCCATGAGAGACAGAGTACAAATGCAGAGAATCAGTACTGTATGGTGGAGATACTTATCCATAAGCCAGAGCCAGGGAAGCAAAATGTCACATAAATAAGCAGAGAGTGTGGAGCTAAGAAGAGAAATGACTTCCTGAGGGCCTTTGCAGGAACTAAGAAAGGAAGGGCATAATGTTCATTTTGAAACTTCAGTGACTGTCCAAGCAAAAAGAGATGTTGGATTCTATCAGGCAATTTCTCCCCTCATTTGAAAAACTTTCACAACTGCATGGTATCTTGGCTAAATTCTCGGGCTAATGAAAAATAAAAGGAGTCTGCCTAGCTGAAGAGAAGTCTGTAGTTCCAAGGATAGGTAGCCATAATGGCTCCTTGGAGTCCAAAAGTGTGAGTACATCCTGCAGTCCTGAATATCTTTTGGCCATATTTCTTTTCATACACATCTACAGTATTAGCTGGTTTTATCAAGTCCGTGAGTCAAATACTGTTTGCCGTTGCAAGCTGTAGCAAGCATATTTCTCAGCCACACAACACACACAGGAGTCATCAAACCGAATAGCTATTTAGTTAAAAGTTTACACACACATCCCTGTTAATGGCATCCACAGACAACAATTTCAATGCCAATGCATACATAAATGCGTGTCTGGTTGCATTAAGAAGCACTTTTCTGAAAATGTTATCACATTAATACATTGTTCTGAATGGCAACCATCCAAGCAAGCTGTATGCTGTGTCTGCTAGAATACTTAATTTTGAATGATGAATTTCTGGTTTTCTTAAGGGGAAAAATACCCATTTTTAGAGTTAATAATGTATAGTATGCGGAAAGGAGCAGCAATGCTTCGATGAAACAAGCCTTTTACTCCTGTCCTCCAGATTTTGTCACTTACAGATACTCAGAATTGCTTTTTTCTTTGTTGCTCCTTAGTAATGATTTTATGTTTATTTATTATGGTTTCTTCACAGATATTGATGAATGTGAGCGCAACCCTCTGCTGTGTAGAGGTGGCACATGTGTGAACACCGTGGGGAGTTTTCAGTGTGATTGTCCTTTGGGACATGACCTGTCACCATCACGTGAGGAATGCATAGGTGAGTTTCAACTCAGAATAGTAGTCTTCAGCTTTCTAAGAACAGTGGTCATCTGTGCTACAAAAAATTCTTATCTCTGGCAAGGGTGGGGTCTTAAGAATATCTTCTACAAGTTCATACTCCTCCTTTATATGAGTACCTTCAAATTAAAACCTTGTAACATATTCTCATAAAATCTCTAGTGCCCTTTACACTGTTGACTTCAAAGATGAGTATTTTACCAGGCCTTTTATGGTTTATTTAGCAACTCAAAGGACTGTACCACTCATGGTGGCAACTTTAAAGTTAAAATACATGGAAGCACAAAGTGAACTTCATTCCTATAGTCACAAGAAAGTATTGTCCCTTACTGAAATGCAGCTCTTCTTTTTGCACATAATTTGCCAAAATGGTGAAAAAAACCCCATAATGTATATTATCTCTTTGATTTCTGTGTTTGCTGCATAGTTGCTTCACAAGTTAGTTTAAACCAGCAGACTGTGCAGTTAACGTTCACAGACCAGAAACAAAGAAGATAAACCTTTGGACAGTGGCTTAAACATACTGTTCAGGTCTCCATACCCTGAACTGGAATGTGCTAGGAATAAGAAATAAACCAAAAGAGCTTGGACACCACCAGTTTAAAATATTGCCTTCACCCTCTTTCCCTGGCGTTTCATCAGTTAAGAGTCTGCTATTCTGAATAACAAGTATTAATGATTCTTTCCCAGATGTAAATGAGTGCTCGTTAAGTGACAATCTCTGCAGACATGGCAAGTGTGTGAACATGATTGGAACATACCAGTGTTCCTGTAACTCTGGGTACCAGGCCACACCTGACAGACAAGGCTGCATAGGCAAGTATTGTATACCTTCACCTATGTATTTGTGCTTCAGCATATATTGTTTTGTCTCTCTTTTTATTTAATCTTATACTTCCCTTTTGAAACTGACCAGGGCCATCTTCTCATCTGCTATTAGGCATGTCATGAACTATCATGGACCCTTCTTTTACCTTAGATATATAAAGAAGATTTAAAAATACAGTTGCTGTACTGAACTCTGCGGAATACTTTGATAAAAACTATTCTTATTGCTACTTTAAAATCAGAGGTTTGAGCTAACAACCAGAAAATATTGCTTGATATCTTGATCAAGTGAAAACAGTCCCATGTATTCATAATTTCTCTTTTCACTTTTTCTCCTTATTGTATACATGTTTTAAACCCTTCACTATAGTAATACTGAATTATGTAGTTCTCATCACATTGGTAAGGAGAACAGAGGATTGAGACTTGCTTTATTTCTTGGGTTTGTTTATTTTGTGCAAAAATACTGATTTCGGCTACATTTCAAGCTTTAATGAAACCTAAGTTTCTGAGGGCTTTTCTTTATTTCCTTTCCACATATTGTGTTTTGCATTTTGCTTTACATCTCTAGTAATACATGTGAACAAAAGCAACAATTAAAAGTAGCCACTTGCTCCCACAAATGCAAATGCAGTTGAAAGAGAAAAAAGTTGAACAAAATATAAATGAGAGACAGTAGAGTGAGTATAAAAATACAGAATCATATCAATTATAATATGTTTCATCTCCTAAGTAAAACGGCAAGAGAAGATGACTTTTCCTTATAAAAGTAAACTTAGTACTAATAATTTTGCTTCTTCAGATATTGATGAATGTATCATAATGAATGGAGGCTGTGACACCCACTGCACTAACTCAGAAGGCAGCTATGAATGCAGCTGCAGTGACGGCTATGCTCTAATGCCAGATGTCAGGACATGTGCAGGTTGGTTTTAGTATCTTAAAAGTTCCTGCATTGTACCTTTCAGACAATATGAACATGGTGTTCTTTTAGCCAATCCATACCTGAGTGATAGAATTATTATCTGCCTCTTTTCCACCCCCCCCCAGATATTGATGAATGTGAAAACAATCAAGATATCTGTGATGGTGGGCAATGTACTAATATTCCAGGGGAATATCGCTGTCTCTGTTATGATGGATTTATGGCTTCTATGGACATGAAAACTTGTATTGGTAGGTAGCTGTATGCACCAAATTCAACGTAAGTCTAAAAATTCTGCAGCTGATGTTTTAGGATGTTCTGCTGAATCCTTGAAAGTGGGTATTGAAAATAAATTACTAAAAAAAGTAATCTGTAGATCTTTCTTGTTTATCACTGTACATGTCAGGAAAGGTAGAAAAAAATTTGAAAACTCCATAAAGATGAATCAAATCACATACTTCCAAAAATAAGAGTGATTTAATTGTAATATGATTCCTCTCAAGCAACTCTATAGAGAAGAGAGAATTTGAGTCACCCAGAATTTTCTTCTGTTTCTTATAAATGTTTTTGTTTATTCCCTCAACTACACGACGTTATCATAAGTGATTTATAAAGGAAATTAAAATGAAAGTATCTCCTCAAACTAACCTAATCTGTTTTATCTATCTTGGTGTTTATATGAAGTTCTTATCTTTTACATTTAATATAAAGTTCCATACATTACATAGTTTAAGGTGGGGTTTATCTTCATCTTTTTATATTTTGTGGGCATCTGTAAAACAAACCTTCAATTTATATGTGTGCACACTCACATAGACAAGGAACTAGTTGTAAGTAATCCTGAGCAAAGCTGTCCTGAGCTGGTTTTGTCTCCTTTATTCCATAGTTAGAGTTGAACTGAAGATTTTCTTTTCACCATCACTTTGATGTTATTCCAGATTCTTGTTTTCACATACCCCATGTTTGCACAACCAACTTGAAAGTTTAGAACTGATCTTTTCAAATTTTTTTTCTTACTAGCCACATTAGTAGCTGTAAAATCAGAATACTTCTGTTCATTTTATACACAACTGCTCTTGAATGTTCTTCTCTAGGGAAACAGTATCTGATATTAAGGTTAGAAACGTACAGTGAGAAAGTGTGAATTTCTGCCATGTATGTAATTGCTTTCCTTACTAACAGCATTATCCACTTTGTCCAAAAGCCTCTGGGTTAACTGCAGTTCCTTACAGGAGCTAACACTACTTTCAAAAAAGTACCTGGGGGTTTATTTTCAGCAGAAGTATTTTCAATATGTTGTATTTGTTTGACAGTATGTTAAATTAGATGATCTTGCTGTTTAACTGGTGTAAAATTGGAGCTATTTGAATAAAGTCAAAAAGCTGACATATGTTTAACTCATAATAAGATTATGTTTTATAACCAGATCTTTAACAATCAGCTGTGTAGCTTTCAGATGAGGTAAATTCTGGAATAATGTTAAAGGCTTGTATTATAGTTGAAAGCCTATATTCAAGATTTAGCATGCAGTATAAGAGTTTAAAACACAGTTCGAGTACATTATTCTTTAACAGACGTTTTCTTACTAATGAAAAATTTTTATCATGTATGCAATGCTCAATGAAATTGGGAAAAACAAGGCAACATCAGTAGCAAACTTACCTCTTGCTTGAGACTTCAGTCTGCATCAAGGCAGCAAGTGCTGAGAAGTCACATTGTTGAGGTGTCTGGGGAAAGAATCTGGCACAAGAGCACATCTACAGTCCTGATGTCCTGTTTCGTCTTGTGACTTTTATATGATTGTGGGAAAACTTTTCTGGTTGTGGCTTATCACTTGTTCTTTCTGCAAGTGTCTTTCCCAGCTCCACCTGCAGCCTGACTTCTTGAATGTTAACTTTATGGCGGCTTTGTGCCTTTGTTTTGCCAGAGATAGCTCTAACTTCTGGAAGCATTTCTTCTTGAAGGCTTCCTCTTAATGTCTCTGCTCTCTGCCCTCTCCCAAATTGGCTTTCAGCAACACCATTAGGACAATGGTTATTGACCTCTTCTTTCATTCCTACTTAGTCTCAGCTGTGGTAGGCATTTTGGTTTTTCTTCCTCTCTTGAAATGTCTTGAAGATTCTTTCAGCTTCTTTCATTTTGTTTCTTGTCAGCAAGGAATTCACCCCACCACACACACATACACACTTGAGATCATTAGTAAATATTATTTCCTAGCTACCCATTTTCTAATGGCATAACAGAGTGATAGATGAAGGTCTATACTAAAAAGCTGCCAGTGATCCATAGGCATTCTCCAAAACCTAAATGGAAGGCTGTGCCAGAGCTACTCATAGCCATGAGCTGCTCAGCAAAGGAATTTGAAGTTTGCTTGTGGTTCCCTGTTTGACGTGGATCATAGTTCAGGCTTTTCCAGTGAGATTTTGGGAGAAGCAGGTCAATTCTTATGTTCCGGGTGTTTCTCAGCAAGCAGAACTAGAAAGTTAAGTCTGCAGCTCCTGCAACTGAGGAGTCTTAAAGCATGGCAGCTTTCCTTTGCCTCATAGTGTGACAACTGAACATACCAGATAAATAAAGGTTGCTGTAATGAGAGTATTTAGAAGACTGACAGAATCAGCCCTGCATTAAAATGAAAAACTAAATTTTACTAAACTCATTTAATAACAACACATTTGCTAATCAGTTCTTATGCAATATTGATCGTTATCACTGCATATACAAAACTGTCATTTTTTAACAATTGCATTCTGGATTATATGCAAGTATACAATACCATAGAGCTGTTACGGGTTGTATGCATTGACTGGCTTCCGGCCCTTGGTGTTGCTTAGTCACAAAGGTCAAGGTGGTACTTGATTACTTGGGCACTTGCCTACAAGGAAAGCTGGAACTGAAGTGGGTCTGTCTTTCTTCTTTTTTCTTCTTCAGTCTTTCATGCTTGTATTTTTTTGCTATTGCCTTCCTCACAAAATCAAGGGTCCCTTCTGCTGCTTGTAGGGCTTATCTTGTTTTCTTGTCTTGCCATTCTCCTGGTGTGCCTGTAAGGTTTTCTTCCCTACCTGCAGTCACTTGCACTTATATTGTCCTGTGTCTGGCAACTTCTATGACTTTGATGTGTCCTGCATGCAGATACACCCATCTTTCTTTGTTCTTTTGGCAGTCTCCTTGATCACATCTTTATGCAAAACTGTCTGTCTGTGCTGTCACAGTATTAAATAAAACTTACATGCTATTGCTAGTTACACTGTTTCAGCATGCTTATATTGGGGTTTAAGGCAAGCTAATATTAATTACATCCCAATTAATACACTTTTAATTTATATGTGATGCAGGCCTCTGCTTTGGCTGCATTACATGACATCTTACTTCACTCAAAAGGACAGCTACAAATAACAGAAATGCTTTTTTGTCCACAGTACAGTGACTTTCTTTAAAGTGATAGTGTAGTACTGTTAGGTAATATAATTTCAAGGGACAAATGGGAATATTGACAAGGTATTTGAAAAGTTGTTGGGCCATATGACCCCCCAGCATTATGATTGAGAACAGAAACTCAGAAACTCCTCAGTTACCTGCTTGAAAGGTCCCCAATTTTAGTTTGTCCTTATACAAGTTTTGTTCTTTCATAAGTAAAAGGAAAGAATGAAAGAATGTGTTTCATAGGATTGATTGTCTTTCCTAAGTTGAATTCTATTAAAAAAACTGATTGAATTTATTATTTTTTATAATTTTGAAAAATGCTACTCAGAGGTATTGACATACTTGTACAGATCATTATTCAATTTTAAATAGTGATGAAAATGTGCAGATTGAAACTGTAGGTAATATCAGTACTGGAAAAGCAATCAATTTACTGTATAAATTCTTCTTTGGAAGAAAATTATAGCTATATTATGATCAAGAACATGTTTTTTAAAGTGCTTTAAAATGATTCTTGTAAGTAGGTGACTTCAGATTCCAATAATCAGCATTCTAAACAAATTAAAAAATGCTGTGGTGCTTGGACTACACATTCATCCTGACCTGTTTTTAGGGAATTAAAAGAATACAGAATGGAATAGCTGAAATACATTATGATGAAGATTAATAAATGCCACATTTTACTGGTGGACCGTGCTGCTGATATTTTCCCCTGAATTAAAATATTCCAAAAAGACCTGTTAAATGACAGTATTGCTCAACTAATAATGAATTTATCTGCACTCTACAGATGTGAATGAATGTGATTTGAATTCCAACATCTGTATGTTTGGGGAGTGTGAAAACACTAAAGGTTCCTTCATTTGTCACTGTCAGTTAGGATATTCAGTCAAGAAAGGAACCACTGGATGCACAGGTAAAGCAAATTTCCAGCGTATATGTCATGGTGTGCATATAGCTTGGTTGGCTTTCAGGTAAAATGAATGCATGTGTTCACACACAGGTGAGAATATAAGAGTAAGTATTTTATGTTTGTCAGCATGTATCCAGAGTTTGAAAAGGTACATTCCTTGACCAGTATCAATGTGATATGAGAGGCACCTTACATAACTGTAATTTTAAAGGCAAGGCTTTTATCAGTATAGATGGGGGGAATATCTGTATTACTAACATAGCTTGGGAGGGCACAGCTGCAGCTGTATTAATCGGTACCCATTTGTCATACATATTTAAAGTATGCACTAATCTGTCAACTAAAACTGCAGGAAATGCCCCCATCATCTAAGAGCATGACAAAAGAAAAAAAAAAAAGTAAAAGGAAAGAATGAAAGAATGTGATGATGTAAAGAGGAAAGTATATGTCACCTTTTAACCCATGCTAATGAATTTTAAAGAGTTATAGTCAGTCAGTTTCAAACTTTACGAGTTCTTGTGATAGTAAAGCAGTACCTTGTCTTCTGCAAGGTGGGTCCACTGCGTTCAGGAAGCTTAATTCATCCAAAATTATTCTTTTGCAGAAGTTGAGAGAATTTCTCCTAGAATTTGGCCTTTAGGAATTTGTTCTAGAATTACTAAAATCTTGGACTAATCATCTTTATAGCTGAAACATGCCTATGCACCCAAAGATCTCATCCCATTTTTATACATGTAAAAATAAATGGCTTTAATTTCAAACTAAAAAGCAGTTGTAGGAAAGAAAATTAATTTTGCCATGTTTGCAAACAAAGAACAAAATGAAAACACAATTGTTACTATTTTTATTAATGTATAAAAGTAACTTGCTTGAATTATTCTGTAGTCGTGAACATTTGTTTTTTAAAGGACTGCAAGCCTGCACAGTGGAAATAAGCAATATGTAAAAGGAAAATAATTTGTAATATTCCATTGCTTCTGCTGTAAATACTAATAGGTTGGGTTTTTGTGCTTGTAGATGTGGATGAGTGTGAAATAGGTGCTCACAACTGTGACATGCATGCCTCATGTGTCAATGTACCAGGAAGTTTTAAATGTAGCTGCAGAGAAGGATGGGTTGGAAACGGCATTAAATGTATTGGTAAGTATACAGAAAATAAATATTTTCTCTTTTTTCTTTGGGGTTTTTTTTTTTGCCTTTTTTTTTTTTTTAACGAAAGCATGTAATGTGACTGTTTGATTACTCATTTAGAAACCAAGTATTGCTCTTCAATTTGCTGCACTCTGTGGATTGATGGGCATGCAAGATTTGTATGTTTCAGGGGTTTGGTTTTCTGAGAAAAAACCTGGTTTTATCTCAGTAGCTTTTCTGTGTAATATTTTCCTGTATTAACTCTATTTCACAAAGTTTACATAAAAATGCTAGAATGTGCAAAATAAGAATAAGTCAAAAATAAAATTGAATTTTGATTTCCTGCCAGTAAGATTATTATTTCTGTTACTTAGTACCATTTTTTTTTAATGTCCTGTAGTGTGTCTAGTTTATATGCTGTAATATAAAGCAAATAGGACTTGAGGTGTGGGAAACTTGATTCTACTTTTACTGGACTGCTAGAGTAGCATTGTGTCCCCTTGCCTTTGTTTTTTAGTTTGCTGTGTAAAAGATAGTAATATTTACCTTCTCTTCAGAACATTTTGGGTTCTATAGAAGAGGAGCCTTTAGGCTTTATTGGTGTAATATGTGAAAGAAAAAGTACCATATTGCAAGGTTTTACTGCAGATCAGATTTTAAGCCATATCTGACAAAAAGAGGAAGGCCCCCTAGTCTTTATTACTCTCATTTAATTAAAAATATGTGAGATTCTACTAAGTACAAAGTCCCATCTGAAAGACAAAACTTTTGAAAAAAATTCTGGCAGCATCCTCATAGTTTGAATAGCTCCTGGGTATAGGAGAGCACTCTGCAGGTAGGTGAGAAGGTTCTGTCAGCTAGTCAACTAGTCAGCTAGTGTGAGTCCTATGTCATGGACCCGTACGGACATTCCCATCAAACATGCCCTTGAGGGGAAGGAAGTTCTCTTTTTCTTTTCTCTTCTTTTTTTTTTTCCCCCCCCATCTAAGTTGGCGTCCAGGTAAATAAGGAAGCTTGCATTAACTTTCATGGGGTTACAATGTTGTCACATTCTTGTTACTTAAAAAGAGTCTCCAATATATGGCAGATTTTCACCTCACTGTATTACTTTGGTTTCATTTTTTTTTAACTCATTTTGAATTTGAGTTAACAGGATATCACAATTCAAGTTGCAGGTCAGCTGAATTCTATCTGTTGCTTGGAAACATTTTGCCCAATCCCATGCATTTTAATTTAAAAGGAAGAATTATTAAAATTAAATCACTATAGGTTAGCCCTGTGTCTTCTAATGAGAACTTTGAATATTTATGGAGACACAAATCATCTTTGCAGTTGTGCTTGTTAGCTTGACAGTTAATTGCAAGCTGAGTATACTAACTGCTCTAATGCTGGCACTCTTATGCCCCTGATGTGCAGATCTTGATGAATGCTCCAATGGGACCCACCAGTGCAGCATGAACGCTCAGTGTGTGAACACCCCAGGGTCATACCGCTGTGCCTGCACGGAGGGATTCACTGGGGATGGATTTACCTGTTCCGGTAAGAAGTTTCTGTGAAAGCTGACTTGTCACTGGTTGTTTCTGTTGTATGGAAGCTGTGCAAATTAGTCCTAAGCTGAAAGTGCAAGATCATAGATGTAGACGTGTCTTTGAAGATCAGGAGTCTTTCCACCTGCTGAAATGAGTGCAGAGGCAACTGGTTGTTCTTTTGGTGTGTGTGCCAAACTGGAGCCACTGGGCCTATTTGTTGGGTGAAGTCCTTTTCTGCTGCTTTTTTCCTTGTCCTCGTCCCCTTCATGCCAATTTTTTGAATGTGCGTGTGCTGCTTGCAGAACCAGGCTGTCTAGTCAAGAGCACAAAACACCAGCACTCATGTTATCGTTCCTGTCTTGTGGGCCAGGTCTGTCTCCTGCAGGGAAGGCATTATCTGTTTTCCCCTCACTGTGTTGGTTGAACAGGATTTAATCATTAACATAAGACTTTAAAAAAAAACAAATTACCATTGAAAAATATCGTCCATGATCTCTGCATTTAAATTTGTTGTTAAATACTCACTATTAAATTAGCACACAGCAAGTGATTCAAAATCAACTGACATGTAAAGTATTATATAAAGATTTTTGTATTAAACATTAATGGCCAAGTAATGAGTTACTGTGTTTTTATCACTTACAGAGTGGAGATGGTACAATATCTCTGCTCTTGACTTCTAACACGTCCTGTATGTGGTCAGCAGGTTTGAAGGTTTGAAGGATTGCATCCTAATGATGGTAAAATACCTAGGAACTAATATGAATGAATTAATTACTAGCTAACTGGCTACATTTAAATCAAAATTAATCTACAACTTAACAAGACAGCCTTCTGACTAGTACTGTAAGTTTTTTTATTTCAGAATGGGGATCTTCAAATGTTATTTGTTTGTCTTGCAGGTTTTGTCATTAATGAACAAGAACTTGCATCCCTGTTATCAACACGCTATGTTTCAGATCTTCTATTTTTGAAAAATAAGATGGGCTACTAGGGACTGACTAATAAAATGAAAATATATAGAATTTTTTTTTACAATCATGAGCATATCTGACAAAATTATGAGTCCATATGATGACTGCAGTAGTGAATGCCTGCCTTTTTCACTCTTTTATACCTTGTAAAAAATATATATAACTTTGGGAGCATACTAGAAGAATTGCCACTATTCTTCTAGTGCAATATATTTCAGAAGCAGCTGCTTCTGAATGAATATAGTGCATATTCATATAGAATGAATAGTGTGCAAATGGTAGTTATAATGTTCATAATCCTCAAAGGATGTTTTCTAAAATGCAGATGAAATTCACTTAAGATTCACTTAAGAAAAGTTGCATTTTGAATGTGTTTTATGTCAAAGTAGCATAGCAGTATATACCAGGAGACAAAGTTTTGACTTTGTAAGCACAGTATTCAACGTATATGTCAAAGCTAATAATACTGAAACTGAAAACATTGGATTATTTAAAAAAAAAAATAAAGAAGAGTTAATAAAAAACAATGCGTAGGGAATCACGGCAAGGTAAAAGGAATAATTTTGGAAATTACATTCTGTTTCCTTTTCTGCATTCTTTCAATTTACTTCACCTTCAGCAATTTACTTCACCTTTTATATCATCAGTACTCAACAAACTGTTATTCTGAATGTCAGGATAATATTATTTGTATTTTCCTAGTGAAACATGCAGTTTCAAAGAAATTTTCTGTCTCCCACAGATGTTGATGAGTGTGCAGAAAATGTTAATCTGTGTGAAAATGGACAGTGTTTGAATGTCCCTGGTGCCTACCGTTGTGAGTGTGAGATGGGATTCACTCCTGCCTTGGATAGCAAGTCATGCCAAGGTAAGCCACTGATACTTCAAGTTCATTTTCTGAATTTGGATTGGCTGCTATAAATCAAACAGCAAGAAGTGCTGGAAGGACCTCAGCCTGGAATCAGAATATTCAACGCCTGCTTCACATGTAAATAATTTCTTCAAGCAAGTAGTATTTTGCTATGGGAATGACATTGAAAGTAGCATTCATCTTTTTATGAATTTTTGCTGGCCCTGGTCCAAATATCCCAGAGCAGAGATTTGGCTCAGTAATATTTTTTTTTTTAATTATTGGTCTTCTCTTTGTCTCTAGTGAATAGTATGTGGGAACCCCTATGTGCATCACTGTTTTATTTAGTGTGTTTATATAGAAGACACAAAGTGCATTAGGTGACCTCATTTTAAAATGAATGTTTTCAAGAAAATTGAAGTATTTCATTGCTATATTTGACAAAGTTTGTAACACTCCTAAAAAATGCATACTGGAAAATTTTTATCATCACCTTTTCACTCACAATATTGTACCAGATCATCTGAAGAATTATCTTGCCAGTCCAATTAAGCGTCTGTTCCCTGTTGTGTTCTTATGTCTTTTGTTTGTTTGTTTAATAAAAGAGAACTGTAAAGTCTGTAGCTGGTGCTCCAGAACTTCTTATTTTATATTTAATGGTGGAAGCCTTATAACATCTTAGGAAATGAAAATCCCTGATGAGACATTAAAAACAGATTCCAAAATGTAGTCTAAAATTCAGTCTGTAACAGCACATTTGAACATTCAGGTGTACATATATGAATCACAATTCAAGCTGTAGAAAAGTTGCAGCTGTTTCTGAAAGATTAGCCATGCAACTCTTGTGGTTATATCAAGTATATCAAGAACAAGTATTGTCAATCAACCTTACTGAATTTCTTAGTGCAGCTCAATTAGTTAGTCATACTATAGTCATGCCAATGTACTAATAAAAAAATCCAAATAGGTATTAGCCAAGCAATATTTTGAAAAACAATATGATTCTAGTTCTTGGGACAGCAGGTCACCAACATTTTACTTTTCAATTGGTCCACACTGATGTTCTGAAAAATAAATCAAAGAATTTTGGAATAATACTTGGTAAATTGGTATATTACTGCAATTCCAACAGAGGATCTGAAAGCATTCCATAAATTAAATATGGTGTTGGAGAACTAAGGACTGAAGTGCTGAATACTTAAAAAAAGTTACCTTCTTTTTTTAAGTTGATACATTAATTTCTCCTATGGTAAAGTGACTCCTTGGCTGATTTCTGCAATCCAGGGAGAAAATCCAAAGCCTGGATTTAGTGCAATAATTGTAATACAAATAATTAATCCAATTTCTTCATAAATCCCTTGAGATGTCAGTACATTAGCTTCTCAATGATACAGTCTTTTCCATAACTTTATAAGGCTTCATCTGAACACGAGGTTATATTTATGATCTGGTTTGGAGGTCATTCTGTGGCTGTACTCCAAGGTACTTAGAAACCTTCCTTTAATTTCCAGTTTAAATTTACTCAGAACTGTTGGATATTAGACCTTTATCTTAAATTTCATTTTCCCTTAAAAATTTATTTCTCTCTCCCCCTCAAAAGTTACCCCTTTTCATATGTTCCCATAAAGAAGCATTATATCACTTCTCAAGTTTTGGCTAAGGCAGAGAAGCCAAGTCCAAAACAGATTATTTCATTACCATAACCACTTTAATACACTTTTTTACATCCCATCCAATTTTAGTTCGTCTTGAACAGAGCACTGTATGCAGAATTTTACATGAAGATTTAGCTGTGCATCATAAACAGTATTAATGCTTCCCTGTCTCTGCTAAAAATAGCTCACTAGTACATCCTAGAGTTGCATTAGCCTTTTGCACAGCTGCTTCATTTTGGCAACTTAGAAGTCTTGCTATTAGACAGTACATGGAGGGTTTTTTTCCCTCTTACCTCACTTACCTTCAACTCAGATATCCTTTGTAGTTTATGTCTAGAACCATTACGTTGCACTGTGTGCTGTTAATATTTAACTCCTTTTCTAGCACTGTAGTTCACAAAGTCATCTAATTTTATGTCTGTGACTTTCATATTCGGCTATTTCATATTCACTTTACATAAGCACGCAGGCAGTCCTTTACAAGCATTTGGGCTCACCTTTATGTAGTTACTATATAACGTTTAACATAGGCTTGAGAAAATCATAGTTAATTCTTACTTCCTATATTCCTTTTCTCTCTATCCTTTCTCCGAGGAGATACAAATAAGTGTCAACACCTACTGCCTCTCTTTCTTCTTAGTATACCTTTTTCCCTGACAATGGTATTTCGAAAATCTTGCTTGCCATTAGTAAGAAATGTGGAAGGCTATGAGCTAGGAAATGACTGACACCTCTGTTCGGTGTTACACTTCATTCTGTTTAATGAAGTGTATTTTGAAAGGAACTTACTGGGGTTTTTTGACTGAATTTTCATTTTGAGTCCTGAGAAGTCAGTTTTGCTATTTTTACTTCACACAAGGTAAAACAGAAATAAGTAAAAAGCAGCTTACTGGAGAATGCTGCACAAACCCCTAGCTATAGTGTTCTACATGAAGCCAGAAGTGGTCACTCAGTGTTGCTGTTTTACATTTTTGAAGTTACGTGTGTCTTCATATCCTTTTAGTAGTACAATATTAATGTACAAAGATATGTAACTTTCTCTTCTTAATATATTCCTTCAGATATCGATGAATGCTCCTTCCAGAACATATGTGTATTTGGTACCTGTAATAATCTACCAGGAATGTTTCATTGTATCTGTGATGATGGCTATGAACTAGATCGAACTGGGGGAAACTGTACAGGTATATTCTTCTGTTCAGAAATATGTCAAGACGCACTTTTTTTTTAATTATACCAAGTTAATTTAAAGATGAGTTCACAAAACATGCATTCTATTCTTTTACAATGAGTGTGCATTTTTCCCCATTAAACAGGCAATGTGTAGAATTGCATGCTTTGGCATTGTTGTTAAGAATTGAACAAACAGACTGGCTTCTTAAATACAAAACTGTACAAAGGTTATTCCTAAATGCTTGATGAATTATTAGTAGTGCTTTTGTTCAATTTCAGCTAAAATTCACTTGCATTTGAAATTTTCTTGCCCATTTTGTTTTAAAAAGTAAAATTGTTCTTTTCTGTCCAGTGAGCAGATTTATAAATGTGATCTTCCTATTTTAGATATTGATGAATGTGCCGATCCCATTAATTGTGTTAATGGTCTCTGTATAAATACTCCTGGAAGGTATGAGTGTAATTGCCCTCCAGACTTCCAGCTGAATCCTACTGGAGTGGGTTGTGTGGGTAAGTGAAAGCTGCCTGAAGTATTACTTTAGAAATCACAGCCAAAGTGACTGTTTTGATGCAGGTAAGGGTAGCAACAAGGAAAAACTATACTTCTACGTGCTGTATATCCTGTTACATAGCTTTCGAGAGATGAAGTTAATTCTTTTAACTGAATAATGGTGTTTATAGTTTCTTTTAAATACACCTTTATTACCTGCATTTCCATTCTCCTGACAGTCAACAATTCTTATTTAAAAAACTGAATGTTTTAATCCTAGGTGTGTCTTGGACTGATTTGTATTTTAGCTTGTCTAAAGTGGAATTAAAACTGATTGTGGTACTCATTTGGCTGGAAACAAAGTAAAAGACACATTTCACTGTAGTTGCTGTAATTCTGTCTGGCTTATACAGACTAAAAGTGAGTTTTCATTACCTTTTCCCCTTGCTACATGATACAGGACTGTCATGTGGTTAGAGTATATACTAGCAGTCTAGGGGAGTTTGGGGAAGAGGAAGTTGAGAGAGAGGCTGAGGTTCAGCCATAAGGATTTGTGTGTGATCCTGGGAAAGCCTTCTGACTTTTTATTTGGAAAACAATCTTTTTATTTTATTGCCCTGGGAAGACTCAACTTCTCCTGAATTGCTAGTTATAACTCTTATCCATTTTCTAAATCTTGATAATAGTACTACAGTGTGATGGCAAATTAATATTTTCTAAGCAAATAATTTTGAAACAATTGCAGATTTCCTTCAGAATAAATTTTACTGTTAATTTTTTCCATGTTTCTCCATATTCTGGTTATGAATATTCTCTGTTGCTTCTCTGGATGCTAGAAACAAGTCTTGCTTGAGAATTTCGTATGTGCACAGTCTTGGCCAATTTATTCTAAAACTTTAAGCTAATATTTTTAAAAATAAAGTGAATTTATGTAATCTATTTCTATTGTATTGGAAATTGGATTTTTGTCTCCCATGGACTCTTCTGACCATTCCTGCCTTAACGCTTTTCTTCTACAGGTGCAGTCTTGACTTAAACTTTTAGCTTTGCCTCATCTGAAGATTCAGTTGAAGCAATGAAATCCTGCCTTTTTGGCTCCCCTTCTGCAGCATATAACTACCACAATCCTCATTCTTTCCTGCAACCAAATGCTGTGCCTGATCAGCCCTGCAAGCCTTGAATTATGACCAAAGAATAAGTGATGTCTGAAGAAGCTTATGAGAGTGAATTATTGTACTGCTAGCTGATTTATGTTTCACTAAAAAATGGGAGTTTGAGTTGGCAGTCTACTTTGGGACCAGTTGTCCCAATGACATTTTTGGCAGAGATCCCATGTTTCCTCAAGGAAACCTGCCACAGAAGGGAGACTGCTCAAGAGTAAATTCAGCAACTCTAGAGTCCCAAGTGAGAGATCGAGCCCTCCCTCTCTGAAGAAAAAGTGTTGACTAAGAAAGTGGTAGAAAAACTACCTGACCCTTCCCTGTTTCTATTCTGAGGAAATACTACTAGGGCTGTCCCTCTCTCTGGTACAAAGACGCTCCCTTTCCTTTGTGTAAGAAGCATCTTTAGTTTCTCAGTGACTGATTGTACAGAAAAGAGACACCAAAGACTTAGTTCCCTGAGCAAACACGGGGGTTTGGTTGTGATTTGGGGTTTTTTCAAGTTCAGTTCTGAACAGTGGCAGAACTGTAATCCACTAACCTTTCTGTGGGAGGAGCTGCAAGCCTCAGCTGTAGACTTTCCATCTCTCTGCAGCCTGGTTCCATAAAGTGTAAAAAACACTGTGAACATTCAGCTTTTGGTTTTTGACAGGGTCAATCAATGCCTCTGCTTCCCATGAAATATCATCAGAATAAGATAATTGAAATAAAGCCCTAATCCATGAACGAAATTATACTTTAGTGTCCCGATTTTTAGAAGCTCTTGAAGAGATGGGGTACCATGTGCAACTAGAAACAGTTACACTATTTTATATGATTATAGGCATTGTTAGGTTTTGAACTTTTTTTCTTTCAACAGCGGTTCTAATAAATGATTTTGCATGGGAAGTGGAAACAAAGAGAGCTGCCATTCCAATGTAACTATACTAGTTCTGGTTCTAGATTTCGCATGCTTTGGGTATGTCTACTTCACGGACTCATGCAGTCCAAAGAGGGAAGAACTGAAGTTCAATTTGCTTGTAATCCTTTATAGTCTCAGGACTGCAATTCCAAATTACAGCTTCACTTGCAGTGATGTTTGTGTCACTGGCACATGGTAAAATATTACCCCGTTTTCACTCTAAGCTTGTAGTCATTTGGAAAAAATCCCAAAACCACAGAGGCTAGTACACCTCAGCAAGAAAAAGGAAAGTTTTATGCTTCTGGACTGCACGAGATGTGCTGAAAAACATTCCGGAAACTTCTTGACAAAGGACAGGAGATTCTGGTTCTCTTCAACAGCACTATCTTTTGCACTCTTGAGAAAAAAAAGGTGGAGGAATTTAAATTCCAGTTGCATTCAGGAGAAACAAATATTATCCTTGGCAATGAGGAACATGGTGCCGTGTCAAGACAGTTCATGTGAGGAATAAGCCAAAACCTAAATCTCTCCATGGACTCAGTATCGATATTGTGCTAGAGAATTCCAGGCTCTGCCTTCATTCCAAGGTCTATTATCTGCTATGGTTCTTAATGGGCCTGAGGTCTGGGGCTGAAGCTGTCTTCCAAAATGGCCATTGTTTTTCACTTTCCCCAAGGAGAATGAAGCCAAATCTCTTCTTGATTTCTTTTTAAAAGGCAGATGTTTCATGCTGCCATGAATGGAGAGAAGCATGAAATTAATCTGAGAAAAGGAGGAGATAGGTATACTCAGAATAACCACGTTTGGGTTGTTTTAGCTCAAGTCCACAATGAGAACAATAGGATTTGCCCTCTTAAAAAGGCAGTAAAAAAAAAAAAAAAAAAAAAAAAAAAGGTTTCCACTCTTAACATATGCTGATCAGTGATCTCAGATAAATTTTGCCTCCAGGGAGATAAAATTACCGTGCTTGAAGTGTTTTCTCTGTACATCAGAAGCTGAGACATACAGAATACATATGTCTCTGCCATTCAATTCTTAACAGAGTATTTTAGCTTTACAACAGTGTGTGTTTATGGTGAGATAGTGACAGTTGTAGGATATATGGGGCCCAGAACACCCTCCTTTTTCACGTACTCTGCTGTAGTATGCTCCTAAATTTTGCAGAAAGATTCACCCATTAGTGCTTAAATAAATTTAAATCCTTTGGAAAGCTTGGAGGTTTTCTCATGGTGGATGTTAAGACCCTTTAAAAAAAAAAATTGACTCCAAAAATTAATGCAAAGTTGTGTTTTTATATTATACATATTTAACTAACTTGAGGAACTCGAGAACAAGTAGTTCCTAACAATTCAGAAAGTTGCATTCAAGCTTCTTTTATAGATATGTCCCAAACCTCAGGATAATTTGAAAACCCATGTCTTAGCAAGACATTTGGTAAACTCTGGAAATTCTGGAAGTATGAACTACCCATATTTATCATACTGTGTTCATTTTACTCCATGTAAATTGCTAAGGCTGTAGCACCTGGCACTTGCTGCAAGCAGTAAATTAAAAATGTGGTATTGCTTGGTAAAATACACATCTGGGAAATCATTAAAAAATTCATTAATAAGTTTCTCTAATCATACTAGTAACAGAAATAGTAAAAATGCAAAAAGATACTGCAACCTTTATACAATGAATTTATCAAAAAAATTTTGAGTGGGTTTCTGTGCTTCTTTAGAGATAACCTTTGACAGCGAGTTAGTTTACAGAGATGATCTTTAGAATTATAATGCTAGTCTTGAGGAAATGAATGTTCGTCTTATTTGGCTGTAATAAGAAATGTTATAATTGACTATCCTGTCATTCCTTATGACTCACTGTTGGTTCCTTCCCATTTATAAAGAAGAGACAGTATGTGCAGTACTAAGAAAACTCATAGCTTTATTTCTCTTCGATTCCTTGCTCATTCTACTGATGACAGCAGTTCTCTAAATCGTTGTTAGAGTTTGAGCGAAGTAATAAACTACTTTTCCTCAAACCTACTGCACATTGAGATTATTTGTTTCAATATTAATGATTTTTGGCGAATTTCTTTGCCAGTGAAAGAATTTTTGCAATAACATGATGTTGTTCTGTGATTCCATGGAAAAATATGTAACTTCTGATTCCACAAGAAAGAGTCATAACTTAGCCACAATCAGAATATGGAGAAAAAATATGAACCGCGAACTGCAGCAAGGTTTCTGATATTCTCTGAAGTAAAAGACTGGGAATAGCATATACGCTACATTAGAGTATGGTGTGACTTTGGAAGACATGTAAATGTTTTAGTCATCTCTGTGTACTTAGGAAGCTAAAGCTACACTTTTTCCCTGCTATCTCTTAAGGTCATAACTATGAGTGTTTTGCGCTTGCCAATGATTTCAAAAGTACAATGTTATCTGAATTCCTGCTTCTAGATATGAAATGTTGAAATGAACGCCTGCTGTTCCTTTGTCTGGATCATTGTGTGCAGCTGTAGTCATATGTGCTTTATACACAGATAACCGTGTTGGCAATTGCTACCTGAAGCATGGACCACGAGGTGATGGGAGCCTGTCCTGCAACACTGAAATTGGGGTTGCAGTCAGTCGTTCCTCATGCTGCTGCTCTCTGGGCAAGGCGTGGGGAAACCCCTGTGAGACATGTCCCCGTGTAAACAGCAGTAAGGAAATGTTCTCTTATTCTTCCCCTGCCTGTTAATATAGAAGATGCTAACAAGGGATGGAAAATTATTTGAAATCTTTTACTGTATTACTATACCTTTATCATTTAAGAAAATTATTTTCTTCATGAGGCAGTGTTCTGGCACAGTTACAGAAGAAAGTCTCCCTGCTACTGCCAAAGGGATGATGCAAAGGTGTGGACCTGGCCTTTAGACTTCTGTGTCTGACTTGGTACCTATTCTCACACTAATAAATCAGTGGTAACTTTCAGAGTCACTTCCCACTGGACCAGGCCCATGTACTTTGGGTAGTTTTGGGCACTGTTTTGTTTTGCTTTTACTTTTCTTCCATTAAAAAAATATTAAATTAATTGCAGATATGCTTGTGTGTCTTAAGAATGGAATGGATTGGATGCATCTACTAGGAATTTTTATCCAGCACTCCGTGTTGATAGGGAAATAAAGATATTAATAATACTTAGAACTGAAATTTGGAGAGCTGCAGTAGCTGTCAAAGGAGAGTGTTAGTGACTGTCGGTTAATTATTTCTAAATCATTCTTGAGTACTTTCAAAACTGTTACATGATGAGGCTTGAAAATTTTGGAGAGCTTTGAAGTTCTTTGAATAGTGCAACAGAAATGTCAAGCATATTTTTCTTAACAGTCTCATAATAGTATGAATATTAAGTTTAACACATATCTATCAGTGGTATACTGACATTTCATATCAGAGAACTAGTCAAAATGGAAAATATGTGCCTTTATAAAGGGACAGTACGAAGAAAACAATATGGTGCCTGACTTAAGAGTATCTGAGGTTATGGTAACGTTTTAAGCAGAACTCTTAGTTTTAGCTTGATTTTCTACTAATTTAATGCACTTGCTCTATATACTGTGAATAGGTCAAGAAGAGTAGAAAACCAATGAGTGTAGGGAGGAAGACGCATTAAAAACACAAATGAAATTTTGTGTTTCTGTTGTTAGCATTTTATTCCTCGTATAACTGACATGCTTTCTCTTGTACTTTACTTTAGCGGAATATAATACTCTCTGTCCAGGGGGAGAAGGATTCAGACCAAATCCCATCACTATTATTTTAGAAGGTGAGTTTATTGTAAATGACTGTGATGGCTGGCAATAAAAAAAAAGTGTCATCTTTGAAGAGATGTATACAGGAACTATATTTTGCAGAAATCATTACATTTAGTGCAAAGCAAAACCCTCTGCTAATATGAACTGGACAATAACATGATGAAAAGGCATACTGTAAAAGAATATTGAAGAAGTCAAACAATATTTCAGCAGGAAAATAAGCTGATGCATACATTTTGTGTGTCTCCTTACTTCAACTGGCCTTTGAAACTGGCCCCTGAAGGATAAGTCTTTTATGAAAAGTACAGCTTATCAGTGGAAGGTGTAAGTTTCAGGAAATATTCATTGGACAAAGAAATCCTGGTTCCAACAAGTGTGCAGGAATGAGAAATTAGATTCCAAATTCCTGTAAACAGTAATGGAAGTTGAACTCCATGGTCTCACTAAGCTGTGCTTTATGTACATTTATGTGCTCCTGAAGAGCTATTTGAACGGGAGAGAATGAGCATCTCATCCATGCTTTAATGAAGTGCAATTTAGAATAAATAAAAAAAAAAATAATTCTAAGAAATCCACACAACAGTTAAAAACTACTAGTTGGTAAAATTTCAGGGGAGTACTTAAAGTATTTTGTTTCTTTTCATTCTGGAATGAAAATATGGTGGGTTTTGTTCTCTGTTTTCAGACATTGATGAATGTCAGGAACTGCCAGGTCTCTGCCAAGGTGGAAATTGCATCAATACTTTTGGCAGCTTCCAGTGTGAATGTCCTAAAGGCTACTACCTCAGTGAGGAGACAAGAATCTGTGAAGGTTGAGTCCCTTGAAACCTCCTTCTCTATAACAGTGCAGTTATTGTGAAAAACACTTACCATTTTTAGCCTTAAATCCAGAAGTTAATATGGTATCCACATCATTACCTAACATCTTCTCTAAAGTCATTATCTTTGGCACCAGTGATATCATTAATACAAAACTTGAAAAGCAGCACTTGAGTGTACTAACATTTATTTCTACGTGAGATATCTCAGCTATATGTATTCTGTAAACTAAAGTGGTTTTTCATGATTTGTGGGTTCTCACTTCAGCCCCTTGTATCTCTTGCTAGTTTCACTAGGCTCCCTGTATTTTAAGTGAGAGAAGGTGTCCTCCTCACAGTGTTTCAGAGTAGCAGTTTAATTTATGCAACATGAAGTAAAAGTAATATTAGTCTTCCTGCTGTGTTTGAGATTTGTCATAAGTGTTAGCACCAAATATTTACTGTAAATAGACCCAAAAAGGTAAAGAATCTTTCATGGTTTCTCCTAGTTTGGAGTGTTTTAAAGTCAGCTTCCCCTTCTTCATTGAATTTGTGAGAAAAAAAAAAATTGTCACCTTTCAAAACAGAGCCTGTGAATCCTGAGGCTCTACTAAGCTTGGGGAAGAAAACTGACCAGACTGGGTATGAAATTAAAATTGTATGATTGACTGTATGTAATTGTATGTAATTGTAAGACTAAAGCAGCAAGACTGTGATTACTGTTCAGCTTGCCTGTTTCTAAATAGAGTACCTGAAAGGTCATTTCTCAGTGGAGTAGTGAACACTGATAAGTGACAGTAACATTCCTTGAGAAGAGGGTGGGAATGTTTTTTGTGGAGCCAGTGGGGCACAAGGTGGTCTAGTTTAGTTTCAGTGATAGATTCCTCAACTTTGAATTCATTTAGGGTATTCTCTTGTACTTCACTGGCTGGGATTAATAAAGGTTAACACTATGACTTTTCAGCAACTATTACAATAGCTATTTAATGCAAATCTGAACCATACTGTCCAAGCTAGCATTTAAATGAAACTTTGTTGTTAACTTAGCATGGTTTATTTTAGTCATATTTCTCAGAAACATTTGCTAGGACTTGGTCCTCTTTTCCCTTGTTAATTATAGTGTTCTCACTTGGTCTCTAGATATCGACGAGTGTGTTGCACTTCCTGGTGTCTGTGGTCCTGGCACTTGCTACAATACCTTGGGGAACTACACCTGCATTTGCCCACCTGAATATATGCAGGTGAACGGAGGACATAACTGCATGGGTATGCAAAATGTCATCTTTACTAGAACTGTCTGAGTATCAGACTGCTTTGGAGCAGACTCTTAAAATTTCCTTTTCAATGAAGCCAGTTCTAAATTTAGCCTTGTATAGTTTTTTTCCTACCTTTAACTACCAGACAGTTAGGTCATGTAGCCAGGAAAGAGATCCCAATGACTGACATGCAGTGTTCAAGTACTGTTATTCCTTAACAGAACTCAGAAATCTTTTTTTTGATTTTCACTAGTCATTCCAAGTAGTAGGTTTTACTATACAAATGGGTCTGATGAGCATCTACGGTGTGTTTCTGATTTCTTGGGAGTTGTCCTTTTTTTGCTTTGTGTCTTTGAATGAAAACTGAAAATATGTCACCTTTCAGGTGAGTCTAAAACAGAGACTGTAGGCTATTTCAATCTTTAAATTATTTTTAAGTCACCCATGCAGAAGCCAGAGTTAATGAACCACTGTCTAGATTGATAGAGGGTTGATATTTAATTATTTTCTTCTAAAGTTAGTTTGTTGATTACTTGGTAAGTGATTCTTTTCTCACATCTAGACATGAGGAAAAGCTTTTGCTACAGAAGCTATAATGGAACCTCCTGTGAGAATGAACTGCCCTTCAATGTGACCAAAAGAATGTGTTGCTGCACATATAATGTTGGGAAAGCCTGGAACAAACCTTGTGAACCATGTCCAACTCCAGGAACAGGTAAAGCCTACTCTAATCAACCCACGTTGTTACTTTCTTTACTCCTCTGCTCCTTTGACCTATTAGCTAAATTTCAGCCCCCAAAAAACCTTTGCTGTACTCCCAAAGCAGAGTGACAATACCCTGCCATCCTGTCACTGGCTGCATTAAGTCTTAGTCTGCTAAATAAGAATAGATATTTCTTCTATATTTTTAAGTTGAAGAAGTATCACTCCATATTGAGTGGAAAGATACAGCTTGTATAATTTGAAGGCGCCAATCTTTCCCCCAAATGTAAAAAATAATTCAGGAAGAACATGTGTATTTCCCCTCTCAGCTGCCCCTGAAGGGAAGGGCAAGGGGACAAACCACTGTCACGTGTTGCTGAGATGGATAAAAAGGCCTGGAAATTACAGACTGACCTTCCCATCAGCAGCAGGAGTATGTCAGCCCTGTATAGCTAAACTGATGTTTGTAAGATAGTTGTCTGTAGGTAGATGTAATTATTTAGCCCCTTTTTTTTGGCAATGGAGCTCTATGAAATGACTTGTTCCATTTTTTCTTTCTAAGAAATGCCAAGGCTTTCAGATGCCTTGTATGGATATAGAATTACTTTCAGTTATTTCACTTTATGTCAAAATATCTATGTTTGCATAGGTAAGACCAACCAGGGTGGTGCAGTAGGCATAAGCAAGTTTTCTGAATGCATGATTACCAAACTCCCATCTCTAAAGCTGTCACTTTGAAGTTTCTGGAAAAGCAAGCATTGGGCAATAACACTGAGGTTAAAGATGCTGGCTACCTGGTCTGTCTTCCAGGATAATTAATTTAGGATAGTATAATTTAGTTACTGCTTAGTTGGGGATACATTTATCCTGGTAGTTCTAATCTGTCAGAACAAAAAGACTGTGTTTCATTACTGAGTGCATTGCCTTTCTAAATTTTTTCACTTGTATCCACACATGATCATCTTGGTTGCTTTTACATTTTCTCTGTTGAAAGTGATGAACTTGCAAAAGCTCAATAAGCAGAGCATTGTAAAAACTTCCTTCTTTAAAGGGAGGTGAAAATAAGGTATAGTTCTTTTTCAGATAGTCTTTATGGAGTTCCTTGCCTGGAATAAAACACTCGTGAAAGCTCCACTCCAAAAACTGATTGGTGGGAAAATCACCAACTTGGAAACCTGACAGTAGCACCTGGCCTTCATTAAAAAGATTCTTACATTTGTAAAAAAAGTAAAGGTGCCTAAACAAAACTAAAAACCTCAGATGCCTGTTTAGTACAAACACATTTTATTGTTCATTGACTTTGCCGCAAGTTTACTGCCACTAAACCCATACCTCTGGTGCTACATCATTTGTGATGTTAGTGTAAAGAATGTATTACTTTCATTCCAAGTGGTTTATCCTGGTGTCATAAGAGAAAAAGCAGATCATTTAGGAAAGACTTCCCCCCACACACAAGCAGTAAAGAGGAGGAAAATGGGACTGAAAAGAAAAAACAACCTCTTCCTTTTCTTTCTTAAGTAGGAGGAGGGGAAATGAAGGGATGTTCCTAGCAGTCAGGAATGGGAGATGGAAATATGTTTGCTATCACAGATTGCTCATAAAATTCTTTCCCATAACCATTTATCTCGATGCCATAAAATTGTCATTATGATGACAACATGATGAGAAAAATACAGCAAAGTACTAGTAGGGATTCATGCAACTAGTATTCTTGGGTGGAAGAAAGAATTATTTTAAATTCATAAGACTGAAGTTCTCAAAAACTTCTGCAGCTTTTAAAGATCTGTTAAAGACAACTCCACTTAGTCTGCAAGCAGTTATAGGGTTAAAATATTTCCTGAAATATTTCAATATTGCCTTGTTACCCCTTCTAAATGCCTTTACTGTATTTGGAGACATGGTTGAACTTTTTCACCATGAAAAGAGATTGCGTGATGGATCAAACACAAATTCCAAGTGTAAATGGTTGAATAGCTGCACTTATGTGGTATAATCAGTTGTTCTGAAGTCTGGGTGGGGGCTACACATCACAGACAGGGGTTATGATACACTGACCTTAACCAGTTTCCTAGACTAAGCCCAGTAGCTCATTAAGAGCATTATTCTGCTCTGATGAGAATTGTATTGTTCCTCTAAATGAACTTCACATGCCAACGCATTTGCATTTTTTTTCCTTTGAGAACAGAGCTCTTTCTTCGTTTTATGTATTTATGCTTAACAATCAATCTCTATTTGATGACTTTAGGTAGTAAAGACTGTATTGCTTCGTTTTATACATTATACATACCATACATTATACCATTACCATACAGACTTTCAACAGAAATAACCATTCTTGTTTGGTTGGGTTTTCACCCAAGGAAGTGTAAAAAGCTGCTTCACTGCTAAGAGGTAACCAAATATTTACAGAACTCTTCCATGGTTCGATCAGTTCAAGAGTGTTTGACCTCAGAGGGTTTTTTTCTGTTATGTGATAGATCTTTTTGTCCTAAAAAATAATATAGTGATAAGTATATGGGGTTTTGAAATACTTTTCAACTCACTGATACAAAGTCAAGCTTTCAGAAAGTAAATCTTTGGTGTGTTTGTGCATGGATAATTTGGCGTTGTGTATAAATGCATTATCATACAGTCCTTACCTAATCATACGCTCTTTTTCTACACAGTACAAACAGAAAATAACTATGGAAAAAGTATTAAATGGATTGTATGGAACACATAGGTAGCATAACACAAAATGTAAGAAGGCATGCAACACTCATCATGCCTCTCATCATCCTCCCAGACCTGATGTTTTAGGTTTTATCAGGAGTAGGTGTTGTCATTGCCCATGGAGACAGGGCAGTGAACGCAAGGTCCTCTTTTTTATCTAGTATGTGTGTTTATAAATGGCATTAAGCTCCATGCAGAAAAGAATTGTTTCCTAACCCTCAAATCTTATACATGTTCGTATGAAAAAGCAGAAAACTGCTAAATGGGAAAACACCATGGCAGGGATCTCTATGGCCCAGTATCCTGTACTGCAAGAATAACCGCAGTAGGCATTAAGCAGTCATTAAACAACAGGACATAAGAGAGAAGAAAATGCTGAAGTTCAGGTATACTAGATCCTATTTGGCTTCTACAAGAAATAAAAAAAGAATGTCTGAATGTGAGAAAAATATTTTGCCAAATCTCATTCTGAGCAATGACCAACTACATTTGCTGAAATTGTAATACATATGAATGTTTGGTGTAATGGACACAAGAATTATTCAAGTTGTAACCCCAGGGGTTAAACCTTACAAAATTATAAGCTGCTGAAGAGCTGCCATTAAAATGTAGATGATCAAGAAATTCAAACTATGGCCAGTAGAGAAATCAACTATTACTGCTCTAGATTAAAGATCATTATTCACAGGAAAATAGAAGGGTCTCCTTTCCTTTTTTCTGGTGCTAGGAGAGATGCCTAATAATTTGTCTGCATTTCAGGTTTAGAGGTGAATTATTATCCTAGAGTAATTAATGGATTCCATGCTAGAAACTCTATGTTTTGTCATATGTAATATGTGAAATACGTAACATTTAACATGTACGTATAACATGAAATATGCAACATTTTTCTATATGTTGCAAATCCACTCAAATTCATACACCTTGCCTGGAAAACCGTAGGTTTATTGATTTTATACTGTGCTTTTCCAATCCTGAAGATGCTCTGGAAAACAATACAAAATGAGCATATTAAACTAATGCTCTTTTTTGGAGCATCTCTTTTTAGAGTAGAGTGTCCATTCTGCTCTACAGACTAGTGCAACTAAAGTACAGTACTTTCTTCAGAAAAGAACACAGTATCATCAAAGAAGGCTAGGTGCTGGTAAGTTATGTTTATTTCTGCTGTCTGAAACTGTTGCTGCAGATTCTCTCTACAGATGTCTGGAAAGCAGGAATAAACCTTAAAAGGTAAGTTAAGAAGGTCTAGTTAAAACAAATACTGAAGTGTTGCTCTTTCAAACTACACATTTACTCAAGCATGAAAGTCTGCAAAGATGTGAGAAAAGCAAAGTGTGAGTTAGTGTTTCAATTTGCATTTATTTATTGGCAATCTGAATTTTCAATACAATTGGTACAAGAGGCAATGGCTCTTCTGAGTGGATTTGGCATACATCAACTCTTGAAAAGCTGAGACGACTAGAAGTAATTTTTGGGAGATTTGAAATATTCACTAAAAATGCATTGTTCTCTGTTTTGCTGTAGCTGAATTCAAGAACATATGTGGGAATATTCCTGGCTTCACTTTTGACATTCATACTGGGAAAGCTGTTGGTAAGTGTCACTAAACTTACTTTAACCAAAAATTGTTTTGTATAAGGTTGTTGCAGCTGCATGATGGTACTAAAATGAACATTTAATATAGTAAAATTCTAATTTCATTCTAGAGTTACAATGGTGGCAGAAGTTGTGAGACCAAGTTTTGAGTAAAATATTTCTCATCTGTATTTCTTTATTTCTATATTCTGTTACAATCTTTTGCTCACCCTGCATCCTAGTTCATGGTTTTGAGTGTTAATAGGTAAGACGAAAGAGTTTGGCTTTAAAATGTTGTGGGTCTTATCTGCACTTTTGTAACAGTTCTGCATCTTGTCTAATACTTAGTGTTACTCTGTTTTGACCACTTCCTGAACTTCACATGGTTTATTTTCTCTCATAATGGGTGTATGTTTAGATTTATACCCTGTATACAATTTCTGTAAATTAGAAGGAACTTCTCAACTCAGTTTTAAGCACCATGAAATTGAGAATACAAGCAGTATGAAAAGGCATGAAGTACTGTACTTTGACTAGCTGATCTCACTTTCAGACATTGACGAATGTAAGGAAATCCCAGGAATCTGTGCAAATGGTGTTTGCATCAATCAGATTGGCAGCTTCCGCTGTGAGTGCCCCACTGGATTCAGCTACAATGACCTGCTCTTGGTCTGTGAAGGTGATTTGAAACGACATTATTTTCTACTTAGCTCCCATAAGCATGCTTGTCTTAAAGCAAAAAGGAACATTTAATTCCCGTGTTTTTCAAAATCCAAGAGACAGACTGTGAGCTTGTTTGTAGGGCTCAAGTATATAAATCAGCTTGGACATGTTTGTCTTTAATACATATGTGCATGCACTTAGTGAAATTTGTAATAGTTTTGTGTTAAGCAATTCATTGACTCCTAAATAGGAAGTAAATTAAATGCTTTTATTTTATTTTATTTTAGCAAGGAAATTTAATTATTGTTCTTAAAAATTCTCGAAGAACAATTTCCTTGATTTTTTAAGTCGTCTGTCTGTTCTTCTGCAGTTTTATAGGTACAGATATTCATAGCATATCACCATATCTAATGGTGAAATTTTGTGTGTCCTAAAATCAATGGAGTTTTGTCGTTGCTATTCAAGGGTCTTTTGCTGGCAAGTGCACCTTAAAAAACTAAGAAACTGTGCCAATTACTATTTCAGTTCAAAGGCAAAGAAGAATGTTTTTTTAACATGAAAACTAATTTCTTCAGGCAGATATTTAAAATTGCAAAGCCACTTCAGTGTAAGTTGGATACATAGGATCCTCCTTTATCCAAAAAGCCTGTTATGGATGACATTGTATTGATTTTGCTTTTCATTTGCATTTATGGCACAGAAGGCTGAAGGTCAGTTCTGTTGAGAACAAAATACTCATCTTGCACAAGACAGATGATACAGTCTAAATTCTAGGCAGAAGTAACTATCTCATGGTTTCTGATGTCTGAACCATGACTTTTGGTATTTCAGATATTGATGAGTGCAGCAATGGAGACAGTCTCTGTCAGAGAAATGCAGACTGTATCAACAGCCCTGGTAGTTACCGCTGTGAATGTGCTCCTGGTTTTAAACTTTCACCGAATGGTGCCTGTGTTGGTAAGAAATTGTTTGACTTTTCTTGTCTGTTTGAATGTGTACCTAATCAATGGTATGTGTGTGATTCTCTCAAAGGGTAAAAGCATTTATGTTGTTACCTTGTGTATTCTGCTGTTTTGCATAACAGTTTTAACTTTATAGCTCTGTTTCTTTGTAGAAGGGAAGAAAATACAGAGTAGAATTTTTAAAGAACACTCTCAATGAATCAACCAAATCCTAACAGTAGTTTCAACCTCGAGTTGTATAGGCAAGAAGTTCCAATAAAATGAAGTTTTATATGATTCAGGTTTAGTTATGGATAATTTTGAGCCTGGTTTTAATAATAATAACAGATTGTAAAAACATGTTTGTGTAAAATGAATGAATAATAAAAGTTAATAATATGTACCATCTGGTTTATATTTTTGTTATAGATCGCAATGAATGTCTGGAAATTCCTAATGTTTGCAGTCATGGTGTATGTGTGGACATGCAAGGAAGTTACCAGTGCATATGTCACAATGGTTTTAAGGCATCCCCAGACCAGACTATGTGCATGGGTATGGAAAGAAAATGCTTTTGTGTGTGGTTTGTTTGGGGTTTGTTTTTTTTAAAGGGGGAGTAGATGAGTCTAAATTTCTGAGGAGATTATAGTGACATTAAAAGACTGATTCATAAGTTTCTGGAGTTTTGTGGATAAAGTATGTGAAGTTGTCCTTGGAGGGGATATATTAGTTTAAGAAAAAAAAATATTATAGTGTTTATTCTTAGACTCTCACAGAAAAATATATTAACCCCATTTTCACAAAAATCTGTCATAGTGGCTTATTTGACAGAGAAGTTTATAGGAGATATCACAGAGTGATAGAGTTTGGAGATTTAAAAACACAGATTTTTCAATTATTTATAAATTTATTGAGTTTATGTTTCATTTAAAAACCAGAATCCCACGTTTAATCTAAAAAATCTATACTAATTTTGTATTGAAATGATGACGTGGTAGAGATAAGAAATAAGAAGAATGCAAAAGTAGAGTGTTTTTCTCATAATTATTAATTAAAAAAATATTTTGATTTTATAAATAATGATCATCTAAATGCCAGTTCAAAACTATAAAGAAGTTCAGTGTCTTCTAGTGTGTTCCAATTTCACCTTCAAACAGACATTTGAAACCTATTCACACTGTATTACATAAATATACGTAAATACTATGCCTTGAGTCTTCTTGTATTTGGACTAAATCTACATTTGTCAAACATCTGAGGAGGCTGTCTGGGAAAGTGACTTGTGTTAACAATGCAAAATTTTGAGAGCCTGGTTACTCAGAACACTAACTTAAATAACTCTACATTTCTAAAAAAATTTTAGTACAAAATTCAGATCTAGACAATAACGGGTTATGGAAATGATCCGTATGACAAGAGGTTTACCTTCTGTAAGTAAATAAAATGTTACAGAAAGTCCACAAGAACTAGGAGAACAAGATCTAAATATCTACCAGGTCCCCATGAAACTCCAGAAATTACTGTTACTGAAGCACACAGCAGGAAACACTAAATTTTAATGCCTTTTGAAAATGGATGTTTTGATGAGTTTGTAAGCAGTCTTTATAATTCTGGATGTAGTATTGACATATTTACATATGTAAATTGACTTGTGAACAATGACACAAAACACATTTATAGAACATTTCAACATGTTTTCATGGGCTTTAAGAGTAAAATATGTACATAAAATTAGAGATAGTTCCAGGGCTGTGACACTCGATCCTTTGTACTAAGTTCTGAGCATTAGTGCACATTAAGAAATTAAGAAATGTCAGTATGGAAAATAGAAAGACAGAAAGCTTTGAGATACTGCACATGCATTTACTTTTGTCTTTGCATGTAACTGTATATTTTATTTTAAAATACATATAAAAAATGCATCATGTAACATTTTCCTATGTGTACCCAGAAGCTGTAAAAATCAGTAGCATAAATTAAAAACATGACAAATGAAGAGAGAGACTGAGGGTTAGAATATTGTCACTGTGTACAGATCATATGTGAACACATACCTGGGAGAATCTGTTCCCACATACAGTTTTGTTTCTCTTTGCAGATGTTGATGAATGCGAACGCCATCCATGTGGAAATGGAACTTGTAAAAACACAGTTGGATCATATAACTGCCTGTGTTACCCAGGATTTGAATTAACTCATAATAATGATTGTATGGGTAGGTGATGTAATCCAAACTTTATTTTCATTGCTTCTGGTTTGCTATTCCAAGGAGGACGGTAGACATTTAAAACTCAAACAGAAGACAGGTCAGGGTGCTAAGAAAGTTAACTGAGTGCAGTAACTGGTACTGCTACCAGCCCTACTATCATTTTTTAAATTAATTAAAAATAGTTTTTACTGGCCAGCTTGAGATAACGAAAACTTAATCTCTGGACCACTGGGGCAACCTTACAGTTCACTGACAATGCATCCCTCACCTCCATTAGATCCCCTGGGTAATTACAGCACACGTCCTTGACTACTAGCACAGTCCATAGGCACCACTCAGGATAAGTATATATAATATCACGCTACCAGTGTTGTCTCATGAATTTAAATCAGTTCTTTATTTCCCTGGCAAGGGCACCTGGCAAGGAAGCTGCACACAACTAGTTTTAGGCAGATAACCTAGAAGCCTTAGGTTTCTGCATGGTAAGAGACAGAGTAAGCACCTCTCTGTCCACTGTGAATATATTAAGAAACCTGGTTTTCAGCATAAATGATTGAAGTTAGCTGGTGCGACACCCCAGACATGCATACATCCAAATAACTCCCAATAATAAATGAGCAGTTGTGCTTGTGTGGACTGAAGAAAACGCTGGTGAGGACATAAAGATTTGGCCTAGAGCTACCTAAATCTTTATGGGTGCAGGAAATAAATTCTATATTTAAATAAATTTATATTTATTTATATAAATAATATTTATTCTTATACTTGACACTTGCACACAGTGTGAAAGAGAAAGCAGACCAACAGTAGGAAAGCCAGTACAACTAATCTACCAGATCTGCACTCCTAAGACAAACTCTGCTTATACAAAGTTTATACAGGCATTGTGATTTCCTGTTCTCTAATGCAGAGGACACCAGAACATCTGATGGGTTTGGACAATTTAAATTCCTGGATACTTGTGATAAAGCAATTAAAATTTTCCTGGGCTGAAGAACAGGATCATAAGTCTCTGGAGATCCTCTCCTTTGTGCAATGTAAGCCAAAGGAGCCGAAGACTTTACATTCCTTCCTGCTACAGAAGGAAGACGGGACCAAGTCTATGGGTTGCTTTCTGGTTCAGAAGAGAACTAAAACATCTTAAATAAGTATTTTAAATCCTCTCCTCCTACAGGAAAGAGAAAATTAAAAACTTGTTCAAGTAAGAAGAGTCTGCTGCCAAAGAATGGCACTATTTTTGCCAAGGAGGTTCTTTGCTTTGGCCATATAGCTGCCAATCTACTGCCAGGAGCATCCAGCACCACTTCTCCAGGCTCTGCCTTCAAGGAGGCCAAGAAGCCCAAGCTGACTCAGAGAGTTGGCCTTTTGTTAGCACTCCTCTTGACAGCTTGGAAAGCCTTGGGGCTTTATTCCAAACTATCCGAGCCATTCCAAGACATCTTCTGGTATTTCTGCTTGTAGAACCGTAACACAGAAGAAATGCACTATGGAATAAACTAGTAACACAGGCACAGCTACTGGCTGAAGCAGGAGGTAGATCTTTTTCAGGAGCTTGTACTTAGTGTTTCTGAAGAAGACTTAAAACCTCTTCAGTAAAACTAAAGTTAATCTTCATCACTCAAATTCAGGTTTTGTGAAACAGTGATGTGTAAGTTGTTCTGAAGATGCTTATCCAACCTCCTTTTCATTTATTCTGACACTTTCTCATCTATATTTTTCCTTATGCAGTGCTCCTTTAAGTCTGCATTTTTGAAGTAACTCTACAAACTAATAAGCATTTTCAAGCCTCATTTTCAGAACTGTTGTGAAGGAGAATATCATCCTGTGGAAAGCAAATGACATATTCTAAAATTTGAAAATGACAAGGCAGGTTTTAGGAGGAAACTTGAGTGCATATAGATCCAGATAAAATTCAGAACATTTTCTTTTCCATGTCTGGACTTAGTATTATACCATCACTTGGCAGTAATTGGATGTCTCCAGATGCAGTAGCTGAGGTAATGCTGCAAGTTTGAAAATTATAATACCCTATAAAAAAAGTGTTGTTTAAATAGAACATATACCTTAATGCACTTGAATGAGAGTTACTTTCCACTAGCTTCCAGCTGTTCCCATGTTGCTGCATTTACCTTTTCCACAGAAATATATATTGCAGCTTGAGTGTGTTTATAACATACTGTGTATGCTACGTTGGGACTCAGCTCTCACTTTGGGGGTTTTATTTTGGTTTTTTTTTACAGATATCAATGAATGCAGTTCTTTCTTTGGTCAGGTGTGCAGAAATGGACAGTGCTTCAATGAAATTGGTTCCTTCAAATGTTTATGTAATGAAGGATATGAACTTACTCTAGATGGCAAGAATTGCATTGGTATGTATGATCCCACATGGAGATGTTAAAGTACTGATGAGCTGAAACAATCAAACTGTTAGATCTCATCTAGGGGAAAGCACCGCAGTATGAGTGCCTAAGTACAAAAAAAACCACAAAAAACCAAAAACAAACACAGTGACTTTAATGAAAACACAGTAGAAGTAACTGAGCTTAGGAATAATTGTTGATCTTCTAGCATTTAAATGCCTTATAAAAGAAAATTTTAAAAGTATCCTACAGTCTTTTTCATGAATAAGCCTGTTTTGTTACTATAAGAATTACATGTTTCTAAACCTTTCTTGCTTCCATCTACTCTCCAAAGATACTAATGAGTGTGTGGCACTACCCGGTTCATGCTATCCTGGTACCTGTCAAAATTTGGAAGGATCATTCAGATGCATCTGTCCACCAGGATATGAAGTAAAAAGTGAAAGTTGTATTGGTAAGGCAAGTTGTAATTTTTGCTTCTGAACAATTTAAAAATTAGAAAAAGTGTCTGGTTCTGATTTGGTGGAAAGTCGTTGTACACCCTCATGTTTGTGAATGTTGCCCAACTTAAAATCATGGTGACAGGGAATAGGTAGGAAAAGTCTTCAGGAGGATGTTTTAAAAATGGAAGGCAAGATATTTTGTACATTAACATCATCATTAATGCAAACAAAAATACTTGTTAAAAAAATGGTATTTTATCTTTCATTCCCTTTTTTAAAAAAATTATCATTTATTTTAAAAAATCTGTGTACTGGATTTATATAGTGTTTACGGGAAGGTAATTACTGGCAATTAATGCATGAACTAAGCCTCTGGTTTCAGAGGGCTATGACATTTTAAAATCTTGATAAAATTATGGAGCTTATGGGAACAATTGCTTAAACTGGTTTCTTGTAAGAACTGGTTTCTGATTTTGTATTTTGTATAATGGCTCTTCTATGCTGACATTCACAGGAAGAGGCTACACCAGGCCTTTCATCAGTCTGCATGTTCTTGTTTGTTCATTCAAGCCTCATTTAAAGGCTTGAATATCATTCAGGAGCTGAATGTCACACAATGACTGAAGATTTGGTGTGGCAGAGAATGAGAAATAAATCCAAGTTACAACTCCCTTTTCCAGCAGAGCAAAGCACAGGACTATTGTGAATTTATTGGGCATTTAAATTAACTACATGGGGCACCTGGCAAGGAAGCTGCACACAACTAGTTTTAGGCAGATAACCTAGAAGCCTTAGGTTTCTGCATGGTAAGAGACAGAGTAAGCACCTCTCTGTCCACTGTGAATATATTAAGAAACCTGGTTTTCAGCATAAATGATTGAAGTTAGCTGGTGCGACACCCCAGACATGCATACATCCAAATAACTCCCAATAATAAATGAGCAGTTGTGCTTGTGTGGACTGAAGAAAACGCTGGTGAGGACATAAAGCTTTGGCCTAGAGCCACCTAAATCTTTATGGGTGCAGGAACTGGATCACAGGAACTATTTTGAATATTTGTCTTGAACAACAGGATTTATTTTCTATGCCCTAGAGTTCTCTCATCCTTCTGTATCATGCCACCATATTCAGTTTGCCTGCCAATTTCATGGTTTCTTTTGGCAGCTGCTGTTCCCATATTAGCCGTTATGTTTGAGATGAATTCAAATCATCTGCAGTTGTAAAATCATGAATTTAAAATGAAAGCTTTTGGTTTTCCAGCAATATCACAGGTTATGGACACTTTAGTATCCTCACAGAATCTTTTTGGATGTTTTTGACAGCATCAGTGACTGCCTGAACAGATTTTTACCTGAACTGAGTAAAAGGCACTTAATTGCATTCTTTTTTTCATTCTGCCATGTGTCCAGAAAGTTTTCAGCTAAAGTACCTAGAAAATGCCTAGATAATCACATGTGATTATACTAATACTTTGATTAATATTATGACAGCTCTTGCAACATACATTTCCCATTACTTTCTATTGATCTAAAATGCAAACTTTATAAGAATTCATTACTTCTGTCTGTAGCATGAAGGTGGGCAATGGCTAGATTACTTTTTGAGCTCAGAGTGATTATAGGCAGGAAAATGAGAGCCACATCTAGAGAGAGATTTCATCTAGCTATTTAATGTATTTCCTTCAATTTTAAGGGAATGAAGGGGAAAGGATTCATTTACTTCCACAGTCTGGCTAGTCACCTGTTCATTATGGCCACAAAAATAGTTTCTTACAGTAGTTCCAAGCCATTCATTACAGTAATAATCAGTACTTCTAAAGAGCATTTTTTCCATCCCATTAATGCAGCTGAACTGCTGAGCTTTGTATATTAGCAACTGCCACACTAACTGGGAAATTAATTACTTTTTTCACTGAAGCAAACTGACATAAAATGCTTCACATAGTAATAGCCTGCCCATGGGAAGCTACAGCAGAGTTTAGTCATAATGCCAGATTGTGGTAGTGGTTTGTTCATGTGCTATACCTAATAGTAACTTCTGAAAATGGGACTCAAGGTAATATTTTTCAGAAGTAACATCAAAGAATCTATTCCTCCATCACTCTGCTTATATTTTCCTTGTGATATATTTCCATTTTTCCTTACTGGCTTAATACAGGTTAGTTTTCTAAGATTCAGTATAGTAGGGAGTCCAACCAGTATCAGAGAAATTTGGTGACGCAGCATCTGTGAAGAATACCTGTTCCTGCATACATGTTAAGATCAATATGGATATTAATGTAAAGTGCTTATACAGCCATAGATCTCTTTGATGGTTCTTTTAAAAACCCTTAGTAAAAGACTCGGGAGGGGTTGTACTGCAGGTAGAATTTTTGAGGTTTATTAGAATACACTTTCAGAATTTATTAAATTACAATTAACTCTGCAAGTTACTTTAGCAAGGAAGCTTATATCTTCTGTCAGTATTTGCAGAATAAAATTAAAATACAGTTTTAAATAATAGATATGAAAAATTAAAGGTCTATTAATGTATTACTTTTCTTACTCTGTCTGTTGTCTATGTAGATGCAGGATATGCAGCCTGGTACTGTTTTAGCTGCAGAATTTTATAGGCACTTAATGTTTATGTTAAGTACTCTCATCTTAACGTTTTTGATACTTATAAAAATAACTCAATTTTAACAAAATAAATCTCACAGTTTTATAGTCATAACAATATATCTTAAATTATGCAATTGAGCAGGAAAAAAAATTAAATAACATATCAAGAATGCCTGTGGAAGACTAGTAAATACAAATCTGAATATATAAATATAATCATAGGTCTCTCGCTGCTAATAACTAGCTATAGTTTCAGTTCAGGAACGAAGTCAATCAGCATGAAAAAAGCCCACCTTTAATGACATGGAATCCCCAATATACAAATTTTTAACAATTCATTTCTGGATGTTTTATGTTTAGAGAAAAATATTTTCCTTTTCAGAAATATATGTTTTCCTCTGTTTCAGCCTGAAAGTTTTTATTTGATGTTTATATTATAAATATGACAAAGAACAGAGAATGGGATTTGGAAAGGAAAGTGCATACCAGTGAAACACTCCAATTTGAAAGAGTTGGTGGAACCTTCAGGCTTCTTTGTCTCTTGCATGCCTTATTGGAGGAGCACTTCCTGCTGAAGTTAAATAAATAAATAAATTAACAATCTTTCTTTACCAAGGAATTCATAGCCAGTGGCATTATGGTGAACCTTTTCTCCGTTAATTTACAGATATTAATGAGTGTAATGAGGATCCCAACACCTGTCTCTTTGGCTCTTGTACAAACACTCCAGGAGGTTTTCAGTGCATCTGTCCTACAGGTTTTGTGCTGTCTGATAATGGACGGAGATGTTTTGGTAAGTTAATGATTAAGGAATGTAATAATTTATTCTGACACATAACAGATACTCTCTAGAATGAGTAAAAAGGAACCTCTGCAGGTCCTTCCAAACTGTGTCCTTATGAGTGCTGGAAAGTGCTTTCAAAATAGTATGAAAAACAAAGACCTTATATTACTCCTTTCAGGGCTAGACAGTTAAGATCTAACCAGGAAGGAAGTTAGCTACAAGTAACTGTATTTTCTTTTTTAGATACTCGCCAGAGCTTCTGTTTCACTAACTTTGAGAATGGGAAATGCTCAGTGCCAAAGGCTTTCAACACCACAAAGGCAAAGTGTTGCTGCAGCAAAATGCCAGGAGAAGGATGGGGTGATCCTTGTGAGCTCTGTCCAAAGGAAGAAGAAGGTACACATCAAGATTTAAAATAAAGCCTTTTTAGGTGGGAGAAAAGGAAAAGCACAATTGTGTTGTAACTTTTTGATCATTAGAGATCTTTTTGGCATTCTTTCTTAACAGGCTTTTCTAGAACCTTTTTCAGTTCAACAAAATTAATATAATTAAATAGATGAAACCACAGCAAAAGAAAAATACTGAGTTGTCAGTTGTGCTGTGTAGAGAGATGAACTAGTAGCCTCCATCTGTAGATCTAGTCTGCTTTAGGCAAAAAAGAAGAGCAAAATGGGATAATGCCAAGAATCCCTGAAGTAATCAACAGTTTTCAGTTCTTGGTTTTCTCCAAGTACAGAAAGGGGAAGGCACCAAGAACCACCACATTGAAGCTCAATGAGTTCTAGAGCTGCTTCCCTGACCTAGAGACAGTTTTACTTTTGTATCTGGCCAGACAGCATAAAGACTGTGATTTAAACAGTTGACAGTTATGAAAAGTGTGATATAGAAGATTTTGGGATGGCTTTAACTGTCTGTCATGGTTCTCTGTCTCTCACTCTCTTTTTTAAATAAACATACCTCTACAGCTGCTTTTCAGGATCTCTGTCCATATGGTCATGGAACCATTCCTGGAATTGATGATACACGTGAAGGTATGTATACTTTTGCCTGAGAATTTAAACAGAAATTATTTGTACTTAAAACTAGACTTGGATATTATAGTATGTGATGACTAATTCCCCACAGCCCCAGGTGACAAGAGGCTGACCTCTAATAAATGTGGACCATTATGAAATGAGAGTTAAAAGATTATCTTTAAAATTGCGTGGCTAGAGACAAACAGAATAAGGTGCTTAGGTGGTTTTTTAAATGCTTTTTTAATGCTTTTTTAAAACCTGATACAGAAATGAATCAGCTAAGTGGTTGCCAATATCTTTCTGCTTTTTAGATGTTAATGAATGCCTTGAAAGCCCAGGGATTTGCGCAAATGGTCACTGCATCAATACTGATGGATCATTCCGCTGTGAGTGCCCCATGGGATACAACTTAGATTATACTGGAGTACACTGCATTGGTATGTATATATTTCATAAACTCTAAGAATATTAACACTGGAATTTAAAACACAATTTGAGATGTGTCCCACTTCTCTTCAGTTTGCATTTATTCATTATATACAGATACTGATGAATGTTCAATTGGCAACCCGTGTGGAAACGGTACGTGCACTAATGCGATTGGCAGTTTTGAGTGCAACTGCCATGAAGGATTTGAGCCAGGCCCAATGATGAATTGTGAAGGTAACCTGTCCTCTTTATTTTTTTTCCTTCAGTTTTTGTTCAGTCCTCAGTATTCAAATTATTTTATTAACCAGACCTGTGATGCTGTAATAGCTAGGAGGAAAACAAGTTTCTCTGCTTGAAATATGTCATTGAAAAAGAAGTCCTGAATTGACTTAAGCAGTATTTTTAGTTTATCACAGTATTTCCCAAACTGCATGTTGTGGTAAGTTACATTTTTCAGGTCCTTTTTGGAAAAGATGAAGGGAGTAACTGTTGAGACTAGAATATCCTCATAAATGGTATAACTAACCATGGCAAAAATGCCTGAATTGCATACCACTTGTCATAACTGAGGCAGAGCAGTTTTTATTTTTTTACCTGGAAAAAAAAAAAAAAATATTACCCTGAAGTCAGACCACTGGTCCATCTAGTCTGTTATTTCATCCTTTACAGTTGAAATACTATTTTAGGGTGAACTTTCTGCAGTTCACTCCTCTAATACAATAGCTAAGGATATAGGGAAAATACGATGTGAACTGGGGGTTGCCTCCCTGCAGAGTGGGTTTAGTATCGACTTACAGACCTGTTGTCTAAGAGTCTGTCCAGTACAGTCTTGAATCTGCTGATACCATCTGTCTGCACAGCCTCCTGTGGCAGCAAGATCCAGAATGTCACTACTGTCAGTACTTGGAGAAGTATTTTCATTCATCTGTTTTAAACTAATACCCTATTACTTTCATTAAGTACCTCTGATTTTTCATAGTGTGGGAGCAGTGTACAACCATTCTGCTTTCAGTGGATGATCAGTATCCTTCTTACAAATTTTGTACTTTTTGAATCACAATTATTTGCTTTTTGAAGCAAGATTTTTTTTAATTTTTTTGAGTTGGGAAAAAAGCTGACTACTCCCATCACACAAAAATACATTAAAAAATTATCATATAATAAAAATCTGAAATAGGCATGTCCCAACTTGTCATTTTAAGCTCAAGTAGTTCCATATTTATTATGCTATTATTTTTAAGCAAAGCTTTGTTCAGTTTTCTCTGGCTACTCAAAACCAAACATCCACAAGTTTTTGGTTTGCATTATTAATTTCTGATACTTTTTAGCTGATAAGAGAAGCGTAGGTGTTAGAAAACCTTCTTGGTGATTTTTTTAAAAACTTTGTGGAGAATAATTATTTTTTTCCTTTCTATTCAGATATAAACGAGTGTGCCCAGAATCCCTTGCTGTGTGCTTTTCGTTGTATCAATACTTATGGTTTCTATGAATGTACATGTCCAGTTGGCTATGAACTAAGGGAAGACCAAAAGATGTGCAAAGGTAATGACTTATGTATAAACTTCTCCCCAACTTCCATCAACCTATACTGGCTAAAGCATAATCCAAATATTTCTGTGCACCTTGCATTTATACTCTCAGTGGAATGTAGCAAACAGCCCAGCAGATGATAATTTACTCTTTCAGAACTCATGTAGAACCAGTATCTAGTGGTTTTACTATCAAGTATACCCCTTGATGGGGATCGTAAAGCCAAGAAGGTCACAATGGTGAAGTTCATTGTTAGCATGACAAGATGATACAGTTCATAAAGATTAAAATGACTGCAATTAAACATAGTTCTTCGATTTTTCTTCAGTGCTTGTTAGTTAGGGAAGTCCGTATGTCCTTTTTCTTGAGAAAGTGCTAATTGTTTTCAGTAACTGAAACTACTGGAAATAATACATACACTTTTTTTTCCAGATCTAGATGAGTGTGCTGAAGGACTCCATGACTGTGAATCAAGAGGCATGATGTGCAAAAATTTGATTGGTACCTTCATGTGCATTTGTCCTCCTGGAATGACCCATAGACCTGATGGAGAAGGCTGCACAGGTAAAGCTTAGAAAGAGGACATCTACTGAATACAAAGAAGCAAGCAAATGAAAAATCCTCTGTATATGAATATAGAAAAACAGAAAATAGCAATTCATAAAGCACACTCAGGACAGCTAATGATGTGCAACATCTTAAACTTTCTTTTTTTGTTTCAAGGTTTGACCTTATCTGACAGTAGTTCTAAATGACTAATAAGTATTTCAGAAGAAAACCTCTGGTTTTGTTTCTTTTGTTGTACAACAAAATCAGAAAGTTTTTCAAACGTGTTAGATTTAAAAAATTAAGTTGCCAGACAAAAGAGACCTCATTTGATGAGTAGGAAGCAAAATTATCATAAATAAAAAGTTATATTTCCTTTAGCATTAACACTGTTTATGAATAATGTGGCAGTTTCTTAAAGAGTTAAAACTGTAAGATTCTGAAACAGCATATAAAAGCCATGGAAAGCAAAAGATGTGGAAACTGCCATAGTTCAAAATAATTCTCCATCCTGTAAGCAAACAGTTTTCTTCCATCATTTTCTCAATTAGTTGAGGGGGAAATGGTAGCTACATTTTGGCAGATTGTACTTTCTTGTGGTACTTAAAAACCCCAAGAAATTCCAGAGTTCTTTGTGAACAGAAGTAGCTGAGGCTGTCATTGGCTCAGAGATTAAAAAAAAACCCAAAATCTAAACATTAATGTCAGTGAATGCTTTAAATGAAAATATTTTAAAACAATATTCCTTCAGGAAGAGAATGAGTACTGTCCTTTACAGAACTCTATGATTTTTTTCAGGGAAAATTATCTGTATTAACAAGAATTCTGCCATTTTTGCCATGTTGTGCTGCCTCTAAATCACCTGAGGTTTTTCTGAGGTTTTACTTTAGGCATCTATAAAGATGAATAATGGCTTACAGTATCTGTGCCATTACTAGGAAAGAAAATTCACAGACTATAAGCTGTTTGAGGGAAATTATATGCAGACTGAAATATGACTGATTAAGGAGAGGTCAAACTGTATTTAGAGACTCTTATTTAGTGATTACAAAGTGAAAATTTGTTACTCAAATTGTGCATGTATTCCAATTTTATTTAAATCTTACTTGCCAGGAAAAAGTTACAACTAGAGCTTCTGCTGCAAGTGTTTTCTGCTTCTAGTTATAAGTTCCACAGAACATGCAAGAATTAAAGCTTTCATCCTAGGATGTAGTGCATAAGGAATGGAATAGGATAGGTTTTTTTGGGAACACCCTTTCCAGGCTTAATTATTTGCTGATTTTCCTCCTCTTGCACATATTTAGCAAATATTACTGCAGAATAATTACTGCATTCTATGATTCTGATATATTTTCTTGTAATAATTTATTTGATTTTTTTATTATATTTTTGTAAAGATGAAAATGAATGCCGCACCAAGCCAGGTATCTGCGAAAATGGTCGTTGCATGAACATTATTGGGAGCTACCGATGTGAATGTAATGAAGGATTTCTGTCAAGTCCATCAGGCATTGAGTGTCTTGGTAAATGCCTCTTTCATATACATTTAACCTTGCATTGAAGTATAAAAGATGCAGAGTGTAAATTAGGCTTCTGAGTACCTGTCTTACGTGGACAGGCCAACAGTAAGGCCATATAACTCTCATGTTTACAGAAATCTAATAATGATTTTATTAATTAAACAATCATATGATATTAAATAATTACAGGAATGGGGAGCATCTTGAGAATGTCAGCTGAGTAGCAGTCAGGGGCCTCACATAGAAGTGTCTTATTTCCAAAGGACATTGAAGGATATATGGTGCTGAGCAACACTGTCCAGGCAAAATACAGGTATTTGTAAAGAAGAATCAGTAATTAGTTACCTTAGATCAAAAACTAGGATGCAGAGCAAAATTGTTTGCACATTCAGAGTGCAATCTTAAGCACCACAATACTGCAGCTGGGCATCTGAATTTTCTGTACCTTTAATTCAGACAGAGATTATGAATGCAAAATACAAAAAACTGCAAGATGTATTAAAAAGTTTTGAGGCAGGCCTTCATTTCAAATGCTGATGAAGGGGGATATATTCATCAACCTCATATTTCCTTTTCAGTATGTTCAGTCTTGTCATTTGCACTACAGTATTAATTGTTCCCTTTTTAGAAATCAAAGAAAACTGCAAAATTTACCTTTTCATGGTCAATGTTTAAGTATATATCTATATAAAGTGTTTTACAATAATAAAACTCTATGAGTATTTATTAGTATTCTTGCATCAAAAATACCTGTATATTATGTACTTTGTATATTGTATATATGTATTTATTTTGTATATTATATATAACTTTCTAGGAGAACAGAAATCTGCTGAGTCTTGCAAATTACTGCAGCAAACATGCTGCCTCACACAACTGACTTTCACAAAATCACAGAAGCACAGAATGGTCAAGTTTGGAAGAAGATGATCTCTCTCTAGAGATGATCTAGCCCAACCCCCAGCTAAAGCAGGTTCACCTAGAGCAGGTCATGCAGGATCTTGTCCAGGCAGGTTTTGAATATGTCCAGAGAAGGAGACTCTACAATCTCTCTGGGCAGCCTGTTCCAGGGCTCTGTCACCCTCAAAGTAAAAAAGTTTTTCTTCATATTCAGATGAAACTTCCTGTATTTCAGTTAGTGCCCATTGCCCCTTGTGCTATCACTGGGCACCACTGAAAAGAGCCTGGCCTCGTCCTCCTGACACCTGCCCTGAAGATATTTGTAGACAGACATTGGTAAGATCCCCCCTCAGTCTTCCCTTCTCCAGGCTACACAGGCCCAGCTCTCTCAGCCTTTCCTCACAAGGGAGATGCTCCATCCCCTCATCATCTTCACAGCCCTCTGCTGGACCCTCTGCAGTAGCTCCCTGTCTCTCTTGACCTGGGGAGCCCAGCACTGGGCACAGCACTCCTGATGTGGCCTCACCAGGGTAGAGCAGAGGGGGAGGACAACCTAATGCACCCCAGGATCTCACTGGCCTTCTTGGCCACCAAGGCACACTGCTGGCTCCTGGGCAACTTGCTGTCCACCAGCACTCCCAAGTCCTCTGCAGAGCTGCCTTCCAGCAGGTCACCCCCAGCCTGTGCTGGTGCGTGGGGTTGTTGGTCCCCAGGTGCAGGACCCTACACTTGCCTTTGTGGAACTTCATGAGGTTCCTCTCCACACAACTCTACAGCCTGTCAGTAAGGACAGATTTATTTGATGTAAACAGTTATGTTACCAAGCACGCAGAGTACATTCTGCCTAAAGCCAAAGTCTGCATTTTACCTGATTCGTGTAAGAAATGTACAGGTTCTATTCATAGTTGTGAAAGAGAAGGTCAGATGGGTGTTGATACATATACACGTGCTGAGGGATCTGAAGGATTTTAACTTTTTGCTTTAAGAGAAAAAAAAAAATTGATCATTTGAAAACGTGTCTTTCTAGACCATAGTTGGCAATGTCTCCATTTTAATTAACAAGACAGGTGACATAGACTATTTAGAATATATCTCTGCAGAATTTAGTTTCCATTAGTACTGGAAGCTGCCATCTCTGCTCTCCTCAGCTGCCAGTTTGAAGAAAACTTGTAGGAGCTTAATGACTCTGAGGTTTTGTTCCTCTTTTATGATTGACAGGTATTAACCTTACAAATTAAAGAAATAGAATTAGAAAGGGGCAGACCAACCCTAAGGCCGTATAAATTATACTGGGTTTATTGCCCAACAAAAAATAGGAGTACCACTGAAAAAGTACTGAGTTTCATAGACACTTTTAAGTGCTAAGGGCTTTGTCATTTAAAACACATCAGTGTAATTACAGATGATCAAACATGATATTTTGGCCAGTAAAACAAACTTCTAACACCACTCCAACTTGTCAAGTGCAAGCCAAACATAGGCAGCCTAAGTGGAAGCTCAGTTTGGCCCTGTTTCACTATTAAGCAAGCTCAGCGGGTACACCCCAGGGGACAGCTTTCTTAGAAGTAAAACTCTTACCCAACCCGTGCAGGTACTGAACTTTAGGGGTGTCTGGAATACACTTGGAACAGCAGCAAATTATCAGAAGGCACAACAAATCTGAAAGTCTAAGTCAAAATAGACTTCACAGACTAGCTGCTAATAATCTAGTGCTTGCATGTGTTGACAGAACGCCAGAATAATACATCAGACGCTTAACAGATCAGATCTTTCTCTCCTACTCTGTCTTGATCTTTCCACTTCTTCCTTACAGATAATCGCCAAGGGTTTTGCTTTGCTGAAGTTTTACAGACAATGTGTCAGATGGCTTCAAGCAGCCGGAATCTTGTCACTAAATCTGAGTGCTGCTGTGATGGAAGCCGAGGCTGGGGTAACCAGTGTGAGCTCTGCCCGCTTCCCGGAACCACTCAATACAAGAAGCTCTGTCCACACGGACCAGGCTATACTACAGATGGAAGAGGTATTTGCAGGGGTAAAAAAAGGAACAAAAGGGGAAAAGAATATGCTCACATGTCTAAGAAAATGAAGGATTTTCTTTGAAGTTTCTTTGAAGAATGCCTGTGAAAAAAGTTTGCTTTTTCAAATGCTCTTGAGAGACCAGAAATTAAAAACACCTTTAAACAGTAGCTGCAACCAGAATACACAGAGCTCTGCAGAATTTTCAGGGCTGGGATCTAAAACAGGAGGTACTAACCAGTAACTAAAAGCTAGAAATGATCCCAAAGCTTTTGTATGCTGAGAAGTTGCATACATGGCAAAGGCAACAGCAGTTGTTCTAACAACAGTCCCAGTGAATGCTTTGCAGTTACTATTTCCACACAGAAGCAGAAGCGAACATACATTTTTACACTGTGGTGAAAAAATTTTGACATCATCTTATATGACATCATGTAAGAAACTTCTATGGGTTTTTTTTATTTATTTTGACCTCACAAAACTGTAACATGAGTACCTAATGAAATAGCAGGAAGGTCTTGATACAAAAAACCAATAATGGAAATCTGAAAGAAGTTTGACTTTGAATTCAGATCCATTTTTAAAGAGAAAGGGTAAAGTTCCTATGATAAGTGTGATGATGAGGAACTGTGAAAAAATAGAAGAGAAGAAAAAAGTCAAATTTAACACTAAAAAGTGACATATTTAATATCTTCTGTACAGATATTGATGAGTGTAAGGTCATGCCAAACCTATGTAGAAATGGACAGTGTATAAACACTATGGGCTCCTTCCGATGTTTTTGCAAAGTTGGCTATACCACTGACATAAGTGGCACATCTTGTATTGGTAAGATTCAGTATCTTAATAATCAGTTATTTTTTTATTGACATATCAACCTCTGTAAACCTTTGTATCGAAGCAGTTTTTTCTCTTTATCTCTTTTCCATCTTTTCTATCTTTCTTTTCCTAATATGCACTTCCATTTTGGTATTTCATTTTGGAAAACTGGGAAATAAGCTGTACTGGCAATATTCCTGCAGCAGAATAAGAACCGAAATATGTTTCAGTTGTGTAACCATTTTGACTGAGAAACCAGCTTATTACTTTGTGGTCTATATTTTCCCACTTCCCCGTTTGTTAACATATATAAGTACACCATAGTATGCCCAAAAGTAAATACTTGGTCCTTAGATGAAAATACTAATGCTGCTGTCACTCTAGTATGTTACTCTTTCAAGATACTCAGTTTGTCACTGTAGTGACAACCCCATAGAAACTTCATAGCAACAAATCCACAGAGAAAAAAAAGGAACTCTGAAGAAATGTAAATTGGGAGCTTTTTCTACAAACATGTTTCTGTTAAATGTAGTGCTGTTTAGAAAACACCCTTCAAAGACAAAGAAATCAATAAAACAAATACTTAACATTTTCTCTCTGTAGATCTTGATGAGTGCTCCCAGTCTCCTAAACCATGCAATTTTATCTGCAAGAACTCAGAAGGGAGCTATCAGTGCTCATGTCCTCGAGGCTACATCCTTCAAGAAGATGGAAAGACATGTAAAGGTAAAGAAAGTTATACACAGTAATTTTTAATTTCGTTGCACCTTGACATAAAAGAAAGTAGTTTTGAAGTGTGATATTTTTATCAAGTTAGACTAAATGTACTTTTTTTTTGCTGACTTTTCTTAAGACAAAAGCATCTCTTACTTTCAGATCTTGACGAATGTCAAACCAAACAACACAATTGCCAGTTCCTCTGTGTCAACACCCTTGGAGGCTTCACATGCAAATGTCCACCTGGTTTTACACAACACCACACAGCTTGTATTGGTAGGAAAAACATCATTTTTTCTATAAGAACATTCTCAATTCTTACTTATTTCTTTCTCTCTTTATAAACAGTAACAATACACAGCAATAATGTCAGGAGTCCAGAAAAAAGACTTTGAAAAGCATTAATTATAGCTAAAGAAAAATCAGTCTCTCTGCCATTTGTATTTTCTTGCTGAGTAAACAGCCGCACATCTTTAATACATGTTATTACATTCTAAGTATAACCACATGGAGACAAAGGGGTAAAGTATCAAAATCTGATTGTAAATGTAGTTAAACAAAAACAGACTGTATTTTTTTTAACAGATACAGATGTCTTTAGATCTTAGAGCATATGTATGAATGTTGCTAACTGAAACTATTTTATGCAGCTAATGCAGAAGTGTGGTATTTTTCACTGTCAGCAATTATATATCTGGTCCTTTGCACTTACAACTAAATTACAGCTTGCATTTCCAGTTTAATAATTACTTATAGCTTTGCATGAATCATCAGGTCACCTGACATTTACATGTGAAAAGCTACATTTTCAAAGTAAACTGTTGCACCTCTGTGGATTTTAACCCTTTAAGAAATGTTATCTGAATGTGTCTAAAATCATGCCACAAGGTACACCAAGCTTCTCTTCTTCTGCATTTTTAAGATAATAATGAATGTGGTTCTCAGCCATCACTCTGTGGATCAAAAGGAGTTTGCCAAAACACCCCTGGAAGTTTTACCTGTGAATGTCAAAGGGGATTTTCTCTGGATTCTACTGGATTAAACTGTGAAGGTAACTAGTGAATGTCAATTTCATTGTGGTGCAAATCCTTACTTCTGCATCTAGTGAATCTTGTGTTGTCAAAGAGGGATAAAACAGAGCACCAGCTGTAGAAAAAGTAAATACCAAATAGAAATAGGAATGTATATGAGTAACTTTAAGCATAATTGTATGTTAAGAACATACTGCCTGAGTAATTTTTACACAAATTAGGTTAAGAAGTTACTTTTTAGCTGAACTACTGAACAACTATTTCCAGGCTGCCATTTCAACTTCACATGGATTTATGCTTCTAAAAGTCTAGTTGTTTCTTCTTTTTCATTTTCATGCAGTCTAAACAGAATCTCTTTACAATTTTTTGTTTTAACTAGTTGTAATCCCCCACCTGAGGGATCTAAGATTGGATTCCGAATTCCTTACTTTAAGAATTCTACCGTAGAGATACACATTCAGAAGGGTAATTCACTACAGTTAAAATACAAATTATGTTGTTAAGATTCATCTCTCTCTGTTGGCCCAAAAGGGACCCCCAGTCATGAAATCTCTATTTGAAAGCTCCAGATTCTTCAGCGTGCAAACAGATGATTGAGCAATGAAGAAATTAGAAGGTAGTACTAGGCCATCTGGCTGCTGAGAATTAGAAATGCAGAGGTATACATGCACAAATTTATGACATCTCAAAATGTCAGCTACCTTGATACAGCGTTTAAAACAGGAGTTGCTATTTGGAGCCTATTTCTAGAGTAACAGTTCAGAACATATGCAGCCAAAAGTTTTAGAAAGCATTATCTTCTGTCAGATTACTTTTTTCCTCATAAATTAGATATATCGTTATTGTGTACTTTACCGAGCTCCTACGAAACAAAACGCTAAATTATGCATATCAAAGCATTTACAAGATATGTACACAACTTGCATATCAGAACTGCTCTATATGCCATTAGTGATAAAATGACAGTTCCCTTTCAGTTCCTTGCATGATGGTTTTCTGCACCTCAGGCTTTGGAACATCACAGTTCCATTGTTTCAAATTGTGGACAACTGGAGTGTAACTTAGAATCTGTGATATCATGCATGATTTTTTATTTTCTACTAGAACTGCATACTGTACCTGACAGAATAGGCTACTTAACAATCTACTTATTTCTAACAGCAGACACTATTTCAGATGACTGAGTTTTTACATTTTGGGTTTGATTTGTGGCTTTCTCCTTCATTTACACATACCTCAGAGACTTTTCAGATTCTTTTTGCAAAGGTAAAAGCTTACATCCAAATTTGATATGTACTGCTCATATTCAAACACTTCAGTATGTTCCAGGAAACTGAAAGTGTAGTCCTACATAGTTGGTTTGAAAACTGAAATAAAAAAAACATTCAGATTCTAAATGTTACATCAAAGCAACATCGTGTGGGATTACCAGAAACAATGTTTCTTCTCCAAATCTGAATAATGCAAAGGCTGAAAAGCTCCGATCGGATTATTGATAGATAGAAAGAACACTACATTTATTGACTTTCAGGCTTTCCAAAAGACCAACCTGGGTGGTGCTTCCATTCTACAGCAGTACTCTGTCATAAACACTGGTGTTTCAATGTTTGTGATCGAAGTGAGTAACACATTTGGCAACATGTGTAATCACGTGTTCTTTCATGTTCTACTTCTCTCCCAATTGTAAAGATGTGGACGAATGTGATGGAAACCATAGGTGCCAGCATGGCTGTCAGAACATCCTGGGAGGATATAGATGTGGATGCCCACAAGGGTATATTCAGCATTACCAGTGGAATCAATGTGTCGGTAAGGAAACAAACTGCACCCAATACATTAAATAGCAAAGGTGTCATAGTGTTTATAGTGACAACAGCCAGGTGAGAACAAGAATGAGCAGGACAAAGGGTATGCAGACACAAATGTTTTTTTCCTCTCTCCCTCTCCTTCCATACACTTAATTACTCCCAACACAAAAAAGTGACATGAGGTAAGAAGAAAACACACACATCCTGTTGAAACTCTGTGTGAGAAGGAGTTTTTACAGTAAGGCCTAAATTTTGACTCCCTTCTCCTTGGAAAAATGCCAGTCTTAGAAAGGTGGAAAGATGATCATTGAATTCCTGAAAGCATCAGTGTAGATACCTTTGCTGGGGGGTGGTGGGGGGGGGAAAATTCCTACCTTTCATCAGTAGGAATCACTCACCTTTATTAGCAATTTGAGAATACTACAGAATAGCATCTATGGTGAATGGGGAGAAAAAATACCAGCAAAACCATTAAGGGTTTCTTACTTCCAAAATACAGTCTTGAGGCCAACTTTACTTCTTTGAGAAGGGGACAGGGACAAATTAATCAGCTCAGGAGTTTTATTGTAGGTTTAGTTCAATCAATCCATCATTTATTTTCTGTGTTTCATGAACTAAGCTAACTCCCATAGCAAATGAAATGGGAGAATTCATTATTATTTTTTTTAATAAAAACCAATACACACCTGAATAACCCCATCCTGTACTGTTCACAAAGCACTGCAAGAACTTATTTACCTTTTCAAGTTTGCTTTCACGGTTCTCTGTCAATGGTGTCGTAATCAGAGGATGGCTGTGAGGACTGCCATACATTTCTTATAGGCTGATTTTACTGTCCTGATACTGGAGATATAAATTAGTTTATTATACCCATTTCACATTAAGTAGCACACCAGGCAATTTTTCTGAAGTCCCAACCACCATCATCACTCCTTCCTTAATACTGCTCTACAGCAAAGAAAGCAAAGGACCAGCATGGGAATACACAATGAACAACTCCCACAAAACTCCAAACCAGCAACAGTCTCTGAATATTACAGATAGTCCTCAAAAGAATGTGTTTGTGTCTGCTGGTAACTGCAGACAAGAATGGTGAAGCATGTGCTAATGGTATTGGGGAGGAAAACACCTACAGGGAAATGGTACCTTGGTAAGAGAAATAAAATACACAACACATGCCAACTATCAAAAGCATGATCTTCCATACAACAAGCTACTTTCCTCAGTCATTTTTTACAGTATAGCCTGGAACCAAATCAGTCACAGTGACTGGAGGAGTCGTCTTCTCTGTATATTAGTTCAACATCCACACAGTGAAGACAGTACTTCCTTTTCTCTTTCATTTTGGTTGGCTATTTAGATTGTCTTCCCCCTCACAGAGCCTGCAGGTTTCCACTACGAGTGTGTGCTAACTGCCCCATCACTAGGCACCCAAGAATACTATCATGGTTGGAGTATTACTGGAGTTCCAGCTCATTTGTCCTCTGTGGGCCTTTGCCAATATACTTTTTCTTCAGAGAACAAGTCTATAGGTTACTGAGGTCAAGGATGCAGCAGAGCCCTAGGACTTGCAGCTACTCTGACTTGTCAGTTACATCATGCTTACCTGATGTCTATCAGATAAGAAGTATCAATATACTTTGTTTTGCTTACTAGATGAAAATGAATGCTCCAATCCTAACATGTGTGGCTCTGCTTCTTGCTACAACACACTGGGAAGTTACAAGTGTGCCTGTCCATCTGGATTTTCTTATGACCAATTCTCCAGTGCATGCCATGATGTGAATGAGTGTTCTTCTGCCAAGAACCCCTGCAATTATGGTTGTTCCAACACTGAAGGTGGCTATCTTTGTGGCTGTCCACCTGGCTATTACAGAGTTGGACAAGGGTGAGTATCTCCACAAGGTCATTCATCATAGACATTCAGAAGGCTGTAAAAAGGCTGGACACTAGCCAGACTGAAGAACAGAGGTGCAAACTAAGGACAGGCTACTAAGTCATCTTTTCTACTCCCTTTGCACAAAATATCCTAGAAAAAAAGGCATGTCTGTACATCCAGCATGACGCTAATTTTAAATTTAGTATATAAGCAACATTAAACAATTGGTTCTGCTTTCTCCCCCAGTATCAGCACAAGAAGTCCTTCACAAACCGGCTTAGTGAGGACTGTTACTGCAGAAGGATAGGTGCTGAGATAATTAAGGGTTTTACACCACACTGATCAACCCAGAAAATTAAACACAAATTAACATTGTTCTGGTACATGACAATGGCTAAGTGCTGTAGTTCCAGAGTTCAGGGCAGGCTGGTGTTGTTCTGTTTGTTTGTAAAACTTGTAAATGAAAATCAGAAAAACCTACAGGCCTTCAGCCAAAGACTGTATTTCATTCAGTATGCCACATTAGTGCAAAGAAAATTAATGCACAGACCTCCTGCTGAGGGAAGGGAAAGGCAGGTGGTGCAGACACTGTGATATAGATTACATACGCTCGCTTTCCATTTAACAGGACAGTTCATAAAACTGCAAGAAGTAACTAAAACAGATGTTTTTATTCAATAGCCACTGTGTCTCAGGGATGGGATTTAACAAAGGCCAGTACCTGCCACTGGATGGACATGCTGATGAAGAGAGTGCTTTGTCCCCTGAAGCATGTTACGAGTGTAAAATCAATGGCTATCCCGAAAAAGACAACAGGAGGAAGAGAAGTGCTAATGACACTGTACGTACCAGGATAAATAAGCACTATAATGTACTTTGAGTTATTTTTCAGAGATACGATACTCATCACTATCAGTAAATGGAGGGAACTTTTTAACAGTCCACATTCAGCAGCGAAAATCTTTTTTCCCCCACCTCGGTGGTATTTACACTTGGCAGGAACGATATGGCAATCAGAAAGACATCAACAACTATGAATGGATCAAGTTTTTAAGGCTTGTGAAGAGTCCTTTGTAGTGTGAGATGTGTTCTAATACCTCAAAATAATACTCAGAGAAGTAATTTTCCTGCTAGTTACAGAGAGCTAGGAAAGCAGTCATGTCTGCAACCTGTTCTGCAGTCAGGAAGAGATCGGATAGCGTTTTATGGTCTGGGACAGCTGAATAGATCTTCTTGCAGATCATTTTAGTCTTAAGTGTCTATCCCATGATTGCTCACAGTTGTGGGGGACTAGCGCCCATAACCTAGCTGATACACTATAGTCCAATATTTGCAGAATTGCTGAGGGTATTAGAGAGCTAGACTTCAGACCCGGTATTTTTCTCACTGCATTTTGTAGGCTTATAAAAATGAGTTATGTGATACTCATGAAAGGACAGTCCTACTATTTATACCTTTTAGACGTTTTTTTCAAAAGTTAGAAGAGTATACCTGTATATCTGTTGTCCACATTATCTGTATGGTAGGATGTTGTCTTGTAGCATTAGGTCTGATTTTGAAATCTGCAGTAATGGGAAACTGACTCAGTTTAGAGGTAGCGACACACAGATTTTCCTTCAGTGGTACAAGATTTGTGTCATGTGAACAGGCAAAATGCAAACCCTCAACTAAAATGGTAAGGTGTGCTAGCCACAAAAATTGCATTGAAAGAACAGGGAAACAAGTCTCCTTTCTAAAAGGATAGAGGCATAAAACAATCCAGAAGCTCCAGTCCTAGTACACACTCCTTCACATAATGCCATCAAAACCAGTTCTTGTATTGGCAAAGTTTCTAAAGAAGCCAGTAAATCTATAATTTCTGCTCTAAAGGATGCAGTGTTTGCACTTAAAATCTAAATGTTTGATTTCCCCCACACACATCCACACTTCCCCAGCAACCCTTTTCCATCCCCACCACCACTCCCACTTGACCTGTTCCAGTCTGAATTCTGTGGTCAACCCACCACAGAAGTACATGGATGTTTCAGAAAGCATTTTTTCTTTTGCACAGTTAATTTCATATCTGGTTCATAATTGTTGTATCTTGTTATTCCATTTTTTAATAGCATTAACCTTTTCAGTTTTTAATACTACAACTACCTGAGCAGTAAAAGTGAAAGGTTTCATATCCATAAAACTATGTGAAAAAAGAAATATTGTCATTACTAATGGTGTCTGTGGGGTGCCGTATTTAAAACACTATAGTACTTGCTCCTGTCCACAAATTTTCCTTGTTTTCACCAAGTGTTTTTTATTACATTACATATTAGCACACATATGTATTCACGTGTGATTGGAATCCCCTCGGAGAAAGAAATCCTTTGCTATCCTTACAAGCATGAAATGATCTTGACATGTAGGCTAGGTACGTCACTTAGTATCAGGTTTCCTAAAGAAGACTACAGTGTATATGTTTTTGCAAAATCAAAAGCGTTTGCTTGTCAGATGCTTTTCCTGGGAATGCACTCATTCTGACCCCCTGCCCCCAAGCGTGTTCACAGCTAACACCTCTGGACAGATTCACACCAGCAGCATAACTATACTGAAGCTCAAATTAAAAAGGAACATGCAACTGATTTGTCAGAAAAACAATGCTAGAACTTTTTTCCACACTCCTTTCAGTGGTCCAGATAGGATTTAACTGGACAATGTGACATAGTAGCCCTTTCTGTAGGCAGCTAACAATGCAGCAGTTCTCTCCTTACTTCAGTTTCCCTCATAATCACTGTACTTCCTTATCACCAAATGCTGAGCCTGCATTCATTAAAACAATTATACCAGAAGTTTCAGGGAATTCCCATACACTGTTGTGGTATGTGTTTCTGTAATGTTGCTCACCAATATGCATCATAAGAACAAGACTGTGCCTCGCATACAGCCTTTAGTGCGGTAGTAAACATAGGTCTCTTCTTTACATGGACTTCTTGCAAGCATGAAGCTGAATAGATTCTGAAACAAATCTGAAATCTGAACACCCTCTGTAGACCTGATGTTGTAACTTTAGTTATCCTGCTAAGCCTGTGTGAGAAGCCTTTAAGATTTACAGTGTATGTTATATGGAATCAAGCAGTTCTCCCAGATGGAAAGGATTTACAATTCTTTCACAGCTAGATTTTGACAAATGCAGAAACTGTTAATAATCAGCTATTCTTCTTCTCTCAGTGCAAGTGAGTATCTGTTTCTTTCCTGCTTTAAACAGTCTTTCCTCCTTTACTTCAGATTGAGCAGATTAGCTTGGAAAGTCTAGACATGGATAGTCCTTTGAAGATGAGAGTCAACGTTTCCAGGCTTGACAATAAGGAGCACATCCTAGAACTCATCCCAGCCATTGAGCCCCTTACCAACCACGTGCGCTACATCATCTCACATGGCAATGATGATGGCATCTTTCAAATCCATCAGAGGGATGGACTGAGTTATTTGCACACAGTTAAGAAAAAGTCAGTGCCTGGAACTCACACACTGGAAATCACAAGCATTCCTCTATACAAGAAAAAGGAGCTAAAGAAGCTGGAAGACAGCAATGAGGACAACTACCTCCTGGGAGAGCTTGGGGAAGCTCTCAGAATGAGGCTGTGGATAGACCTCTACTAGCTGTCCTCCAGACTGAGTCCAGTTCTTCAGTCACTTCTGTTCACTTATTCTACCCACCTGAGCATACCTGCTTTTCAAAGGCTTTGAAACAGTCACTGACTTTTGGGGGAGGAAGGAAGAGGGGAAGACCTCTTTCTTTCCATCCTACCGAGACTGCAGAACCACCCTTGCCACTGCCAAAACTTTGATTACATTGGTGATCATGGTTACTGTATCTGTTATATAACCTCAAATTGAAGTATATTAAAAAGCTAAAGTTCAAGAAGTCATCACATGGCACTAATGGCACAAAGATGTGAGCTTTTTTTTTCCTGTTAGCAGTCTGTAACACTTTGGGTATTTTGCTATAGTTCCTAATTAAAAAAAAATATAGTTTATTTATTTTTAATGCAGTAATATATGGAGAAAATAACAAATTATGTAAACAAAAAGGGAAACTTGCTTGGTTTTCTTTACATTTATAAATTTGAGCTATAACATTTTAGAGGTACTTTCTTAATGAAAAAAAAAAAAATTGAAAGATGTTTCCTTTTGTATTTGGGCCAGTCATCCAAATAGTATATAAGTAATTTTTAAATGTATCAGGGCTGAAAGAGCACTGTAGTACATCTTCTGGATATTCTAAAGTGCTCTTGCAAAGCTTTTGAGTATTCAAAAGAAAAAAAGAAGTTTTAAAGGGTAAGAACTGCAATATCAGTCTCTGCGGAGATCATATTTCACAGCAGCTCAATAGGATTGTATTCTGAATCAGCCACATCAAATAATGGAGGATGCACAACCACTGTAGCAAAATACCTTGACTGCTTTTAATACCATTAGCATTGCAGAACCAAACTGTACTGTACTTCCTTCCAGTAACCTCAAGGAACCACACATGCAACCACACCTCATTCTCAGAAAGGGTGCTCTACAAGTCTGCATTAATGTAGGCAGCTGAAGAAAATGTCTCTCTGAAGGGAACACATGATGTTCCATACTGTTTGGTGCTGGCTTGAATTAATGGTGCATTTACTTAAAACTGAGAGCTGTATCAGGACTGCCATATGTGCGAACTAATTATGCAGCGCAGACAAGGAAAAGTGTATTTGAAATCCATTTGTTATAAGTTTCATTAATACTGTAGTTATACACCATATGCCTCATTTTATCATAGCTTATTTTGTAAGAAAGATGTTTGTACAATGAGTTGACATTTAGTTTAGTAATTTTTTAAAAAATGTCATACCATTATGTGTTAAGTTTATGTCTCAGTGGTGCTTTTCTTGACAGCTGGTGCCTGTAACGTCATGTAACAGAATCTCATATGTGAAAATAGCCAAAGCACATGCTGACTCCAGGATTGTTTCAGTTGCATATCAGTGCTGACCAAAGATTATATCAAGTTATACTCAGTGATTTTTCTTTTCTTTTGTTGACTTTGGGGATTTTGAAAAGAAAAAGAAACTTTGTACATTTTTAATCAAAAGTTTGTAAGAAAAAAAGTTTTGTTTGAAGGTCTGTATCAGTAAGACAACACTTTTCTTGCAATAAAGCTTATTTTGGGGTAGTTTTTTCTTTGAAATGTCTGGTTTTTACACAAAATAAGCACCTACTTGTAAATCCGTAGGATTCAGAGCAGAAAAAAGCTATTTCGGTGTAAACTCTTCTTCACTCACATTTAGGATTATACAGCATTTACTGACCTTTAGTTTCTCCATTATGACAGAACTGAAACACAGGAATTAAACTGTCCCTACAAAGTTAAAACTCTGCCTCAACTCCCTCAAAATCTGTCACATATTATGTTCAAGTGTGCTGGCCTTGCAGAAGTTTGTGCTTACCCGTGTAATGAGGGCTGAAGGACCATCACAATTTAAGTTTGATAATTCAGCTCATAACAAAATATCCCCATACATTTTAAGTGTAGAAGTATAAAACCTCCATCCTACCTGAATAGCAAAAAAAATTTCATAAGACTATCAGAAGGTACTTCTGCTTGCTGGCAGTCCCTTTCTTAAATCCCCTTCGTTAGGTACACAGTCAAGCACAACAGTGCAAAAAAAGTTTTTTTCATAAAGTATGCAAGGTTTCCACAAGACCTCATTGCATAAACTTCCCTTTATTCCATTCAAAGTTAAACTGGTGATTACTTTTAACAGCAAATACTTACTTCATGTTTTTGTCACAGCAGTAATAGCCAGAGAAAGGGAAATCAGGTTGGATTAAGCACTGAATTAAGATGCAAAATGTTTGTTTAAGATATACTCTTTAGTTTCTGAATATAAGACAGTCTGCACCAGCAGAATTACCCCTACATATTCTATTGCTGTTCTTCTAGAGGAATGGCACTTCACGAGCTAATTGCATTAAAAGCCAAGTTGCAGGTCTAAGGTTCTAATTACTGGATGCAGTAACAGTGAGTTTCCATAGTGTGAGTTTTTTCAGCATAAAATTGCTCTTCCCTGTGCTTTGAAACATCCAGACTAACATATTCTGCTACCTTGCTATCCCTCTCTAAAAATATTCATAAAGTAATACAAGAAATACAAGTTTTTAAAGGAATGATACATCTAATTTCACTAAAGAAAGAAAATAATGAGAAATTATGGCGTTGTTATAATAATTACCAATTTATTTCATGGGAGTTAATTTGCCTTGAGTATTCCTTGAAATCTACACATGTATTCAGATTTATCTAACACTTAACAATGCATCAGTTTAAACAAGACAATATGAAATTGCTTGGAACTAGACTTAATGGACATCACCTTCAGATTATGGTCGTGCAAGTTTCATTATGATTCAAAGCTGCTTCTGGGTAAGATGACTGACATTTACAGAAATGAAAAGATCTCTAGAGCTCTAATAAATATATCCAGTATGGCACTGACTCAAGTTTTAACAACTCTAACAGCTAATTTCTAAGAAGGCTACTCTGTCCAAAATGGGAGATTTCCAGGAAACACACACTGGAAGAAAAGCCAACGGACTGAACCCAGTAGAGCATTATCCTTTGCTTTCTATTCTCAAGAAGGGAAAATAGTAGCAATGCACTTACAAATGACTCCTCTAAGGCTACAAGTTCTGGAAGATTTTATCAGTCAACAGAGATTATTGCTTAAAGCCTTTTTTATAACCAAGGAGCTATCATCAGATAACATCTGTGTTAACTAATCATACAGTCAAGTACAAAGTAGAAAAAATACCTCATCCCTTTACTAGAAAGGCAGCATTATCCTCTGCCACCTAAAAATGCACGAGTCATTTATGCACAATACCCAGAAAGAAGTCACCCCCACCTTCAAATTCAGATGAAAAAATATCCTGGATTAAAAAAAAAAAAAAAAAAAAAAAACAAGCAAGAAATCCAAAACAGAGCCACTTCCTTTCCACCCATCCTGTCACAGTGTATATTTGCATACCCATTTCTCCAAACTCTAGCCTTTAATAGCCTATAACCTTTTTATTTCTAAACATTTAATGAGAAAGCTGACTACACATGCACAGAAAGACCAGTGTTACAGAAAGCTACAAAACACCAAAATCTGTTGCCAACAGTAAAATGAAAATTGTCTATTTAAGAGGCTGCGGTATAAACCTCTTGGCAATCTGAAGCAAGGCTGTAGTGAGTGAAGGTAGTGTCTGAGCTAGCCCTAGGCAGCGAGGTCTTCGCCAGTACACTCCAGCTATTCTAGCAAGTCTGTGATACTTCGTCATTACAATAATTCTAAAATACGTATGCATAAATAATTGATAACCTAAAATTTCTTTTTGAGGAAAGACTTCCAGTTTTTCAGCTTTACTGCAAGGACTCGGCCCCTCAGCCCTTGATCTAAACATTTGCTTTTCCAACATGCCAGCACTAAGGTTTGGCATGTTTACTGTAACCCCACAATATTACCAGGCCCCTCAAAGAATGCTTGCCTCCTTTCCTATCCTCAAATGCTCCAGAGTTTTTGACCTCTTTGTACGTGTCAGAGTCAAAGAAGAGTGTACAGACCTTTTAGGGCTCCTTCATCTGCAAGCATGGCTCCAATTCAATAGACAAGACAGCATTGCTGGGAGTATTGCTGCGTCCAAGCATCCAGTAATTATTTCTTAGCACATCGTGTCCTTTCTCCATAGCCACACCTCTTTAACCAGCAGTAACGCTACAGCAATTCAAACACCACCCAGTTCCTTCATGTTCCTTGTCTGAAAGAATGGGCCGATAACAGTTTTTCATAAGCCAGGCTCTCCAGCCAGCATTCTATAAAGGACTACTTTTCTATGGGATTTTATTAGACTGACTTGGAATGACTAGTTAAAATTTGCTGTAATCGATATGGTCTGCACACTGACAGCTGAAGAGCCTGCCTTTGTGCTAAATGCACAGAATTCAGCAGTGACAATGCACTGCAAAACTAAATACAGCAAAAATCTTACTGCCCTAAATGTGCCTATTCATTCTTCCCGTGTGTTACAACTGTAACCTAAGCACCTGAACTAACCAGCGCTGTTCAGCAGACGTGTCTTAAATCACAGAAAAGGGCTGATTTATGGACTTTGAGGGGATGAAGGCCCCAACTCTACATTCACACTTCTTAAAGCAGGAGAGCAGGAAAACATGAGAGCAGAAGTACAACATTTTATATCTAAAATAAAATTGTAATGCCTAGTGCAACTGCTTATGTATTTGACATCAAATTGCTATAGCAGAGATAGGAAGTAAGTACTTTGCTGCCATAGTCTTACAGAACTGATGAAAGAGGTCACTTCTCATGTGGTCTGTGAAGCTTGTTTCAAGAATGCTAATTGTATGTCAGCATGGGTGTTCACAAAAATGTTTAACCTATGTATCTGGACATGATTCTACACAAGCAAGGCCTCCTCGCTGCTTGGGCTTGTCAAGAATGAGGTGTTTCCACCTGTGGCAAAAACCAGATCTTGAGACACAAGGAATGTCAGCAGAAACAGTTGGTGGTATGCCATCACTTTCATGCAAAACAGGGATTTCGAGGTTTAGAATTCTGAACTCCAAGGCCAAAGCAGGAGATCAGCAGCATTTCCATGCATGAACATGTATCTACACTGCACTACCATGTATCCTAAACAAAAGGACCCAGAGCTTGCTCAAATCTAACTAATCTGGGAAATCGCTGCTGCAACACTATGAGGAAATGACAAAGTGACAGAATGAACATTACCAGTCATGAATGAGAAACACAGGACTCTTCCTCAAGGGTTTAAACTCCAGTCAGTCCTATGAATAGCAATTCAATATGCTGATGCATTAAAACAGGGAAGCGTACATAGATCTATAAAGTAACTTAAGGCAAAAACACTCACATATTTAAAAACACAACCATTCTCACTGTTTTAGCAGCAGTAGTATTAAAGCACATGGAAAGCTAAGACTGTCAAAGTCCAGACAAGAAAACCGCTAGATTGAAGCACTAGGTTCCCACTCTATCTGAACCAGAAAATATAAATGGAGCAGCACTGCAGCAGTCTTTCGGTCCACAGTACATTTTAAAACCCTATGTCTAAAGATGTTCTTACATAAAGTAAATATGAAATACTTCTATTAAGTTTCATTGAACAGTAACATGTCATCTTTCTTTTTACTGCTGGCACTATTATGTTACTGTAGTTTTATCTAATTCTGCTATTTCTATAGTGCTTATATACTTAAATAGCTGATGTTTTTATACTTCATCCTATAGCATTTCTCGCCCAATGTAGACCCAACAAAACCCTGTCAGTTGCCACCAACATTTGTCCTGGTGCAAGACTACTAAAAAATGACAAAAAAACCCACCACGAGAACATATATATGCACATAGCTACACAGACACTCCCTCTTCACTGCAGTGAAGAGAACTGATGAATTACTGGTTCTGCTACACCAGAATTTTTGAAAGATTTTTAATTTCAGGCCATATCACCAAACTGAAAGCTGAATACCAAATGTGTTCTCAAGGCTTGTGGTTTGAAGCTGAAGAATATACATGCATTCAAGAAGAGGACCCCAACCCCAATATATTTATTTAGCAAAAATAGCGCATTCTATTTCTAAGTGATGCAAATACAAAGGCCTAAACCTGGATCTCTGATTCCATAAAATAATTGCCATAACTTTCTGTCTTACTGTTCTTCATGTGGAGATAGCTTATGGAAATTCATAGTTATTCTCTCTACCATTTGCTTTTAGACCTGTATTCATCACTGACAAAGAAAACAAAAGGGGGGCTGTGTGTGGTGTGTGTGGAGGGGGTGGTTTGTGTCAAATAACCACCAGGTCATAACCCTCAAGTGCACATTCAATTTTTTTGAAAAACATTAGTTTTAAGGAAAAAGCAACAGATAAACCGTATTGCCAAAAGGCACAAGTTTCACTGCCGGTTTGTCTGTTCCAGAAAATCATCTAGCAGAAGGCTGAAAGTAGGCAAGAAATAACCAATTAAAAAGTTACCAATTTAATAGAAAGCCTGCAAAGTAGTTCACCCCCAAGTTTAAAAAGTAATTGCAGTGTTCTCCCCAACTCATGTAACATTTCCAAGAGCCCTAATTTCTTAGCAATCAGAAATAAAGGCAATTATGAGCACCTGAGATAGGAAACAATGAAAAAAATTATGCAGTACAACTGCCACTCAACACTGGCAAACACAGATGAGCTACAGACTGAGTCACCTGTAAACATTTAACATAATAAGGAAAAGTTGTTTAGTACAAATATGACACATCTGGTATGCTATAACGAGGCAGGAAGTTTACATTACTATTTTATGCATGCATATTTACCTGGGTATATGCATAATTAACTCATGATGAAGTGATCAGACCTGGGAATTTTTAAGATGAACTGGTAAAATCCAACAACGCCTACCACTTCCAAACTGGCTTTTAATAGCATAAACCCTTCATATTATATGTTTAAGCTCTCAAAACTTACATTGCCATTGCCAGTATCTCTCTCAACTTTACTGACTCAGCACAGCCTAATGCATAGCCCTAGCCTGCTCTTGCACCCTCAGCATCCGAGCTGCACTTGTTTCCAGGTCCTAGTTTTATGGGTAGCCACAACCTTCAGCTTCAGTAATGAAGCAAACTCTTCAGTCCCACACTATCTGGCAGTCACACAGTTCCTTTTTTTTCCAACTAAATTACTCATAAATTATGCAAACACTAAGTTAACAATTTCTGTGTCACATTTTGAAGGCCATTTTACTGTAAAATGACTGTTATTTTTTGGCACAGTGTTGCTGGATGCCTTATTTTCATGGCAGTGATTCAAATATGCAGCTGAAGAATGCAATAAATTCACTCATGAGTTTGCTGCAGCTTTTATTTCTCTTCAGTACGCCTTCTCAAATCCCCTTCTAAGTTTCAGATAAGACCTCCTATAGACTAGGTCACTAAACATATTAAGATTACTTCTTTCAGGGAAGACTTTTACTAAATCAAAATTTGTTCACCTGGATAGTTGAACTATAATAGTACATGTAACTAATAAATCTGTAGGAAAACTCCAGCTCTACTAATAGCATGATCCTGATATTTTCAGGGAAAAAAAGCATCTTCATATTACCTTCAGTTAAATTTTCAGTTTCTTTTAGATAATCTTTTGTTATTTTTCAGCAAGCCTACAAGAGCCACAAAGTTTCCATTTCTTCATGTCATGGTTTAACCCCATCCACCGACTAAACCCCACACAGTGACTCACTTGTTCCCCTCCTGTGGTATGAAAGTAGAATCAGGAATGTGGAAGTGGGAAAATTTGTGCACTGAGATAAAGACAGTTTGATAAATAAGGTAAAAGCCGCATAAACAAGCAAAGCAAACCAAAGAATTTACTACTTCCCATTGGCAGGCAGGTGTTCAGCCATCTCCAGGAAAGCAGGGTTCCCTGACACATCATCGTTATTCAGGAAGACAAATTCCATCACTCTGAACGTCACCCTTCCTTCCACCCGCAACTGTGTATGCTGAGCATGGCACCATACAGTATGGACTACCCCCTTGGTCAGTTGGGGTCAGCTGTCCCGGCTGTGTCCCCTCCCAGGTTCCTGTGCACCCCCAGCCCGCTCGCTGGTGGGGTGGGGCGAGGGGCAGAAAAGGCCCTGACTCGGTGTAAGCGCTGCTCAGCAGTGACTGAACATCCCTGTGTTAGCAGCACTGCTTTGGTCTAACAACTGACAGTTGATCTAACTTCATTTAGAAAATATGATTTAGAAAATGTATTACTAAATGGCCACAAGTTATCTGTTTCTGGACCAATGAACATTTTGCCAAATTATCTTCCAGCCATGCACAAAGTTAATAATGTAAGACACTGCTAAGAAATTATCTAAAGGAATTTAATTCAATTAAATGTCAAAGAGGGTTTGTGGCTTTTTTAGTCTTCCAGTTATAAGTTATAAAAAATTTTTAAGTTATAAATGAAAAATGAAATAGAAAAACCTGAGAAGATCTGATGTTTGTTAGCTGAGAGGCTGAAAATTGATGGTTAAGAATCAAGATTTGCGTTGAAATGCCTGTCACTAAATTTATAAATCAGTGCACACAGCTTAGAAAAGACAAATTAAAAACAAAGAAACAACTACTACTTGTAGTAGTAAAAGGCCAAACTCACTACTGAGACAGCTCAGCTCTATGTCTCTTAATTGTTAAGACTAATTTCACCAGGCAGTTTAGCCAATGGCAGCCCCATCCCTGGAAAGTGCATTGTGTTTCTTAACAGGCTTCTAAACTTTGTACAAAAGGCCTTTTCTGAATCATCCATTGTATTCTTTGAGACATAATGCACAGCATTTTAAGCCTTTAATTTCCATATGCCTAAAACACAGTGAAATCTTTACAGTGTGTACTATTGTTACACTGATCAAGCACACAGAGATTGTTTTAAATAGCTGCTCTTGAATCAGAGCTGAGCTTCATTGGGATAGCTCCTAAAGTAGCCCATCTATTAATATCACTCCATGGAAAATACCAAGTATACCAGACATGCTGTTAATTAAATGGACTCAAATTCCTTTGCCTGCTTACCATATGATGCAAAGAAACACTATTTCTAAGTATCCCTCAGAATAATAGGAACCATTCAGTCTCAAAACAGCTGTTTTCTGGCTAAGCGGTAGCTGTCCTGGAATCCAGTTTTAAAGCCAAGATAAAAGTAGAAGACAACTGTTTGAAAGGAAATTTGATAGTTCTAAGTCATTTTTCAGCTGCTGAAAACACAGATGTAAATTTTATAAATGTGTCCACTTCAAAATACAAGAGTTTGTGGAATACAGAGCTAACCACAGATGAGTCTTGTTTCCTTATGAATGGAGTGAGTTACATCCACCACTTCCTCAGTTTAGCCTCCTGTCCTAAGAAAAGGAGCAACAGTGGCTTCATGCAACGTGGAACAGAATGTGACAGCATTACTCAGTCACACTACTGATACGAATACAACATGCTGGAAAGCACATCAGTGTCTTCCCACTCTATCCTTTCCTTTTTAAATGGACTGGACTGGCTTTTGTGTATTTGTGTTCGTATTTAATGTCCTGTCTACTCCTGCATGTTCCTCAGTTTCTTTCAGTGAAAGCAAAACTAAGCTACCCTTCATCAAGACATGTGTTCTTAAGGAAAGCACAGTCCAGAGGAAACAGCCAACAAAAACAAGCCACAGTAACCAATGATTGAACTGAGCACCAGCAAAGCAAATAATTGAAAAGCTCTTGTTCCTATAAAGTTACATTAAAAGCCGACCAAAACTTTGCTGCTTGCAAGACAAAAGGTGGCAAAGAGAATGTGAGATGGGCCTCAAGTATGTATATAACTTGGTATGGTTAATAAAAAAAAAAAAAAAAAAAAAAAAAGAAAAACATCAAATTCATCCTTTGGGGAAGGCAGTGTATTTTTTTAAAGTTTCTAAAGTTTCAAGACTGTCTTCCACAGAAAATTGGGTCATATTTTCCACAGAACATCCAAAAACATTACAGCCACAGTGCCAGATTTATCTTCTCTATTGCTCAGACAATACTTTCCAAAATTAATATAATAGAAATGTCTTCCAGATATGAGAAGGAACCACTCTTAATTATCTCAGTCCTTTCTCTCTTTTCAGACTAACAGCATCAGTTAATACTATATAACATTTTTTGTGAAATAACCACCAGCTGGTTAGGAAAGCTGCTCAGTTTTGCTTTTGTTTAATGTTTCTACCTAATTAATCACTCTGATTTTCTTAATTTTTCACTTTCAGCCATTGTTTTTTTAAAAAAGGTTGCCTCTCAATTTCCTAGTGTCATGATTTCCCCCATATTTTTCTCCATAACATTTGTAACTCTCATCTCCAAAGGCAGTACATTCATCATCAGTCCTCATAAATATACAGACTGTCACATGCTACTGTAGTAGCATATCACAGAACTAGGAATTCAGACGTAGAATGCAGTCTACATCAAACAAGCAAACAAGGATGAAAGCTAGTTATGAAAGCAACCAAGAACAATATTCTAAAGTGACGAAGACAAACCCCAAGATTTATTCAAAAGCAAGAGGAAGCAGAGTCTGGAATATGGTCCACATAAGCTGTCAAAATCCAAAATTTTAAGTTGTGCAAGTAATATCAAGTATTTCACAACTACATGGTTAATTATGAAGAAATAAGATGAAAAGAAGTGAGAAAAAATAACAAAATGCTTTAAGCACTTCCACAGTACACTATGCTTTTACAAAAAAGATATTAGTATGCGCAGAAGGCCTTCACACACTCTACACACCAGATCTGATAGAAAATGGGAATAACAAGAAAAATAATTCAAAATGTTAAGCTGATTACTTCCATAACTAAGTTTTCCTCTTCAGGTACACCCTCATTAAGTAACACGCCACATCTGCATTTCCAGGTATCCTGTAGCACTTCTCTAATGCCTTTTTATATAAACTTAACTTTCTACACAAACCTTTACTTCTTTCCAGAAAAGTGAGAGAAAAACTGGTAACAAAGATATGGCCTTCCTCCTCTTCTCAGCATCCTCCTCATCTATTGAACCCTAATTCTATTTCATGGCTCATGCATCTTCTCAGTCTATCCCTTGTGTCCTCTGAGTCTCCAGTTTTCTTCTCACACCCAAAACATGCACTCCACTAACCTCTATAATCCTAACCTCTATAATCCATCTTTCTTTCATCCTTGGGTGATTTGAATATGCCAGTTAATAGTTTCCATTTAAAATCCCATTCTTTAAAATTCCCTTACACTTATGATGTCATCTCCAAAACACAACTCAGAACCACAGGATCTCATTCACATGGATTCATCTCCTGCCAGTTGGCTTCGACATACTATTTCACAGCTGATGTTGTGGCAGACTCTCTCAACAATTAAGCTGGGACATGGGATGTCTCTTACATTTTTGCAAGTGACCTTATATTCCTTTCTATTCTCCTAAGAATATATATGTAAACGTCTCAGAATATACTCAAAATGGACAACTGCAAGAAGTCACCTGATCACAGGCTCTGGTACTTACAGAGTATTTGAAACACACCAGTATCTGTTGGAGGGGCAATACAGCTGGGAAAGCAATTAAAGAGATTTCTTGAGTCTCTTTGTGATAATTTTTTGATGCAATTGCTCAAAAAGCCACCTAGGACAAACTCTCTGCTGAATCTGTTTTCTCAAAAGAGAGAATTGGCTAGGGATATAAAGGTCTACATCAGTCCCGGATGCAGCAACTATGACAAAGAGCGGAGTCTAAAATCCTGAGAGAAGTAAGCAAGACAAAAGGTAGAATTACAGCCCTGGACTACAGGAGGGCAGTCTATGGCTTCTTTTAAGATCTGTGCAGCATGTTCCCACAGGAGATGGCTTGCAGGGCAAAGAGACCAAGAAAAGCCAGCTGAACTTCAACAACCACCTCTTAAAAGCACAAGAACCTTCCAATCAGATGTGCAGGAAATTGAGCAAGTATGGCAGAAGGCCAGCACAGATGAAACAATGGCATGCAATCAAACACCAGTACAGAGAAGGGATGCAGGGACTGGATGCCCATGAACAACACCAGTACATTGACCAAGTGTACAAGGATGAAGTTTGGAAATCTGAAGCTCAGTTGGAAGTGAAGCTAGTGAGAGATATTTAGAACAGTCAAATGGGCTTCAGCTCACTTGCAGCAAAATACTAAGGAAATAAACAAGTCCAGCATAGTCACCCAGATGACTGGTTACTGCGCTAAAGCATGCAACACATAAGAGAAGATTCAGAAAACTGAATTTTTTCATCTTAAGACAAGAAAGCAGTGGAGAGACCTTTTCCATGTCTTCAATAACCTAGTGGAGGTGCATTCTCCCTGGTGGACAACAAGATGAGAGGCAACAGAAAAGCTGCAACATGGGAAAGTCTGATTTGACCATCCTTACGATGAAAACTTGTAATTTGAACACTAGAACAGATACCCAGAGAGCCTTGGAGATATTAAAAACTCAATCTGACAAGGCCTTGAGCAATCTGATGTATGTAGAGCTGCTTTGAGAAGAGGGCTGTGCTTGATGGCCTCCACAGGTCTCTTCCAAAATGATATATTTTACAAGTATGAAAATCCCCAAAATACAACCAGGTACCTTAAAACTTTCTATGTGATACTCAGTTCTGGAAAAGAACTTGGAGCTTTGTTTTTTAAACAGTTCTCAAAAAACCAGCAAGAGCCAAAAATGCGCTTACCATTTCTTAAGTTTGCATCTCTCTTACTAAAGCAGAGCCAGGAAGGCAGGTGGGAGAGTAAAAGATTTTTTCTAATGTTTTTTAAAGTTAAGAAAAAGAAATTGTACCTTATCCATAAAAATACTGCTCACTAGTGGCTCACCTGGAGAATGAACAATACAAACTTCAAAGATCTGTCAAACGACATGACCTGACCAGCCCCACCATTACTACAGCCACCATGAAAATCTTAAGTCTTAGGAAGAACCTTGTCATTCCTTCCAGCTCCATATACCACAAACTAATTTCAAAGATCCATGCATGTATTGTAGAGAAGCCAAGAAGTAGATAGCTTGCATCTTACCTTAGGTTTATGGACTGAAGGAAAAAGCTGTGTTATGTATTTGATTTATAATTTTTTTTCAGTAGTAACAATTAATTATCCCACAAAACAGGAATGTTTAAAGTCAGAAGTAATTACAACAGATTCACTTAAAACTCTTTCCCATTAAAGGGAAAGGAGAATATTCCTAGTATTCACAGCAAATCCTAGAAATCAGGATTTGATCTGAATCCCAAATCTGCCACGAAGTCACTTCCTGGCATAAAAGCCACCATAGAATACAGTTAATGACTGCCAGAACAAGGACAGAACTACAAGCTCAGAACCTGTTGCCCTTTACTTAGAGGTAGCCTACCTATAGTCAAAGTTACAGTAGGAGAAGTTGCTTTTTATTACTAATCTTGCCTAATCCTGGGAAAGTGAAAATTTCTTGATTATGATGCATTTGGAGGACGGCACACAAATACATTTGCAAAGACAGACTCCAAATCATAAATTAATGCTGGCATATGTTTTCTGCCTGGAACAGAATGAGTTTTCTAGAACAACCTAAGAGTTTCAGGGTTGGCCAATAGTACAGGATGGAAAAAGTCAGATCTGTTTTCTGGCTAGAGAGGATGCTTTGTTCCCAGAGTTGACAAGTAAACATAAAGTCCTTTTTTTTTTATCCTTTGGAATTATTTACATCATGGTGACTCCCGGGTCCTTGCTGAGAATCAAGCCTCATTTTTCTAGATGCTTACAAACATGGTAAGAACAAGAAAACAGCAAACCCCAAACCCTGCAATATAGTTAAAATTAAAAAATAAAAGATAAAGAGTGCTTAGTAAGATTTGGCATGTATTTGCCAAAGCTTGTGTTTTCCCATGACATTCTACCATGTCTGAAATAATACTGTTGCTGGTTGAAGAATACAGGAAGATTTTAGTGACAATGAAGACTCTTAAAGTAACAACACTCAACTGTGCAATCAAAAGTAAAATGAAATTCTATATGAGGTTAGCCAAAATCCCATGTGAAAGGCAACACTATTCTGTGGTTAGCCTTGATTTCATGTGTTAATACTGTGAATGGCTGTTGTTGGTTGACTCCTTAAAGTGTCATTTCCTTTGAGGTGCAAGTTCCTCTTGGCAGTCACTGTGCTTTGATCTGCTGTGATTTCTGCATTACTGGTGCTTAAACTACTATGTTTTACTACAAGCAACATGCTTAACTTTGTGCTTATATTTTTGCAGTTTTGAATTTTTTTCTTTACCCCCACTGCTCATCAGAGATGAGTTGCACTAAAATGACTATAATACTTACAAAACACCCAAGCTAACATTTGATTATCTGGCATATTCTTTCATACATACATCCCATCTCCTGCTTCATGTATAATTTTTTTTAGTACTGTTCTAATTGTTAATCTATGTAATTGTTAACGGTAGTACGATGGAACTATTCAAGACTCCCTATAATTCACAACACTGCGGTTCAACCAAACAGCCAGGCAGCCTGGTCTGAAAGAATGAACGACCATACAGGACTCGGAGTGAGCATGTTTCAAGACTAATCACAGCTCTCTGATTTTCAGCCAGAGCCTCCTGTGGAAATCCTTTGCTTGTGAATCCATTTTTACCATCTGTTTTGCAGAGAAAAATTTAATTTCAAAGACATGTTCCAAGATGTAGTTAATAGTTGCAAAACACACCAACAGAGTGGTAATAGTTATTCTCAAGCTTAATAAGCTTGGAAATGCCTAGTGCTACACTATTGCGTTTCCTCCAACACTGCAGATAGCTAGTACCTGGATATTTTGGAGTGATGTAAAGCTTTTATCATCTTGCCCCTCTCTCTGTACTTGTAGAAGGTGGTGGACATTTCTCTTGTTTGTTACTTATGAAGCAAAAATACCTTGCTGTAATGTTATGGATCACTCTGGAACTAGATGTCAGTCTGTTTTGTTTTCTAAGGTCTCTCTTCTCTTTCTGACTGCAGCATGTACCTGGCTGCTCTCTAAGGCTAAGACAACTGGAAACAGATACTGAAAAAAGCAAGCATCACCGGGTGTTTTATGAAATTATGGTTACTGGGTGGTATAAAGGCAGTTTGAAGTCAACAAGCAGCATCTGCATGGAGATTTCTACATCCTTAAGAACAAAACCAGGTAATTTTTCCAACAAAGGGGGAGGGGGAGGGGGGAATTAATATTTAACTTTTCTCCTATCCACAGTCAAAATTATGGAAAAAATGCAAAATAATACTGTTATGCTGATATGTGTTAAGTTTATTAAAAGCACTGTTCTTTAGCTTATGAAACCAAAAGAACAGTGCAAGACCATATTTGAGAGTGCAGTTTCAGGCATTACCTGAAATGGTAAGATTTTACCAGTCCTTAATGGTAAGACCAGTTGTTCTCCAGGTATCCAGCCCCCTGAGCTGAAACACAGGGACAAGGAACAGAATAAAGCCCCCATAATCCAAGGGGAAATGGTCAGTGACCTGCTGCACCACTTAGACAACATCAGTCTATGGGGCTGGACGGGATCCACCTGAGGGTACTGAGGAAGCTGGCAGAAGTGCTCACCAAGCCACCTTCCATCATTTATCAACAGTTCTGGCTAACTAGAGAGGTCCCAGTTGACTGGAGGTTAGCCAAAGTGATGCCCAGCTACAAGAAGGGCTGGAAGGAGGATTCAGGGAATTACTGGCCTGTCAGTCTGACCTTGGTGTTGTTATGGAGAAGAGCATCTTGAGTGCCATCACGTGGCAACCAGGACAACCAGGTGATCAGACCCAGCCAGCATGGGTTTAGGAAGAGCAGGTCCTGCTTGACTAACCTGATCTCTTTCTATGACAAGGTGACCAGCCTTTGACACCATCTTCCACAGCATTCTCCTTGAGTAACTGGCTGCTCATGGCTTGGACAGGTGTACTTTTCTTTGGCAAAAAAAGTGGCTAAATGACCAAGCCTGAAGAGTGATGGTGAATGGAGTTACATCCAGCTGGCAGCCAGTCAGTCACAACTGCTGTTCCCCAGGGCTCAGCACTGGGCCAGTTCCATTTAATAGCTTTATCAATTATTTGGATGAGGTGATGGAGTGCACCCTCAATAAATTTGCAAGCAACACCAAGCTGGGTGGGAATGCTAATCTGCTTGAGGGTAGGAAGGCTCTGCAGAGGGTTTTGCACAGGCTGGATCTATGGGCCGAGGCCAGCTGTCCGAGGTTCAAGGCTAAGTGCTGGGTCTTGCACTTGGGCCACAGCAACCCCATGCAACGCTACAGTAATCCTGTAGAGTGGCTGGAAAGCTGCCCGGCAGAAAAGGACCTGGGCGTGTTGGTTGATGGCCAGCTGAACATGAGCCAGCAGCGTGCCCGGGTGGCCAAGAAGGCCAACAGCATCCTGGCTTGTACCAGAAACAGTATGGCCAGCAGGGCTAGGGAAGTGATGGTCCCCCTGTACTTGGCACTGGTGAGGCTGCTCCTTAAATCCCGTGTTCAGTTTTGGGTCCTTTACATCAAGAGGAATATAGAATGCTGGAGCATGTCCAGAGAAGGGCAGCAACTCTGTTGAAGGGTCCGGAGAGCAAATCTTAGGTGGAGGGGCTGTGGGAACTGGGGTAGTTTAGTCTGGAGAAGAGGAAACTCGGGGGGGAGATTGTAGGCAGGTTGTGGTAGGTCTCTTCTCCCAGATCACAAGCGATAGGACAAGAGGAAACAGCCTCAAGTTGTACCAGGGGAGGGACGTAGAGGTGCTGGAGCCTGTCCAGAGAAGGGCAACGGAGCTGGTGAAGGGTCTGGAGCACAAGTCTTATGAGGAGCAGCTGGGGGAACTGGGGTTGTTTAGCCTGGAGGAAAGGAGGCTCAGGGGGGACCTTACGGCTCTCTATGGCCACCTGAAAGAGGCTGTAGCAAGGTGGGTGTCAGTCTCTTCTCCCAGGTAACAAACACTAGGATGGGGGGAAACAGCCTGAAGTTGTGCCAGGGAGGGTTTAGATGGGATATTGGTAACCATTTCTTCACTGAAAGGGCTGTAAAGTATTGGAAGAGGCTGCCCGAGGCAGTGGTGGAATCACCATCCCTGGAGGTTTTTAAAAGATCTGCAGACACCTGGGGACAGGGTTCAGCGGTGGCCTTGGCTCTGCCGGGGTAACGCCTGGGCTGGGTTGTCTCGGGGTCTTTTCTAACCCGAGTCCGAGTCTAAATGCTGGCAGCCGGTGCTGCCACCTGGCGGTCCCAGCCTAGTCTGAATGCCTAGGAAACTGTAAGGAGACGGTATTTCCTATTCCTTTCACTACAATTAATGTTTTATTAGCAGGATTTTGTGATTATTACTGTGGACGGGAACTGAGGGGCTATGAAGACAAGGTACCTAGAGCTAGAACCTCTCACTAGAATCTGCTTTGGCTACAGCCCGTCAGGGCCTGCTTTCCCGAGTCCCCACACAGTGGGAGCGGAGCTCCGAGCCCTTCTCACGCCCAGGTGCTACTGCTATTAGATCCTTATTAAAAGCGTATTTTGTAACGCTTCACGGAAACGAATGAAAAGCAGTGCCAACACACAACGCCACGCATGACCACACACCAGGGCGCACTTTACAAAGGGCTGACTGACGGCAAGCCCGCAAGAGCGGCTGATGGCGGAGGCCCCGCCCCGCCCCCTCGGGCCCCGCCCCGCCCCCTCGGGCCCCGCCGCGCCCGCTGCCCAGCTGCCGCTGCCACCGTCCGCCCCCGCCGGCGGCCTAACGGCCGACCCAAGAGACAGGACCAGCGGCCCGCCTCTGGCAGCAGCCAATAAGAGGACGAGGAGAGTCGCCCACAGCCAATAGGGGCGCGGGGCTGCCGGGAGAGGCGGGGGCGGGGCTTTAGCAGCGCGGCCCGAAGGGCGGTGGGATGGGGAGTGGGGTTCTTCGGGCAAAGGATGGTTAAAAAGGTAAAATTCAGCATTGCGTGACATTTTAAATCCTGCACGATTCCATTCGCCGTCTCCGCACTGCATTGTGACGCGCAGGTAAGCGCGGCTGCGCAGGCCGTGGTGATGGCACTCCTGGGCGCGCACAGGCCGTGCAGGGAGGCAAGTTGGCCGAGGGCGGGGTGGGGAGCCGGTACCTGGAGCTACAAAGCCATGCTGGAACAGAGCGAGCAGATCAAGGGCAGGACCAGCAAAGCAGCTGTTCTTCAGTTCCTTCTCTCCATTCTGTAACTACTCACACCCGTACGAACGTGGATGTAAGCAGTCGGCATGGGCTTGACTCATGCCTGGCCACACAGGTAACTTCTGGTTGTGCACCTCATCAGCAAGTTTGATGTTTACAGCCCACAGGGTAGAGTACAGTTTCTTTTGTCATTGTCAGATGCTCAGAGGTGCATATGAAGTGCTTTATGTTTTGAAAGAAAGGTCTTCCATGCTGATCAGAGGGGCATGCTACTGCTTCAGCATTTACTCCTCCAGTTCAAAAGTTACATGAACTGATGATTGTTACCAGCTTCTTTCTCCCTCTTCTAAATGCAGGCATCAGCCTCCATCAACCTACCCACAGTCTCAACTCTGAAAACCTTTTCCACACCGTGCTATTGAGAGGCTGAGTAGCAAGATTCGGTGATGCATTAGTAAGCACTTGTTTTTCACCCTGCAGAGGGAAGCAAGGCAATGGGGTATCGGAGCAGAACACCATCCAATGCCTCTACAGTCTCACAGACCTGAAGCCTAACCTCCCACTCCTGCTGAACATAAACCCACAAGATCTACAGGATCCCACAGAGGTTATACAAGAAGCATAACTACAGCAGTGAAGAACATGCACTAAGGCGAAGCGAGTCCAGCTTTCCTGTTTCAAAACAAAACCAAAACAGGTTACTGTGCAGTGTGAACATTCAGTGATTGTGTAGCTCAGTCATGAGATCAACCTTGATCCAATTTTCATTTTTTTAGGTTCAAAAGCATACATGAATTTACTCACCTGTGAATTCAGCCAACGGTACTGTGTCGTTATTTGGATCAACTACTTGTCCAGCAACTAGGATCTAGAAAAACTGCTGCATACCTTCTCCTCTGCAGCTTTATATACTGAAATGGGTTAGAGCCAATGCCATAGAAGTTGGCAGTTTACCTTTAACAAAGCCTTCCCATTCCACTGGGCTCTAAACCTCACTCTCAAGGCCTAGATTTAGATGCACGGAAAAACTTAAGTGTGTAGTAAATTAAAAAATACATAGTGAGGGTCTGATTTTATTAAATGTTGATTTTCAACAATATTCAGCCGGGTGCTTAGAAAACACCAAAATTAATGAGGTTAAAAAGTTCTTCAGTGGCTTTAAGTATTATTTAGTATGAGAAAACTTGTTGTTTCTCATTATGCTCTTCAACTTAGATTTTTTTCAACCAGTTTCTAGTTAAGTGTACATTAGAGGAGTTAAGGCCAAATGTGTCCTGCATTTGCAGTCAAGTCTTTTCAGAAGTTATTTTCCCAATATATTTCTTCACATCCCACTGAACTACTACTTTGAGGGGGAAAAAAAGAGGAGTTAGAAGGTTCTTAATTGTATTCAGAAATACAACAAGTTGTGTAATTGGAACAAGTTTTCAGATACTAATGTTCCAGCTTAAACATATTAGGAATTGGTCTGCATTGCATGGCAAGTCATGACAAATGTTCAAGAGCAAAACAAGGTTTATTTTTGTTATGCAATCACCACTGTTCTAACCCAGTAGCAGTAAACGTTCCCCGAAGAAAAACACACTTATACCAGACACCTTCACAACTCATGGTCCTAAGCAAATTCCACAATAAAGGACAGGGTTAGATACATGCAATAAGCATATTCACGTATCAGGAACTATTTTCAGCATTAACCCATTAAACTAGAATTATTATTCCCTATCTCCCACCAATAAAAAAAAAGGCTTTGTTAGACAAGCAGTTGTATTGAATTCACTTCCTTTTATTGCAGTGACATCCCCCTGGTACAAAGTATTAACTGCAATAATTACGTTAAAACATTAGAAAAGCATTTGTGTGTGACAGTTACAGTACAATGTCAAATCTCACATCTTCGAACCAAGTGGGCCATTACCCACTAACGCTCAGATCTTTAAATTGTTATTTTTAAATACGCAATGTCAGAAAAAGCATATAAAAAGAATGTATGTAAAAGGAAACCTAAATACAAGTGAACAAATAAATAGTTGATTTCCTCCAGCTATTACTGTCTTTCTAAATCCATACAAAGAAACCTAATCTATAGAAGGTATGAATTGCCACATGTAAGTGATTTCATTTTTCAAGTAATTAATCATGATTGGAGCAAAACTAAATTTGGTGTCAAAATCAAAGCAGAAGTTGGAGTGGCTGCCACTAACTGACATCTGCTGCAAACAATTGAAATTTTAGTGTAGCAAAAACCTTGAAACTTGACCTCGTGTCTGGCGTTAGTGGACTTCTGAGAGTGCATGTGAAAAGCATCCTACGTTATTTCACACACATTACCTTAACTATCCCCATATGCATATTTAGATATATTTTATATAATTTTATACACATATATGCATGTATACACACACTTCATTTGGTTTCTGTGTTACAGATCACAAGCAATGGTTTCCTGAATGGGCAAAACACCTTTTAAATAAGTGTACCTGCGCACATTTAACTTTTTTTTTTAAAAAAAAAAACATAGCAGCACTAAGTCCATGCCTTACTGTCCATCTGTTCAAAAGAATGTAACCTACAAAGAATAAACATGGCAATGATTCCATATTCACAATGCGACTTCCTTACACCCTAGAAAACACTGTAAAACCTGTAATAGATATGTTGGTAATTTTGATCCCCACCCTCTTGCCTGGAAAGAAACAGTGCTTTTACTGCAAACTGTCTTAAGTTTATCATAAGAAGCTGGGTTCATGCTGGCATCAGTTATCTCACAGCAGCAAAACATGCATGGTTTTTTTCTTATTTTTTGAAGTGAAATTATTCATAGTCTCAAACCCAACAGACAAAAACAGCAAAAAGATTTTTTGCAGTTTACCAGGAACTTGGCAGCAGTGTGTACTGCACTGTGTAGAATGTTTTTACTTTTAATGACTACTTGAACCTCTACCTTGCCACACGATTACGCTTCGTTCTTCAAAAGTGAACACTTACATTTCAATTTGATCTTGCATTTGGCATAAAAATACCCTTTTTCTGCACATGCATAAATGAAAGTCACGCAACTGCTGATAAACTGATCCAGTAGCATGTCCAATGCAAGTATCAAAAACTTGTGACATGTTTTTTAAATTCCTAGTATATTTTGGATAGAAAGGATTACCTAAAAACAGTTCACATTACTAGCCCTCTATACAAAGGCTCAAGTGAAATTTCTTGTGTGGGTGTTCATAATAGACTGCATTATGAAGTTTTCAAAATATGCAATGAAAGGGCACACAAGATTGGCAGTTTCTTTATTGAACATAGAAAATATATAAAGCAGGATGTATGGAATAGATCTAAATTGATAGACAATCAAACCTGAGTATTATTTAATAAGACTAACTGTATTTTCTGACAACTGAATGAATTGACCTAAAAACATCTCCCCTGGTAACCAGTGGTCCTTTTAACCATTTGTTGAAAAATGCAAGAGAACTGTAGCTTTTACACTTTATATTGGATAGCAAGATTCCACATAGTGTTTACTGTTTTCTGTTAGATAGCATCACATTGCTTTTATTATCCCCATTCAAGCCTTTAAGCTGAGTTTTGTTTCAAAGTAAAGTGAAAGTGACACCAAACATAATAGGCTAAGAACTAGGACAGGTCTTTTTCTTTTCTTCTAATGCGTAGCAAGACAAAAAGCCTCAGCCAGTAAGATGAATTTAGTTTCATATTACAGTTACAGAACAAAGATTAGCTACCTTGGTAAAGGATACTGGTTAATGTTAGCTGTTTATTTTGGACTAGTGTCAAAGTAGTATACATTGTCAAATTTAAGAAAAGGATGCTCTCTGCTAGTAGAGTTAGTTTTATTTTAACTGTTACAAAACTTAGTAGCACAAAGTCTTGACAATAACATCAGGAGTTTTAGTTCAACTGACCTGCCCCAATTCTCACCTTTAAATCTAACAGATACAATAATAAAAAGCCAAAATCTTTCTGACAATAGAAAACGTACAGTACTAAGACCTAATAGCTCAATGGAAGAAGACTGAAAAGCAGCATTCATTTTTATTGTAACATGGAAGATACTAGAAACTAAAGGAAGTCTGATCTAAACTCTTAGTTGAAGGCAGATTTTGACATTCCATATAAATTTACAAAACAGGATGTATGGATGAGATTTGGTTAATTTCAGAAGGCACCTCAAGGCTAAAAGGCTTTTATAAATCTATAATCCTTTCATTGATTAAAAATAAAACATTTTATTGCTGCTATTCAAATAGCAAACAAAAAGCCTCTCTGTCTTCAGTCTAACAAGGAATCCTCCCCCATTAAGCAAGATTAAATTACAGAAAATATAGAATAAAACTGAAGATGTCACAACTTTAGAAATACAGTGACTTTCCTTGTGTGCTTTCAAGTCAGTGAAATAGTGAAAGAAGTCACTTTTTGCCTTTGTGATGTTAATATATCAACTGTCAGTCGCTCTCCCCTGGGCACTGAAGTACCATTTCATCATAGCTGTCCAATGTGCAGTACTCTTAGGAATAGAAGGTAAGAACACTCTGATGATTCCCACGAACAAGGAGAATTGGTGGCAGGTCTTTAGAAAGCGCTTCTAACCAGGCCATGTATAGTGCACTAGAAACTGCACCTTTTCGTGCAACTGGCAAACTCCTACAATTCACAAGGAAAAAAAGCATTCAACAATTAGAAAAACCTGCTGGAGTACAAGTCTTATCATAGAAATATGAAAGAACAACTCTGCAAAAAGGTAGATACAAGTTATCTTTCCTAACCTTTCTAGTTCTTGGTTATTTCCTCAGAATTCACTTAACGAGAGTTTGTACCTTAAGCACCACAGGCCTTTATGTCTGTTTGCCCCTCATTTCTGGCCTCTTACCACCATTTTGCATTCAGGTAGTTTCAAGCAGAATTCTCCTCAGTTGAAGACAGTTTCTTGAGAGCCTCTTCAAGATTTTAAACCACAGCTTTTTCTGACAATGCCAGATTGGTGCAGTCTAATATTCCTTCTCACAGTCCTTCCAAAACATGCCATACTCTTTTCTTTTGAAAAAACTACCATTTACCCTACTCAAACTTCACTTGTAGTACTTCTCCATGGAGCTCTGAAGCAGGCCTTTAAGGAAAACACAGCAAAGAAACCTGCAATGTGCATTCTGCCTGTTTACACCAGAGGTAATTCCATGGAAAGCCATCAGCAGGATGATGACTTAACTTTATCTAGAGAGATTTCCTAGAAAAAGAACTGAAAGGAAGGACCTGAAAGAGAGAGGAATAGTTGGCATGCAGGAGTGGAAAGAATGTGAGAATCCTGAGCTGCACTACAAACGTGGAGGTAATCACCTAAAACAGTAGATGAGAAACAGAAAATACACAGGCCATTTTTGTTCATCAGTATAGTAGCTCCATACTTCTAATAAATACTCGCAGCACTGAAACCTCCTTGAGTATTTCTATTCTATAATGCCAAGGCACAGGCTTTTTCCTATCGTGTATTTACATATATCTGTATTTCAAATTAAACAGTTCCGTATCAGTAAGGCTAACAGTATAGTAATTTACTTACATGACAATTATGTTAGCGGTACTTGAATGTTCTTTCAGCAACTCATTTAGCCTAATCTGGCGATAGGTCTGTAATGAAAATGGAACTTCTTAGGGAAGATCTTTTACATAAAACTACAAAATGTTCATTTATTCATGAAAAATGAAAAACAGTTATGATCAATTGGTATGAGTCATTTACAGAAACCATGTACTTCCAGCTTGGTTTAGCAACTTGTTCACTTTTCTGAAATACCTATACATGCGAGACTGGGAGAGGAGGAAGCAGTAAGTCTAAAATGTGCAAATAAACCAAGTACTATGGAAGCCAAATTTAAGCTAGTTCCTCTAATAATTATACCATCCTCCATGGCTCCTGGAAACAAGAGCCCCTTATGCTCTCCTCAGGGTTCTTTTAACTATATATTCTATAAGCTTATAGTGAACAAGTCTTACAGAACTGAAGCCACATCTTCATTTGGTAAGCTTATCTCAATAATGGGCCTCTTTTTTTACTATCCTATGCCATCTTAACATCTGAAGTAGCTTCCTCATTAATTTTCAGTTCTCTTACATCAACTAGATTTCTAGCAAACATTTTGAGTTAACCATTTCTTAGAGTTCTGCTGTTCTCAGATGAGCTGAAATCTAGTTAGCCTGTGGGCTACTGTCTGTAGAAACCAGTTATCAGTAGACAAAAGAATAAATCATTTCAGTTACCTCACTGAAATGAGTTTTGGTGGTGTTTGTAGACATGAACACAGGAAGGCATCAAGCAGTTCATTAACTAACTATAAAGTAACTGTACTTCATAAAATCTTGCCCTCCCACCCCTTGGTAATAGGCAGTTATGAGATTTCTGCAGCAACTGCCAGTCAATTTGTACCTACCTGGTAGACTGACTCCTGCCTTCCCTGCCCCCACCACCGCCCCCGAATGCTTGCAATGCAGAGTGACCTATCATTCCCATTTCTTTTCTACTGCAAGTCCTCACAGGAGTTCTAAAAACCCAGGCAGGAAAAAGAAGATATGGGTGGAATATACTCAGGACCATCTTGAAGAATTTCACGTGACGAACTTTAACCAGTCTTTCTTTAGATACCTGAGCCTCCTCCACAGAAGCACTTGAGGAGTATCTCTGAAGTCTCTACTGCTTGGAAAAAATGTGAAACCTTTAACTGCTCCTTAACACCACAATCACATGTGGTGTGCTTTGTTGTTGTTTGTTGGGATTTTTTTTTTTTGGGGGGGTGGGGGGGTTTATAACAAAGCAAAAAAATACTAGTTTGATCAAAAAAAATTAGTATAGACTGTATTATTGTAAAGTAACTGCTGAAATACTGTAGGAAAGCAGCTTAGCCCCCACCAATGCAGAAACATTTATTGCTTTTTTTGGTAAACCATCTAAATGGTTTTAAATGTTGCTTTCCATCAGCTATGCATAAAATCAGCTACAGATGACAAAGAATAGTAAGAATGAACTCTGTGATATCACATCACAAATGCAGTAGGAGAAAAAAATTTTAACATTTAATGTAAGACTAAAGAATACAGAACCTTTGTTTTGTAAAGCTCAAGTTCATTATCTGTTATCCTCCATGGTTCATCCTCCTTCATTTTATCTGCAATTTCTTGTTCTTTATCATCTTCATGAAGTCGGAAGGGCTCTATCATTTCTTCAAAAGCTGCAATACTGGAATGATTAAATGAACAGCCATATTAAAAAAGGTATGAGTCTGTATGTATCTATATGGTATCAGAAAGTAAGTTTTATTGCTGTTTAAAAATAAGTGAACTGAAATTTTTTCACTACCAATTGCAGTTAGAACACCACATCAGCTATTTGTATATGCAAACACTGCAATTCAGCAAACAACTAGGAACATCTACAGGAGCCCTCACCATTCACCATGCAACTAAATATAGTTTTAGCAACTTTAAAAAAAAAAAAAAGACCAAAAACTGTTACTAGCCTTTTACTTGAATTTTGAAAGTTGAAGAGTACTACCTTGAAAAATGTATAGCTACTACCAATAGCTTCTTCAGAATTAAATTTGAAAAACAAGTTTGTGTCACAAAAAAATATCTATCAAATCTCATACTAGTGCCATTAGGATTTTGGCTTTGATATTTTTATTTTGCTTCTTTTTAATCTTTCCAGTACAATCTGAAAGCCACATTCAAATGCAAATACATAGCCATCTTGTTTAGTCTTCCTGTTGCACTCCTTAGAAGATGAAGTATTACTTTGAATTTACTTGAACTCTAGCAAGAATTTTGAAAGAAAACCTTCTGAAGACCAGAGGCATTCATTTCTACCAGAAAGAACAACTTAACATTACCCTACTTTCTCTACCCACATAAGCATATCTGAACAGCAAACAAAGGTTGCCACAAGTTATGAAAGTAACTTGTCTTTGAATAGCTCCAGCATGTGAGATGTGAGAAAAATAAACTAGGTTTTTAGCAGAATATACTGAAATGTATGCCTTGTATCCAATGAAATAACTGCATTTTTATGCTATGCAAATGGCTTTTTTACAAAGATGACAAAAAGTATTGCCAATCTTCTGTGGTTGCAAATTACAGTGTGTTAAATTTAACAAACATTAAGGAATACCCCTTAGGATATATAGCCATATCAGTATATGTAATGTGTAGCTTCCATATAATTAAACATTCACCCATGCCCATTTTCTAACTGAGGTGGTTCCTCTTCCTCCAGGAAACCTACTAAAAAACCATCTTTTTTTCTCCCCATGGCAGTCTTCCCTGAAGTAATTTGACACAATGACTTCACCTTCATCAAAAGCGAAAAATCAAATGCCATCTGCTATCTTTTGGCTTTAAAAAAAAAGACATTTTTAACAATATTCTGTTATACAGCACAGCAGCTGTGAAAAATAAAATGAACTTCCTCAACTTAGTTTACAGGTATTTTTAATGCCAATTGTATCTTAGGAAGCTTTTGGATATTTTATGGAGACTGTATCCATAGAGATCAGAAAAATGCTCTCAGAAGAACTAACTTCTGGATCACTTTATGAAATAAAAATAACTCCACCTAATTCTACAATCTCAACTTTTTATGCATAAAGGTGTGCTACCTCTGAGTTTCCACATTTTACAGTAGCAGGCTCCCAGGAGCAAAGACATCCAGAAGTATCAGAGCACCAGAAGCACCCTACTGTTCTATTTGCTTGGTATATTGTTTACATCTAAGAAAAGGTGATTAAAAAAGCAGGGTATAAAAGAATGTGCATTAGCATTTACCATCTGCAGAAGTTGTAAACCATTATTTCCTAATTTGCATAACATGTCAAATTATTCAGATACATGCATATCTATGTAAAAGATATTTTTACAACCTTAACGTACTCAAGAACACCTGAAGGGGAAGGAGGATGATATTTTTAGAACTTACACATTCTGTTATAAATTTGTACTGAAAGCCATCTACAATTAATATACTTTAAACTTGAAAATCAGAAGACATCACATGCATGATGATTCCAGTGTAAATTAAAAGTCCAAGCAATTACAAAAAAAAAAATTCAGGCTGTTTGAAGAGCAAGCTTTGTTACATTAAACTAAGATTCCAAGTAACATATTTTTGTGAGCATTTCTCTTTTTAAAGATGGCTCCATCAAATAGGGTTTTTTAATTGCATTTTTCTAAATTTATTATTACATTCTAAGGACCAGAGATTCAAAAAATACAAAATTCTATGTTCTTGGATGTAGGAGTTATTGCTTAGTTTATTTCATGCATTTTTATGAAACACTGGATGTCATAAGAACTACTCTTATCAAAACTGTTACGTAGGAAAGAATGAGGTATTCTAAATTCATGAAAAGCATCAAGAATTCAACTCAAAAACAAGCTGGGTATTTTTGAGACTTACTTTTCTTTCTTTGGCTTAGTATTAATATCCCCAAGAACCATAATGTCCAAGAAGTCTATCCGAAATTTGCTGAGCAAAGTAGCCATCCTGCATCAGGAAAAACCCAAGCCTTTATGCATGATCAGATTTTTAATTATTCCACAGCATAAACAGATGGTAATAAAAACACTAGTTTAAGAGAAAAGCATCTGAAATGTAATGGGTGTTGTGTGTGTGAATAATCAAAGGAACCAGGTATATAGTTATAAATCAACAACATACTTGCGGGCTGGGGGAATTAAGACCATAAAACTAAGAGAAGAGCTCTCTCCCTTAAAGACAACCTCAGGAAATATTCGAAAAAGAAAATGTTAAGTGTCAAACAATAGTACAGAAGAATTAGTTTAAGTTGAGGTATCTCATCCAAAACAATCTAAGTTTGCCCTTGTGGGCAAGAAGGCCAATGGGATCCTGAGGTGCATTAGGAAGAATATGGACAGCAGGTCGAGGGAGGTGATCCTTCCCCTTAGCTTTGCCCTGGTGAGGTCCCATCAGGAGTGCTGTGCCCAGTGCTGGGCTCCCCAGGTCAAGAGAGACAGGGAGCTGCTGCAGAGGGTCCAGCAGAGGGCTGTGAAGATGATGAGGGGATGGAGCATCTCCCTTGTGAGGAAAGGCTGAGAGAGCTGGGCCTGTGTAGCCTGGAGAAGGGAAGACAGAGGGGATCTTATCAATGCATACAAATATCTTCAGGGCAGGTGTCAGGAGATGGGGCCAGGCTCTTTTCAGTGGTGCCCAGTGACAGGACAAAGGGCAACAGAAATACTTCTGTACTTTGAGGGTGGCAGAGCACTGGAACAGGCTGCCCCAGAGAGGCTGTGGAGTCTCCTGCTCTTGAGATACTCAAAACCAGCCTGGATGTGACTGTGCAACCTGCTCCAGACAAACCTGCTTTAGCAGGGGGTCAGACTAGATGATGTCCAGAGGTCCCTTCCAAACCTGACCATTCTGTGATTCTATGAAATGGAACTTTTTGGAGAAAGAGAATAGAGTATGATTACACCCCAACCAAAGAAAAACTGAAAGAAGACTACTAGAAAGAGAAAGTAATCTGTGTAACACGCTCTATCAGCATTTGAAGTGGAATATTTAAAGGTAAACTTACGCTCTTCTGTCATGATCAATCCTGTTTATTTTTCCACCAATGAACACTCTGATCTTACATTCTTTCCACTTCTTTTTGGTTGTAAGAAGATAAGGAATCAACAGTGTCAAACCTGCGTTTTGACCAGAATTCGGGAATGATTCAGAAAACACAGCATCATGTTAAGAGTTTAACAGTACAGATTTGTAGCCTATATGTGAACTGACCAGAAGAGAACAATTAAAAATCACATCAATCATTTTTTTCAACATTTGTTTTTAAAGTATAAAGCACATTACCTCCATCATCGAAGAGCCACCAAACATCAATATTGCTTTTGCCTTGTTTCTTCTGAAACTGAGTACTAGCATCAAGAAGTCTTTGGTCAGCCAAGTTTAAAGGAGAAGATGGTCTCTTTGAATCTGAAAAAAAGTATGATGAAATATCATTTTTGAAGGCTTTTGCTTAGTCATCTTGAAATTCATCAGGTCAACTTCTTAGTATTTCTAAATAATATTTTTTTCTCTACGTTTAAATAAAAATAATTTCTCCCCCCTGAACCCAATTACAAATTTTGATTGAACAGATATAAATTGAGCTATATTTAGGGATTCTGCAAACTCATAACTTCAGCAGTTAGATTTAAATCTCAACATCATTTAGCAGACATTTGATAAATAAAGGTTCTGTACAATCTTTATACAGTCATTTGCCCGGACAATTTAACTGGCTTTAGAGCATCAGACCATGCACTGTTGCTACCTCTTGCAAATGACAGAACTTTCCTGGAAACATGTATATACTAATTGACAAGAAAAGAGCTTAGGAGATGGCATTTACTTCCTTCCTTAAATCAATTTTTCTTTAAGCATGTAGTGAAAATAAAAGCTGGTTCTGCATATTGAAATTCTGTCTTTTGCAACAAGTACTGTTTTTTATGTGCAAGGCTCTGAAGCACAGTATAGGGCTATTTTGCATAACAAAATTACTGAGAACAAGACAACAATGGCATTTTCAATTAGATTAATACAGGTAAATATATTTTTTACAACTATAGAAAAACCTCAGCCCTTTCCCTTACTTAAAACCTCAGTTTGAACACAAGCCAGGAGTTTGATATTCATCTCAGTTCTTATTTTATTAGGAATTTTTAAATATGGAGTACATCTGTGCCTGATTTACATTAATGTACTACTTTACTGCATACTGGGACTTCTTCCAAACTGTCATCTTGTGCTTCAAGATGCAATCTCACTTTCCATTATTAAAAACACAACAGTTTCTAGCTGTTGAAATTATGAAGACAGTGTCAGAAGAGTTAAATGAATCTTAGTTAAGGCAAAAATATTTGCCTAACTCAAAAGTCATCTGAAATAAAACAGGAAGTAAAACCTGCTCAATTCCTCTCTCAAAATGCTGTTTACCTGAATGACTACTTTGCATTATTTCAGATGTTAAATCTTACTGAATGGCTGTATTATGCCTTACTTTGCAAACTATTGAACAATTCCAAGTAACAGGCAACAAAGACTTCTTTAGAAGAGCTACTGAATAGACTGATAGAGCACTTCTACTATACCATTAGATAGGATTTCCTTTATTCCTAAATCAAGTAAGGACCCAGTCACAATACCTGAGAAACAGAGAAATAAGCAAACTCCTGAATGTGTTTCTAACATTACTTAAGAACAAAAGTTAAAAAAAAAATATGAGAAAAAAATATATCTAACATTTGTATCTTAAACACATGCACAACAAGTAGCAACTTGTTCTGGGAATTTCCAAAGTTGCATTTTCCATAGCCCGATCCGTAAAGATGAAGCACATTCTAAAGCAAGTATGAAGAAACTAGTTAACACTGCATGGTTGATATATTCCTCCCTCTCTCTCCCTCTTTGATGTGTGGAAAGAAGTACAAAAGGAAAACTGAAATTAACAATGCAAAAGAATGATTTAACACAAAAAGGTGGAAAATGCCTGCCTTTTTTCAACAGTGGTTGTGCTGGAGCCTTTCCATCCTCGTCCTCCTCTGGAAAAATTTTAAAGATACAAAATAAAAAGATTAATTTCTTCTATGATGTTAATGAAAACACACTACTAGTGTACAGTAAAAAAATAGAAAATAAAGATGTAGAATGAAATGGATTTTGATACAAAGAAAAACACACAAATGCAGTCTATAAGATCCTGAGATTTATTTTTACTTTATAAAAAAAAAAATCACATTGCTTACTTAACTATTAAGTCACTTCAAGCTTTTACTCTAAAAAGAAGAGGAAAGTTCGTTATTGTCCTGAATGATATCCTGAATGATTTGCATCTGTACATTAATATACTAGTCTGAGGTAAAAAGCCCTTCATAAATTTAGCAGCCTTCGAATCACACTTAATTATATAGATGGGTGGCACAATTCTCAAGCAATTTTTAATGCATGTGAAACTCATTCACAATTCATTGTCTAACACATTTTATTTAGGGGACCAGATGTTAAAGATCTATTTTTAATACTGGTAAGCTTTTAACCAAAGTACTTAAGTAATTAGACATCGATGGCTAGAAAAGCATGACAGACTTCTGTTCACAGACAAAAGAATCCCTTAAGTAATTTCCCCTCACCAAGTTTCCCTTGGTGAGGGGAAAGGGGAACTGAGGAGGGCATGAGAAGAGTGAAAGAGTAAAAATCTCAAATTTTATCTCTAACTAGCAAGTTACCTTTATGTAGAGTGGGAGGTCTCTCACTAGATGATGGAGTAAAAGCTATAGAAGTGTCTATCTCAGCCTTCTTGCTATAATCCACTTTTACTATGACATCCTTGGTACATGGAGATTTTTCCTGGGATGACAGTAACTCTTCTTTAAGAAAGCAAAAAAACACGTTGTAAACCAATTGTTCCAAATGATACTGCTAGAGGTATGTGACTATACTGAGACTGTTCACAGTTGGTTAAACTCTACTGCAACTGTTATGCTATGGCAAAAAGAGAGGGGGGTAAAAAAAGGCAAAAACAAAAAAATCTTATAGGAACTCCTTGAGAGTACAGAGAGGCTCCAACTCTGAGCAGAGCTGTAATTTCCTGCTACTTTCTTGCCAAATTTTGGATGTTGATTGAATTGCCACAAGCTAAACATAACACAGAGGTAGCCAATACTAAGGAAATACGACCAGGGGAAGAAAAATTTACTTGATAAAACATTTCCCATTTCTACTCCAACTCCAAGAGGAAGATGAGCCTTAGACAAGGCCCAGACCAAGTATGTGTCTCAACCAAATTTTCTTTCCAGGTGGCTTCAGTGGAGCTACTTGGTAGCTGTCAGGGTTAAAGCAAACTCACAGACTCTAGTAGATGCTAAGACCCTTCTGACATCTTGTTGTTTTATCTCCCAGCCTTCTCAACTATGTTGTTTTCACACTGCAGGTTCATTCCTTGCTGTTTCTCATAAACCCTTTGCTCTACACAGTCACAGGCTCTTTGCCCCTCTCTAAATCTTATGACATTCATATGTTTCCAGTGAAGGAACAATCCTCCCATCTTTCAGGAGGATGCCCCCTCCTACAGAGCTTATGTCACAACCGTTCTTCCTCACTGTAGCAATGTTGTATGGAGCAAGCTACAAACAAATCAGATGTTACCAATTCAGTAGACAGTTGCCACTAAAGCTCACAGGCTTTCTTCATTATTCTGCTTGAAGTTTAATTAAAATTATACCATTAGGCTTAAGACCACTACCTACAAAGCATAACAGTCCTCTACATTGAAAATAGAAAACCTTTCCAAACTTTAGAGATCTCAACAATAGTAGTTAAACTAGTGTGTATAGAGGTTGGCTACCCACGCCAGATGCACAGCATTCTTGGAGCATACAACTTTTGTTGTGATTTTCATAATTTCTAGACTGGTCAAATACTTCATACCAATTTGGCAGCCTCTAATTTATCAGTTTCAGTAAAAATAGTAAATCCTTGGAAGCAACTATATACAGTGCACCAACACAGAAAATTTAAGCACACAGAAAACCAAGCTCTGCTGCTGAACATGGGTTATTCTTATTTTATGTTTCAGACTTGACAATTTCAGTGATTTTTGTTCTGGAAGAGTAGTGTTTTGGTTTGTTTTTTAAAAATAACTTATCTTCAGTTAGTATTTTCAAAAAGCAGTATTAGAAGGGAATTAGAACAGCTAATCACCACATGAACAAAGTCTTACCTTGGCCCTGAAGGTGAGAAATGTCGAGACCCTCCTTTAAGCGGATAACAACTACACCATACTGAATGTCAAAGGCATCACTAAACGAAAGAAACAAAAAATGTTATAACTTTTCCTTCCCCAGGACCTCTTTACACACCCTCTTTGAGGAAATTCCAGAGATTAAACACTGCTATTTAAATTCACAAATTATACGTTTGTGTTCAATTCACTGATGCCGTTGATAATTTGGAATTGAAACTGAAATTAACACCATACCCTGAAGAGAAACACATAGAAAAGACACATTTTCCTTCTCCTCCCTCTCCCCCTACTATGTACACAGCAATAAAATAAAAGCAACATAAACACGTTTGTCCAGTCCTGTATAGAAGATGACAAGATACACTCAGAAATCTAAATTTATCTCCCCCATCAATAAAGGGTTGGGTTTTTTTGAGTAGACTACTTGATTTGAGCTTGACATCGTTCCAAAACATTCGGGTAGTTAACAACGTCTATGAAGTTGTGAATCAGAATCACATTAGCTGTAAGTTAGCTATAACTTGCATATTCCCATTCTATTTGATCAGGAAGGAACTCGCTCCTTTAAAAATTAAAGGGGGAAAACAACATTATTGTAGAAACAAGCAAAAAACCTGAATTGCTGCATAAAAGTGGAGTAAAATGAAAGACAGGAAAAACCCCAAGATATAAGACAGAAAACCATGAATTTAACTATACCATACAGTTTGCATGAGCCATTAATAATCAGTCCTTTAAGTATAAATATCTCACTACAAGCAACCATATATTTAGAGAACTCCCTCCCATGTAATTTCCATAGACAGGAATTTCTCAAGATTTCTCTCTTTAGACACAGAAAGATGATTAGAAATGTTCACTGTATCAACATATTCTATCATAAAGATAATTGAGGTTGATTTAAGAAAATGTTTTATCCATCAGCAAACTTTTTAAATTTATTAGTTTGTTAAAGTTGTACAGATTAGATTTCTATTGTGTGCTTCAGAAACTTTCAATTTCCTAAAGATTTTTCAGAAATACACTTGACCTGCAGCTATTACCTCCTGACACTTCTCTTTCAGGATGTAACTTAATGGCCTTGACAGGTCTTCCAGCACAAGGCATTCCAAAACACAATTGGAGAAAAAGAAAAAACTAAGAACTAACCCAACACGTTTCTTCATTTTTTATTGCATTTGGTGTTCTGTCTTTTCTCTTCATGAACTGAGAGAGTGGGAGAGTATGATTTTTTTTCCTCTTCTAGTCTCTGCCTGTAATCCCCCATTCTCTCTCTTTTAAATGCACAGTAAATGAGAAGTGTAAAGCACAAATAAAGTGGGACAAGCAACACTTACGGAAAACAAAAAAATCTTCTGTTTACACGCAAGGAGCAAGTTTTGGTTTTCTTGTTACGTAGCACAAGTTATTCTATCAAATTTTTCAGCTAGAATTGGTCTGCCTTTCAGTACTGTCAAGTTATACCGGGATTTCCTTTCCCATCTCTTTTTGGCCACTATATGACTTTGGGTGTCAGTGCTGTGTGTCTTGAAGTATTTTTTGTGTAAGAGAGCAAGAAAACGTTTAAGAGTGGATTCATTCACTGCTACACTTAATCTGAACAGAAGTAGTATTGGGAAAACCCTGCTTTCAATAAAACATGTGCTTTACAGAATTCAGCAGACTGGCGCATAAAACACTAGGCTCCATCTCTGCAGACAGTAACTCAAACTCAGACCACTGCCACAACTCTTTCTAGATGCAGAAGTTGTTATTGTATAGAAGTCTAATCTGTTTAAACTATGAAGACTTGCTTATTAATTTCCATATCAGAAAAAACCAAGATATTGAAGACGCTGGATCAGCAGCATGGAAAATCTGAGTCTACCTGGAAGAGGCCTCACACAACTAAGATCACCTTGACTTAGTACCAAATGTACTGAAATGAAACAGAAGAGGTTCACCTCTGTTTTCTACTTACTGGAATAAATTGATATAGGTTTCAACATCTCTCATGTCACTTTGTCTCCAGTTTTTCTTAAATCCAACAACAAGGGTGTTAGGTTTCATTCTGCCCAGACCAGCAGCCTAAGGAAAAGAAAAATAATAGTTTTAAAAAACGTGTTATTGAAACAACTAAAGGTTCTATTGTTTTCTTAAGCAGAAAACAAGTGGTTTTAGTCAAAGTTTTTAGAATTAAGAATTAAAACTTCCAATTTTGATGTTCACATTCACTACTTTCATTAGAAAAGTAATAAAGAAAGGTGTACCTGCATTAAGTATTGTCCTCCATCCCTCAAGTCCTCGGCATGTACTGGCGCATAGAAAGCCTTCATCTTGTTTTTAATGAGCCATCGCTGGTATTTAGCCAAATCAGTTGACAGTTCCTTCATGGCTTGTCTCCGGGGGCCCTTTCAAAATAAGGAAATAAAGGGAAGAGGGAACAAGAATTATCAGTAGTAAGAGTAATAAAGCCAACCTCCACACACACCCTCCTTTTTTTAATATTTCACTGCTAGAATCCAATTCAAGACGAATCTCCAAACATGCTTCCACGCTATCAAAAAAAACCCCAAAAAACTAAACCTAAAACAAAATACAAGGCATTATCAGCAACAAGGAGTGGACCAGATTCTGTTTTTTTGGAAGAGGGCTGCTCAAGCTTTAGCAACTTTGTTCCTGCAAAGCACATCCCATCACTTCCCCAGCAGGTGGCACAAGTTATCCAAAGAATAAAGCAGTTTTAAAAGGAAAGGGCTGTGTAGTGAAACATACACAGATACGGGATGACTTCGTATTAAGCTTTATGTGTATATTTGTTTCAAGCTGTACAAGTGTGCCTCTGTATGTAATTCTCATCAGAAAGCCTTTATCACAGCAATGTTACTTCTGCAGTTTTATGCTGCAGTCAAAGTCATCTCCTCTTCATATACTTTGTTTTTATTATTTCCATCAGGACAAATCATTGTGTTCCCCCTAGATATCAAAATGCAGAGGTATATATATACACCTCAGAACAAAGTATGTTCAAGGACACGGTAGTCCAGTTTTTGCAAAAGGATACAGACTGACAAAATGGTCAGAGTTAGTGAAGAACAAGGTAGTGGCATCCTTCTTGTAGGAAAGCAATTTTAAACAGAGGTAGGGTATGTTCCCAGAATATCTCTAATCAGAATTGCTTTTCTACAGGAAGGATGACACTACCTTATTCTTTTCAGTACAGTCCTGCTTTTGAAAGCTGGTAATTCCATCTGCCATATCTTCCCTCACTTACTATTACACAGTTTGTCCCTTGCACTCACTGAAGTTTTAAGTTTGTATAAACAATTACAGTTTCTGAAGCTAAAACTGGCCAATCTGCTTAATAAAATGCATGTTCTGTGGATTGCATTAACTTGATCTGCTCTTACGTGTTCATTAGATGAGAAGCAAGTCATATAGTAGTACATGTGGCAAATTTAAATATATTTAAGAGTAATAAATTTGTACTTATAAGTTAAACTTGCTTATATGTTCTTAGTGATGTCATTGAAAAATTCTGGAAGCTAAACTATATGATCCCAATATGCTGAAACATATTCACCAACGTTTACCCAAGATGCAATAGCCTCTCCATAACTAACTGAAGTTTTAGTACAGAATATGGTATGGCAGCCAACTTATATCACAACTAACACAACTCATGACAAGTTTGATTTTGAAGAACAGTTACTTGAAGCTTGCTTCCTTCCCCCCACCCCACAACCTCTACAAGTCTGCTGTAGAAGATACTACTTTAATTAAAAACAAAAAGGAAGAACTGCTAAATTATGTCCTTGCAGAAAGAACAGCCCTCACACACATGCTCAACACCCCCAAAAATACACACCTCATATCCTGACAAGAAACAGGGAAAGTTAGTGAAATACTAAGGGCTGAGCAGAAAGGGAATAGGAAAGAAAATACCTGCTCACATTACTGTTGCGCCTGCTGATGAAATTACTCTGATAACTGAAGGAATAAAAGACTACATGAAAGTTTAAGAGCAATTTTTAACTATTGCCAACATTGACAGCAAATTTACTGCTCAAGGTGGTTTACTTCAGCCCAGGCTTTGTAAGAAATCTGCAGAGGAATCAATCTCCCTGGAACACTAACACTGGCATGGCAGGAAATCTAGCTGTATACTGCACATTATTTTGACCAAGTGCTCTGTCCAAAGCATAAGAGTCCATGAGACTGCATGACCCAAGGACAGGAAGAGGCTCAGGCTATAATCCAGTGTTCACTTTACTCCTATAAAGCTTCCTCAGCCTTTAAGCATCAATGATCAAAGGATCAAAGGTACTAAGTTTGCAACATTTCTACTGTAGTATACCCAACTGGAATAGTTATGACCCATACATGAATGGATCCTACCAGTAAATCTGTTTTTTTGCACTCCTCAATGTCTAATGATTGCTTTCTTTTTTAAAAAAAACAACACAAAAACCCCACCAAACCCACCAAGATACCCATACACAAACAAGAAACGCAAACAAAAAAATAAATAGGTTAAAAACCACCAAAACACAAAACCAAACAACAAAAAACCCAAGGTAACATTAAAGACAGAACACACTTACCATATGTACATGGCCACATATCATCAAGCCCACATTCTTGGTGAAAGCATGGACAAGGTGAAGCAAAGCTGGACGTGCACTTGGAGCACCTGTCATAATTAAGCACTGAGGTCTAGAATTGCGAATAGATGAGGAGAAAAAAAAGGTTGGAATTAATTTCATCTGGAGTTGTGGGGTTTTTTTTCATAAACAGAAGTTTCTTCCAAATACTGGCCATAAGAACATAATCATCACTGGAGAGACAGTACTCTCCTCTACTTTTACAGGACTGTGTTAAATTAAGAAAAGATCAGTTTTTTCCACAATTGTCATGAGACCCATGATTAATTTGTTCCAAACTTAGTAACCTTTTAAAATCTGAAGGTTTACACATTTAAAAAGATCAGAAACATATTTTAGACAAGACTAGGTCAGAGGAATTATTTTCTTCACCCATTTGTAAGTCACAACCCTTTGCACCTTCTAGATTAGATTCTTCTGTGCCCAACAGAAAAACTGGTATTGCATGCCTTTTTATTTTTACATTACTGTAAAGTCAGAAGGTGAAGCCAAACAACGGCAAGTAAGTTATTCTAGACAACTTCCTAATCAATTTTAAAAGATGAAGTGTCCAGACTTCAGAATCCATTTCAGGAGATAATTTTTCATTTCATATGAATCACCTGAAATCACCTGTCTATCTCCACAGCAGCTGCAGTTCATCTTTCGTATTAGAATCACACTGAGTTCCCACAGCCACTTCTCAGAAGACTTGTTCTCTAGACCCTTCACGAGCTCCGCTGCCCTTCTCTGGACATGCTCCAGCATTCTATATTCCTCTTGATGTAAAGGACCCAAAACTGAACACGGGATTTAAGGAGCAGCCTCACCAGTGCCAAGTACAGGGGGACCATCACTTCCCTAGCCCTGCTGGCCATACTGTTTCTGGTACAAGCCAGGATGCTGTTGGCCTTCTTGGCCACCCGGGCACGCTGCTGGCTCATGTTCAGCTGGCCATCAACCAACACGCCCAGGTCCTTTTCTGCCGGGCAGCTTTCCAGCCACTCTACAGGATTACTGTAGCGTTGCATGGGGTTGCTGTGGCCCAAGTGCAAGACCCAGCACTTAGCCTTGAACCTCGGACAGCTGGCCTCGGCCCATAGATCCAGCCTGTGCAAAGCCCTCTGCAGAGCCTTCCTACCCTCAAGCAGATTAGCATTCCCACCCAGCTTGGTGTCGTCTGCAAACTCAGAAATAATTAGATACTGAACTCCTCTAGTTTAGAATGTATCTCTAGAACTCAATTTTTTTGCCCTAGCTTAGAAACCAGTGTCAGAAGAAAAATAGCTCTCCTGAAGCCATGGTGCTTATAAACTGCCTTACATTAAGACTGTATTTCCTTAGGAAAACTATTTTAAAAGCTTGAAACTCAGAAAGCTATATTGTAGCTTCCCAAACGTAACAGCTGAAGTACTCTAATGCAATCCTAAATACATATGTATCAGCAGAGCATTTATTTACTGTATTAGCACAAGCAGAAAGTTGTATTTGGTAAGAATTTTCCTATAAAGCTTTTTTCTACATCAAAGTTTGCAACCCAAAATACAGCTGACAGAAGTAAAGGTTGCAATGCTAACCACAGATAGGTATTGCACATTATTTAATGCCAGCAAGTCTGAACATTGCTGCTCTTGAGAACTGAGCAACAAAAAAGTTTCTGAACATAGACTGTTTCTTCATGTTAACAATGCAGCTTGATGTAACAGGTAATACAATGTTTGTAAATAGATCAGGGATTTTAATGTCACATTAGGACTTTGGGCTTCCGAAAGAAGAGCTATTTCATAATTAAACTTCAGGTTTTGTGGTTTATACCTAAAACAGCCACCTCCTTTCAGTTTGGAAGTGAAAAGTCCATTAACATTCATATTAATACAGTTTTAATTTAGTTTTGCAGTCATTCTTTGAGATTGTGCCGGTACCTATCATGATCAGTAGACACATCCAATTTCAACTATCTGTATGTATTCAACAGACATTGTAAGTACTTATCCTGTATATCAAGAGAATTTAGTCACTTGCAGGAGAGGCTAAGTGTCAGAATTGGGAGCATTTTCCCAATTGACAGGAAATACCATAGATCTTTAAAGTGAAAAACTGTGTTGCTACCATGTTCTGCATCCTGGACTTAACCTCAGTGAATGGCACCTGTATCAAGAATCTCTCCCCAAACTCACTCATTAAGTCCTGCCCTAAGTATGCAAAGTTTCTCAATGTGCAACAGAAGATTTTAGTAGCTAGATTCTCTTGCTAATATGCTGAGCATAAGAGAATAATACACTTCTGACAGCTGCAGCTGCAAGGGATGATGGAGATTTGCTAGACCAAGTGTCAACACTATAAATCCTTTGCTGGGCATAGGCAGAATGTAGGAGGTAACTGCCCTATTTCAAGAGACAGGTCAACCGAACCTCCACCCCTGCAAATACAAAAAACTTGACTGGATATAGCCCTGAGCAATCTGATGTAACATCAAAGTTTGATCTCACTTTGCAGCTGGATCTGTGGGATTGCACAAGACCATATGGTAGAGTAATATTCAATCTATGATTATTTATTTGGAGGAATTACTTTTAAGTCAGTAATTTTTGTTAAAATTTTTTGAAACATCCTTCTTCTGTAACAGCTTATTCTAGAGAAGTTTTCTATCTGCAAGATCAAAAACTCCTTGAGTAGGACCCTTCTGAGCAGACAACATATCAGTTCTCTTCTTCAGTTGTGTGGAAAACAATCATGTAGCCTGTCTGCTGTTACAGAAGTGCTATGACAGAATATGTCTAATGTGAAATAGCTGGTGTTGAGAACAACATCCACCTAAAATCTTGAGGATTTTAGGTTAGATCAGTTTTATCCCAAGAATGTGGACTGAATGCTCATTAGCAGTTTGGAGCGTATGTTCCAATTCAGTTTCAAAAAGTAATGCAATTCACAGTTCACAATGCAAACGATGACACATCTAATGATAAGCAGGCATCACCCATAGACTTGCTTCTAAAGTGCACTCTTAATCAGAAATAAAATACTTAATGTACATTAAGTCCAGAGGATGTCCACTGTGATGAAATCCAAAGTTCTTATAACCCACAGCAGATGAACAGGCATTTAATGGAAACCGTGATAACAATCATTGTGACAGTACCTTACTGAATACATGTAAGTAATCTCTTATGTCTTTAATATTAACTGTTACCTAAAGTTTTTCACGTGATCTTCCACTCCCGAGAGCCGAATAGAATGCTGTAGCGCATTCAAGTAAGTCAAAGCTTGCGTTGAGGATCCCCAGTTCACATCTGTTGGAAGATTTGAAATTCCAGTTACTTTAAAGCTGTTCATCATAAAACTACATGATGGAAAACAGAATGTCAAAGACCACTGAAAAAGACATTTAAGCTACATCTTGGTACACTCTACGCAGTACTAGCCACCAAACCCTACAGCTAAATAGGCAATTCTGTTTAAAGGTAACATTTCTATGTAAGTTTTAGCAAACAAATTACAAGTTTGATACTTTACAATTACAGGAAGAAAGAATTGAGGGGTTTTTTCCCCAACTTTTCAAAGATTGTGACAACTTCAGAGTATAAAAATATAACACTTCAGGAAAAAAATGCCATGTTTAGTTGTTTCCTTACTACAGCAAAGGAAAAAGAAGTCTCAAAACATTGCCTAAAGTCTTTCTGTATACAATTTTTCCTCCAATTTTCATTCAAATGCTTATGTCTAAATGCAAGGCATGTATCTTAATTTGGGAGCAGGGGGAACAACATTGGTGACTATACAGGCATAATTACATTTCACTACAATTAAAAAGCCTGAAACAGAAGTTTGAACTGGTCAGCCAAACAGAAATAAGTTATCTTTTTTTTTCCTAAAGGCTATCACTTTTTTCCTTCTTCTATATCCCTCTTCCCGCCACCATAACCAAAAGAAGCCCCTAAACATACCTGGCTTCTTGTAAGTGACATAAATGTAGAGTCCAAGGACTATGACATACGTTAGAAGTGCTGCCCACCAATTAATGACAAACATCACAATGCAGCACAGAACAGCTCCAACAAGAGAAATCCACATATTGTAGTATTTGAAAGCAGGCCGCCAACCTAATCAAAATATAATTTGGAGAATAGAAAAGAGGGGGTAAATTAATTTAACCATTACTTCAAGCAAAGGAAGGTGCTACCCCTTTTTTTCCTTCCCTAGTGTTCTGCATCACCTTTCATGTGAATGTGTGACAGTTTTGGTAATGTACAAAATAGTGTCTTTGTCACATTTATGCTTTCAATTTTCCAACAATATTCAAATGAATTCGTACCTTTCTTACACAGATATGTAAATGTTCCTAATTTTGCCCTCTAAAAATTATCTCAGAGGGGAAGCTTGAGCATACTTGTGCCAGTATGTCTATTGAATCAGGCTACATGAATCTTTCGCAATAGCTTGCCTGACAATTGATTTTTGCTTTCAAAAGTAGCATAACATAAATCATCAGCTCGTGACTCTCTCACATACTATTAACTAGTAAAAATACACAACTAGACATTTTCACATGGACAAAATTTTCACCACATTAAAAGGAAAAACAGCAGAACCTGAATATGTCAAAATGTCACTGTTTCACATCCTTGTTTGCCACAAATTTGTCAAAAGTCAGGTAAATACCCACACACACTCCCACTAGCACACAGAAGATTCACAAGAGTATTAGACATAGAACTGTTGTGTAAACAGTTATGCACATGCTCTAACAAAATGGTACCTACCAGTTCAGCAACTTAATAAGCTTTTAAGGGTATTACTTCAGTACAAATGCATAGTGGACTGGATATGATATATATCTGTTCTGCAAGTACTTGGTTTTGGCTTGTTCTTATAATCTAACTAGCCTCCCACATCAAAGGCTATAAAAACATTGCAATACCACCTGTAAATCCAGTTTCTTCTGAACTAGAAGATAAAAAATTATCAGAGAAATCCAAACATGACAAAAGGGTGGTTCCTGAATGACAGATACTGAATTAGCAAGAAAGCTTTCTTAAAGAGTTCCTGAATAAATGCTGAATTATCTTGTGTTCCCTCAGCAAAGATGACAAAATTAGTAGCTCCCAAGCTTTGCTGGGTCACTCAGTCCTGAAAATTTCAGAAGGCCCAAGTACACACCATACTACACTTTTAATTCAGATGCACCATGATAGTCAAACAGGTATTTAGTAACTAAATTAAACTAAAATAATTTGTATTAATACCTTTTAAATTGTATTTATGCATAAAGAAATTGCAGGTTAAACTCACCCCCAAAATGTAGTTCCTACCTGGAGATTTTGCAAGAGAGGCATGGAATACAGAGAAATTAATCAAGGCATATGAGGCCAAGAAGAAGTTCGAAATAATTGGAGCAATAACGTTCAGTTCAGCTGTAAAACAAAAAACAAAGTAGGCTGTTATGAAAGTTATCATCCAATGTTGCGGATTCCATAGTAAAAAAAAAAATCTGCTACAACTATTTTCTGATGTACTCTACAAAGAAAGTTTGTTCTTCCTGTTCAACAGACAGCGCTATCATCTTAATGGTCCCTTAATTACCAAGTTATATTTTAGTTGTCAGGAAATGTAACTTCTAGTTTTAAAAATATAAACATTTCTCCATACTACCAAGTGTTCTAGGACTGTCACTTTCCAAGCACTACATACTTTCTCAAAATATTTCATTGAGAAAACTTCTTTCTCCACCATGGCTTGATCAAACATTGCACCAATACACTGGGTTCTGAACACCAGAAACAGTAGTCTGAGCATTAATATGTCTGCAGTATGTCTCCAGCTCAATTCTCAAACAGCAAAGAACAAGATACTAAAAGTTTAAGAGACAACCAGCCACAGTGAATGGCAACAGCAGACAAAGTTAGTGTGAGCAATGTCACAAAGATGTTCATCTGCCCATATTTTAAACGAAAAGTCACAGCAGTAGTTAGTATAGTGCATTATTAAAGACCAATACCATCATAACAGTGACAAGTACATCCTTTTTAGTGAAACAAATGGAAGAACCTGATGGTCTCCTTTCCTTGAGGCAGTATGGTACAAATTGTTTATATGTGTACTCTCAGCACCAAAACCCAGGTATCAAAACGCAGACTCCACATTTCTACTTGTTGTAATAAAATTTGCTAGTCAGCATGTCCCTACTGCAGCATCATGGGTATACCTGTGCTTTACGCAGACTTGGGGGAAGGATGAAAGAGCAAACTGGGAAAAGAAGTTTAAAGGCAGTGGCACAGGACCCATGCATGGACACAGCACAATTAGTTTGCAACCTACACAAAACACACGTAATTCTACCTAGACTATCTTTACCTTTAGCAATAGCAGCATCAGCACTCACCTCTACTGTTTGTAACCTAACAGAAAAACACACTTCAAAAAGTATTGTTCATGCAAGTTTGCCACTTACTGAAGCTGTAATTATTAGAAATCTGAAATAAACTTTCATATTTACAAGATATAACATCTGTCAGCCTCGAGCAAAAGATGTATTTTTATGGATTGGTGGTATTCAAAGACAGGTACCTATGGTTATTAAGAAAAGTGCAGTATTGCTACAGTTCAATTGAAATTTATCATAGTTCTAGACAGTTACATCTAGAAGATAGGAGAAAGTAACCCTCAAAATAAACAGGTTTAGAACGCTGGCTTGGAATTAAGCTGTGCATTACACCTCTAGGACACTGTTATCAAGGCATGATATAGAATTGAATGCTTTGTAAAGAACAAAAGAATATTGAGATTTATTATAATTTCAAACTAACCAATTAGTATGAATCCAAGAGCAATTAAAAATGTTAGAAGATATCCTCTCAGTGGTTCATTGTTCTTCCCATAGCCTTTAGCAAACATCTGAAATCCTGGATAAATGTTGTCCTTGCACAAAGCCTAAGAAAAAATAAAATTCAAGAGTCAGCATGCATTTTGTTCAAAATGTATCCTTTCTAATGCAGTCCTCCACTGTGTATTATCTTCCTGAAAGGATGTTTATAGCCACCATGTACTAATGCTATTTTCAATTGTCTTTGCAAGTTGACATTTTGCATTTCCAATATTCTATCCTTTAGTAATTTCTACCTGTAAGAACAAGCTTTGCTCTTCTGTAAGTAATTAACTACTTGTGTCTTACAGTTACAAAGGGTCCTTCTTTAGAGGCAATGCTTTCTCAGGAAGTGGAAAGTTTGCCCTATGCATCCACTAGTTCTCTGCATCAATACTTGTGCTTCTATTTGCAACAAAATCCATTCTATGTTTGACAGCCCACTGAACTTTTGGGAAAGAAGGTCATTAGAGGACACTGAAGCCTTACCCAATTAAGAGAACTTGTAAGAGAAAAAATGAGATTAAATGGTTGAAAGAAGGTAAAGCAAAATACGTTCAGGAACACCAACAAAATCAATCTAAATTATTTAAGTGAGAACTGGTACACAATTATTTCAATAATGTATTCTTTGAGGATTAATATTCCACAACTACAGGTTCTACTTCAATTCTGTCCTCTTCTATGATTAGTTTGAGAAGTGAACTAATCTATTCTCTTTGTAATGTGCTCCACTGTTACTGACAACAAACAACATCTAAAGGAGTTTGTAGGTTCCTGTAATGTTAGTTACATTTACAACTAATCTCTAAACTAACAAGAAACATGAAGTCTGGAACAAATTATAGTCTAGCTATGTTTAGTAACAGTAACAGTTTTCCCATTCTAAGCAACTGGTATGTCAAGTATTACGAACCATGATGGCGGTATGTCAGAGTTCCCTTCCAAAAATTCTGATTCAAAAGTTAATAAAAATTATTCTTTAAAAGATAATGGGTTTGCTTCCATACTTACCTGGAAAATCTTGGGTGCACTCACAAGGGACGCTAATGCAGACGACAGGGTGGCTGAAAAAATACCTGCAGATATCAGTGGTGCAAATCCTGATACCATGCTCATCACCTGGAAGCAAAATAATTATTTGTTTAAAAGAATATGAAAAAGTATACTATACAAACGGCTGGCAACAATAACTACAGAAAAAGTAAATACTATGTAGCCCTCACTTAAAAGCTGTTTGAGTATCACACATTCCTATCAATGAATGAACAACGGACCAATCAGGGGATATGAATGGATCCTCATTTCAGAACAAGAGAAGGTAGTTTTCCACACAATACATAGTCCAAACATGTAATTCTCTGGTCAAAACAATCAATAGCGAAAGTCTCCATGGGTTCATAAGAGGATTTAAAATAAATTATGGAAGAAAAATACATTGGAATTTGTTACCTATTTTGAACTAGCCTACTGCTGAATAACAAGGTCTCAGAAAGCCCAAGTGACAAACAACTGAAATCAGGGAACTTCTTGGGAAAACTGATTATCTTTCGCAACATCTCCATCACTTTAAGTTACATTTGTTTTACATGCAAAACCACAAGGCCAGGAGAAACTTGCTTCCTATCTCTCCAAGATCACATCTTAGGACGCCTTTGTAACCCTGGTGAGTGGAATACAATATGCAATTCTTGGTAGACTGGATGACTAACAAAATAAATGCTCAGTAAGTTAAATGTAAGAGAACAATATTGGTAAGACATTAAATAAATTCCAAATTAGAACAGCAGTTTCTGTCTAATTGCCATACAGCCTAAACACCCTCTTATACCACTCTACTGATTGCTTCCATACCACAGCTGCATGAGCTTTGCATGCGTCAAGTGAATTAAGATGCAGAACTATCTACATATTTAAGAAACAATCATGGTTTAATAGAGTACTTTCCTTTATGAAACAAAAGCCTAAGCTGTTTAAAGGCACCTTGTGTTTAAGAATGTGATACCACCTTGAAAAAGCTTGGGTTTAGTCAGTGAACCAAATTCAGCATGGTGCCTTTCAAGCACAACGTGTCAGAATGAGGTTCTGCATCATTTGCACTGATTACTTCGCTCTTTTATCCTGATAACCTCACCTACAGTTATGAAAGGGACTGAGGGAAGGCAAAAAAGATCATGCAGAAGTGTTTAGTTTTCAAGTTACTGTCACCTGAAGTAAAATCTCTCTAAAGCAGTCCTACTAGACAGGATATGCTCTCAGAAACAATATACAAGTTTTACTCATATTGCTAGGGCTAAAATTAGCATTCTTCTCCAGATCACACTAACAAAGACTGCTGGCTCTCTTAGTCAACTGAATCTCTACACTACGTCAGGTTTCATTGGTCAGTTCAAGGCATGCCATGCTTAAAAAGAGAAATTAAATAACTGCAGGTGCATAAGATGCAAGTGAAGTAGCTGTCATAGTACTGTAATGAATGAGAGAATTTCCCGAGACATATTTGTAGTCGACAACAAAAAAAAAGTAGGACAGGCCTTTACTCATAGATGAATAAAACTAATGACATACACACTAAGCTATTCCTCCTACACTCAGGTTTAAGTTAGTTTTATAATCAACAGAAAAAGTTAGTTGTAAACGCCAGTTCATAACTACGCTACATAGTAGTTCTAGAAGAGAAGTTAAGGGCATAAATGCTTTACTGACAAATATTTTAGAAAGAAGCCTTTGCTATAGCAACGCAATAAGCAAGTATAGAATAATCTTTGTAGAAGCAGTATGAAAATTTTCTTCCTTGCGAGGATGGCTTGATCAATCTTCCTTGAAAGGGCTTCTTATAGACAGGATCTATGCACAAGTCTATCACTTTCCTTCCCATCTGATTTAAAACACTGTTATTCTGAGGCCTCCACTTTAGTACACTCGCATCAGTTACCTGCAATTTAGTTCTTAACAATCTAGTCAGATTTCACATTTTTTTCCAAGTCCAGGTCCTGTTCATTGCCTCCATTTATTTACACTATTTTTGAGTATTACATCTGCTTTATAAATTTGAAAGAAATCTAAGTAAGATATATGCAGATAATACTTGCCTATTTTAAAAGCTACTAATAATACAAGAGACATTAGGAAGCTTATTCTAAGCTAGGGGAACAAAAGTGGAACCAGTTCCAGAAGAACTAGTATGCTATGGTGTTAAACACCCCTCCCTCCCCACCTAATACACACACACACACACCAAAATCCAAACCTCATGATCACACAAGCAAGCAGCCCACATATGCACTCAGCTATAGCACTGCAATTTTCATCCTTGAAAGAACACACAGAATTAGGACAACACACACCTAGTAAAAATAGACCCGTTGCCACTGGTGTGGTGGGACAGATATATAGTTACTGTCAATAAAGGGACTCGTCTTGGCATTTACTGTTTAGACAGTTTCTTAAATTTCAAACATACGGTATAATGAAGTCTTGTAACTTTGACTACAGTTTCAGTTCTTTGGTCCAGCCATTGTGGAGAAGAAAAAAATGCCACATGAAAACAAGCACCAGTTTCTTTAAAGTTAATTTTTTGTAATGAATATGGAAAAAGCATTGTTCAACTCCACCTTCCCCTAACTTTCTTGAAATGTTTTACAGCTGCCTTCCTTTGTAGGAGGAATGTTTTAGCAGAACTTTTGTGCTGTTTCTGGAATGGAGTTTCATGCTACTTTCACCCGAAGTTGATAAAATTCTGCATTTGAATTACCCAAAGCTATAACTTATTCCACGGAAGTTCCAGGCTGAGGTTACAGAGACCAAAACAAGTTTCTGAACTCACTCTTCTACCAGGTGACAGCCTGGGCACAGAAATGTCATTGACACTGAGCAGAAAAATGTCCAAAGCCTGTGAGGACCTGTAATTCACTTACATAGACTGCAACACAAACTAAAGATGATCTTTCTATGCAATTCTGACTAAGTCTGTCTTACCAACTGTTCTCATTTTAAGTTTCTTAGCATCATCTAAACTTTCCACAGTAAAATTGTACTACAAGTTGCCCATTTGCTGCCCAAATTCAAAACCTGAGCTGCCTAAACACTAACCCCAAATCAACACTTTGCCAGAAGAACCGAGTGCAGCACAAAGCGTACCAGTGATAAAATCAGGCTGTGCACACAAGTAAACTGGCACCTTCAGCCTCAGAACCTGCATGCTCACAAGCTATAAGGCAAATACAACAATCTTTGCTCACTTTAGGGATTAATTTATAAGAGTGAAGTTATTAAACCTACAGAAAGAAGTTCTGTTTGTTTGAAGAGCTTAAGAGGTATGCAAGTTTGGAGCACAACTCCCCCTGCACTGTGACTTGCATATTAAGAAAAAAAAAAGTCTCCTTACAGATACCATCCAGAGCTACTGAGCGCAGGTTCAGTTAGAAAGTGTAAAACAGTGTATCTATAGGTAGACAGCCTCTCATGCAAACTATTTCCTCCTGACAACTTTTCAAAAGGCAGAATTGGACTCCGCAGAAATGCACAGCAAAAGCTGTGAGGATGACAGAAAAAAAAGAAAACCAAACAAGTGAAATTCCACAGAGAAGGTGGCTAAGCACTGCAGCAGGCTGCCCAGAGATGCTGTGCAGTCTCCATGACAACATTTTCAAAACCTCAACAAAAAGTGGGGCATATGGGGCACTGCATTCTCTGTGCAGCCCCTGGCCTTGGAAGTGACATTTCTTATTTGAAACCCACTAGTTTTTCCAAAGACAGAAGCAAAAATAATTTGGGAGATAGATAGCACTCTTTAGACCAAATGGTAAAAAGCTAGAAAATTACTAACTTAGAAGTACAAGCAACATTTATGGTAAGCAACCTTACTAAAGTTATGACTTAAAGAAAAAAAGATACAGTCACAGGAAACCAGTTCTATTCTCAGCTATACATTTGATAATATACTGGATTCCTTCAAGCTTAAAACAAATCAGGAAAGTCATCACACTTTACAGAATAATTATTCCTGTAAGAGCAATTCTGAACTGTTTCTAAATACAGATTTTTCAAAACCAGAACAAAGTAACACCACATATACTCAAGTTATTCCACTATAAAAACATATTTTACTCTAATAGTGGTCTGCACTGCAACATTATTTCAGCACGTACATAACAGATCTTCCACCCTGTGCTGGTTTTGGCTGGGGCAGAGTTAATTTTCTTCATAGAAGCTGGTATGGGGCTATGTTTCGGATTTGTGCTGGAAACGTGCTGCTAACACAGGGATGTTCAGTCACTGCTGAGCAGCGCTTACACAGAGTCAGGGCCTTTTCTGCCCCTCGCCCCACCCCACCAGCGAGCGGGCTGGGGGTGCACAGGAACCTGGGAGGGGACACAGCCGGGACAGCTGACCCCAACTGATAGTCCATACTGTATGACACCACAATCAGCATACACAGTTGCGGGTGGAAGGAAGGGTGACATTCAGAGTGATGGCATTTGTCTTCCTAAATAACCATGATGTGTCAGGGAACCCTGCTTTCCTGGAGATGGCTGAACACCTGCCTGCCGATAGAAAGTGGTAAAATAATTCCTTGGTTTGCTTTGCTTGTGTGCACGGCATTTGCTCTACCTATCAAACCGTCTTTATCTCAGTGCACAAGTTCTCACTTTCACACTTGCAATTCACTCCCTTACCCCACAAGGGGCAGCGGAGTGAGCGAGCAGCTGTGAGGGGCTCAGTGGCCAGCCAGGTGGGGTTAAACCATGATACAGCCAGCTTTGCAAGTGAAGCTGTCAGCTGTACATGTACCACAGGTACTTCTGATCAAAACTCAAGCCAGACACCTTTTTTTATCAGTGGGTTTCAGCTTAACCTCTAGCCAATTTTCTGTACACCTATTAGAAAAATTTAGGGCAAAGATGGACTACCACAAAGCAAGTTTAACTCAACTGGCAAGAAGTGTGTTTTTCCTGGTTTCTTTCATACCTTTACCAATAACTCATGGACACTGGACAGATAATCAAGATGTAAGTTAAAGACTGAATTCTCATGACTTCTATAGGGATTTTTAAATACACAAACAGAGTTTATGAAAATTCACAATGTTCTTACCATTAAAGAGGATACTGTGACAAATATAAAACATTCTTTAAATGTCAGCATATTTTCTAAGAAACTTAAGAAATTAAGGAACAAGTTATTGACAGAGGCTACCTATGATTACAGTGCATGACTATGGAACAATGAGTACATCTATCCACATCACTGAATCGTGACATCCTGGTATCTAGAGGGAAAGTTGCAGTTCTACCACCTAACCTAAGCAGTTTACTCAGAAGAACAGTAAATATTTATACCACCTCTGTAAAAACACCCAAAAATTTTAACAGTTACATTGTTCTTCTACATACTAGCTAGGATGTGCTGCTTAACTAATCCGGCTAAACCTTGTATTTATGTATGGCTTTTTTTCTTAACATGCAATTCAAAAAAAGAACAAACACAAAAGCCAAATGAACAGCTTTAGGAGAAAGTTTTATACCTGGAAATTGTTCATCAGCCCATAGTGACACCCTGTCTGACAGGATGAAAAATCATAGTTTAATTTGCAAGCTGCAGAAGTACAATTTGTCAGCTCAGTGACAATAGTGTTATTAACATTCCCCGTGGCATCTCGAACAACACAGGAACCTAGAGCAGACAATAACAAAAAAGACATTAGCAGACTCAACTAAACATAAGGACACGTGTTAAGCTCAATTCCCTTTTTATGTAAACATTTTCACAGAGCAACATTAACATACAGCATTTACATTTTTAATACATTGCAGTATTAAGCACATCTTCACTATGAAGATTACAAACAAGCCAACTAACTGCTCTCTTGCCTGAGATGATCTTCAGTTTTTGAAAAAAATCCGAGTCTAATAAAAGGAAAGTTTTAGCACAGAGGAAAACAATGTCAATAGACTCACAAAAGTTTTAACAGCACAATTCCAGTTCAACATTTGTCTGAATCATGAGTTTCCACACAGCTCTTTAACTGAAGTCAGTATTATGCACCATCACTCGATTTCATAGTTTCTCTCTGTCAGTCTTCCTAGAGGAATGCATTTTTGTTGTGTATGTACAGATGTATGTAGACAGGTTTGCACAGCATTGCAGTTATTTCTTTTCCAGTCAAGATGGCTCAGACATTCAAAAAAAAAAATAAAATCAAGTAGTTTGTCATGAAAACCTGTTGCAAGCAGTTTCTCAATGCTTAAACAAGCCACCTCCTACATGACTCTGGTATTTTAAGTTGGTTTCTTGGCAAAAAACCAAAGACACATAGTCCCATTTCTACCACATATAATTAAGTTTATCACTTAAATGAATTGAAGACAGCAGTTTATGATTATTTCTAATTTTACTGGTCAAGACATCACTGAAGACAGCATTTTAGACCTTAAGTACTAATAAAAACCAAGTACTAAAAAGCCTGCAAATCTTCTAATTACATGGTCTTTTGTCTCATAAAGGACAAACAAATTAAGTATTATTTAACATTCTATGGTTTAATAGTTGAGGTACTCAAATTGTTTGGACACAAGCAAGTATTTGCAGGAACAGGAACTAAGTAAGTGGAGAAAAGTCTACAGAGCAATAGTCAATAGAATTTCCTTAGTTTAGGAACCTGAAAGACAAGGAGGTCCTGGGAACAGAACCATGTGACTGCTGAGGACCTAACTTACTTGCGAAATAACAAGGAGGGTTTGGGTGTGCTGCAAGCTGGAAGTTTCAGTTTCTCCAGTAGCAACCCCTGTTACCTATGTAATTGGGAAAATGAATACCTAAATAACTATACCGTATTTAAGTTGCTTCTGAGCCATCAGAACTTAATCTGCAATACCACCCAGTCCTGGTAGGTGGACATTACTTAATTCTTCCACTTCTCAGATTTATTTTTCAGCTACTTATTAGGCCCAATTGGTTAAATTTCAGAGAGAGTTTCCTATACCGATTGCCTGCCTTAACATTTTCTTGTGTGTATGTGGAGGGGCTGGATTGGTCTGTTTTAAATGGGATTAAAAGCTCCGTATGAGAAAAAATTTCTCCTTCACTATGCCAAGTATTTGCCCTAGCCATTGAAGCAGTATATAATGGATATGACAACATACTTACTAGTTGAACTATTTTTAGATAACATTTTGTTGGTAATAGATTGCAGTGGCAGACCCGTTAAGTTGAGCAACCCATTAAGCAGCTACAGTGTACTATCACAGCCCTCCTCTTCCTCATTCCCTTTTTCATATTTTAGATTTAACTGGCTAGCAGGCCTTTCACACACAAAGCATGACAGAAAGGGACAATGGCACTATGAACAAATTTAATAGTAAGGCTTACTACGACAGAATGCAGAACAGAAGCCAGCTGTGCAGGCTCCATTCTCGGCAGAAGATTCTTAGATGTAAGTAAAAATCTAGACATTTTATTTAACCCTCATTCAGAAAAATTTGTAATTATCATATTCTGGCAACATTTTCCGTAAGAACCTCCAGGTCTTCTTTCCTGTAAAAACATGATTTCACCTTTTCACAGACACTTATAAGCCTGTTCCTGCCAAAGTCAAATAAAGTTTTGTCATATAAACATATATATGTTTATAGGCCTGAGGTGGTTAAGAGATTATCTGTATCAAGTTATCACGTAACTACATGCAACCAGCAAGAATTCCAGAGACACTACCATCCTGAATCCTTCAGATTGCAGTTGAGAGTGCTGAATTTCACTGGTGCTACAAGCAGCTACAGTTAGGCTCTCATTAGTTTTACTTCCTTGCATAAAGAAAGTATGTCTTAACCCTTCTCAGAAGTCTGGGGTTTTTTATTAGAGCTTCACTTGTTTATAAAGCAGTAAGTTTTGTTCTTTGATATATGTATTTCAAGAATTTAGATATAAAAGTTGCTTATGCAGTGTTCATCCTGCCACCTGCATACCTCCCTTAGTTCCTTGCTAAAATATGAAATTGGACACGTCTTCCTTATAGCTGTTACCTTTTTGAAATAGGCTGCCTAGCTCTAACAGTAGGACTAGCAATTTTCTAAGCAATCTTCCAAGCCTTCTCTACTGTGTTTAACCCTCTTACTACAGAGTACAATTACTGACATAAGTTCAGAACATCATCTTCCCCTTCAGACATACTACTCAGTGACATCTACTAGCCCCATCGAAGTTTTAATGCCTTGCTTATCACTACTCTGGAAACTTACCCACATACTATTCCCCACTGTAAAAGAATAAAAGTGTGTGTTTGTCTGATTCCTGATACAATGCCTTAAAGCTGAATTCCACTCATGTCATAATCTCTGACTTCTGCAACAGAACTGACCTTTAAGTCTAAGTGTAAGTTATAGAAGGCAACCAAGATAGGACATTCCTGATGCATCAAACACTTTAACGGTCAGCTGATTTTGCAAACTGTTCCTTTTTCAATATGAAAAATGAGGTTTTTCATGTTTGAACAATGATCAAAGACGTCCATTAAGAAATCAGTATTAATGAACATTGTGCTGTCATGTGGGTTCAAGTTCTAAAGTATTCAAATTTGGTAGCAGAGGTCTATGCAGTCAATCTAATTAAGTGTAGGTCATTATGCTGCATAAAGCACAATCATTAGAGCCAACTGTTTGGCAGAGCTACAGTACAATGTTAGCCAACACAGGCAGACTAGCAAGATTGGTATCTTTGGAAAAGAAGTATCATTAGTGGTCAGATCAATGGTACTCTTATAAATGAGAATTTCATTCAAAAGGCAGCACAGCTAAGATAAGGCAAAGTCTTTCATATAAGAACACTGACTACTGCTGTCAGAAATTAATTTACTGACACTAATAAAAACATTTCCAATCACAGGCAAGAAATATGCGAGACAATAATCTTACTTTCTTAAGGTTAATAGAGTTGTTTTATAGGTGGAAAAAATCTGGTTGACCATTGGTGCTCTAGAATAAAACTGATATAGACAGCATCAAACCCCAAGGCAGCTTCTACAGAGGAAGACTAGGAAAAGAGGTTATGCAAGACTGATGCTATGAGAAACTATGATCGTTTCTCCTCTTTCCACATGAAAATAAAATTACAGAAATTTCTGAACATGATGCTTCTATAAGTGGGCTGGCCAGATGAAGGCACTACTCCCTCTCCTCCCTCTCCTGGGAATTACTGCTTGTGCATCCTCACCAAAGAGCTGTTTGATCATCCCACAATTCACTTCAGGTAAGTAGCTGACTACCACCATCTTCAAAACAATACAAGTATTTGTTCCTTAATTATTTTATGAAAACATGTTTTATTAATCCAGGAATTAGCCTACTGCTAAATTGTACATCTTTTAACATAAGTAACTGCAACAAATGACGAAACATCCGTATGAAGTCTTTTGTCATCTTTAGTCTAAAGCAGTCACTAGTCTCAGAAAAACACCACTCATTTTGGGAAATCATAATACCAGCTGAAAACTGAACTTCCAACAATAAAAATTAGAAACCTCTGGCTATTACTTTCTCATGCATGAAAGTCATTACATAATGATTTTACATAACAAGTTACATAAACCCTATCAAAACACATGCTCAGAATGAATGTGAAAGGATAAAGTTAAAAACTTTTATTTACCTACAGATACTGCAATTCCTGCATAAACCAGTGTAGTTATTAAGATGGCCAACAGCGTTCCTTTAGGTATGGCTGACTGAGGATCCTGGAAGAAAAATGTCAGTGGATAGTGATGCAGACAAATGTATACTCAGTGTTTATGAGCAACATTTGCTAATTCACTACTCACCGCAAGATCACCTGAGATATTTGCACCAGCAAGTATGCCAGTTGCAGCAGGGAAGAAAATAGCAAATACAGAAAAGAAAGTTTCTCCATGTCGAAAATCCGGTCCAAAATTCTCCATAAATATTTCAGCTGTAGAAAAAGATTTAAGTCTATCAATATTCATATAGAAAGTACAGTACTAGCCCACTCCAGCCATTATTACCTCCTTGAAAAAGCTGAAACCCACAGCTGTATGACCTTCTTAAGTGTAGAATATTTAAGTCTTAATTCATCACTGACTCAAAATAAAAGTCACCACAGTAAACTTAAATAACCTTTAAAACCAGAAAAAGTTTCATCTCATTTTTTTTAAATTCATATAATCAATATATAAGCAGGCTGGACCAAGTTTTGGCCCAATAGCTTTAAGGAGCAAAACTGCAGAATTCTGAAAGAATCAGGGAAAAAAGTCTCTATAGTTAAATAGGACTATAAGCTATTTTAGATGTTTATCGTAATTACGACAGCATGTCTCCTCTTTGCAAAGACAGTTTACAGAACTAACTGTTCCAACATACCTTTATAACCAAAGAAACCTTTAGGCTTCTTGCTATCCAAAGGAATAAATGTTCCTATAACGAAGTCTCCAATAGCAACTATGAGGATCACCAGTAAGACTATCTGTGCCTGAAAGATAATGATTGCAGTCAGATAGGAAAACTTGCTCTTTTTCAGATTCAAGCTTCAATGATATGTTCTAAAATGTAAATATTTTATTCCAAATCCAGCTCACTCTTCTCAGTTGGTTTTCCACAAATAATTATGCGAGCTGGAAAGAACATGTACCAGAATTTTTAATAAAGAACTAGCAATAATTTGTAAATTTAATGTCCATTCAAAAGAGAATTTATTACTGCACTCCTCAGAGTTATACTTCTAAAGAAAAAATACTTAAATGAACCATTTTTTCCCTATAAGCCTTCCAGAAGTAATGGCTATGAGTAGACTGAAGAAGTCCACAAGAAAAAGAGCTAAATGCACACAGATGCTAGGAGTATTCTCTTATTAACCATGCTCATAACACTTTGTTTGAGTCAAACTGCTTTTGTTTGCTATTTGAGGCAGTGGACTAGATTATTTTGTTACATTCTCATATGCTCAACCCTTACGTATGAAATTCAATTGCACATATTCAATACCACAGTTACTTGTTAATTTCTAGTTCTCTTGATACTTTTTTTCATTACAACAGATTTTTAGCCATTGTTCAATAAAACCATTATAAACCAGACACTTTGTACTTTAAACCATCCAACACCTCCAAAGTGTAACCAAAGATAAATCCAGGCATTGAAGAGATGGTTCAGATTTTATATTTATATAAGCAATCACACTGCCCCGTTATCTTTTGTGTTACTTGATTCCTTACAAAAGCATATGCCAGTGGCTTGGTGGAAGCTATTCACAATGTGATTTTTTTCCCAGGCCTTAGATCAGAACTTAAAATGGAGTAACACTATAGCCTTGCTGACTGAACTGAAACTGGAAACACACTGCCTCAGAAGATAACGGGGTACCAACAGTGATAGACAGGGCACGACAGCCAAGAGCAGAGTTAGAAGACTACCTGAAGAGACTAGTTCGTGCATCATATTTAGATTGCTCTTTTGCTAAGGCTGGAAAATAGATGAGAGGTGTAAGGATGCAGCTAGGTACTTACAGAAGTCTTCAGTAAGCCCAGAGACTTCAACGTGAAGTTATCACAGAGCAATTGCCACAAGTGCATTTATCCAGTAAGAAACCTAGACTTCTCCCTGAAGCTAAAAGAATTTTCTGAGTATCTTCCTTAAATTCAAAAGTCTGAAAGGACGGGCTTTTAAGACTTCAACACAAGGAGTTGAGTGGTAAAACAGCACAAACTCTGAAAAGCCATTTTTTAAGTAGGCTTCCTCAGAATCCCATTCTCTCTTAAGATGTTTTAGATCTATTTCAAAGGTATTATTATAGATCCCCTTGTCCTGTTTTCCAAGGCATTCTTGTAAGTCATGGGGAAGACACAGAACATCACAGATACTAATACTTCCTTCTTGATTAAAGTGTTTGCTATGCTAAGCTGCATGTTAACCTACATGCAGTGCTTGTTCAACAGGTTCAGTTGCTTACCATTGCTCCTACCTGCCTTCTTCCACAATGCAGAAACAAAGCCAACAAGCCTTGATGCTTTTGTACTGAACACAGGATTTTTGAAAGATACCTTACTTCCTAGTAGAGTATATCACTGCAGTGATACCACAGTTCAGGTCCAATAGAGAAACATTAAACAACAGAGGGATTTCTATGCAAGCTATCCTTACACAATTGCTCATGCTACAAGAGCAAAAGCAAGATATTTCTTGTGACTTTCAGTGACAGCAGCCAGAGGGTTAATAACTGCTTCATTCCAAGGAAAAACTAAACAGTTGAGATTAAAGAAGGCCAGTACTGTTCAAAAGATACCATTACAAACTGAAGTTTCAGACAGTGAGGGACTTCCTGAGAAAAGTAAAAATATTTTTCCTGAAGTGTGCTGTTTGATTTAAAAGTACATGCCAAAGTAAATTCCTGTAGATTCTCTTCTTCCTGTGGTAGAGTCAAGTAATGCACTTGATCTTCACTTACTTTTTCTGCAAGCCCTGCATCTAGGGCTGAAAACAATGATGAGGCAAAACCCTCTCTCATGTAAATTATGAGTATCATTATCATCCTGATGCAGGAGCATAAGAAACTGCTACAGCACTTTTTCATGAAAAAGTGCCTTCAGTTGCCTCTCACTGCATAAAAAAGAAGCTACAGTGAACCAAGTATCAAATGTGAAGGGAGACCAAACGAGGCTCTTCTATTTTTGAGCACACTACAGACACATATTCAGTAAAAGACTTCTGCTCTGTGTTACTAGGCAGTGTAAACTAGTAAGGCAACCTCTGTATTAAGGTATCCTTGGATCTATGTGTGTTTGTTTCCACGTTCAGAATTGACCTAAGATCATGCAGCCATAGCAAAATGAGTAAAGTAGGTTCCCCCTTCTACTCATCACCACCCATGTTCACAGCTGTCCTCAATCTGTTTCCAAGTGAAAACAACACCAGAAGAGAGTGGAAGGGAAAGTAAGAACATTGGTTTTGAGTTAGCAGAAACTACACAACTTTAAATTGGCTTCAGCTCCAGCCGTGTATTTTCCATCCATGGAGCTCATATGAAGCTCCCAGTGAGTGAAAATTCCCATATTAATGCTCCTACCCTCCTCTGGGCAACTACAGCACAAGAAAAAGTAATACCACTAACGTACTTGACAGTTTCATGATGTTTAAGTTCATAGATACTTAAGCTTCCAGTGGAAAAATGCAATTTAAGGTCTGAAATGTTGTCCAGACCTGCACATGCTAGTGCTAGACAGAGAGCTATTACATAAGAACTGCCCACTGACTGACTTCTAACATACCATACATGCAATACTGAGTTCATTAAATACATTAAAAATAAATAAAACAGCTGAGGTAGAAAATGGAATCAGAATTATGAAACAGAAAATGAAAGAAGGCAAGTTCCTTACTTTTGCTTCCCATTCCATTCCAGCAACGGAAATGCCCAGCAATATAACTACTGTGATAGCCCCTATGATTCTGATATCATTCATTTCATCAACCATCAATGTGCCGTTTTCCTATCAAAAAAACAAAGTCATGTATTTTATCAATTATTTATATTCTCTACTGCAGACAGCATTTTATTGACTGTAATTTATTAACAGAGTTAACCTCTATACCACAAATTTACTCATTTTAAATTCCTGTATGGGCACAAGTAATTTGTTTTCTGCCTTCTTTTAAATCACCATATCTTAATGGAAGGATTCTATTCAGATCTAAAGGGAAATGATCATTCCTATTCACAGCCCATCTCCAGACAGAATGGTCTGTCTTCAACTGCCAGAGAAATAATTAATCAGCAAGGCAACTGCTACCACTTTGGACCTATACATGTGTTACACTTGTTCACTGTTACTCTTAATTCTTTTAATGCATTCCAAACTTCTTCCCATCTACAAAAAGTGTGGTTTTACTGTTCTCAATATTACATTTAATAAAAAATCCCACAGACAAACAGTATTTGATTGAGTATAAGGAATTGTTTTTAATAAGCAGAACTCCTTTGAACATAAGCTTTAATATAAACAACTGTCACTTATAAGGAACAATTTGCTAAGAAGAATCTCAGCATCAACAAGTTACAATTCTGTGTCATGTATCTCTACTGCGAGACTTCTCAGCAGCTAGCTTGGACTTTACCAGAAATTACACATTTTATTTGTTCAGGGAGATAACCAGTGTGGGAAGTTTCCACTTGAACCAAAGCCACTTTGTTTTTTTACCAGAAAGCTACCAAATCACAGTAGCATTTTACTGATATATCAGTAATAACCTTGTCTCTCATTCCACGTCTTTGAACTGGTCAGAGCAACCTCCTGTATCAATGCAGGCTGGGGGATGAAGGGATTGAGAGCAGCCCTGCCAAATGGGTTTGCGGGTAGTGGTGGATGAAAAGCTGGACAAGAACTGACTATGTCCACCTGCAGTCCAGAACACTAACTGTATCCCGGACTGCATCAAAAGAAGTATGGCCAGCAGTTTCAGGGAGGCGATTCTGCCCCTTTACTGTGCTCTGGTGAGCCCTACCTGGAGTACTGCATCCAGGTCTTGGGTCCCAAGTATAAGACAGACAAGGAGCTGCTGGAGCAGCCACAAAAAAATCAGACAGATGGAACTCTTATAAGGACAGACAGAGAGTTGTGGTTGTTCAGTCTGGAGAAGGCAAGAGTCAAGGGAGCCCTTACTGCAGCTTTTCAGTACTTACAGGGGGCTTAAAGATGGGGGCAGACTTTTTGACAGGGCTTGCAGCAACAGGATGAGGATAACGGCTCTAAACTGAAGAGGTGAGAGTCAGATTAGATGTAAGAAAAATTTTTTTTTTACACTGAGGGTGATGAAACACTGGAACAGGTTGCCCTGGGATGTTGTAGATGCCCCATCCCTAGAGACATTCAAGGTCAGGTTAGATGGGGCTTTGAGCAACCTCATCTAGTTGAAGATGTCCTTGCTCATTGTTGGGGGTTGGACTAGATGACCTTTATAGGTCCCCTCCAACCCAACACACTATCACTAGATATGACAGCTCAAACTTGCATAAAGGACAGTATAATTAATATAACCACTATCATCCATATACCTTGAGCAGCTCCACAACTGTTTCTGCAAAGCCAACAACATACATTGCTACTGCAACAGCATTGGCAAATGCAAAAATCAGACCTATGGCACCACCAAACTCTGGGCCCAGACTTCTGGAAATTAAGTAATATGCTCCTCCTGAAACAAAAGAAAAAGAAAAAACACTACTACACAATACAGCCTAAGAATAGTAATCAGCAATTTAAAGTTTACACAAACAAAGCGCTATTCATTCTTGTGTCTATCTTCCCTAATGTATTAGAAAATAACCAAAAACTCAGTATTTGAGGGACAGGCATGCTGAAGTTTCAGCAATATGTTTCAAGTTTTTAAGAAAATACACCAGTTGGAAATAATCACCTGACACATGTACCACATCATATTACTTAGCTATGCAACCTATGGTTAAAAAACAAATTGTAAAAAACAAGCACCAGTATTACTGGTTTTTTTTCTTATTTCAAACTACTCAAAGCATTTGTGCATAGTTCTACTATTACACATTTTTATTAGCTATAGCTCAAGAAATGGGCGTAACAGACTGTAATAAACCCATTCAAGTTCCGAAGCTCCACAACCCATTTCTTAGAGTTCTGTTGTTAAGGGAATTTTCTGTTCCCTGTGGGACTCTCAAAACAATCACTCTATTTTTCAGAGCCTACTCTTTTTAATTTTGAGCTTGACAGATACAAGACCTCGAACTCCACATATGACAATTTGAAAACTGAGTATCTATAGCATTAGAAAAGAGTAAAATTTTTAAAAGTAGTGAAGGCACACTCTTCCAGTTAAAGACTAGGCTTTGTAGAAGAAACAAGTCCTCCAGCTCCATCTGAAATAATTTAGTGCACATTAAAAATTTGCAACACAAAATCCTTAAATTACTGCATTACAGTTTTTGTGCAAAACGTATGTAAGTACCCAGCTCTGACATACTATGCAAATGAGAATGTTAACATAAGAAAAATATTACTGTAATGCAAGATTTTCATAGGAACAACTATGGTTTTATTCTAAAGTTTTATCCATTCAGCAATTCAAATTTTCTAATTAAGTATTATTTTGCAAGAGTGACTCAAAGAAAACCTCTCATAAGAGCAGGAAAATACAATATGCATAATGCAATTTAGAAAAAGAAAGGGCATCTAGAAACTAAGCTTGACATAATGCTAAGAGTCATAGCCGAACCTTCTCATTGGAAGTTTACTTAGCAATAGTGAGAGGTTTCTCTTCATTCTTCATCAAGAGAACTTTTTAAGCTGCTATTTTAATTCCACCACATTTTCTACTACTACTAGTCTCATAAATGTCATTGAAGCAGTTTGAGCATGTCAAAGGCACCAACACTTATTTTGCAGGAATTGCTGATAACAGCACATAAACCATGAAAGCAAATGAAAACTATCACCCTCAAGAACTGGAGATAATCATGAGTGTGGAGAATTTCTTTTGTGTGAAAAAAGTAACAATAGAACATGTCCTTCTGTATGCTGTCATAAGATATAGCTTATACTTTACAGGGTGTATTTTTTCATTATCAAGTTTTACTTCAGGACATGAACACATACAAGCACACATGCACACTCTTAACCAACCTGTGCAAATGCAGGAGAATATTACGACCCTATTCACTCCTGGGTATGTGTGTCTCAAAACGTCTGTATTCTGGAAATTAAGACTAGATAATGTTTTTTCCACAGTGGAAAAGCAAGTCGGTAGTCAAATCAAATTAGCAGGCTAATTATTTACTTTTCACTAATTACACGGCTGCTTAGTCAAATACGGAACATAGGGAAGACACTGCTTCTCAGAAAACTAACTCTTCCCTACATTTCATCCATACTTTTTTCCCTGATGCTAAAAAAAATGTAAAAAAAAATGAAGAGGTTCCATCCTTAAGGTGTATGCTTCAGAGTGATGAAAGCTTTATGGAAGTAGGTTTACCTCCTCTTACAAACCCATTTGTTGCTATTGCTGAAGTAGACAGTCCTGTAATAGTTGTCACAACAGTGGCCATTCCAATAACCAAGACAGACAGACCTTTTGAAAAAAAGAGGGGAAAAAAGGTGGAAGTATTAAAATGTACAAGAATTAGTCTTGCAAATACAACAAATTCACAAAACTGGATAAATGTTCTCTTTAATTGGCCAGGACAAAACTGTATCCTAGAGCTTCAAGGAAACACATGCCTTTTGCAGATAAAGAGATTTCCTGTAGTCTAATAGTAAGTTAAGCCTTTGAAGAAAACTGTTTATATGCTACACAGTCTATATGTGGATTTTAATAACCAGAGTTCAAAAGTTTCTCTCTACAGTTCACTGAAGACTTACCAACGTCAATGTTAAATTACATACCTTACAGCTAAATGAAAAAGTCTAAGTAACTTACTGCTTAAAGTTTTGGAAAGGGTAGCTTACCTTAAAAACTGGTAATATTAAGGTCATTTTCTACCCCCACTTAAAGTGTAAGCTCAGGATCAACACCTCTTTTGGATGACATTTAAAAGTCACTGAAATAAAATTATACCATTAGTACACATACCAATCCCAGCTTGTCCAACAATCCATGACAGTCTGATGAAAAGCATCACACCCCAAATATTTAACATACATCTTACCTAGAAATAAAACAGAATTTTTACATAGGTTAGGTCTTACACTTGCAGTTATTTCCACTAATTCATTTCAGTTTTTAACGTTGTTGAAATTATCTTGCAGTCTTTGTTTGCTACTTTTCAAATTATTTTACAAGAATACATTTTTCTAATTAGACAAGTTTAGGTTCGATTAAAAAAATAAAAGGAAATCTAAATATGAATAAAACCTTGAAGTACCTTGAGCATAAGCTTACAGAACTTCAGTATCTGACTTATGTAGTATGTCTTAACCAAACAATAAAAATTTAGACACCAACCTTTCAGATGCAAAATCTGTACTGCAGAACACATGACTAAAAACAAGGTTGTGAGGTCTACAATGAATCTGAGGTCTACAACTGAGTTCAGAGCTCCCATGAATCTCTCCCACAAAAATGCACTAAAGCAGTAACATACTAAATAATTTAATTTGAAAAAAAAAAACCACCACAAAAACAAAACAACTCCCAACAAGACAAAACACCCCACAACTTCCCAGTCCTAGAACTTTTCTATCTTACAACACAATTGCACACCAACAGGATGGGGGGGTGGGGTAGGTAGGGGTGAGTTTGTGGGGTTTTTTTTTTAATCCTTGTATTTTAAACTCTTAGTTCCCAATAAAATGGAGTTTGCATTGTACAGAATTTAGACAGTCTAACAGCAGGTCTTAGGACGTCCTTACCTAAAGAGTATGGTACCACTTCTACAAAAAGTTTAGCTGGTCATTAGGACTAGAAAGGAGACAAGGACCACCAAACCACAAAAGTAAAAAGTTTTTAGAGACTTAAAATTCTTTTGCAAAGTGTAAATCACCCGAGATGAAAATACTCACCCAGTGGTTTATGCCTACTAGGAAGTACTAACTGCAACTTTCAAACCACTAAAAAGGAGATCATCCACCTTGAAACTTTTAAATAGACTTTAGAAGAAAGTGGTCAGCAACATTTATCCCATAACTCTTTAATACTTAGAATTGTTGCTTACAAAAATAGTCCAACACAGAATTTGGGTTTAGAGAAATTCAAAGTCAGCTTTATACCTGCTTTAAAAATAAACAACTCTGTCCTTGGTTGTGGTACATCAACAGATGTCTGTAATACCCGTTTCACAGCTACCACAGGCACTTTCCTTCTCCCAAGGGAAAGGATATGGCTACTTCCAGAGTTGTAAGGAAGTCTGCTAATACATAGTGGAACCCTGCTGAAGTAACGTTAGGCATTTTGAATGCTCAAGTGCATCTTTTAACCTATTGTTGCATTTGTAGCCACCAGTATAAATTCTTGTTATCACTTTGGAAATTAAGTATTAATCATGGCTTCCCTTTGCCAAAATACTGAAAATGAATTAATATGCACCTGTAATAAAATTCATGTCACCTTTATATTTCACTACTCCAAATAGGGACAGAGTCAGTATTTTCCACCATGACTATATTGTATTTAGTGTTGAGGCTTCCAAAGCTTACAAGAATGTGACTTTTTGTAACAGATTCCACAAAACTTAAGTATTTAATCCTGGAAAAGTTTTGCCATATACAGGTAGGCACTCTCCTCAACACACTGTTTTCTGCTTCTCTAAAAAATAAATATCAAGTTTTTCAACACTCCTGTCCCAAACTCTACAGATCCAAAGAAAACACACATGAAGTGTACCCTCTCTATTTGCATTTGTCCTTCTCACTTCAGATTCATATGTAGTTTTTCTACTACATATGAACACTTTCATGATCTTTTTCCTTGGAAATTATGTACCTTTGAAACTATAAAACCTGTGCTAAGAAACCATGATCCCTTCAAAACCTGAAGTCCTGAAGTAATTACTTCCTTAAAGTTCAGTACAAGTAAGAGCAATCCTTCCTAAAATCATGGCATTTTTCACATCTCTTGTTCATATAACCTTTTACTTATACAGTACTATCACAATCCCTCTCAAAAGGGGTTATTAGAAAGATTGTATCTGTAAGAAACTGAAGTACAATACATCAGACTTACCAATACACCTTTTATCCAGCCAAATTTGACCACTCCTTTGCTATCAGGTATGTAAGTTACAGCTGCCTCCCCAGCTGGTGTGCCTTCATCACCATTCGCATAGCCATCTTCAAAGGGCTCCTTGGGAAAAAAGAACATATAATTTTAAATTATCTTTTCTGTGATTAACAGAGTAGAAAGGGTCTTTGATACTTATGTTGCAAAAAAAACCTGTCTACTCCTGCAAACAGAAAAGTTAAAGAATGACATGACAGATGTTTTAAGCTTTTCCTTTATGTTTCTTGCATGAGGCACATTTCTCAGATTTTAAGCAATAAAAAACCAATTTACGCAGACAATTTAGGTATTCCGCTTCAGTTAGAGTAAACTGTTAGCACTCAGAATAATAAATATTTTTAAGAATCAGTCCCGCAGCCCAAAGAAACAAACACCTGGTCTTTTAGAAAAAGAGCTATGAGATTTCAAATGCAGCAACTTCTACAGCACAGGAAGTTTCCTTCTTAATCTGAAAGCCTACACTGTTCTACCACAAGTTACTGGTCTCAACTATAGCATTTTCTGTTGTTCAGACTTAGCTGCCATTTGATCAATTTTTCAAGAAATAAATTATTCACTTCCCTGTAAACTATTCTACTATTCATTGTAAGGTGATGCTGTTAAAAAGAAAGGTGGGAGAGTGGCATTGGAGGGAGAAGAAAGAAAAGTCTCTTCCCAGACATTCTTCCTTGTTTAAAAGGGAAAGATGACAGATGCAAAAAACATCACTCCCATGGACTAAGACCATCTTGTGGCTTTTCTTTACAATTCAACTCTGAGCCTTACAATGAAGAAATCTTAAGTTTTTATATATATTAAAAATATACGTGTATATACAAATATTTGTTGCATGCTTGCTTTTCCAAGAGGCAGTTTTGTTTTGCCAAGCCAGGCAAACACCTGAACATTTAACTCAAACATTTCCTACATTTGCTGTAAGAAACCTGCAGGAAGCACTCTAAGCAAGTATGCCATCCAAGGCAAAAAGACTGAATATACTAGAAAGACCCTGAATACCATTCAAAGAATACTATTCAACAAAACAGCTCAAGCAGTATTTGTGCTTGACCATCAGCACGAACTCCAGAGGAAAAATTTACAGAACTGTCACTTACAAAGTGTTTCATCCATATCCCCTTGCAATCAGCAGAAAACATACCAATCAAATGAAAAAAATAATAAAACACTGTCAACCTTATCCAAAGGTCATTAGCACAGATTGATGCCCATGCTTCTCTCACCAATTCTACATTATGAAACACTCATAATAACAGGCGTACTTGCAACACATCTGGAGATCCCCTATGGTGTAAGCTTTCCACCAGCAGGCAGAATCATGATCACTTTCCAGATCATTATCTTTAACAGACATCTTTCTTTAGTAGGTTTTCTTGTCTCCGGAAGGAATTAAAAAAAAAAAAAATGTATGTTACATGTATATATGTATTTTTATATGTGTTATATATATATAATGTATTGTATACATTAAACAAGAGGACAAAAAGAAACATTAACTGGGAATGACCCAGTTTACTGAACTGCAGTTCTTCTAAATAGAACTAATGCCTGTAACTTGTTGGAAGATGTGCACAGCCCTTGACCTGATCAATCTATTGATTTGCTGACTACCTGCATTCAGGCACTCAAGCTTAAATTAAATCAAGGAAGTAGTGGTGTGTTATCTATTTAGAGTGGTAAGAACAGTGAGGACCAAAAGGAGAATTAACATGCTTCTACATTTAAGAGTTTACACATAATTATCTCTAGCATCTCTTATGTCAAGAAGCAGAACAATAATAAACTATTTTTAATTGCATATATACAGCTACAAGCCACTCATTTGCTGAGCCTATGCTGACCTGCATAAGCAGTCACTGAGGAAATGGAAAGCCATCTGATCAGGCTCCTCACCCAACCTGGGACACACCTGAAGCTCACAACAGCAAAGAACAGGCCTACATACTGTCCTGCTCCTATACCCTCGAGTACTTGCCCTTCAGATGACTTTCCTAGAAATGCAGGAATAAATGTCAAAACTCTTTCTAGGTATTAACATCTCCCTCACCAGAGATTCTGCTGTGTCGAGCAGTACTTTGCAGAAGTTTCTCACTGCTTCTTCCCCACCCCTTCAGAATTGGGGAGGAAAAAAGGAAAAAAATTACATTTAAACAAAGGACAGAAATGAACATGTTCACAACCATGACAACAAAGCCTCCAGTCAAGCATGCAATAGTGTAACTGTTATTATTCCTTCATATAAAAATCCATTCTTATTTCCAACAGTAAAGCATTGAATTATATTTGCAACAAACAATTCTACAGTATGAAATAAAGGGATTCACATTTATATTATCTAAGCAGTTTTTATGCTTTGGCCAGGAAAACTGCCAATTTGGTAACATCTTCTGGTATTACAAAAAGGCATGTCATGTCTAATAAGAAACAGTAAAACTGTTCTCTGAAGACTGGTCAGGGAGGATCAAGAAAGGGCTAGAAGAAAGCAGCATCTTCATGTCCTATAATATTGAAACATTATATGCAACTAAAGCAGTGAAACCTGTAATACTGAGTCACAATGCTTACTTTTTTTTAAAAAACAAGTCTTAAGTTTTCATTTATTGCACATTTACGTTTTACAAGAAGGTGGAAAATATCCTGGCATCCAGTGTAAGAGACAACTATATTCTTCAGTTTATGACGAGGGCTGGCCAGGTATTGGTAGAACCTGCACACATTGACAAGATGACCTCCAGAGGTCACTTTCAACCTCAACCATCATGTGATAGCTATGCATGTTATTATAGTGCTCAAACAAGCCCATATCTCAGCCTGTTGTTTTCTGGGAAGGAGATAACTCAAAATATCAGCTGCAAGCTGTTATCAGTTACCAGATCAGCTCCAAGATATGCACACTACAAACACAAGAAAGTTTTGTTCTGTATGACTTGTCTCTCCACACTATGCAATATTTCTAAGGAAAATATTAATGAAGCACATGCAAAATGTAATAACTGAAAGGTTATTGCTGGTTATCAGTGCTACTGGGTGCCCAATAAAGCACCCAGTGAGAACATATATTACAAAGCGTGGGCACAAAAGATTTCCACTGCACCAGACTCCAAGTTCAGCCTTTTAATGCAAGATTAAGAAAGCACCATGTTCTCAGCTGTAAATTAACCACGCGTATTATTTTTCATGCTTGTGCTCATGAGGAAACAATGCTTCTACTTAAGTCACATACTGAATGGGGAAAAAAAAAGCACTAGCCCTATTTTACAACAAATTCGGTAAGACCTTCTTAAACAGTAGAACACACTAACACTGTGGATTTGGAGGGGGTATAACAAAAGGAGAAAGAAATGAGAAGGTTTTAGCATTTCAGATCAGAAATGTTCTTATTAACACAACTTCTTAATCAAAATAGTGTCTTTTATCTAATCAGTCCAAAGAACACTCACAGTTATGATGTTGACTTCCACTGTTAAAAGGAAAAATAAAATACATTTACATGTTGACAATTCTATCAAACCCATAGAAATCTGGCCAGCAACAGTTAAATTCTGCTCCTACACAGAAATTTCCATTGCTGTATCACAATGCACTGAGTACAGATAATCTACTATTTCATCTCCAGTACTGGATCACAACAATAAGTTATTTGTGGCAATTGTGAATAGCCTCCACATTTATTAGAAGTGGATTAGTAATGAGAAAAGACTTATTAGCCCAAAGAGATCTGAGATTTTTCACACACGGCTTGAAATACACTGGTGCATGGAAAAGTTTCTCATTGGTAAAACTGCTATTTAGTTTTACCCAGAGTTCTTGATAGCAGTGTATGTCATGCAGCACATTGTGGTGAACTTACCTAGATCCCATCTTAAAGGCAACATACTTCAGCTCTGTAGAACTGTATGAGGTGGTACCAGAATAAACACATGAATTCTGCTGTTGCTTCTTTTCAAGTATCACAACATGGAAGCCCCCAGTAAAGGACAGGTTAACCACCAAGTTTTTATCTAAGACTAAATGTTTCTTCTTCAGGCTGACCACAGCGGTCTGCCCAATTTGACCTGTCCCAAGCAGTAACTAATTTCTTAAGCTAGCCCTTCCAAATGCCATTACTCTGATGAGCAAGTCTTCCACATTCCCTCTGGAGGGAACTTTTGGATTCTTCCACCTCACCTGTGACATTTCTAATGATCTGATTAAAAGGTTTAAGTGCTAGATATACTGTATGCATAGCATAACCAGACAGAATAATTCTGCCAACATAGGTGTTTACCTCTGATGCAACAGTGACAACTTCTGCAGTTTGTACTGGTACAAATACATTTAAGTGTGATACTATACTGCAAAGAATAATCCAGCTATTAAACGCCGACTGTAGGACACTAAACTTTATCAAACATCTGTTCATTAAACACTGCTTTTGCAGTATGCTAACATTTGCAGTCATAAAATTCCCAGTTTGTGCCTAAGGGTTTATGCTTTAATGCTTTTATCTAACCAGTGATGAAAGAAACCAAGAGCACTGTGTTTCCTTTCCAAAATGTCTCAATCTTTATAGAATGTTTTTAAGCACATTGCTGTCCACAGACATGGAGTCCTGCGATTAACACTTTATCAACAGAAGTCTCAAATTTGGTTGTCTGACAGAGTATAAACTATTTCAGTATTTAAATATGCAAGAAGAAAAATAAGTTCTTACCAGTCTTTGACCTGATCTGGTGACACTGACTGCTGTTTGTAACCATTTTTCCAATCAACCACTGTTCAAAATGGCTGAGATACTGCTGTTAACTTTGCCCTGTAAACTAACAGCAAATCAGGGAGTTTTTAATACCAAGTTTGAAAAACACCTCTGCCAGGTCTGAGAGTTTCCAAGTGGTTTTTTTAAGGGAAGTAAACAGCTTCAGAAGGCAGTGCACGTTGTTGGTAATTACTTTCAAGATACCTTACTCCACATAGCACTCTCTCAACAGTCAGTACTGGCATGGACAGCCTGTTTTGTGAGCTAGCGACACTAGCAATACCGATGTTGACAAATAGCAATTTTCTGCTTCATACTGATCTGTTCCAGAAGTGTTAACCCTAAAGCTTTGTTCAGATACCTGCATTACTTTCATTTATGCCACAATGAATTTACCTAAGCCTCCTTCCCATTAAAACCCCAGAATATACAGTAAATATTAATATCCAAAACCTAGTGAAACAGTTACTTCTCAAGAAAGGCTATTTTCTACTTAGACCTATCAAACAATGCAGAAAAATCTTGTTATACCTAGGAACTGGAAATAACAGAACTGAAACTCAATGCCTATAAAAGCAAAGTAATAAGGGAAAAACCCATATGATGTCTAATTCTGTCACTACTCTTAGAAGAATTCTTTTTTCTGGCGTACCCTAAACAGTCTGAGAAAATTATCACCTTTTTACACAGTTAACAGTTGAAGAGAAAGTATTATAAACCCAGGAAAATAGTTATGTAATGAGTAAACCAAGAGAAAAAAAATCAGATCTCTAGTAGATTTGAACTTAATATTGCATGTAGTTCCAGTTCTTCCTCACCACTCCTCTGCTGCGATAAGGATGGCGATATGGTTATCTAAGAACGTGTGCCCAGCTCTCGATTAATGCATCATAATAGCCCTCCTGCTGAGAGAGCAGTGGAAGTGCAAATTCTTAAAGAGTTCTACAACTTAATTACATCACCATTTTACATCTTACCAACAGATGCAATAGTCTAAATCTTCAGTACTGCAAACAGGGTGATAATCCGAGTGAACAGTTACCCTTCACTTAAAGATTGCTACTGAAAAGTAGCTTCCACAGACACTTTGAATAGTTTACAAAATTTTGGTAATTCTTTAGTTAAAAATAGATTTGCCAAGCTAGCAAAACAGATTCAGGTTCTTCAGGAGTTAAATGGGAAACTTAAGTTATTAGTATTGCTGCCAATGGGAAATACCCAGTCAGGTAGCACATGCAAAAGAAAACATAGCAGAAGACCTGTTCAAGACATGTCCATCTGCCTGAACACTTTCTTAGTACCTTCTTTAAAAAACAAACTTTAAAACCACGCACCTTCAGGAAACACTGCTAGTCACTGTGCAATGACTAGCTGTTGACAGCAGTTCAGAAAATTCAGCAGCCATCTTAGGTACTTGACTGCTTGGTTTTAAACCAGGAACAAATTAGCAAATTTGCTAATAGAATTTTTAATTCCCACCCCTTGTTTGAGGCACATGTAAAATGCTGCTACTATATAGGACTGTAAAGATACTGCAGCCACAAATCTAAAAAAAACACCCTACTAACTTGTTAAATGGCACCCAGAAGTTACATATAGCAACAGGACGCATATTACCCAGATAAAACATGACCTGTTCTTAAAGTTCAGGATTCCTTGGAATTAAACATGAACAAACTTCAACCATTTGTTAATCACCACAAAGGAAAGCCTTTTGAGGTTTGCAGCCAAGAGACCAAAACTTAAGTGGTTTGGCTATACTACCTTATCTACAATTACAAATTTTAAAATATAGCGACAAATGCTTTTGGCATCCACTTCCAGAGATTTTAAAAGAGATTGCATCAAACACTGAATGTTAATGTTATCTTAAGCTGAAATTAAAGTATGTTGTATTTTGATTACAGCAGAACAATTTTAAACAAAATAAATTTATAGTTACAATTAACATGTCAACTGAAGAATTAGCCAGCTACATCTCTGCCATCAGCTTGTATTTCATTGTCTTGCAACTCAATAGTGCTTTTAACAGAGAAATATTAAGCAGTATTTTGTGTGTGTATTTATACATTCTGATTTTAAAAGCCCTTTTTACTTTAATTCTTTCAAACTTTTCATCCATTCTTCCCCCCAACTCTTAGAAGTAGTATGATGCACTAACCAGGCTAACAAGGTTGTTAAATTAAGAAACAGGAAATTGATTTCAGTTCAGGAGTTCTTGCACTGTGGTATACTTACGCAAAATAGACAGGAACCTTGTTTATAAAGCTCACCACTGCTTAACATGTCACATACATGTTTTTTTACTGATCCCTAAGCTTACTAACCACATGGAGGCTATGGACTATGTGATAGATACAAATTGCAGTCTGGGATTGCTTGAAGGAAAAGATCTGGTATCAATTCAAATATGCAGCAACAGCAAAACTGCCCATATTTAAAGTGTGCTTCAATTTGTGAAAATAGTGATCTTCGTGAACTTGATTGTCATAGCAGTATTCCAGAGACACCAACTTATGTCACTTAAGAAATCCAGGCATCAGAACACCGTGTAATATTCCAAGCGGGATGTCATTCCTTCTTTTCTACCTGCTTTCTCTACTGCATCACCAGGTGTTTTGAGTTTACAGCCCTTTATAAGCAAATGAAAAGTTTCAATGCTTTCCTAAGCATCCTGTCAGAATAAGGTCTCTCTCAAGGTAGATTACTAATCAGTTCCTCTGGAAACTGTGTCAACACCATTTGATCTAGGTGTCCTAACATCAGCACAGGAAGTTCAGATTCTGATATTTGCATTCCTAACAGAGAAGGACTAGCCATATTTACATAAGAAAAGTTCCAGAGGAAAGCACTGAAGTCTAGATAACCATGCAAAGGCTGAGATTTGAAAGCCTGCAGCCAGTATGGTGTGACCAGATGGAATCCTTTCAAGTAGTTTTTACAAGTGACATGGCAGCTAAGTATTTTTGACATCTGCAGCTATGCAACAGCAGTATCCTATCTGTCATATAAATAGTTTTTGTATGGAGAAAAAAATTACATTACTTAAACAAGCATTCTGCAGAAGTATTAAGATAAAGAAAACTTCCTCTATCTTCACATCTCGGTTCATACATCCCTCTACAAACACAGGACAATACAAACACTCTGGGCAAGCTGATCATGGGAATTACAGACAAATGAGAAGACCTCTGTTCAGCAGCTATGCAGTGTGGTTGCACCATGGCAGACCCACAATGCTTATGTTCTGCACTCCCAGAAATATTGTAGGCAAAGTGAGACCTTCCTGTCAAGGAACAGTAATATGGTCTGCCACCATAAAAAAAACAAAACAAAAAAAAACAAAAAAACCAAAACACAAACAAAACCCACAACACAACAACCAAAAACTTCCTTCACCAATCTCTCCACTTCTACTTAACAGGAAATTGCACTTACCTTCTAGTCACAAAAAAGAAGGCATGGCTTCCTGCACAAGCATAGGCACAACCAATCCATACAGCTCAAGAGGAAGAAATATACATTATCTGCTTCACACCTCAAGACTACACCTCAGTTCTGCTTTTGTTGGGTCACTCCTCTCTTGCCTTCTCTGGAATCAAACTACTAGTTTCCCTACTGCAACAATGTATTTCATCCTTTCCAGAAGAACCATTGTACTGTGAATAATTACCAACTTAGTTATTCATTACTGCACACAGACTTGTCATTCCTCTTGATATTCATCGGCATAAGAAGAGAAATCACACTTCTAAGGAAAACAGACCCAGGCTTGGAACTCCGGTAGTTTTCACTTGATTACTTGAAAAACATAACCCTGATGCATCTCTAATGGTTACAGACCTTTTAACTGTTTAATAAAATTTTCTTCTCTAGAATTAAGCAGATGCAGCATTTGATTGCATAAGAGCTGAATTAAATCCTATTAGCAAACACCTTGCATAGCAGTTTTGCATATTCAGGTATAGTCCAAGAAATATGATGTTCTGTATGTAAGTACAAAAAAATTCATTTCAGTCTTGCTCAAGAACTTTGTTTAAAACAGCAAATTCCCAAGTTGTCTTCTATGCTGTACCTGAAAAAAAGACTAACATGAAAGCTGAAAGGTGTTAAGAGCAAGAATACTTCCATCTACTTCTGCAAAACAGAATGCTGCACTTTCTATTCAAGAGGTGGAGGATGGGGAGCAAGTGTACCATACTACGCAGCCCTACCCTTCATAAAACTTTTCATTTTAATTAGAAGCCTAGTTCTAACTGTAGGAAGTTCATGAAAAATTACATTTAACCTACTGTCTCACAATAGACTAAACAGCCCACCAAAATAAGTCTTAAATATCAATTAAGTACTCCTGATACTTAACATCATGCCATGAAACTACAGGTACAGCCCCTGAGCTCTGATCAGAGCTGGTACATTCACGCAGCACAGCACTTACTTGTACATTAAAGCTAGAGCTGCCAAAATGCTTCCACCTCAAGAGCAGTATCACTCAGAACAATCTTAGGACTAAACCCTTGGACTAAGTTGAAAAATTAACCTAGCATCAGTCTATTCACTGCTGAAAGACTTTGCTATTCTCTTCGAATTAAAAAAACCCAACTGCGTAATCTGAAATAGAAGCAGTTCGTTTGAAGAAAGCTAACTAGCAAAATGAAGATGCAAGAGAAAAGCTTCCTTGTTAAAGTGGAATTTAAAACTTTTTTTAATCACCATATCTTTAACTCAGTTCACTTGATTAGACACAGATAACACATCTAAGGTAGTTTTTATACATAACAAGAAATTTCTGTAAGATTATCAGACCTCAGCAGCATGCTCAAGCGTAGAAATAAATCAAAGACATTCCATGCACTCAAGCTGCAAGAACTAGATAGAACCATATGCCTTTCATTATTTTGGAAAGTATGTCAATTCTTTTAAAAAAGTCTTAGAAGTGAGCAAATTGTGACTATTACCTACACCAAGAAAGGGGGTGGGGAATGGGTTGGAAGTTCTTCATGTATGAACATTATATGGGTTTTTTTCAGGAAAAAATCTTAAGGATGCGACAGAAAATGCAGTATGCTGGTTTGAATTACTCCCAAGATATTGATCTTGTCAACCTCCTCCTCTGCAAGAATGGAAGTTATTTGAGGTCCAATCAAATACACTACCAAAATGGAAAATTTCTATCTGAAGATTCATTCTGCACCACCTTCTTTAACGGGTTCTGAAATAGCTTATGCTGAAAGATAAGCTGCCCAGCTAGAGAGAACTTAATGAGTTACTGCTATGCTTTCAGGTTCTGGTCTTGAACTAGTCATTGATACTGACAATGTACCAGCTACTAAAAAACCCACAAGCTCTTCTGAACAGGCACTACCTCCTTCCTTCCCTTCCTAGCTGCTCTCTTCCAGCAAATTACAATGCCTTTGCTTCTAATGTAGGTACTCAAGGGGTTCACAGTGCATTGCAGCAGACTCCAAGGGGTACACAAAAATCCACTGTAAGTTTGGGAAGAAAATATTTTGTGTAGCATCAATAAAGTACAAATGATTTCTGGAAGTATTTCATCTTCATCTCATCCTTTAATTTTTATTTTGTATCATAAGTAACAGTACAGTAGTATTAATTTTTAAGTAAAAAAATGTATATTAAGGGTGTATGCTCAGAAATTTTTACTGATATGAGTGTGCAGTCAAAAGACTGTGGAGACCACTGGTGTATTGGATAAGGGACCACACTCACCAGTGCAAGATCTTGCAGGTGGGGGCAGTGTTTGACTTCTGTGAATCAGGTTTGTTCCCAGATCCAACCCAAAAAGACAAACATCACCATAAGAGACAGCACAAAAACTTACCCGTCAGCAGCAGCCCACACCTGTGCTGTCAAACTGTTAACAGCACTCAAGTAATTTCCATGGAACAAAGCAAAACCTAAGTACTAAAACAGTTATTGCAGTTTGCTGGAGACAGTTCCACGAGTTCCGGTATTAACAGGTGTTTTGGACTAAAGACTTACCACAAAGATCAGATAAGAGAGATTCACACCCCAAGCAATGTAAAATTAAAAAATACACATGGTCCTTAAATCATACTAGACCTCCAGAATTTGTATTTTGTATTTCTGCAAATACAGCAGTATGGGTTTTTTCCCCTAGATGAAGATGGAGGTAATTAAGTTGGGTGTCAGAATAAGCAAAGTGAGGACTCTCCACAGAGACTGAAAAAGTGTAAAAAGATCATTCTGCATGATGCTAGTAAAGCCTCATCTGAGTACAGGTGCATTGAGATCACTGTTTTTCAAAAGTGACAAATGAGAACAGTTACAAAGTAAAGGCTTCTAGGATGTCCAAGAACACAGAGACCAAGGCTAGAAGAGTTTCTTTTGTTTTAATTTAGTACAACAAAGTTCAGAAAGAAAATTCAAGTTCTGCTTACAAACATAAAAGAGAGCAAAAAGGAAAAGCAGATATCCAAATTAAATCACACTAACTCAAGAACTAAGAGACCTCCTGACTGTAAGCAAGATTCAGCAAGGTAGTATAATAATCAACTATATGCAAGAGGGTCTCAGTCTTCCAGCAGAGGGGAGGAAGGAGTTCATAAAGCAAATCTTACATAAGATGGTCAGCTAACTTGCTAGCCTAGAATCATCTTTAGCTGAGCTCTTTTCTTTACAGGCTAAGCAGACACAAACCAAGAACAAGAAAAAAACCAAAACACAAACCAAATAAAACCTCAAATGTTAGAGGTGCAGCAGTTGTTTAAGAGACAATGCATTCTTTGTTAAAAAGCAGTGCCAGCTCAGCCTTGTCACTGTGCTTAAGTTAAACATTTTATCACATAACAGGAACAACTGCAATGTTCAAGAAAATACAAATCAAAGCCAAAAAGGTAGTTTACAAAAATCACTCAACTCAAGCAAAAACAAACAAAACCTCTTGAATCCTGCATTGAGACTATTCATAAGGCCTTCTTTCTTACTGCTGTCTCCACATTCAGAGAACTGCATAGATTTCTATGTGGGAGGAAGCACAGCACACTTGTCTTTTAACTGCCTCCGGGGGTTTTTCTGCTTTGTTTTTTAATTTGGGCTGGGAGGGTGAGGGTGGTGTAAAAATCTTCCTCCGAGATCACTACCTTCTAGTCTGTCAAGGGAATCAACGAGTACTCTGTATTTAACAAACAACAGAACAAAGCTACCAGTAGAGGGCATGGTTCACACAACAGCTGTTTATCACAGCCGTATATGACTGCACAAAGGACATCTCAAATCAGAATCTTCATACTGTGAAGTTTATTCTTCCATAAAAATAAGCTCCCCGATTAAAGCAATGCTATACAGAAAAATTTTAAGTTAATGGATAGTGGTAGATTACTAAAACACAGTCCAATTCTGAATACTTAAAAAATATTCACCTTCCAGAACCATAAAGTCCACACATTATAGCACACGTTGAGGAACACATGAAGACAAATACAATGTCTTTTACAGGCTATAGCTTTACTTGCAGATGTAGCTAACCTAGGCAAAGCATACATTCCTAAACTGTAAGATAGAAAAAAGAAAATAAGAAAAGCTAGGACACTTTTAATCTTCCTACTCTCTGAAGGCAGGGTTCCCCCCCTCCAGAGGTCAGAGGTCACCACTGCAACAAAAACCCAAACACTGTGGTATGCTGTTTCCCCTCCCACTTCTTTATTAATAGCTATCTTCTCACCACTACATCTCTGGAGACTAATGCTCCTGCAAAACATCACCTAACCTACAAGATTAACAATTGTAATAGCATCACCAAATTCCCTCTGTCATCCCTCTGAAGCTGGGTAAAGTTAATGCACACCAATTAGGTAAGCAACTGATTGATCACTTTGACCATCTGCAGCCAATGCTATATGAAGGCAAGATTCCTCACTTGAAATTTAACATGACAGATGAAGATCAGCAGTATGCAATTCATCCACTTCAGACTACTAAGAATCACCCAGCTATGTTTCCACAACCAGTTTCAAGAACAATCCCTTTCTTTTCTACCAGAAAAGCCACTGCTGGAACAACCACATGAAACCTGAGGTGGTGAAGACACCTATCCTACCAGGACAAGACAAACTCTTGTCAAAAGGTAGACCTTCTGCACATGCATGTGCACCTTCTTCAAACAGCACACCTTCCAACAGTGCTTTTCTGTGAGAACAGTATTTAGTAGAGTTAGACATATGAATCTTGTAAACAAAACAAAGGAAAAAATATGGTCTATAATTGGCACTAGCATCAACATTACTGTAACACTGCCTCACAACATTTATTTACCTTTTAAAAGGGGAAAAAAAGCACAAACTAACCATGAGATGAAATTATTACATTCAATACAGTGAACCACACTGATGGTGAACACATTTTTGGATCAGTCTTACACCAAGTAACTGTCAAATTTGATGTGCTGGGTCAAGAAGCAGGGGCATAACAATAGGTCTTTACATAGTACCAATTACATAAAATTTGCACTAGGATGTTTATACCAGCTGCCCTACTGCATCTTTGACATAGATGCTGTACAAGTTAGAAGAAAGCTAGCTAAAGGGCAAGCTTAACTTTTCTAGTTCTTAAAAAAAAAAATCAGTGAAATACTTTAATGCATAGTATTATTCAACACTAGAGATAATTACTGTCTGCCTTCAGTTCCTGCTGACTCTCTGGGAACTGAGACAATAAGCTCCCTGAAACACAGTGAAAAAAGCATAGTAAGTTTGTGAACATCTTCCATATGAAAGTATGGCACCATCATGATTTAAAAGTTATCAGCACTCTGTGTGAGAAATCAAGTACATAATCACAGACGTGGTACATTTTACACTCCAGAGACTGAAAAAAAAAGGTAGGTATCCAATGCTATTAGTATGCACAACACACCCTTATTAAAAATATTTTTGTTCAAGTTTATCTTGCAAACTGTTTTGCTAAATCTGAAGTGAAAATCATTGTTTTCCTTGTTCATATAAGCCTAAATGCTTGCCAACACATTAATTACTTTGGAAATTAAACATCCTGCGACAGAACAGATGATTTACTATGCAGAACTTCAACTTAACTTCTGAAGTATATACCATTACAGCTTTAGAGATTAATACTTAAGTATAGTATCAAATGTAACTGAAATTGCATATTTTAATTCCCACCCTTTTTTGGGGGGGGCGGGGGGGGGGGGGGTGGTGAAGGACAACACAGCAGACAGGACATGACTTTAAAAAGATAATTAATGTAGACAGCTATACACACTGCAGAACAAGTTTATGACATTTGAGAAATTGATCATTTGAGTTAATTAATGCTCACAATGAAACTGTTCTGATAATAATCCTTTAACTAGGTCACCTACAGCTCTTCTATGCCACAAGCTAAAAGAAAATTGCTTGCCATACATTCCTTCTTTATGAGGAAATTACACTTTTAGAAACTATAGTTCCAAAATAAGTTAGACTCCACACTGAACTGTCTTAATGGCGTCATAAAGAGCTTTCTCAACTGCTGCAATATAAACACACCAAAAACCTATCTGCCAGACTTAGAAATTCAAATAATGTTCTGCTTACACAACGGAGTATCTAACAACCTGGTCACCCCATCATGGACCAAGAGTTAGAAAATAGGGAGAAGAAAAAAGCCCAAAAACACAACAAACCCCAACAGTGTATTTTCCCATATATTACATGGTTTATTTATAGCACGCACAAGACAGTAATTGCCAACTTCCATTCCTTATCAGATGGATTAGGAATAATACAGATTCATACTACAGAACATCATTCAACTAGATCAGGAAAGGACCTGACAGGCAAGAGTGATCTGCTCTTACGGTTAGTAATTATTTTGATATCTAATCTTAGATGTTGCAAGTAAGCATCTCTATAGCACACCGAACAATGATTTGTATCAGATGAAGTCAGTTTCAAAAAAAAACTTAAAAGAATCACCACACTACCCAAAAAACTCCACAGTACAGAGGTGCTGAGCTGCCTAATAATGGCATGAAACAGGACAGTCTCAAAAGAACATCAATTTTCTCACTGAACTCCACCTACAAGGAGTGAAAGGTGAGATGAAAGAAGTTCTGGAAACAGAATATTCTTCACTTCATTAATATGTAGCCCACGTGCTCCTTTATTTCACTAATCTAGCAGAAAAACCCACTAGAACACGGACTTCTTGGAGCACAGCCAAATACCACGAAGCAATTACCACAACTGCAAGAAAGCAGCATTACAATAGTTTGATCTGGCATCAGTTTAGTCGTGATAATTTGATGTATTTGTTTAGATCGTGATTAAACTAATTCCAGGCTCAGCTAAAGCTTGACTTTTAAGAAAGGCGGCCTATAATGCAAACAACCTTTCACGGCAACTCGTCTCCAATAACATGGTAACTACGCCAAAACAGAAAAAGCTTGACAGACACAGCTTCAAATTTTTTGAAGCCTTGATCATGACGCCCTCACCCGCAGGGCTACTCAGCACGACTAAAAAGGCTCCTTAAGGAGAAGGAGCCTCAGCTGTATCTGTGCAGCCTTCAGCATCACGCCACAGGCTAGTTTGCTTCAGCACTGCGTGCACAGGGAGCTGCATGCGTTTTCAGCTAGTTAGTGAACAAACCTCTCGTCATTACTAGAAGCGTGGACATCCTTCTCTTTTTTTTTTCTAGCATCTCCTGCAAACGTTTGTATTCCCCTTCCCCGACTAATACCTCTCGGAGGCCCCGAATTCCCTATCTGTTGGAAGGCGATATGGACCGTAAATGGAAAACTGCGGCGCCTGTAACAGATCCCTCTCGGCTACGGAGAAAACATTTGCCCCGCAGACCTACAGCTGTAGCTACCTCTCACCACGGTATCTGGGGAGATGGACAGGGCCACCCCACTGCGCCATAAAAAAAAAAAAAATTAAAAAAAAAAGATAAAGACGCTACTGACCCGATGCATTCGCACTGCGTGCGCCTCCTCGAGGCTCAGCGAGCTCTTAGCTTCTTCCCTCCCAGCGCTGCCCACCAGCCCTGAGGCGCGGAGGCGCCGAGCGCGGCCCCGGCGGGGGCACAAGGCAGGGGCCAGGGCCGCCCGGCGCTAAGGCCGCCCGGGGAGGCGGGGGGAGGTACGTGGCGGCCGCTCACCTTGTCCAGCTCATCGTGCAGCTCGGCCAGGCTGGGCCGAATGAGTTTCTCGCCCAGGTCGGCGGCCGTGTGGCGGTAGTGGTCGATGCGGGGCACGGCGTCCATGGTGTTGTGGCCGAAGGTGCGCAGGTAGTAGGTGTTGGTGTGGGTGTCGTAGTAGTAGTGGTGGTGCCCGCCGGAGTGGAGGCTGCCTTCGCTCAGCACCGTGTCACCGCCGTTCTGGAAGCTGACATTGCCGCCTTCCGAGCTGCCGCCCCCCGGCTCGCCGGGGCTGTCGTCGCCAGCGGACGGGTCCACGAAGTTCACCCGAAACCTGCCCTTGGCTTCCTCACTGCCCTTCCCCGCCGCGCTGCCTTCCCCGCTCGCCTTACGGGGCTCCTCGGGCTGGCGGCCGGCGCCTTCGGCCACCAGGTCCACCTGGAACCGGCTCTGGCTCGGCGTGGGCCCCACCGACTTGCCCAGGGTTCCGCCACCCGCCGCATGTTTGCCGTCCTCCGAGCGCCGCTCCTCGCCCGCAGACGCGGCGAGGCCAGGCGGCGGCAGCTGCTGCGGCTTGTCCTCCATGCCTGCCCCTCAGCGACCGAGCACTAGGCGCGGCGGCGCGGGCTGCTCTGAACGCCCCTCGCGGCGGCTCCGCTGCTTTAAACCGCCAACCAGCGCCCGGGGCTGCAGCCCGCCGCAAGCGCCGCGCGCGCCCCGCCCCGCCCCGCCCCGCCCCGCCGCCGCAGCGCCAGGTGATGATGCCGTTGGGGCCACCGCCCCCCCTGCGCGCCCCCTCAGCGGGACCTGGCCCCGCCGCCGCCGCCCCTCTCGCCCCGCACCGGCCGCGCTCTCCCTCCGCCCCCGCCGCCTTCCCGCCCCCGCACGCCTTCCCCCGCAGCGCGCCCGCTACACGAAGGAGCCACCCGCCGCTCTGACAGCGCCACGCGGGGAGGAGCGGCCGCGCCGGGCAAGCCCACCAGGGCTCCAGCAAGAGGGAGCGGCGCGGAGCCCGCGGCCGGCGTGGGGCGGCGTGGGCGGGAAGGAAGCGGCCCCCGGTACCCTGCGCCGCCGCCGCTCCACCTGATCCCCCCTCGGCGGAGGCGGGAACTTGAACGCGGGCCAGCCAGCGCCGGTCCGCCGCCCCCGCTCGGGCGGAGGCGAGATGCGGGGCACCCCCACCGCCGCCGCCTGAGTCCCCAGGCTCCGCCCGCTCTCGGCTGCTGCGGCGGCGGGAGCGCCTCTCCGCCCCACCGGCGGCGCTCGCGAGGGGGAGGGCGGCGGCGGCTCCTCCCCGCCCGCACTATGGCTGCCGCATCCGCCGAGGGGCGGGGGGCCGCGGCGCCCCGGCGCTCGCCCGCCAGTCGAAACCTGCGAGCCCGCTGGCCGCCCCCACATCTCGCGAGAGGAGCGCCGGCGGCGGGGGCTGCGCGGCCCCGCGGGCGGTGGGGCTGCTCGCGCGCCCTCCGTCCCCGCCCGCACCCCGCGGAGGGGCCCGAGCACCCCCGCCCGCCTGCGGCGTTGCGGCAGCAGGGTCGGCGCGCTGCGCACGGCGGGCGAGGCGGCGCCCGCTGTCCTCCTAGTCCTCGGTTGCTGTCCGAGGCGCTCCGCGGGTGAGGGGCCGTCCGCGGGATGGAGGCTGGGCGGACGCGGGGCTCCGATGCCCGGGGAGCCCGGGGGCCTCCGCCGCTGGCGCTGGCTCTGTCCCGCCCGCCGGCCCGGAGCCCTGCAGAACCCCCCATCCCGCTTTGAGCCGCCTCGTGTCGATCCTCGCCGCTCGTTGTCCGGGTGTAAGGGGTCCGGATGTCCGGCTGGGATGCGTTGAGTGCTGTTAAGATGTGTGCTGGCGAGCGAGCGGGGACCAGTACGTGCTGGGGATGCACCGGGCTGTTTGCCCACGGGTACCTTGAATGGGGGCTAAATGAGGAGAGCGGAAGTAGGTGGTCGTTTGAGGGCTGTTTTCACCTTCCAGCCTCCAGATCTCTTCTGAGTGTGCTGTAAAACTCACTTTCTCCTCGCATAATACAGCTCTGTCAGTAATAAGGCTTTTTCTGTGTACTGTGTTGCAACCGCTCACCCCTATTCTCTTAAATTGTAGTCTTTCTCCAAAGGTATACATAGTTGATGCTTCAATTTTAAAAATGCAGTTGTTCTGCCTCCCCTCTCTTAGTGGAGTCAAAGTGTCTGGATAATCCATTAAAGCATGTGAGGTTAACTCTGAGGCTGTGAAGAAACCTCAGATTTAAGGAAAATCCTTCTGCTTCCATAGTAAGAAGTTAGGCAGGGATCCACCGGCAATTATTCATCATGTATTTTCACTGTCTTTATACTTGAACGTAGTAGCTCACAGAACAGCAGGAGAGTTGAGCAGCAGGTGCCTAAACAATTTTACCCTATTCAGTTGCTAAAAATCATCAAACATTCACTTAATTTAGGCCTTTCAAGCAACAGCACCTCTTCATTTCAAAAACATTTTGGTTGGTAATTCTTCATTCCATATCTTCTTTTCTAATGGTACACAGTTTTGTGTATTTTTCCCCAGTCTAACAAATGCTGAGTGCCAAAATCCGTTTTCTAGCTCACCACATCTGTACTATTTTATTTAAATTAACAACAAACTTGGTAACATAATCCAACAGAAAAGGACATTACAAAACAAATGCTTGCTTTTTCTTTACTTATAGGAAGAAGTATTTCAATTTTAGGGACGTGTACATGAGTAAGAGAGCTGAGGACACTTCAGTATATTGAAAAGATGGGTACACTGATCCTTTCCTGTTCAAACACTGTTCTAGAAAAAAGAACAAAATCATACACTTCAGAATGGCGGGATAAATTCCTTGATGGACTGCAAAACTCCCAAGAGTAACAGATTAAAAAAGACAGGATTCAGCAAATTTTCAGAGTGTAAAGAATAAACAAAAATCTGTGATTGAACTGCAAAATAAAAGATTAAACCATGGTGAATTTTTTATGTTTGTCGGGGAGCAAGGACTTGACAGCGGATGATAAAGAGAACAAGTCAGGATAAAAGATTTTAGTTCGGAATCCAAAGCAAAAAGCACTAGAAAGCAGATGATGTGCAAAGAAAACCCTCTACTTTACATTTTGCATAAGCAGACATAAATATTGCATGATCATATGGTAAGGTGTTTGGAAGCAATTTAGATTTGGAGATGGTGTTTTTTCTGACAGTTTCCTGTATAATAAGTAATAACAGGAAAGAGGAGGAAGCAGCTTGTGAAATCCCATACTCATGTTACAGTTGTCGATGATGGGATTGTATCATGCTGTTCAGCTATTTTAAATCAAACAGCATTGTATATGTATGGCTAGATATGTATTGGCTACATCTACAAGGCCCATAGCCTGCCTGATGTCTATTCCTCATTCATCTTTGTATTATTGCAATGCAATGCTCAGTCATTTAACCTATGCTGCAATTCTGCATCCCCAGAATCAGTGATCAGATTGGCCTCGTTCATACTGAGGGAGGACAAAGCACCAGTCTGAGCGAAACAGGTGGCACATAGAGCCCTTACACTGCAGGCTTCCAGAAGAGACTCCTTTTTAAAAGAAGGAACTGGGTGGGAAGAGTATGCTAATGGGAAGAAAATGGGCCAGAAAAGCCTTAAGAGGGAAGAGCACATCATCCTAGTGGAAAGAGAGTAGGGGCACATGATTCCACACAAGGGAGAACCTTACGGAAGTGAAAGAAAAAGACAAGATGTAGCATTCATAGCAAATAGATTTTGTGATGTGCATCCATCTAGTGTAATGTGAGTAATGTGAGATACTGCTAAATACTGGCCTTGAAGAAAGCAAAGAATTGAGGATGCTACCACAGTCTCCATGAAGCACAAAGAAATAGAGCACTCAAGAATAAGAATAAGATGGATGAAGAAAATGCAGGCCTCTCAAAACCAAAAGGATCAAGGAGATGAAGAAAGACCACTGTATGGGAAAATGATGAGGGTAAGAGAAAAATGGACCAAGTCTTCATAGATGTCCTGGGACTTCACATGGCTTGTGAGAAGTGTGAGAAAATCTGTAACAATGAAGGAGAATAAAAGGTACACAGACTCCCATTAAATGCCAAGTAAAATGCCATTGATACTAAAAAGTACACTTTGAAGAAAAAAAAATACTTTAAGCTCTTAATTAAATGGTTTCTGACATACCATTGCTTAAAACATTAACACAGTAGGCTCATGGTGTCATTAGTAAACAAAACAAAACCATAACACAAATAAAAGGTTACTCTAAGTCTAACTAAGATTATTTACCGTAGAACATTAAGCCTTGGGGTTTTGGCTTTTTTTACAAAATATGGAGGGAGGAGCTGTAGCGGGTTCCAGCATCCTGTCAAAGATGCAAAAGCACTACTGGAAATCCCGAATTTGTTTTTGGTAGTTTAAAAACTTGGGAACATTGGATTAGTATTTATTTATATATGTGTAATACATACACTTACTGGAGAAAATATCAGATCAGTTGGCTCAGTGGCTTACCATTATCAAAAAGTACCTTTCTTCACTAGACGTACCCTTTTGGCACTGGAGGGCATCAGAAGGGTCTGTGAGAATGGCTGTCAGCATTCTTAAAAGGAGCTTAACATCCTGAACAGAACAGTCGTTTTGGGTCAAAGAGCTTATTTAGTCCAGTAACCAGACGGCAGCAGCAGCCACCAAGGAAAAACTGCCTAAGAACAGGGCAAGCACAAGTCTGCGGTACTTTGCCAGTCTCTAGCACTTTGCAGCTAGGGCATGGCTAAGCAAGCCAGAGGGGCTATCTCTTCCATGAGCATGTGAGTTTTCCACCTGACTTTATGCAGCTTCTCCAATGTCCAGTGGCAGGGACTTCCACATGTAAACATGGTGTGAGGAACCGCCTCCTTTTTCTGCTTTGCACTTGCCATTTGCCAACTTTACCAGATATTCCATAGTGCTCATTTGATGCCAAATATGAAACACTGGAAAATGCAGCCACTTTATGGCGTGACTGTTGTAGCCATTTAGACCAGTCATTTAGACCTTGACTAGATAACTCTCTTGTTTTCCTCTTATCCAAGCAGAACTTTAGTTGTCCTTATTCCTGTGGACACCGTTCCACCCATCCTTGATCCTCTGATTCTAGCAGATCCTTTGTGGGATGTGCATGCAGTGTTCAGATTATAAGTGCAGTGTAGGTAGCCTTTCAGTGTGTGAGCAGGCCACTTAGTCCTATTCTCTTTCCTGTGTTTAAATCAGCTATGTATCAAAAAAGAGGGATGTTCCCTTTTATTTCATTGATCCTTAGTTTCCTTAAAAGCCTTTGGCAGGAGATCTTTTCAAAAGTGTTTCAGAAGACCATGTAAATAGTTTCAACTAAATCTTACTTACTTGCTTGTGAAGGCCTTCAGAAAACTCCTGGTATACTTCCAATGTACAAGAGCTGTGCTCACACTCCAAAAATCATATTTTCCTATAAGCCCACTGATTCTATGCTTTGTTAAGAGTTTCTCGTGATTTGATGACAGACATCAGACTTACAGGCCTGTAGAGCCACAGATCTCCCATCAAATTATTAAAAATAACTATCTAATTTCCAAGGTTCATGTCCTGAGGCACAAAGCTGGTTTTAAGACACTGTGCGTCAGAGTTAATAATTCAGCAATTTTGTCCTTGAGTTCCTCTAGACATTAGGGCTGAGTGCCATTTGGACCTGTTGTCTTGTTGCTGTTCAGGCAGATCCCTCCTATTCATGCCTTGCAAAGAAGGGCTCCAGCAGAGGAACATCTGCCTCTTCCACAGTGCAGGCAGATGATAAGAACTTACTTCGCCTGATAGGGCCTAATCTTCTCTGAGTGCTCTTTGTATATCTTCAGTATTCATTGGCCTCAGACTCTTTGACAGGCTTTCTGTTCCAGATAAATGTACGGGATGATTTGTTACTAATTTTTAATTCTTTTCTGCATGTTCTATTCAGGCAGTCATCTCATGTTTATGATCTGTTTTGGGTTTAATGTATTTGGACACAGCTTTAGCTTTTCAAAGAATTACTTTTTTCTTCTAGTAACTTTCCTTATTCCTGTTGTTTAGTTGTGCCAGCTGCCTCTTAACTTTTCTCAGGTAATTCTTGATTGGTAGTAGAAATTTGCTCTATCTCTCCAAAATGATATTTTTCAGCAATCAGCACATGTAAGAACATAACTCTTTTCGGTCTCCTCTCCAGCTTTGTCTTTGACTAGCTTCCTCATTTTGTACAGTTGCTTTTTGTGGGTTTTTCTTCTGTTGAGCATAGGTCTGGTGGATTTTGGGGGAGTTGCAAACTTTTTGTTTCTGCAGGACAAGCTATAGTCGCAGTTGCAATGCAGTCCTTCAGGGCTAAAATTTGGGAATAAGTCCTGTATGTGTGCTGTCTGAACCATAATGAGAGGTATTTCTGCTCTTGTGTACTACCTACCTAGTTGCTCCTTGATACAGTCATTGTTAGCATCTAAAAATGTTTCTGTATCACAATCCCATGTCACATTTTCCCAATCAGCACACTGTCTGATTCTTCTTCTTTTCCTTTTTTTGTTTCTTCTTTTATATTCTTTCCTTCCTTCTTTTTTCCTTCCTGTTTCATAACAAATAGAGGCACAGTTAATATTTGTATTCTAGTACTGTGCTGTTTATTGTGTCCTTTATAATTAATACACGTGTCTTTCCAAATCAGTGTTTAAGTATTACTGCCTTTCTTTTCCCACAAATCTGGATGAAGTCCTAACAAATACTGTATTGTCATGTGGCAGCTTACCTGTATTTATATTATACTAATCCTAGCTTACAAGAAAGAAAGGTAATGGGAGCAACACTTCTGAAAAGCTGCCAGAAAAATCCTATGATTAAGACACTCAGAAATGAAACCCTTTTGCTGGCAGCTGGACGTGGTGGTGGAACAGTCTGTTACAGGGGCCTTTCTTGTTCCAATGATGCTTTTGGTGTGTTCATGTGTGTCCTCAGTATTCCACTGCTCTAACACAACACTGCGTTTTTTTCATTGACCTAGTGTTAACAAGACTACCTCTATATTGACTCTAATGACTTCTAGTATGTGAGTATTTCTAATATTCACTGTTTGATGGCTGACATGCAAAATCGGTTTTAGATAGCTTCTTCGAAGGACTTAAATTGTTAATCCTCATGTTAGCCATGCATTTACTTAGGAGTGAGGTTGAAGGTATATGTCACATCCATCCAAAAATGGAGAATTTTGCAAGATGCTGTGCTTTTTTGGTAACTGGAGGAAAGACATCAGCACCTGCTCCCTGCCCTGAGTTTGTTAGTTTTCCTGTCTCGTTTTAGGGTGCTGGTTTATCTTTAAAATTCTGGTTGTCTCTGTATCCAAGAGACTGCCTTTCATCTTGTGCCTGTCTCAGTTCAGTCGAGACCAGCAAAGCCCGACAGGCTCTAGAAACCATTGCCAAGGTCTACATGTGACAAGTGAGATTAAATGCGAAGACCTTATAATTATGGACTTTAATTATCATATATTGTTCAGAGCACTTAACGTCTGACTCATTCCTTTTTTTGCCCAGGATTTGAAAATTGCAGTGTATATGTACACACGTTAGGAAGAAGAAATTATTCAAAGGAGAGGTGGAGTTGGTTATCTTAAACTGTAGTGGTTGTAAGCAGTTACCTCAATAATAACTTGATAATATAGATGAACATATTGCAACAATTCTGGCAGTGTAAACAAACAAACAAACAAACAAACAAACTTTTTCTGCAGTCCAATGTATCATCAAAGCAAAATGGTACTCTTCACAAATTTTTTTTGTTATGTTTCTCATTTTAGTCATTTCTACATGTCTCAGTCTCTAAAGGATTTTATAATAGACAAAGCTGTAGGATAGCACTGAGGTGCTGCTGAAACATAAAGTGGACAGCCTGAATGCTCAGTAGCTATTCAGTCCAGACCACAGGGTACAGATTTGGATTCCAAACCTTGCATGCAGATTGCAGCCAAGTAGCTCAGTACACAGCTCATACAGTCTTGCTGACCAGAGGTCCTCCTCTTTCATTTCTCGATGAGCTAGGAACCTGTTCTGGTACCTTCTTCCTGACACCTTGTGTGAACTAAGCCCATTTTGCATGATTCAGTTCTTTCTTCAGTTCATCTGCTTGCTCTCTAGAACTGTGTGCAAGAAGTCATCTCAAACATCACACTTCTGGAGATCATTCTCAATATATAAACATGAGATAACCAGAATACAGGGATGAGGAACTGCTTTAGCCTTCAGGGGTGCATCTAAGTGTTTTTGTTCTTAATTTTTACTTTTTAAAGTGATATTTTTTTCTTTGGTTACTTAATCATGTTTCTTGAAGATAAAACAACTTTCTTATCTTTGTATCCTATTGATTAGCTTCTGAAATGGATGTCCTTTGGAGCAGACATCCACTATATGAAGAAGCTTAAGGAAGTGGATTGGCCAGCAGCCCACCAGTAACCACAGACAAGATGTCTATATTTCTGGAAGCTCAAGCAAGCTAACCACATTCTACTCTTACAATTAATTTTCAGTCCTTTTCTTTTAATTCCCATTGTATTATGACAGTCAGTCCATAAAATTATTTTTCTTTTTTTTTTCTTTCGTGTTCTATAAACCCTAATTATCAAAATTGAGTGGAGTTACAATCATTTATGCTGCAGTCCTCCTTTAGGTTTTTTTCAACTTGCCTACTTCATTCAGTGTTAGGGAAACTTTTACATTTTGCTCTGCCTTATTACAATATACTGTTTTAGATATTATTAATTTTTTTAGTTTTTCTTATGGAAAGCCATCTAACATTTCTGAGAAATATCCCGGCACAGTTTGTACTTACTGTAGCAAATGGTTGGTGAAGTGACAGAAGTTCTAAAAAAGTGTAGGCAACAAAGTATGTGAGCAAATATATCCTGACAAATCCAAGAGCCTGGGAGAGGTGATGCTGCTCAGCTCCACGTTCCTGGGTCCAACCACCAGGGAAGCTGGAGACGCATTCCCAGCAGGCAGACACACACACAGAGCACACATATACACCACGTACATACCTATACTTATGTCTGGACACATGGATCAAACAGACACTCAGAGCACTCACATGGACACAGGCAGCACCAAGGGCCTTGTCCTGCTCCCCTCTCCAGCAGAGCAGGATGGGGCTCCACAAGTGACAAAATACACACACACATATGGACAAGGTAGATCCACCTGGCAGCCAGCTCAGACCCTCAGCCTGACCAGCTGCCCCTGGATCCCAGTCTTCCCAGTTACTGACACCAGGACATACAACTCCTGAGGCTGCAGCCCCATGCTAGCTGTTGTGACAGACAATTACATGCACACATGTATACACGTGTGCACCTGTGCGCGCGTGTGCGCACACACCCACACCCACACCCACCCACACACACACACACACACCTGTCAGTCAGTGACAGAGTGAGGAAGGACTGTGGCAAGCAGCTGGGACCGGCTGTGCTGGCTGGCCACAGGGCACGGCTGACAAGTGTACCCATCAGCCAACTAATTACCTGCCACAAGCCCTTTTTGCCTCCTTTCCCCTTGTTCCTCCCCAGATCATCTCAACTCCATTTTCACACCTTTGGCTCCTCCCCAAAGTTCTCATAAAAAATCCTATGGGATCCCAAGCTGCTTTTCCTCTGCAGCCACTATGTGTCATCCAGCCCTGAGCACAACCCCCCTCAGTCCAAAATAATTTGATTTTTGTCAGATGAAAAATGAATCAAATACATGATTTAGATACTGATCAACTGTAATACATCTGGGTGATTATAATACAGTTTTCTCAAAAAAAGGGAAACCGAGAAAATTCTAGTATTCCAATTACTTTGGAATACTTGGATTTTACTTGTTATATATATAACCAAGTATAGCCAATACTTGCAAACAATAATCCAGCACTAATGGAAAGTATAGAAATTAACAGGGTGACATTTTGCATTCACAGCCTGTGTAGTCCAAGTGATGCTGACATATTTATGTGTAGAAGAATGGCTGCAGAAGCATGGCCTTAGAATCTCTGAAGATCTGCACAGTCCAGGCCTGGTATTAGAATAGGCCTGTAATCAGAATTGTACTGAAGTTGCTGTGCTGAAGTTAACAAGAAAAGTGGCCTGGAGCTGTTCTTGAATCCGGAGACCAAGTCATTATGTTGTGCCAACAGGCCGTGGCTGTAACAAGCTACAGCTGCTGGGAAAGCAGGTGCAGGGCCAAGAAAGATGGGGACTGGTATGGGAAAATAGGGAGTAACAAACTACAAGGCTGAAGCACAGCAACACAATTAGCTACATGGATAGAATGCTTATTTTAGTCATGATAATTAGGGGTGTGAGAGCCGCGCGTGTTTAGAGACTACTAAACAATTATATTTCTGCTTTACGAATATGCATGTGTATCGGTTCTATATAAGTAGTGTTAGAAACTAATAAAGTTGAGCAAGATGCATAACTCGTATTGAGCATCTTCTTGACTCCGGCGAACCCTTCTTCCAACATTTATGTAGGCTTATTTTTTGACCATGGCTGTTCAACTTCTTTTAATACCTTTCATGTTCCAAACTGTCACAATTTGTCTGTAAAGTGTAACTACTAGCTTGTGTGTTTCTTAAGGTGTTTTTCATGGTTATTGCCTGATGTTACTTGATCCGAGTCATATCTTAATTATACTTTCTTTGCATTATATTCATGTTGAATCAGTGGACTGCTTACATGTAGCACCCCAGCAGCTTAAACTTGCCAAGTCTTATATGGCAACTGTATAGAAGTTAAGTGAAATTGAGTTAGATTTGATATCTACCACTCATCAACAGAGGTTCTAACATGCATTTGACCAAGAGTAGGAACCAGAGTAGGCACTGCCAAAGAGATTAATGTGTGCTATGTGTTCCTGCAAGAATTTTTCATTCCGTTCTACTACCAAATATATGCCAGGAAGATGGATACTAATTAATTCTAGGATGCTGTTTAAGATGGTTAGAAATCTAAGCAGAATTTGCTCCAGGCTTTCACTAATAGGTGCCATAAAGGTATTTGACAAAGCAGAGTAAAATGACCACTTAAAATTGAGTAGTTCAGACAGGAGGGAGATGTCTAATTGCTTCAATGTAAAGCTTTATACCCTCCTCTGATATGATGAACTAAATGTCTCCCATATGCCAGCAGCATGAAATATTATTTATCCAGTCATTATATATTTCTTCATGTTATTTTATGAGTTTAAATTGACACGTTTAGGAAGTTAAGGCTATGGGAAATGTAGATGACACTACTTCCATCGCGTGTCACTAATATTGTCTCTTACTTATTTAGCATTAATTCATATTCAGATACTTGAGGAGGTATGGTATGTAATTGTGATGCTTCTGATGTTTGGTGAGCATCAGAGGGTAAGATACTGTGAGACTGGTCAATGACGATAGACCATTACTGAACTGCTGAGGATGGCTGCACAGGGTGGGTACTTGTGTCCCAGCCTGTGCACAGCCTTCAGAGTGATAGCACCTAGGAGTGCAGTCAGTGGGAGGGAATCGAGTAAGGTTGCTCATAAGCAGTTTTGATAATGATTTCTCTCCTTTCATCTTGAGGACAGGAAATGAATGTGGGAACACAAGAGAATAAGCTGGGAGAAGAAGCGTAATAGGCATAAAAGAGCATATTCTGACTTGAACAATCTTAAAATGGGAAAACTGAGGCATGGAGCCATGACAGCTTGAATCAAATCTACTGTATGTGAGTGGAGGCGGATATTTTGAACATAAAAAACCTCTCAGTTTTCATTTTCACATTTTTGTTCCACCCACAGATTCATTGGGGAAATTACTAATAGCAAAGGCAGTCAAATCCATTGTAATCTTATAAGTAGTGGGAGCTGAAAACACAGGTTTGTAGTAATGCATTTGTTTTTCCCTTGCTTTCAGTCTTAGAACTTATCTTAGAACTACAGATTGCATTACAGATATTAGTTGTAGGTCCTTTGTGTAGCTTTTTAAGATATGCTGGCAGGATAAGTTGCTGTATAATTTATTGTATTCCTGAACAATGCTAAATATTGTGGTCAAGTGTTCTTTTTTCTCAGGGTATTTTTGTATGTGCTGTTGAAGTCTTTAAATGCTTAGATAGTGACTCACCTGCATCCGTTCAAAGAGTTTATCACTAACCTCTGAAAATCATTACACCAAAGTTTTATTTAAAAAGCATCCCCATGTCTTTATATAGGGTAGAATCCAAATACTTTCCTTCTTATTCTTAAAAATGTTTTTGAACTGTTTCCCTAGGGTAAGTTAGGGTGACCTGAATGAATGGTCCCTGGGAAAGCTAAGAAAATTTAATGTTGATGAAAATTCACTGGAAAATATAGCATGTACATGGTACTTCTAAGTAAACACAAAGGATTCAAAGAAAAAAACCCAAAATTATGTCAACATAGCTTAATGAAAACCCCTAACATGATGCTGCAGCAGTTAAAAAGGGATAAAACAACAGAACATTGTTACAATAATATTCAATCAGTCACTCGTCTCCATTTGAAATCATACAGATGGTTCTAATTGATTAGTGTGCATAATAAAACAACCCAAAACAGTAATAGACAAAGGTTTCCAGTTCTAGAGGAATAAAATTATTTACAGTTGGGGAAATGAGAGACTGAAAGGCTGTGGCTCTTAGGTGAAATAGAAAGGAGCTTAGCAGACGTGTGCAAAATGCTGGAAGGCCATGGAAGAGAGAAAATGGGGAGCTACAGTCTACCTTTGTACCAGAATTGGACAATCAATTAATTTAAAAAGTAATTGCAGCATAATTAGCATATTGACACAGATACTGTAGGCTTAGGTGAGTGGGAAGAAATTACTAGCCATTTGAACGACCAATAAAAACTTCAGCAGTTTTGAGGCAGAAGATAATTTTAAAGACTTTAATCTGTTTCTGTTAAAGTATATGTGAACTCTAACAAGGCTTAGAATGAATTTCTCCTCATATCGTTGTATTAATTCCCACCCTGAATTTCCTCATGCTTGCTTCTGACACTGGTCACTGTTAGAGACTAGGTTTCCAAATGATATTTGCATTATCTGACTTCATATATTGCTTTTGCTCCTAGGAAAACAACCCTATTCTGAGGCACCTAGTGGCAAAAATGGTCATCAGGTACCTTTACAAATTCTAGAAAACTATAAAGTGGCAGCACAAAATCTGATGCAAGTTCTGGTAGAAATGTTTAAAAGACAATCTACTCTTTTGATTTTCTTCCTCCTTAATGAAAGGTACATAAAACTCCAGCAAAACAGATATCAGCTTGCTCCTGCTTTGATTGGCTAACCAGTTCATATTTTCAAAACATCCTGTAAACGGTTCATTTAGACTGAGGAGAACTTCTGCTGTAACTATAGCTCATTTCCATCCCACATGTCATATTGTAAAATTTATTTTATCCAGTTTCAAAAATAGCTGCTTCAAACTGTGTCAAAAAACATATGGCAAACATCACCCCCACACATTGCAGTCTATTGTCATCACCCATTTATGTCAAAGGGAATTAATATCATAGGCACTCCTTAATCTTTAAGAATGGGCTGGAAGGAAGTGCAATAGAAATACTTTCCTGCAGCTGTCTCTGTACATCCTCTAATTGTGAGATCTGGTTATCCTTTTCAACTAGAATGTCAAAATGTAAAAATATCTAAATCTGTCTTTTTGCCTTCCTCAGGATTTCTTACTTCTTTACTCTGTCAGTAAGAAGTAAATTTTCCTCCTATCCCTGTGTGGCATGATCTCTCAGAAGAATATTTTTGTTTTGTTTTGTAATGGAAGGGATAACTGATTCTTCATTACTTTTGTCCTCTTGGTTGGCCCAGTAATGACAAACCTGACAGAGTTGTTCCTTTTGTGACCAGCTACCTGCCATAGTGAAGACACCTTATAAGAGAATTTGCCTCCATTCTGTCACTGTCTTGTCTCATTTACAAGTGAAATTTTGAATCCTGATCGGTTGTTTCTCCTCAAGCTGTTGCTAGTATTCTGTTTTATATTTCTTATATTGTTTTGCTTCTGTCGTTCCTCTTGGCCTTTGTCCAGTAGTACAGCTTCGGCCTTAGCAGACTGAAAGGTATCAGATACCAGATTACAGTTTTCAGTACTTCTCTAGGCCACTGAATTTTAAAAACTGCTTAATGACCTGTACTGTATTGAAACAAAAGGATGTATAATATAGCTCTTCAATTGAATAACTATATTATATCCATAACTAGACACCCAATTTAGCAAATAATGTAAGCATGTGTTTATCTCCCTTGCAATTCAGTAAGGCACTGAGGAGTATATTTATTTATTTAAATTTAATTTAGCATTAAACTTGTCCAGGTCCACTAAAGTCAAGCAGTTTGTTTAAGAGCCATGCCAAACAGATAGATTGCTGAAAGGAATCCCTCATTAAACATAATCTTGCAGTTTGGTACATGGGAAAAAAGGTTAAAAAAATGGAAGCTAACAGGGATGTTTAGAGTTCCGGACTAAAATATTTCACCTCTCACCAGACATGTTTGAATGTTTTCACAGAGTTTATTTAGTTGCTTTTTTTTGTACGGAGATGTATTTAATAGAAACTGGAAATAAAGTTGAGTAATGACACTTAAAGTGAATTTCCTTGCATTTATTTTTCTATTAACTGAGCCTAGTTGTGTGCCACAGACAGTGAACTCCATAAAATATTCTTTTAAGATTCAGACAGGGTTATGTTAAATATAAGGAAATGTATAGGAATAATATAAGGAAATATAAAGAAATATTCTGCTTGTTATTTGGGGGAAACTCTTGGCAGATTTTAAATTTTAATTGCAGCTATTGCAGGAAATATTCAGCATGCAAGGGAATATACACTTCATATAATATTAGACTTTTTTTTTTTTTTTCCAAGATTCCTACTTCTTAGAACATGGGTGCCACCATTACTTTTCTAGTTTGACAAATTATTTCTATTTAAGTAAAATATTCATTTACCAATTTTCATGCAGGAGAGCAGGTTTTCTTCTTTTACCAAATCAAATAGGTAAATGCTGAATATGACATTTTAGAAGGCAGATCTACTCTTTCCTTGTCACTCTACTCTTTCCTTGATCCACCGTAAATAGGCTGATGAAGTGTAGACATCTCAGGTATTTGGCAACTATATAAAATTAAATGGTCTTGTCAATTTATGAAATATTACCATAGTATCTTAGCACTAAAGTGTAGGCATTATTAAATACACAGAGGACACTAGAAAGGCCTTCTTTAATAAGATTGTCTGAAAACTCAGCAGTGCTCTATGAAAACTACAATTTTGATGTCATAATCTAATCATTTTGCATGCATTCACATCTTCTCTTCAACCACATTTCTTGTGATATTTCATTAATATTTTTTCAGTGAACCCCCCCTCCTTCCCCCAATAAATCAGCTTGTTCCCAAAGAAAAGAAACGATTTTTCTCAAAGAAACCAGGGTGAGTTTGAAAGATTCTATAATTTAATGATTTTACCACTGAAGACAATGAAATTAAAAAACAACTTTACATTTAAAATGTTGTGTTAGTTGTGAATACTTTGCATGGTGAAGTCCTTACATTTCCGGGGAAAAAATGACTCTTTTCATAAATAATATTCTTTTTGTGGAGGAATGAATATTCCTTTAAGATAACCGACTTACAAATACAAATACAATTCACTGAGATCTCTGCAGAACAAATTTTGTTTTTTGTTTATCCAATATGCACAGGAAAGAAAGGTCAGGGCCAAAGGCAGAAAGTTTAGAAATCCAGGAAAAAAAGTTATGGTACATAATACATTTTAAACTTTTACAGCTGTTAGCATCCCTCCTTCTGTACGATCTGGATGTACCAAAATTATATGGCTAGTATCATACTGAACATTAATGTCATATTGAACAGTAAAAAATTTACACACATAGTTGAAGGCACTCCTGGTTTCTTCACCTTCATTCTGAGTTGGACATGGGTCAAATTTCAGAACTACTTTTTTAGCAGTGGAGCCATTCTGCAGATATTGGGAAAAAGACAATACTGAGATAAAACAGATTCTGCTGGCTAATTTTTCCTTTATTCTGTGGTGAGATTGTTTCAGTTCTAATTTACATGTATGTTGTGCTGTTTTTAAAAATCTAATTGATAAAAACTGAATAATGCTGAAATCCTTGGCTAATGTATTATTTTAAAAAAACCAACACCCAAGGTCAAAATTTATTATTTATCTGTTTATTTTAGTCCTGCCCTCTCTGTGAAATATTATAACCTGTATTCAAATTCTTGTCAGGTTTGGAGAGTGGTTAGGTAGTAGATACCCATTTACCTTGTTCTGAACCTGGTTCATGGGTCTGTAAGTTGATATCTCTATGTCAGCTTTATTTTCATAAGATTTATTTTCTAAATATGAACTAGCGTTTCTTCAAAATAGTGATTTTTCAGAAATAGCTTCAGAGGTTCATCATAACAATAGATTAACTGAATATAGCCCATTAATTCATAGGCATTATGGTTAAATCAGGAAGATTTACAGATCAGGAAGATCAGCGCTTTTGCATTAAAACTTTGCCAGAAATGCAAACTGAAAAAAAAAAATTATTTATTATGCAGGAAAGTAGGTATTATTTAGTTAAATATGACAGTTACTTTGATTTAGGCAGTATAGTATTAGAAAATTACATAGGTACACATGTCTGCCCAAAATATTGTAAACTGTCAAGCTAATCGGATCTCAGTCATTTGTTATCTTCTTCACAAAAGAAATGCTGTACTTTGGTATTTCATGCCTGGTAAATACAGGTGTAACTACCTTGTATGTCAAATTATTGCCAAAGATTCCAGGGTGCAAATGACTTTCAGAGAACTAAATCAAACAGATGCTTCCTCGGTGGTATTCTGCTTGGGAACTTTGTGGGGAAAATTCTTTCCTGTCCCTGTCCCCTCTCTTTTTTGGTCGGGTAAGGCTGTTCCCTTTCTTCTTTTGCTTCCTCTCTCTCCCTCCCAACAGTCAGTAAGAGCCAGGTCTTTCTTTGCTCCCCACCACCAACCTTACAAAGTCACCAGCATAAAAATAACTTCTAGCAGACAAAGAGCCAGGCTCTGTGTATAAATTTACTGCTTTTATTCCTCATTTCTCCTTGTGGATAGTCTGCATTGCAGAACTAGTCCAAGTGGAAATTGCCCAAAGACAGCAACAGAACAGCATCTTCCAGAGCTCCCATCTGACCTGCCTCCTGCTGCCAACATCCTACATCCTGACTGTGCCAAAGCACCTTCTTCTCCTCTTCTTATGGGAACGCTAGGAACTTGCTTATCCTCTGTATACAAAACACTGGATTAGCCATTCATGTTAAAGGTTAACTTCAAGAGCCCTTTAGTTTTGCAATCCCGTTCTCTGAGGAAATTAATTTATTTTACTGCACAGAAGCCTCAGTTCACATGAAGTGAATGAATCCATTCAGCTGAGGTGCCTTGTCTTCCCAGAGTCAGCCTGAAATTGGTGGGGAAAGCAACTGGCCTATCCATGGTCTAATCGCCCGCTGGAGGGTCCTAACTCCTTCTGCTAGCTATGGAGAACAGATAGGCCAGCTAAGTTCTTAAAGCTTGTAGAATTAGGTGGCTGGCACAGAAACCCAAGAGATGTGTTGGTGCTTGCATGGAGACTCAGGACTGCAGACACAGTCAGGCCAGGATAGGAGAGGGCAGGTTTTTGTCACCTTGTTTGTGAGACGAGAGCTGGTTTCCATCAGATTCTACCACTGGTGAATAAAACCTTTGCCTCTGGATTCAGTGTGTCCTGGTTTCTTCTTGATTCTTTTTGTCTTGAAAGAAAGCCGTAGAGTTATTACAGCCCTGAGTTCCAATGGCTGAAGATGACCTAGAGAAGCAGATTTGACCAAGAAAAAAATGCTATGCACTAAGATGATGAGAACAATAACAGGCAGGGTGAGGAGGAAAAAAAATAGATTTTGAGAAGGTATGTAGTTCTTGCTTTGAAGTAAGACAAATCAACCGCACCAATGACATTCATGATATATGTTTGTCTAACCTACTAATAAAACCAGCAATGGTAGACTTCCCACCAGCTCTCTCTCTACTGGTGTTTAACTAGCTTTGATGCTCTGCCCTTGGAAAGCTCATTTGAGCAGACATTTCTATCTGCCCTACCCTCACACCACATAGTTCTTCGGCTTCTCACATGAAAGCTTCTTTGTTGGTGTTTGTTACGCCTTTTCATATCTAGACAATCTCTTACCTAGCCAGGGCAGGTGTAATGTCGGGCTTATTCCGTGTCAAAAGTAGCAGATACATGTTCCTGGATCAGTCTTTACATTCTTATCCAACTTGTCAATACATACGTAATATGTTTTTATGGAATTTTTTAAAATCTGTACCACGAGTTGCAACATGTAAATGTTTATGTCTGCAGTCAGTATATACTTTTCAAGGACATTTTTGGAAAAGCAGGATAAGACTTCTTAAGAGACTATCTCCTGGTTACACAAAAAGAACAATTAATTTAACAGTATTACTTACACCATAATTATAATACTTTATAAATAAACACTATATTTTTTAAAATAACTGGTTTTATCATAGCAATATACCATCTCCTGAAGAGATCATTGGTGGTGGGACAGAATATTTGAGCTCCTGTAATATGGACTAGCTGTTATATTCTTAGTGGCCATAAAACTGGGGGAAAAAACTTACGTACCTTCGGTACTTCTTATGTTTCAGTCAGTTCAGTAAAGCTGAAGAGGTAAAACAAAAGCAGACCTGAGCTTCTATCAGAACTTTCTGAAATTCAATAGTCATTATCAAAACATTGTGTAAACATTATAGCTCTACAGTTCCAGGTGTTGGCTCAGACTCTGATTGTACTTGAATTGTTTCCGAGTGATCAAAAGAGAAATAAATAGATGCCTAGTAAGAAAGCTCATTTTATGTTATTTACAGTCTAGTCTAATCTCAAGACATTTAGATAACTACAATAAACGTCCCTTTGAACTGAACCTAACCTGCTCCTGAAGGATTACAGCACACTGAAGTCTATGAAGGCATTAAATACAGCTGCTGTCTGAAATTAATTAGTCTTCCACATCTTCTGAGTGCTCACAAGTGGTTTCACAAAACTTCGAGGACTACACGTTATGCACTCGCATGGATATTCCATATATATTACAAGAGATCAGCACTTTGTTGTATTTTATTGAGTAGATGATCTAAAAGAAGGGAACTTTCTGTCTTAGGTATAAAGAGGCTAGATAGGGCAGAGTGTTTTTTATGCTTTCCAAAGCAGGAATCCATTAATAGAAATTAAAGCCTGGAATATATCCTCTAATGTAGCCATAAGCAATTCAAAAACATAATTAAAAAATAGCCAGTAGATGTCATTTGCATTTTAGGTCGTTAATGCCAGAAGGGTATTGTTAGGGCTATGAAGTACTTTGATAACTTGGACTTTAGGGATTTTACTTGGCATCTGAAATGTGCTGCTTATTAAGTTTTGGTGAAAATTAGATTAAAACATTGTCATCTACATCATTAAAAGTTAGAAATCTACATCAGACAAACCCTGTTTTTTTAGTGTAGTACTCACTGTGAACAGCAATGTATTTTTTATTCTTTTTTTAATTTAAAATATAAATCTAACCCTCATGAGTAATTGATGGCAAAACTGATCAATTTCAGTAGAGTAACATCAAACTAAGTGCTCTATGAGTAAAGTTAAGTTAATTTAAAAGTGATCTATCAAAAAAATCCCCAGAGTCAAAGAAGACATCTGCTTCTGTTTGATTTATGGCATTTCCATTCAAGTGATGTAAAATTCTGTGTCAGAAGAAGAGTTACTTTGAGCAAAACATTTAAACTTAAAATTTTTATACATATCTAAATTCTGTTAAAACTGTATAGATGTTTTGGTGAGCAGGAATAGAATTAGTTGGTGATAAGATGCCATTTATGCTAAAGCATTTTGTTGCAAAGGAGACTAAGTGGCTTTCTATAGGAACAGTTCCATCTTTTCCCCATGTTCATGAGCTGTTAAGTACTTTCACATGTCTTTTCAACTCTGGAGTGCTGAGTTTACTTGTTTTCTCCTAAAAATGTTTAAAATGGAACAAACTATCACACATCCAAACAAACCACTTAAAAATATTTGTCAGGCAGAATTGTTAAGGTGGTGTAGGCATTCTGCTGTGTTTTGAATAATGGGTTAGATTTGTTGTATTGTGACCCAAATATGAACAATTTGCTTGACCTATCTTGTCATTATGAAATACATAAAATCTTATGTATTTCAGCAAAGCTTAGAGTTACATTGTCTAAGGTAAATGCAGTATAAGTATTTCTGTGCTTTATTACATTTTATAATGCAGGAGTATTGTTTCTGTATGTCCAATTTCTATGAAGTTATTTACTGAGTTTTGGAGTTTGATTTTTTGTATTTTTCATACCTTAATTTATATTGTTACGAAATTGCATTTTAATTATCAGACACTAAAATATTGTTGTAATTGTGTGGATTTTTGCACATCTTTGTGAAAATACCTAATATGCTGTACAGTGATCTTCCTGTGATACAAGATGTTTAAATGTCTTCTAACATAGCATTCATAAAATATTATGAGACTCTAACCTAATGGAAATGTAGACATCAGGATGTGTGCATGCTTCTGTCAACTGGACATTATGCTGTTAGACTGTAATTAAACATTTACAGAGGGAGACAAAAGCATGTTCCTTTTGAAGTTTTATGTGTAGTAATACTGAGGGCACTAAACTCTTCTGAAGACATCCGATAGTAGGGGAGTTGGGAGCAACACTTGTATTTTGATAGTGATATCAACAATAAAATGGCCCTTAGAACCCGGCATCCTTGGACAGATGGTTCCCTTGCAGCCATTGTCAGTATCAACATTTCTGTACCTGTGCAACTGTCCTTGCTTTTCAAGCACCGTGAGTCCATTCTCGCTACATGTGCATGGGCATCCCAAATGTTTACAGCAGCCCTACAAACTAATAGGTGAAGCAGAAGAGAAGCACATATTCTGAAAATTTACCTGAGCAGAAGAAAGTGGGTGGTTTTCTTTCCTGTTACAGGGACCCTTCCCAGGAGGATCAATCAGGTGTTAATATGAACAAGATGGAGCTGGAGAATCACATCACACCAGGTGCTGCTAAGCATTTTTAAACTTCAGATTTACTTGAATTATGCTGGCTTATGTTGAATAAAGTGATTCTAGTCATTTAGAGTTTGTCCCAATCATTTTACTTACACATTAACAAGATCTTTCTTATTGGAGATATGCAGGTTTAGACACTGATAAGCTGCTTCAGCCTAATCATAGACTCACAGCATCATTAAGGTTGGAAAAAAACTTTGAGATCATGAAGTCCAACCATTAACGCAGGACTGACAAATCCATCGCTAAACTATGTCTCTAAGCACCACATCCATGTGTTTCTAAACACCTCCAGGGATGTTGATTCCACCACTTCCCTTGGACAGCCTGATCCCATGCTTGATGACCCTTTCAGTGAAGAAATTTTTCCTATTATCCAATCTAAATTTCCCCTGGTACAACTTCAGGTCATTTCCTCTTGTCCTGTCACCTGTTATCTGGGAGAAGAGACCGACCCCCACCTGCCCACAGCTTCCTGTCAGGCAGCTGCAGAGAGCAGTAAGGTCCCCCCGAGACTCCTCCTCTCCAGACTGAACAACCCCAGTTCGCCCAGCTGCTCCTCAGAAGACTTGTTCTCCAGACCCTTCACCAGCCCCGCTGCCCTTCTCTGGACACGCTCCAGCACCTCTACGTCCCTCTTGCAGTGAGGGGCCAGAAAGTGAACACAGGATTTGAGGTGCGGCCTCACCAGTGCCAAGTACAGGGGGACCATCACTTCCCTAGCCCTGCTGGCCACACTGTTTCTGGTACAAGCCAGGATGCTGTTGGCCTTCTTGGCCACCTGGGCACACTGCTGGCTCATGTTCAGCTGGGTGTTGACCAGCACCCCCAGGTCTTTCCCACCGGGTGCTTTCCAGCCACTGTTCCCCAAGCCTGCAGCGCTGTGTGGGGTTGCTCTGACCCAAGTGCAGGACCCCGCACTTCTTCTTGTTGAACTCATACCGTTGGCCTCAGCCCATCAGTCCAGCCTTTCCAGATCCCTCTGCAGAGCCTGCCTGCCCTCAAGCAAATCAACACTCCCACCCAGCCTTGTGTTGCCTGCAAACTTACTGGGGGTGCACTCCATGTTTAAGAGGTAAAATGTTACCAGAATGGCAGTTTTGCATGGCACCAAATACTTGTACATCTTACTGACTGGCTGTCTGCAAGCAGGACAACATGTACCTCAGAGCACTTTAGATTTGAAGCACTAAAAAAAGTGACAATACTCATTTATACATATTTAACTTAGTACAATGGTAAGTGAGACCCTGTTCTTGTTTACTCTTTAGTCATTACTGGAACAAACACAATTAAAAGAAAAATGAAGAGCGGCTGGCATGCAAGTCATGATAGCAGTTTCAGGTTTCGTTCCCATCTTGACCCAGCACAAAACCTCAGAATTACTCAGATGACTGTCTGCTGCCATTTGGTTTTCTACCTTTTCATATTTAGAAACCATTGTGTGGCTCCCCAGGGCTAAAATGTTATGCAGAACCAAAGTCCAAAATGTCCCAAGACCCCTGAAGTGGATTATTTAGTTAGGCTGAAAATTTACAGTTATTTAAGCCAATCTTCCTATGAGCCATCCATCAAAATGTTCACAAAGGTTGGACACCAGAAAACATGGGAGTGGGGGGGTGGGGGGGTGGAGGGGGCAAAGGGAAGAGCTCTGGGAGTTTAAAGGCAGATGACAGGGGCTTCCACTGGATTTCATTTGAATGTTGGTGGACTGGATGTGGCTGCTGGTGCTGCTGGGTCTCATGATAACCTAGTTCTTGGCACAGGATTAGGACTACCCAGGAGCTTTAATTCTAGCATATATGGTCATGTGAGATAGACTGTTATGGGTGCCACAGGTGAACTGTTCACAACATGAGCCCCAGGCAGCCTTTCCTTATCATTGGCACCTTTACAAAATGCCTGATAACTATTACTTAAGAGTATCATGACAGAAGACAGGTCCCTAATAGGTGAGAGACAGCAGAGGACTCAGTCATGCAGAAAACACTTAGAACTCAAGGAATACATGGGAGGAAGCCAGCATGAGTAAATGATAGGTACAGGGGTTTAGCAGGTGCAAACTAAGCTTCTTGAATAATTAATTACTGCCACCAGGAAAGGACTGAAGGCTCAGTATCTTGGGAAAGAGACATGCCTATAAACTGGCTGAATAAGATTAGTCATAAGCTACCCCCTTTCCCCTCAAGCTTTTCTTTCAAGCTCATGTTTGATTTATCTTCTGAATGGCCATTCCTTTGAGAACCAGCTGTCCCAAGTAGCGTGTAGGAGCCTCAGCTCCCAGAGAAACACAAACACCAGTGCCTGTGGGACTGCCTGGAGTCCGTGGTGCAGGCTTTGGCCTGTCCTTATTCTGAACTGCAGCCTGGAACCTTGAATAGTGAATGCTGTACCACTTACCTAAAGGATGATGCACCTATGTTTAGTTAAAAGTCAGGAAATGTCCAAGGACCCTTATCGTCAACATGACGGATGCACAGACTGCTAAGTCCTTGGGTTGGTTATCTTTAGAAGGGACATTTGGTCTTAGATTCCTGTTGTACATGCAACATGGCGAAGATGGAGGCTTTAAACATGGCCGCTAAGGAATAGAGTCTGCATAGAGATAACTCCTCAAGGACATTGCGCAGGCACGAAGTATGTAAATGAATTCTCAGAATTGTAATGAATATGTGAACGATTTCCTGGAAAGTTAATGAATAGGTATGAGCAGCTTGTATAAAGGGGGGACTGAAAAGTCCCCTCGGTGTGCATGACTTTGGTGGAGCGATCCCCCATGCACCCAGTGCTGCCGAATAAAGATAACCTCCGCTCACTCGAATATTGGTGACTGATTCTTTAAATCAACCTAAAGGCATGGATTTAGAAAACAGTGTCTGAATACCTGTAGCCAAGATTTTGAATAATGAAAGCCTAAAAGCAAAGGTCTAAATATGTATTCCAGTAGATTAACGAGAAACCTTGTAGGTGTTAGTATTCTCATTTCTGAAAAACAAGCCATAAACATGGCCACATGTATAATTATCTTTTCTTTCTACAGGATGTACTGATGTACAAAACATCAGCAAAAGCCTAGTGTCCAATGCTTCTTAATGCTTCTCTTTGGGATGTGGCCATATTTACACAATACATCTATTTAACTGTATTGATTTGGGCCTGTTTCCAAATTCTGTCAGTCAGTCATGGGAAATATAAACAAGAAACTGTTTAACTTTACACAAATCTGCAAGTGTTTGATGTTACACACATCCTCCAGTTATCTTTCCTCTCAATAATATTCCAGAAAAAAAATAAAATATGACTCTAACAAGTGTAAGGCAATGTGTAAATTAACCTGAAACCGCAATTGCTTGTGAAATCTTGTTATATCTGAAAAGCAGAAGGGGCAAAGACACAGGGTAGAACAGCTGCATGGTGTGCTGATTCTCAGATGAGGGCTCTGCCTTTTCTGTGGCATCTGAACCCTGTGTATGTTGGAACAGATGTTCTATTTTAAAACACTGAGTAAATATTAAATTTCTACACTGTCTGCCTTATTGTTTGCATTCTTTGACACTTAACTTTAACTTGTTGCAAGTTTCTCAGATGAAATCACTTAGCAAGATGACAGATAGCTCTAAAGTAATACAAACAATCAAAACTCAGAAAAAAAGACATTTCCTAAACGTTACAGTGCTTCTCACTAAGTGCACTTTCAGGGAGCAAGTGATGGTAACATTCTCGCAGCTGCAAGAACAAAAACATTGCTGCATTCTCTGGATCAGCTAAGCTCAGGGAATCAGACTTTCTCTTGCTCTTGCCTTGTAAAAAGAGGGGAAACCTGTGTCAAGCACATGCTTTTTGATGAACTGAAAGACCATACTGCAGAACTCACTGTTGTGGCGCTTCCTTATTCATTTTACCTGCCACACATTTTCTAAAGAGATATGATAGCTCTGTGAAGCTTTTTTTTTTTTTTATTTTGAGTCTATGTATTTTAGTTATGTAGCCCTCAGCTTTTGATTTGTTGCCTGAGCAAGGTCATGAGTCAAAGTCATGATCAAATAACGTTTGCTTTTTTCATTATTGGTAAGAAATTAATTCTTAAGTTAATGATTTACAAAAAAACAAAATGTGTGAACTATAGAGGTAAAGAAAACCGAGGATTACACCGATCTGTGGATGTCTCTATGAATTTCATCTATGCATCTAGGACTCCCTTGAATACACACTGCATTTAAGGCACAAGATGTTGGTGTTTTGTAATTATAATTGCTCCAATTTTGTGGTAGAAAGCTAATTCCAGAAACCAGGAAAAAAAAAAGAAATAGAAGATGGAGAAGAAGTAGGCTTTGTTCCTAGATTTACTGCTGTTTTTGAGGCTAATCGTTCATATCAGATCTTTCAAAAGCACCCCCTGATCCTGCAAAGTCAATTAAAGATTTCTAAGAACTGATTTTCCTGTGATAATCGAGGTTCCTGTGCACTTCAGTAGGAATACCAGAACTCAACATAGGAAAATTAAATGGCATGCATCTAAAAATGAGCACTACCATTAAACAGAGCTTTAATTAATAAAAATGTTGTATTCCCCTCTCTAACTCTTGATGATATAGGCAGAACAATCCAGAAAAAAATCATCAAGTCAGTTAGTGTGTTCTGAATATCTTCTGGACCTTGGTGTAATCAATGATAAATACCTTTAAGAAGCAGTGTTTGGCCACAATGGTTTTTTTGGGAGGTCACAAAAGCTATTCACTTAACAGACTGATTTATTTGAATTGCTGACAACACTATATGATAATAAGTTTATAATTTAGGCTCACCCTCCCATAATTCAGCAAAACTGAGTTCTAACCAAAGCTCTAACCACATACTTCTTCAACACTAAACTACTATACACTCAATAGCTGCAGCTTGAAAACGTGGCCTGTTCTGTAACACAGCAATCAGGTATGCTAAATTTGCTTAAAAGATTCGACCTACAAAACAATGCCAATGAAGATTAAAGTATCTTCCTCTGTTACAAGAAATTGCTCCAAATCCATAACAAATTTCCCATCTGTCAATGAATGCCATTAAAATCTTCTGAGGAACAAGAAAATTTGGTTTGCTTTTCCTGTTCTCAACAAATATTTATAAACTAGTTTCACATCTGATTGCTTTGGGATCATCTGCAGGAAGTGTATGGCATCAGCAATTAGAAATACTCCTAAACCATTCTTATTTGGAAATAAGAGGGAGCGAAGTGTAACTTAAGCTGCTGCTGAAGTCTCGAAGGGTGGGATTTATCACGCCTAACTTTAGCCATCTAAATTTAAACATCAAGTTTAAATTACTTGTCTATTCTCACACTATGCTAATGGAGAGAGATAAGGACCTCCAGTGGATGATTCATTCTGCTTTAAGACGGAAATCTAAGATAGATGGGAAGTGCCTGTCTTTCCATTAGAGAAATCACCTAGATGATTAATTTATACAAGACAGCTAACTTTCAAAGAGGTAAAATTTGTTGGAAGAAATCCCAAGAAATTACATACTCCAGAGCCGGAAAACCATAGAAGCATTTGGCAGGGAATACAGGGAAATTACTGTCACCTGATTATGAGACTATGGAACTAAAGCAATAAATTAAAAGCCCCTGACACTGTCCTTGAGGAAGGAAAGGATATTAAGATTCTTTTCCAGTTTTCTTTAACAAATACCCTAATTTCAATGCCTAACAGTGAAGTGCTGGAAAGAACTGTATTAATCATAATTTTGTGATTGCTTTACTGTATTTCATATATTCATTCTTAGTTTGAATTTTATGTGTTTTCAGTCAATGGCTAGAGACACGATGCAGTCAACTGCTATCAGCTATCTGCCTTGGACTTCTGGCCCACATGGAGGTGGAACCATGCTGGAAAGGGATTCAGACAAGGCTGAAAAATCCTGCCTTTTCTTGAAGAGGAGCCAAGTCAGGTGTCGAAGAGTGACAGGACTGACACTGGGGCTCAGCACTGGAACTAAAAGAAAAAAGGGATGCTGCAGTACTGCTTCAATTCATTTGCTGACAGAAACAGTCATAAAATTTATGAAGCTGTTATCTCTGGCACAGAAGGGTTGAGGATAACAACAAAAGCATCATATCATTTGAAAATATATTAGCTTGTCTCCCTTTTTCTGTATCTTCTCAGTTCCCAACTTTAGAGACATTTCAAAGAGGTTTTTGGATCTAGACAGACTCCCCATGACTTATTCTGCTTGTTTCCTGCCTCTGACTTTCTCTGAGATCCTGGCTTGTAATCTGCTGTCCTCCTACAGTTCCTTATGGCACTGTCTTGGTGCTATCCAAAAATACATGTGTTCCAGAAAGAAACCGCCTATTTGCTTGGAACCAGTATCAGCATCCTGGGTCTAACTAGATTGTACCTTCCACTCATTACTTTTCTTCCAGAAGAATTCTTTTCCAATGTAATGATCCAGGTTCAATGAGTAATTTGGACAGCCATTTTAACCCAAACTGTGCCAAACTACACAGTTCAGGTAGAACTGAATCTAGGTAATCTGTGGTTGTTCCCCCCCATCCCCGTTTATGAATTGTTATGTATGGATGCACATGTGCTTAAAACACCCAAAGAAATTACTAGAAAATTACTTCACAGATATACTAAGGTGTGGTTTTGAGCCCATCCGATATACAGAGGTATTGAATTATTCCCCTGCTTACCCAGTTTTAGCAGTACTCAGGGCTGCACAGCATATTCAAAGTCACAGTTGGGTTGTTGTGCATAACTTGCACCAGACTGCACTACCTATTCCCAGTGTTTTACAAAGTGGAACAGTACTGACAGTACTGACCAAAGATGCACAGAAATTTAATCCAGGGTTGTGGAAGAGTTTTAAGCTTTTTCACGTTTCCTCCAGTTTCAGACACTATTCCCCTTTTCCTGTGGCACGCTGCATGCGGACAGACACACCAGTACCTTTATTACATAACTGTTCAGAAATGCTCCCGTTTCACAGGAAAGATGCATCTCATTCACACGCCTTATGCAAACAAGATATAAATTGCTACACAAGTGAGGACAGGCAGTGTTATGCTTGAAAAGGCTATTCAGGTGAAGACGTCATGGCCCTTCCCTGCGCCAGACAGTGAAACCCTCCCTTTGGCTTGTTTTCCTCTCTTTCTGGGACTGACAAAACACTGCTTCTGCAGCACTGATGGGTAAGAGCTGTGTAATGATAAACAGCCCCTTCGCATTCAAGGTTGGGTTGACCCCTACTGAATGTACTCTTACACGGCAATTTCGAGGCCAACTGGACAGTTTTTAAAGAGCTAAACCAAATTACCTGATTCACACAGATAAGCATATGGGTTACTTAAGTTTTTGTAAACCTGTACCATCACCATTACTTTTGCCACAATCTGAAGGCAGCTGTAGAAAATCAAACTGCTCAGCAAGCAATAGGATGAATGAACTGTGGTTGATGCTTAATTTCGGTGTTTAAAAAGATAAGTATTCTTCCAGCTGGAGGCTTCACACAGCTGGGGCACATAAACAGTTTGTCTCAACTGCAGATCTGTAGTAAAATCACAGGTTTTTTTCCTCAGCTGTGGTTTCAGTCCTCTTAACAATCCATTTGCAAAGACTTTGAGAAATTGGTTATTGAAAGACCTCTGCTGACTGGTAAACTTTAACAGAAGTTACGGGGGCTGGAGGGGAGGCAGATGATACGATTATGTTTTGACAAGAGACTGGATGTTAAAATTGCAGAAGCTTTTCCTTTAGGTAATACTTAAATGACAGCATCTGAAACCAAATTGCATTCCCAGGTTTTCAGGCGGAAAAGATGGTTATCTGTAATAACAGTCTAATAAGCGCTATTCTCCAGGAGAGGACTAGAGTGACAAAAAATTGTCTCAGCCATCAGTGAACTTGTAAACTCTGAGTATGGGCTTAGGCTAGATCCCTGGCAATGGGCACACAAACTGAGGGAAGAGCAACCTTCACTAGTAGTTCACTATTATTAGTAGTTCATTATTTCTAAGTTCTTTAACTTCATTGTTTTGTGGAAGTTTCTGATACTCCCTAAATCGAATTAACTTCACACTAAATTTAAGTCAATTTTACAATACATTTCTTGAAAGAAAAGAGAAAGTACACTGAAGTAAGAATGGAGAATAGACATAGCAGGGAAGATGCTGACAGCTGCATTTCTCTTTCTTCACTATTCCCCTTCCCCCGTCTAACTCTGGTGCTTTTCCTGTAATGTTCCTCACTGCAGGGCAGCTTAGGAGTGTTTTGGCAGGGAACAGTCTACTTATTCTCCCTGGAGACTGCACAGAGATCATAAATCCTTTTGGAGTTCTTAACCCTTATATGTAACTGGCATCTTTAATCTTCTGCATTACTAAATTCGAGCAAGCGGCAGTGCCAGCATGTGGAGAGAAGGCACACGTGTTCAAATTGCTGTGTAGCCAGTCTCACACTTTCTCATATTGTTATTTAATGGATTTTGCAAGCAGCATCTGCCGTGCACTGGAGGTGCTCTGTTTGAGCCACACCATTGTCATAATTAATACTTCCGATAGAAACGGATCACTGAACTTTCTTTTGTCAAGGAATTCTTTGTTTTAATCATATTAGTGGCTTCCACTCCCTTTACTCTAAAATTATAATTTATGTTGTACTCCTTCCCCTCTATCTTTTCCTCTTGGAAAACTTGCACCTCTTTCACACATTCTACTGTTAGAGCAAGAGGGAATCAGGTGCCAATACTAACAATTACTGCAAGGTGATATGTGAATGCTTCTGATCTTCTTGTGGAAGAAGGGAAATGCTGACCTGTTAAGCCAATCAAGTCAACTGTTCAGATGATAGAACATTCTGTGCAAATCTTTTTCCAGCTGGCTAAATAAAATGTAGGAGAGAAACCTACCCTTACATACTTTACTTCTCATTTATCTTTAGACCCGTATGATTATGTATTATTCCAATAAAGTTTTTCACTGACACAGTGCTGCTCCATATTATTTCAGAGCATTTTAATGCATGAAGAGACATTTATCCTGCATATAAAACAGAGAAAATAAATTACATGTTCCAAGTGGCATATGATTTTATTGTTACACTTAGGAATAAGACTGATGTCTCATGTCTTCTTGTTGCATGAGTCCAAAGCTGCAAGAACAATTTGTGAAAGGTAATGGAATGCTGGTGTATAATGCTTGGGTTTTTCCCACTATTTTAGAATGCTTGGCTGGTGTTTGACTGACTGTGTGTTTCTGAAGATGACAGAACATTGTCTCTTTTTCAGTTTACAGGGTTTTTTCACCTCTTTTACATAAGGATTGCTTTCACAGCACTGATTGCTTAAGGCAAGTGCTATCTAAATGTGTTTGTATGTATGCAATCATCAGAGGCGTGTTTTGCAACTTTCTGTCAGAATCCAATAAATGTACAGCAATTAAAAGAGAGATTATGAGAACCTAGTAGGCGGGCAAACAAGTTTCTAAAAAGGGCACTTTCCATGCTTAAATATTTGCCAGTGTAATTTTTAAAAGAATCCAGCAGTTCATAAGCTGCTGTGAGGCTCCATTGTCTGTTAGGTACCATAAGAGCACATATTTTTCAGAGTTCAGAACCAGAAACAACACATGAAAATTGGTACAGGGGTGATAAGTTTAGATGTGACAATTTTACCAAAGTTCCAATATTTTATTTGAATGCATGGTACCCTCTGATTATTAACAAAACAAATCCAAACTTCATGACATTTAAACAACTCAAATTCCTTTAGTGACAAGCTAGACTGGCAGTCAGTAGTACTTAATGGGGGAGCAGTAAGCAGTATAGCTATAAAGCTTACCTTCTTGGGTACTGTACAGATTAGCTAACAGATGATTTCAAGTGAAGGGTTTATCATCCATGGTATGCACAGGGAAAACACACAAATAAAACTGCTTCCTGACGCTACAAAAATCAGCTAAAGCAATGTTACAAAGCACAGTAAATATGTAGCAGAGCATAGGGTTCTTCGGCTTTGATCCAGAAAACTAAATGATGCTTTTTTTTAGAATGATTTGACATCTGCTACAGCTGTAAGTCATTTACACCAAATGTCCGTAAGGTTCTCGGAGGTCGGCTTCATTCTGGGTAGCTGTCCACACTTTTCACTGGGAGTTACTGATGGGAAATTGCCAAGCATGTCCAGTTGCAGCTCTGAGATTTATTAAGTACTTTGAGTATATTTCATTCATATTCACTTAGGACTTATATCAAAAGTTGAATTCCAGTCTACAGAAACATGTGAGTAGTGCACCATGTACCAGCATAGCAGCGATTTCCTATGAATTCCTAGTTTTCTCAGTAGTATATGTTACTGGGAAGGTGACTCCTACCTGTTTTAAGGATTTTAAGGTCTTGCTAGAAAAACAGTAGAAAATGGCATATTATTTGCCAAGCATAATTAGGCCCTTGTAGCATGGAGACAACAGGATATCAAACAATAAGATGAGACAGAAAGAAGAAAAGAGAAAGAAAATATACCTGACAACAGATTTCTAGTTAAGTTTCAAAAATTTCCCATTTGTCTGTGAAAAAAGTTTTTGTCAAACCATCTGATTTCCCTAAAACTACCAAAACCTCATGTCCTTACTTCCTCCCCTGGGTCTGATCACCTTGCCTGTCAATTTATCACAGTATCGTGTATTCTAAAACCAAACACCCAGCCTGTCATATTCATTTCATGCTACATGAAAGAGAGCTCAGATTGAATGTCAGCTGTGAATCAGGACCTTCAAGTACATCCTTCTCTCCCTTTCTGCAGAACACCAGCAGGACAGCTTGATTCATGGAGGACTGTGTATTAATTCTAAGTGACTGGCTTCCTGGGTGTATCTCACTCAGCCATGTACAATCTACTGTGTTCTCTGTAATGAAACCCACAGTGATGATATTTAGAAAGTTAATACATCCAAGCAATGAAGCCATTGATTCCCATCCAAGAACTTAATCAACAGGACACATTTTCTTCAACTGTGATGTCTCATGAATTAATTAATGCAATTCAAGATTCTTGTGTGTTGAAAACGTGCTTGGTTATTTACAGGCTAAAGCCCAACACTTTCAACCAGAACAGATTATTTGCTGTGCTAATCTGGGGCATAGTTAGCCCAGTGTTTAGTCTTTGAAAAAGAATACCATTCTAATAACTTCCTGTGCAGGGAGTCGAGAAGAATATCCGGTTTTCTTTTTTGTGTCAAGATTATCTTAATTCCAGAAGCCCAATGCCTTGTAGTCCTGAAAGAAAATGAAAGCATAATAATGTATGAAGCAACATCTTTTTTGAATCATGGTTTCTTTTTATTTTGCCATCTTAATTTTGTGGAAAATTCATGCTGACAGACTTACTTTCTCCTTAAATGGGTAGAAGGCCAAAGAGAACCTAAGAGATTTTCACTTCTTCTATTTTTTATAATTTTTACCAGCTGCACAGCTTTGCCTGGTTTACATTGTTTAAGAAGTGAAACTGTCGTGTTCCAGTCAACCTGCTGCAGTAATGTGGGAGTTAACTGTTAATGCATGTTGCAGAAATAATGCAGTACTACTGTTATTAAGATAAGCTTTTAAAGCTGCCCTCAATGTATTCAAGCTTTTTTGTAACAAGCATGGATAAGAATCTTTTAATTAGTTATCTGTGTTTCTTTGAGAGTCATTGCTGACAAGAGAAGGTCTGTAACAGTTCTGCAATATAGATGGGACCGTCTGGGCTTCTGTGCGTGTTATCATATTGGCAAAGTCTGCACAGACATGGTTATTATATATTGACAGGTGCAATAAATAAAAATTAAGCTAATCAGAAGTATATAAACACATTAAGGTAATCGTCAGCTGGCTATATAACAATTAGATATCACAATCTTTCTATGACTTCTTATCTTCTTTTCAGGATTCTACTATTGCCTCAGGTTAGACCATTTTCCAGTGGACAGACTTTCCGTGCACAATGTGTAACAGAATAGGAACTCAGTCCTGCTCGAAGTCCTCAGATATCACTATAGTATTAAAACCTGCTCCACTATAAGCAAAGATGAATCAAGAAACTGTACTAGTGCTTATTTATATAATTAAAACCACCACACAGCTCTCTTTCCCTCTTCCTTACTACCACCGTCTTTAAGCTGTATGCATTTGTTGGGATGATCAGCTGTCTTAAATGGTTTTCTGGCTTTTAAATTAAACTTGTAAAACAGAACATGCTCTTGATTCAAAGGCGGAAAGAGAAGCCCGGCACCTGTAGCAATTAAAACTGAAATGCGATTATACATAGAAATTACCCAATTTCAAAGGAGCTTTAGAGAAAAGATTCTGAAATTCTGTAGGTTTTCACGAATCGACAACTAAAAAGGCATACATATTAGACCAACAGGACATAAAAATCAGAGATTTGAACTGGATTTGATTGTCAAGTTTCAGCCCAGTGAGAATTCAGAGGATAAAATAAATTCTTCTCTGTGGAAGAAAAATTTCAACAGTACCTGACCTTTAAAGTGAAAGCTGTATCCACTTAGCTCAATCCTGTAGCTTGAAAGTTCACATGGTGGTAAGAGAACCTTATTATAACTAAACTCATAAATTTATTTGTTAATTAACTGATTGTTTTCTTTCTCATTAATTAACTAATGAGACCTACTGTTGTTTCAGCTAAACAGCCGAAAGAACAGCATAATCCATTACATTAATTTTAGCAAGTGTTTGTGAAATACTAAGTTTAAACAGATATTTCAGAAACCAGGACTTTGGTTCCATAGAACTGCATTTGTGTCTAGATGTACATACAAATACACATTAAATAGTTTTCAGTATTTAGGAATCGTACATTACAGAATGAGAGGTGAATGGTTAGGTAAGTGTATTCAAACCCAGTTATCAAAATAGTATGCACTGCTAGTAATGCATAGGCAGTCATTGGATTGTCAGTTTTCATATGCATTCCAATATTTAATAACTAGCCTAATAGCAGAACTAATTTCTAAACTTTATCCAAAGCTAAAAACTCCAACATCTGAAACTTTTATTCAACAAATAGTAAATCTGTGCCAGAATCCATAATGCATACATTACATTGCTAGTATCATATTGTTGTGTCAGTCTTTCAAGCTATAAGAAATATATAGAGTCTCGCTGTGTAAATTACTGTGCATAATCGAAGACAGGTAAAAAAACCAAGCAAAAAGAAAATCCGGGAAAAAAACCCAATAGTTTCATATTCATGGTACTTGAATGTCCCTCTGAATGATAAGATGGTATGCAATGCTGACCAAGTCAAATTTTCCCAGATGCTATGCATTTCTTGCATTCTGGGAGCTAAAGTTAAAACACATAGGGTCTGATCTGCAGTAGAATTGAGTTTGACTTCCCGGTAATGTATTGCATGCCAAACAGTCTGGAAAAAAAAATAAATCCCTGTTAAGTGTTATAAAGCTGTCAATTCTGAGTTAATTTTAAGTTTAATGTTTTCCTACCCTCTTCTCCCTCCCTAGTTAGGAAAATTGCCAACTAACTTCACAGGATGTTATTAAGCAACCAAGAGGCAAGTCATCAATGGTAACAAGTATCCAAAGATGAAATGGTCAGATTAAAAACTTGCAAGAGCAAATAGAGAAAGGACCTTGGAAAGTTATTAAATCACATTAAAGGAAGTTTTAAAATCATGAGACTACCAGAGGAGAATCTAGGAGGAAATTAATCTTTTCTGTAAGTACAATATAATTTCAGTGATGGGCAAAAAATCGTGCACAAGGTTTCACACCAAATGATAACATAACAATACTGACTGGCTATTCATTTTGTGATCATCCCCCATTCTGGAAACTATAGAAGAAGGGATTGAGCTGTTCTGATATAAAAATACTCGATGTATTTATTTTCAATTGGTAATATTTCTAAGGGAACACAGACTGTCTTAGGTATAGGTTGCATACCTGAAATACCTTTAAGCAGTTTTGGAAAGACTGAATTAAACTAAGAAGAGTACAGAGAATCAGTTAGGTAATTTTCTGCTTGTTTTGTCAAATCACAGTCTGGGACTGTCACAAATGGAAGAAAGCTGGAGATATTTTTAGGCAAGAGCAGCTCTGGATTTAAATATGCATGCAACTCAATTATTGATGCTGCTTTTGGGGAGAAGCAGCACATATAATCTTAGTAATTTATCCTAAGCAGGCCTGTGCTAAAAAAAAAAAAAAACCACCAAGCTTCATTACTCATCTGTGTATGCTTCAGGGGTTTTTGCATATAAGCATCTATTGTTCTTTAGAACCTGGACTGCTATTTGGGCTGGTTTTTTTACAGCTGACATATGTGTACCTGAGGATTACAATAAAAATAAGTTATAGGTACTCTGGGGAAAAAGGCCTCTATAACTGAGATTTGATTAACATGTACTTCTTTTTCCAAATGTATCTCAATTCATTCTCAATCTGTGCCATTTAACCTACAGTCAGGCTGTCTCTCTCCATTTCTTCTTATAATGGAGTGGTCAGGGAATCATCACCTTTTCAAAGAGATTGCTTTCTCGAGAATAATGGTTTAGAAGCGTGGATATAGGTGCTCTCTTGGGGCTAGGAGAAAGAGATGTTCCCCAGCTGATTTAATTGAATGCATTTGTGGACTGTGGAACTATGAGCTGACCTGCTAAAATAGAAATATAGATGTCAGACTGGATCTAATTACTCTTGAAGGACTTGTTTTTAAAGCAAATTACAATAGTTGAAACATGCCCCTTCTATCTTCCAAATCTGAGAAAAGGCCTTAAAAGCAGCTGCTCTCTGCAATATGGAAGCTCCTCCACACAGAGGAACTGATCAACTTTTCTGTAGGACAGTAATGACTCTACAGCCACTATGCCAATAAAACTTGCCCACAGGAACAAATGTAGGGTTTTTTTTACTTAATTATGCTATCTGGAAAAAGAAGTCCTTTCTCTCTGTATTCATGTTCATAGAATCATAAAATCACTGAGGCTGGAAAAGATCTTTAAGATCATCAAGTCCAACCATTAACGCAGGACTGACAAGTCCATCACTAAACCATGTCACTAAGTGCCATGTTTTTTAAATACCTCCAGGGATGGTGCCTCAGCCATCTCCCTTGGGCAGCCTGATCCCATGCTTGATGACCCTTTCATCCTATTATCCAATCTAAACCTCTCCTGGTACAACTTCAGGTCATTTCCTCTTGTCCTGTCACCTGTTATCTGGGAGAAGAGACCGACCCCCACCTGCCCACAGCCTCCTGTCAGGCAGTTGTAGAGAGCAGTAAGGTCCCCCCTGAGCCTCCTCCTCTCCAGACTGAACAACCCCAGTTCCCTCAGCTGCTCCTCAGAAGACTTGTTCTCCAGACCCTTCACCAGCCCCGCTGCCCTTCTCTGGACACGCTCCAGCACCTCTGCGTCCCTCTTGCAGTGAGGGGCCAGAAAGTGAACACAGGATTTGAGGTGCGGCCTCACCAGTGCCAAGTACAGGGGGACCATCACTTCCCTAGCCCTGCTGGCCACACTGTTTCTGGTACAAGCCAGGATGCTGTTGGCCTTCTTGGCCACCTGGGCACACTGCTGGCTCATGTTCAGCTGGGTGTTGACCAGCACCCCCAGGTCTTTCCCACCGGGCGCTTTCCAGCCACTGTTCCCCAAGCCTGCAGCGCTGTGTGGGGTTGCTCTGACCCAAGTGCAGGACCCCGCACTTCTTCTTGTTGAAACTCATACAGTTGGCCTCAGCCCATCCATCAGTCCAGCCTTTCCAGATCCCTCTGCAGAGCCTGCCTGCCCTCAAGCAAATCAAGACTCCCACCCAACTTGGTGTCTGCAAACTTATATCTTAAATATATATGCAAAATAAAAATGCATCATCAAAGGTATTTGCAGTGTTCCCCTATCCTTCATCCACCTCAAATCTCTGACTAGAAAGCAACTTTTTCAACTCATCTTAACATGAGTCTCACAAATGCTTTAGTAACTCTTGGATACCAAGGAGAGGGAGAGAGTTGAGAATGCAGGAAGACATCCTTCTCTTGCACTGCCACATGTGAATGGCAAGTCATCTCAACAGAAAGTACTGGATGATGATATTATCTTCCTGCCCTCAACTAGAAAGTCAGTTCTTTGAAGCACCAAATTTTAAACAATGTTACTTAGTGCTTGCAGTGCTTGCATGTCTCGATACCTTCCTTAGAGCAAGTGGAAGAATTTAAATTTGACTTTTTTCTCGCGTTCAAACTTGCTCATATGCTTTTAACTGTCCTCATTTTCTGCGTTTTATTTACCAAGATAAAACCTAGAAATAAGTAAATATTATTTTCATGAACATTTTGGATTCCTTCTAGCATGTAAAACTGTAGTCACTACTTACCAACTATTCTGCTGTTCTGCTTAGCATGAAAATGCATTCTGCATAGCATATCAAAAGCTCCTGAAGCAGCTTTCAGAAATCTTTTCTGTGTGGTGCTATTGATATTTCCAAAGAATTTCAGAAGCAGAGAAAATTACTTATTCAAGGTCTATTCAGTGTCTGCATCAAGGAGTCTTTAATACACAGAATAAAGCCAAGCAATTTCTCCCCTATGCCTGTTTTACCCATTTTTGGTGCCTAGCACTAGAAGTCTGACAAAGCTGGTATGCAGCTAAGAAGGAAGTTAGGAATTTGTGATTTATAACTCCTGTTGGTACATTTCCCCTTCCTTTCTACAGCTGGGGGGAAAAAAATGGAAAAAAAAACCCCACAAACCAAAAGAAAAAAAGTTTTGGACATTTTTTCAGATCTTGTAAGATAGCTATTTTTTCCGGAGTTTTCTGACTCATTTCCTATCTTCCTGTAAATACTTTTACCCAAGAATTTGTCATCCAGTATTCTCCCTACTAACAAATCTTCAGTCTGTTTACATTCAGAAATAATTCAATATGCTAAGGCTTGAGAGTAAAGAGATAGTTAATATTTAGAGATTCTGAAGTATTCTATTCCATATACTTTTCTGAAACTGAATAATTTAGTCCTGTAGAAGTGATGTACTTAATGAACTGCTTAGTATGTATCAAGGTAGGGATTCTCTCTGCTCACTTGGCTTACTGTCAACACTTTCAGAAAGGAAATTATGGAAAATAAGAGCCTGCACTCTAAGGTTTAACTAAGGTCGTGGATGCATTTAAGAACATGTATTACATGAATGTCCAAATGAAATGAAGGACAAGGACAGTTTTGATTATATGTGTCTATATATAATTTTTTTTAAGGAAGTGGATGATTAGAGGCTAATCATATTTGATCTAGAGATGCTGACTATTTTGTTTTACACCATTTTTAAAGGAGAATGCAGAATTATGGAAAATTGTATGCAGAGGAATACACATACTGGCAATATTTATCTTTTGTGATAAATACCTGTCAGAACTATCATTACATATTTTGGAAAGTTACACATGAAAAGCAGCTGTTAGAAAGTAAATAAAATGCAAAATATTACCTGCTGTGCTTTTTATATTTTAGTTCTGTTTGTTGTATTTAGGAAAGACTACACCAAAGGAGGCAGTGTCTTATCCAGTTTCACAACATATCACATTTACTGCCTTGGCTTCTGCTCTGTATCAAAACCCTTGCTAAACTGCAGCAGGAATATTAACCAATATAAGCATTAAGTCACTTGAGAAATACTTGAGGAAGTAATCTCAGTTCATATACAATAAAGCAAGCTGGATCTGCTTTAACTTACTAGGAATTGGGTTTACCTCTGTTGTTGGGGCTGAAAAACAAAAAAGTAGCATTGGACCATAGGATAAATCCTTGCATCTTATGCTATGGTTTAACTGAATATATGGATGTGGTCCTTAGTGTAGAGGCCTCATTTAAAGTACATGATAGATACTCTTACAGTCCAGATACTTGTAAGTAATTTGTTTAAATTGGAAATATCAACAAAAAAAATCCAAATCAACTTTACAGTTAAAAAGAGAAGGGTCCTTCTTTTTTACACCATGTGTCTGTGTTGATCTCATTTTGGAAATTGCTTCTGAATGACTGATACCAAATGCACCCAGAATAAATCAGATAAATCTGATTAATTCTGAGGATAATACTACTTAAATAAAGCCCAAGTACAGACTGCCAGCAATGTCATTAATTTTAGAAAATGCATCTCTAAAACAAGGCAAAGTTTGCAGGCATGCAGACTTAACTTTCTTCCGTAACTAGCAGTGTAGTTCAAATTATACATCTGAAGTTTCCCATTCTGATATCCTTTTAATGGTGCAGGACAATTAGAGGTGTGTTTAAAGTATGGTGATAATGAAATCAGAGATTTAACCGCAGAGAAGATAGAAATATCAGCATGACGCACCTGAATTAGAAACCCTCTATACTTTATATCTGCTACAAACATGATTTAATTTCACTGATAGGCAGCAGCTGTTGACTTAAAAAAACAAACAACAACAACAAAAAAACAAAACAAAAAACCCCAAACCTAAGCTCAGCACAGCTACTATCATAACAAACAATGACCTTGGCTTATATCTCGTAACCATGGTAGCAACTGAAAGGATTCTTCCCACAATGTGTTAGGAGAAGGGTGTCTCAGCAACAGAGCAAGGCTGAAAAAAAGAGTTCTGCAGTAAAGGGGGTTACTCTGAGGCACAACAAAATTTTGTGATCACACCTTATGAATTTTGCTTCAGTCCTGTAGGGGAATATGCCTGCTCTAGAGGCTCTGCTTGCAGCTACTTTTGGAATCATAGAACTGCATCTATAAATAGTGGGGAATTTTTACTACATTTACTTATATTTATCAAAAGGACAGAGTAATCTATATGTGTTTTTCCATGTTTCCTGTTAGTTTGAGCAGGGTTGTCAAGTCAAAATTAAAACTTTGGAGCTTGTTCTTAGTCTGACTTTTGGAAATTTCTTTGTGCACCATTTATTAAATGTGTAAGAGGAGTGCTACTCTCTCTGCTTACAGGAATGTGGAAAAATAACCCATCCCTCTCAAAACCAAAGATATTTGAGGCGGCTTTTCTGGTTTCCCCTGTCAGGTAAAGTGAATGTCTCACTCTTTTAAGTCAGTTAGCTGGTGTATGTTTTCCTCATATCCTCAGGATCTACAAAAAACACAAATATGATGTGATCAGCTTGATTACAATGTTCATAAATGCCAAAGAAAATATGAAAAATTGGAAAATAGCAATTGGGGAGCTGCAGAATAGTATTCAATTGTGTTCCAAAAGATCAAAGCATTTAGGCAACAATATTTTCAGGTCGATGTATAGATAAGCTACAATACTGCACATACCACAGGTTAGCACAGACGTTGGCATGTGCATGTTGTCCTTGAAATACCTAGACCATCTCCAGTCACCTCAGACACATTTTCAGGAACTTCCCACTAGCGTTTTGCAGGGAAGCTCGGAAGGAATCTGTGTGTCTCCTCTGTGGCTTTACACTCACTAGTTTTTGATGGGTGTGTATGGGAAATGCTTAAGGCTCCACCATGTAAGCTACCTGACATGCTTATTTTGGCAGCTGTGGCCCTGTTTAATCCAGCTCTTGGGGCTTTCCTCTTTCCATTGGATCCAGGGCTTCATGTGAGCATGCAGCTGAAGTCAGTACCAGAAACAGCAGAATTTTCTACTTACAGTTGCTCCGTCACACAGCTCTCCTCCTAGCTCATTGTAAAGCTACCAGCTTAAACTTCTTGGCAGAATAAATTAGTAGGATCTCAATAAATACCAAGTTCCATTGGACAGAATTCTATGGTAGCCTCTCAGGCAGCAGCCCTCAAGCCTGTGAGTAGGAGAAGCTGCTAGCAAGAAGCAAGGAGCCGGGTTCTGGCTGCACTCTACCTGCAAAAGGGAGGAAACCCACTATGTAATATGTACAAAGAAATGGATACTTGCATGGAATCTTTTAAATAATCTCTAAAATCTGTAAGAGTAAATGTGCTAAAGAAATTCAGCTTGGTTTATTGAGAAGGGAAGGCATTGCATAACTGACAGTTCTTGTCTGTGGGGCTTGCCTCACTGGTTTTGCCAGATTAGGATAAAGCAGTTGAATTTAGAGTATCACTGCAGTGTAGAAAAATGGAGGAGAGAAATGGGGACTTCTCAATTATCCTGAGGGATAAGGATAACTCTTGCCAAAAGGCTGGAATGAATCAAACCTGCACTATTGGGAATCCTTTCTTTTCGGAAAAGAGTTTGATGTTCAGTATCCTTCCAGTGACAGAGTGCTGCAGTCACTGTGGCAGATGTAGTGATACTTGCAGAACTTAAAAAAAATGACAGCAACAAGCAGTGTCAGTGTTGTCTTTTCAAAATCTGCGGAGAGGCACAAAAGAACAACTGAAGCAGTGAAGAGTGTCCAGGAAATGGCCAACAACATCGGATGCCTAAAATAAGAACAGAGAACACTAACCTCACTCTGTAATAATACTTCCTCTAAAAGGTACAACTTCCAGTAACTGCCACTCCAAGGACTCCTACAATATATTTAATAGCCCTTGCTGGATTTTTCATCCATTAAGTTTGTATGGTCACTTTTGAAATACATGAAAATCTTCATCTTTCCCCACTTCTGAGGCAAGAAGTTACTCAGCCTCCCTCCCTTTTGCTTCAGCAGAACCTGCCAGACCCTAGCTTTATTAGGTGTTTCCTAATTCTTGTATTTGAAGACACAATCAACAGTCATTGCCTGTTCACCTTTTCCCTGTATCTAGTGATTTATACGGACCACCGTCTGGGTCCCTTTCAGCCTTTTCCAAAGTGAGGTGCTTCAGTTTAAGTGTTCCCACCTCCACACCACTCCTGCTCATGGATCATCTTTGCTTGGATTATGTGAACCTTTTCTTGTCCTACTGCTTTTCAATACAGAGCACTAAGAGCTATGTACAGAATTTATTGTGTGGTAGCTGCTGGCTTCACACCATCCCACTATAATTCTTTCCATGAAAGCAAGGAGCAGAAGATTTGGGGTGGGGGGAGCAGGCTAATAATCCCAATTGTTCATTTTTAAACTCATAGCTATGATACTTGGTTCCTGGGTTCTGACTGACTGAGAGGTTAAGGAGTGAGTAAGCAATGCCACTTGTAAATGTTCGCCCTTAAAACTGGTTTTACAGCCAGTCTTGCAGAACCTAGCTAGGCAGGACTATGCATTGTCCGTGGAACAAAACCACTGTGAAAGCTAAATGAGAGGTCAAAGAATTTGCCTTCATTCCTTATTGAGAAATGCACAGTGAGTATGTGGTAACTGTTCTCAGCCCCTGGGGGTGAGTGGTCTTTTGAGAATGGAAGCTGCAAGGAAATTCCCGCGTTTTTGGCAAAGAAAAAAAGAGAAGGAAGAGGGACCTATTGCTTTGTAAGACATGTAGCCAGGAGGGGAGTGTCTTTACTGACTGCTATGTGTGATTGAACTGTGTAACACTGGTGACTGAAGTGTAAATGATTTCAAGTGTGCTATGGATGAAGTGGGAAATGATAATTCATCCCAAATGCTGTTGATATTCCATTAGTGCTTGCAGGTTTAAAACACAAATATAGCAGACCTGTAATTTTTTGGACTTCATGTGGGGAGAAGTTAACAGAGAGACAAGATGTCCTGAGAACTGCAAGATTATTGCAGACTCACAAAGACAGCAAGCAGGCATAAAGTTCTCACTTGATTGGAGCTGTTTAGCTAGTTAGCATTCCATCCTGCAGTTATGAAACCTATTGAGGAAAAATGTCAATCTGAGCTTTTCTTCTTACAAGAGTCAAAATTTAAATATAATTCTGTAATATATTTTCCATATATTGTGATACTGTTTTAATTTGACGATATAAAAGTGTACACATTTTGTTTGTATGTGATAGCAATGCTTAAGTACTTAGATGTTAAACCACCTCTGAAAGACACACTTTTTTCTAGAAGGTTGTAGCACTCATACCAACCTCTTTGTTTTCCCCACTGTAAAGCTTGAAATGACCCCTTTGTTTAAATTAGTAAGGATGTGCAATAAAATAAAAAAAGAAAGAAATTAGTTTTGTTCTACAAAGAGGGCTTATTACTTACTGGAAGGATGTCCCTGAATGCCTGTGTTGATTTTTTCAAGGTGCTGGTATTTAAAGGTATTAGGGCATCTAAAGATTATATGCCTGTGCAGAACTTGCTAAAAACTCTGCACAGCTAATTTATTTAAAGATAAATGTCAGCTTTTGAAAGTCCCACTGAGGCTGCTATCTACATCTTGAGTTATTTCAGTGACTTAATAACAAAACTGTAACATACTTAGGTGATAATTGCCTTGAAGGAAAAACAGCAATAAAGCTTGCTGAAGTTCTGTCAGTTTGAGCTACTGCACTAGCTATTCCATTGGCAGTTCTGCAGGAGGTGCCTACTCTTGCACATACAATGAGGAGACTATACTTACAGAAAATTACTGCAAAAACTTGCATCCAGAAGAGCATGCGAGCCCCTAAAACAAGTTGTAAATGGTCTGGGAGAGAGCCTGTATTCAAGGCCCTTTTTCTCTTCAGCTGTCAAACAAGTCCCTGCAATTTGTGTGAAGGCTTGCTTTTCTGTATTTCAGATACACTGAGGCAGTTTGTATGAGAGGTCCCCATATTGCTGTTTTTCATTCCAGCATACCTGTGCAAGTTAGACGCTAGCTCTTTTGTCACACTTCTCAGTGAGCTTTAATAATAGGCAAGATTTGAAGAAAACATTACCTCTGTTTAAAAAATGCTGTTTTGCAGCTCCTTCTCTGTTTAGCACCTCAGTTTCTGTATCTTTTCTTAGACTAAGCTGAAATCTCCCTCCTTTGAGATGAAGTCTCTCTTTTTTCTGTTACCTAACATGGCTACTACATCCTTCTGCAGTCCTCTCATGACCTGTAACTTCAAAGGGAGACTAAAGAGTTAAGATCCACCCCCTTTAACCAAAGAAGATTAAGGCACCTTAAAAATACATCCCTTTTTCTGTGCCATTTCCAAGCCAGGTCATTGAGACTTGTTTCTTCTGAGTGAGCATCGGTATGCCACACGGTATAACGAGCATACAGGGGCATGAAGACTGACTCCTGAGCCTTCATCCCACTTCTTCTGGTAAAGGAGACTTCTGGTGGCAGTCTCCTTTTCACTGTCATAGCCTTCCAAAGGCACATGGATAAACCCTTACAAGTGACATAACAACCAACAAATACATGATACTGTTACTATGTTCATAACTACTTTTTTCGTCATAAGGTATGCTGTAAAGATTTGTAGTCAACTGTCCTGCACTGTAGATTTACACACTGACTTTCCTCTCAGGGAACAGCAAGCTTGGGGTAGCTCCACAACAGACAGTGAGGTGGGAGCCACAGGTACCCACTGTAAAAAGCCACAGTCGGACTGCACCTGAGCAAGGTGAGCAGGGCGAGCTGCTTACAACAACAGGGACCACCAAGAATCTAGCTGTCATCAGACAACTGCAAGAACACATCAGCCTGGCAAGTCCAGTCTGCAAGTACAGGAACACCTGAGCACAGGTCAGGCAAGGAGCAGGGTGCTTGGAACTGAGCTCAAATGGAGGTCCTGGGCCAGTGAGTGCAGTCTGGTGGCTGGTTGCCTGGTGAGGGCAATTAAGGCTTCAAGGCCCTTCCCTGTTCCAGCCAGTTTATGAGAACTCCTTCTGAAGCCCTGTGTCCTCTGTGCAGCAAACTGGACCTCATCACCACCACCGCCACCACCACCGCCACCACACATACAGAACTCCCTCCCAGTAACTGTTACGACGTTCCACGTATACAAGTATTGGCTCTTTTATTCTCCATGAGATGGATCCGGTGAATGCAACACAAAAAAGGGAAAACTTTGCATCAGTTTCAAAAGTCCTAGGATCAGGCCCCATTTCCATTAATAGAAATACATACATATGAATAAATAATGTAGTAAAATGATCCATACTATCAGTGATGAGCAGAAATCTGGCAATATGAATCTGGTGTTTTGTATACAAACAGTTCATTTTTAGAAATCAAAGCAATTACTACGTCCCTCCTTTCTATGTTGCTTCTCTTTTCTCACAACTGGTATATACTCATACTTTTCTTTGGAAAGAACCAAAACAACGAAGTGCAAGGTTATTTGCATGCTTGTACAAACATATCTTTTCAGTGACATATTCTTTAAAAATGAACATTTTTTTTATTCAAGGCTTAGGAAAAGCTTAATCATTTACTTTCTCCATAGCCCTCACACGTATCTGACAACCTGTTTTACGACTTTAATATTAATGACAGTGCTCATTTTTCAACTCAGACAATAGCTTCTAAGTTTCAGGGAGTCATAAACCATCACTATTTCTTGTGTGTCTCAACTGCCTTTCCCATATATCCTCTCTGCATACTGTTTATTTGGTTACATCTTTGGGAAATGTTGCTTTTTTATTATGTTTAATTCAAGAGAAACAGTTGTCATGAGTAGTCTAATTTATTTCCCAGGTCACTGATAAAACACTCTCATTCTCACTCTCACTCTTGCCCTCACTTTCAATCTCACTCTCACTCCCTTGTAAACAACTTGGAATGAAATTAATGTGAAAGATATAATAAGCCAAGTATTAATTAAAAGCATTTTTTTCCTGAAAAAGAGTGTACTAATAGCTACATTGCTGTAGTTAAGACCCACTGCCAAAGGCTTTTCTGTTTGTGCAATGTTTTAATTTGAGGTTTTCTTTCTTCAAGTGTTGAAACGAGTCATTAGCATGTCTGTATATATGGGTGATTGGGATGATCTCATCTCACAATAAACATTTCTAAAGCAAAGAGATATAAAAAAGGAACTATAAAAGGATATTAAAAAAATTATTGAGTAGAGTGCAATCAGAATTATTGTTCATCCTAAATAGAGAAAACCTTAGATCATGTGTTCAGCAATTTATACCTGTGAACTAAAATAGTGATAGACCTGCAGAAGTGCTCAGATTGACTTTTAAGCTGAGTTCTTTGTGAATACTTTTAAAAGATATTATCTAAATGTCCTTCTTGGTCAAAGTTTGTGTTTTCTATAGGAACAGTAAAAATGGAGAGATTTATTTTGTGTTTTTATTAACTGTATATGTTAACTAAATGTTTAGCTTACCCTGCTGAAGTTTTCTTAAAGCACTAAACTGTACTGCAGAAGCAATTACAGTCACCAACTCATACATTTTGTTTTTAAACCACAGGAAGAACTTTAACAGAATGAACATTTTTGCATTTAAGCAAAAAGTTTCTATCATATAACTGCTTTAAAGAGATTTAGATGTCTTTAGATTCAAAGAAGTTTAAGTGTAGCAAATTCCTCACAGGATCACATTATCATGTATGTTATATTGTGTACATGGGATGCTAGTGAATAAGCAGTGTGATATGACGCTGCTTTGACACTCTGAACGAGTGCCATGCTTCTGAATTTGGTAGCTAACCATAAAGAAAAAACAACTGCAGAATTTGTATGCAAGTAGGCAATGCAACCAGCTTAGACTCCGTTTTGCATCAGAAAACACTTACAATAAAGGGTATGCATACAAAAAAGCAACTGACTCAAAGCTCATTGAAGTCAAAGAGTTTAACAATAATGCTTAAGCAGTTTGCTTCATCAGGACCTAGGTGATAACTAGCAATAAACCAGTCATTCTAAAAAATCAAAACACTGCACTTTAGAATTGTTGTGGGTATGCTGTACAAAAAGTATATAGAGGCTGTTCTGAACAGTTCCTCAGCTCTCCTATAGTTGAAAAATTTCTGATGGGGAATACGGAAGACAGGGCCTTCAGAGAACGTCTGCATGGGGCTCTTTCCCCAGCTTCATAATTGCCTGTCTGCCTGTGTAACCTTACGCAAGTCATAATCTTTTGTATCTGTCAAATAAGAATCTTAATGCTTGCTTGTCTTTGTGAAGTACTTAGAAATGTAAACTTTGGGTCATAGTTACTCAAGGCTCCCAGTGAAATCAACATAAGAGCCATCAAATGAAGTTGGAGGTTATAGCCTTTCATTAGTATGAGTATGTGCATATGACTTGATGACAGCGGCTTTGAAAATGCTTTATCACTCCAGGAGACTTGCTGACTCTGTAACAGCTTTTACTTTCCTGTGAATTTACTGAATTCTTAGATGAACACAGGGTGTTTGTTCTGTGACTAACTGAAGTTACTCAATTTTATGCAAGAATATAAATCTTGCTAATTGTTTATGAATTTCTATTTTCTAACAGAAGCTTAGTTATGCCTCATCAGAAAGTTGGTTTTAATAATTTCACATATTTGGTAAGACCAAATGGGACCAAAGAAGCTATAGACCCAGAGAAAAGACATAAATATAATAATGAGTGGTAGTTAGGATAGTGTATATTAGTCTCTAGGACAGACTTTAGGAGAGACTGTAGAGTCTGTAGGAGAGACTCTACATCATCTGGAATCTTTGTAGCCGAAAGACTACGTTTAAACTATTGTGAAAAAGGACGGCTATCTGTGAAGGCACAAGCTATCCTTACAGATTGAGGAGCATGAATATGATTTCATATTTTAGTATGTTTTGTACTGTGCCACTGAACAATAGATCATATGAAAAACAAAAGTCTTCCCTGAGAGGCTGACATATACAAAAAGACCTTGCTTTGCAAGGAGTAACATGCCTCCCCTGTCCTCTGCCTTGAGGTGCCAACGAACTGTGGTCAGGACTACCTCTCCCCAGCCTGTGGGATTTAATCATCTGAAGACGAAGAAGAAAAGTGCTTAGAGCGCAACTCTGACCAACCCATAACATTCGTAAGGCTGTTGGTCAGCTCATTGGCATTCTGCACAGGGGTCAGACAGCATGGTCCTAGTTTTATTGACAGATAAAACCTCTCTCCAAGAATTACTCCCACTATGCTGTCTGATCAAGGTGGAACATTAATTGGTGTTTCCATTGTGGATTTTAGTCAACTACAGACATAAGAGAAAGTATGGATCTTTTGCTTTCTTATGTAGTTTTGTAATCTTAACATCCTTAGGAAATTTGCCCACTTAACTGAAATTATCCCACCAATTTGCCTAGATTGTAATTTTTTGTGTTACAAACATTTACTAAGTGTTAATGAAATGTGTTCCAGGGGGGTGGGGGGTGGGGGGGAGGTTGGGGGGTAAAAACAAAAAAAAAAGCATTAGCAACAACATTGAGAGAATATCTAAAGAAACTTCCCAAGCTAATTTATCGCTTAGCAATAATTTTGCAGTTAGTTCAATAACTAGGGCTTCCAAGGAGAAATGCATAGTTTGACATCTATTCCTTTAAGCATAGTTGCTTAGTAACTTTGAACTCTAGTATTTCTGTTTATTTTTCAGCTCTTTCTCTAATGAGTGTAACTGCCGCATTCTTTCCAGTTTAACCGATACCATTCATCCAAGGTTATTCATACCTTTGCTAATTACATGATTAAACTTATCATTAAGGCTCCTTTTTATGATTTGGCTTTGAAATTTGTTGGGTTTCTATTTCTAAATGATATAACAGAGCAGGAATAAATCTATTTATTGCTGGGAAACATACTATTATACATTTTGCTTCTGACAACTCTATGTACATTAGCTCATTTAAAATCACATTGCAAACTCAGTAATTTCAACTAAGAAGGTTCCAGTTCTCAGGAGTTTCCATGAGATTTATCCTGATATTCTTGCTGTTTGGTATTCTTGATAAATACTTTTAAGAGATTTTAGCAATCAGTAAAGCTTTGGACTTGAAATCTGCTGCCGGCTGCTGCATCTTCTTTTCACTTTACTCCAGTTTGTTGCAATTGCTTTACTTTCTCATGCTGCAGTGAAACTTGAGCAGACGACAACAGAATCAAAGAAAGCCTAGTGTCTCTCTCCCTCACTGGTCTGAGATCTCTACAGAGCTATTCTGTCACGCTTTCCTTTAAAATAAGTTTTTTTAAAAAAAGTTTTGTTCAATTTTGTTCTCAGTTGGCATAAGTGAGAAATTTCCTCTTCATCTAGTCACTTTGGTTTTCATGTTAGAAAATTAAAAAACAGGTTAAAGAGTTACAACCCTGACAAGTGTAGGTTCCTGCAGGAAAATTTTTGAAGTTAAATTTACACCAGCTGTATCTGGAGAGTTCTAATTCCCTTTTATCTGAATTTTTTACCACTGAATATTTTGCTACCAAGTATGTGAAGACAGATTGCTATCACTACTGCAAACAGCTAACTATGATGACAATGACAGAAAGGAATTTGGAGTAGAACTTGAAGAATCTCTGGGGTTTACCATAGAATGACTTTGAATATTTGATGATTTACTAGCTTCTTAAACAATGACAAACGCAAAGATCTAAAAATCCAGTATCCAACTTTTTTTCCATACTGTGGAAAATTACTCCTTTCCACAGTTCCTTAAAATGAATGTAGAAGAGAACAGGGAAGACAGCAGGAAGGAAAACATATGAAATGTGGCAAGTACAGGATTCACAGCAATTATGTATCCTAAGAACTTCAGAAAAAAATGTAGATTGAAAAATAATGTAGAAGTGTTCTGATAGCCAAGTATAGTACAAATGACTGGAGGTCAGTTTTTTAAAGGGTGTTAAATACCTAAAACAATGGGAGTAACACAATATTTTTCTGCCCCCAGGGCATGAAACATCTGAATCACCTTGAAAAATGGTCCCTTGGGTTATCATAGCAAGTTTGTGAGGTTTTTTATTGGTTTGGACTTGGGATTTCTAGATTCTGCTTCTTTAAAAAAATATAAATATTTCATTCCTTACCTGAAGAAAAGTGAAGAAACCAGTTCTGATTCTGCTCATTAGGGCAGCCTTGTGCTGGTTTCTGGGCATAAGAATGCTGTGAAGCTGGTGGAACTAGTTAGTGCTACATTTACATGTCCTATGAACCCCCCAAATAAATGTGAAATTGCAGTTTATGTTAGCCACAACAGAACTGGACAATCCATAAACTGTTAGTACATTTGGTCTATTCACAGCTTTGACTCAGCTATAGCAGAAATGCAAATGCTTGGGGTGGCTAGAACCAGGAAATCACAACAACAACAAAACAATCCAGAGAACTGCTCTTTTTTTGAATTCACAGACTACTAGGATAGTCACATGGAAACCAGGGACAACATCTTCAAGAACATTCTATAGAAATAGTAGAGTATTTTTCCTCAGAGTACCAGATACTTTCTTCTTATATTTCTACACGCAATTACTTTTACAGTTAAATTAGCGTAAGCTTCAGTTTATCATTTGACAAGGTGGTTCACTAACACTTTGTTTTTATCAATACCAGCTGAAAAAATATCTACCGTTGCACTTGAAAAATCATCTTCAGTGGGAAACTCAAGCTTGATAAAATCCACATAGCTTGTGCAATTTATGTGTTTATGTGAAGTATTATTTCTAACACTATTTGAAGCAGGCTTCAAATAAGAAAGGCTGAACATTTCACCACACAGTGTACAAGAAAACAAACTTTACATAAATAAAGGTCAATGATATAAACTCTGCACTGAGAAAGCTCCAGATACTGCCACAAGGAGCTGGCTTTCTCTGTGTTGCAAATCTGTGTCCTTCCCACCATATGCACTGAACTTTAATGGTAAATATACCTGGCCCTGTGTAGCAAACATTTCCTGTTTACTTATGCAGTAAAAAAAGCTTCTAGAAATTTTCTTCTTTGCCTGCCATTTTTCCTCTAAGCAGCAAATACAAAAGCAAACGGTTTGAGTTATGTCACGTTTCAGTAAAATCTTAAACACAAAGCCAAAACTATGTTTTATTTCAACCATGCAATTTAACATTCACTGAAGTCAAGAAAAAAAGGTCAATAAGCATTTTTTTTTTGAGATTTGTGATCCATTTTGTTAATAGGCGAGGAATCTTCAGGTGAAGTTTTGATATTTTACATTGAAAACATGTACTCAATGTTCATGTTGTTCAATGCTGTACATTAGACTTAATTGCTTCAGTCTTCTCTTTATTCAGACAATCAATTAATTAAATAAGGATATATAATAAAGGGATTATTATAATATATAAATAAGGAAAGCACCTTTATGCAGCATTGTCTGGCAAGTCATCTTGTTACTCAGCAGCACTAATTCATCTGACACTTTTCAGGTTAAGTCCATTTCCCAGGCCAAAGTTATGGGGAACAAACAGGAAATCACAACTGAAGTGGGTTGTAAACTTGTGAATGACGAAACAGACAGCCATCGTAGAATAGAGCTATTGAATGGCTTGGGTTAGAAGGGGCCTTTAGAGATCATCTAGTCCAACCCCCCTCATGGGCAGGGATATCTTCAATTAGATCAGGTTGCTCAAAGGCCCCTCCAACCTAACATTGAACACATCCAACGACGGGCATCCACAACTTCTCTGGGCAACTGTCTTACACTCTTATTGTAAAAAAAATCTTCCTTATATCCAGTTTAAATCTACCCTTTTTTTAGTTTAAAAACATTGCCCCATGGTCTGTCACTACAGGCCTTGGTAAAATGTCTATCCCCATCTTTCTTATAAGCCTTTAAGTATTGAAGGGCTGTAGCAAGTTGTCCCCACAGCTTTCTTTTCTTCAGGCTGAACAACCACCACTCTCTCAGCCTTTCTTCATTGGAGAGGTGTTCCACACCCCCAGTCTTTTTTGTGGCCCTCCTCTGGATCTGCTCCAACATGTTCATGTCTTTCTTGTACTGGGGACCTGACACCTGGATGCAGTACTCCAGGTGGGGTCTCACCAGAGGTAGTAGAGAGGCAGAATCAGCTCCCTTGACCTGCTGGCCATGCTTCTTTTTATGCAGCTCAGGACACAGTTTGTTTTCTGGGGGAAAGTACACATTACCAGCGCACATCCAATTTTTCATGTGTCACTGTTCACAAGTCATTCTACATTTTGAGTGTCTTTGACATTGCATATTTTTCTTTAATATGGATAACCCTCCCTATTAAGAGAAAACTGAATATGATCACTATCAAACAAGTACTAATTATCATGAAAAAGAGTAAAAATCTTTTGGTCACATACAGAAAAGTGGTTTTGTCTGGTAAAGCTGCTTAACAGCCTCTGAGCCCTTTCCCACTTTTTTAAAGCAAATTAGAGAATTTTTACTGTGGATATTCCTTCCTAATATAGTTACTTGCATTATTAGAGCATCTGGGAGTTCCAAGATACGAAATAAATTTTCAATGAGAGTATTACTGTGCAAACATGAGCAAAAAGAAATTAGATCAATGTAAGGAATTCTCTTCCTGATGCTGTGGTGGATTTGGTATCTTGTTCTTCATGGATATTATAGAAACATTATTTGTTCTCTGATACCATCAATCTGAATATTCTTCAGAGGAAGATGCCAATAATTCACCATAATTCTTTTTGGTAGGAATCCTTCCTTGTGACACATCAATCAGTGAAAGCTGCAGGCTGAGCACTATGAAAAATATTTCTGCCCAATGTTTAAAACAAGTCCTTGTTCATGAGACCATGTATTCACTACTGCTGGGCTGTATATTTCTGGGAAGCTTGGCTTGTACACTGGCAAGAAACTTGAAAAACTAGCATCCACACTGCTCATACATTTAAGCAGACTTGCTTCCACTGCTTTAACTTTTTTTCCTTTTGCAGTGGAGCCACGTCAGTTTTCTGCAGGTATTACTGCACGTACTAGATTTGAAAGTAGGCAGCTTCTGACAGCGTATTGCACTAAAGAAATATAGCAGTATGTGGAAAACCCTTGCATGTCTTCTATTGATGATAAAGCAATATGTGAAGTTTCATTTAGGTTGCTGGCAGTGTTAAGGAAGTGTTCAGTCCCCCATCAGAGCTCGCTCAAGAAAGTAACAGCATGCACACAGAGGTAATTTGCATTTTTTTCTAGATTAATTCATGCCTAACTTCTGCAGCATCTCCACATCAGTTTTGTAATAAATGCTTTCAAAATTTCATTACTGTAGGCAACTCTGAAGTAAATGACTGATATAGACACCTGACCTTTTAAAAATAAGACTAGCCTTAAAGGTCTAGTATTCCTGCTTGTTCCTTTTGATAAAATGGCTCATTTCCATAACACAACATTTCTTGTTACTCAAGGCTTTAGTTTTTTTTCTGTTGACCACATTGTGAACCGCTTAACTGTATGCTATTCGAATATATGGGTAAGTCACCAAAGTGCACTAACATTCTAATCATATAAGTAGTTCTTAATAAATTTCATTGTGCTTACCTACATAAGCAAAACAATCCAATTACTTAGAATGCCTCAGTCTGAACAGATCCACATAAAACTTTCTACAGGAAAGAGAAATAATGGAATATGAATAAGGATTTTTGGCTTTTCTTAATAGTCTGTTTTATCTTCTGTGTGTAGGAGACAGTTGTGTGTTATGAATCAGTGCACATATTTGAATAATTTTGTACATGTTACACATTTCATAATTGCATTTTATTGTGTTTACACAAGTGCATAGTAACAGAGGAACAATTAGAGTACATTAAAATAGCAGGCTTGCCAACCGCAGAAATAAAAAAAAAAAACCTAAAATTCTGATCTCCAAATTTTCCAGTATCTTTAATATGCCCCTCACAGCATCTGACATTGGAGCACTGTATCTTACATACATTACTCCACTAGCCAGAGATCCAATGATATAAATTTCAGATCAGCTGCATGCCTGAGCATACCAGAATGACTTTCAAAAACCACTGAGAGGCTCTAAACTGCCTGTGCTCTCTCTGTGAAGAATACAATGTCTCTCTTATCAGTAACAACAGGCTTCATTTCTGCTAAACTAAATATTACCCCTGAGCTCACCAGGCAAGATTTGGACGGATGCATCATATTTTGGCTCAGCTGTTAAATTTGTATCTTTGTAAAACTGCAAGTTCTGAAGGACTGGAATCATGTTTAGCTCTGTGACTGCACAGAACTTGACGATGTTTGGATGGGTTAGTTAAATAATAGTGAAGACAATCAAATTAACTGTAAGTGTAAGTGAAGCTTGTTAAATTAGTCAGTAGAGGATTTACCAACTTTAGCAATCCCTTAAGTTTAGCAAGTATGCTCAGAAGACTGCAGAAGAATACCTTTTCCGCAAGCTCTAAAAAAGCTATAATGTCTTCCACAATTAATAATTGAAAAGTAAACATATATGACAAATTGAGCGGTTATTTCTATAGTCTGATGTTTTTGTTAGACATAACTACTATTTTATTTATATTTTCCTTTCATCATGACCAATGAAAACAATCTCAATTTGTTTTCTAATTCTTATTCTTCACCACAATACTGAAAAATTATATTGTCTGCACTAAAGCAATTGCCAGAAAATATTGTCATAAAAATATTTAGCTCACATATTACTATTTATCTTTGATTTTAATAGAACATATAATAAGGTAACTACAAATTTACTTGATGCTATTAAAAAGAATAAGATACGGCTTACAGGAGAACTAAAATATAAAACTAAATTTCATGCAGTGTTCTCTCAAAGCAAAAAATATGTGGAGTGCTAATTTGTGAAAAAAAAAAACCTTTTAAAATTTAAAACTAAATAAATACATTTATGATCATTGCTATTTCCACAGTTAGGACAGCATTTACTGGTTTTACCATATTGCCATATTGGATATATTAGATATGTTAAGATCCATTAATTATCTTGGCCTCATTGAAGGTAATGTATGTTTAGAAATGTACATTTCTTTGCTAGCTCTTGCTTGCTCAAAATTTGATGCTACAAGAGACTTAAAGAGTCTACACAGTGGCTTAATGACTCTCCTCTGCCAGATCAGACTACAAATACAGAAAGATGGCTAGCTATATCACTTTTTAAAAAATGCCTCTAAACATGATGTGGCAAACTGAGAGGCAAGGATATATTTTACTTACTCTTATGACCAGGACCGCGAGCTACAGTCCAAACCAGTTTAGGTTCTGAACATTCTCTGAAACAGAAAGAAAATCAGGCAGAACTTGTGCTAAAAACTCTTCAGGAATTCTCCTCTAGTGCCTCACTTAAACTTCCACTGAAACCAATGAAAATATTTTATCAAACACCTCACAGTGGTTCTATCTTGATCTATAGTTCATCCAAACAATAGTTGTTCAGGAAAGCTTGAATTTGCAAATGAAGGGCTCTTTATTTCCTGTGGTAAACAGAATAAATTGGATGATCACTTACAATACACTTGATAACAACTGGAAAAAAATATAATGGTTGCATTTCCTAGAAACTAGCTTGCTCTCCGTGAAAGGACCTCAGAAAGTTCTAAAAATGTAAGATCCTGGATTTTCTCTCATTCATCTAATTTCAAATAAAGTTTCTCCTCTTAAAATAAAAAAGAGTAGACCTGGCACCATAAAGCTCCAGATTCTTCTGATTTATAAACCCAAATACTTTTTTTCCCTAAACAATTTCGCTCAGAACAATCATGGTAATAGTGATTCATGCAATAGAAGAATAATGAAAGAGAAGCAAGACATGAAAGCAACCCATCCATTACAGAACAGGAACTGCATTTCCAGCACAGTCACAATATGTGACTTCATGAAGGTGAAAGAGGAGGAGCTGCCTGATGAAAACATATAGCAATGCCAGAAATCTACAGCATCACTATCTCCTCGACAGATAAGTTCTCTTCTTTCAGATCCTTTAAAGTCTGAGTTCTCAGATACTGTTACTCTAGGTTTTTTTATCCTCATTAATCCTTGTAAATCATAAAAAGATAAGACGATGTTCCAAAACAAGCTGTCAGACAGGCTGTTATAGGAATGCATAGCCTAAATCCAGCTCTTCTGGTTGTCCAGGGATTAACTATTCCGTCAGAAAATAAAGAACCTCCAGCTTTGCCAAATGTAACAACTCAATTCTGCCTTCCAGAAAAGACTCCTGCTCTCTGAACTGTCCTGCCTACACACTTCGCAGTTTGCTTCCTCAGTGGAAGCTGCAGGCAAAATCCAGTTTAATGGGTGTATAACATTACAAAGCTGTGGGATTTATAAATATATGTGTTTTAATATAGGTGTAGCTATTTTATCCCAAAAGAGTTTTAAAATTTTGCAAACAGGACCACTGTAATGCAGCTACTTCAGGAATCAGCAGCAGTAATGCATTGGAGGCAATATTATGTTATGGCAATGGTTCAGAAGGAAGTCTCCCTCTTCAGAAAAGTCCTCTGAAGTCTGTGAAATCAGTCCAGTCTGAGCAGGGACATCCTCAATATTCAAGATTTTTGGGAGGGACTATACATAGTAAGTTTCTGGAATTCCACTGGGCTAAACCCTGCCTTTTTCTTCGAATAATATTGTTCTGAAGCTCAGATAAAGAACCAACAGAAAGCAGCAGAACTGACAGAGGATTTTCTATGGCACTCCCTCTTTCCACAGCAAACGGGAAGATGGTGGATCTGTATGCATCTCACCTCTGGGGAGCACTGATTCCCATAACGCCCTGTGCAGCTTCAGGCTTGAAGTGCAGCTTGCAGCAGCTGCTTTCTCTGCTCAGATGTCATTAGCACCCAAACCTGCAACATGTCACTTCACATCTACAAAGGTCAGTTAAGCTGATTTTGTGTCCTGCATAGCCCCTCACCCCTACTGAGACATAAGCAGTAGTTTTGAAGTCCAGCCTTTCAGGAATACACAGTTAAAGGAAACTGGCTAAAGCAGGAATAGATGGTAGCAGGCTATCTAATCTAACCCAAAGCGGGACTACCCTAAAATCGTATCAGAGACTCTCTGACTTTCAAAACAAATATTCTTGCATTGTCCATAGTTAAGAAAAATTTACTCTGTGACTACTACTCAAAGAGATTTCCACCCGCACCTGCAGACATGTTATTGAGGAAAGACAATCCCTGTTTTAAATCCTTTGGGATTCTTGGCACTATGAGAAATTTACTTTCCTGTTATTTTTCATGTTGTCTAAATAAATGTAGTGTTTCTCCCTACTCAGCACACTAAATCACGTATCCTGTTTCCCAAGTTTGTTTCTGAAAGGCTGAAGACTTTGAACTATTTACTGCTGACAGACAATTTGGTTACTGTGAACAAATAATTCCAAACTTCTTCAACAAATTTTCTTCAATGAAAGAACCTCACAGAGTATTATACCAGGGCTTCAATAGCATACTTTGATTATATGCTATGAGTGATGGTCATGCACCTGCAATCCCTGAAAGTGCACTAGTTAACACAAGTACACAGAAAGGTATATATGTTAAATTTAATTTCTCATACCCATTTTTTATGCAACCTCAGTCTCCCCAACTCCAATACTATGCCCACTTGTTGTCATTTGCATCTTACACTGTCAAGCTCTTGTCCCTTTCTAGGTTCACCCAATCTGGGATGTGTCTCATAACCCTCGATCATCTACTTGTTGTACACGTACCTCGGTAACTTTTCCCTTTCTGCTGATCTTGCAGTCCCTACTTCATCCTGTCTTTGTCTACTCCTCCTCGAGCAGAAAATGTTAAGCAGTAAGACTGCTTATGTATACGGAACAGACATATAGAGGAGCTGGTATGGGAAACTGATGGTTCACAGCTTGATTGTAGATAAATGTACGGAGGGGTTTACCTCATGGCTAAAGGCCACATACCAGCGGCTACAACATGCCACCACTTGCCACTATGTAATGGATCTACAAGTTATAGATTCTTCCAGTCTGACACAGCAAGAAATTTAATGTTACTTAAACATTTGCCTCAGCTATCATTTTTTTTCCTTGCCTTTGACACAACATCTTTATCAAGAAATGCACATGCGTTTCTTATAAAAGAAGAAAAGGAAAAAACAAACAAACAAAAAACCAAGACCCCACCCCAGAAAAAAAAACAAGTCCCCAAATGCCCCAATGGCATTTAATTGTCCATTTTTTTTCTTCCCTTGCTGTCTTTGTGTACATCTAAGTGATCATGACTAGCACAAAGTAGGGGAAGATGGGCTAGCTTTGAACTAGTAGTGTTAACTCCTATAAATTCACCCACAGTAACGCAGAATTCAACATCATCCAGAAAACTACCCCAAAAGCTGTGGAAATGTTTGGTTGATTAGACTATGCTGCCAAAGCTAAACAGCTAGAGGGAATATCTCTGTGGAGGGCTTTGCACTCTAACCGTTGAGAATAGGAAGTGTAATGAAGAGAAGGTGTGACTATTTTGACATTACCAGATCATACAACTTGGTGTAGATAGAGCTGTAAAAATGCCAGCAAAATTATTTTCTAGTGTAGATAAGAACAAAGTAATTTGCAGGCTACAGTAACTCTCAGCCAGAAGGAAGACTTATGCAAATTGGGTGGATAAATGAATAAGATAAAAGTTCACTGGAATAAAATTTATATTCTAAATAGTGAAAAAATTGTGTATACAGTTATCCCACATGCTTACATGAATACATACTTAATTTGCAAATATAATTTTAATGGTTGCATATGCAGACAAAACCATTGTATGGGCAAATTACACAATAACTTGGCTACAGGCATGCATAAGTAGACACATCACAGTATTAGTAATTTGTCCATGTACATGAAAAGCAAATGCAGTAGTGAAAACCAAAATGATAGCAAACTGTTTACCCCGTCCACTCAAGGGCTAACTTCTATTTTTGTGAATTAGGACTCATTCCTTTAACAGCAGATAGGTTATCCAGCATGTACATCTTGTATTCTAAAATGTAAATAAGAAAGAAGCCATACAGGTAGGCAAACAACTTTGGCTCAGTGATGTGGAAGAATACAAGAAGGAGCTCCTGGAAGCTCTTACATCCAGCTACATACTGCAGCACAACATGCTTCTGCTTTGTTTCTGACACAAGACCGACCATAACTATGGAGGGTAGTCATAGTAGCAGAGTGCACTGATCTTATACCTTGCTCTACCTACTGAACTTGTGTAAGACACTGCATACACACAGCAAAGTACTAAGTACCAAGGACCTGGTTTTCCCTTAGAGCAGATGATTGGTAAATTTTTTCTACTCCAATGTACACAAGAAAACAATCAGTCTCAGAACATCTTAAGTGTACATACATCTGGAGTATGCCATTCAGTGCTTTGGTAAGAAGTATTTCCTATAAGACTTTGTCGCTGTTGGAAAATCAAATACACTATGTATAATACCAGACTTTTAAAACTGTTTACTGTTTTTAAAAAAGCTCAAAAATTCTGTTCCTGCTCTATCTATAAAAGTGCAGTGGAACATGTTATTGTTCATGTTCTATGGAAAACAACATGTTATTTTTCACAGGTCTTAAAACTGGCTCATGTTTAGCTTCTTATTTCAGCATGTTTTTGTCTCAGGCAAGTTACAGCTTCAGTCAGGAACAAATACTAATTTCCCAAGGGCTATAGTTGTATCATCCCATCTATGAAGTTGTGTGAAATGCTATCACTTGGATAGCTAACAATGACATATTATTCTGGCAATAGTAAAAATACACCTCACTTAAAGTTTTATTTTATTTGTAACACAGTTATGAAAAAAATATGGAAGCATAATTTTTCAGAAGATTCTTATTTGCCACCTGGTCAGTTGCCGGTAGCTATTTAGAACAGATTTTGCTGTTCTAAATATGCTCAGTTTCAGAGGGATTACTTGGAAAATAAACAACTACCCCCTAGGAATACTGATGGCACAATCTGGCCCCTGGTGATTTTTTTTAACCCACATCTGAGGTACAAAAGCTACGCCTGGAGGTTTGTATTCACAGTTTCAAACTCTAATCGTTTGCATAGGCTTCATAGCGCTTTTAATTAAAATCTTACAAGCTCAATTATTTATGTGCTTGACTAACCCACCCAATTTGTCTAACCCACCTCTCTGTTTTAGAGAAATATGTGATCCACAATGCAGGTTAGAATAACCTTAAAGATGACTGTAAATGATGGCCTCCTTAGAACCACATCTGATGTTTTTTCACAGCCCCAAGCCCTAAACATGCTGCGCAGCAGCACTGTCTGGCTCCCCCAAGTTCACCTCAAACCCACCTTGCTGTGTCTCCAGCTGAGAGGAATTCTCTATGCACTATTTATTTTGGCAATCCAGCCCCGTATTTAAGGTGGGATCCTGCCATTTAGCCTTACAAAAATGTCATTAAAATCTAATTCATTAAAATCTGTAACCTTTCCAAGGGATTTCTTCTGCCCAAAAAATACAGAACCAGCTTCCTAACAGAGGATAAAGACTAAAGACAATGACATTCCTACAGTCCATTTGGGTGTGTGTGGAAAAGTTTGAAAAAGCTGTACTGTTCTTATATAGTTCTGCCTAGGTATTAGAGATTTCCCCTATTTTTCTTTCCTTACTGTGCACTACTAAGGCTACTTCCTTGAAGACAGTCTTTGTTTATGTATTCATCTTTCTTTTTCTACTTATTAAAAATCTGAAATCCTACTCCTCTGTTTGTGACATCACAGCAGGACTGCTATGGAAATTATTACGCTGCCAAAACTCAGTGAGCTATGACACCAGGTAGAGAATAAACAGGAGAGGCGGATGAACTGTTAGGAAACAAGGATTCCTTTTTATGTAAATATTTTCATTAATAAAGAACAAGGGAAGGGAAGGAGACTACATGATATGTTTCTGAGGCCCAGCTGCTCTTTTAACCATGAATTAAGGAGGATGAAGTGTGAAAGGGCCCTGTTACTCAAAAGGGAAAGGCTTTAGTTTTGTGGGTGGGGTTTTTTTTTTGTTTGTTTGTTTTTTTAATCTAAACCTTTGCCTCCTATGATTTATTTACATACCTTGATATTTTATTCTTTGAAGTCCACTGGCATCAGCGTCACAAATGGTCACAGGCAGCCATTTGCTGTGCTGGTTGCTATCTGACCTCCAGAGACTTCTGTCAAGGACACAGTATTGTCAATTACTTTTAGAAACACTGGGTTCTCAAAAAATAAAAATACAAAAAATTGAAATCTTTATACTTCTTTTCTGACTTCTCTGACTATCTTCTACAATAATGTGTCACATTTCAGACTTCTCTTTCATAACTATGAACATATATGAGAAAGTTTACATTTTCATGTGGCATTTAACCACAGAGAACGGGGACTTCAGTGAAAACACAGAATGTAAAGTGATAGTGGGCAGGTTTTAACCCCTCAGTAGCAACTGCCTGCTGTTGTATGATAATGGCTGTACTGAACTTCCACTGTATATTCCTTTTGTTGATAGAAAAGTCACTGAAAAGAAAAACTGGCTTGGATAACAGCCATTAAGAGTGGTATGAAACAGGGATCTATAATGATAAAAGAGTAAAAATATTATTTAAGGTACATAAGCAACTGACTGGAAATGGAAGCAAGCTCCAAAACCAAGTCAAGTGTATTCTATTCCTGTTCCCAAGTCCAGCAGACAGGTTGTATAAAGAAGGAAACAGAGAAAAGAAACATATGGACAATTTTTTTCTAAAAAAGTAAGGAAAAGGAAGTGGTAAATTACAAGCAGATTCTAAGGTAAATAGCACAAGAAGCTGTACAAAAAGAAACTAATATTTTAGCTAGTGCTAACCAAGGTATGTTAAAACAAAACAAAGACAGGAAGAAGCGTATATGTTCACAGTGTAGGATCTATGGCCAGGCACCAAATATTAATCATACAGTGGACATAGTTGGAGAGGAGACTATGGCAGATTTCACAGTGAAGGACAGCAGCTGCCTTGCAAGAGATACCTTTGCAAGAAGAGATCATTATCACTGTAGTCCAGACAGAGCTGTACTTTACTCACTATTGCTTCTGAGACATAGTTTAGAAGATCAGATAAAATTGTTGCACACAGAACAAGAGATGGTACGTTATCAGGAACTTTTGTCTCCCATTTCATGGAAGAAAAAACTTTTCAGCTGAAAATACAAAAAATATAAATTAAAATTAAAATTAAAATTAAAATTAAAATTAAATTTTAATAATAATAATAATAATAATAATAATGATGATAATTGCACTCAGGTGGACAAAACCAGGCACTTGAAAAATATAAGCCTTACTCTAATTAATTGTCATGCAGTGGTGCTTCCAAATGGAATCACTACTCTGTACATTGGAAATTAACTGTATCAGGTCCATCAGAAAGCAACAGTGATGAATCTCTCTAAAATGCTGAAGAGGCAATAATTTCTAAACACGAATGCCTAGATGTAATCTGTGCTTGTAACTGAACTACCCCCCTTTTTTTCACTCCAGCTTCTCAGGTGTGTGTGTAGGGTCAGCTGCTGTGAATAACAAATCCAGCTGATGGTGAAAGCAAAGCAAAGCAAAACTAATGAAGAATGAGCAATGTCGAGCAACTAGATCTCACAGACAAGAACTGCTCTTTCATTTGCATGCGTACAGCATAATGCAGGCTGTGTCATGCCTGAGTGCCGTGTGGCCAGTCCATCTTTAGCTAACTGAATGGCTCTAGTAACAAGTTGGGGTATAGTTTCCTTTACTCAGCCATGGAATACCCAAACAATAATTCGCCTCCAGCTCAGAACTGAAATGGGTCCTAGCCCTTGTGAAGACCCCCTAGAGCAGAAAATTCAAAAAGCATAAATCAGAGTTCCTTGCTCTTCCTCATATGCATTTACGAGGTATGAGAAGGGCTGAAACCATACATGAGTGTTCAACCCAGGCACATCTGTGTACGCAGATTAGAGATCTAATATAACTTTGATGTCATGATTAAGTCCTAGTCACAGAAACACAGGATATGACTTGGTAGCGTTCACTACTGAGTTCTGCTTTGAAAAGTCGGAAAAAATAGGCTTGGTTTTTCTGTCTGCATTATTTCCTTTTAACCTATCTTACATAGGTTTGGTTTATGAATCAAGTTTGTTAGTTGTCTCTCCAGTACCCTTCACCTGCTCATGCTTTACTCTGTTTGACCCTTGAGAGGACAAATAAATATCTCTTTTCTCGAATAGACTAAGCAGTGGAACAGGGATTGGCATGTTCTTCCAAAGATGTAGGACTAACTTTTACACTGATGGTTGTAGAATGCAACTGGTTGGAATTACCAGACTGTTCTGGAGGTGACAGACCAAAACTAAGAGACTTTAACTCATTCTTCAAAAACTGCCCTGTTTTAGCAGGGCTGCTGGAGAGAAAATGTGATAATATTATCTCTGAGATGATCTGTTGGGAGTGGGGAAGGGTGTGCCTCTCCCCTTCCCTGTTTCTCTTCTCACAGTTCAGGGTGAAAAACTCCAAATCAATATTTTTCAGTTTGGAAGCCTTACAGTGTTCTACATGGTATTTGTAATTCAGAGTTTGAACATTCCCACTTTTTTCCTAAAGACAACTTGTGTCTCATCTATGAATCTTCACAGCAGTTTTCCTTCTTGGGGATAAGATTCTGGTGGTCTCAAGGTCACCAGATATCACAAACAGTGAAGCCAGGTTGAGAAGCCTGATTCACAGAAAAGACAGCACGGTTACCCTAAGCTACAACTCAGGCACTAGCCAAGCATTTCCCAACATGAACTTTTCCAGTTTGATACTTGGATGTTTTCACAGGCAGTGGAAATTTTCAAAAACAAATCTCAAATCATTTTCCCCTGAGAAACTGTGAAAAATTAACAGAAGATTTTAATCCAATCATAATAAAAAAAAATTACTGGTAAAAAATATGCATATAATGCATGCAATTATCAGTCCAGTTAAATGAGAATGTTCATTTTTCAAAGTAGCAATAGAGACAAAGTTAAAATGCTGAAGAAAAGGGTGTTATTTTAGGGTTTTGGCAAGGAACGTTTTATAGCAGTATTTTTACTGGAAACATAGCACAAAAAGTTCAGTATCAGCAAGAGGTTAGAAGGAGAGAGGGGAAGCTAAGATATTTCCTCAAAATGCATGCTCTGTCTTCTGAACATGGTGAATGGTTAAAATGTTTTTCATGCATGTCCTTGCATTTGTGCATGGCTGAGCCATAAAATCCATAATTTCTAATATGCACACAGATCTGGGGAAAGAAGATTATAATTAGTTATCAAATAGTATAACATTCAATAAGATGGAGCACACATCTTATGAAGTGATTTTAGCCTTTAAAGGATTTCCCCTCTTTCAGATGAAAACCTTTGATTGCACCATAATATACTGCTATACCAGTATTATTCTATGTATATTAATGCATTTTTAAAAATAAAATTCTAATAGAATTATTTCTGGAGCTCAGATGCTTCCTTCTTTCTTCAGAACCAAGGAATATTTTACATTAATGGGATGTTGGTTTACTATTCCCACTATTTTTCAAAAACAAAACAAACAAAATATACCCCCTTGAATTCTAATGTATAGTTACACCAAGAGTCTTCAGCCATAAATTAGTCTCACATTGCACTAGCACGACACGAAGAAGCAATATAGATAATCCATGCTGCAAAGCTCACAGTGGAAGACTGTAACTAGATCATACATGTGTTTACATAAGGTAGTACTTGCTAGGGAAGAAGACAGTAATAAAGACAGACAAACAGGGTCTTTTTCTATCTGTAGCACATGCAAGTACTCTATTCAATTTACTGCACCTGGTGCAAAGAAAGAAGAAAACAGCATACTATAGGAGGAAAAAATACTGTGCAATAAACAGACTAGCTGTTAACAGAGATTATCTTCATCAAAATCATCTGTAACTTGTGTTAATAAACCCCTGTAAACTATTGCTTAATGCCAGATTAATTTGAAGCTAAATGAAAGATTGTTCACAGCTGCATATACTTCATCACATAAATGCAGATTAAAGCAGATTTGAAAGCATCATTATGAATAATGCATTACTTTTAAAGAGCAAAGTAAGCAAGGTATTCAGCATGTATAAACCTGGAATAGGAAAATTTTCAATCAGTTGCATCATTTTACAAAATAAAGGGCAGCAGTTTCTTGGGATGGAAAGAGGTTGTGCTCACAAATGGGTTCAATTCCTAAAAGGCTGCCAACAAGCTACAAGGAGGGGAGAGCACTTGAAATTTTTGTGGAGGTTTCTTGGGTGGCACTGTGACTGCATTGTCATGCGGATTACATATTCACCCGTCAGTCTTAGTCAAGGATCTGCAAAAAAGGAAAATGGAGGTATAAATAGGGGTAAAGTCGAAATAATGACAAAGAAACTTTGATTTTCACAACCTTGCACAATCTATTCCAGATAGTCTTCCCATTCCATTCATAAGCCTTTTTTACTATACAAGAATTCCTGAAATAAACACCCTCCAAAAATCCAGTCTGCTAGTTTGCAGTGGTGGTCCTGTATTTGCTGCATTTAGTGATTCAATAACACCTTGAATATTAGAACTATGGATGCTCTAAGCATTGCATCTTGCTCTTAACATTCACATTTAATAAATATTTATTATCCATGCAACTCAGAGATTTTTCAGTCTTCACTTGGGGAAAAAAAACCTTCTGTACTTAGAATAAAAACAAGTTTTATTTAAGTAAAGGCAACTGGATTAGGTTCTTCCATTTGAAAATATTACATATGTATGTGTGCATGTGTAATTTTAAAATATACATATTATATATAATATAAATACAACTTACAATATATTAGTTATATACTTGTGTAAGTACATTTTTTTCACGTATATACCTGTATGGTTAGGTATATATATACACCTGTACGTTTACATAAAAATATGTATAATCCATATATGTGATGGTATGGTGGTTAGAAAATCAGAAGTAAGAAAAAGCCTGTAAGAGTATCTTTTCCAATCACAGTTACACAGTGTAGATCGTAATGAAACAGTTTAACTGATGTGAACAAGCATTCCTAATGTAAAATTCTAGGCATAGTTTTCATTACCTTTACGATGAAAATCTAGAGGCCTGTAGTCCATAGAATAGACAACCCATTCCTGTGGTAAGAGTAACTATGCCACAACATGCTTCAGCCATCTGAAAAAACAACCAGAACAATAACAGTTTTATTCTGAAAGAAGATACTCTTTTCCTTTTAAATTTAGTAATTTTTGAAACAACACAATTTGAGGTAACTTCACTAAAAATCTGCATCAACATACACCATGCACTGCTTTAATTTAATGAACAAGTATTGTGTGCTGCAAATCACATCAGTATCTACCATGTCATTGATCAACCAAACATCTGTGTTAGTTATAATGTCCCTCGACCTTTTCTGTGAACTCTGAAATTGATCGTTCCTTGCATAAATTAGAGAATACAACAACTAAATACCTTTGTTCAGTTATTGTTTTGAACTTTTCTGTTAAATAGTTAAACCAAAGAGAAAGGATTACTGTCTGAATACCTAAGGCCATAAAGGCCAAGTCCTGGAGTACTGCATAAGCTCAGAAAAAAACATCTTTCCTAGACCTCTGTGAAGGACATTTAATCTTATCACTTTTTCCTTTCTAAGATAAAGGGTTTTCATATATACAAAAGTTATGTTATGAAATGTGATAATTTAATCTTGTGTCATACACCTGATACAACATTTGCAGTTCTCATGGCCTAGTATGATGAATGTTTTGAAAGTATATAATCTCATAAATTCAGGGAATGTTGTTTGAGGTTGGAGTCATGGTGTGTCCATGTAAACAGATGAAAGAGGACTTCATAAACACTGTTTGAGGAAATGGAAAATAAATTGTTGTTTGTTTGTTTATAAAAATCTTTATATCATACTTACCAAGATCCAAATCCAAGGACATGGGCTTTTGCATTTCCCTCTGTCATGTTTTCTGTAAATCACTGGAGATAAAAACTTCCTCACTATTGTGCTCTCTATTTTTCTTTTCGTAGGGAAAGTTTGTATTCTGCAGAAACTACCAATTGTCCTTCCACTCACATAGGCTCTTGTGCCAATTTGGGAAACCACAATGAAGTAAAGCAAAGACTAATGACTTCTGTCTCTTCTTTAAAAGCACTTAACAAGTAGTTTCACTTAATAGCTCTTCATTGTACTTGATAACTTTACAGGATACCCAAAGTGAATAAGGTTCTATTCTTCAACATGTCAGGACCAGACCTATGCAATTTCACCCCAAATCTTGATCTCTCCTCTCTCCTCTCCTCTCGTCTCCTCTTGTCTCCTCTCGTCTCCTCTCTTCTCGTCTCGTCTCGTCTCGTCTCGTCTCGTCTCGTCTCCTCTCCTCTCCTCTCCTCTCCTCTCCTCTCCTCTCCGCTCCTACCTCTCTCCCTTTACTCTCCCTCTGCCCCCTTCCTCCCCCCACTTTTTACCCCTTTGGTATGCCAAGATGTCAATACATACTTATTTCTATGGAAAGCTGAGTAAAAACTTCAGGATCTGACTCTTCAAAATAGGATCATCTTTTTGTTCAAATGTCAGAGCTTTAGAAATTACTGATTCATGTGTTACTAGCTACCACAATACAGGATACTTTTTTCATGTATATAAAAAAACCAGTTTTCCCTGACATTTTTTACATTTAATTTAAACTACTTATGTTTAGCTTTTTTTCAACCTCCTCTTCCATTCTAAAAGAAGCCAAGTGCTATTTAATGCATTTAATCATAGGTCAGTGGTCCCTACTCCTCCAGCAACTTGGAAAGAAAAAGGAAGCCTACAGTCACCATATTCTTTTGTAGTTGAGTTCTTCCTGAAATTTTTCTGTAACCAACATGAGAGTTTGTCTGTGATATCCACATCTAAAAGCCTAGATGTTTTTATTAGTGTAGATCTTTTTTGATTATATTTTCCTGAATTGTGTATAAACATTCTAGTTTAAAAATGTAACCTGCTAATGTGAACCTTGATAAAAAAATAATAATACATTATCACTTTATCAAGAGTGACCACCATCATCATCATCATCATCATCAGTAGTGCTTTTTAAACACTTTCAATCATAATATGGAAAAATAGAATTTCCAGCTATGTTTTGAGAGCATTTAAATTTATTTACTCTCATCTGCTGCCATCTGATTTTTTCATTCACATATAAAAATCAGTTCCCAGGACTGTTTGAACAAACAGTCATTAATGAAATCTCTGCTGTTTTGAGAACTTTTACCCTAAGAATTAGTATTTTTGCTGAGAAGACTGTTATTTTTCCTAACTCCAGTCATAAGTTGGACACCTCAGGTACAGTATATCTGCAGTACCTTCAAGTTCACTCAGCAGGTCCAGGAGACAGAAAAATTTTAAGAGCTTATTAACTCTGTATTTTCACAGCAGCAAGCAGTATTTCTTTATGACATTCAGCAGTAATCAGGCTTGCCTGAAGACTTTTGACAGACTGACAAAATAAGTATTAAACATGATATTTTTCTTGAGAAAAATGTTCTTCCTGTTAATGGAAAAGCTTGAGTAGATATATCTTTCCATGGTTTGGTTATGTTCTTTGGTATGAGCAGATTATGCCCATGTCATCTACTCACCCCAGACTGCCTCCTGCTCTATAAACTTTCCCATTGACTGCCACGTTGGTCAGAACCATTTTCCTCAGTGCTTCTGAGCTCGGTAAACAACCTAGTCATAACTCCAGCAAATGTTACTGCTTCTCAAGGCCAAGGCTAAGGTAACCTTAAAAAAAATGCAACCCAGGGTTCTTGGAGCAAATATTAATAAAATATCAGGAGGAAGTCTGCGTTCTGTTTTCTGATAAGCTAATGTTTTCCATCAAAAATGTACTTGTTACCTTTTTCCCCATCTGTTCCTAAAGTTTAGGAAGAAAAGCGCCTGCTTTAGAAAATTATCACCATTAAAGAAAACATTCAAGCACCTGTTTAAATGCTACTAAAATCAATAGGAAATAGATACATGTCTTCCTAAGTCACACTTCATAATGACTGTCTTACAGGCAAAAATTTGCCCTTCCCTGGGGCTTGTCTTTGTTCAAAAACCAATTAACATATGGCAGACCTAAACGCCCCTAGGGCTCTTGTCTCAGGCCTGCTCAAACTACACCAAGGTTCTTCTTCTCACCTTTTTACTCATATCTCCTTTATATTTGGATTGGGTGAGGCCTCATCAATTTTTTTCAGACAGGAAAACACATTTAACCCTTTCACAGCGTTGTCAGTGCCTCAAAATTGGGTGACTGGCTCAGCTAATCACTGACAGCTTTTGCCATCCAAAATAAGCACTGAATTTCAGATATGAACTGAAAACTTACAATTAGGGTAATATGACCACCTCTTCTTTAGTGTCTGTACTTCACAACTTCGTTTAAGTTGGTCCTAAACCCTATAGTGAGCCCAGCGCTTGGGAGATAAGATTTCTGAGTTCATATTGTTTCATTACAGTCCACAAATATAAGTTTAAAGCTCAGACTGCTTACGCTGTGATTCTTTTTAGGTCATTGTCTTATCAAAATAGAAGCCTATGTTGAGGCTTCTTTAGTTAGATGTCTGTTTAATTAAAACAAACCCAATGCAGTTCACATGTTTATTTCATTGTCTGTTTTAGTGCTGAGATATTGAAACTTGGATAGACAATTCTTTCGGTCTATTTGGACTGAAAAAACCCATAATTTTTCTCATAATCAGCTTATTTCTTCTATAAAAGAAACTTGTTTTTTTCATGTAATAAAGGAAATAATTTGGGTTGACTATCTCTGGCAATCTTATAGGGGTTTTATGAATTGTTGCTGGTATGTACCAGATACCAGAGATTAATATGCATGATTCTGTCAGCTTTCCCCTTATTATTTGGTATGGTTATAACAGGCCAAGAACCACATCGTTGTAAACAGGTACAACTTTAACTACTTCAGTTACAACCTAGTTTAGCTTAAAAGAGTTATGACTATCAGTCTATTCTTCACCAAACTGAGCAGGGAGATGCCCAGACACCTAAATCACATGCAAAGTCCTACAGTTCTTCTATTTAAATCAGTAAAAATGTTAAGATTTTCACGTGGCACTTGTAGATCTAAAATGTCTTAGCACAAAAATTCTTGATTCCTTGCTTAGATGATAAACAGAATTGAGGAATTTCTACCAATTTCCTCTTGTTCCAATTTTACACTCAAGATTATCTCCTTTCCTCTTTCTTTCCAATAGAATGCTTCATTACCTTGCAATAATAATTTTTATTACAATTTATTATAGTGCAAGTTAAAGCAGGCTTTAATACTATTTTCCTTTTTTTATCTTCTCTGAAAGAGAACTCAGTTTCAAGTGATGGTATAATCTACCTAGTGAAGATAAACCTTTTTTCTGATTATATATTTACATTGTTCAGAATATCTTCTAGGTTTGAATAGAATATGCAAAGGAATAGCAGATCTTTGGAAATGAAAGCCAACCTGAACATGAACTATTTCAAAGGATACAGCTAATTTAAAACTCAAAGAAGAGAATGGTAACTTCATTTCCTATTCTTTTTGGGAAAATGGAAACAGACATGAAAAAACTGTCTTTCCTGCTTCAGCTGAACAAAGGAAATCCTGGAAATCTTACAGGCTGCTATCTTTATCAAGTTTCTAACTCAGCTCTCAAATGTTTGAATGTTTTTCAACTAAGACTCCAAATCTCTGCAATACCTACCCAAATTATGGACTTCAGACCTCTGCGAAGCAGCTACATTCTAGTTCCTTTTCAGCATCAAAAAATAAAGACAATAAATACAATTAATCATCGTTTTGGATTTCTTGAATAGAGTATTTCAAAGCCCCAGGTTACTTCCCTGGAGCTTACAGTAGTAAGCACTTGGACACTTTTTGGATTTTTGAAACTTTTTTTCACTAATAAATATGGAGAGGGTTTTTTTGGTTTTGTTTTTTTTTCTTCAAATCAAATAAATTTTTGAAAGGAGGAGGCTTTGTCTTCTGTCTTCGAGATTCAGAACCATATTTCCAGCTGAAGAAAACAGCTCTCTTCCCTACTACTTATCCCACCTTCTGTTGGGAACCAATAGCCAAGCCTTGGAGTTCAGCACTTTTACCTTTCTTCAGGGCTTGAGAATTACTGCTTTGCAGGACTAGATCAGATGACTCAAAAGCTGCCATTAGTCCCTCTGTCCCTCTGTAAAAGCATCACTATAAATTAAGCAAAAAGAATTGCTGCCCTGTGCAAAAAAAATACTCTAATGAAGATTCACCAGTTTTTCACCATGGTAACAGTTCTTTTCCAGATCACATTTTACTGTGCTACCATACTATCCAGCTCCTTGATTGATAAGAGTGCAGTTTAATTCAGGAGTAGGAGGCAACTGGCTAAATTGGCAGCATTTCAGACACATTCCCTAAGGTCTTAGTCCCTAACTCTTTTTCTGTGCCAGGAGTGTCTGTAAGACAGTTATCACAGCTGGGGCAGATGGAGTTTGATACAACCCACGCGTTTCCTCTGGGAGAGTGCTTACAAAAATAGGAAAAACAAGAACAAGCAATTAAGTTTCCTTTACAAAAAAAAAAAAAAAAGCAAACAAACAACAAAAAGCAGACCTATAACTTTTATTCTACTTTAAGAGAACCTAAAGAAGAGCAAGCTCAAGAATCTTGTGTGTCATTGTCCCCTCTCTTGTTCTCCAAGTTCAATTGCAGTTGAGTGGATAGTATTGTAACAGCATAACTATTACTTTGGAGATTTTTGAGCTAGTGTGGAGAATTTCTGCCTTAAAACAGCTATAAGACAAAACAGATTGCCTCAGCAAAAAGCAAATTGTTGGGGGTGGGGGGTGGGGCAGGGGAGAGGAGGAGGAGGAGGGTGGGATGTTGCAGCGGAGAAGGTCACAGCACCATCCAGCAGTCTAGTTCAGGGGCTGAGGGAACCGTTCCGTTTGCCTATATTAGTAGTCTATTCAAAACCCCCACCATTCTGAGCTGAACAGTCTGTCTCCACAAACGTGAATTTTCTGTCCAGAAAAATATCTACATAATATATCAAAAAACTAAGAGCTGAGGATTTTCTTCCTGAACTTGTTAAAAGTACACCCTGTACTTGAGAGGAAGCCATTTCTAACACCATTCAATTCTTTAGAAGTCCCAAGAAAAAATTCAGCAAACAAAAATTGGACTGAGTATCTTCAAGGGGATATAATGCCACTTCTGGGTTTTATTTTGGCTATATAACATACTAAAATCTGTCATTCAGAAGGGAAACCTATATTGCCCTTCAGAACCAGTCACTGAACAGAAATTAAATAGCAGAGGTAGGAGAAATACAAATATTCTAAAATTCAAGGACTACATCAGTGTGGCTAAAGAGCAGTTCTTGAATACTACACGCAGGAAAGAACTCAAGACTGCAGTTTCAAATCTGGAGAAAGGCTTGTGTGCCTACAAGTTTGACTATTTTTTCTAACTGTACTAACTAGCTGATCTAATAAAAGATACTACCTTACCTAGAAATTTTGCTCTGCCTCATATTTTTACAGCATCATGGCTGAAATAGCTGTATTACTAAATAGATGTTATTCAAACCAAATGTTTCATTTGTGTCAAAAAAGAGTTCTCTTTCCTCTCTAATGAAGAAAAATCCATTAGTGCAAACTAACACCACAAACATGCATTTGCAATAAACACATCTGTATTTGAGGGTAAACATAAATCTCCTGCCTTGATTTCTTCCTTTTTTTTCCTCCAGTCTCTGTGGCTACATTAAAGTTACATGAAAAACCCCTTGTAGGGACCTTCTGAAATCCTCCTGATTCTGTCCAAGCAGCAGTGCTGAGAAGAGGAAGAGAAAAGTGCCTGTGGATTACTGATACTGTTCTTGTCAGATTTGCCAATCTTCTGCAGATCCAAATAGTAAAAAAATGACAGGCTGCCCAACATAGCTAATGCTTTACTGATGCTAGAGCAGTACTGCAAAAATTGAAGGAAAACCACAATGAATGCAGATTCTAAATCATGAAGATTTCATAGGTTTTTACATTATCTAAGAACAAACTGTAATGAAGGCAGAAGAAATGGTAGGTATAAACAGACAAGGAGGCACTCAGCTGTCTCCTTGTCACAGCTGAGGTCACAAGCTCAAAAAAAGTGGCAGGAGCAGCAGGTGCTTCTGAAAATCTTCCTGGCGCATTGCCACTGTCACATGTTTGCTGGATCATGCTGTATGAATCAATAAAACAGCTCTCCCAGTTCATAAGGGACGCAAGTGTTCTGTTGAAATAACCTGTACCAGCCAGAAATGGTTTTCTTTTGAGACTTGGAGGACTTGACCTAAGACACAGAGGAGATAGCTGCAATATTCCCAGTGATTTCATGAGCTCGATAAACTGTGGGAAAGAAGTGCACAGAGGAAATGTCACCCAATCGCCTGCCTGGGAATCTGCTCTCCCAGGCACTATGATTGTCACTGACCTTCACAAGGGCAAGCAACAAACTGAGTTTTCATACATCTATTTTCAGTTGATCTGTTTTCCGTCAATTTACTTCTCTGGAGGGCAAACCTCTTGTGAAACAATAAAAGCAAAACATGGGAGAGATGCTCAGAGCAGAAAGGGATTAGCGAAAGAATCACATATATGAAAAACTGTATTCACGTAACTGTAAAAAAAGTAAGTCTGCGTTCTGAAGCTAGTTGGGAAAGTAGACAGCTACAAATGACTCTCAGCTGTAAGCTTGCAGGCTACCAATGAACAAACGTGACAGAGAAGTTGTCTGCCTGTTTTTTCTCCCTATCTGTGCAATCAGATCATAATGAAATTGCTATAAGCGGAGAACTGCTAAGAAGACAGGTTCCATATAAAGAGCAAATCACCTGGGAAAAGTCAGAACCTAAATAATGGGGATGCAGATTCTGCTGCCTGGGGCACAGTTTCTTGTGTTGCCATATCAAGAGCCAGTTGGGTTCTGCTTTTGCCGGGTGAATCTATGTATAAATTGGAGTTCATAGTTCATTGGAATCACTTTCTGTTGTCACTGTAGTTGGATGCTTTACTTTAAGTTCTCTCCTAATAGAATGGGGCAATATTAATTAATATAAAATTATTATATACAATAATAGTTTTCAGGGAAGAAAAAAAAAAGAAGGCAGAACCAATATAATGTTAGCTCTCAAAAAAAAAAATGGATTTGTGTTTCTGGTAGAGAAAGAGCCCTGTCTATGGTTTGTAAGTATCAGTGAAAATTTGAGATTCTTTTTAAATGTGTGTATTACATTGTCAAAATATTATATATATTTTTATTTTGTATATATAAATTCTCAGACTGCACCCTACAGTATAGTAGCTAATAAAGTATAGCACCAAGTTACTGGCAGACATTTACAAAGATTTTCTTGACTCTGATAATTCCAATACTGAATGAAGAATTTAGATTTTTAATCAATGTCTTTCATGCCATTTTACCAGGCAACCCAGGTAAAGAATCTAAAATAATAATCAGTTTCCCGCATAAATGTCTGTATATAGAAAGTGGCCCCTGTTGGCAAAAAAGGTGAATTACTCTGTTGTAGAGTTATTCTGTACAGCATGCTGTTACAGCACATTATTTTTTGCCACATGAATATACAGAAATCCTGCTGACACCTATAGCTTTTTGTGAAGGTAATGACAAAACATATTTTCAGTCAAATAGTTAATATAATACTCAGAAAAAACACCTCTTTGCATCGTAAAAGATAAACAGATAAGCAGGAATAAATTCAATTATTAATGTCTGTTTACAGACTCATTGATAACATCTGTTCTGCAAAAATATGTTTACCTATACTAAACAATATTTCAGTCTAATCAGGTTTTATTCCAGCCTTTCTAGCTGTTTATTCCCTAGTTCAGATGTTGGTCATCTTTTAGTGACATCATACTGAGATGCTGCCAAAACAACTGCCATGTCATATAAACAGAACTTCAGTCACAAAAATGGCAAAAAGGACAATAAGTTTCTAAATACCAAAAGTTTCAAGAAAATTTCCAACAATGTATCTCCAACGATTGACATTAGGTTATTATAAAATTTCATATTTTAAAAATCTCTCTGAAGTAAATTTGGTGGTTTTCCCATTACCATGTGCTGGACAAGTTCTGCTCTCAGCTGCATCAAGATAATCCTCTTGAAGTCAATGTCATTGCAGCACTGTAAAGCTAGGATGAGATTAGTGTGGGCTGCCTTAGTATTTTTGACTGAGTATGACAGACCTTCTTTGCTTTGCTTTGTTCCTTTTCTTTTTAAAAACTCATCTTCAAATTTTTTTAAGCTTATTTTGCCCCAGGATTTATTTCAATTTAACAGTCTGAGCTGATAAAAAAAAAAAAAAAAAAAAAAAAAAAAGCAAACAAACAGAGCTTGTCTCCTTTTGAAAGTTATTCAGGCACCAGGGGCTAGGTCTTGATTAATGCTCTCTTTTGAAATCATTGTTATCTAAGCTCTTATACAATTTGTTTTGGAATTTTCCTTGTTTTCAAAGGTAGTGTTGAAAGCTTAATGAAGTTAACACAAAGAACTACTGTAATGAGGTAAGATTGTGTCCATACCAACAAAAGGGGTAAAAATGAATTATTTCATATGCTTCCAGTGATCACCAGTGTCAAAGGAATATATGAACATAGAAAGATTGATTCAGTTGCCTAAACACAGGCATCTAGTGACATTTGAGATGCCCTAGGATTTCCCACATGGCATTCATATGCAAATCCAAAAAGTCATGAGTCTTCCTTATTTTCTTGGGGTATCATATCTGACAGGCCTGTGTAAACTCTCCAGTGTCTGAAATTAAACCAGAGAGTTTTGCTAAGGCAATTGAATCAAGCCCTAAGTATCTGTGTAGTCTGTCACTTAGTCATTGCCACAAAAAAATTAGCTTTACACTTTGTTGATAAAGGACAAACCTATTAAATGCTTTAAACATATTTTGGAAAATCTGCTCAATAGGAGTTTTACATAGTCTGTAAAGCATGAAAGTAAGAATAGTGGAGTCCCAGCACTTTTATGCCACATGCTTTGTTCTCTTGGCTGGCAAATTATAGTGCATTCTCATGCGGACAAACACAACCATGGTGTGGAACCTCAGTGAACCACGTAAAAGCCAGAAGTCCAAATCATCTGCTGCATAATTAGATTCAGCCCCTGTGATATTTGCAAAGTTGCTCCTGTTTCATGTCATGGTGAATGGGTTGGTAGTGAATTAATCTGGGTTTTAATGCAATTGCTGAATGTAGGTATTACAGGCTTTGGTTCCATCAACATGTGCAAGATTAGAGCACAGCCATATCATAAAGTGCTTCCCAACCGTGTGTAGTGTAGAATGTTTATAAATTGAAGTGAAATATTCTGAACAATTCATTTAATACTGTGAAATATATTTTTTTGTTCTACATGTATCATCTAATGCTTACTTTACTCTTGCTATAGCATTTGTTGTGAATATTAGGAATGCATTTTGCCCTACTCTTTCAGAATGAAAGGGTTTCCAAGTGATCTGTTTCCTTTGATTTTGTAAGAAAGCCTCTTTTGAGACAATCTTTGCAATACATCAACAAAACAGTGTCTCTTCTTTAGCTGTCACTAATAGAAAGGCTTCAACCATTTAATATGGATAGCAGATCTGTTAATGTTCAGCAAACTTTGTCACCTTGTCCAAGCCACTGTGACAAGCACAGTTTCTTTTTAGCTTATTTTCTGGTTATGGTTGCCTTGTGCATAGCCATCTTCCTCTCACTTCAGCTGCTGACACCCTCCATATTACCTTGCAAGTGCTGGCATACTCCTCATTGCTTTGTGCACCAGCTAGCCTGTCCTTGAAGGCACTCCACCTCCAAGTCGGCCATTCCATTCCTGTCTTTTGGCTGCAAAGATGACCAGCTCTCAGAGCTCCAGTTCTACTTTGGCAACCTTTTGTCATTGTGTCCTGATGTACAATGATGTCTTCCACTACCAAGAATTATTAGTGACATTCAACATGGCTTTTAGTGGGGTCCTTTATGGACAGATCATAATCTAAATGTAAGCTCCTTTCTATAGTTGGTTTATTTTATTCTTAATGTTACTTAAAATTAGATCTTTCTGTGCTACTGTTACTACGATTATATTGGTCTGTAGGGGTTTGCTTTCCATCATAGAGCCTTTAGTTTCTTTAGCTACAGAATAGTAAGGTCAGTTTCCTGCTTGAGTTGTGCCAGTGAAACTATGTTCTTACTTTTTTGGCACATTGCAGTTTCTTTAAAAAGTAAGAAAGACATGAACTGAACACTAAAGTGACAAGATGGAAAAGCACACACATCCATGTTTATAGGGCATCAGGTGAGATACAACACTGATCTTCAGAGATGAAGAAAGCCTTGGACAAAATCTGCACAGTTTCAAGGCCTGCCAGATATCTTACATATACCTTATAAATAAATATATTTTTATATATGTAGTAAAAGCACTGCTATTTTAAAATTTTTCATTGTAATTCACATTCATCCTGCTATATTAATGAGATTGACATCACTAATTTTTATTCCATAGACCTTTGTTCCTTGTGGTAATTATTAACAAAATTCTTAAGAATAAGGTCTTGAATGGTTTTCAGTGGTGATTCACCTTTTGTCAAAGATGTGTTTTTGTCATACGTGCAAACAAACTGGTTGCTTTGAATGATGTAAAACTGGCTTCTGAACTATGAAATTGATTCTTTATATCAAATTGCTGCATTCTGAAAATAAAAATCTTTCTAAAAGGACTTTTGGTATATATATATAACATTGTCTAGTCATGTACATCAACAACAAATGTATTCAACAGAAACATGGTGGCTTTAGCACCTCTCAACAGCATGAGTTTTTCTAGGAAAAAGTCCATAATATTAATACTACAGCAGTAAGATTTCATTTAAACGCTATAGGTCAGCAAATGTAGAAGTGAATGTTTCCTACTACTTGGAAATGTACCGAGACAGTCTTTAATTACAGGATTGCATGCGGATGCAAGCCATTCTGTTTTTAACATGGACATGTACATAACCTCTCCAGTAGGGTGCTCCACTTCATATTTGCCCAAATGAACAATTCACAACTCACCAAAACTGTTATTCATGAGTGAAAAACAATTTCAATCCATCATCACTTCTGACAAATCAGAAACAAGTTTTGTAAAACCTCCATGAATTCTCATTGAATCTGTCTCACTGTTATGATGCACACAGTTAGGCAATATTGATGACTCTTACCACTAGTGCCCCAGCAATAATCAGAACAGAACAGAAGCCAAAAAGTTACTGTCTAAATTTGGAAAAGCACACTGGCTTCATGCCCAGAATAAAACACTCCCAATTTCTGCTTTTACTTGTATGTATGGAATCACCAGATAATCAGGAAATCCGTAGGTGGAAAATGGGAAATGTTCTTCATCTGAATTGAAGGGGAATTCCACTGTGGAAAAATCATATCAGTTATCAACAGGACTACATAGAGTATGTAAAAATAACATTTTTTAAAAATAGATTTAAACTGGGAAAGTTTAAATAAAGGGCAGAAACACGACAAGCAGGTGATTCTTAGCTGTCAGTTAAATTTGAACTTAATATGGTAGTATGGTAGAATTTTTAGCTGCTTTATAAATCCCATATAATACAGCCTCAGGCAACAATATCAGAGAACATTACACCTGGAGAGGAATGCTGAATTCCAGTCAAGGACTGGACATGTCTCATTTTGCTCATCAAATACAAATTCCTGGTCTTCCTTCTTCACATACCTTTAACGCTGTTTTAAATTTTGCTGCTGTTTCCTTCAGTCCCCTGTAGACTTTGTATACTGATTAGTTTTCCTCTAAAATGTCATTTGGGGGCTTCTATCCCAGGCGTGCATTTATAGCACCTTTTCCTCCCCTGCCCCTGAGTCTTCTGGCTGGTCCTCTGTCTTGAATTATTTTGTATTATACTTGGGATGATTCCGGCCCCAGACCTGCATGGCTGGCAATTCCTTATTTTTTTTTCACTGCAGGCTCACTGATAGCAGGCAAGCAAAGAAAACCAATAATTCTATACAAGCCAATTCCTCTATGTGATTTATGATTTCTGATTTCTTTTATCAAACACCTAGGTCTCTATGTAGGTACCATAATCGAGTTAAGAGTATAGCCTTTAAAATTCAGAATTATCCTTTTCTATTATTAGTCATCAAAACAAGCTTAAATCCTGTGCACCTTTTTGGTAGAATATCTTGCAGAAATAGATGCTTGAAGAAGCAAATTCTATCACATTTTCTCCAAATCATCCTACGAATGGGGCAGATGTTATTTTTTTATAGAAAATTGCTCCTGTTCTATTCCCAGAAACAGTGGGTCTACTACAGGAATCTTCCTGATCCTTCAAGTTTGGGAGTCTCGGTTAGAGAGCTGCTCTGTAACAGCCTAGCTCCAAGAAGCAGGCTTAGTGCATAAGTACAAATGAGATTTCCTGATCTAGAAAGTACTACAGAAGAAGTAATTTTTAGAACTTGTAATGCCTTGGAGCAACCTAGAAAATAAAAAAGACCCTGGAGTTGGTGGTATTTTACATGGGTTCAAGGAAATTCAATTGGAGTGTCCAGTTGATGGATGATCTGAAATGCAGAAATATGACTACAACTTCTCTATGATTAACAGTACACAAAGTAGTAAAAAACAGGGACACAGCCATGCAGAATTTCTATTTGATGAATGGCCTATCAGACCTGCATTTAAAGTTAGTAAAATAAACTCTTGTGCTCATCAAAAAGCTGAAGTAGAATGTAGCACAAATACTGCAGACGTAAAATTCATGTTCAGTTCTTTTTTTTTGACTCTTCCTGTAAACACAGGAGGAATATAGCCAGTAGTTCTAAACATTATGTTGCTAGGTGCGCTTAAAATTAATTATCTATGTTACTGTGGTCCAAACTAGAGTTAGTAATAAGCGGACTCTATTTAATGAACAGCTTGAAAGCTATTCTCCCTGGCACTGCCTGGGGAGGTAAATGAAGAAAATGTGTAGTTTCACAGCTTCGCCTTTAAAAAGGGGGCTGTTATTTCACAAAAAACCCTAAAAGGAGGTTGTTAGTGAATAATGGAATAAAATATAACAAAATCCTAAACATTGTAATTATAATACACAATAAAATATTTTAGATATAATTCATATACCAAACATATATTATGATAAATACCAGTTTCTTTTTGACTAGCTAAATTATATTTTCATATGACGCTCTTTGCTACGTAAGTGAAGTACTTTATGGTCAGTACTTATTAATCAACTCTTCTTGTTACTGGCTGTTGACAAAACCAGTTCTGAACAAAGCTGAGCCTATTTATCATAATGAATTGCACATATAGAATATGTAAGCTGGGAAAAAAATAGACAACGATTGGGTCTTGAGAAATACCTAATTGTATCTTTCATTAGTTACAAAATGTCTGGTGTTACAGGCCTTCTTTCAGTACTCAGTTTCCAGGCAGTCATGCTTTGATACAGGAATATATGTGTTTAAATTCTGTACAACAATTCACAACTGTTCTTTTTGTGTTTTGGTTTTGGGTTGTTTGGGTTTTTTTGTGTTTTTTTTTTTAAGGAATGAATAGGAAATAATCTTATCAGGAGAAAAATGTGGTATTCTAAATTAAATTTTGTCCAGTATATAATTTCTAAATTAAAGGCCCTTTCTAGAATCTGAGCTTGCTGAATGAAATTGAAATTCCTGTAAGTGTAGCTATGCTAATACCATCACTAGAACTGACAAGAATCTCAAATTCATTCAGCCCATGTGAAAATTATGTAAAGGAATGCATCAAAGGATATTTAAAATTATGATGCACTTGAGTTAACATTTGCAAGACAATCACATCTTGACAGCTTTTATTGTATCTATTTACAATTACTTCTGTATGAACTTCTTAAAATTTTCGTTGGCTGATTATAAAATGGCTGTGCTAAGATCCATATTAGTCTCTAGGAAAAGTATTAAACCAAATGGGCCTAGAATTTGAAAGAAAAATGCCATAGGAAATGTTATTTCTGCAAAGTTACATCTAATTGATCTCAATTTTACAATCCAGCTCTATTTTGCTGGAAGATCTGCAAAATCTTATTGTTAAAAATGTGTTAAATACAATGAAGAAAAGCTGCCTGGGATAGTCGGAATTAAATCAAATGCTAAAAATTATTAGATACTTAAAATGGTACCCTCACCTTCAATAGTGACTAGTGCAGAGTGATTCTTTGTTTATTTGTTTATTTATTTATTTTTACAGGTGACTAGTGAATTAGCTGAATTTGCTTATTAGGGCTCCTTCTACCATTTTCAGCGGAAAATCTTCCTTCACTCTTTTAAGCTTTAAATAACTGTCATACATGTCATAAAATGCAATTTTGCATTTAATAACATAGGAATGCATTCCTTTCAACATGATGACCTCTGAATGTAATTTATTTATAAAAATACTTTGTCATGCAAGCTTAATATATCTCACAGGCTGAAGTGAGACTCAGGTGGCTTTTCAGCTTAGCAGTGCTCATAGCTAGCTCAGTCATCTCCAGAAATAAGGGATGGCCTCCTTTCAACAGGGCTCATACAATGCAGCCTGGTCAGGGATTCACTAACCCACCCTGAGATGAGTTACGTGTAGCAGTTATGTCACAAAACAGCACTACATTATACTGTATTAAAGGTAAACTATATTCTTGAAATGCCAATGCTATGCTACAACCTGGCACTTCAGCCCTTTCCGAAGTTGTGTGATTGGATTATCCCTGTTCCTTTCCTCTTCCCATACACTGGGCCACAATTCTGAATGTTACATGTCTCATGTCAGAAAAAAAAGAAATTTATCTGCATGCACTTATTTTGAAAAATCTTAACAAGGACACATTAAAAATCAAGTATCTTAGCTCAGCAAGTGCTCTGCGTATGGGTTGCCAATGTTGGAAGAAAAGCCTCCCACCTGTACTCACATTATTTAACAAAATCAAAGATTCAGAATATATTCATAGCACATTTCATATTTCAAAAATGCAATAATTAAATTAGTGTTGACTAAACTCTGGACTGTTTTGGACAGAAGACTATGAAGAAGCAGCATTGCTACGTATTCACTATGTAAACTACAGGCATATAGTAGTGTCAATAATTTGCTTAGCTATTTCATTCTACAGTTGCAACAAGGTGTACTAGCCATAGTTCTTTCATTTGTTTCCCAAACTGCTTGAACATGTGGAACTCAAAAGGAACACTAGTCTAGAAAAGCAACATATAATACTATGTTGTTCAAACTGATGAAATGCCTTCATCTATACTTCTAAATGAAACTTACTTCTGTAAATGTGTACCATTTCAATCTGAAAAACTTCTCACATCAAATTCTAAAATCTGTCTTTTACCTATTACTATTGTACAACACACCAAAGCACTCAGAACAATAGCTAGAATTGTAAACTCTTGTTATTCAGCAACATCTTATGCAATTCACCTTTATAACTTCCTGCCACTTGCATTTAACCTTTGATTTCACCACTGGAATATTTTCTGTAATAGTAGCCAAAGCAAACATCACAAGTACAGTTGAGTCCTTTCCCATATCAGCTTAAGTTTCATTCACAGAAACACACAAGGGTTTTGTTTCTCTTTTTTTTTTTTTTTTTTTAAATAAAGTTTGCTTCCACTTGGCTATCAAGACCTGTCATAGGTATTATATTAAGCATGCCAAAAAGATGAAGCCTTAGCTAAGAACAGTATTATTTCTTTCACCTGTTTTGTGGATTAAACCCTCAAAACTAATCATATTCTTAAATATTCAAAGCCAGTTTCTGACAAATTAAGTCTTTTTGTGGGTTATTCTCAAAGGGCCAGCACTGTTTCAGACTCGAAATAAGAAAATTAGGCCAAACCCCAATCCCTACATTTTTAGCCTGATGACCCACAACCAATAAGGGGGCTTTCCCTCATTTGTTAAAAGGGGGTCTTAGAGTACTACAAATTTTAAAGTTAGGTTGGTCTATTTTTGAAAATTACAGGAATCAAATATGTAAATGTCCTTTTTAATATTTTAAAGTCTAATTTAAAATGTTGATGTTCTTCAGCTATATGAGGTTTTACCCAAATATAAGCTGTCATCCAAAGGAAGATGCAATTTACTGGAAACTGGGTGCATCAAATCCTTATTTAGTGGTATAAGTTTCTGTGGTAAATCAACATCAAACCAGATTATAGGTAGCAAAAGCCTACTTGTAGAGAGTGTGCATATGAGAGAGAATTGGGAGCTCTTTCATTGTGCAAACTACAGAATTACTGTGAGGTCATTTTGTCTTTCTACCTGAGAAGAAATTTTCTTGGCTTCCTTTGTTCTTTTTACATTCAAAGAGGTTTGCTATGACAAGGAAATCCTATAGAATAGCTCACAATTATTTCATTAGAACTTGTCCCTGTGCTATTCAAGAAATTTCCCAACTAAGTCTTGTTCACTCTTCCACCTCACTCTTTATGTAACTTCTGTGCCAGAGGTATTGTTTAGATGCACTAGAAAAATTACGGTAGAATGTAAAGATTTCCAGAACGCTGGAGTTGTACACTGACTTTGTAGGACTTTTTGTGAGGAAAAAAAAAAACCAAAGAAACAAAAAAAGAATAGCTATTGCTGTTAACACTGTGAAGATGATTCAGAACGCGTATTTCAATTAATATCTAATTAACATAGGATATTAATTACTGTGTTGTTTAAGTGAGGTAGACTTTATATAGAGTGTCGGATGAAAAAGAAATAACATAAGCAGAAAAGTCATATGTATTAAAACTGTCACATTAAAAACAAGTATCTGTTCAATGTTTTCCTCTTCACTGAGAATTATATTACATGCTAGAAATTCTACTTGCCTTTTACATAGTAAGTAAAAATTTAAAGTGAAACATATGGGAACGGTGTGGGAAATATCTAGTCCATTCAAATTCCTGCTTTGACTGCTTTGTTTTAATTTTTTCATTGTTCGTTTTAAAGTGTTTTAGAGTAGTTAAGAAATTATTCAAAGAAGCTTGAATCCAAAATGCCTGCTGTTAATCTAAATTGAAAAAGGTTAAAAAAAATATAATTTTACCTCAACGGTAATGCTATTAGTTTTCAGGTAAAACCCAAACCTAAAACCTAAACCATGTACCCTGCTTTCTATTTGTCTTGTCCTTGTAAGTTATCTGATGAGTTTGGTTAGTTTCTAATGTAAGTAAGGTACGCAAAAGTGAGCAAGAATGAAGAACAGCACTGTATATTTACATATGCAATTTGATTCAAGAGTATGTTTGAGTATACTGTATTTTTGTAACTATTTTATTAGGTAAGAATTTAGCACAATAGGAAACATAACTATAGCTCAAAAATGCAAACATTTTTATTGATAGTCCCATTTGTTTTCCAAAGTCAGTGTTCCATTCAGAAAAAGTATTTTCTGAGACTTCTGAAGGTATACTTAACAAAAGCAAAAAAGACCCTCTGATAAGCAGGGGGAAGAAAGATACAATTTCTTTTTAATCCATCCCGAGGAGTGTAAAAAGATAACATCATGTCTAGCCGCTCTTGAGCCCTTTCTTCTCTTTTCCACCATTATTCTCTATCTGTGGCACCTGCTGACTCAGTCAGCCTTCAGAATCACTGCCAGCGTTAACAGTGTACAAAACAATAAAGAAAAATACACGGCAACACTGGCTTGGCTGCTGGCTGCCCAACACATTAAATACAAAAAGAGCAGCAATTTTGTGTTCACCCTGCAAAAGCCCATCTCACTAAAAGAAGACATTTCTTTTTCTCTCACAGGCACACATTTTTGGCTCAAACATCAACCATGCAAAATAAAATGGTATACATATGTCAAAGTTGAAGTTTTTATGATACACAAAAAATGTGAAAGATTCTTTCCCATCCCCCTTTTCTGAGAGGGCAAATCTGTTAATTTTCTCTTCCATAACAGTGCTATGAAGTCATGACTTTACTTTCCTACAAAATCAGAAGCTTGTTGGAGGAACTGCCATTCAGTACAGTAATTACAGCAGAAGAGCTATCTGTTTAGAAATTTCTTTGCGTACAACACTATCAAGTTTTGAAGCATGACAGGAAGCTGCCAGGCCTTGATACAGTAGAAAAAGTAAACAGGACTGGACTGAAGACTCATTTTGGAAGTTTCAGAACTACCAAAAAAGTAGGCTGAGTAGCAGCATTACAGAGGCAAGCAGCTATGAAGTGGAGTAGGAATTAGCTGAATGCACAGATGGAAAGACCCAGTTTAGACAAGTAATATTCAGTGCTTTGAAACCTGTTCCAGTCATGACACCCACATGGGAAACTCAATACTTAGAGAGACCCTCTGTACTGGGGGAAACTGTGAGAGAGTCCTCATCAAGTATGGAGCTCTAGTTTCAGCCCATTATAATATTGCCTTTCTTCCATCTCTTCAGTAAAAACCAAACCAAACCAAACCAAACCAAACCAAACCAAACCAAACCAAACCAAACCAAACCAAACCAAACCAAACAAAACAAAACAAAACCAGGAAAATGTAGTATTTCTGAAGCAAAAAAACTCCTACAGCATGAACATTGAACCGTGTGTGATATTCCATGAGGCGAAAACACAGCAGCTATGACACATGGTTTGGGGACACTGTAACAGCTGTCTTCACTTTTGCATTGAAGACAAATAACCCAGAAATGTGTCCACGTGTTCAGACCTGCATAAGCCCGTCAAAAGGGGACTAGTGATAGAAATGTGTGTTCCTTTAAGTTCTTAAGTATGGCCAAATCTTGAAATCAGCAGTTTATTAATCCAAACTGCTTTTGCTTGATTAGTGCATGTATGATTTTAGACAGATTTGTAACCACGTGAAATGAATGAGAGCACGCTTAAACATGTGTCATGGCTTAACCCCAGCGGGCAACTAAGCACCACACAGCTGTTCACTCACTCCCCTCTCTGTGGGATGGCGGAGAGAATTGGAAAGGTGAAAAAGAAAACTCATGGGTTGAGCTGAAAACAGTTTAATAATTAAAAAAGAAATAATAATAACAATTACAATAGTAATAATAAATTGTAAGGAAAAGGGGCGTGGGTGGGTTGTGATGACCCAAAACCAAAAAGAGAGAAAAATAAACCCCAAGAAAGACAAGTAACACAGGTCAAAGCAGTCGCTCACCACCAACAGACTGATGCCTAGGCAGTCCCCGAGCAGCAGCTCCTCCACCAACCTCCCCCCAGGTTTCACTGCTGAGCATGACATCATATGGTATGGCATATCCCCTTGGCCAGTTGGGGTCAGCTGTCCCGGCTGTGTCCCCTCCCAGGTTCCTGTGCACCCCCAGCCCGCTCGCTGGTGGGGTGGGGCGAGGGGCAGAAAAGGCCCTGACTCTGTGTAAGTGCTGCTCAGCAGTGACTGAACATCCCTGTGTTAGCAGCACGTTTCCAGCACAAATCCGAAACATAGCCCCATACCAGCTTCCATGAAGAAAATTAACTCTGCCCCAGCCAAAGCCAGCACAATATGTATACACAGTTGAATCAAGGTGAAAGAAAAAACACAAGTTTAGTTCCAGTCATCAGCACAACCTTCTTTCATTATACAAAATGAGCTGTTTCAACTTGACTAATTGCTTCTTTACTCTGAATTGTAAAGGACTGGTCTGTAAAGTGTCCATTCCAAGAACTTATTGCCAGTTCAGCAGAGTCTAGGTTGGATGATCCTTTGAGTACTTTGACAGACCATTGACTCAGACCAAGGGTCTTTCCTATACAATATTGGAAGGCCTTTCAGCAGGCATCTTGCTTAAAGCTGGAACACAGTGTGGACTAAGACATTTGTGTTGCAATGGTTAGGGGTCTCTTTGGCCAGTGGCACTTATAAGTATGTGTTTTCTCAGAAATTTATCTCATTTTCCCACTTTACTGGTACAATACAAAAAGCTGTTTGCACAGGAAGTTATTAGGTTAATTTAATGCAGTCTTAGAACAGCTGTTTTGTTTGCAGAAGTAAAGAAGGAGAGAGAATGAAGAAGCAAACTGAAGGGTGAACCATGCAGCATATTGAACTTGGCATCAGCTTTAGATGTTTCCCCATGGAGAAAATATACACTTTTGGAGAAACCAATTTGTCTGGGCAACCATTAAGCACTAATTGGGTGGGAATGTAACTGATAGCAAAATTTGTACAAAACCAGGTAATATCTAATATGGAAATACTCAATACCTTTTGCAAATAGTCGTACAGTTAACATTTCTTCTTTTTCTGACAATTTATCTACTGTGCTGCAATGTTAACTAATTTGGAACACTTCTACAACGCTTTACATATAGGAAAATTCCTACTGATTCATTACGGAAATATGTATGCCCCAAAAGGTAGTGAATGAGAATCAAGACCTCCATAGTGTAGCACTGAGCTGCTCTTTTCTTTTGTGATTTAAACAGAGTCTACAAATAGCAAAGAACACTTATTACCACCTTAGCAAAATTTTTTGGATGTTACTTTAAAGTATCTAATATGCAAGTCAATCATTCCAGGTCCTAACTGTGGCATCATGACAAGTTTCACTTTTAAAGCCTGTCATGCTGATGAGAGGGTTAGTGTTTCTTTCTGAGAGATAGGTAGCCCTTCATCAGTAGCCTCATAATGGCTTGGGTAGCATTCTGTGTACTACTTGAGGGGTATGAATGTAGCACAAGTTACCTGAAACCCTCTTAGAGGGGTCATCATGTCAAAAACTCCAACTGTTAAGATAGAAGGACAAGTATGCATGAGGTATGTACAGTCTGGGGCTTGAGGGTTGAATCTGTTAGACAACAAAGAACCATTGAACCTCTTTGCTGAACAAAATATTACCAAATAATTGAGTGAATGTTAAAGAGTCAGGGGAAATAAGCAGAACCAATTTACCTATGGTTTAATCTATAATTATTGCTTGTTGTTTATATATATTTTGTAGCAGTAAGAAGGAAAGGAAATTACTATAAATTTATCTCTTCTGTACATAACAAACTGTGACCAACCTCAGAGTTGTGGGGTTTTTGTTTCCCCTTTTCACTCAAACTGCCCCATACTCACAGCCATTGCTAGAACACCACATTTACCACAAAGTATATGAAGACCCTCTATGAGTATACAAAGGCACAATTAAATTAATGTATAGGTTAAAAACATCTAGTGCCTTTTCAGCTGAAAAGAGAAACTAACCTGAAAAGGTCAGGTCATTGACAAAGGTTGTTGCATATTTGTGTACATTCCTGTTCTAATGAAAGATTTGATCTACTTCTGCTTGTCTGGGTCCAGCATGGGAAGTAACAAGTCAGGCAGTGTTGATGATACCTTGCAGTCAAACAAGTTCTTCTAGCCCCACCTAATTCTTTTGCAGCGATTACATTTTCAGGAGCAGAAGGGTTATATATCAATTGTCTTTGTAACCCTTTGCCATCTACATGCTCTTCTAAAATTGGTTAAGGCTCAAAGAATGAAAGTCTAGTCCCTCATCAGAATGATAAATACAAACTAAACTACTGTGCTGAATTCACATCTAAGGTAGCCTGCCTGTGACACTCAGACTTTACTGTTAATATGGCTAATTAAAAACTGTCATTTCATTTGGCTTTGTTTTGATGTGATAGGTCTTAATATACAGTATGATACAGAGTAGTGGGAGGACTACAATGTTCTATTGTGGCAAAGAACCATCTTATAATGGTCTGGGATTAGCAGGAAAACATAAAGCATTATTAATCTTATTTAACAAACCCCTTAAGCATGTAAGTATGGAACAACTTCCTCAAACCTTCCATAAGGGCACTACTGTCTCCACATTTAATTCCACTTTAATCAGACTGTGTTACAGTGAATTGAGCAGAGGGTACAGAAACTACCATTGTACCCATTTCCTTCACAATGTTTTTGCACATTCCTTTAATAGTGACTATTCCCATAAGTTTGAATCTTTTCCATCATACTAAGCACTGCTGCAGATAAGGACACGTAACAATTTGTGACATGGAATAAGTCTGATGTCACAACACAAGACAAGAAGGGCTTTGATCTGATATATTTCTGATTTCTTTGAGACTAAATAACTTCTTGTTTCTAACAGGAGCAGAAGAAAACAGAAAGACATTCAAAAGCAAGAGTGCTGGTAGCTTATTGGTTACTTTTCTGGAATGGATGGGTGATGAACTTTCCTTCTTCCTTTAAATTAGCAGATCAGAAGTAATTACCACAACACAATCCAGTAAAGCACTTTAGCATGTGTAGTACTTTAAGAATGTAAATAATTTAATTTGATGGAACTTGCATTCTTCAGATGACATAAATGCGTAAGCACTTTGATGGAGTAAAGAAGATGTTGGTTCTTTGTTGTGTTGACAAAAAAAGTTATGATTGTCTCAAACAGTAAAAATGCTAACCTCGCACTTTAGTCAACAATGGAAAAGTCATGGCAGTCTTGTACTTAAACTACATACCAGAAGATAATTTATAAGTTGAATAGACATACTTGTGCTTCCAGTAGAAGGTTTCAATCTAAGTAATATTTAATATAACACTATTAAAAAACCCTGCTCAAGATCCCATACATTTTTAACTGTGATACAAAGTCATGTTCAAAGTCTACTTAATCCTTGTTTGTTGGGAATAGAAAACAAAAAATCTTTAGCAAACAATTCCCAAAGTTATGGTCCTCTATGCTGAAAAGGGATAATAAAAAAAATCCAGTATATAATATTCATACAATAGAACTTACAGAAGAAAGTTGGCCTAACCAGGCCTATCAAGAAAAAATGGGAGCATAAAAGGGGAGAAGAATCCTGGTGTCCAGGATTCAATAACTGGGCAAATTTAAAAAAAGAAAATAGTCACTGCTAATGATCTCTTCCTGGTGGCAAATCATCTCCCAGTGAAATCCGCAGAAGAGTCTTAATGATTTCAAAGGATCAAGATCTTTCCTAAAATCTTACAGATTTTTTACATGTGCTGTTACACTACTTCATCAATTCAGGCTGGCTTCTATGGTTTTGTTGCTGTTAATTTGTTCCAGACATTCTGTCAATACTGTTGAGTATCTGCCAAGGAGAAGCTTTACAGGAAAAGCAATGCTGGGGTCAGACTTAGGAAGAAAGAATGAAGGTCAGATATCATAGCAACACTGCAAGAACCTGACTGAGAGGTAGGATCATGCAGCAAAGCACCCTTGCTACCACCAGGAAGCAGTTGCCCACACACACACTATGCATATTAACTAACTTAAATGACATATTAGCTCTGACTTTTCTTGCTACAATTTGGAATAATTACTTGCACCCACAAAGTTAACTTTGAGAACTCAGAATCCCCTTATGTTTAGTGATACAAATATAAATATTTTTTAGCTGCCCTTACAGTTAGTAATTAACTGTGGTTGGCTTGATTTCATTATTATTTTGGGGGGGGTGGGGGTGGGGGTGGGGGTGGGTATAAAAAAGGGTCAAGCAGGCTATTCAAAAGTAATAACCTGTAAAGGTCACAAGTACTTCACCATGCTGTTCTGCAGTCTTCTCCCTATCACATGCCACTTAGTTCAGGCTTTTCATTGCAAAGTCTGGCTTGCCCCTGCCATAGGTGAAGTTCCCAAATTTACATACATAAATATATATCCTATATGCAGTCCCAGAGAAGTAGACTTAATAGTGCAGGCATCGCTATATCTGCAGAGACTAATTTTGTTTCAAATTATGTGGCAACTATAGGTGTCCAACTGTTCTCTTCCACCATCTTCCTTCCTTACACTGACAGAATCAAACAGTGGTTAAAACTGTTGCTTGATAAAGATTTCCTACTATTCACTTTGTTCACTGTTTGCTCAGCTGTGGTGCTGGTTAACGATAACAATAGTCATTGTAATCTGTGGTTCAGTGAGAGGCTATGGGAATAAAGTTTTCATTCCATTGATACTGTCAGAGATCCTGCCCTTTTGGCTTTCCACTGTCAAATAAAAATCTCATATCCAGGTAAAGTGGCATTGCAGACCGGGCTAACTGGTCTCACTGGCTGTATAATACAGTACTAAGACTCTGCTTTCACTCAGCCAAATATGCAGTAATGATGCAGGACAGATCATTCTGAGCAACGGATTTTCAGTGACTTCCCACAGTTTCCCTCTCTTCAACAAAGCAAAACTTCTCTGACCAGTATTTGCAAAAGAATTGTAAAAGAATCATCTTAGTAAAGCATGGGCATCTATACCATATGTTGCAGACATCATAGTGATGTAAATGCATTACAGAAAACGATATAATCTGATAACTCACGTTTGGCTTTTGTGTAATTTACAGCTATGCAAAATTTTCCAGAGCGGTAGCTGTCTGGAGTAACTCTGAAGCCTTCAAATTTTCATAGTTCAGTGCCTCAAGCACCCGCTCCCTAGTAGACATATTATTGCAGTGCTTAAGATGCATTTGCAATACTGTGTCAAATGATGAAGGGCTGAGGGCTGGGGAAAGCTGTGTGCTACACAGCCCCTCCAGACTGTTAACAAAAGTGTTGTTTTAAATTAAATGTCAGCAGTGTTACAAGTATGCGTAATATGAGTGTTTTACAATAGCATGCCTCTATCTTCAAGGAACACAGAAATGGCTTGGCAACACCCTGACAGCCAAACCAGACTCTTTGGAATTTCCTTGTTACAGCATCGTAGCTCTTCATATTTAACAAGTAATGGGGTACAGTTCCACATCTGAAAATAGAATTTCTTAAGTAAACCCTAGCATAAAAGGGGATGTGTGAGACACAAGGGTAGTACACATCCAAAACCTGAAACCAGAAAGCCTAATGCTAAATTGGATCCCATACTTCTTTCTCCTACAAGCTTACTACAAGCTGAAACTTTGCTTTTCCTCCCAAAGAGGTACTTCTATGGCAGGAATACTGCTACATGAGCGATCTTCTGTAAAAAGTTTGTGGAGGTAAGGCTGTAGTTTTTGGCCCAACATAGTTAGTCCAGTTCCAACATTTGAAGTGGATATTGTGTTGTATATAATGTTGAAATTGCCTAGCTACATCAAGGTAAAAGTGGCAATGCTTTATCTCTAGAAAAATTACAGTGGATTTTAGTAATTTATATAAAATATGTCATCATAAGAACATTTGCTAAAAATATGCTGATCAATTACATAGGCTTCCCTTCTAGTAGAAGCATGTATATTTTGGAGGCAAGACAGGATTTATATATTTTGATAGTATTTGCATGTATTGTCAGTCCAACAGAAAGTGGCCTGGTGCACTATAAAAGTCTATTTGTCTCATACACTTAATGACCAGTGGCAATAGAAAAGTATTAATTATATGCAGCACTCCACATGCTTAATCAAATCATCTCATGAGCACTTCTGCATGACTGTTTTTTTATGGCAAGACAGGGTATTAGCACTGTACTAATTAAACCAGATGACTTCAATGATTTAAAAAAACCCTCAAACTTGCCTGGAGAAATGAGCAAAGAACCAGAAATAAACACTAATTTACTAATTGCACAATAGTCTGCCATACAAACCTTACCAAGCAATAGCAAATGTAAGGCTCACTTCAGTTCTGCATAACAGCCCTTTGCAGACACCATTTAAGAGAAAATGGGTGCCTCGGTCTCTCCCAGCATGGCCTAATGATAAAAAAAGATAGAAGGTAAGAAAGAGCTGCACTGTAGACCAAAGCAATTTGAAAAAAAAAAATAATTAAGAGCTTTTCAGTAAGGAAGATAATTGTCTGGATCTTTTACCAAGGAATATGCCAGTATTTTTCTTTGTGTTTTTCATGCTTAACGATATAGCTGCTTCATGCCTGACAGGAAATGATGGATGGAAGGATAATCCCACACATATAAACTTCATTGCAGGATGCATTCATTCCCTATCTTGTTAGATTTGTGTTTTGGAGGTAATTTGTTTGCTTTACTTTTGTTCTAAATGTGTTTAAAGTGAAGTAAGAAAAGCATAAAGTGGTTATTGAGTTTTCTCTCCCTCAAGCATGGCTTTTGAGAGTAAAGCAACAGCTCTGACTGCCACCTTCTGAGTGCTCCTGATGAGAGCAGGCTGATAATTAAAGCAGTTTGAAAACCCAGTTTGAATATCCACATTGGTCTTTATTCTTCTTATTACCATCATAGCACATTGAAGCAACAGTTTTTAACCTTGGTGATGGCTATGGTACTAGAAAAATCTAGAACCAATATCACTTACTACTCTCTACTTGAATTACAGAAGTAAAATTTACAAATTTCATCTGTACAAAAAGTCTTTTTCAGGGTGGCTGGTCCAACCTAAATTAGTTTTTATCTGAGAAAAGCTTGTATTTGCATTCTTTACATACAATCCTGCATTCAGCACCCTCCAAACTTATACTAAGACACACAACATAATGCAAAAGCCAGCCTTCTAACTGGCACAGTTTCAATGGCCCTCTGTTCTAAGAGAAGCATTCCCCTTCTTCCCATGTAGTCCACTGCACAATACTTACTTCCTGCTGGGCAGGTTTCCTTTGGCTGCCACTGAATCCAGTTTATAAATTAATGTTCAAAATTTCAGGCCATTTCCTGACTTTCTGAGGAATTTCTCCTTGGATACTGGTGAGATAGGCAGTTCTGTCCATCAGGGCTTCCAGCATTAGGTGTTAAAAACCTTGTCTGCTCCATAAAGTTACAAGATCAGCAGTGGGTTACTTGCACTAGCCACACCCTTTAAAAAAGAGCAAAGGCTCTTTCAAACTTTTTTTAGAAGTGCATAAATACTGTATATGCAAAGCATTACAGTGTGAAAACAAATCTAAAATCTATTGTACATAAATGTGCTAAAAGAAACAAAAGGATGTGGTTTTCATTTTTGAAACAAAAACAAATGGCAATGATTTCAGATACTGCTACATGAATTAGGGACTAAAAGTCCCCTTCCTTGCCACCAATCCAGAAGAAATACAAAGCAGCACAGCAGAGAAACTTAACCTTCGTAGAAGAGGGGTTGAGTACAGCAGGTTGCTAAAAGCCTGAGATCTGCATTTTATTAGCATATAAATTTTCACATGCATTGCTAATAAATTTAATGCATGCAAAACAGATTGTTATTTATAGAGTCATGAAACAGTATCCAGGTCTCTAGAGATCATACAGAAAAGTGAGAAGGACTTCTGGATGCAGAGACTTGTTTCTCTGAAAGTTGATTCTGGAAGCCTAAGCTTAACACCTGACAGGATGGAAATGATGGAGCAGCAGCAACAGTGGAGTTTAGGGCTTTTTGAAACAGATAAAAGTCATGTTTGCTAATCTGGAAGTTTGCTGAAACAAAAATGCTTTGTTTTAGTTTGACATTCTGTCTCTGCATGAGTTTCTACATTGCTTCCAACAAAAATTAGTTTGAATGCTATATTTTCATATTCTTCTCTTTTATGGGCAATATCCGTGATCTGCCTTTTCTATAATGTGGCACACAATGATAGTTAAGCCAAAAAGGCATTGCAGTGTACCACGAGAGCAATAGCCACACAGAAAATCCATTTGGGGAATTTTTCAGAAGACAGTTTTGATACCATTCTGCTCCAGACCAGCACAACTCTGGGAATCCTATTACAGTTCTTATTGAACATTCAGTGAAAACTGTGAAGTTCATTTCCTTGTAAGACAGAAATGGAATTTGCCTTCAGGACCTCAAAGGAATTTCAGATGTGACAAAAGATCATACAGGCACAATCTACAAGCATATCAAAATGTCATTCTTCTCAGTCAGAACATCTTTCTGTCTCTGAAGTGAGAAATTTTGTGAAAAATGTCTTACCTTTACATCTCAGAATGGAATACTTTCATTAATCTTCTGGATGAATACCCAATGGAAATGAAAGGAGGTAGCTACCTGCCTTTCAGGAGGAAAACAGAGACGACCATTACAGTTTATATCAAAAATTCCTGCCGTGAAGACTTAAATGCCTTTCATTTAGGGTTTTCTATATGATAGAATTAAAAAAACGTGTGCTACAATTATATTATACAACGTATTCAATGGCTTGGCCTTATCAACCCATAAGTTTAGTTTAAAATTTCTGCAATATTTGTTGATTTCATTGAAGTAGTCATGCATGTTACAGAATAGTTCAGTGTGTGTACAACGGTACAGAAAGAGAAACTAAATATGGAATATAACGGAAATAAAAATTCATTATTTTTAGCTGGTGTGCTGCCATATAGTCAGTCAGTTTGCCCTCTGTCTTGATACTAAATTTTAGCTAACAAAAACATTGTAACTGTAGATTACAAAAGAATTTAATTTTCCAATTCTAACTTCCTGTATATTAAAAAAAATTAATAGCTAGACTTTTATTGCAATTATGATAATATGATAACTACAGATATGCATCATTCTACACCCTAAGACAAAAAATGCAAACTCAAAATTATTATCAAAATGCAGAGGCTAAGATATAAGGTGTTCAAATGGCAGAATAAGTGCTAGATTTTTATATTTGGGTGCCTCAAATGAAGAAACTAAAATCTACTGCTCAGCACCAAAACATATGCTGTAATTTTAAGTGTCATATATTTGAGGCTGCCATTTGGTTTAAGGGGTTTGTTTTTATCTTTTACTAGCAAGATCCAAAGTTACACTCTTAAAAATTTTTAAGGACTCAGTGAACTTTGATTCTGTGAAATTAAGTGTGAAAATTCTCCCATCTTTTTGAAGGAGGGAACAATAAGTTTGAAGTATTTCTAGTTTTCTACCTAGGGATTGCCAAATACAGGTGAAGGCTAGGGCAGTGAAAAATAAAACAGTATACCCTGTTAAGGCAGAAAATCTTTAGAGAATATAGATGAGATAAAAACATGTGGGAAAAAAGTCCCAGGCCTTTCATACAGTGCCATTGCACTGTGTACACAACACACAATCTTTGAACACTTATACAGTAAGGAAAGCCGTAAGTGTTTATGGTCACGATTAAACTTCAAAGTGTGTTTTGTACCAAACACTTTAATGCCTGAGATCGTTTGAAATATGCCAGTCTTTTATAGACAGAGTTGATTCCCAGAGTCATTATACTGATAGCATGACAGGTTGTGGTGGCTAGATAAGGCTTCAGCTTTTGTAGAACTTCCTTTGCAATTCAGGGGCATTACAAGGAGTATTTAAACCAAGAAGAAATGTCAGTTTTGGACCAAATGCAACTTTCACTACATTTGGTACCCACTCAGTTTGCAATGACATTGTCATGTAAATTGCTCAGTGCTGAGAGGCTTCCTGTACCTTCCCCTGCTGAGAGCTCATGACAACAGTGAAGTATCCCACAATAAAGTGGTAAAGAGTTACAGATAGTTCATACTCTGATGAAGAAAAGGAGTATGTCCTGATGACATGGGACAGACCGTTCAGCACATTAATAAATAATCTGAGTAAACCAGTGATACTGAAGTGACAAAGTTTTTTCTTCAAACTATGGTTATTCAGGACAGTAAAAATAAGCTATAAGGAAGTAGAGAAGGAAAAGGGTGACTGGGCAATAAAATAGCAGAGGAAATTTGATGTAGAATAAAAGCAAAGTGAGTAATGGGAAAAAAATAATCCTAAATTTACATGTACAGTAAGTGACTGCAAGTTGAGTAATAACAGTCAGGATTGGGATTTTAAGTTTATGATAGTTTATCTGTTTCTGTGAAAACATTATGTCAGTTCTTGGTAATAGAACAACAAAGCAAGGGACAGGACAGAAAATCTCACTGTTTTAACAAATATAATGCAGTACCTAATGTTTGAATATTGTATGCATTTTTTATGATTTTAAGATGTTACTCACCTGAAAAGGATGAACCAAATTAGTATTAGAGCCAAAGCTTATGGAGAAATGGGCAAAAGAATGACCAAAGGTATGCAATAGTTTTCTGATGTAGATACCTCAGCTTGGAAAACTGGAGGTATACATGTTTATGTATATGTATATGTATATGTATATGTATATGAGGAGGCATACAATTAAGGACTACAAATCCATGCATTAAACATAAAAAGCAAATAAAGGATAATTATTTACTGTCTTTCATAATACAAGAGTGAATATATATTAAATACGATTATTAAATACTTCATTAAAAAGAAGCAGGTGGATTTTTTAGATAGCATACAGTTAAGCTGTGGAATTTATTGCCACAGGATATTGTACATCTCCCTCTAAAAAAATTAGTCTATAAGAGATTAGACAAATTGACAGGAAATATCTATCAAGGACTATTAAATGGAAAGATAGCACCTTTTATGGTGCATCTGAACCAATGACACCTGAACTGGCTATGGGTGCTAGCTTGGAAATAAAGAGAAGTGTGTACAAAATGCCTTTATACTGCTGTGACTACTGAGCACAGAACATGGGGTAGATGAACCTGTGATAGGCTAGAGTGCAGCCATCTTTTGTCCTACCAGAGTGATGACAATCCCCTGGAGGATACAGTGACTTCCATACAGCTTTGCAATGTGGCAGACCACAAATGTCCAAGCTCAGCGAGAGATCAGCTAAATTAACAGAGCAATGAAAACATAGCCCCTGAGAATTTGATGAAAGCTTCATCTGAGAGCTCTCTCTAGACCAGCTATAAAGTAACTGCTTACACATACAAGGTCAGCTGAGAACTTTAATAACAAGACAACAGTGTTATAAAGTGCATGTTATATAACACTGTTGTTTGATATTTTTTTTTTTTTAATTGATTATAGATAGCCAAAAGATAATGTCAACAGAATGGATGATGGTTCCAGAGGCTAACTAAATGCTATTATTGTCCTATAATGCCATGAAACAATGCTATACTGCTTTTAAGAAAACTGCCACTGCTATCCTCCGGCAACATGAAAGCAAAAGCTTTCCTAATCTGTTTTGAAATGTCACAAAAAACTCACTATAATTTGAGCCAAACCAGTGACTTTTAATCCCAGAGACAACTCTGGTATGTTTTTTAAGGGTGACATTACCATAGCACTAAAGACATTAGCCATAACTTTTTAAGTTTCTACTATGTCTAAGTGAGCAAGTAATTTGGTGCAACAGGAGTTCAGCTGTAACTCAAAGGTGTTGCTGCTGAGACCTCCAACATCCACATGTGGTCAAGCTCCCCAAACTTTAGACTAAATTTACTCTACCCCTCTGAACTTAACATTCACATTGCACACATAGCCCAAAGCTGCACAAAGTTCCACAGCTGTTGCTTTGCATCTGTATGTCTCAGTTAGAGGCTGGGGTGCATCTTGAGCACAGCTTACAGTTTAGGTCCCTCTGAAAAGAATCCAGGGATTATGCGTATTAGAGCCACTCATGAAACAGACCTATGTGTAGTGTAGATGGGTACATCTAGGGGATTCTCTTTATTGCTGCTCCACTGTTTACACTATGGCCCCAAACCTAAATTCTAATTCTGATAGTCATTCTTCTGCTATCAGCGTTGCTGCTGGCAGCAATCAAGGTACAGTCTGTAATACAGAATATTTTTTAACTGCTCATTAAAATCAGTTAAGAAATTGTACTGGTTAAGAATCACAGAACTGTAGATGTTGGAACTTGTCCAGGACTGTATCTAGATGGTTACTGAATATCTCTAAGGATGGAAACGCCACAACATCGCTGGGCAACCTATTCCAGTCTTTGGTCACCCTCAGAGTAAAAAAGTGTTTCCAAATGTTCAAATGGAACCTTCTGTGTTTCACTTGGTGCCCATTGCCTCTGGTCCTGTCACTGGGCACCACTGGAATGAACCTGGCTCTGTCTTCTTTGCACCCTAACTTCAGTTATTTATATACATTAATAGGAATACCCCGAGTCTTCTCTTCTCTGGGCTAAACAGCCACAGATTGCTTAGCCTTTCCTCATATGTGAGTTACTCCTGTCCTTTAATTACCCTTGTGACCCTTTTTTGAACTCTCCTCAATATGTCCATGTCTCTCTTGTACTGGGGATCCCAGAACTCGATGCAGCACTCCAGGTGTGGCCTCACCAGAGCTGAATAAAGGGGAAAGATCAGCTCCCTTAACCTGAGGGCAGTACTTTGTTTAATGCAACTAAGGATACCGTTCTTCTTTGCAGCAGGGGCACATTGCTTGCCCATGTTCAATCTGGTGTCCACCAGGACTCCAGACCCTTTTCTGTCAAGCTGCTTTCCAGTTGGGCCCCCCCAGCATATGTTGGTGCATGGGATGTTCTCCAGGTGCAGGACTTTGCACTTCTCTTTGTTGACATTCATGAGCTTTCTGTCAGCTGATTTCTCCATCCTGTCAAGGCCCTTCTGGGTGGCAGCATGACCTTCAGACACATCAACCACTTCTCTTACTTTGATGTGATATATAAACTTGCTGAGGATACACTCTTCCCCATCATCCAGCTTGTTAAGGGGGATGCCAAGCAGGCCTGGACCCAGTATTGACCCCTGGGGTATACTGCTAGTTACTGGCCTACAACGAGACTTTGTGCTGCTGACCACCACCCTCTGGGCCCAGTCATTCAGCCAGCTTTCCATCCACCTCATCACCAGCTCATCCAGCCTGTACGTCAATAGATTGTCTATGGGAATCTTATGGGGGACAGCATTAAAAGCTTTAATGAAGTCTTCTCCCCTCATCTACCAGACCAGTCACTTCATCATACAATTTTATCAAGTTGGTCAAGAAGGACTTCCCCTTTCTGAGTTTGGCCAGGACCTACTTTTCATCCACACAGGACTTCTGACATTTTTGCCTGACTTTTTATTTGTTGGGATGGAGTTCTCTTAAGATTGGATGAGTTAATCCTTGAACATTAACCAGCTTTCTTGGGTTCTTCTTCCTTCTAGGGCCTTATCCCACACGGTCTCTTCCAAGCAGATCTCTAAAGAGGATGAAGTGTACTCTCCTGAAGTCCAGGGTTGTGATATTGTTTTTTGTCCTACTCACTCCCTCCTCTCTGAGCCCTGAACTCTACCATCATATAGACACTTCAGCCAAGGCTGCCTTTGATCTTCACAGCCCCAACAAGCCTCTCCTTGCTGGTGAGTATGAGGTCCAGCAGAGCACGTCTCTTTTTTGGGTCCTTCATTACTTGGAGGAGGAAGTTATCATCAATGCACTCCAGGAACCTCCTCATTTGCTTATGTCCTGCTGTATTATCCCTCCAGCAGATATGTGGGTTGTTGAAGTCCCCATGAGGACCAGGGCCTGTGAATGTGAGGCTGTTGCTATCCATCTGTAGAGGGCCTCATCCACTTCTTTCTGGCTGGGTGGCCTATAGCAGACACTATACTGTCACCTTTGCTTGTCTTCTCTTAAATCCTAACCCATAAACTCTGCACCAGCTCCTTTTCCATACGCACGCAGAATCCCATAAACTCCAGGTGTACACTCACATAAAGGTCAAATCTCCCTTCCCTTCCCTTCCTGTACTTCCTAAAGAGCCTGTATCCCTCCACTGCAATACTCCAGTCATGGGGGCCATCCACAATGCCTCCACGACCGCAACAAGATCATAGCCCCGCAACTGCATGCAGATCTCTAACTCATCATGTTAATTCCCCATACCACATGGAGATAAACAGTTAAAGAATTGCAGTGATTTACAGTTTCAGTTTTCTGACACCAAGGAATTTAATGTATTAAAAGGAAACATACTTTTTAGCATTTATATCCATTAGAAAGTCAAAACATAAAACTATATTATTCTTAACAACTGTATACCTATAATCAGATATTCTGCTACATATTACAGGTGGAATACTTGACTATATCAAGTATTGATGGGGTTAAGTATTGTCTAATGGAGGTATTCGAACACAGATTCAAATGTGGCAGGAAATAGAAACAAGAATATAACAGGAATGAATGACAGTCAAAAATTTTTTCTTGAGTTCTCATATGAACAACTACTACAACATATGGAACCAAAGAAAAAAGCGCTAGTGCTTTGGAACCTATCATATAAAACTGTGTAATGATTGAAGATGGTGTAGTAAATCAAAGACAGCACAAAGAAAGTATGAATGAGAATCTACTTGTTAAGATTTGGGCATTTTATTAGTTTTAAGTCACATATGTAAAAAACTTTGTCAAAGCAGGAAAACAGGATGTATGCTCATGACCTTATCATTAGAACACTTACAGAGCAATTAACATTTCCAGAATAAGCAATATTTCAAGGAAAGTAAATTTGTATTAAGACTATTTTAAAAGTCCAGCTTCTTTCTGCTATATATATTTTGTCAGTGGAAGTTGAAAAAACATCACACTGAATTACACGTATCATGCTGTTGCGTAAAACATACAGCAATGACCTAATGATACAAATGATGGCAGGGAGGAGGAAGTGCGCAAGTCTGACTTTTTCCTTGTTGGGAGAATATGCTTGGACATTACTAAGGAGATCATCCTCTAAAGGTGGCATTGGCCCTGCTAGTTTGGCAACCTAAACCCCCCAGCCCCAATCCACGTTTTGAGTGTAGTATTTTCTCTGTGCAAAGCAAACTTAATAACACATGTGAAAAATACTCCCAGACAAGTAATGAAGATAATGAAATTGCTGTGATATAAGGAAGTCCAATAGCTTCAGCCTACAGTTTCAGAAATATCTGCAACACTCAATGGTTTGCACTTTCAGATGCAAGCTGTTAAGGTTGTTTTCAGACCAAGAAGGGAGTAACAGCACATAGTATGATTATTGCCACCCTTTTATTGTACATAATCTTCCTTGTTGTGAAATTTCCAGTACTCCTGTGTGATCTATCTGGTGAAGAAGGGGTTCCTTCTATATGTGTGTAAGATGTATGTGCTTCTTGGTCTTTGTTCTTTTCTTTTTCTTCTTTTTTTTTTTTTTTTTTAACTCAATATAGTTATGAAAAGCCACTTTGCTTCCTGAGGATTTAGCTGTAACTTAGAGGCAAGGAAGACAGGGTTTGGTTTTGTGGGGCTTTTGTGGTTTTTTTTCCTCCTGAACTGCCAACTGCTCATGCATAAAACTCAGAATATTTGAAAATAGGACTACAGATGACCCTAGCTATTTTTTTCTATACATTTCTTCTTGTTTTCAGCTTTGGAGACAATTCTGCGTTGCTCAGGGGAAAGATATTTACTAAGTAGTATTAAAGCCTAAAATGATACCCAAAATTCGTGGATGAAAATGGGGCTATAAATAGGTGTCCCTGCAGAAAAGCAAAAAAAAGGACTTCATGTACCAAATTCCAGTCTTTTCCACACCATATGACTCTTCAGTTATTAGACTGATTTCTGTGGCATTCCTCCAAGCTTAACATGATGTAGCCTGAGCAGGCTTCACCTCACAGTAATTAGCTGGTTTTCTTCAAATGTCATATTCCAGTGAATGTAGTCAGTTGAATATACAATTTTTCCCCCAATTCTTTTATGCCAGTTTTGAGAAATATATGACCTATGAAATCTACAGTGTTATAGTTTTCCAATAGGGCATGTTTGAAAGACTTTGCACTGTTAGATTTAATATCCCATGTCCTCCTGACATATTGAACTTGCATTTGTTGAAAGCTAAGGAGTGATGATGGGCCAGAAACTTAATGACGACATAACATCTCTTGAGATTTCTTCCAATCTCATGTCATACTACATTTCTCGCTATTAGAAAGTTGTGTTAAAAAAAAAAGGAAATGAAGAAAGGACAAAATGTTGGAGGAAATACTTTTCTAACCACTGAAATGCTTTTAATGACATGGAAAAAAATTCTATCTCCTTCACAGGCAAAGGTTGATGTAGTAAACAAACATTTCTTTCTCACACTCTCTCATGTGCATATGATTTTGTATGTGTAGTCCTAGTCATGACACCAGTTAATGGAAGTCATGTTCCTATACCTTTTCTCAGACTCTTCAACTGCCATGATTAAGCCAGTTCTCTAAAGTTTCCTTTTTGCTGTAATCTAATGAACAGTACTTCGTTCTTTGCTCACAGTGAGAAGCATGTTTGTTTTCTAGTTTTGTTACACTCCTGAAAAGAGAGTACACTGTCTATTATTATTCTGCAGGTAGCAAGATATATTTTATATCAGGCTTTAAAGAAATTGGTTTTCATTTTTACCTTATTCCTTAACAAAACCAGAACTTAAACTGAAAAGGCTTTATGTTGCTCTGAATTTAAGGACTGTTTTTTTAGGAAATAATGTCCAAGTTAAACTTTAATTGTCTACCTCAGTTGATAACAAGCTGTCCCCATATTTTGACTAAGATTCAGCATACTGTTGAGTTTTCAGTATAAAGGGCGTGATCTTGTTCTTGTTAATGTCAGCAGTAATGACTGGTGACAATGTCAGTAATGATCGGTGTCAATGAAAACAAGCTCTGATTCTGCAGCAAGCAGTAGTTTTAGCAAAGTGTCATTTATTCATAGTTATGTCAAAAAAGGTCTACTTTAGTTATAGTAGCTTTAATGACCAATTTTTTCATATTTATATGAACATTATTAGGTAATAAATGTTCATATGTTTCAGTATATAAAGAGATTGAAAGAACTCAAAATTTCATGAGAAGAGTTTGAAGATCATGTGAATTTCCTTCAAACTCTTCTCATGAAATTTTGAGTTCTTTCAATCTCTTTATATACTGAAAAGACAAAAACGGTACTTGCTTCTTGCTAAGTGATGACTGATGTCTGTACATGTTTCAGATCAGAATTAAATTTTACGCTTGACATGGCACTCTACAATTAAATGAATACAAACTATTTCTTGAATATCATAGTTTTATGATGTTCAAGAACATTTTGCACTGTGTGTAGGTTTCACTATGAGAATGACTTTACAGTTTAAAAGATCCCTAGAGATTTTTTAATACTATTCCAGTTTTACAGATGGATAAACTGAAGTCAGAGTTGCTAAAACTATACAAATCATAGGCAACAGAGCAAGAACCAGAGCATACTTGTCTTAATTGCCAGACTTCTCTTCAAACTAGAAAGAAAGATGCAAAAAGAGGAGGCTAAAAATTATAAGTGATTACAAAAAGGCGGAAAATTATCTGAATGAGATGAGGAGTAACAGCACTATTGACTTGCTAGATTTTATTGTATGCAGAACCAGAAATCAACGTGTTTAGTGAATGAGTTTATCAATCAGACAGAAAAATCCATTGTGATATGTCTTGACTGTTAGTGGTGCTGACATCTCAGATGAACCTTATAGGGTAATTAGCTAAGGATAAATTAATCTGTTCTCAAATGTGGTCTGCTGATCTTTCCCAGATTGTGAGTCCTGCTTGAAAGTATGGTTTCTTTTTTTTCTTTTTTCTTAGTGTTAAATTTAGTCTTCCTTGGAACTTCAGTAAATATTTGCATCTGCAGCTATGAAATACTACTTTAACATTTTAGAAGTATTTTTCTGAGTGAAAAAGCTGCATGCTTTGGATTAATGTCAGACCGTTTTCCAGTCAATACTGGATCTTTAGATTCATTGTGGAAATGTTCTGCAGGAAGTATCACATAGCTAGTCTCATGGAAGACAAATATTTAGTTTTTGCAATACTGTCCTTAAACGAACACATGTAGCTTAGGCAAAAAGGATTTGGCACAAATCTCTTTATTTTACTTTAGCTACCACAGATGAGGTTTGTTCACAGTTATTGAGGTTTTTAAAACTTGAGATCTTGGTTCTTTTAAGCTATCTTGAAACATAACTTACTTTCTGGCATAGATTACTGTTTCAAAGATTCTGCCTTAATAGTAACTATTTCCAATACTCTTTGTGACACTTGATTTTATAGCTCTGTCTTATTACAACTGGCAGGCTAAAAGTATAATTGATATATTAAGTTTCTGCAAAGAATTTTTTAAAAGGAGAGAAAAAATGGAGAACTGCGTTCAGGATACTTATTTTCTTTTAAAATCCATTTAAATCACTCCTCATTACTCCAAACAGGTAATAAGGCTGTTCTGTACAAAGAGCTAATATAATTGGCACCCTCTTTGCCCACATATACCTTCATTAAAAATTCAGTTTATTTGAATTGCTAAACATTTGAATTGAATTGACTCCCCCCCCTCCCCAATGCTATTGCGCATCTCATAAAAACCTGATTTTCAAGTAAGTTCTCCTGCACACTGTTTTACAGCCATTGGAGATAGGAGCAATTCACACCTTGCAGAGAATATGCTAATTGCTTGCACCTACACAGTGTCACTGGGCATCTATTTGAAGTTAAATATGGCAGCAATTGTTTTAGTGGGTTGTAAAAGCAGCTCTCCCATTACCTCACAAAACTTGCTGTCAGATGAGGTATAAGCACAGATCCTTCTGCTCATCTGCAGGGGTGAGAGTTTGTGCAGCTGCAAAAGGATCCGTTCCCAGTGCTCTGCTGTCTGCTGTCTGTACTGAACAAAACAACCACAAACAACTATAATTTTCTCCATGTTAAGCATCCCTTGCTTGGGTTCCCATATGCTATTTTTTTCAGCTTAACCTTAGGCTTGGCTTTGTGTTTGTTAATTTTTATTCAGATCATCCTAGTACAGATTTTGGCCTAGAGATGCTGCTGTTGGTGATGAGCAGGATGCCTGTCCTCACTGATACTCCTCACACGAAGGTGTGAAACTTTTTAAATATGTTCTTGGGTATTCATGTAAATTTCCACCATTTGTCACAGGATGGTAACTCCACACAATTCCTAAATATGGCCTTCTTTATTTAAAGGAGAACATGCTGTACACATAACCGGTTGATTGATGGCAGATTTAGTGTTGATTAGAGGACACTGGCTTTCGCTGTAGCCTTTTGTACCTTGGGATGATTCCTATTTTCAGCCAAGGCCAAACTGAGGAGGAAGGCGCCAGGCCCTGGCCCCATGCCGGAGTGCCCCACCTCCCCTGTGGGGGAGCACCCACCCGCCCCACCCCACACGCAGGCTGGTGAACAGAAACAGAAGTAAAAGAACTGTAAACAGACTCTCTCACTATGCCTTTGGGGTCATGTCCTTTCCTCCTGGCTGGCTCCACTCAGCCCAGCAATTCAGGGGGTGGATGGGTTGTGGCAGATTCAGTGCTGCCACAGCCAGGTGCCCACGGCCACCTTCTCTCCCATCTGGGGTGCCTGGCAGTGTACACGCTTCCTCCTCTTTCCCATGGGCTGGCAAGCTTGGCTGTCCCTGAGGATTCACTCCACACTTCGTCATTTACTCACATGGCTCCCCTCCACCTGCCACCACCTTCCAGAAGGTTCCCCTGTGGAGGGTCAGCCCCAGCCTTTGTTGGGAGCCTCCCATCCTTCCCAGCAAGGACAAACGGAGCCTGTGGCCCCTTCTGCTGCCAAATCGCACCCTTGCATAGGAACACAACATGCTGCACACAACAAACAAATAAAATAAAACAGATACTGCCTTTCACAGCTGGTAACTCCTGTGGAAACTGCAGCACCAAGGGAATGACAGCAATGCTGAGATGAAGGAAGTATCCAGCAGGAGCAAATGTCCCCAGCTCTTCCCTGCTGACCCAACTGCCATGGCATGCAGTGGTGGCTCCATGGTGGTGATTTGCAAGGAGCTGTTTGGAGGAAGGCATGTCTGGGCACTGAGACGTCCATCTCTGAGAACGCTACAGCAACTTCAGTCACCTTCAGTGTCAGCTGCCTGTAAAATCTGTCAGAGCATCTTTGTGAGATTCACAAGACCATGCCGGCTTTCTGGCCTCATGTCAGGCAGGGCTTTGTCCTGCATCTCATGTGCAGGTGGGCTGGGTTACCTGGCAGGAAGCCGGAGGCCAGAGCAAACGTGCCACCACCAGCTCTGGCATTGCCACAGGAAGGCTGGCACCCCACCCTGTGACCTTAGGTGGGGGAGGAGCCCTCACACTGTCTGGAGGAGAGGGGAGATCTGAGAGAGGTCCTGCACATGCTTGTTTGGCTTTTTAAAAATTTCCACTGTTTGCTCCTTTGGAAACTTTCTGGGTTTGCAGCTCAAGTCCTGAGATGTGTAACTGCTTTTGCTGTAAGATGGGTGTTGCAGGTTTTCTGTTCCCCTGAGCAACGTACAGAAATCAGATATCATGTTTTCATGAAAACTGAATATTAAATGAAAACTGGTTTGTACTAGAGAATTTCAGGTTTGGTAGCTAAGCTTGCCACTAGCGGTGTGACTGACTGCATGACCACTCAGTGCTTCAGATTCTTAGGCTTTTTATTAACAGTTTCCCATAGTACATTAACAGCTCCCTAGTAAGGCACGTGGTCAAGCTGTGTCAGCTGCAAGAGTGGTTTTCTCTGAAGTCTGCAAGTTTGTTCTGACAGCCCATTTTGATTAATGGCAGCCCAGTGTCACTGAACACAGCAGGGCCAGAAAAGGCAACATGCTCCTTTGGCTCAGATTTGACTGATGAACCAGAAAAAGCTGCAGTGAATGTGATTTTCCTTTTACATGGGGCTTGCAATAAAAACTGTTTTGGTGCATATAAACTAACAGCAGGAGGTTGGACAGTTAATAAAACTTTCACATCAGAGGAGGGATGGGGAGAGAAAACAAGAGCACAGCCTTGGGTTTCTTAGCCTGCACAGTCAGTACCGAGCTACTTTCATATATCACTCCAGATACATGAACTGGGATATTAAGCATGATCAACAAGGACATCACAAATGTGGCATAGGATATTCTACTACAAGGCTTGTGAGATATTAAATATATATATATATATATAATGGTTACATATATTTAGACATTTTGTTCATTTAGGAATATTTCTGTTTTTAACAAATAAAATCATTATAGGGCCACAGGATAAGAGGCTAATAAGATAATTCAGGATGGGAGGAAGCTTCAGAGGTCTCTGGTCCAATATGCTGCTCACAGCCATGGTCAGACCAGGTTGCTCAGGGTTTCATCCAGCTTGGAAACATAACCAACTGAGGAGGGAGGGAACTGGAACAATCCCCCAGGGCAACCTGTGCTGCTGCTTGCCTGGTCTTCTGAGGAAGGGCATTCTTAGAGCTAACCTTCACCTTCCTTGTCCTTCACCCTCCCACAATGCCCCACTAAGAAATTCCCGGCTCTGTTTCTCCAATAGCCTCTCACAGGCACCCAAGGTTTCATTTACGTGCCCCCCAAGCCAGCCCTTCCCCAGGATGAATCAGCTCCAGTCCCTCAGCTTCTATTCACAGGACAAGTGCTCCAGCCTCAGTGTCCTCTGCCAAACTTGCTGCAGTTTGTTTATGCCTTCCCCATACTGGGGGCTCAAAAAACACAGTATCTCAGTGTGGTCTAATGAGGGCTGAATAGACAAGGAGTGTCCTCCATTAATTGACTGGCCATGTTCTTGTTCATACAACCAGCACACTGCTGGCTCATGCTCAACTTGCTGTCTGCCCAGACCCCCAGGGCCTTTCCATCAAAGCTGCTCCCCAGTCTGACAGTCCCCAACCTGTATCATTGCAAGGGGTTATTCAGTCCCAGGTTGGGACTGTGCATCTGTTCTTGCTAAATTTTGTGGTGTTTCTGTCAGCCCATTCCTCCAGCTTGTTTAGGTCTCTCTAGGTGGTGGCCCTGCCCTTGAGTATTGATGAGCAACCCCAATTTGATGTCATCTAATTATAAGTTATAATAATCCATTTAATTCTTAAATTGTCCTTTTCATTTTTCAAAACATTCATGGGCAAAACAAACTTCAGAGGGGTTGATTTCTACAGAATTTTTTTTTTTTAAAGAAATTTTGATTTGTCTGTTAGTGGGACAAACCAAGAAGAACTTGGTTTAGAGCTATTGAAAAACTGACAAAATTGAGCTGCCCTTGTTGTAAGAGGATTTTAGCCACATTTAATAAAGTTTAATACTTAAAGAGTTTATTTGCCTCCTGGAATTGAGTTTTAATTCACAAAAGCTCATCCACCATTTTGGATTAAATTTCCATGTTTCCTTAGCTTAAAATCAATCTCTGTGCTATAAGAAGGCAAGCATATCAATGTCATCTCTATTCAAAAAGTTTCTGAATGGAGAATAATTGGAATAATTTACCTGCAAACAATTAAAAAAATTCTAATTTTTAGCTCATGAAACATTAAGTTACTCAGAAATGAGAGACAGAGAGTGCTTTCTCATAGCTGCATTTTTCATTTAATTTTGAAGGTGTTACTACAGGCTAATGTGATAAACTGTAAAATATTTATTAGCCCCTGTGATCTGCAGAGTGATATAGGACTGTGGATGTCCTCAGGTACTGAAGAAGGACCAAATCATTAAAAGAACAAAGAAGAACATTAGTGTATCAAGTTTTCTTTTATTTCATAAACCAGTTTTGATCATTTTCTTCACTTGTTGGCAGACAAAAATGTGATCTGTACTGTCTTTAAAGTCAGATAAAAAAAAGGCTCCAGACAAGTCTGGGGGATGTTACACCACAGGGAGGGAGCAGGTGACTTTTGAGACAAATACAAGCCTCAGCTAAACTACACAGATTTCATAAACCCTGTCCAGGGTTGAGTTACACTAGTAACTGCCTGTGCTTTTGGCAGTGTAACTAATAAAAGAATTTTTAAAATACCGGCTGAACCCCTGCATAGAACAGGTATTTCCAGACACAGAAGTATGTAAAGTCGGTCAAACTCATTTAGGTTTTACATTTAATTTAGGAAAATAGCAAAAACTCATTTATTTCCCTTACTCCCCCTTGCCTTCCTCCCCACTTCCTTTCCTCAGCAAGCTGCTTTTATTTCCTATGGGGTTTAGATTAAAATGCTTTGATATAAAAAAGATAAAAGTACAATCTGATCAAAAGCTGTCATGCTAGGCGTGGTTTCCATTAATTCTGCTCATAACCAAATATTGGCTGTGTTTTGGCTAGGGCTTAAACAAGCCAGGCAGTCATTGCAGAAATCATTTTAGTAGCTTCTAGCCTTTGAGTTATGCCTTTGATAAGCATAATAAAATTTTTAGTCATTCCAGCTGGATGTCCACATCAGATATCCCAAATGTCAGGATCTAGAACCCAATGTTTCAAGACATTGTGAAGACAAGATCTTCTGTATATCTCCACCAGGATTATTTTCAAATAAAAGTCCTTTTTATTATAGTATATGTTATTTGTTTTATGTTAAATAAAAGGCTTTGGCTGCCTGTTAACTTTTCATTTTAACTTTCCCACAGCTCTCTTTGCTAAATGTTTTTTTTCATGGTAGTATCTTCACAGAATCACAAAAGCACAGAATGGTCAGGGTTGGAAGGGACATCTAGAGATCATCTAGTTGAATCCCCTGCTAAAGTGGGTTCACCTAGAGAAGGTTGCACAGGATTGCATCGACGCTGGTTTCGAATATGTCCTAGAAGGAGACTCCACAACCTCTCTGGTCAGCCTGTTCCAGTGCTTTGTCACCCTTAAAGTTAAGAAAATTTTCTTCATTTTCAGAAGGAACTTAGTGTGTTTCAGTCTGTGCCTGTTGCCCCTTGTCCTGTCACTGAAAAAAAGCCTGGCCCCATTCTCTTTATTTACACCTGCCCTGAAGATATTTGTATGCATTGATACGATCCCCTCTGTCTTCCCTTCTCCAGGCTACACAGGCCCAGCTCTCTCAGCCTTTCCTCACAAGGGAGATGCTCCATCCCCTCATCATCTTCACAGCCCTCTGCTGGACCCTCTGCAGCAGCTCCCTGTCTCTCTTGACCTGGGGAGCCCAGCACTGGGCACAGCACTCCTGATGTGGCCTCACCAGGGCAGAGTGGAGGATAACCTCTCTTGACCTGCTGGTTGTGCTTTTCCTAACGCACCCCAGGACTCCACTGGCCTTCTTGGCCACATGGACATACTGCTGGCTCATGGGCAACTTGCTGTCCACCAGCACTGCCAGGTCCTTCTCTGCAGAGCTGCCTTCCAGCAGGTCACCTCCTAGCCTGTAGTGGTACATGGGGTTGTTCCTCCCTAAATGCGGGACATTACACTTGTCTTTGTTGAACTTCATGAAGTTCCTCTTTACCCAGCTCTCTGTCCTGTCCAGGTCTCACTGAATGGCAGTGCAGCCTTCTGGTGTGTCAGCCACTCCCAGGTTTATATCATCCACAAACTTGCTGAGGATATACTCTGTCCCTTCATCCAGGTCATTGATGAATAAGTTGAACAAGACTGGATCCACTACTGACCTCCTGGGAACACCGCTAGCTGCAGGCCCCCATCTGGACTCTGCACTGCTGATCTGAGCTCTGCCGTTCAGCCAGTTCTCAATCCATCTCACTGTCCACCCATCCAACCCACGCTGCCTGAGCTTACCTATGAGGATGTTATGGGAGACAGTGTGAAAAGCCTTGCTGAAGTCAAGGTAGACAACATCCAGGGCTCTCTCCTCCTCTACCCAGCCAGTCGTTCCATCATAGAAGGCTATTAGATTCATCAGGCATGACTTCCCCTTGGTGAATCCATGTTGACTAGTCCTGATAACCACCTTTTCCTCTATGTGCTTAGACATGCATCCAGGACATCACCCTTCCAAGGATGGAGATGAGGCTGACCAGCCTGTAGTTTCCTGGGTCCTCCTCCTTGTCCTTTTTGAAGACTGGAGTGACACTGGCTTTCCTCCAATCCTTAGGCACCTCTGCTGTTCTCCATGACATTTCAAAGATGATAGAGAGTAGCTTAGTATTCTTCTGTGTTTGAAATGTTATCTTTTATGAATGGAAATCTCTATAGGGTTCTGATTATGGAAAAAAAATTTGGCAAAGTATTTTTTAATGGTGACTGTGGCAAATTTACATGATATCCTCCAGCATACTGCCAATGCTCAAAAGCATTAATATTGCCAGTAGAAGAAGGTTCAATGATACAGATCTTTATCATACATTATGTCTACTTTGTATCAGCCTAACCATAGAAACATTCCTCCAGTGTGTAGCTGATTACTGTATAAACCTGCATACTCTTCCTGAAATACTGCATGTGGGTTTTTTGCAGGTTATAAAATACTAGATATCCTCATCCTGTATCTTCTTATTGTAGGTATTAAAATTAACAGTATTTCTGTGTCTTCTGCTATCACCCTAGTTTTGAAACCTGAGCACTAGATTATTCTCACTTAACTTGTGCCATATGAGCAGTTACCACCTGGTTTAAAAATCAGATTCTGTCTCTGTAATCAGCAATGCCAGTTCCTAGACACTAAAAGAACAAGATGAACAGACTCGTGTTTCTATCTATACCTTTCCATTGACTGGAGATGGAGCCTACATAGTTAATATGGACTTTCATATCTACCTTTCAGGCAACTAAAGTTAGGAGTTAGGTGAGTTTGTATTAATCAGTTTTTCAGGAGAATAGTCAGTTTTATAATCTAGAAAATATGTATTCAGATTTCTTGTTTTCTTAAAATTCATAAACCTTGTTTTATATAATCAGCTTTTATTTATTTATTTATTTATTTATTTATTTATTTTATAGGCTACTAAAGAAGTTTGACTTACTTGCTAAAACTCATCTGTATGAATCAGGTAGGTGCCTGTATGATTTCTTTTTTTTTTTTTTTGGTCATTCCACTCTGACTCACATGTCTGTGGCTTGCATTTCAGTCCAAATTTAGGCCGTGTGTATGTGTTAACACATCTGGAGTGCAATACCCTAAAAATAGTTGTGTGTGATGGAAGTTAGCCAGTAGAAGTAAAAAAGTGGTATTTATGTGGAAATTGATGCTAAATCACCATTTATTAAGCGTTATAGAATGTTATGCTTTAGATCATCTTTCAGACCAACAAAAACCTAAGGTCCTTATTATTTGTGGACATTTAAGGTCTCACTGTTGCTGGTTTTCAGCACTGTTAGGTATGTGTACATAAGTCCTAGTGTTCTGGCTTCATCCTATCTCATTCTACCAGCTAAAATTACCCTACTAGTTCTATTAGCATGTTTCAGTTGCTATCATGTAGCATACATGAATCTGAGATTAGGCAACAGCTGCCTGCAGACAGTGAAGTAACAATTAATTCTTGCAGGTGTTATAAGGATGGATTGGAATTTTATAATTCTGTCTTTACTGCAGCCTTTTACTTAAAATGATCTGCGACAGCCTAGCCACCATGCCCCGAGGTCTAGGTCAGACCTCAAATTACCTTTCCTGAATATTGATAACAAAAGAGAGTTGCTGTGAAAATGTGCAGACACTGCAATCACAAAACCTGATTTTCCTCTCAACCCTTCCATAAGCTTGTCCAAGTACATGCTCCCAAACACATATTCCTCCCTTATTGCTGTACTGTGACCCACTGTGCCTTGCCAGCAGAGACCTGGACTTCATACAGGACTTCAACATTTTCAGTCCCATCTCCAGCTGTCAGTTTCTCTGCTTGCACTGTTCTCTCTGGTGTTAAGTAAAACAGAACACATATTTCATCCTCAATAAAAAGTGATTCATCTGTTTTTTCACATCTAAAGGAGGATTGTATCAGAGTCTAGGTTCAGCACTGGCCTGATATGAGGGCTTTAATCTCTCACAGTGAAACTCTAACCTGTACAGTGCTGTGTCAGAGTAGTAGGAACTGGTAACAGGATCAAGCAAACCAGCTGGCAATGCACAGAGGTGACAAAAAGGCCAAGGATAACAGTAAGGGTTCAGGTGCCACCATACAGGTGTGCCTTTTCCTGACAGTCTGGTCAATGTGCACACCTTCAAACGTTTGTTACACATCTTCAGTCAAGAAGAGGTTTTCCCTTGCCTCTCCTTGTAACACAGGAATCTCTTTCACAGTCGGTACCAGAAAGACCAAGCAGACAGAGGTCCGTTAATAGCAGTCATTTGGCAGAGGCACTCAGATAATTGCCGCCTAAAATTTTAACAGCTGTCAGTTTTTTAGGGAAGAAAGATCCCCATGGTAAGCATCCAAAAGAACATGGTTGCACCAGATTTTCAGTCAAAATACAGGCTGAGGGTCAGCTTTAGCCTTTTGTTTAATGGTCTCCAGCCAGGCACCTTTCAGCAAGAAGAGAAAGAAAACAGCTGTTTAGGCATGCCTTCCTGTATCTACCTCTTGCCACCCTCTGTACTGGAGAAGCAAGACCCCATTGCTCTTGTGGTTCCCAGCCAAACTGACCTGGGCCATGGGGCACTGGCATTTCACAGCAGGGGTTCAGATACCTTTGGTTATTGAGAGCAGAGCCATTCTGCTCTAGACCATTTGTTTCTTTAATCTCTTGATTTGGCAGGCAGGCTAGTCCATCATCTGCAGAAATGTGTGGAATAATACAATGATTTATTGTTTTAGAAATCCTGAGATAAGCTGCTTGTTCTACTGATCATAGCTGAAGACAGGCCAATGTGTACATGGGGCATGACACCAGCTTACTCATATTTATGTGTAGTTTTATTGCTGTATGTTGAATTGCTACATATAGACTAACTGGCAGCCATTTTACCTAGGATTAGTTTCCAATGAAGGCACAGCCTACAAATCTCTTTGAAAAGTTTCAGATGGGAGATGACATAAATTATTTATCTGACCCTGAAAATCCATGGGAAAAGAGAAAGAAACACAAACTATATTGTGTGTTGAAGGCACAAGCGTATCTGTGTGCACCATTCACACCACCAAAAGCATGACATTTAACACTAAGCAAAGCCATCAGTTATGTAATTAGTTAGCAGAGGCAAACATCCTGCCTGGAAAAACAAGAACAAAAGCTGATTTGTTATATCTTTGCCATTCTCTTTAAGCCAATATGCTGCTCCAAATACAGCACTGCTGTACCAGTGTTCGCGTTCCTTCCTCAGCAACAAAGCTGAAGTCGTGCTGCAGAACAATTCTTTTGTAGTGACATCAGATACAAATGGCCTCAGAAGTAATGTATTTGTTTGAAGAAAGTCCCAGTTACTAAAATTAGCTGTATAACTGCATTTATCATAAGAGATTACTGTGTCAGTGATGCCATGCTGCTCCCTTGGAGACTTACATAACAGGGTTTTCTATCACTAATAATTCTGATTTTGGGATTCTCTGATCATCTGGGTATAACACAAAACTTAAGCCTGCGTTCAGGCAGAATTAACTGGATATAGAGATAGAAAGTTCCAATTACTTACATTAGCTGGGTGACTACATTTATTATGAGAGATTACTGTGTCAGTGATGCTATACTGGTCCCCACGGGACTTACCTAATAGGTTTCTCTGTCACTAATAATTATGATTTTGTGATCCTGTGATCAGCTGGGTATGACAGAAAACTTAAGCACATGTTCATGCAGAACTAGCTGTAGAGAAGGAATTTCACTTTGCTCTACAGAAATAGTATTTATGCACTTTCACATATAAACACTGCTGCTAAGACTACCTTACTTCAAACAAACTTAGCCTCATTAGATCCAGTGTTCTATTTAAACACTAAAACACAATAGGCAGTGCATATTTGGGCAATCATTGCATGCATCGAATGATGTTTAACCACCCATCAAGTACAATAATCCCCTAGAAATGCACCAGCTGAAATACTGTATTGCTTTTATAGGCCTGAACTCACAAAGAAATAGAGAAAAAAACAGTCGAAATGGGCACTGGCCTAAATAAGGTACCATCACAGCCAAATACAAATCTTTGTTTATATCAAGAATTCTGGCGCTATTACACAATCTGAAGTGTCCAAGGAATCCTCAGCAATCTCCCTAGTGAGGGTTAGTTCAGCAGGATAGGAACATGGCACTATGTGTTAGGCTTTCAGCACTTAATTAAAAATCTGGTTGGTCTGTATTTACAGGGATTCCATAATCAGCTGGGAAGATTTGTGACAGAGATTTACAGTTGCTGGTGTCTGGGAGACATAGTCTGGTTGAAATGCGGAGATAAACTTGTCCTTGTTATAGTTATCTTTATTTTCTTAAAAACTAAAACTATATCATGAATTCAGATCAGCAAAAGAGGAGAGAGGAGTGATTCTACTCAAGTGTTAATGTGAACCTGACCTTGAACTTCATCTTTGTTGCAATGACACAGAGAAGAGTCAACATAATTCAGAGGAAAAAATCATAACATAACTCATAAATTAGACAGTTCTCAAGTTATTAGTGAATGTGCACTTTCCTCCTTTCTTTGTGCTTGCATTCATTTGTATTAGCAATAAACTGAAACTTTTCCAAGGATATAGTCTTCTGTTGAAGGAAACACAGTAGACAAGCAGAACTGGATAAACATGGGTTAGAGGTATAGTACTGATAATATATGCATATGTGGGCATACTGATAACCTTTAATGAATTACATACATTTGCACTTGTCGATATCACTGTGTTGTATCTGTTACCCTGTACCAGGGTCTTGGATAAGTCTTCAGGAGTCTGATGCATACACAGGCATACCAAATTAATGATAAAATCAGAGATAAGGAAGATTCCATTGCTACTTCTTTCAGTGTTCATCTTGTCTGTTTGACAGCGTTCAAAGGCCAAAAGAAAACAAACCTTCTTGGATACTTTCTGAGGCTCTTAAGAACAGAAGAATTTCTTGAAACTTGAACAGTCTGCTCAGGTCCGTTAAAGACAGAAGTTGGAGACAAAGTAGATTACAGAAACCTATGGTGTTTAGTCATTCTGAAGGAAGATAAGATTGGTAAGAACTTTTTCTTCATACTCTTTTTATTCTCTTGCCTCAACTAGTGGTGAATTATTAGTGACATGTTTTAAAAAAAAGAAACTTTTGTCTGGATATTGTCATAAACTTTAATGTTAACTAAGAGTGAATGGACTGCAAATGTATTAATTAACAAATACTGCTCAGTCAGTACCAGATGTCTAATAGCATCATGTATTTTATTTACAACTTCTACTATATATTTGGCAGAGTTTTATGAGTAGAAAACCCCAGAACGGTTTCAGGACTAGGATGTGGTTTATTCCAAGTTTCCTTCTTCCTAGTAAAATGGACTCCCAAAGAGGTATTCCCTTTGTTTTTCTTCTCAGGTTGTCCATCAAGATTTGGCTCCAGCTACTTTTCTCACTAAAGTGCTTTTAAGTAGGAAATGTCTCAAGAGGCAATGCTGCACTCTATACTAGATTCATATACAAATAATGTAAGGAAGTTATGGGGTAGTGCTATAACAGGGAGGCAAGCTGTATGGATGAGTAATGGAGAGGAGGAAAATATAGAGGGGTTTAAAAGATGCTTTCAATATAGTATTGTATACCACCTCCACCACCCCCACCTCACCCCAATTTCAGAATCATTTGGGTTGGAAGGGACCTTCAAAGATTGTCTAGTCTAACCCCCCAATATGAATAAAACCTGGTTAACCAGATTATAGCAAGTTTTCTTAGGTAATAGGCATGCTGTCGAAGACCTTTCTTTCAACAATTTTTTTGAGGAATTACACATGTGTGTGTGTGTATTAGCAGCCTAGAAAATGGATATTACAAATCTTCAGAAAGTAAAAAGTACCAGTTAAGTTAAAAAAAATATCAGTTAAGTTAAAAAAGTATAAGTTAAACCTCAGATTGCCTGTTGTTTCTAAGATAATTGTCCTGCTTCTGGTTGTCTGTCTTTTATGTGATAGCCTTTTCTCTTCTATTACTTAGCAATCCAAAAAGTAAGTCTTTGTGGCAAGAAGGCCACTCAAAAGCACATCAGCAAGAAAGCAAAATACTCTCCTTTAGTGTAACTTAAGTCTGAGTTTAGAGAAAAAGCACATGGGTTATAAACCTCATAGACAGTGTCATATAGTACTTATTCTTTACATTCATTTCCTGCTCAGTGGAAAAACAGGACACTTGCTTAAAATCCTCAAGAGCTCTTCTCTCACCACTTGTATGGTGACTCACACAGATTTTACTATCTAATTACGGCTCTGCAAAGATCCCAGTTGCAGCTGGGCCTATTTTCCCTGTTCACGTGAGCCGTTTTAGAGAGCCCAAGGGTAACACTGGATATAACTCTTCAGATCAGTAAGTAATTTCTGATCTGAATTACACTAACAAAACTGAGATCAGAATTTGGGGCTATGTAATGTCTCTACAGTGGTGTAAAATTAATGTGAGGAGAATCAAGGTCATTGATATCAACAGAGATTCTCCTCAGAGTAAAGCCATGAGGACTGACCATGCGAATCTTGTGACACAATGTTCCAGGAAGCAGCCTTTGTTTGCACACACTGTGGCTCTCATTTATTAATATGCTAGGCCAACAACGCCTATTGTCTCTTTCCATATCAGAATGTTGTCACATGAGCAGTTCAAGTGACACCAAGGATTGCAAGGTGAAGACAAGTGGCTCTATCTGGCTCCAACTGGAAATGTTTTATATTTGAATACATTAATACTCAACAAATATCTTTTCAGATTAAATCACTCACAGATCTTTTTTAAAATTAAAAACCACCCAAACAACTATGTCAAACTATACATTTACCCACCTAAACAAAGGAATGTTTTATTATGAAAATGCAGGCACAATATCTATATTTAAATAAAATATTTAACCACATGATCTGTGTATCTGAAATTAGGTTACAGGTTATTACAATAAAATTCAAGAAATGGCCACTTTGTTCCTGTGCCACTCAGAAATTTTAAGCATAGAAATACAGTTTTTGTAAGGAGTGTTTTACTGCTGTTTGAAAGAATCATCTTTTTTGTCCCCTTCTCACTAGTATAGCTTAGTCTTAGAAAATAAACAGCCTATGAAACACTTAACCTTATTTACATGAGTCTTATTATGTATGATTTCATCCGAGTTTTTTCACTCTATAAACTAGAACAATCCTTTCTTTTTTGCCTTACAATTGCTGCTTTCTCCCCATATTTTAAGTGAATCAGTTTTGCATAACTGCATCTTTTATTCCATTCAAGAGAAGAGATAAGGACTCTTGTAAATGGTATCAGGCTAACTTGACATTAATACAGCCAAGTCTTCAGCTAGTGTTGTAGTGCAAGGAGTAACTTGGCTCCTATACACATCATGATGGAATAAATGAAGAATAACAAAAAGGAGGCAATGAAAAACAGAGGAATTATATCTAAATTGTATTTGAAATTATCTAAACCCTTAACATGCAGACAATACTGAGGAGGTACTCTGTCCTGGGAAAGATAGGAGCAAGTACGTAGAAGGTATTTTCAGAAATGCCAAACTGCATTCCCTTTTACAAAAAATTATTAAACACATAGACTCCAATCACTAAAAACTCCCCAGACATGGATTTCAGTAGGAGTTATACATCAATTTTTATTTTTTTTTTATCTAATCCTTGAAAGCCTAAACCGTATTTTCTGTACTAAAGGTTCAAAAAGTATCTTACTTTTTAAAAATGGAATGCAATGGAATGGAATAGCTATGTAAAACATTAAAATGCCACTGAGAATTTTGACATCCCTTATGCTTGCCTTTTAAATCTAGTGTCCCTGTGTTTTTGGCAGGAATGTGCAAAACTTCCCAAACATCCAGTGTCACCAGACTGTGGGATCTAAACCTCAGTGAGAAAGAGAGACAGGACAGAGGAGAATATGGAAGTTCTTTTTCAACCCTTTATGCAAATTAGAGCAAATTCAGTTAGGTGCTGAAATGTAGCCCATCAATAAGAACACTTGCTCTATAAGAATAATACCTTGCTTCATATACACAGATATTCTTGAGAAGGTTGAGGCACCCACCTACTTTTGAGAGCTGAGAGCTTTTGTCAGTATTTCCCAAAGCTGAATATAAGCAACCTTCGACTCTACTGACTTCTTTGAACCCCATTCTAAAGTGAAGACACCTTCCTGCACCTGTTGTAGATGTTTATATATCTAGTTCAGTAAGATAATTCCTTTAGACACAGGTTCCACAAATGCTAGAAATGCCATTGCCGAGGAAGTTCTAGGTGTATCTACCTCCTACTGACCTTAAAGCATTTAAAAATTGTACTGTTTGGATTCTCAGACATTCAAAAATCTTTACAAGTCTGGCCTTACATTCCTTCGTTGCTTAAGGTACTTCTAACCATTGTATTTCTAGCTTTGCTGTACCATTTAGATCACATTGTATAACATATGGATCCAGAAAAGATCTCTTAAATGCCAAAGGCATTTAGCATTAACCTGATTTGAAAACCTTAGGACAATGGTCTCCCTTTCCTTTTCACGACTTGGGGCTCTATGGAGACAGAGAAAGGGAAGGCACAGAGCCAGGAAATAGCTTATCTAAGTACTTTAAGTCTTTCATAAATCAACAGTATTACCATTGGAGAATGAAGCCAAGAGAAGAATGATGCCAGCATCACTAAATTGCAGCCACTGTGCCTCCTCCTTGTGGAGGAGGGTAGTGTTACTGCATGGCGAATAATGCAGCTTAGAAGAAATAGAAAACAGAATTACAGCTTCTTGTGGATGCTCTGAAATGTACATCCTTCTGGGTGAAAGGAGACTCTACAGCTTCACTACACATATGAAGAACTGGTTTCTAAGAGTCTGCCCATGATTCTGCTGAACTAAGCAGCACGTTTATCATTGCCTTCTCAGGAATTCAGGATCAGTACTTGAATTTTTTATATACCAAATGCCTGCCAACTTATGTCTTAGAAGCTGCTACTGTCAAAAACCACGAAGAGCAGTGGAATAAAATTCCAGAGATTCTTGTTGCACAAGCAACTACCATATTGTATAATAGTTATGCAACAGGCACATCCCTGTTGAAAGGCCATGTTCCTTTAGATTCCCATCACGTGCTGTTGAACTCTTTGTGAGATTTGCCACTGGCTCAATGGGCTTTGGATCATGTCCTTGCAGCTAAAATCATTCTGCAGTGACAGACAAGATAGCTGGCAAGGAAGAACAGTGGCACCCAGTGGTGATTTGCTTTTTCTTTTCAAAATATATTCTCTTGAAAGACTTCTTCCTTAGCTTTTTGAGCAGATGACCCTATATAATATACAGCCTAGCTTACACAAAGAATATACAGACATCTATACATCTATCATACAACAGTATACCTACACACAGATGCTGTAATTCATAAAGTAAAAGGTGGGTTTTATAATTATAAAGTAATGATAATGATTTAAAAGGAAACAAACAACCAAATTAATGCTACTTAGGAAAAAAAATCACTTCATGTAAAATGCTTAAGGTGACTCTACTTGATTGATGGTAATGCCATCTCTGCAGCAGTTAAAGAAACTCTGTCCTAATTAAACATTAAAAATTAATAGAAGTTGAATATTTAAGTGCAGTAGGTATCCTTTATCTTTCACCTTATTAAAATAAATGTGGTGAACATTCTTTCACTTGTTCTATAAGAATGACAGCTTTCATTTCTGCTTTTCTTTTTTCTCTCAAACTTTACAATTTTGTAGAGTTTTTTGAAAGAAGGATACAGCTTCTTGTTACAGTGTGATTCTTGTTTCATAAAAATCCTCTTTGGCGCTGATTCATACTCCAGGTTATTAATTATTCAATCCAAAGTATATTTATTTGCTAGACATTTAGAAAATGCTGCAGATTGTTCTTTGGTCTCAGCTACTATATCCAAGCCAAACGTCTCTTGAATGTTACCTAGTTTCTTACTACTTCTACCTCGCGTACTGCAGGAGGTACTGGGTTGTCTACACTTTTGCCTATGTGGCCATCACATTAATGCTGCATCTATACTATTATCTTAAATGTAGTCAGGGTTTTAATACGATGCTAAGACAAACTGGCAAGAGAAGGCTTCTAAATGCAGTTGAATTCTTTGGTCTCCAAAACACAGGGGCTGCAAGCAAAGCACTCACTTGGAATGATCCTTAGTCCTTGCTAGTTCCTGAAGATCAGATAGGAATTACTAAAAAGACTAAAGTGTCTCAGGCTACAACTTACAGTCATTATAGCAAGCTATCTGCATGGACAATTCAGAGCTAATGCCTCAGAATGTTCTCAGATTTTGCTTTATTTTTTAACATACAGATATCCTGTAAAACTGCTATAAAGACCTCAAGGTTTCTGAGGTCTAAGGCAGTCCTGTCATGCTTGAACAGGCTTTTCAGGGATGCGGGATAAAAGTGGGGCCTGAGGTCTGAAAGAAATGAGAAGTCCTGGAGCAGAAGACTTCAGACTGATGGAAAGTCAGGAAAAAAATTGTTTGGCCCTTGATTAAGAGAGAAAGCTGTAAGTAAATGGATCAAGAAGCAAATGTATATAATATTTAATTTTAATTTTGTGTTTTGTCATAGTTGCAGCCCTTTGTTTAAAAACAGCCATGGGAAATAAATTGGAGATGATATTGTTGAAATAGAGCATTTTTGGGGAAACTAACTACTCTATCAGTGGGATTACTTAACATCACTAGTACATTGCAGCCTTGGGCTTCTTGGTTCCGTGGTGGACTTGGCAGTCCTGGGTTAATGGTTGGACTTGAAGATCTTCAAGGTCTTTTCCAACTTAAATGATTCTATTGTCACAAAAATCATAACCAGGAAAACTCTCTAAACCAAATGACAGTTTAGAAAACTGACATCGGCTTATTGCAGCACTGGGTGCATGGGGAAATTTTCCTCCTAACATGCACACCAAGCTACTTAAGGGTACACATTATACGCAATAAAGTGTTTGCATATTCCTAGTACATTACATATTCATTATCATTTACACACAGGATTGCTTACAAGTTTCTTGCTTCTAATGCAAATTAGTATGCATCCTCAGATAGCACTACTAAAGTTCTTTATTAACTACGCACACTCCCCAAGCCAGGTTTTGCTATCTTTTGTGGGGGCTATTTGAGTCAGAGGTCACAATCTCCCACTACAACAATTACCTTTGTTCTACTTTCAACTAATTTTCTGTTGATGTATGTGGATTGCCAACACCTTATCAGCCTGTCTCCTCTTGCAGCCAGAAGTTCCTCACTTGAAGGCTTCTTTCTTAGATAATGTTGTTCTTTTCACGATCTGTTTTCTCGCATCCTTCATCCTCACATCTTCACATCCTCACAGCCTTCGGCTGAATCCTTTAATTAGAAGTCCCTTCATTCATCAGTTTTGACAACCCTAGAGGGTCAGTTTGACCTAAACTTTGTGCAGATAAGTGTTTAACATGTAGCTAAACACTAAATCAGAGTTTAGCACTAAATCAGAGTTCAATAATTTGGGAGTTTAGACAACACTCTGATTCTATGATTCATTCTGTAAGACCAAAACCATGGAAGAAGAAAAGCAGCTGCCTGGTCTGGACACATGACAGCCCATAGCACTGGGTCAGATGCAGCTTCTTTGATCCTTTGCCATCCAGCAAGATAAATAATGGAGCCTGGGATTTGATACTCACATTTTGGAACAGTGGCATTACTAGAATAGGAGAAGGGGAGCAAACTGCTGTTCAACTAGTTTGTATAATCAAGAATTCAGAGGGCACACTTCCTTTAGGAAAAGGGATAGCACACTATTGTATATTTTTTTCTTTTCTTTTATAAAGTTAGTAATGTAAAAGATTTGATTATTTTTGAATGAGGGTTTGTAGTTGATCGACCACCAAAACAGCCTTTCAATTTTTCAGCATTTTCAGAAGGGAAGATTCAGCTGCTGTTTTTTAGAAACCCTTCATTGAAAAATTTCAGGCCCTATTGAATAATTCTTCACTGAATAAGTAGACCAGTAGCAGATTAGTAGACCTAAGTTACTTGATTTCTTTGGAAAAGTCATATGAACTTGACATCAGATGTGGCTGTTATTTTGGTTACATGTTAGCAGGCAAAGCAAACCTTTCTAAACTATTAAACCGTTGAAACATTTTCTGCCTTATATGTCAAGTCCTGCTATGTTCTGCAGCACAGACCATGCATATTATTAGTTCAGCAAGACATTGCTTATTTGAAATGTTAGGCTTGTTTTCTAAACAGTAGCACATAAGGAAAATATCAGATTTGAGTAAGAAGTGCTATGTCACATATGTATTTGCAATCACAGTCATATAAGACCTGTCTTTTTACTCAGATAGTACTGCAAATATGCACAATGTTTGCTACTTCACTGTTCAGAATACCAAATGTTAGGTAATTGTGGTGACAGCTTGTAAGAAAGCAGTGCTGTTGACCCCAATTACTACAATCTGATTAAGAAGCAAACAAAATGAAACTCACCCACAGTCTAAAATTTGTAATCTCCTGTCAGTGTAAATTAACAGATGCCAGCAGTTCTGGGAAAGGCTGCTGTAAAGTATTTATGTCCAACCCAGCAAATCTCCATTTATGTCCAGCCCGGCAAATCTCTCCTCTGAAGTTAACATCAAAATTGTTTTCCTAACACTGGTTTGATAGATTGGGATTTCTTGTGTCTTAATAACGTACTGCTTTCAAAAGCACAAGGGTGTCCAAACACTATATGACAAAGGTAAACATGGCAATCTGGAAGGTTTTACAATAGACTCTATTTCTGAAAAGACAACCTTGAAAGTAAGGTTCCTGAAAATTTATGCTAACCTAAAAGACCTTAATAGAAAAATGAGAATGTTCCTCTAGTTCTCTCAGGCAGTCTCACAGTCAGTAATGCGTTGGGAGTCTCACTATACTCAGACAGAATTCCAGTTTCTAGGAAAGCCAGGAGCTGCTCTTCTTCCATTGAGACTGGGGAGAACTGCCACATCTAGCTTTAGCTGTCTCCCCTACATCTGCTAAATGCAAACAAATCAGCACTACTATCAAGGACTCACAGTGAAAGGCACCAGTCCTAGACAGAATCAGTTTCCAAGCCAAGGCCAATGTCAGACCCATGAACAGAAAAACTCATCTGGCCAAAAACATATCTAAAGAACCCTAGCTACCAGTTTGCCACATGCCAGTATCTGAAGTTTCTTTCTTCAATGAAGCTAAAGTTTTAGATACTGGATTTTTTTAAAATCTTCAAAATGCCTCCTGGATATAATTACTGTGTATGAGCCCACATCTTTTTCCTAGAAATAACTAAGGTATACTCATAGAATATATTTCTGAAGGAATATAAACAACACGGAAGTTTTTGAAATAGTTACATCACTAAATATCACAGAACTATCTTCTGTGAACACATGCAATCATTTTCTATTATTTGCTGTTTTATTACTAACTATATTGTGTAAAAGTTGATTTTCTTACATTTAGATAAATGTAAGGGTTATGCATTAAAAATAACTCAGTAATATGCAGGAGACATTTGAAATGAGAATTTCATAGCTCACTAGAGGATAGAATCATGGAATTATAGAATGTTTTGCATTGGAAGGGACCTTCAAAGATCTGTTCCAACCCCACTGCCCTGGCAAGAGACAACTTCCACTAGACCAGGTTACTCAAAGCTCCATCTAACTTGACCTCGACACTTTCAGGGCTGGGGCACCTACATCTTCTCTGGACAACCTGTTTGGTGTCTCACCATCCTTATCATAAAAAATGTCCTCCTTATGCCTGGTCTAAATCTACTCTCTTTCAACTTAAAACCATTGTCCCTTGTTCTCTTTACTACAGACCTTGGTAAAAAGTCCTTCTCCATCTTTCTCATAAGCCTTCTTTATATACTGAAAGGCCACAATAAGAACTCCCTAGAGCCTTCTCTTCTCCAGGATGAGCAACTGCAATTGTCTTAGCCTTTTTTTCCTGTCTTTCACAGGAAAGAGATATTCCAGCCCTCAACAGGAATACACAATATCCATTAACTTCATTTTTCTTTAAAATTAAGATAAACCAAAAGACTGATGTTTTCACAGCTAAATTTTTGAATATGAATATGAATAAATTGCCTCAGTTTTTTAAGTATATATATTAATAAAATCAAAGAATAAACTTTTCAAAGTTTAAATTCACCAACTAGCTAGCAATATGTTCTCACTGACTCAAACGTCAGTTTAGAGTTCGAAACATCCAAATTTTAAAATGTTCAGGTCAAGCCCTTAATTATTCAGATCTCTCATTCATCAAATATATTTAACAAATACAGGACATATATCTTTCTATCAGTGCTGGACAGAAGTAATACTCCAGAGCTGGCAAATCAACAAAGCTGTATTTGAAAAGATGTACATAAGCCAAACAAAAAACATAGAAAGCTTTAAAACTACTGAAAACACTCCCTAATAGACCTTACATCACTAAAGGATTTCAAGACTATCAGTGCCATGCAGACTGGCCAGCTGAAAGTTCATAACAGTGAAAGTCTTTTTAGTCCTTTTAAGACAGCACTTATGCTGAAAAGAAGCATTTCTGATTCTCTCTATGGCAATCAGGCTAGACTTAGGTCAGTAGTATAGTACTTAGAATTTAATGACTATGGTGCATACCATTAGAACAAAGAGTGAATTAAATGAAATATGGATATACAAACCTGAAGTAAACTCACAGTCAGCAATGTTTTAATCTGTAGTGGCAAAATAAGGCATAGGCTGAAAGCCCCAGAGCACAGTACTGATCAAAATGCTTGAAAGAGATTAGAACAGACTAATCTGCATTAGCAGAAAGATAAAACAGATCTTTCACTGACTGCAGATCTGTCAGCAGTGGGTGATTACTGAGAGAATTTGATTAAACTTTAAATCCATCCTTATTTAAATTTTTCCAAGTTCTGCTTTATGCAGTTTGTGTTCCTTGACACTGTTTCATGGTACAGTCAGGGGAGCAGAGTCTGAAGTAAAAACAAGAAAAGGAAGCCTGTGAACACGTTCCACCTTATTTTGGGTAATTGCCAAATAACTCTTTAAGCTCCATAATTTTGTTTTAAATTTCTGCCTTGAAAACCTGTCTGCATTGAAACCATTCTTGGATAATAATGAGAAGAATTGTTGAGTGCTAAAATTACAGATCATTCTGTGGCCTCAGGTAGAATGATTTGGAGAAAAGTATTTCTCAGTATGAAGTCTAACATTTCTGTTTGGGCATGAGAAGAATCTGGTGAATAACTTTTCATTCCATTTTGTAGCGACCATACAGAAATGCTGTCATGGACCCCACACATCAGTAGCTATGCTGTCAAGATTTTGCCATGTATCTCCCAATTTTGGTGCTGAAGAAGATCTTGTAAGTGGAAAACTTCACCAGACAATCAAATTCAAGTTCAATAAAAGAGCCCAGTTTGGTTCTGTACTTTTCAGTGTGTCTCTGCTTGGAGTACTTCAGTTTCTTTGTAAGGAAAATTTCATATTTTCAGTCCTGGTCTGTCCAGCAGAAACAGGAATGCTATTGACACCAGTACTTTGGGCAAAGCAGACAAGAAAGTGGAATGTACTTTCACATGAAAGAAATTTTATAGATCTGGGCATCAGCTGAGTTGGAAGGAATTCAGCTGCCTTTGAAGGACACATAGACAAACTCCATGCTTCAGTGAAGAAACCATGTGCAGAGTGGAACAAATTTAATCTCATTGCAGGTTTATGGACAAAATCAAAGGATTCACAGGATTCAAATTAAATTGTTGGGTATAATATTTTCCCAACATTGTTGTCCTCCTACTCATATTTTACACACAGCCGGGATAGTTAACTCTGTATGGAGAAATATACTTCAATGTTATCAGAGGGCAAGTATCATTATCATATATGTAAAAAATTACAAAGAGTGAGATTACTCATGCTTGGTAGGACACAGTGAAGGAGAGATGGATTAGATCATATAAAAAAAAAAAGAGGAAAAAATAGAAAGTATGCATTCATAAGGCGTAAGATAATTTGGAAAAATTATGACCCATGTACAGAAGAAAAGAAAGAACTAGAAATCAACCAGAAACAAAGAACCAGAACTGTCTTGTCTGTACTGTGGCAAAGAGGGCTTTCATTGGGAGTGAGAACTCTCATTTCAAACAAAAAGTTAGGGATCCTCAGATCTCCTCCATTAACCCATGTAACTTTCTCAGCAAATAAACTAAAAGTCCTTTGTATCATTCCTCATTACTCTTCCTCTTTGGAGTTCTCCACTACTGTCTCTCTCACCCTCCGTTGTCCCCACTCCAAAAGCTTACTCATACTGCTATCTTGTCTACCATATTAACTGTTATCTACAGTGCACTTAAAGGCTCTTTTCCCTGCTACAAGCCCTTAAACAGAAAAAAAAAGCAAGTTTTTTTGACAATTCCATGGTTTGGCTGATAAAGATGTTGACAGAATATGCTTAAAACTCTCGATGCTGGTACTTTAAATTTTTGAAGCTGTTCAACTTAATATTACAAAGTAGTTTAATAAAGTAACAAGTGCTGTATAATATAGAGATGGAACATGTTGCATTAATATAACTGCATTGTTAATGAAGAACAATTCACTATTGACAGTGTTTCTGTTAAGATTTAGACATATATTGTCTTGGGACTGTTGCTAAATTTCTTACTAATAATAAAGTAGATTTTTTTTTGATAAAATCTGTGTGTCAAACAAGAGTTCTTTTTATACAGCCAAATAGAAAATTTCTATATTTGGAAACTAGGGACATTAACTACTGTTATATCATGCAGAATTATACCCTCAGAAGAAAAGGACAAAAGAAGTGTGGTATAAAGATGATTATACTGGTAGTATTTATTTTTCAGACAGATACTCTGATAATAAGATATTCAGATAAAGATCTTTTCCTATCTTGCTACTTATGTTCACTCTAAGAATCTTATTTCTAGTGGCAATGGTAGATATCTTAAACTGGACATTCTACCTATGCAAGGCATTGCCAGAAGAAAGCATTGTAACCCTTCACATCTTTCATGTAGCAATACCATTAATACATAGGAGATGTGTTCTTTTCTTAAGTAACACTTAACATCTTTACTCGCATTTTGTTTGTAATCCACAACAGCCTACAAATTCTTTCCTACAGCACTCCTACCTGGGCAGTTCTTTTTTGGGTTGCAAGGGTGCTTCCTAAGTATAATATTGTACGTTATGTGTATGCAGCTCATCTTTTATGAATTTCACCTATCTGATTTTAGAGTAATTTGTCATCAATCTCTGACTTACTTACACTGTGCTTGTAAGTCCACATAGCTCATTGTTGCTCATAGATTATAAGTCATAACTCTGTTATTACAGCATTTAGTAACACTGTGAGCAAGACCTGGAAAAGTCCAGATTGTCTTCCAATTGACCAGACTGTCCCCAGATCTTCTATATACCCCCAAAAACCTGAGATGTCCCCGGTCTGACAGAAAATTATTAAAATTTTGCTTAAGTGCTGTTTTACAATCAGGTGTAGTTCTGTCTTTTTGTAATTTCATGAACCCTTATCTCCTCAGTTTATCAGGAAAATGTCACACAGAACTGTTAAAAGTCTTACAGAAATCAAGTCAGACTTTCTCCCATCCTTTTTGGTAGATATGCTGCCTAGCAAGCACGGGATATGATTTTTTTTTCTGTGATACAAGGAAGCTTTCTATCTTTTATATCTTTATTATTCCCTAAATGCTTGCAAACTGATCTATATCTTTCCAGGATATTTCTGGATAACTAAGCTCATGGGCTTGTAAATCTCAAGAAAATTCCCCCTGTCTCATAAGGTACTGTTTGCCCTTCTTCAGTCTACTGGAATATCTCTCTGTCTTTCCTGGGTTGTCTGTAACAGTCTTGAATGTCTCATCTAGTTCTTTAAATTTCCTGACATGTATTTTGTGTCATCCTTTCTTTTTGCTTTTTTCTCATCTTACTCTTTTTTTTGTGTAATTCCACTGAAAATTATACAAACATCCACCTTTTTTCTGGTCTATGTTTTAAAAGACACATCACAAATTATTATGTCTTTATCAGATAAATTGTATTTGGACAACTATGAATAATATGTTAGACTACATTTAATAGTATATCAGATACCTTCTAATAAATATTATGGTATTGACAAATGCTTAAAAGCAGAAATGTAAAAAAAAAATGCTATAAAAGGACAGTGGCCAACTTCTGTCCCATATCTAATCTGGCAGAACATGTTCCCCAACCCCATACTTGCCCTTTTCTTTTCTCAGGTCACTCAGATGCTCACAGGCAGCCAGAATCAGGACTTAGACATATTTCTGACATATTAATCCCTGCTCCTGTCTTTCCCAGTCATAGAATTCTTCCATTGCTCTCATTGCACAACCAAAATGCAGGCAGCTAGTAACATATCAGCCTACACAAACGCATCAAGAATCTAGTTCAGAGGATCATATGACAGGGACATGTTTCGTCATGTCTTTGTGTATGCTTGCATTTTGGTCTAACAATGGGAACAAGTACCTTATTTTTAGAGCAGATCCACCTCTTTCAAGCATCTCATAAAAAAAGTGTCCAAAGCAGGAGGAAAACAAAAATTTTAATATTTATTCAGATGATGGAATTAAAAATACCTTCTTCATTAAATCCCTCTTTCCTCTGCTACTATTCTTAAATGATTAAGAGTTTGGCTGGAACTAGAAAATCAAGTCATTACTTTCTGAGAAAATGTTCCTGGCAAACTAAACTGCAAATGAACAGCTAATGTAATGTGAGATAATGAAGTTTTATACTTACTTATTATTCCACTTGCACATTTTTTCCATATTTGCAAGTCAGATATATATGACATTCCTTAAAAAATCCGATGAGTTGGAAGTTAGCTTTGCTTCACAGAAACTAATGACTCTTTGTAACTTTTAGAAAACATGATAGGATTATATTTTGATAAGTAGTATGAACTATGAAGGAGGAAGTTTGACCTGATCTAGAAGTACTGGAATATCCTTAAGTAGATACAGACTTCAACTGTAGTACATAGCTGTGTCAACTGCAAAGAAACACAACTGATGGATATTCTTTAAAATGTAAACAATCCATTCCTTCTGCATATGCCAACAGGGACAACAAAAGAAATATCTTTCAAACATCAAAAATCTGTCTGCACACCCCTGTACACAGAAGAAATTCTTTAGTAGCTGAAACTCAGTGATTTAGGGGTGGACTAATTTCCTGTATTTGCCATGTTTGGGACTCTTGTACTGTAATTCCACCAGTTCAATTCACTAAAATTTAAGCTGAGCAAGTGTCTAGGTACAGCCTGCTGTATGGCAGGTCTACACAAGAAATAATATTACTGTACTACCACCTAGACAAAAAGGAGGATGCACCTATGGTGACTCTGTAGCCTCAAGCCTCTGCCACTATGTGATGTACTTGAGCATGATGGAACAGTAACATGGTTTTGAAAACCCGTATGTTCTAAGCTGTGTGCAAGTATTTAACACATTACCTTGCATAACATTAAACACAAAACTAGCTGTTTACAGCATCCGTCACACTGTGCCTGCAATGGTGAGTTTCTGAGTATTTTTGTCAGAGAATTTAAAGCAGGACAAAAAAATTTGCATTCTCCAGTAGTATACAAAAATAGCATTCAGACTGAATGACAAAGGAGAAATAGTTTATAACAGCCCTGGTTCAAAGCCAATAAATTTAAGTGAAATGCTTTATTTACCTTCCACAGGCTTTGAATGAATTCTGCTAGTCCTCTAGACAAATAAAGTTTATTTTTCTTGGTTGCCTGGTTTTATTTAGCATCTCTATCTACGAAGGATTTTTTCCACTGGTTTTACAATCCCTTTTTAAGATGCAAACTAAATTATTTTGCTTAGATTTCCTAGATTTAGCTAGATTTCAATTTTATTCACATGACTGTATTACTCTCGACTTCAGTTTCTAAAACACACTAGAGTTTAGCATTGTTGACTGAAATAATATAGTTAAGGGCATTTTTATAATTAGTTATAGCAAAGATTCATAACTAATTAGGGCAAAGATCAGATCTCTTTTAATATCTTATTTTTATGGGGAAAAGAGTATTTCATTTACTCAATGTGTTATTTTAGTATCATTTACGGAAGCAATGTTTATATTATATTAACATACCCAGAACTTCACTGTAAAAGCTTAACTTGCACTGTTAAATTATTTGTTGATTTATTCTTTTTGCATGGTAGATTATGCTACGTTTGAACTTCATATCTGTAAAAATGTTCCTTAGTTAAAAGAACAGCATGAAATAAAGCATATCCAACATAACTTTTTTTTTTTTTTTAACGTCAAGATTTCAAAGCAATAGTGAATAAGCAGGTAGTTTACAGGGAAAGATATACAAGAGAAGGAAGAATAATACAAGGAAAGAAAATCAAAGAAACCAAAGTTTACAATCAGATATAGCAATTTTTCCCCCCTTCATTCCTGATGAGAGACAGTTGACCTGACAGAAAGTTCATCCTACTTTAATTATGGAAAGTAATTGGGGCTTATATCTTCAGGTGTCCAGAAAAGTAGGGCAATGAGCTAGCACTCTTGCATTTCTGTTGACACTTTTAAACAACTCTCATTGCAAAAGGGTTTAGATTTCCCTCCATTCTTTTTCATGTGTGTTTATTTTCATTGACCTTCAAACAGTTAACCTGAACTACATAAACACAACATTTTCTGTATATGCACTAATCTCGGAACTTGCTGGGGCATTTCTCTGAAGATTATTTTTTTACAGGAATTTTCTCCCTTTTCTTGAATTTCAGGCTTCAAAGTAATTTTTATTGTCCAAACTGCAAACTCAAGTGTTATAATGAAAACAGTGAGTGAAAATACTTGAAAATAAATTCAAAATTCAACAGAAAATAGAGTAAATCCCAGAAAAGCTATACACATTTTTTTTTCTGTCAAAAAAAGCCTTCTCCTGTTCAGGGTTACACACATAATTCTGGTGCCATGGAGTGAAGTGTGAGATGTACCACATATTCACTAACATCTAGATAAAACTAGACACCACTTTATTGGTGTGCTACATTTGATTTTAAGTAGGTAATGGGAATCAGATATTTTGCCCTTAATAAAGACTTTTACTGCCTTTGTAGTGTGTCAAATCATTAGTGTACTCTGGGCCAGTATTTCCTCTGATAAGCGGCATGGAATAGAGCAAAACTACAGAAAATGCAGTGATGGAAGACCACACAAGTGGACCACACAAAATTGGGAGAGTCAGGAAACATGGGGGAAAGAATCTGAAAGCCATTCTGAAATGTTGTGTCACAACTGATTACTAGTATCTCTACTGGTATAACAAAGAAAACCTTTGAAAACCAGCCACTTCACAAAACAAACAAAAAAAAAAAAATCAAAATTTCTACACCAACCCAGTCCTGGGTTATGTATGGCAGTTACAGCAGGTATGCTGGGCCTGACACTTGACTGTATCTGGTGATTAAATGCAGAAGGCAAAGACATGTCTTGATGAAAACCAAGGTATTTTATGCTCCCACGTTTCCTTCCTCTCTCAATAAAAAGTAAATTTTGCACAAGGAGTTCCAACCACCAAGCATGTGTCTTTGACACTATGTGAAGTAGAATGTAGGGGTTATAAAGAGTAGAAATAAGAAAATGCTGGTCTTCAACACATACAGATTCTACACGTAGCAAACAGCAAAATAGAAGTTCTTCCACTGATCTAAATGACACATTATAGGCCAAAAGCTGATTAAAACAGGACATTACAATCTAAGCAAAATTAAAGGTAAGAATTTTAGCTATGCAATCAGTTCTGTTCTCTGGGACTCGGTAGAGCTATGTCAGCTCTACAGCAGCAAGTAGCTAGCTCTAAAACATTACTAACATACTAATAGCTAGATTTCCCATAACCTCCAGGGGTCTGGTTGTCACAAAGCTGTCCAATTTGACTTTTTCCCATGAGAACGATTTGTTTCTGTAGATTGTTTACAAGGCAGAACATTATTTCAGACAGGAACATGGAGGATGTGAGCAATAACTGTCCTTAAAAGAAAGTGTTCACTTTCAAATTGTGAGAAAGCACAGAAGATATGCCAGAAGGTGGTTCTTAAATAAGTTACAGGCTGTGAAGTGTGAAGTAAGACAAGTGACTTTTCAGAAGTCTCAAATGTCATATACTGCACATATGTCCTGTTATTTTTGTCTCCTTCACACTAATTGCTGTAGAATGATCACTGGCCTTGACTTTTATTATCCATGTCAGAGAAGGGCAAACTGATTCATAAGGACAAAGATGTTTTGCCAGTACTACATGGTTTTAAGTGAGGGAACTTGCCTTTACAAGTTGAATACCAATTCCGTTGCTTATATTAGTGAACAGAGCACGAGGCCCAGAAATGCAGCAAATCTGTTTATCCATCCCATGAGATCCCTTTGCTTAAAGAGAAGTTGGTTTAGTATGCTAGGCAAGTTAAATGTATTTGAAGAAATTTTTGGCTGATATACACAATTTTTACTGGCTATCAAAATTTGCTCATACTGTTCTCTGAAATGTCCATGGTTTTATAAAATCTCAAATATTACCAGAGCAAATGTACCAACTATTACAAACTTCGATTTAGCATATGACCTTCCAGTGTAAAAGTTTAAGACTACCTATTACATCTACCTGCAATAGCCAATTGACTATTCAAGAACAAAATTCAGCTTAAGCCCTTTGGAAATTTATGAAAATATTTCACCTTTATGTAATATACACTTCCAAAATATGAAGCAATCCTACCGATCTCTGTTCAGCCCTGAAAAACTCAATTATTGTAGCAGCAGGTTAGGATGAATCTTTCCACAGTACAACTCCTCCACGTCTCCAGATTGGTTGTCTTAGCTAATATCAAAATGATTCAGTTTAGGTCAAATGAGAGGTATAACCACTTATTGCCATTATACGCTAAGCAGCATTCACAGTCCAAAGAAAGAGTCTCTAGCAAGATTTTCCCCTTCGTTCAGTAGCCTGATCACTCCAGGTATCTAGTACTCTATTTCCTAATTATGAATCATTAGAAAGGTCATATATCAGATTAAAAGGTGGTGAGTGGTCGCACACTGAGATGATATTCATGTACATTTCGTATTCATCTACAGTGAATGAGCTGAACTTGTCTATGCATGAAGCAGTAACAAGTGTTAAAGGAATTATTAAGTACTCAGATCTAAAATTTCAGGCTCAGATAAAGACTTAAAATATCCCAAATTAATCAAAGGGTCAATTGAATCATAAAGGCCTCTACAATTTGTCTTCATGGTCTAATTATCCTGCAGAGTATAGGTCTTCACTGTCCAGTGAATCAGAAAAGCTGAAGCTTTCAGAGGGGCTATGGGTTTGAAGACTTATTTTGGAATTATTCTCAAGATTTTTCCTCCCTTAGCTTTAGAGGTCTTCCTTGGACATTTTTTTTAGTGCTTTAGTGGGCTACTGGGGAAAAATACCCTGAAACTTTGGAGGATTTTTCCTCTGTTCATGGACTGTGGGAAGATCTGAAGACAATAGAATGGTACTGGCATGAGTGCGTGAAATATTGTTTCCCATGGTTTTCTGGGTGTACAAGGACCATGCAGCTTTAGAATACCCTTTAAGCATGCACATTACTGCATCCCATGGGTGTTTGTTAGCAGTTCACTACTCCAGCAGTGACTGGCATGTTTTAACTTACTTCCTTTTTCAAGCACAAATCTTATCAATCTATAATCCAATCATTACAAAAATAATGGTTTTGTTGATTTATTCTGTCTTAATGAAGCACTCCCTGACTGAGAATTTCTAAAGACTATAATCTTACAAAAGCTATGCTGTAGATTGCCTGTGGCTTACTTAAGACATTTTGTTGTTGTGGTGGTGGCAGAAAATTAAATGCAGCACCAGTTCAGAAAGGAGCAGAACAACGACACTGCTCACAGAAAGTCAGCAGGGTCCTAAGATGCTGATTTTCGTTTTGGTTTTTGTTTGTGTTATTTTAGTAGTGACTTTACAGTGTTGCTAATTTAAACAAGACATTGGAATATTTGTTGAACACTACTCAATCTTAGGAGTATTCAGAATTTTTCCTTTGATATGTACCCTCCTCTACTTATTTCCCCCAACAGAATTACTGCAAGAATGATGCTTTCATTGGAAAAAGAGCTTTGTTGAATTCTTCTTAGGCTCCAATAGGAAAGCTAAAACATGTTTTCTTTCAGATTTTCTTGAAACAATTCAATATATTTCTCTATTAATCCTGAATTTGCACAAATGTATACTTGAACTGCTTTAGTACGTTGTGTTATTTTCCTGTAAGACCTGGCCAAATAACACCCTGAAGCCTGAGCAGAAGTAAAATGATTGTTTAAGTTTTGGGTTGGTTGCATCTTAATACACAGATTGAATTCAAATTAATTTGAACTGAAAAAATAAAAAATTGACTAATAGAATCACAGGGAAAGATAGGGACTTGAGAAGCTTTTTACTTTATCCCTGCTCCTAAGCAGGATTATACCTAAACTATTCTTAAACATATGTGTAAATTGAAATTAGTGGGAAATTTTTGCTGGAGGTGTACTTTTTTAAAAAAAAAACTTTTCAAGTTATCACAATTCCTTGAGCTTTCTGAATTAAGCTCTTAGCAGTTTAGGAGTACTTTTTGTGCTTGTCTGAGTCAAGGGAACTGTGTAGGATACAGGGATTTTCTTGTTTGCAAGCTATTGGCTAAATGTACAGCCCCATCAAAGTAATGCTGAGGGCGACAAGAATTTTCTCAGGCAATCTTGATGCAGGTGAGCAGGTAATTTGCAAAGATTCCACACTAGAAAGAATAGCAACTGATTCTCCCTATTTCACTTCCACATTAAATTACAGTTTTCTTTCAGGTAGTCAGCATTAGTTTATTACCAAGTCACTTTAAGCTAACATTTTTACTTTTTGTATGTGGTCAATGCAGAGTATGCCTCCTCTCTTCTAAATGTGTGTTGTTGTTTTTTTTAAAAAACCACATCTTTATAATATTGTGTATATGCACTTGTCTGGTATGAAGCATTTTCAGGTTATTATCCCTTTTAATTTATACATGGAGTATCTACAACAGTTTAAATGAAACAATGGTTTCAGAAAAATGAAAGACAATAGAAAACAAAGCAGAAAACAAATACATCCAAGTAAAACCTAAATCATCTCTAATCCTCAAACTCTTTACCGATCCTCAAACTCTCTTCTGTCACCAAAATGTCCTTAGCACTCATCTAAAAGTAAATTCCCAGTACTGGATCTATCCATAACTTGCAGTCTGCAAGGAAGATGGCAGACCAGGTTTAGCCACAATTTTCTCTTTCAAAAACAGGAGAGCAGTGAGCTCTTGGAAACGTCTTGTAGACATTTCATTCCTTGACCCAAGAGATGTAAACATTTTTTTCTCTCAGAAGCATACACCCTATATTATGGAAAACCTTCTATAAAGAAAGAGGTACTAAGAAAATTACTTGCAAGCTACTTAAGCTACTGCAAAAGACCTCTATGAAAATAGAAGGTATATTGCATGTGAAGGGCTTCTTTTTAGCTAGGTATCACTCCACACGGAGGGATGGATGGACAGGAGGAGTCCATTTGCTTGTAAATAGCAAGATCTATTTAAGACCCATAACACAGATGTCTCTTCTTTTCCTCAAATAGACTTGGCAGATGTTGTAGTAGCCTATGCAGTGAAAATAATTCTCTTCCCTTCTCAGGTTAAAGAGGTGAAATTTCACAATGTCTTGTCATACTAAATATAATGTATTGAAAAGCTGCAAGAATTGGCAAAGATGTACTTACCTGAATTGTACTTAAAATTAATATGGGGCTGAACTACAGAATCTTAAAGAATTTTGGTCACCTAGTATTTCCCCTGAAATCTAGATAACTATAAAGCCCATCAAAGCTTCTAAAACAACAACTCTACAAACCTGGAACTAGATTTTCCAAATATTTACCTTTCTGTTTATGTTTTGGAATAAATGACCAGATTTTTCAAAAGAGAGTGGTATCTGTCATTTAGTCACTACATTGGGTTGTGTAAAGAAACTGAGTAAGACCTGGACTTCAGGAAGCCTACTGGAAGTTCTAGGCAAAGATTTTATTTGCAATAAAAAAATTAAACCATGTTGGGGGAAGGGTTGCTTGGGAGAGGAGGAGGTTTCATCTTTGTAGCTGCCAATGACAGCACAGTACAAAGTGTGCTATTTAGCTGCCAGAGCAAGTGGAAGGGACATGGCATGATGATTGGTCATTATTCTTTCCACCTCCAGGCAGCCCCTGAAATTCCTATTTAACTGACCTGGCATGCCACAGCTAAGATGAAAATATGCTTTTACAGAGTGTAAATAAGCACAGAAATAGAGAAATGCAGAGTTCCTTTCGTCAGCAACTGAATCACAAATAAACCTAAACAATAGCCTCTTTGAAATTTGGCTAATGCCTGAACAGAAAAGGAGGAATGCAAGACCAAAAAATCCACCCACAGTCTCAACAAACTAATAATTAAAATCACACTTGTTTACCATTCCAAGTTGGTTAATGTTTTTGTGTTGCTTACCCCCACAGACTCCCACGTATTCTATTGTAAAAACTGCTCGTTACACAGTTGAATCTTAATTTAGATGGACTTGGTTCTACTTCCTTTGAAATCAGTATGAAAATTTCCATTGCTTTCAGTGAGGGCACAATTTATCCCTAAACCTGGGCTATGTTTTTTAAAATATAGTTTATATGTGTCAATATATATATTTATGCCCAAACACATAGCCATATTCCACTGGTTTTTTTCCAATCCAAACACATTTTAAAACTGACCCTTAAGCTAATACTACAGGAGCTCAGATATATATTGCATTTGGTGGTGCATAGTGTAAACATGACTGAGGTTGTCCACTGGAGTGTCTGAGAAATACTTAATTTCTCAGAAGATACTGAAATATATAAAAACATTCTAATCTTCCTCCCCAAGTTCTTTCTCCTCTCTGAATTAACAAGTTCATATTAACTGCAATTAAACCTTAGACTAAGAAGTTACCTTTTCAGATATGCTTCTAAACAAGATATGCTGTGTAATTACCGTGTAATTATTTTATAACTACTCACAAAAATAAATAAAAAAACCCAAACCTTCTGCTGAATGTCAGTTCTGGGATCATTAATTAAAAAAAAAAGAAGTGATTGAATTAAAACTGTTTATGAAATAGATACATCCCCATTTTCCAGAAAACCTGTAATGTAAATGAAGGTTCGTACTACAAAAGTTGTTTTCCTAGTGAATTACTGTTTCTTGATTTTACCCTGGTACAAGCAGCTTGTGAAATTCAGAAAAATAAAATGCCTCCATCTATTAAAAGAAAGATCAGGAGCCTATTATAACTCTGCCTCTGCTGACCCAAATTTCAGGGATTTAGAGCTGGAATCCATTCGTACAGGTATAAACCTGAAAGCAGCATCTGTTGGGTGGTGAATGATCCTCTGAAAAATGGCTTATTTCTTATCTACAAGGGCAGAGCCTTCCACATGCACCAGAAAGGCAAGACAAGCTGGAAGTCTGACAGTTAGATGGATCTAATTGGAGTATTATAAAACAACCAAACTGGAAAGAAGTAGCACACTCCAAAATTAGCCAAAAAGACTGCCAGAAACTGAAGAATCATTTACTGAAATCACAATTGCCTGATATTATACCAGTGAGTACAGAGCTGCAGGCAAACAGCTAAAAATCTTACATTTTCTGCTTGAAATGAACATCTACCTGTAGTTGTAAGCAACATGTGATTCACAATGATCCAGGTGGGATTGGTATGTGGCCTGTTGATACTGAGAGCACCTTAGTACACCCATTTTAATACCACCATTAAAAAAGAGTCTTATGTAACATTCACAGCAAAACAAAACAGAAGTTGAAGTGATCAAGCCAGAAAAGCTGTATTTTTGTTTTTCCATTTGTTATCTTAAAATGCTCTTCTGTATCGCTTGCAATAGAGATTTTTATTTCTATTTCTATATTTTACTATCACTATGAAAATAATTTCCTTTCCTAGTTGAAATTCATTTACCAAATCTGTGAATTGGAATTTTACATAGAAACCATTTTAATGAGTTTTTTCTTGTCTTCTGTAAAATATAAGACCCATATGATTTCAGGTTTTGAAAGGATAATTATAAATAATCTTTCATTTTCTTCATATACATTTTAATAATAAATCTTTTATGTCCCAGAATAGCGCCGTTATAGCCACAGAAGTCTTCCACCAGTGAAGTTAATGAGAAACATTATAACATGTTTGATGGGTTTTGGATAAAGCTCTCAGTTAGGTGACCAACCTCATGTCCTATTTCTAGAAACATGAGGTATTTAATGGAATTAAATCAATGGTCTTTGGCTCTCTCACAACTTCAAACCAAAAAATTCATTGAAAATTTCTGTTTTATTCGAATGATATCCTGAATATGTGAAACAGCTGGATTCTTTGAAAAATAATTTCATTCATGCTCGTATCCTCATAGTGTGTCAATTCTCCATGGAATTAAAGCTCATCAACAGTTTAACAGAAACCGATTTTATATACAACACGTTATGTGCACCTTACAGGTGTCTAAAATAACCCTTTCTCTCTCAGGTCTTGTGTAACAAGAAACTAAAAGGATGTCCTTTTATATCATAACCCCATTTTCTCTACCAGATGTTATGGACAGCAGCACAATACATGCACAATGCCTTGTTAGAATGCCAGCTACATTAAGAGAAACCTTCTGCAAATGACAGGAGGTGATGCATCATCACTTCACTCTTTAACGTTTTATAATCACCTTCTCTTGCTCTGTGGCCTGTGCTTTGCTTTTGGTGTCTGTGCTGTTAGTGTCATGGTGACCTTACAGCTATACCCTGTCCCCACTGGAACTGCAGCTCCCATGGGCTGTCACATGTAACTTCAACCAGCACATCTAGCTAACAAGCCACCCTTGCTTTCAACATCACTGCTCTTTTAGAGTCTTAGGGAAATTTTCTATCTCCAAAAGCCACCTAAGGAGAGCCAGCAACTGTCACACAGACAAAGCAGGGCTCAGGCTCTTAATTAAACATTTAGCAAGAAAACTGTCTTGCACTGCTCTGGTAGCCTCAATATTTTGTACAGAAAAATACATTATTTCCATGTCTACTGTTTATTATCCTAGTCAAAGTGGCTTTTGGAGGTGAACAGTCTGCTTCATTTCTCTTCTCGGGATAGTGTAATGTTTACACTCATTGCAAATTGTCCACAATGGGTGGTAAGATTTTAAAAGAAGCATGCTAATACTAGGCAACTTGCATGAATCTTTGGCCCATGAGTCTGGGCAGAAACTACCTCCCATCTGTTCACAAGCAGGAAGGAATCAGTTCAGGCTATGGCTTTCAATCTACCAGATGTCTCAGCTCCTCTTCATCTCTCATGCATTGCAAAGGACAAGATAACAACAGCTAGGCCAATTGAAAAGGTATTTTTGTTTCAGCTGCATAATAAAAGACAACTTCTGTTCTATATGATGGAACTGAATTAAAAAGTTGAGCAGAAACTATGTATTACAAGAGGCATAATACCTCTGTGGAGCAAGTCCTGCAGAAAATTATTAGGAGAAAACGTATGACGGGTCAGAAATACAGGTCCAAACAGGCACCCTGAAAGTCAGGCAGATGACAATTGCCAAACTGACTTCAAAACAGAATTTATTTAAGATTTAACACATGGGAAAAGTATGCCAGAATTGATTGTTTCCCCACAGGAGATACTAAGGGAACATCAGTTTTCATGAAGAAAAATATTTCTTCAGAAATGTTTTGAGCTTTCATAACAATGAGAAGAACTGTCATGACTCAACCCACACTCACTCATAGATGGCAAAGATGGTGAAGACATTCAGCTTCAGTATTACATTGTTTTGCTTTCAGTGACAGCATACTTAGGATTAAATATTTAATGACTACAGCCTCATTTTGGCTGATTAGAGCCATATGTCTTTCTATTTGATTCCGTTACTGGTCTGCAGCATATGAATTCTCAAAATATCTTAGAATGAGAAAGCAATATAACTTTTTCCAAAACAGAAAATTTTTCATCACAAGAATCAGTTCTTTCATACTAATAATGTAGATATGTTAATTTTGTATAGCACTGGGGGGCATTTTTGTATATTTTCTGCTTTGAAAAGCCTCTTCTTAACATTCATAAGTATCTCAAACCTGTGTTTCCTGAGGACATTTTTTAAAATTGTGTGGCTACAGTCTAAGAAACCTGCAGTCCTAAATCTTACCTATCCCTCAGGTTGCTTATTCCCCCATTTCTGGGACAAATTATAAGCAAAAAATCTACCCTAACAAAAGAGAAATTTTTAGTTGCTTTTGAGGAAAAGACATATTACTGGGTGCCACAGTGGCCTTATGAAAGGAGTAAACTCTTAGGGCAAAGCATTTTTGTTGAGCTACCTACCATGCCTGTGTTAAATGTGACACAATTAACTGCTAAAGCAAAAACTTAGCATTAGCGTTGCAATAGAGGACTAGGGCACAGTGCCAAGGTTTGCTGTAAGTAACTGGAGATTCACAGTCAACTTTCAACAAAACAATGACTACATGGAAATCAAATTTGGAGAGGAATGTCTTTCTGTACAATTAAATTTGATCACAAGCTGTAAATTCAAAGCTTTTGTTTGCAAAGACATGTACATATCTATCATTGTGGATCCATTTAGTTTAAAATTCTATGTGTGGTATCACAATCTTCCAAATCCCCAGAAAACTCGACTGATTTCCATATTTCATGTTATTGGTAAAAGTAGAGTTTATTGAAAAGTCAAGTAAGATTTCACACTGTAGAGGAGTGATAAGTACCTAACATTCTGAAATTGATTATACTTTGCAAAAACCTCAGGTTTCAAAATAAAATATGGCTGATCAACACTGATATTGCCAACAAAGGTAAATTGTGAGATAATAAACTGCCCTTCCACACTGTCATATCTTCTGTCAAGAATCTAAAGTGACAGCATGTGAAAAGACTATTTGACAAAGTACTTTTTTGGACATTTAATAAATAAACAAATTCCATAGCTTTGAAGTTAAACAAGGTTATAGCAGTAAGAGTGCATAAAGCTTCTGTTCTTTAAAGGGGGGGTGGGGCATGCATCCAATAACATGGATTCAAAATGCACAGAGAATTAATGTGGGTTCATTCACTCATTATCAAGTCAGTAACATCATTCAATATCTTCAGATAAGTCAAAATCACTGTCTAATCTTTTTGATGTTCAACAAGATGTAGCTATAAACTTAGTTGTCCTGCTTGCAACAGAAGACTTTAGTATGTCCTCGTGCTCTGCTGAAGTGAGGCAGTAACTTACCAAAATCTCATTAGAGACCATTAAGCCACAACTTTTCTACTTCAGACTGCAAGCTCAGATTGCCCTTAGAATGTTTTTCATGTCTACTTATGACACCTGAGCACCGCTGAACATCTTTTGAAAAAAAAAAAACCTCAGACTGTAAGTCCTCAGCAGTAGTATTGTTTCTCCCCACTGAATGTAGTGATGAAATCTTCTATCAGCTCAACATACTAGAATCCAGTTCTCATGGGCTTCTTTGGTGAGAAATTATTTGTATTTTCACAGTGCAGCAGCAGCTACAGAAGTCAGAGCTTTCAATATTTGTTAGGCCTTCTTTCCTTTAGCACCTTTTATGCTGTATTGTGTTGGTCCAAGCTTGTCTTTGAGTTTTGACCACAATGGTGTATGTTTACTGTCATACCAAATGATCTTTAGATACCATATAGCTTTAATGCCACAATATGGAAGAGCGGTGGGATTTTGCTTTAGGAATGTCCTCTTACAACAGTTTAGTGGTCTCCCGCTCAGCTGATTACCATGCTGGCTATGTGTGCTCCAAAATAGGTACCAAATGCCCAAAGCAACATCCGCTATTCACAGTCCTTTTATCAATCTCTATTAAGAGAATGGTATCTGAACAACACACTGATATGCTCTTTCACTTATAAGGGAGATGGGAAGAAAGCCACCTGACAACAACTAATAATGATCCCAGCTGTGACACAAGATGGTTATCTGTGATATGCTGGCACCATCTGTGGATGACACAAGACAAGGAGGTAAACTCTAAGCCCAAAGTTGTAACTATAAATGGCATTTTGAGCCTACAAACATCCTTCAAGATTCTTTAGAGTCTCTGAAGTCTCCATAAACCCTATTATATTACAGCTTATAAAAGTATTTATTTCAAACCTTGCAGTGACTGAATCACTAGAGTAAACACTGCTGCAAAGCTACAGCAATACCACGAGACCTGCATTGTTTTGCTTGCTCGGAGTAAACAGAATATTTCATAGACTGCTGAGAGGGGATGAAAACTTTCAAATTCTGCTTACATGCCTGTTACACTCTACAACATAAGTCAAGACACATGCAGAATTTGTCTCAAGAAACCAAATCTAAAATGATACGGGAAAATCCAAAAAACATTTTTATGAATGTAAATATGGCAGAAGTAAGTAAATGGTCTTCTTTGGAGGCTGTACTTTTAGTATTCCAAAAGCAGAAAAATAAGTCAAAAGGATTGGGACCAGGTGCTGGTGAGGGCATCATGAGTAGCTGCCAGCTCAGTTCCTCTGAGAGGAGATGCCACCCTGAGACATAAGCACGGCTGTGAACAATGAATCTGTTCTAAATCTCTGCAGTTTTAAGTCCAGAACATTAAGCAAGTCATTAAATCTCAGACTGTTCTGTCTCAAGAATGATACCTATACTCATCCAGTTTTGTCTGCCAACAAGTGTTCTTTAGAGTTGTAAACCCTTGGGGTTTTTTCTGATAAATGAATTAAATTTACATCTATGGACTTTCTCTTAGTTTGCACTGTTACAGGTGAGATAAGAATCAGGACTGAAGAACTTTCTAACTCACTTGTAACAGTGAAGTGAAGCTAAGTGCACAAATCTGCTTTCAAAGAAAGCAAAGCAATGATTAGATGCTATAGCATCAGATTGGAAATTTGTCCTTGGCACATGCCCTGAAACAGTGAGATTGTCATTATGAGCACTGGCAACAAGAGTTGGACTAGCTGTGAACTACTGTCTTTTTCTTCCTTAAAGAGGAAAAGCTCTAGGAAATAGACTAGGATGTCAGTACTGCTGGTAGCCCAAAGTCCCTAGGCCATCTATAAACTTAGTACAATATGCTGCTGTAGTCAATGATGGTTCCAGATGGAATTCTGACCTTCATCAGTTTTACTGTAGAGGTATCAATGGGTTATGTAAAAATCTGTGTTGAAGTCACAACATGTAAACTCAGAAGTGTGATTGCATGAATTCAGTGAGGCATGAATTTTGGGGCAGAGTACACTGGGAGTCCTGCAGCTTTCTCTCTTTTTGTAGAACCAGAACTGCATAGTTCTTCAAACGTGCCAGCCAAGGGAACTTTCTGAGTCCTTATGTCAGCTGTAAACAACTGCAAAAGGAGTGAGAGGGGACAGAAACTCAGTTTGAGTTCTTTCTGGCAGCCAGAATGCGAACAGCTTTTCAACATACTCTTAAGTAGAGGAAGGTGTTAGAAACTGCTGAGCTCTACCCACAACAGCTGTAAGGCTGATACAAAGCCTCTATTTTTTTGCTTCTCCTCCCCTATGATTCAGAGGGAGAGTGCATGTTTTCTCAAAGAACCTAGAAAAGAAAGGACAATTGCTAGGATTTCTGTCATGAGTGGAGCTTGGTGTTTCCTAAGAATCCACCTTCCCACCACTGTTGCCTGTATTCTTACTAAGAAGTTTGGAGGCTCCAGCTGAGATCAGATAGGCTGTTCATAATTTACCGAGATCAAGTGGCCAAAAGGACTCCAAACTGAGATTCAAACTCTCTTAGCAGCCAACAGCCAAGTTTGAGCTGAAACCTGCAAAGTCATCTGTAACTATTGTTACACACAGAGGACTGGCTTCAACAGAGGTGTCTTTCAGACAGCAGAACTAAACAGGTCTTAATTTCTTCTCCTTTTTACTTGCACCACAGCAATTTCAACTATTAGCTCTTCTATTGCCCATCAGCATTTTCTGTTTCTTTTTTTCTCCACCCAGCTCACTTCCACAGGTGCAAAAGGCAGTAAGTGTTGGTTGATCTACATTATCTACATACTTGTAATTAATCTTCTTAGCTTACTGTTTGACCACATAGGAAAGAAGTTAATGTGATGTTATATAGGATACCCTAATTAGTTCCCTTTTCTCTTTTCTACCTTCTGTTTCTGTGTAAACTTGCCTGCAAGATTGTTAGTCCCATTCTCAATTTCACTGAAAATTTAAAACTGATTTTAAAAATCAAGGGAAACAGAAAACATAATTGCTGAAGCTTGGTTTCTTAGCTTAGATTTCTACAATAGTCAGATGTGTTCAGCCAAAACTTAATAATTCTCCAAATGGCAAGGAGTAATTCTGATTGTGAAACCTTGATTAAGCAACGTGTTAGCTCAGCAGACAACTTTTTTTTTCTGCATCTCTGTCTAAAGAGAGATTTCTGGCAAGTAAGTGTGCTGAACATGGTGTTTTTCCATGTCTTCATAGCGAATTCTAAGAATACAACATTGCCTTGTTTCCCACCCTTTCCCACCCCTTTTTGGTTGACTTTTCAGGGGTTTTGTCTGCATTTTAAGAAACTAATGTTTCATTGTCTTACACATTATTAAGCTCTGTCATATTGTTCTCCCTAATTAACAGTTTCTCCCTCCAGCTTCAAGGCAACCAGACTGGAGTTTATTTTTAAAGCAGAGGTCTGAGTAGCAGAGATGTGTGAAACCTGAGCAAGTTATATAATTTACCTGAACAGTTAGTGTCTGGATCAGCATTTCTTTCAGACAGGTTGCCTTCCTGACTTGCCTAAAACACAGGAATCCCAAGGTTCCTAACAAACAGACTTCTTACTGCAGTTGAAGCAAATCTACAATCTTAGCTAAAAATAATTAGCATTTTTATCCAGATTATAGGTAAAGAAGCACAGCTATTTAATTGTCTGTTTTGAAAGCTGATTTTCCTAAATTATGATAAAGGAACTATGGCAATAAAACTATTGAAGTCTAGTGATACAAAAGAAGAAACTTGTTATTTTGCTTACTAAGGACAAAAGCAACAACACCTCCTTCCTTTTTTTGTAATTATATCATTATGTGACAAACTTTTCAACATCAGGTTTAAAGTAGCTAAAACACGACGACTTACAACAGCAAAACTTCTTTTTTGCAGTGGGCAGGCATTTATCTTATGCTTTCACAACATTAATATTAGTGCCTTTTCAACCTTAGAAAACAATTTTGGTAGAGTAATTTTGCCAGTGGGTGAAGTTTTACACATGAACAAAGTTCAAGTAAAAATATTAGAAGTGCCAAGTGACTGATAGCAGCTACAAAAATTTAGTACAGCACTCTTCATTGCTTAATAATACAACTATCGTTCAGGTACAGCTTTAGAGGTTCATTGCTCTTCTGTATAACTTTGTTCTTCCATATAACATTGCTCTTCCACTAGCAAGTATATTTATGAAAACTATAAACACACCTTTTCAAAGCACCAACAGATGACCTACAGATATGCAGTCATCTGTTGTGTGATATATGTGCAGTCAGTGAACCACCCGCTGAGAAGGTTAAAAAAAATCTCCTAAAAATTATGCTGATGTCAACAGGTAAAAAGCCCAGGAAGAATAGTTTTACAGACAAGCATGGCTGCTTTTAGAAAGTAAAAAAATGAAAGGCTTAGAAAATGATGTGGCCTGTTAGACTAGCTCATATATACAGAAACCTTCTAATATAAAACTGGTACTTATTGTTTGCAAACAGAGCAGGGATTTAAAACTGTTTGACCATTCATACCCCACCCTTGGAAATAATTATTCAAATTCTCTAGAGAAGCATCTTAACATGATTTACGATTAGTTACTTACTGGCAAGGTAGTTTGGCTCTTCATTTCAGTTTTGTGCTTTGTAATAGAGGAAGGTCAGTAGTTACTTATTGCACATATAGCCTCACTCACACCAGTTTTGCCCATCTATATGGCAAAATAAGTAAACTTGGAACTCTGAGATGTAGAGTAAGCCACACTAAGATTGAAACAATTCTGTCTGTTAGACAACTGTACTGCTTTCAAGCTGCAACAGAATTCTATTATTAAGCATACATGTATATATATGTGCCAAGAATTCTGCTTGTTCTTGATGGCTGTAGACAGAAGGAACATTTTCCCCTTTAGCTTTATCTATTCAAGGTTCACTTAACTTATTAAGAACTGCAGGAAAAGGATGGTCTGGTAAGTTTTATGTAGAGATTCGATGATAGAGGTAATACCCAGAAAAAGGCCCATATACAGCATATTCCTTTGACCAACATGAAGAACACTCACTGCTAAAAATGGTTAGATAACTGCTACTAACAGTTCATTAATTCGAATTAAGTATGTGGAGGGAAAGATACGTTTTGTTTTAAAATACTGTTTGTGTTCATTTATTTCATCCTGTTGTATGTTCTGCCATCTTTATTAATTTTCCTTGGTTACAGTTCTCTTTAGCTGACTTTCAACATTGCCCAGTGGAACATACATGTGATATCTCTATCTATTTGTTTTTAACATCCTTTCGAAAAAAAAAGGATGCCCTGTTAAATCCTTTCCCCCTCAGTTTACAATCTGAGGAAGATACGAAAAGGAAGGATTGTTTATGTAGATAAGGACTCAATGTTAAAAGAGTAGAAATTTTCCACAAATACTTTAAACACAAACAGGAAAGTTTATAGTAATTATAATAAAAGCTAAAAAGCAGCTGAAGAAAGTTGTCTGAAGATAAGCAACAAGACAGTACCTGAAGGAGAGGAGTCAGAACAGAAGAACTATTTAGCAAGAAGAAAAAAAATCAGAGAAGTTGTAATACACAAGCTAAGAGAAAAGTACATTTAAACTGGACCAGAGAAGAGCATAGAAATCAGTGCTGAACAGGATCAAGTAAAAACCTCAGCAGATACTTCTAAGTAACAGTCATAGTGGAAGCACCATAAATGATATATAACAAGATTGCCTGCTACTAAGCATGGCCAGAATAACATTGTTCTGAACTAAGCTTGAAAGTTGCAAGCAAAGAAAAAGGAAAAATGTTAATTAAAATTAATTTTAAAAGCTGGAAAGCTAATCACTTGTGAAGAAAATTATGAGGATAAGCAAAAATGGAGACTGCAGACAGGTAAAAGAAGAAAATAGCATGGGGCACTACCCATGCACATCACAATTCTACCTCTAAAAAACCTAGGTTTTGCACCACTGTCTACTTTAAGGATAATTTTCACTGAATAATCTAGTTAGCAAATGTTCACAGCTCAGTGGGGTATCAGCCACTCTTTTTCCCCATGTAAGTTCTTTCCTGTGAGGTTTATTACTGTGCCCACTGCATCATAGTTATGTGCTCCAACAAAGATCTCTTTAAATCATCACCTACAGAAACTGTCTAGCTTTTTGGTAATTTGAGACCAGCTATTGCGAAAAATGGAGCATCCTTATAAAACAGAGAATACTCCTCACATAGAGGAAACAAAGATTCATTGCAGACAAGGAGGAAGAACAATAGACTCACTGTTGAAGAAAGGCATAAATAATTGAGAACGTCTGCAAAGAGACTAAGTTCTCAGAGAAACTGGATTTTAGCCACTTGTAAATTGTGAGGCACACAGAAGTAGGAGGCAAACAAACCTGAAATGTTTAGGCAAAGGAACAGCCAAGTACTAGTCCCAGTCAGGCAGTCAGCATGTTAGCCCTAGAGGTAGATAAAGCACAGCGGACATTTTGTATGAGTTTGTTACAGCAGGCTACAGTCTTGTTTGACTGCATGACCTCAGAGTGTGTGTGTATGTACATATATACACACACATGCATGCACACACAGATGTGTACATAAAATCAGGCACACTCCAGCATCTGTACATGAGTATAGGACACTGTTTGTGGTCTCCAGCCAGATGAACCCCAAAATGCTCTACCTAGAGAAACATACCCCACACCATCTATACATTCAGTTTGGTATGTACCTTGATACACTTAGTGTTCACAGCTCCCTAACCTCATGCAAACCCTGACATACCTCAAGGTCCCACAGACCCTTTCTTCCAAGAGCTGCACCTTGACCAGTCTCTAACACAAGACACCATCGGCTGGGACTTTCATCACCCTGAAGCTGCAGCAAAACTGAGACTGTCATTTCTTCTGCAGTCTACACCTCTTTTGATGATGCTATGAAAAAAAAAAAAAAAAAAAGTTCAAACAACCATAGAGTAGTTCTGCATTTCTCAGGAAGATTCCCACACACACACCACAAACAGAAAGTATCCCAAAACAACAGTTTTTTCTCATTAGCTGCCTACTTTGAGTGGACAATCCCATGTCCATAAGCACTTTCCTCTTTCCTTCTTGTGAATCCCTATATGGGATGAAGGAGGAGGGGAAAAAATAAAAGAAAAAAAAGCGGGGGGGGGGGGGTGGGCAGGAGGAGCAGTCAATGCCATCTCCAGGTGATGTATTCATCCTGTCTGTGGGCCACTCAGCTTGACAGGGTAAGACATTTATTCTGCTTTATCAATGTAAACTCAGCGGGCAGAGAGCTGACAGGCTGTCCCCTGGAGGACTTGCAGATCCTGACAACTGACCTCTACCATAAGCAGGAGTCTCTCTCACTCCATTCTACCATATGCCTTGTCACAAAGCTCACAACCCTGAAGAGATTCACAGAAAAGTAGTTGAAGTGACTATTTTTTCCACCACAATATCTCAGAACACCAGAGATTTCAGTTTACATTCAGGTAGAAGCCTGTGTCACCCATTCTGCCTTGTCTCCTACCAGGGCTAAAGCAGCTCTGCTAAGAATCAAGTATATCTGCAGCTGACCCAGCTGAAAAACCACAACGCTGCAAGTCAGAGACTTCAGTCAGCCAGGGCCTTTTGCTGCAGCACAGGTGAGCCCCATTACTCTTATGCCCTCTAGTCTACACACCACCTTCTTATTCCCTTCTCTGAGGTGTCCTTACAAACCCTCACCACTGCATAGCAACACTAGGAGCCCTAAGGAACATTACTCAGTGTCAACCAGTCAGCCAGTTGGTCCCTCCCATCAACACATCTCCACTCTTCTGCCCCTTCCTCCCACCTGTATTTTACCCTGAAGCTGAACAGGGTTTCTCATTAGAAACCCATCATGCCAGCTGAGCATGTCTTCTAACACTTTTCTGACCAGATGCTGCCAAGCTGTACTGTTTCAGATGAAAGGTTAAGCAGTGATGAAAATGTCCTTACTGCTGTGATAGCAAAGTTTTTGGGTGGCATCTATGGAGAACTCCAAGTTGGACCTTTTCCTTAAGATAAGTCTTTAATAAAAGATGCTTAACGGCCTCTTTTATTAAAGAACTCTTTTATTAAATAGCTTAACAGGTATCAGAACACAGGCACTCTTGTGCAACTTCCCCTGTCACATTCTCAACCATCACCTACTGCAAACAGCTGGGCTGCGCCAGCAGGTGCTACCATAAAGGCAACACTCACAACACCCATTTCAGATAACTTTTTGTGGTTTGAGAAACATCTAGCAGCTTCACTGATTTACATTTAAAAAGCCAGTATATATCCTAAAGAGTTCTTCATTTGCTTAAACTCTTCTGTTACACAAAAACAGGAAACAATGGCTCCTCCCCTGAAAGGATACATTCAAAGAAACAGGAAACAATCTTTGTTCTTTCTAAAATGGACAGTTTTACATAAAGCGGTACAAGATCTCTGTTGCTTCAGCACCATGCAGTTTTTGGTAAACATCAGAAATAGCCAGTACCACTGCAGATGCCGACCTTCCATTTTGCAAGAGCAGGTGGAGCTTAAAATGGTGGTCAGGCACTGACAGATCTCTGTTAATGAAAAGTAAATGGTTTGCAATGATGGGGTTGATCTCTCAGTATAACCACATGGCTTCCTGTGGTTTCTTTGTGTTGAGGAATACTTTCTTTTACTTCACGTTTTTGTGTGTGTGTGTGTGTGTGTGTACATGTCAGGTTTGGCTCCATTGCACACCTCTGTAAGCATTTGTAAGATTGATTTCCCTTTTCTTTCCATCTGGCTATGTTTCCCTGTCTTTCTGTTGCATTTTTTCTGACCATAATGACGTGGTCTTTTTGGATTCTGTCTATCACTTTCCAAGATGTTGTAGTCATACTTGTTAGAGACAAACTACTCACTCCAGTGTGTCATCCTGTTCATGCTCATGTTCCCAGTACACTTGCGGGAATTGCTAGTATTGCTTTGTGGATCATGAGTGGAGCATTTGTTCTGTTCACCTTACCTTGCATGACAGATTTACTTGCCTTCAGAAGGGACCGTGCCAGGGAATTAACCCTTTTCCTAAAAGCAACACTGTGCAAAGGGCTGTTCCTCTCCAGGGAGATCCAGTATACTCCATCCACTCAAGGAGTGACCTGTGGCAACACTGTGCTTGCTGCTTGTTAACTTCTGCACTCAGCAAACGTATGGTTTCAAATTAATCAGCCTGCTGTCAGCACTTAGAAGTCTGTTTCACACCCTGTCATGCATCTGTACCAGAGCCTAACTGGTCAGCATCTCATTGTTTAATATAAATGCATGTTTCTGAAGTGTTGCAAATATGATTATCGTAACTGTTCATGAGGGACTACTCTAATTGACTCACTGAATTCAGACACCTTTACCATCAGTGCATGAGTAGTACTGCCAGGAAGGGCTGGCAAGCCAATCTGCATGAGCCAAAGACTTTTTCCTACATGCCTTTCACACCCAGACTACTGCCAAGAGTAATTTAGGTCATAGTTACCCTAGCAAATAATCACACTAGTTTACACTTTGTCTAATGTCTAACTTTCTTGTTTTGTTTTGTTTTGGGTTTTTTTCTCTAATTCATTATTGCAGCCTTTAAGGGAATGATAAATGGAGCCAAATGTAGTGTTTTTATTGAAATCATTGTACTGCTGATGTAACCATTTGGGTTTGAATATGGAATCTTCTGCTCAGGAAAGACTGAACTTTAGTTATTCTCATAAATGTCAATGACTGGCAAAGAAATTTTATCTAAATGTATTAAATGTCTCATATTTACAGTCCAGATGCACCATCATTGATTTTACATTTTGTAAGGAGAGGCTGAAAACCAAGGAGAACACAAAGAAAAATCTAATAATAGCATATACACAACATATCCCTGGGCAATGTACCCACCTGTGGCAGCAGGTGCCTGCTGCCTTGTCCCTTAGGTCACAGTTCCCCTCTAAGGATTTGATTTTATCTTATCCTCAGTTTAACTTACAAAGACAATAAAGAGTCTGGTGTGAACTCAGGTTACAGTAAATGAATGTTCAAAGACATTGCTGAAGCAAATGCACAGAAGCTATTTTCCACAGCAGAGTGCTGTGCTGCTTTCTCCAAAGGTCAGCACCAGGAGCAACACGCCTGCTCTTCCCTCCTGCCTGCCCTGCTCTCCTGTCATCTGAGTAATTCTAACCTGCTCCTGCAAGTCTTTTCTCCCACTCTTCAGGCCATGTTTTCAAGCTTGTCCTTTCACTGGCAGTGAGCATGCTGAGGAGCACTACTCTACCAGCAGCCATGAGCCTCCTGGGCCTGGTCCAGGCTTGGCATGTTTGATTCACCACTTCACTGTGGCATTTCCTTGGCATGGGAGGATTAAGCAGTCATATGGGCTCCAGCCACTTTCCTCATAGTCTCAAGAAGAAGGTGTGTACCTGGCAGTGAGGTGCAGCTGACACAGTATTGCTCACACTTTTCCAGCTACCTCTGGCAGACAAAATTGTTCCTTGGGGCTGTATAGGGCTGTAGAGAAACTGAGGCAGTATAGCTGCACTTCTGTGCACCAAAGGAGACACCAGCTGGTTCCCACTATTAGCAAGATGCAAGGGAAGTCTTAAATCACTGGTATTTTCTGTCTCGGGTCCAGCCCAAACTGTGGTAAGCACAAAACAGGGGGCTGGAAAAGTATGTAACAAAACACTGTTGTAGAAAAGCAAAGAGGTGCTAGCACAATTATATATCTTACACTATTTCTAGTTCCAAAGGATAAAAGTAGAGTTGCTAAAAAATCCCATACTTGGGAACTTTATTGCATATTTAGCAAGAAGAGGGAAGCTGCTCTCAGGGAAAGAAAAAAGGGAGTCAGTCATGAAATAACAGAGTCACAGAGCAGCCTTGACATTTACACCATGAAGTGAGCAGCTCCTCACAAGTCAACTGGGAGATCTCAGAGTATAGTTGCAGCAGGCTTACATCTGTTATGAGCATGTATTTAGTTTTTCAAAGTCTGTCCCATTCCCAAATACAGTCCCACAATGAAAATAATTTGTAAACATCACCCAGTTTTGAAATCCAGCACTGTGAGGATTGAAAATTGGGCAACTTACCAAATTTACAGGCTTGTGCTTATATTTTCTGATTCTTACCCAGTTTTCTAAGGATAGACATTAACTACATTAAAAATAAAAAATGGAGGTCTTTGTCCATTTCCATTTCAAGTTTACATTATCTAATTATAATTTATATATCTAACACACCCAGAAACATATGTTGCAGATGTGAAATATTATCACTATAATGTGAAGGGGAAATACATAAACTAATTGACAACATCATTTGAAGTAGTTAAATGGATATAGGTACACCAGGGGGTTGTTATTTTTTTTTATTAAAAATTAAATTTGCTTTCCAAGTTATCATCAATGTCAAAAGACCTGTATTATTTGTAACTTTTTAAAAGCAGGGAAAAGTAAATTACTGGGTATAGAAAATAAGTGAAAGTAGCTGCCTGAACACTACTAATAATGCCATTAGCAAAAGTTTAATAGTCAAAGGAAAATTATAGTAAGGACTTCAAGGACTGCAATATGTCTGCAAATTTCTTGTAATGCTCAAAACTAATCACATCTTCACTGGGGGAAAAAAGCACTTTAGTAATGACTATTTCACTTCAGTTTTTAAGACCTCAGACACAGAAATCAAATCAATGTTCATTCAAGTACTCACAAAATATGATGGATATTCCCTTGTCTATAGTGTGCAAGTACCTGCTTTTGGAATATTATTAGGGATTGTCGATACAGTGTGAAAAAAAGGTCTGTTTTTTCCATCATCTAGGCAACCTCCTGTCCCAAATTGCCTTTGACCAATTTTGGTTTAGTCTTATTATAAGTCTTCTATAAATTCATTTACAAACTATCATCAAATGGACTCACCTAATGCAGTGCCTGCTTTATGGCAAAGGAGCAGATTTTATCCTGCTGCCAGATAAGCCCATCAACACAAACCCCAGGGCTAGCTGAATACTATCCCTCATGTTCAGGCTATGACCAGCACGTCTGAGCCACCTGAAGTGGTTAATTGTGGCTGATACTATAGAATACTTGTGAATGCCCCATACAGTTTCCAGACAGAGTTATTACAGTAGAAATTGTTTAGCTTGAAATTAATTGTATACTGCACTTCAGCACAGCCAAACAGATATGACAAACAAGGGTGACGTTTCAGAATATTGTTAAGAAAAGCAAGCTGTACTCTGAACTGAATTGCTTATGGTGTGTTAGACAAGAACAGGAATAATTTCCACAAATGATTAGTTTTTTCTGAATAATTTTTACTGGCAAAGTGAAAGATACAAATTAATATCCTGAAATGGGTTCCACTGCATTTGGAATAATCCCATTAATTTAAAATAAAATAGAAATATCTGTTTTCAAAATTATAGTTTATCTTCTGCTTCTATCAAATTTAGTATTACAGACTTGATAAGTCTCTGCAGTCTTAGGTCAGATAAAAGCAATTGGTTCACTTTTTCCAAATTAGAGTATTGTGTCAAATGCCCCTATAATTCTCTGTGATCTGTCAGATTGTATTGTTCCCTGCCCCTTTATACCTCTGTAATGTCCACTGTGTGTAGGGCACAAGAGTCGGTATTTTTCTCTGTCTTTTTCACTTGTACATGCATGTCAGAAGAAGTTTTCATTTGTCTCCCTGAATATTTTTTTTCCTGATTCATGCTGCTTCGATACGTTCTGCTTTAAGTTGGCACTTTGTACTACATTGGTATCAGACTCTGGTAGATCTATGTCCAAATGCATAGATGATTTATATAGAGCTGCTAAAAACAAGCAATCAAATAAACGCTTCTTTACAGTTACAATGTGCAAAAGAACTTGCTTGATCCGATATTGAAAGTTGAAGATGGGATTTTTTGCTTTAACTATAAGGCTTAACTGTTTCCAATTTCTACAAAACCTTGATTTTAATTACCATGTTCCCAATTGTTGCTGCAGGCCAGCAGCTCGTACTGCCCTCGATTCTATCATTGGGCACAGAAGGATATTTGTGGAGTCCAGTTTTGGTTTATTGTACAAAATTCAAAGGAACAGATGTATGAACAAATAGAACAGAGTATCAGTGCTGCCACTTCTGCAATTACCCTGATAGAAAACACACTGACAGTTGGACCGTAAAAAAGCTCTTCTGCATTGTAAACATTTTGTCACTACGAAGAGCAGCCCTTGAAGACTTTTTAGAAGACAGGCAATCCTATCTGAAAGAAACATGGTACCCTTTTGGATGCCCTCTTAGCTTTTGTATGTGCTGACTTTGAGGTCTGTAATTCCCGGCATGTCCAGCTCTGCTCCTGAACCCAGAGCAAGCAGGGGTCAGCTGGCAGGATGTGCATTTTGTTTGCTAGCTAGCTATCTCATGGTAAGTGCTCCCACCTCTGCACTCCTGGATGGGAGTTCAACCTCTAAAACTATAATTTGCATTCAGTGCAATACAGCCTGAAGCTGAAGACACTCAGCCTTAGACAGGCAGAACTGATCTTACATGAACATTCTTTACCCATAATGTAACTGTACCAGTGAAAATCAGATGTAGTCCTTTATTAAGCAAAGTCAAAATACAGATCTCACACACTTGTCTTGATTTTGGAACTTGAACTTAATGCAAGTTGTCCAGGGGTCTATATCGATAATAGCAATTAACAAAATAAACTTTAAATTACTTCACCAGTCCATAGCTCATGAGCAGGCTGCCCTCTCTTAGCAGCTTCTGCTCTGCAGTGCATTTGCTTAACTGATTGATCTTCCTGTGTCATGATTCTACAGAGATTAAATTTTCTTTTCCGAGGAGAGCTTGCAGATTTCAAAATTCCTTTCCCAGAGAAATAATGGATTTTCACAACTAATGAGGGAGAAATTGAGTCCTAACTGAGACATGTCCCATCAGCCCTATTCTCCAACTTGGGAATGATTTGAGAAATACACACCTCTTCCTTTTCCCCTCCTAGCCCACATTTTTGAAAGCAAAATAGCAGAAAATGACAGATTTTCAATAAAATATTTATATATCGTCTTGTTTTCTCTGGAAAAAAAATTAATTTTGTAGATCTGTAGAGCAAAAAAATTAATTCTCTTGAAGCTGAGGTAATGTGGACCTAGCCTCATTCAGATCTTTCTAGAAAATCTCTTATTCAGACTATAGATGGTAGCTGTACTTCTTCATATACAACAGAAAGGCACTTTCCCTTGGTGCATATAATCTAAACAGTATAAGTGAAGTGGAAGTGCTGAAAGCCCAAATCCTGTACATAGAAAATAAAACCAGAAAACCTATCCAAACAATTTCTGGTATATCCAGCATTTGAAATAAGTGTTTGACAGGGTGGGGAAAACAGCTTTATGATTACTTTTAGGTGGATTTGCATTTCAGCAGCAATAATGATTTGTCATATTCCTTGCTCTGAAAATTTAGCTCCTGAAATGAAAAGGTACGTAGCAACACTCATAAAATCATTGCATGGGAGGCTCTCCTGTTCTGTTGTGGAAAAGATGAGTTCTGCCATCATTTGCTGCATAATACCTTGGCATTTGATAACTTTAATGTTGTTTACGACAAAATGGTCTAAGCGTGTTACAAAGACTATAGGAAGAGGTAATGAACTATATTAGTGTAAGTAATACAGATACTCACGTTACTTGAAAGGATTTACCGAACAGCTTTATGGAGATATATTAAACTGCAGACCAGTCCTCCTCCCTTTTTCAGCTACAAATCCTAAGACAAGAAGTATCCTTGCATGCCCAAGTGGCCATTGAAATTGATTTCAGAAAAGGGTTTTTTTCTGTTGTTGAATTTCTTTCTGGGATTTTTTGAATGGGTAGGGACTGCAAGGAATATTTGGAAGGGGCTATGAATAAAAAGGAAATAGACTTATTTTTCTATTGAGATTACTAAATCATCAAATAAGTCCTGCTGTATTTGTCCACAAAGAGAAAATAAGGAAAACTGGATTACCTGTAATTGTCTCTCTGGATTTTTAATTTGAAGACTTACAGATGAAAATAATAATTAAAAAAGTAAAAAATCCACCTACTATTTAATCTTGCCCGTGTGAAACAAAATCCCCAGAAAATAACCTCCATGACAGCAGAATTCAGGCAGCTGAGCTTCCAATTTGATCCTTGCATTGCGAGCAAATGCATTTGGAATTACTGAACGGTGTTGCTGTGAGGAAAACAACATAAGCCGGCAGTGTGCCCTTGTGGCGAAGGCAGCCAAACACACCCTGGGCTGCACCGCTGAGGGCGCAGCCGGGTCCGGGGCACTGCTGTCTCTCCGTTCTGCACTAGGGACACCGCGTCTGGTCAACTGTGTCCAGTCTGGGGCTCCCCAGGCATGGCCATACTGGACCAAGTCCAGTGGAGTCCAAGCTGATCAGAGGGCTGGAGCACTTCATGTGTGAGGAAAGGCTGAAGGAGCAAGTTTGTTCAGCCTGGAGGAGGGAAAGCTCAGGTGACACCTTACTGCTGCCTAGACCTGACCCCACTGCAGGGTGCAGAGAAGATGGAGCTGCACAGTAGAAGGGCGAGAGGCAATGTGCACAAGTTTCAGCATGGGAAATTGCAACAGGATGGTTTTTGTTACCTGAGAATGACCAAATAGTGGAACAGGTTACCCAGAGAAGCTGTGGGATCTCCATCTCTGGAGGTATTCAAAGCCCAGCTGGACACAGCCCTGAGCAGCCTCATATAACCAGAACTCCCCTTGACCTTTTTAACCTTCATGATTCTGTGACTCTGTGTGTTTATCAACAATTTGTGCTAATGCTGCTACTAATGTGTATATATATATAAAAAAAAAATCCTTTCTTGGCCTCTGGTGTTGATGTGTCCTTTGTACGTTAGCGTTAACTCCATACTTCTCAGACAATGCTTTTGTTCTATAAAGAGAATGAATGAGTCTTCTCCAGGTTTTCTTTGTTGTTTGTTTTTTACATCATGACAGCCATTCAAATATACCGCTATCATGTAGAAGAAGCATAGGGATTTTTTACTTTGAGAGTTAAATGGACTATGATAAGTGCTACAGTCCAGAGCGATGTGGATGTTTGTGAGGTTTATCCCATTTAATTGTAAACTTTTTGACTTGGTTATCAGTATCAAGTGTACACAAAGTGCTTAGCAAGTGCTGCTGAATCTGTTATCCAGGATCTGTTCAGTGCTGAGCCAAAAGATTTTTTTAGTGCTGTGGCTGGTCTACTAGCCATATTTAGGCTTGTTACTTCAGAGTTCAGTTTTGTTCCCCTATACAAACTACAAGCACAATAATCATACTATTTCTGTCTCTGTAATGCAAATATAGATATAAACTCCCAATGAAGAGTAGAGGAGTGATGTCAAGTAGCCATACTGTACTGAGATAGCAGCTATTGTGCTTGTTTGTATTAGGATTTTACGCTGTTCACGATCTTCTTAGAAAAACATGCTCTATAAATGATGTTATAGCAGTGACTGCTTCAGGCAATACTGTCACATGTTTAGTTGCATGTAATTAACCATGTCTTTCTTTGTGTAAATGCACTGGATTCTTTTCTGCATTTATGCAATCAGAAAATTTGAGGTTTTATAAAAAAGAGTTTGAAAAGATCAAGAAGCATTTCAAAGCATGTAAGCTGATTTCAGCCTGCTGAAGTGAAGGGAGTACTTGTATACCTGAGATGATAATTTTTTGCAGTTGTGAATAATTATTTTCTAAACCCATTGGAGAGTTCCTAGTATTGAGATACCATTCTATATGGTATTTCTACATTATCTATTTGTTTTAGGCAAGAACTTTCTCTGTCTATGCCTTATCTCCAGGATATACTTAGCAAAATGTGATTTTGTTTATTATTTTGGTCTCTGCTGCTATGTAACCAGAAACACATGAACTAACCAGTACTTACCATCAACCACATTCCACAAAGCTAACAGTCCCTCAAACCTTTGATTTTAATTATTGCGTATAAAAGCATTCTTCTACTTTAATAACACCCATTTTCTATATGGGCTAGAGAGAAGCTTCAGAAAAGTTGCAAACATTGTATCATATGGTAACATCATGCTGTGTTACGCTAATTGGTAGTGAGATATGTAGGGCCAACATATTACAGTACTTCAGGGAAAGAAACTACATTTTTGTACACAAGCCAGTCACGTTACCTTCTGAAGTTAACAATAATGAATGGAAGTGATTGGCAAAAGCTACAATGACTAAAAATAGTAATCCTGACCAGGTAGGTCATGGGGATATGGAAGAGTCAGATAAAAACCACAATTGTTCAACCATTTTAAAGTTCTGATTGATTGCTGCGATTCTTTCATTGTATATTTTGTTACCTTGCCCACTTGCAGCATGCCTTCTTGCTTGATGCACCTGGAAGTCACCTTTTCTGAGAGAAGTAAAGCTTTGGCAATGAGCAGACAGGCATTTTGTTTGGAATCCCAAACAAAATGAAGAACTACAGGGAAAAAAACCTAAGGCAGAAAAATCTGAAATTACAAGGTAGGAAGAGAAAAAGAGGATCTTATGCCAATTATTTTTAAGAAAGAGAAGCAACAATGTGTAATGCATTCTCCTGGCACCAAGAAATCCAGATGGTAAGCAGAAGTGACATCTCATTTTGCACAACTGCCATATACACAGTAATGTTTTATGGCCACTCCTTTCTGATTATCAAACTCTTTGCACTCCGCTGTTTGCCATAAAAGACAAAATACAGAAAGTATCAGCAAGATTTATTTATTTTTTTTAACAGCTGGTTAAACTTTACAAAAGTGAGATATTTTCCATCTATCCAAATTGATTAGAAAGCACTAGTAAACATCTAGTAAAGATATTCCAGTAACCTCAAATCATGATTGTATAGGAAACAGGGCAATTTTCAAGTTACTGCCAAAAACTATCCAAAGCATAAACAACTGAAAAAAAGCAAAATAAAAAGCCAAACAAACAAACATCTCAACCAGTTGTAAAGCCTAACAAAAAATAGAGTGATAGAATAGAAATGGTGCTATCAATGGTAACTTTAATGCCTGCCTTATGAGACTGGCCCCTTAATGAGCAGTCAAACACCACGAATGCATATATGTTTTCTCACATTAGAAAGGCTGTGAAAGCATAATGTCACCATAGTAATGTTATGGCATTTATAGGACCTGTTAAGGCTTGACAGCTAATGGTGTTGCTCCTAAAAACTGGTTGATTACAAAAATAATGGAATGCACATGTATTAAATGTCAATACAGCACTACCAATTCTTTGATGCAGATGTATGTATTTAGAAATGTGGAGCTCAATTCTTAGTTACACTAATGTAAATCTAAAGTAACGCAGCTGAAGGCAATTACACCAAGCCAAAGCCATAGGGCATCAACTCTTAAGAATGTGACCCTCCAGCTACAAAAACTTCATATATATGCTTCTTTTTCTCTTGCAAGGATATTGTGACTAATGTCACAAGATTGAAGACCTTTAGGTATACTTCGATTTATGGAGTCTGAAATGATCACCAGCATCAGCCACAGAATTTCAAAGATGAGGTGCTGGAATAATGTATGAGTCTCTCTCCTATCTCAGACCAGGGGTTATTGAACATACTTTAGTCTAAAGTGTAATCCCTAAATGTTCTGCTTCTGGCCTCTGTAATTTTTTTCCTCATATGGAACAATCAAAAATCTGATTATTTTTTTTTTTTGCCTTGACTTCATTGTGTGTAAAGCAGTTGTCTGCTTAGATGTAATTTTCAGTATCACTTTTCTGTATTTAAAACTCTAATACCACATGTAAGATGCAAACATTAAATAATGCAGATAAAATTAAAGAATCTTACTGAAAATCAAATCCATAAGATGGAAGTATGGTCTAGATCAGGTACTGGCTGTTAAGTTGCTGGGACAGCAGCACTGCACCAGATCCCCCAGCTCCCTTGGAGATCTTGCACTGGTCTAAGTAACAGGTTAGGCACAGCTGCTGCACCACTGGTTTTCCCAGAGTAAAAAACAAGAGCTCATACAAAGCAGAATAAATTGTGACAGGACTTACTATGTTTCATAGTTATATCAGAAGTGACGGGTGCATTTTCTACAGTGACTTCAGCGTGGGACAGAAGCCTTCATAGATCCTGCCTTAACACTGATAATAAGACTTTGTCACCTCTGTCTTGAAAAAGACTTTTCACTCATTGCTGCTCCTTCTAGACAATGAATATAACAATTCAGACACCTAAGGGCGTGGTGGGGATTAGTTAGTTAGTGTGCCAAGAAGGAAGAAAGAAAATTGATGTCGTGTCAGCTGCTTTTACAGTGACATTGACAAAAGCACAGGAGCCATGGCAGCCTCACATACCAATACTGCAGAAATGACACCAAATCTATGTGTTAAAAAGAAGTCCAAAACTTTGTTGTGGAAATCCAGAAGCACTGAAAGCAGTATGTGAGATGTGGGAACCAATAGCTTTATTTTCATGCAAACTACATCATTTTATGTTTCACAGATTAAGCATATTTCAATAAACCAGGATGGAAAAAAAAAGGAGATTTTGTGTTGGAGAAAATTCAGGTCATGGCCAGAGACCCAGTCATGATGTAGATCAATGGTTTTCAGCTTTTTTCCTGCAGCTCTTGGGGGTCTGTGGGCTGCTCCTCAGTGGCCATTGACATGGGGAAGTTTGTCGATCCTTGCACCAGAGTATAAGTTCCTACCAAATAGTCTACAGATCAGAACAGAGGCTGCAACTCCTAAGCTAGACTCCAAACCTGCCAATTCACTGTGTACCAATCTCATTAGGTGCACAGGGCCAGAGAGCCACACATCAGGTACCTCCAGGTCTTCTTCTAGGGGCATGTGTGGCAAAAGCTGGCTAAACTATGCTTCACAGATTACTTTGTCAAAATCAGGCATTACACATTTGCTCACAGTACATAGCAGGCAGAACATAGCAGCAGAAGTACACAGCAGTACATAGCAGCAGAAGTAAAAAGAAGTTTGTATTCATATTTCCTCTTATTTACACAAAATTCTTTTGTTGGAAAATTTAATTTGAAGTCCATTCAATTCTATAAACCCCATGTCTGGTTGCGAAGAAGTTTGCCCTGCTGTCAGCTGCATCAATCAGTTGATGGGCTTTTTTTCTTTCCCAGTAAGCACAGCTGTACTGCTGTATCCCAGCTTCACCTACCTTTGAAAGAGAGCTCATACCCTGCTGGTTGCATGGCAATGGCAGATCCATTTCACTGCGGGATAAACACACACGTACATATCCAGCAGTAACCCCTGGCTCTTGCAGAATGCACAGAGCTGTGGATTTCTGTGGATGTATCATTCCTGACACATCCTGACTCCTTTAAATGTAGTTCATGTATGCATAAGTTGCACCCAAACCTCTGGCTGCAGTGAAGAAGTAGCATCGTGCAGTTCTCGTACACATGCACCCCAGATGTTGCTGAGAACAGATTCCTGTCTCAGCTCCATGCTGTTAGGCCAGTGCTTTCATTTAAGGGTCATGAATGACATTTAAAAGTCTTGAAATCCTCATTGGAGTAAATCATCTTTACTCCCTGGTATCTACTAATAAAGGGTTTTGTCTCTCCTTATTCAGCTTTACCTCTCCCCAGTAGCCCTTCGACTTAAACTCCTTATAGTTAGATTGAACAAACTAACATAAATGTAGTATTGATTTAAAAAATACACATATTCCTCCTTTCTCCACAGCACATAAGAGTGCATTTGCTTAAATTATATCAAGAAATATTTATTCTAAAAAGAGTTTTTAAAGATTGCACAGGCTTTTCTACAGAAACTGATATAATAAACAAAAGCCTATACAAGAGTGATGCAGAGCTGCTAAGCTGCCTAAGCATGACTGCATTACGACACAGACTCTCCCTTTGCAGTCTCATTAATATTTCAGGTAATTTCACAGTGAATACATATTCTTGTCAGGCATAGTGATGTGCCAGAGGGTACTTTGTGGACTGGAATACTACTCTGTCCATTCAAAGTCTAGTCTGGTTTCTCCTGGCAAAGGAAAAGTGAGCTATCACATAACTGAATTGCCAGCACGTCTTCAGAAAACTTCTGTTAGACTTTGAGAGTGCGAAGGAAAAATTCTCTGACGCAGTGGGGGAACTGGTGTGTTTCCTATCTTTGCTGTAGTTGATTTAGCAATATCCACAGACAGGCTGACTTAAAAGCGACTGCCCAGCAATATTAAATTCCCCTTAACGGACTGGCTTATCCCAAAGGTTTACAAAAATATCTCTTGGAATTCTTGCAAACATACCAGAGATGCTGGCTGGCTAAGTTTCCAAAATAGTCCCCAGTTAGCAGCTTTCAAACTCCACACAAGAATCAAATTGCCTCACTCGAACACTGTGCTACATTCCCTTGACCAGAGTCATCACCTCCCTCTTTAGGTGCAATTATGAGGAAAAGTCGTTTTCTTTCAAAAGAAAATAAATTTAGAGAGCCTTCAAACAAACAGACCCTGTCACAGGAGAGAAATCCCAGGCCAGAAGGAGAAGCACTGTTTACTGCTGCCTCATAAATATTGACAACGTTGCTTTATACAGCACTGGTGCAACAGGAACATTTCTAATGTGCCACGCTGTCACTAACTCTGGGAAATTATCTGAAAGTCTGAGTTTGCTTTGATCCCCGTGTCCTGGCACTGAGGCATATGTAGCTAAAGCCAGTACCTCATGGCACCTGGAGAACACAGTCGTGTTCCAGTCCCCTTCTCCCCTCTCCATCTCGAAGGTTACCACCCCTGCACCAGGCTGTGCTCGTATTTCAGCAGAGGCAGGTCACAGCCTGGCTTCTCTCCGTGAACCCTCCAGGGAGCTGCCTTTGGGGCTCCGGCTGCCCTCCTCTGACCCGTCAGCCATCGTGCTGAGCCGCCCCCCCTTCCACTGCCTCCGCCACAAATAGCTGCAACCTTTAGCTGATGGACAGGACAAGCAGCAAAAGGGAAATAAATAGCTCTGAGTGCTGCAGCTAGGGTCAGAGCCTCCGCTCCGATGAGTCAGCGCAGCCACAGCTGTACCAGCTACGGGGCTGGCTTTGTTTCTCCATTTATAGGCTGCAAGCCAAAGCACAAAGGAAAACTTCCCAACTGCTTGTCATTGTTATAGTACAAGTAAAATAGCTAAATCTAGACCTTTGTCTGGAAACAGGCTGCATGCACCTCCCCTTCCCCACTCCTCAAAATGTTTAAGCCTGGCAGCACCAGGACATTTTTCAAAACTCTTCTGTGTGCAGGAGCATGGCCTTTTCCCTCTTGGCAGCATGTCAAATGTTGTTACCATTATAGTATTTCAATGCTGCTAAACAATGCTTGCAAACATCCACTTGGACTTCAAGCAGTTCTGCTAAATTTTATGCAGTCTTTTAAATCTTTCTCTCCCTGATAATGATGCAGATAGGTTTTTGTTTACATTGACTTCTAGGAATGGCTTTTCATTATGCAAATATGTTCAAAGACATTTATAGGTCACGAGAGTGGTGGTTATTTATTGATTCTTAGCACCAATATTTCAGTTGTCCAATTAGGAAACAAAAACAATGCAGTGTGACCTACGTACCAAATAAACAGGCTGAGTGAATACTGGTAATGCAGGATTTGAAATACATGCAAGGCTGAAATATATTTGCATAAGCTGTTGTAAGAACAATGCAGAAACCTATCTTAATAGAAATCCGTTTTGGTACAAAAAGACAAAGATGGGCCAAAATCACCACATATTGTATTCACAACAAAGATTACAGTCGGTAAGTTTTTAGCATTAAGTAGCTTAATCACTGCTTAATGCTAAGAAACCATCTCATTGAAAAGCCGGGGAGACATGGAGGAATTTTTTTCTCCTGACACTTTCTAGCTTTTCCAATCTTATCTATGGTATGGGAAACTTCGTCAATTGTCTTGAGAGCATGGGAGATAGAGTAAGAGGAGTCTTGTGGAGCTTGAAAATCTAATTTACAACATACAGGTCATAAAACCACATTTTTACCTCATTTGTAAGACACCTTCTTCCACAACTCTTGTAATGATAAAAAAGGCTACACAAGAGAAAATTTGCTTTAGTGACTTTTAGCTGGTTATAAGAAATCACATACACTACATACTGTTCTAATGCATCTGAAGAAAAGTTCTGCTAATGCAACCTTTTTCTTTTTCCAGTGAGGAGATTCACTAATTTACTTTCAAAAGTTTGCATTGTTTTGGTATTTAAGTAAAATTAAGTTCATTGTATGCATATTTGTATGTTGCAATTCCTACAATATTTGAAAAAAACAGAAACAAAATAGTCATTCCAGGGTTTTTCTTTCTCTGTCAGAGTGCTAAACAAGCCTCCATAATTGTCAGTCTCTATGCAAGAGCATAGTCAAACTGGCCTTTCTCCAGTCCATCAAGTCCATCAGCCCAGGTTGAGGTTGGCATACTCTGGTAGGGGTCAAGGAGAATTCGGAAGCAGCGAACAATGAGGATTCCCAATAAAATAAATAATAAAATCACAAAGGCAAATGTTGTTTTCTGTTCCAGGGTCATGCTAGAATTTGATGTCATGTTCTCTGATGGCAGCAAAGTGGCAGCAAGTATCTCTCCATCCATCATCCCAGGAAGCTGAAATGAATAATCCCACAGTTGCCTTCTTTTCATCATCAGTTTGGTGAGGTCAAAGCAGAAACCATTTAGATGCTCTTTGCTATCTGTAGGGCAAGGGGGAAGCAATGTTAACTGTGAACAGCCCCTTTGTTTGTTTGCTTCAATACAACTTTCTCGTAACAGAGAAAAAAGAGATGGAAAAGAACATGACAATGGGCCTACTTGCCTTTGCATCATATATGAGAGCTGTAAGAAATCTTTTACCGCTCTGTTGGCAGTGCAGAATCCAGATACTGGTACGAAATGTCACTAGACCCTAAACTGGCAGTAACCACTCCCTACCTACCATATAATTTTGACTGGGGTAGAACATTTCTTTCCTGCAAGGGAGAAAATGAGATGTTCAATCACACTGCTCCAGTGCGTGGTGCACAGAAATGGCAAATTGCATGTCTTCCTGCAGGACAGACAAATGGCAGTTGATGGTATTTTAGGTTGGGGGAGAGGAGTTTGAAAAACAAATGTAATTATGGTTTTACACGTAATAACCAAAAATGTTTCGAGGTGGGATGGACCAGGATCTGCTGCAGGCCAATAAAATCCCTCTGTCCCCATGGCAGAAAGCAGCAACGATTCAGTGCCTGTAACTTCAGCATTTATGAATGAAAGGCATAAATAATTGGTGTTTGAAATTACAGAAGATGTAGGAAGGCAGCCTGAAGTAAGTCAAGTAGTAATTTAGCTCAAGGGCAGATGTTTCCTCTTCTTACTTAAAATTAGAGTCAGGGTTACAAACACAGCAAGAAAACGTTTTTTATGTCACCAGCTCTGCCATATCAAGAGAATTGCCAGGATCTGGGACTGAAGGTGGCTGTTTCTGGACGGCAGAGCATGTGCTGTGCTGCCACGTACCCCGCGCGTCGGCTCCCTCCACAGTTTGTCCGGGTGCCTGCTTAGCATTGCTTCCCTCGCCCTTGCACGCTGGATCTTCCTTCCAGTGGGAGGGAAGCACTGCTGGATGCCACAGCTTAGGCCTGGACACTGGCAGCACTGAAATAAGGCTTCAAAACTGATTGAAGGACAATGCTGTCTCAACTGAACATGTGCTAATGGTAAGAGGAAGGAATGGAAACAAAAGAACACAATGCGGTATGTAGCATGCGCAGGTGAAACTTGCACATGACTATAGCCACTCCATCACTCGATTGGAGCCAGTAATGATTTATAAGCATGCCTCAGTGACAGTAGTGTAAGTATAAATGGATTAGGAAAGCACATGAAATATTGCCAGGGTTATCCTAAAAACTGTACTTTAAACAAAATAGAGAAAGTATTAAAGGAATAAATATATTGGAACTGTATGGTTATTATTGCCTGATTTAATTTCTAATGAAAAAGATATAAAGATCAAAAATGCTAACTTCCAGTCTTTTAAAAGTGTGCCTCAGCTACTAGCCTATAGAAAATGCAGAAGAATGTCTAATAGAGAGAGCTAAAACTTGAGAAACATAAAGCTGACAGATTTATTTTTTATTTTTTTTTTGGGGGGGGTGGTGTGGTCAGGGGTGATACCTGGTGAAGGAAATAATGAATTCTGGTGATAAATAATCTTGTTATAAAAAAGAAGAAATGTATAAACTGAGACAGTTTATCTATGTATAAATTACAGCATACTTAAATACATACATATTTATAAATGTATAAACTGTACAGTGAAGGCCCTTCTAAAAGGCCTCTAATATTCTGACTTCAGAAAGCTCTTCAGCACATGCATTATGTCACAGGTTTTAATGTTATTTAAGCACATACCCTCAGCTACAAACATATTTACACACGTAACAGTCTTTCCTAAAACTGCAATCACACCATACAGTAACTATGCTTGCTTTTATAGATCAGAGTGTTTTACAAAATGCTTTCCTGATATTTTTCTAGGAATTGTCTGAATACGGTTAGCAGCTGTGGGAGAAAATGCAGAAGATGGAAAATCTATGACTGTCAGGAAAGATCATTTAGATACGCTGGTTTTAAATGTCAGACTTAGAATTGACAAAGGACTCTGTATACAGTAACTTCCCACTGTTGAAGAAACTCCATTTTAGAAAAATAGGTATAAGCAGTGACTTTGTGATAAGCAAAGGCAGTTCATTATTTTCCTTTTGGGATCAGAGTAGACACCTAAGTGGGTAATATAGAGAAGAGTTAGATGTTAATTTTCATAACTGTGAGCACTACTGACTGATTTTAGGAACAGGTAAGATGTCTGATTATTTTACAGTTAGCAGCTTTCCACACTCAGAATCCTAATTTTTATGGTATAGATTATATGGCATAAAATACTAAGACTATATTGCAAAGCGGAATGTATTTCCAAGGCTTTAGGCTTCCAGACAGCTTTCTGAGTGTGCTCATTACACTGAATGATTGCAAGCATTTTGGGGCAGGCAGTTTGTCTCTACAGAAAGGCACAGTATCTAGCATAACCACATGCTTTGCCCTCTTTGGACCACTTCTTCTACAAGCTAAAACTCAAATGAGATCATTAACCATTTCCTTTGTGAAAAAAATTATGTTTAACTATCCGCACTGATACAAGCACATGGGTACTTGAAAGGAGAAGGTGACTAGATAAAGACATTGAGTATATCTATAGACACAAGTAATTAGCCTTGGAAGCACCTTGGTCACAGCAATGTGGGCTTGCACACTCTTGGCCTCAGGTCATTCACCTGGAACAACTGGTGTAAGGGAGTCCTCGAACCCCACATCTTTCTCCCTACCTGTCACTTTCTGTTGTGTTAGCAGAGCTCTGCTGGCACTGGGCACCTGAGTCTCTTTCCAACTGGAGACATTCCTTTCCTAGGAGACTATACAGACTGTACATGACAACATACCCTTAAACTGAATTTTATTGCATGAGAGCCTCTGCACTCCTTCTAAGAGTTCCTCCAGCCTGCTTGAACTCCATCCTGCCTTGGTGGTACTGATCAAAGGCTGACAGGGAGGACAGGAGACAGGAAGAGGGTAGGGTGCTAAGGATCTGCAAAGGGAGGCAAAAAGGCCCTTCCCCATGCATGAGGGATATTCTGCTTGAAGATCCACCTCTAATGCAGATCCCAAAAGGCAACAAAGGAAAGCATGAATGTGATGCACAACATAGGTATCCCCATTTCAGCATAAAGGTATCCATGCAACCAAATCAAATAAATAAAAAATACAGATCATTACAAGGGAGGTGGTAGGAACCAGGTAATAATAATAATGACAAAACCCGAATATTGCGGGTTTTTCCAGTTTGTTCCATCACTAAGACCAAAGCTACATTATAGCATGTGTGGAAAAGCCTCATGGTTGTGTAAAAATTTGTTAATTAACGAAGATTCCTCTAGGTGCAGACCTGCTTCTTCCCCCCCCCCCCCCCCTCATCTCAGATAAAATCATAACTGATAGAACAAATAGATTATCTTTCACTGACATGACTAGCCTGGATTATTTTTTTTTAGTGTAGAGGTTCCCCCTTCAATTAATTTCTGTAATAGGTTCCTGGCAGATGTGTCTAATCCTTTGTCTAATGAGTACACAGTTGCATATCACTCAATCAACATCAGGTTGTCATTATAATTTCTCCTTGCCAGTGTGCACACATCTATTAGGAAGTTCAATTGTAGCTCTCCCTGCAGTGGTGTTTATGGTCTGAGATACAAAATTTATAAAGAAATAAAGAAACAGGGTAAAACTTGCCTATCATAAGTGGCATTAAACTGACAGGTTAGTCATTGGCACATCCTAAGCCTTAAAAGCCTTCATATAGTGTCAGGTGCCCACCTGCAGCCCAGTAGCTGAACTATAAGCATAGAGCCTGGTCAAATGTCACCAAAAGGTAACTCTTCTGGTCAAGCCACTAAAATTTTGGAAGTTAAAATGTCATGGGATTAATTGGTTGATACAGCTATCTACACATTTGTATGAAAAGTACAAGTTCTAGGGACTCTGAACAGTTAAACATGTTCAAAGCACCTTTGATCAGTCTTTCTCTGGTTTCAGCATTTCATTTGTTTTGAAGTTGAGTTTAATTGAAAATTGCTGTGCATTAAAAGGATTTCCTTAAAGTTCACAGTTTAAGGCTTCTTACTTGGAAACAGGATTAACAGAAAGAATGGCTTTAAGATCTGCACCTCTAGGAACAACGTATTTACAGTTAAATTTTCCTTTGTTCTGTTGTTGAAACTGCCCCCTCTTTATTACCACATACAACATAAATGCATTTTGTAACAAGTCCCATATGCTTACATTCTTACCATGAAGGACTTGTATGTTGTTGAGGAGTCACAGCCAAAGAGACTGTAGGAAATCACATGCCAGTTTGCCAAGTTGCATCTTACTTCTATCAGTTTTGCCAGATTCTGTATCCTACCTCTTCATAAGCTTGTGTATCATCTCATCCATGTAGCTGTAACATGGCACAAATACTCAGACACACAGAAGCTCTGGACCCAACCTTCGGCTGCTGTAAATTCTTCCAATAAATTGGAGGGACACAGAGATTAGCATTGCTGGCCCTTCATCTCTCAAAATACTGAAGAACTGGTAACTCCAGAGACTATTGAACGCATCCAGACTGAACTCTGACAAAATCTATGTTTGCATGGGTTTAAAGCAAATATTTTAGTTAAAAACTTTAACGAAAAAACACCATGTAGAGTGGCAGCATCTGTTTATTGCTATTTCTTGACAAATGGTTCACTGCACAATGTTCTGTGTAAACCACATAAAACAAATGCCTCTGAAACAATCAAGTTCAAAGGATGAATCTGACCAGCAGAAAAACCTTTGAGTCACAGGGGCCTGCAGCCTTGCTGCTAGACACAAGGCTAAACTCCCTGCTACTGCACCTAGCTCTAAGGTTCTTCTGACTTAATTACCATCTTGCCTTTGGCCCTGCAAAATTTGATTGATAAAAGTTACAATTAAGCAATAAACACATCAAAATATTAAACATCAAGACATTTAAACACAGAAAATATCCTCTCTGGTTTTAGTCAACAGCCAGGGACTTTATTTTGCCCTTCTTGTTCACTCAAGATTTACTGGCCTAATCTGTAAGGTCCTGTAGCTTCACAACGTATGCCTGACATGCAGGGTATCCTATATTAGTGAAGTAATTGGTTTTCCATTATGAAATATCCCATGGAATGTAACAAGCACACAGCTGTGCCAAGACCATGTGCACGATTTTCCTATACCACCCATACTAGTTTTACTGATTACTCACTTCCTTAGCTACAAAAACACACAGCAAGTTTCTTCAGGCTCAAACATCTGTACACAAACTATTAGAGCAAAGATATTTCCATACACTCACAGCTCAGTTGCTGTGATTGGCATTTTAAATCTACCTTTAATAAAAAAACTTAATTACAAAAAGTACCAGGCTAACAAATTAAATTAATGTGTTCTTTTCTCTTGTAGACAAATGTGTCTTGCATCCCTTCACACTGTTTTCTGTACTATTTGTTTGTTGCATAGTCTAAATCAATACATCAACAATATTCTTTTCACCTATATATTATCCTTTTCTTCTTACAAATTTGATATCAAGATGACATTGCCTCTCCCTTGCAGGCACATACCCTCATCATCTCTCAACAGCTTTTATGGATAGGTCTTTATGGCTAAAAAGATCTCCTTGGTGTGCCATTCAGTTGTTGACATTGTTACAGCAAGTTGATGAGGTTAATTTTTGGCAATAAAACAATGCTAGAGAAGGATCTGTCCTTTTTTCTGTGGACCCTCTCCATGCACCTCACTTTTGTTTAATGCACCGTGGAATGTTTAAAAAACAAGCTCATATTTAACATGTTAATGCATATACATAATAATTTGAATTCCTCTACATGAGCTGTGTGAGGATGATTTATATACAAAAAAGATTGAAGTTATTCTAAAAGCTTGAATTACTCACTGCATTTGCTAAAGTAATTGCTAGCTTTACAAGATACTACTTGTGAAGATCTGAAGGTATGAAACTGTGAAACATCAATATATTTACACCATCCAGGAACCTGTGCAATGGTTTGAAATATGCACCCAACAGAGTATTTTCCTTCCTCTGTATACACTCTTCTTTTAAAAAGACGGTGTACAGATACACATGCATCAGTATTGCAACCCTTCTTCACAGTGAATATCTTAAAAATATGGTAGTAATAACCAAAAATGCTAAAGCTTTTAAAGCAAATAATACAGCTAATATCCTTATAGGCTGGATCCTACATGAATCAGCAAGTTGAAAATTTGTTGTCTTAACAGTCATAAATCTTTACCAAAAAATATATGCAGCTCAAAATGATAAGAAATCAATTTTATACTCCCTTTCTGGCATCAGTAAAAGGTGAACTGTAATTTACTTTCCAGAATAAGCAGGAAATACACAGCAATATAATCAGTACACATTCATTTAATCATTGTTACTTTAAAGTCTAATGTCACTATTGCTGACCTGCTACGTAGGACATAATAGACAGTATTAGCCAGGCATATATAATATGAAGTTTATAACTTTATTAAATAAATGAAGAAAATTAGACAATCGATGTCTGTGAAACAAATACCTTCGTCCAGTCGACAGGGAACCTGACCCATTTCCCACTGCAGCAGTTACAGGTAGTTACAAGTATCTTTAGTTTTCATTCTTCTGCACTTTTCTTGTATTTCTAAGCGTAAAGCATCAGGGACTGCCAAGGAACCAGTGAATACCCAGGTTCAAAAGCTGCCTTTTGAAGGTTCAGAATTTTACACAAAAACCCACAAACTCTAATGAGAATCCTATTTGTGTGTTAGAAGCAACTAGCTGACAATAGTGTCATTTTTTTAAAGTAAGGCTGTAATTTCAGTTCTACCTCAGCAACTCTTTAATGGATTCTGCTTGGCTGAGTACAGCGGTCGCCTCACAGCCTGTCTGAAACCACCTTCAGCAGAACATTAACATTCAAAAGGTGTACCAAAAAAACCCCCACAGGGTTTCCCACACCTTTGCAAAATCAGACCTGTGATTTGCTAGTGCTTTTCCCTTCTTCTCTATTGATTGTTGTCAGTAATGTCTTTTTAATGCCAATTAACACTCCTTTTATCAATCAATCTTAATATTGATTACAATTTGTAATCTTCAGCCAAATACCTCGATCCCTTACACTTCTTAAAATGTAGTGGATTGTATCAATGCCAATGGTGTACTTCCTTTAGATAATAAATGGACTTTGCAATGGGAGAGGACTGCTTAACGTCTGTACATATATCTAGGGATTTTTGCCCTGGGAGTTGTACTTCTTCCCATGTACTAAAGCTGCCCTTGATATTGTTGCTTTTTATTTTGAGAGAAAATATCTAACTGAAGTGAGAAAGCTTTTTTTTCCCATGAGAAAAATTAAGTCAGTTTTAGAATGTTGTTCAGACTGATTGAAAAATGTAAGGGTTTTTTTTTGCTGAGATTTTCTACTTCAAAGCAAGCAGACACACACACACATACACACAACACAGACCCCAAAACATTTTAGGGTGACAGAATGTCTTTTGATTTTTGACAGGGAACATCAGTTTTTACATATCCCATATTTTCACGGACCAATAAAAGAATATGGGATATTATTCTCCTCTCATATTTCCTTCAGGCTTCTGGTATGGACAGTAGGTTTGAAGCTCACAGTAATGATCTTCATTTCTTTGCCCCTTGAGGATTTTCCCTTGGAAGCATCCTTTATTTTAAAACAACCAGCCACATTGTGGTTTCCAGGGTCAATGCTGTGGAGCATGGGACCGTGGTTCTGTGCATGTAACGGGACCAAATACGCTTGCAGAGATGATCCAAAGCTGCCACACAGATCACCACAATGCAGACATGGTCATTTTGTGGACAACCAGAGACATCCATGCACCCTGGGAGTGGTCTGTTTTAAACCCACTTACAGTCTGGCTCAGGGGTCCTCACACTTTTTAACCAGGGGGCCGGCGCGGATGCAGTGGCAGGCAGCCATGTGCGGCTGCTTGGTTTCCCCCCCAACCCCCGGGGGGGGGGGGGGGGGGGGGCGGGGGGGTCTGTAAATACCGGGGGCCGGATTGAGGACCCTAGGGGGCCATATCCGGCCCGTGGGCCATAGTTTGAGGACCCCTGGTCTGGCTTTTCATGCTTTATACAACTATAAACAAAGATAAAAGCATCTTCTCTTGCTGTCACATAATAACCTCCATGCAGGGCTCCATCAGCATCTTGTTCTTTGCAAGGTAAGCAGGTAAGAAGGGCTATCCAGGGACCTAGGCTTGACACACACAAATATTCTGTGTGAGGGTGACTATTATTTCAGTTGCTAACATGTTGCTTTTTAGTAGTTATACAAGTATACACCTCAGTATAAACCATGTGGGGAGTCTGCCATATGAATGTATTATGCTCACATCAGGGGATACCTCTGTCTTTGCAGGAAAACATTTCAGGAAGAGTTTTTCAGCTCCTTGTTCTCCACTGCACAGTTGGGCACAGGTCAGTCTGACGCTGTGATCTGCACCCTCTGAACCCCTCAGGATCTATTCTTCTAGATGAGTTTTTAAAAGGGTGTCCTAAGGCCCCATCCTATGCTTCCCTTAGTCTCATCAGCATCTCTTATTCTATGACTTTAAAGAGACAATTTATAATTTCTCTTTTTAATTCTTTGGGGATTTTCCAGTTTCTGAGCTTGAACTTCACACAGCTAGGCTTTATCCACCCCATTGCTACAGCAAGGAACTTCTGGAAGATAATTGACAAGGTTTGGTAACTCCTCCTTGTCTGGAAGATTCATGACAAGACTTGACAAAAGAGGCTGAATTACATTCCCAGAAGATTTCTTGCATAGGTATTTCATCATATCAGACAAAAGCTTTATACTTTGCATTTAAGTACTCTCAGATCACATGAATTCTTACAGACTTGTAGCACAATTCTGCAGTACCATCACTCTTGTGATCTAGGCAAGCTGGTGTGCTTTGTGTCATGTACCTTTCTGTTGTGAAGAAACTTCATCACGTAATTCCCTTTAAACAATTCTCATTGTGATACAAGTTGTCATCCACTCAGCTCCAAGAAACTGAGCAAGTCTGCAAGAAAAGGAGGAATTATTAATTTCTTACAGGAAGACAGATCGTATGAGTATGAATCTGTAATCCAGCAATGAGGGAACTCCCACAGAATGAGAAGTTTGCTCGTACCACTCCATATGCATTTTATATTAAGTAGCCATTGGATTAAAACAAAACAAAACAAAACAAAACAGAAACAATCCTGGGAGTCACCTGGTTAATGTATAAAAGCTGAACGCTGCTGCAACGCCATGTGAGTTGGACCCCAGAGGAGGCTATGTGGTGCTTTTGCTAGGATCTGGTCCCAACAAGGTTAGAGCAGGAACCAAAAATTAAGTAGAAAAGCTCTGGGATGTCTCTGACCAAGTCAATCAGAGAGATAAGACAAGAGGACAGCATAGTGAATTCAAGTAGTTATCAGCCAGGGAGTGTTTCGGATCTCAGTTTCAGAGTTAGGTTCCTGTAGTCCCCTTAATGCTGCTTTAGGTATCTAAAGATTTTGGGTGTTATGCTTGGGTTTAACAGGAGCTATAAGGTCAGTTCCTGTAGAGCTTGCAATAAGGGCATCATATCCTGGCTTCCAAACCCAGAGACTGCAAACTCCTAGATTCTTATTTGATTTGAAAATAGTATGCTTCACATATGCCTTTGAATGGAAATAATGTAGAATTCTGAAATAAATATCAGAAATACATTGGTATTTCAGGTAATTTCCTGCAGCACTAGTAATGGCATTTGCATCCCCAGCTATTTAATAAGAAAGTTCCTTTAGTGCACTTCAAAGAAAGTTTTTCTGAGCCAATATCATTAAGATATTTTCCATGATGTGCTTTGCTATAAAGTTGTGTTTTACTCTTAACAACCTTCTGAAAAAGGAGACTTGAAGATAATTATATTTAATATTTAAATGTGCTTCAGTTCCAAAATCAATATCCATTTCAAGAAGTGTAAATAAAGGCAGCCTTTCAGGAAACAACCACATTTTGATTAAAAGCCATAAATGCAATCCTGAGACATTCACGGCAACTCAAGAGACACTCCTGCCAACATTTTAGTGTGCTTCTATTTTTGTCTGTGACTTACTTTTGAGAGGCAGAGGAGGGAGCCCTGAAGTGCTGCTTCTCACCTGTTGTACAAACAGTGACATGCCACATACTCAGTAGCAGGTGTCCCATTTGCAAGTCCTCCACCACCATACGTACAAAGAGGAGAAAGGACCATGCAAACTTGCTTTTTCTGCAGACGCTGCTCTCCCAGATGTTTTTACTGAGCCCCCTAGCCCTCCTAGCCAATGCCAAGACCCTACTTTCTGTATTGGGATGGTGGAGATAAAGGAAGGAGAAAGATTTTGGCTGATTCACAGCATGCGCAGCTCAGCCCAGCCTTTCTCTTCTTCCCTGGGAAAGGGGGGTAGGGCAGGTGTGTTTGGCCCACAGGTCACCAGTTCAGTTGCTTAACATACTGGATCTTTCTTTTCCCCTGCATATGGCTTTAATTGCTACTAACGTCTGGAGGCATCCTTCCCCGTGATGTGCATTTGACTGGAAGTATGAGCCAGTTCCAGCAGGTGCTGTGAACAACCTGACTGCAGGCACAGAGTCGGATCAGGCATCTCTTGGAGAACACAGAGGTTCCCATCCCCACTTTTTCTCCCGGGCCCTGCAGTGCTACCACTAGCACTCTCTCTCAAAAAAAGACATTTTGCAAAATAAACCCAGTTGCTATATTCCTGCCCACTCTGAGTCAACTGCGCTTTGTTTTCAGGGTAACTCCATTGCTTTTCTCATTTTGTGCATGCCCGGGGAAGTTTTCTTTGGCAGGCACGTGAAGCTGTATGAATAACCTCCTTAGCATAGGTCATTCAAAATAACAACATAGTTTAGACATTTTCTGAGGGTAGTAGGCAAGCAACATGACTCCTAACTTCTTATTAGTAAAACTACCCGGAGTTTGCTCACAAGACCTGCCATGGCAAAACCTGTTTCCCTGCCTTGTCTATTCAGCACACTTTTACACTGGAATTTAATCTCTGTGATCCATATATTAGCCAGCGTTTTCTATAGCAATTGCTTGAGCTCTCCCACATAAGTTCAGTTTGGCACATCAAAAATATTTTTGTGGGACCAAGTAAAACTGAACACAATAAAAATGTGGAGCGTTTCTAAAGGGTGTCTCAGCCTGGGTGGCAAATATCTACAATTGCCAGGGCAAAATGGGAAGGATAAAATGTTGGAGGTAGTAAAATATAAGGAAAAGTCATATTAGAACTGATACTTACTTTGAAGGTTGTGTAGCTTTGCTGATCTCCTGTCCTAACATAAATGTTTATCTCATGTTTGCATCTACTGCTGTAATCTTGAGCATCAACCAGTGCGTGAAACAGTGAGCCTGGAATCCTGGCTTGGCCAAAGAAAGCCGTGAGAGATCTAGTTTTTCATTCAGTGTTAAGTACCATGCACATACTGATGATCAACGTTGACACGTTTATACAATCCTAATCTACACACACTTCTGAAATCTGGCTAAGAACAAGGTGAAAACGGCAAACGTTTGGGCAGGGAGGAAGGTTGTATCTGAAAAAGGGAGGGGGAAAAGGGAACAGGGATTAACTCTGGAGTGACAGCACCTTCTTTGGAGGTATCTAAAGCATCACTATGATATAGATAGCTTGAAATCAAGCTCTCACTTTCCTATTTGTATGCTTCTTTCATGCAACTGTGCCCTGTGGTGCCCATTTCATCTTCCTAAGCATCTCCATTATGGTTTTGACACAGAAGCTGGCAAACCCTGTCCTGCTTCAAAATACTACAAAATGAAAATCGAGTCACTCACCTCTGAGTGCCTTTGAAGGCTGGCACGAATGGGGATCAGCCACTGCAGAGTGCAGTGTGATACCTATAAAGTGCCATATGCCATCATCTTAAACCAGAGATGGTATTCAGTGCACTAACTCATGGCTCCCTAGTTCCTCAGAGGCTGTGTTTGCAATCTACGTCACACTAATATTGACTTATTTTTACTTCATTTGCATTCTTTAGTGTACACTGGAGCAATACCAAAAAAGAGCAAAATCCCTAACATCATTTACATAACTCATCACGAAAGCCAAGCTTTCAAAGTTAATTTACTTCCTTTGCATTTTTCTCTACTTCCCAATTTTGTCTTAATGCAGCCGAGAAGTGACACCTAACATAGCATGACAGCACTTCTGCTGCCAAAACATAAAGGTTTGCAAAAACTTCTCTTCCTATAGTTGATTTATGCAGGCAGCTGTGCAAAATTCAGATGGTGTCTGCACGTAAAAGACTACTAGGTATTTTGTGATTGGCAGCTCCGGAAAAACATTGATTTAAACTTATACCTTATATATAAAAGTTTACATATGGTTCTATCTTTAATCCATAGGCTTATTAGTCATTAAACAAGCTATGTGCAATTTTACTGTGAAAATGCTGATTAAGAGATTGGATTAAGATGCCATCCAAAAGACATCACTGGATTAAATAAGAATTGTGATTTGGTATAATGCAGTTCAGTAATGTCAGTCAAGGCACATTTTATGTCTAAGTCTTTAAAAAAAAACCAGCAGAGTAACATCACTGAACAGATTTTATTGTTTAAAAAATTATAAATGCTACTTAACATTTCCATTCCCACATTAGCTAGCTTGCCTTAAAACTAACCTCAGCATAACATAAAGACCTTTGAAATAATGAGTATGAAAAGACATGTGAGAGCTTAATGAGCAGGATGCTGGGTTTCTTGCTGTTTGATTTTGTCCTGATTTTCAATAACTTTGCAGAACTGAGAGCTCTGCTGAGAAGCGAGACAGGATTGTCTTAGCAGAGAGGCTGAGTGTACCAGTGATATAACGGTTGACCTTTAGAGCAATTTGGGATGATGAGTATGTTTTTCTCTTACAAGAATCCTCCTTCCTTTACAAAAGCTGCCCCTTTTCACAGTGATGTCATCCTTTGAGAGTGTGTCATGAAAGGAAGAGGTAGATCTCTTAAATAAACCCAAACAGTTAAAATTTCTATACAATGTGCTACAGAATTCCAGTCAAGGAAGCTGGTAACGCCCAAGTCATTCTTATCCACTCTTTTGATTATATTAGGACCTTAAAGGAATGAAAGTCATCCTGCTGGCTAACCCAGAAATGCCAAAGTTGACTGTTTTTTGAGTAACAAACACAGAAGTTCCATAATGAATATTTTACACACCCAGTAGTGCAACAAGTCAGAGTGTCAAAATGGAACTTACTTCCCCACAGCTAAATGCTATCATTGATATAATGTTATACACAAATACTATGTATTTGCACCAGAAAACAACAGAATATATTAACAGGTAATCTAAGTAAATGTTCATAAAAGCTGTTACTTAATGTAAGAGAATACTTCTTGCGCAAAGGCTGAAAACAATATATTTCACATGTGGGAATAATGATTCCATGTCACTAAAGATTAGTTATGCAATTCCCTTTTCAAAATACCGTAATAACTAGCATATCATAATGCTACCTTTTACTATCCTGTCTCACAGTATTTATAATACTCCATAAATAAAATTAGTCTTCTTAATTAAAGTTAAAAGCATGTGAGCCCATATAAAGAGACATACATACAGACAATACAGATATTTAACCTTGCAGTTAATTTACATTCACGATACAGTCACATTTTTCATGACTGAGGCAACCGATTTAATTCTAATTTAAAATCTGGTAAAAAATGAAATTAGTTTCCTTTGAAAGGCCCTTAACACATTAATTAAAATTAACCTGAAGGATTCAGGTACAAAGGAAGCATGCTCCTGAACTGTGACAAGCAAGGGAAATGTATGCCAAGTCCTCAAGTGTACATTGGAAAAGATATTTCAAAAGCATGAAAGCTTTCCTATGTACTACTATATTTTTTCCTGTCAACAAATCTGTCATTTACTAACAGAAATACACCTAAAAATTTATAACCTTAAATCAGATTATAACTGCTAATACAACAATAAACCCCATTGACATTCCTGTTTTTAAGAGCTTTATTTCAAAAATCAACAATGAACTCAAATGATGCTATTCTTTCAGCCTTTTTCTTTTGCTTCAAAGCAGTTATGAAAAATTACTAAAATCACGAACAGAATCTAATCTATTGTAGACGGCTTTTGGACAGGCAGCAGTGAAAGGAAGTTAAGCCTCCTCTTGTCCACTTCCTCCTGCAATGTCTCACTTGGTGCTTTCTTCCACTGCAGCCACCAGGCACGAGGAACTGATGACCTTCTCTCCTGGGAAAATCTGTAGCCAGCCATTTATCTTGCAACTTCTTGCTTCAAGAGAGACTTTTGACACTGCAGCAAAGTCAGCGTATAAGCTACTCCCCAAAAGAGGCAAACTCTCCACCACCCCACCTTCCAGCCCTTAGGGTTGCCAGCATTCCTTTTGCATCAGACACAGCTGTTATGCAACTACAGCATAAATCAGGTTCGGAAAATTCATATGGGGAATAAAAAACGAAACAAAAAAAAAAAGTCCTCATCAGATCAGTTAGCATCTCAAGACAGATGGGCACAGAGGGAAGAACCTGAAGACAGAGGAGCAGCCTCTTTCATCAGCAGCGTATTATTAGATTGGCTTAGCTGCAGCTTGAAACTGCATCCTAAGCCTTCCTGCCAATCTGGGGAGGAAAATGTGCAGTCACTCTCCTTAGAGATGGACAAAGGAAGAGATTAAAACAGATGGCAGGATCCACGAGTGTGCCACACCTGTGGTTATCTCCAGGACCAGCTACGCAGTAGGACTGTAATAGATCCAGGGTGAAAGGGAGCTGATGATAGACCAGGGTGATTTCAGCAGCTCACAGTTAGGCTGCGTGTGTGAAGAGGGCTGAAAAGCAGCTGTGGAAGGAGATAGGGAAAGAAGGCTGAAGAGGAAGGAGATTTGAAGGACAGTTAATTGCAAAACCATGGTTTCAGTTAAGCACACGTGAGAGCAAGAGAAGAGTCTAATGACTGTAAGGAAGGGACAGGAGTCTTACATGTATCGAAATACTGGGGAAGAAGCCACAAGAAAGCCCCAGCTAACAGGATGTGTGCATATATGCAAACACAGATGTATATTAAGGTTTTCAGGTTGTAATCATGGCATAAACCAAAGACATTTCTGTTAAAGGAGCAGAATCCTTACGGCAAACTGCAAGACTCCCAGACATCCATACCCATACTTCTCAACACGCTTTGTACACCCCCTGTCAGCACCAGCAGTCACATTGCCAGCTGTGAAGTGACCTGGCCCTGGTGGAGCTGTCTATGTTTGCTATCATGCAGAATAAGAAGATGGAAACTCACCTTTTCCTAGAGGCTCCATTTTCCTTATGTTCTTACTCTAAGGTCACAAGTACAAAACTGAGGGGAAAGATCCAGTGCCACAGTTTTTGGAGGTGCCTCCTCCATCACATACCAGCAGAGTGAAAAATGGGATTGTGGTGTTTTAAAATTTATTATGATATGCTAAATCTAAATCCCCAGAAGGTTGCTTAATACATTTAAAAAAAAATAAGAGGAGCATCCAAAGGTCTTCCTCATGCTCTCTATCCTTCTTAAATTACTTGCAATAAGAAATGTAAAAAATTTCATCTTGAAATAACAAAGATATTTTTTACATTGAGAACAATACCTCACAGAAACAACATTCCCAGGGATGTGGTGGAGTCCCCATTGCAGGAGGTTTTAAAGATGTGATTGGACAGGATAATCTCATCAATGGTCCCTTTCCTACAGAAGGCTGGGCCAGATGAGCTTTTGAGGTCCCTTTCAGCCTGGGCTATTCTGTGATTCTATGATTCACTTGATACAACTGATATGTTATAGATTTTTTAAAAAAAAGGTAAAAAGAGAGGGGCAACAAGCAATGTTCTGGGAGATCTCATTACTCATCATACAGCTGCAAAAATGTCCACAGTATTTTTAAAATCTTTTCAATACACTTAAATTGTTCTGATTAGTCTTAACCACTGCATGATAAAGTATTTTGAAAGCCAACTTCCAGCACCTTGACCTTCATCCTTGTAAAAGGCAGAGTGCAGGAAAGTACTGGGGCAATTTCTAACTGAAGCTTCCCGCAACGAACACCGAAAATGATACCAGAAGCGTGTTTCATTGCCCTCATTAGCAAAGCCTCCATAATGCACAAGCTTTTATCAAAAAAGCTTTCTGATTACCTTAGACCTTTGTAGTCCTTAAGTATTTCCAGATGATAAAACCACATTTAATGAATTGCATTTAAACCTAAGATAAAATAATATTGAAACAATTGTGAGACTTCTGGAAGAAGCTGGCTTAACAGAACTGGAGACTGTAAGCTTTTGTGTCTTAGGCTTTGCAGTGGTATCACAGTATCTGTCTCATGCTGCCTATTGAAGTGACTTTGATCTGGTTTGGTGGGACATCAGATGGGGATGAAAAAGGGTAATATTGATTCAATAACTCTTGTTCTCTCCTTTATTGCCAGCAAACAGCAAGACATATGATATATTCTGCAAAATCCTCATGCACCTTCAAACAAGAGATCTTCGGGTTTTTATTTAATGCCTTTGCAGCACTGACACTGCAGGTGACCTTACAGTGGTATTTGAGATTTCTCAGGGAAAGCTCTGAGGAAGCCAGTACAGTTACTGCACTGGTTGCACTTCCCCTGAACTAAGACTCTCTGCTTTTTAGCAAGGCAATGCCCTTACACCATGAAATACAACCTTGCTTTGCCATGGCTGCAATAACCATAAATATTAGAAACAGCTGCAAGATCATCTGTTTCTGTAGCTTATCCTGCCATGCTGCTTGCCTAATTGTCTTTCATTTCAGTGAAATCTAACTGCTTACACAAATACTTTCTCTTTGCTTTAAATTTAACATTTTTAAATTCCACCCAATTCCTTATCACAATTGCCAGAGCATATTATGACATTCTCTTTAATTGTTTTTCAATTCCAGTTCAGGAAAAACCTGCTGTGCAGGTTTCTTGGTAGACGAACTATTTTTTTTGCACATGTTCTTGTCAAAATATTACAGAGTGAAGGCCTCTTCAGTAAGAAGGGAAGGAGAATCTATTTTGACAGATATTTATAATGAGAAACTCTAAGATTGTGTATAAATAAATCAAATGTCCCTGAATTTACTTTTATTTCAGGAGAACTTGGTTTCCTGCAGGGAATTCTGATCCATCAGAAACTGTATTTTCTAGTGAAATTAATTTCTCTGAAAATTTTCAAAAAAGCTTTCACGCTTTTTCACTAAAAATACCAAAACGACATCTTCTGTAAAACACAAAAATAGGGATGCAAATGTCATTGTCCCATTCACAGCCTATTCCTGTAATTACAAACAAATCTCGAAACTGATGTCTTTTCAGCCCTCTTATTTGAAACCAGCATGAGATTCTCCTAAGGCAGAACGAATTACACTAACAAAAACACTAACACCAATTACACAAATTATTCTGGCAGATGTTTGTGTAACATTCAATGAAGAATGCTGCTTCTCATCCTCCTCCTTCGTTTTGTGAGCCAGTTGGATCCTGAGCATCTGGATCCTGCTTGCCCTGCTAATTTCTGCGTTTTGATGGCTAGAACTTTCATTTTTCTATAAGCGGAATCTGAAGTTCTCACATGGTGACATGCCAGTAGGAACTGAGCTTTAAGTAAAAGATCGAATAGCCATAATTAAATTGCTGGATTTGGCAGCGCTGTCTTAGCTTGCTGCGAAGGAAAAGCAGGTGAGTTTTTGAGTAGCTGGAGGCTCTCAAGTGGTGTTCTGACTCACACAGAGAGAAACCACATGACGTTATTTCGAGAGCTTCTCTTTGCACCTTAATCTAATTTGGCAGTCCTGGGGCTCAGCTGCTTTTCAGAAGAGCAGTATCATAAATCACTGTCATTGCTGTCCCTGTCCACCAAGAAACACAGACACTGTCTTACACCACTTCTTCAGAGACGTTTATTTGAAAGTGCTCTGAATTCCACATCAGATGTCCTATATAGTACAAATACAAGCTTCACACAAATATTTAAATAAGAACTGTGTACTACTTAGTATAAATCACTGAATCTGTGCCTCACTGACTGTAAGATGTAATTCTAATGCTCCAATGAGAAAGGCTGTGTTTTTTCTGCTAAGATATCTGCTGGGTATCTGTGGATATGTTCTCTGTTTTCCCAGTGTCCTTATGACCAGAAGTCATAAATATACTTTTGGATTCACCCAATATGGTTTTGAAAATGTACTTCCAGAAGAGTACTATCTTTACAGAACATGTCATAGTTTCTTGGGAGTTAGGGACAAAAACCAGTAAGGACTGCTAAGGCATCACAAGCCAAAGAGGTAAATGGACACAGATCCTGCAGGGCATAGGTCAACCTTAAGCAAGTACTTGATAAAACTGCTTTTCCATATAAGCATGTTGAAACTCATAGGCTCAGGTGTGACCTCAAATATAGTTGGAGAGAACAGTAAACTAGATATGGGCTTGAAGATGTGATGAAGAAAATGATGAAACTTAACTACAGATGCATCCTCTCATCTGCAGACAACTGTTGTTTCAGTGCACAGCAATAACAGAGAAAATAACTTTTGAGAGAAAACAGATCACAAAGCCAAAGAAAAGTAAAAGAACAAGCAAAGCCAGGAAACAGGTTTGCTGCTCATCTAAGACAGTAGCAGCAACTGACAGATAGCTATGCAACAAGGGAGAAAAGAAAGGAAGCAAATCTTGACAAAACAGAGATTAGGGCTCAAGAAAAGGGAACCGGGCAGACAAAGGCTCAAGAGAGATCTCAACACAGAATGGCTTTCTGAAAAATGATGTTGAAGCCCCAGTGCTGCCCCAGTGCTAGGGAAGAATGTGTCAAACACAAGTGTGTTGTGGAGGATGGACAAAGAAGATTCAGGTTATCTCCAAGGGAAGTCATTCTCTGCTTGGAGGAAAACAACAAAAGCAGGGCAACAGAACAAAGGTCAACAGGTTGCTCTGTGTTTGGATTCCTGAGAGGTGGATAGTATTAAGCTTTATCTTCTCAATGGATGAATTCTACCTGACTCCTTAAGTCACTTAAACTAAGCTGATGGATCTGAAAGAAGAACAATCTAAATTTATTTCCTGTTTTCAGCTTATGCCCTTTCCAAAGGCAAGTTTAAGTACAATGGCCTTTTGGTGGCATAACGTTTGATGAAGAATAAACCTGGATACTAGCCCTAGGAATAACTGAGCATGATAGTACTAGTAGCATTTCTTCTCCAGTCCATATACGAGAGACAGTAAGAACACAAAAATCTGAAATACACTTATAAAATAAAACTAATAGGAGAGGCAGAGCACAAAGATATTTGTGAAGAGAGAATATGATGTCCTAATAAGAAGTGAGAAAACTTGATGACACAAGTAGCTGAAATGGGATGCAATTGTAGAACAGAGACCCCTGCTATGCACACAGGGACAAATAAAAAACTTCTTGTTGGAAGCTGAGAATTGGCTAAGAAGTGAAAGGAAAGACCTGGGAGTAGGTATCTGATTACAGAATGAGTACAAGCACTCCAGATAATTACTTAAAGCATTTAAATTAGGTAGTCAGTGTCCCTGTATATGGTTATCCATCTCTAGAGATCACAGATGAGCCTCTGAGTCCCACAAGCCCTTTTTGGTTACGGGTGAGCCCAACATCAAAAGATAGTTCAGATGCTTACTTGAACAATAAAATCAACCAGTTAAATCTTCCTGATTATCTGTGGGGGGAAATGTTAAACAAGCTATCAGAAAAGGCTATGCAATAAGTCATGTTGGTTGCTATATTGATTTTTCATTGTTTGCTACTTCCTCAGAAAGTCCATGTAGCTCTGGAAAAACACCAGATGACTGGAGGAAAACATTGTTCTAATTTAATATAGAAATGTAAACAGAACTTTAGCATTAGGAGAGAGCCAACCTCTCTAGATCCCACAGTCGCATCTGCATCATAACCTGATTAGTCTCATTATTCTAGTTTTACCTATGAAATTGGTTGAAATTCAGATTGTCATAATTTTAATATGTTGAAAGCAAGCTAACATAAAATTTAAGATGAGATGCTGATTAGTGCATCTGAATTTTATACTCATTATTGTAATCAATGAATGAGAGATCAAAAATTCTGCAATGTGAACATGTTAAATATAGATATTTGGGGTTAGATATATTGGTTCTTTTTGTTTTAAGATTCTGTTAGAACTATTTAATCTTCATATTTCTCTATTTCAAATTATTGGAGTACTATTACTTCCTTATTTAGCATTTCTTACCAGTACTTATATGAAGCCGCATTACCAATTTCTAATGACAAACTGAAGAAATGTGCTAAAGGGGGTAGGATGACTTCTTCATAAAATGGTTTCTGGGCTGAAAGTGTATGTGACAAGGCATACACAGATTTCTTAGTATAGATACATAACCAGCAGCAGAGTGAATCATTTAACTCATAGCACAAAATTCTGCTGGAATAGAAAATTTATAGCAAAATTAATCTCTCTTCATGTATTTTGATTACTTTTATTTTGGAATATTGCTGTGAAGTGTATTTTTCTCCCAAAACTTGCCTCTGTAGTGGATTTCAGACTCTGGTTTTTGTGCCTATTCAAGACAACATGAAAAACTGACTGGGGTAGAATGTGACTCCCATCCTCCCTGCAGGTCCCCTCCACTGTATGCCACCAGGGACACATGAATAGATTTATAAATAATAACAAACAAACCCTCCAGTTTGGCATGTAATGAAATTGTGTGTGTTGGGCATGGTGCTCCCTCTGGAGAGATCCCTTCTCAATGCATGATCACTGGCATTTTTCCCATAAGGATGGTGTTAGGAATAGGGTTTCCTCACAACCACTCAGGGATCAGGCAGCCTCCCAGCATTTGTCTGGAATGGACAAGAGCCACGTGTTTCCTTACTGGCTGTGCTTGGATCCAGGTGTTTCCTCTTGTTCAATGAGTGTATTGTGACTGTTTGTTAACCATAACTTATATTTCCACGGCAATGACAGGATGGGAGTAAATGCCACAGATAGCGTCTGAAATGCTCATTTTTATGCTGCTTCCCAAGAGTCCCAGCCCACACTGAAGGAAGTGGAAGTTTTGTATCAAAGTGTACATTCCTGAGCAGGAATAGGCATGGCATTAATACCAACAGAAAATAACCTGAAATTTACTTTTTGATTAACAGAGAAATAATTTGCCTAGGCTGATGACTAAGCTCTTAATAACATTACCAGATACATCTAGTTAAGTGAAATGAATGGACTATCTGTAAGCTAAATGCACACTCTATCTAGCTAAATGTCTTTGCAAACAGCCACAACACTGAGATACTAAATAGACCTGCCTTTTCCTATACATATTTCCTGAAAATACTGAAAGCTGATGATATTTTCTTCTCCATCTAGTTCAAAATCTAAGGAAAAAAAAGTGTTGTATAAGAGAGGGATGAGGTTTGCAAATTTTTTTGCATATTATTTGACTGGCAGAAGAACTGAACCTAGCGAGGCTGATATTGTCACAGCAGTTTGGAGTCAGAGTTGGAAAAAAGAGAAGTGATACCTATAAATATAGTTAGTGGAAGAAATGGGCATGACTTTTATGTGCTAAAGCCTCTATTTAAGACCTTCCACTAAGTAAGCATTATTTCCAGTATTTTCTCCAGAAGTCTGAAACAGTGGGCTAAATACTCAGTTGTCATAGATTAGCTATACTTCCCTAATTTTATATGCATTTAAATTACCTAAAGATCTACAAGGTGGCACTTGGGAGTGCGTTAAATCTGAGATACAGAGAACTATTAAAACCAGCTGGTTTTCATTAATCTCTTTAATTTAAAAAATACCTGTCTACTGCTGTTGATCCAGTGTATTTTGATTTCTTTGGAAATACATGCTACAAAATCCCCTCCAAAATAAACAAAACAAAAAAAAAAATCCAAGGCGGCAAAAAGAAGCAAAAACTTCTTTGAGGCCTTGAAAAGCGCCAAATGTTTCAATTAAAGAAACATCTACAGAAAAAGATTCCCTCACAGAAGGAAGGATAAGAGAATTGGAGACATATCTTCCCTGCTAATGGGAAGTTATAACATCTTGGGGGTATGATCTGTTTGATTTTTTAATCATTTTTTTGGTTTGTTTAGCTATAAAGCAAAACTGACTAAAAGCCAGTTCTACCTGTAAGACCCCCACAGCCAGATTAAAACTATCTGCCCAAACACTTTCAAGTATTTCTGTGTCTCTTTCGACCAAAACTCACCCTCTGAGCGTTTCCAAACAATTTAAGAGAAATATTTATTAAATAGGATTTTACTACATTCCCCTCAAAAGGTAAAAGTACTTTGTACAAGTAGTTGACCTTGGTTCCAAGGCACAGGAGAGGGCATAGATAACTGGGCTGTCTTCAAGGTATTGTCTCAGGACCGACACATCCAGCAGGAAACAATTTTTGAAACACATCAGTCTTGGGCAGAAGTTACTGCACTGCTAACATTGAAAGAAGCTAAATGTACTTTTTTGTTACTGTTACTAAGCTCTTTTGTTCAGATTCATGACTGACTGGAAGATCTCAGGTTTTTAAAGCATGGTTAACATTTATTTGTCACATCGCAGACAGCTTATCTCCCTACAGCCAGTTAATGCAAGTAATTTACTCCTCACAGAACTAGACCCTGTGGTCCCCTGACTTCCAGTGCCATCATCTGGACGCATGAACCATTACCATCTGGATGCCCAGAAGCATTGAGAACCATTTGCCCAAAGGCCCAGTGCTTTTGTTCTGCAGACACAGAGATCCTCAGGAAGGATATTTGTGTATGGCAGATCTCCCAGATTTATCCTTACCACCAGCCAAGACCTAAGGTCAAAGCAGTACATTTACTTTAAAACTTCTATTTGCAATAATGAAACCAACTTTGGGGGAAGAAAAAATTTACATTAATAAGATGCCTGGCCAATAATCTTCCTTGGCTATTAAGATCATCCTTGACACTAGAGACCTGTTCAGCTAGCTGCTACATCTTCACCCCTAGGTTGAACTATAAGAACCCCTTCTTAAACGAAGATGGAGTCTCTTTTGCTCTGTGTGACATGGTGTGAAAGCATCAGCCTCTAGACTTTACTGCGTACTACACTTTTCAGTGGTTTTCCTCAAGGACAAGGCTACAAACTGCCTCCTCAAGAAGGAAAAAAAAATAGATCTTTCATTAGTATATAAATATACACACACATATATATATGCACACGTACATCAACATGCACACAAAAAAAAGGGGTTAACTTTCAGAGAGAATTTGAGGGGGTGTTGGTCTTATTGTGGCCACCAGCCTTTTTGACTTTTCTGAGCCAGGATTTCAGCCTATGTGGGCTCCAGAGTGATGGTGGCCTAAAGAAATATCCATGTGAAGAAGCAGAAATAAAAGAGTAAAATAGTTTGTGCCCACTTGCAAATTGTCAGAAGTTTTAAGTTTTGAATGTTCAGGTGAAGGGGCTAGAAAAACAGGTGACAGTTAAGTGTCCTATGAGCAAATGTCAGGTACTGCTATGGACTGACTACATTTTGGCCCTTGTGTGTCCTGTCAGAGAACACACGCATTTGGCTTTTGCATAGCAAGTCTTCTAAGGAGATGAAAATTCAAACAAGCAGCATGCCAGTATTTCTTTAAAGCAGATCCACGATGGGTTTTCTTGTCAGAACGCATTATTGAGAACAGCAACAATGCATTAACTATATTCAAGCTGACAACCTGTGGTCTGCCTAATTACTATGGCTGAAACATTCAATTTGAAAATATAAACCAAAGATGATGAATGGTTATGTTTCATCAAGTGTCAAATGCACAGAAAGTAACCACAATTTGCCAGTGACTTTGGCAAGAGTTCTTTTAATTAACTAGATAATTAATTAGCATCAAATCCATATTTTGAGAAAAATGAAATCTCAAGATTCCTGCTGCAAAGCTTTCTGCTCCCTGAACACATATGGCCACTTTGTGGAACGTGCACAGAAACAAGCAGAAAAGAAGTAACTCTATGTTTGTCTTACTATATGTCTCCTCAGATATGGAAGCATTAACTATCTCTCGTGTCAGAAGTAATCATGTAAACAGGTTATCATCCCATTTAGCAGCATCTTAATCAAACCAGTGGGACACTTCAAGGATCAGTCTTTCTTGCAGTGCCAAAACACTGTTTGTATGTCCACGCTAGTCTGATTTAACAGAGGAAAAGTACAGCAAAGTCAGCTCTTCTTCCCATCTGCAGAAACCTTCCTTCTTCTGGAGCCCAAGGCACTATGAAAGGTTCTGTGTTACAGTTTAGAACTGTGCTTACAGTGCAATCCCTTCCACACAGCTCTCATAGTCTAAGAGGAAAAAATAGGTAAAGCATTCAGATTAGAAGGTTGATTTCCCCTCTTTACACATACATATTTTATATACTATAAGCAATCTGTGAAATATTTAATAATTATTACACATACACATGATCATATATATGTATATGTGTGTGTGTATATACAAAGTAACAGAAACAATCAGATTTCTTGATGAGATCACAATTCCTGCTCTGTTTTGCCTAAGCTCCTACAGGTTGGGCAGCTATAGCTTCTTCATTTGGTGGGGCAGTTTAAACCAGGCCAGTAACTACCAGGTACCCAGTGTTGTGTCAGTGAACAGATCAGGTGGATTCTTTGTTAAAAGAGGCATCAGTAAACTGGTCTTTCAGCAACATTTGTATTACAAATGAGGAGAATCAAGGAAGAGGCTCAAGCACATCCCTACAGCATGTTTAACTCCTAGCACACTCACAGGCATTGCTGGCTTACGCCATACTGTGCGCTGCCTCATGATGCCTGGCACATGAGGGCCAAAACAAAAAGGTGTTTTTGATGTGACCGCTCTGTGGCCAGGAAAGCCTTGAAATGTTATTTTAGGGCTGAGCTTGACAAATGAACAGGCTTGTGTGGTATGACCAGAGAGGAAGGGAACTGACAGCTGCCATGCCACCCTCAGGCTACACGGTCCCATGTTGCAACAAACCGATGGCAATGCTCATCACACCAGCATCCCAGAGAGGGATGCCTGACTAGTTGTCCTGCTGTCTGTCATCTGTCCTCCTGCCTCTGCCTCCCTCTTTCCCACAGCTGTTCTGTGGGTTTGAGTCTACACACGCAAACAGGAGGTGGGTTACCAAACTTCAGTGGCTGTAAGAGTAGGCAATATATACTTTTCCTCTTCTTCTCCTAGTCTGTCCCTGAGCCGGTTTCTCACATCCAAGGTCACTTGACCCCTTTTCATGCCCTCCCTCAGCCCTTTCACATTTCTTTCTTCCACTACTAAGTCTCTTGTCAAGTCGCCAAACTCAGACCGCTTGCCTGTGCTTAGTATCAGCCCTGCATATATCCCAATTTTTTTTATACTATGCTTTATTTATCCTGATACATCCTGAATGCCTGCCAATACCTTTTAGCAGTCCTGTCTGATGGATATATTTCCATAAATATTTATTTTAGTGATAATTTACTAGGCCTGGACATCATTTCCCCCTGCTTACTGCCCAAGTAACTGACAGTACAAGACAAGTCTGTAATGACTGCAATTTTGGCTGGTTTAGGGAACTGGCACTGCTGAAAATCAAGGTCTGGATTTGCTGTACAACAGATGGGCTCAAATTATTCCCCTCCACAATAAAACTGAATAGAGCAGGATTGCCTCCTGGAGTTCATCCTCCAAAATCTCACTGAAAACGGGAACCATTTCTTTCCTTGATCCTCCTCTAACAAGGCTACTTTCCAGTCCACCACTGAATCTCCATCCATAGTGCAACCCTGCAGGAATCTGAAATCCAAGAGGAATGAGGCACAACCTAGGGCACAGGTTTTGGGGTGCAGATTTCTTCTTTTACTTAAGTTGCTTTTTTGCTATCTCATCAGACAAGCATGAGAAGGCATGAATGGAAAGCACCAGGCTATTTGGTATGCAGTGATAAAACCCAAATATTTCAGGTGTGGGCAACTTGATACTAGCAGGCAAAAGGGTGAACATGAGAAAAAAAAAACCAGGAAGAAGCTAGGAGGCATTTTCATAAGAAAGGAGAGAAATAAATGGCACTACACCAGAGTTTGTGGTCACGCAGATAGAGATATTGCTCTATGGAGTGTGGTGAAGTTGAAGAAAACAAGTACCTATTAGCTTCTTAGTCACTCATGAATAAGAACTAGAATATAGGCTGGATGAATATTTGATTTCTAGTTTTTAAGAAACTTATGAAGAAATACTTGAAAACCCATTTTCTTATTCAACCTCTAGAGAGTCTTAAGAGGATTTTGTTAACAGCTCTCTTGCAACATAAGATCACAATAGCCATGCCAGGTCAGGTCAGAGATCCCTCTAGCTAAACATCTTATTTCTGACACTGGTCAAGAGCAGGCTCTTAGAAAAAATGAAAGAATCACTCAGCACACAGTGATGCGTCTCGTGCTACAGCCTCCTGTTTTCTAGCAGATGTAATTTAGAGATACAGTTGTATCGGCACCTTTGTGATTAATGGCATTTTGTGCTTCTCCGTTACTCTTTTTTGAACACATTTACACTTTTGGACTTAGCAGGATTCAGTTCACAAAAGGGTATTTGCTTTGACTGCAGCTGACATATACTACAGTATGTACAGCTGTTAGTTCTGCTGGCTGCTTAGTGGAGCTGTAACTTGACAGCAAAACAAAACCACAATTTGACCCTTTCTACCACCTTACTTTTCAAGAATGATACAAAATAAGTCAGAAAATATCATAAACATAAGCAGAAAAACTGATTTTTGGTAATTGAAATAATGACTATGGTTCAAAAGCCATCCAGCCAAAGATTTACATGCAACTGCTCTGGAAGTCCTCAGGTTTTACCTTCTGGCTCATTTGGCAGGCTTGAAGCATGGGAGACAAACACTAACAGGAAACGTGTGAACATAGTAGAAACTTTCCAAAAATGATGTTTTGAAATCAAAGACGTGTTTTAGACTAGAACCTCACACTGTCTCCTGTGCATACTCTGCTGTGGTGACCATTGCATGAACAACACTGTTCCCCTTTTCATGAAATCAGTACTCCTTAGCTGCATGTCCCGCTCTCAGCGGTTCCTGGCTATATACGAAGACTTCCTCAAGTGCACAACAAAAAAAAAAAATCACACAGGAAAACATCAGGTCAACCTGAAGCTGTAAGCCTCTGTCTGTGACTGTCAGATCAGCCTTTCTCGCTGGCGCTGTTGTACACTGGCACTAGATGCTGAAGGCAAAAGTAGAGGGCTGAAAGAGCACGGAGCTTTGACTGACATTTTGAGTTGTTCTTGAAAGACTAAGGGTAGGCTGAAACAGTGTCAAAGACTGGAGCAATCCACAGGTCCCTAACAGCATCCAGGGGGAGGAAGACAGGCCCACCATGGTGTCATGGTTGAACCCCAGCCAGCAACCAAGCCTCACACAGCCACTTGCTCACGCCCCGCTCACCCAGAGGGGTGGGGAGGAGAATCGGAAAGCAATGTAAAATTCGAGGGTTGAGATAAGAACAACTTAATAATTTAAACAGAATAGAAAGGTAAGAATAACAACAATAATAATAATAATAATAATTATTATTATTATTATCATAATGGAAAGGTGGGGAAAAGGATAAAATACAAAGGAAAAGGGAGAAAGGAAAACAAGTGATGCACAGTACAGCTGCTCACCACCTGCTGACCAATGCCCAGCCAGCAACGATCCCTCCAGCTAACCCTCTGAGTTTATATACCAAGCACGACGCCCCATGGTATGGAATACCCCTTTGGCTAGTTCGGGCCAGCTGTCCTGGCTGTGTCCCCTCCCAGCTTCCTGTGCCCCTCCAGCCCTCTCGCTGGCAGGGACCAAGTAACTGAGAAGTCCTTGACTTAGTATAAACATCACCCAGCAACAACCAAAACCATCAGTGTGCTGTCAATGTCGTTCTCACATCAGATCCAAAACACAGCACTGCACCGGCTACTAGGAAGAAAGTTAACTCCATCCCAGCCAAAACCAGGACACACAGCAGCAGGACTTCCCCGAAAATGGAAGAAAGCCAATTAAACTAGGTGAAGAGAATTAAAGACATGGAGGTGAGCTAAGGGAACGTCAGTGAATCAGACTAGGTTGAGGAGAAGTTAACAGCAAGATAAACTTGTTCGGCTGAAATAATACAAATTGGGAAACTACAGAAGCACAATTATTTTTTCCTTGTGCTCTGCTGCTTGTTGAAGATGTTTTCATACCGGTAACAAGAGTTTGAAACTAAATAAAACACAGAACCATAGAAGTGTCCTGGTTAAAAGAAAAAACAACAGAACCAACCCTGAAAAACAATAAAACCAGCAGTGCTGCATTCTGAGACAGAACAACTAGTGCGAGAAAGTTAGGAGTCACAAAGACTGCATTCACATAATAGTCATATGTATCACATGCCTCACGTAATCTTTATTTTGAAGCTTTCATCAGCTGTGTTTGCAAAATAAAATCAACATCCACCCAGAAGAAGCCATTATAAAACCTTCTGCCCTTGGCTTTGGCTGGAGCAGACCATGGCAGGTTTATGCAAGCATTCATGTTCAGCAGAGACACACCAGGTACATGCAGCTGCACTGGCTGAAAACCCCGACACAGGGGTCTGGCACCTCTTGTGTTTTCCCTTGCTTTCTTCGAATTGGTTTTCCTGGAGTGGATAATTACAGGCCTGATTTCGGAGTAGCTCATCTCCCCTTCATACAGAAGGAAATACACAGTAAGGGATTACACTTCCAAAATTTAAAATGCCGAATGCTTTCAGCCCAGTTACACAGCATGGGCAACCCCGAAAATTCATACAGAAGCCCAGCACCAAGGCTGTCATATGAATAGTGCTAAATGCATGCAAAGAAGGAAGGAAGTGAACACAAGCATTTGCTCCATGGGAACCTGCCATTACCAAAACACGCACAGTCAAACTGAAAGGGATTGCTGTTGCATGTACAGTGATCTGGCTTGCTCAGCAAACAGCCCCACATCCCATTAGAGGAATGTCAAACATTTGGATTCTTTCAGTGGTAACCTCTCACGAACATTACATCTTCACTGAACAAAGTAAGAGATAAAAAAATAAAATCTCTAATGTGTTCGGGTACTTGAACACAACGGGATGACTGTAAAATACATGGACAGAAACACTTCTCTTTTGCAAGCAACAGTCACTTTGTAGCGATACCTTTTATGTAGATACCTACATAAAGTGTGCAAAACCATATAGTGTTTGTGTTTGCTTATGGATGACTGTTAGGTTTTCTGCCTCTGAGTGTTTTCCTAACAGTGCCTGTGGCACTGCACCATTACATTCTTTATTGAGAATTTTTTTCCCCACTGTACAAACCTAAGTAAATAAAAAAATAAGCACTGAACCTATATTATTTTAAGAGTTTTATTCATACTAAGATATGAGGAATTTGCCAGAATTTCCTCTACAAGTAGGAATTTTCTGAGTAGATGCTTTGAAAGGCTTCAAACTTCAGCAAAAATATGCCTTGCTTTTATAAACTAAATTTAAAGGTAATTAGGCAATTCCACAGTTAGAAGGATGCTGTGTTGGCAGATGCAGGATGTTCTGCTCAACTTCATCCTGAAAACATGTGTCAACACTGACTGGAGGGATCGTCTCTCACAAAACAGTGTCTATTCAGCTCTTCTTTTTAATGCCAGATGAGTTCAGCTAGCACTAACTAGAAGGGTGGTTTTGATCACAGCCAATGAGTAGCCAGATTCGTTTCTGAGGCTACAGCATAGTGGGCAGCATCTGAACTCTCTTCATTTCTGTGGGAAAATCACCTTGAGGAGGGGGAGAATTAGAGAAAATTGGGTCCTACTAGAAGTGTAGTATTACAGAAAGCTGTTCTAGGGTAGAATACAGCTATCGCCTTCAGGATGGTTGGCATGCACAGAGTCTACATCCCCACGGCTCCCTGAGCAGCACACCCTGCCAGCTCAGCACCTGCTGATGGGAGTGACGGAGGCTGGAGCGGAGTGGAGACCCCGTGGCCGGGCTCTGCTGTGCTCCTGCAGGAATGGGAACTGGATGGCACCACACAGCTGATAAGCTGCACAGCAGTTGTCGCATGAAGAATCCATAAGATGTCTGTTGCTGAGCCAAACATTCTGGAGAAGTTACTTTCCTCAGATGAAATAATGTCATTGCAATACTAACACACACCTCCATCCCAAAGTTACATGAACAAGTCAGTCAAATCACCCTCCGATCCAGCGGGACTGTTCGGTGAAGGGTCTCTGTAATGGGACGCTGACAGACCGGTCGGGTACAAGGGTCTCAGCTTTCCTGGGGTGCTGATAGACAGACCAAACACCCAGGGTTGAGGGAATCTACACACACACGCATGCACCCCCTTCCATGTGACAATTTCCTAAAACGGTAAGACATTTGCAAATTTACGTTCCTGTAGTTTTTTATCTGTGGATTCAAACCCATTTTGTTTTGGTTTTGCCAAAAAGTCAGAATAAACTGCAAAGAGAGCATCTTCTTCCATTCAATTAATTGTATGGGAGCAATGGTTTGGAATTATCCAGTTCTGCAGAACTCTGAAAAAGTACCTTATGACCTGTTGACTTCAAATGAAACCAGATCAAAATCATGAAAACATGGGGCTACCTCTTCAATCTGCATGAACTGCTGTTTCCACTTACATTGATAAAACAACACTGATTTAAGCTAGCGAAGGACGGAGAGTTTGGCTAAATTCAGTCATGTTTCATTCAACAGAAATGGGACAGAGAGGTGGGCTTCCGCATCAAGAAAACAGAGAACAAATTGTAGGTAATATAAATACGCTGCAGTGAGAAGTAACTAAGATTAGCAAAGAAAATCAAATAGATCACTCAAAAATGTTAAAGGTCTTTCATGGGCAAAATGACAAAACCTTCCCTTTCATACTAGGAGGAACTTTACTACTAGAAATGAACCTAAAAATAGGTAGCACTGTTTCTGTTCCTTTTGCACAAAACTGTGTGCATTCACACACATGACTTTATGCAAGGATTGTATGGACTTTGCTAATACTGCTTCATGTGTGTCAGATAACAGCTAGTCTTCATTCTGTTTCAGTGTACCAACCTAATCTGTAAATGCATATGTTCAACCATTTCCATCCCAGTATCAGATAGTCCTTCAAGAATAAGTAAGAAAAGCAAAGTTGCTCATGTGGTGGCTTCCGAAGTTATTTTGGATAGTTAACAGTGGCAAGATACGATACAGCGGCACATACCATCATTGAGTGACTGGATTTCGCACCAGCTCTGATCCACATACTTCTACCCACCTTTACTTCACACTCTGAGTCCCCAAAATACAGTCTGAATGCCTCAACCTTATCATTTTACTGTATACCATCTTAAATTAGGTTTATATCCCTCCGTGCCTCCTCAGCTTCGTGCTACACACTTCGTCATGGGATAGGTCTTCCATAGCTTGCTATGGCAAAAGTACTTTTCCCACCACAGGTAGACTCCTATACAGCTGATGGGAACTAGAAACAAGGTCTGAAATCCACCTGAAGTCAGCCATGGCATCTGCAGGCATCAGGCTTTTGTTTCTTGCCTGCACTTACGAACTCAGAAAGCAAGAAGAAATTGGGAGCTCACTCCCAAATTTACAGTGGTTCAAAGTTGCTCACTTAGTAATTTGGCTATCACTGGTGGTAAGAGAACCCGCCCTCATAGATTCATGGGATTTGTAGCACTTCAAAAAAATGAAACCAAATACTTCCTCCCTAGTCATAATTTTCTTAGCTTTTTTATGAATCTAAACCCAAATTTTGTATCTCTGGTATTACTGAGTTGCAATGTCCAAGAAAATAAGCTCTGCAGATCCAAAGGACTGCATCTACATAGGACAGAGAGAGTTTATAAAACTTACATTGTCATGCTTACAACCTTTAAGTAGTGGGATATGCATTTTTATAAATAAACTGCAATCTACAGATGAAAAAAACCCACGTAATAGTGTGATTATTGATTACAGTAGATTCCATTACATTAAAAACAAATATTCTCCTGTCCTTTCCTCTTCAGAGACAAGTTTGTTGATTTTGGTTGGGTTTGAATACATTTTATCAAAACCCAAACTGCAGTATCTGCCTTGCATAGTGTATAAATATACTTCTTCATCCCACAGCGACATCTCAAGTATACTGCTGACTGCAGGATAACTATCTGACCAGCCCGGAATGACTTTCTACACCTGTTGCTCTACAAGATAGTGTTTTTTTACCTCTTGTTGGATGGCATAGCTATTTCAGAATCCCACTACCGGTCCAAATACTCTTTCTTACACAAAATACAACTTCCTGCACTTTTCCAAGAACTTACGGAACGATCATCACTTATTTGCAATAGATGTTCCTGCAACTAGAAGAATTAGATCATGAAAATGATTCTTAAGTACTATCCATTCATGTGTGGTCTATTCTAAAAGCAGATAGAACAAGTCTCCTGTTTGATACTCGAGGGAAAAATAAACCAGGGTGCTCCTCACTGCAGTTTAGCACCGTTCTTCTCACAGCCTATCCCAAGTTGGTAAATACAGGCAGTCAAGAGAGTTTAATTAAGCCTGTACCTCTTATCTACTCATTTTCTCAGCAGAAGACATAATTACTCCATTTTTAGCATAAAATCAGGGCAACAGCTATATTCTTTTGTTCCTGAGATGAAGAAACACCCAAGTTCCCTCTAGTATCCTGTTAAGTGTTTGCTTCCATTAGGAAATAGTCCTATAACATTCAGAGCAGAATTGACTCAACTGCACAAGATGTAAGGCATGAACATACACATAAACTATAAGCCTTTTCAAGTGAAAACCTTGAGAAGTTTTGATGAAATACAAGAGAAAAGTGAGAGGCATTTGACTCAGTGGTGCAATGCATTGTTCACAAGAAAGCGACTGCATGAGTTAATTTCAAGTTTGATCTTTAGCAAATACATGCTGTTTGCACTGAACTGGCAAAAACAGATTAAAAGAAGTTTGAAAGTCTCGATGCATAATTTCTAGCACCAGATCTTAAAAAAATTAATACAATTCACACTCACTCCTGTTGCAGAATATGCTTTTACAGGAAGCATGTTTTTGTGATTAATACCACAAAACCCTGACATAACACAGAAGTGTCTGTAATTTTGTACTAATGAAAGCCAACATAACCTTGGAACTTACACTCTCTCCTCTACTGTATGAGGTACTTCCCTATTTTATAGGGAAGTCCATGGCTACATTCACTCATGCTTGAAGAATGCGAAGACAGTTGGAAATCACCTTCTCAACACAAAATATTTTAAAATTGCCTGTAACCTTTTTAAAGCTGTATCTGTTTTGATTCTAGTACATGAAAAATCACTGCAGTAGCTCAGGAGCAGCAGCTGAGTGTTTTGGATCTGTTATTCCTCTGCAGCACTGTGTATTCACAATTTAATTGCCAGGTCACAGCCTGGCTGCTTTACAAGTTCAATTGGCTGGAATATCTAAAGCTTTTGACAGAATTCTGCACAATAAGACTATAAATCAAACCAATTGGCATTTTTTCCTTTTAGGAACTGTAGCTCTATACACCATTACTTTTATGCAAATAGTTTTTCCTTAATTGTATAACTGTGGATGGAACAGAGCCATGAAGTCAAAGCCAAATGGCTCCAAGATGCAGGATGTCAAAATGTGAGTCCTTGGTAAATTAGACATACTTAATTGTTGAAGTTAGAATCCACATTGAAAAATTAACCAAGTTCAAAGCTATTTTATTCTGGTTTTCAAGTCTGTTAACAACTTTTGATGGGATACAGAATGTTCTCATTTGCTACTCATTCCAGTGTCTGCTAACAGTAGAAAATTAAGAAAGTTGCTTTTTTTAAAAAAATTTGCTCGGTCAAAAATTATTAAATGAAATTCTAAACTAGACCCACAAAGTTCTATCTTTCAGAGTGAAACTGTTCAGTGATAAACTCATGTTCCATCTGCAAAATTTACGTTACATCATACTGTTATGAAAAAAGGCTACTTTTACAAATATCCTTAAGAATTTTTATTAAAATTCTCGTTTTCACACATTTATACTTACAGAAGTTCTTCAAAAACCTGCCACTTGAAAAACTAAAAAACCTACCCTAAGCTGCATGCAAGGTTAAACATCAAAGGCGACTTGTAAACTTATTAAACACAGATACTGAATCACTATTATGTTAAGGGTCTCTACTGCAAGACGTGTGTATGTTTTGGTGCTCTTCTAAAGCTGGCCAAAACCAGCAGTAGCAAACATACCCAGGTTATTCCATGTTCCCACCTGATTTTTCAATGACCCTCTACTATCTCCTGCATCCAGGGCATCGAATAAAAGATAATTAAGCTGCTGTACCTTTTCCTCCACTACCCACTAGACATTCCTACTTCTCTGATACTCCCCTGATCACTTTCATATCCTTTCATCTTAAATTCTTTTGTCCTTTTCTGCCATGGCTCACTATCTTACCCAAAGTGAACAGGTGTCTAAAAAAAAAAGACTAGTAGTGGCAGGCATTTCTAAAAACCTTTTCTTAAAGGAAAACATTCTGGAAAGTGTATGAGCAGTCATCAAGGCTGTTTTGCCTCTGATTTTGGATAAAGATGTTCCAACAAACTATATTTGCTGTCTCAGCAGGCCCCACGTGCCCCATCCTTTCATCACAGACGTTTATGGCAAATTTTGAGAGGGGTAGCTGGATGAAGCTTATCAGATTAGTTTCAACAAATGTGTGGGGAATCTATAACCAGGATTTTTCTAACAGAGCCAGCATGCTGTTCTGAATGGTGCCGTGATAAGAAACTGAGGTCAGGCCCAGAGCAGTAACATTTCAAGTCATCCTAGGTACAGCCAAAACAGAGCGTAAGAGCAGCCCCACGTAACTTCAGCTGACTGAGTAGAGAGAGCTTATTCTGTTAGGCAATCTTCAGGGGCAGAAACCTCCACCAACAAAACTGTAACATCTTAACCCACTACAGCTGCCTGTATAGTCAGTATCTGATTAAGGGGTAAGAGATGGGATAACCGTATACCAAGGCAAGAGGTTGTTCAGGCTGCTGACTCTGCACATGAAGTCCAGAAAAATGTTTCATCTGAGCAAAGCAGTTTTTGCACTTAAATTTTCAGACCTTCTATACCAATAACCTAGTCGCGCCTTCCTTCAAAATACTTATTTCTGACATGATACCTACAATTCATCTATCTAACCCCACAGAGAAGGCATGCCAGTGTATTTGTTTTAAACATTAAAGAGTTGAAAAGAGTAATAGTTACTTGCTCTTATTCACGGCTGTTGTATCTTCAGTGAAATCAAATCAATTGCAACTGGACTGAATTTGACCCTGGCATGTATTTGCACCTTACATCTCATTTTAACCTTTGTTGTTCTATGCTATGTATCCTTAGGGCAGGGCACTTGGATCTCTGTTGGATAACTTTTAAGCAGGCCACAGGTATTTTGAAAAAATACGGAGTATCCTTTTTCTGTACAGAATGGATATACTAACCATGGGATAGTGGGAGTACTGGGAAAAAAAAAAAACCAAACCTATGTCTAAACATTTCATTCTCATCTGAACACTCATTTTTGAACCAGACAGGCGGGCAAACAGTGCTTGCAGCAAGCCTCTGAGAATCCTCCTTTCTCAGTTCTGTCCTCCCAGCTTCCTAGTCATGCAGTCTGGTCCAATGTTCACCATTCACTCATTCCGCTTCTGGGAACCTCTCAGCCCATTTCAGTTTTCAGCCTCATCACTGCATGGGAGTATTTGCAGGGATACTTCTTAGCTGAGCCATCCTTTTATATTTTCTGCTTATTTTCTTTAAATGTTATACTTTCATGGAGGGTTACTTGTGAAGCTGGACCAAATGGACAGAAGACATTTATTTAAAAAAACATATCAGAATTTCCTACTACCCAAAACTCCTGCTACAAATGGGAAAGCTTGATAGTGGCCACTAGGAGTAACTGGTCACAGAAAGTGTGTGACACAGAACATCTTTTTCAGAATGGCTGTTGCCATAGCAGGTTTACTCCCCTTCAAGTAAACCAATTAGAATAAAAAAGCTGAAAAAACACCTTCAGCTTCTCTGTGATTTACTAAAATGTCACTTGCAGAAACCAACAAAAATTCTTTCACTGACTCGTAGAGTTGGTATTACATACATATAATAAAGGAATTTCAGAGGGTTCTACACTCACCAGCAGGTGCTAGCTCTCACTTCTTTACACTGCTTTCTTAAGTCCTGAAACTATTGTTCAGCCTCAGAATAAAAATCCAGTATCCTTCCTACATATAAAACCCTTGTGTGCTGATTTTTCTGAAGCTCCATCTCTTACTAGCCTAGATCTTAAGTTCAACCTGAATTTCTCACAGCTCTGTTAAACACTACTTTTACCTCTGCTAAATACTACTTTGAATAACAGCTAAAATCCTCCCAATGTGCAACGCACAAGTGAGTTAAAAGTCACTACCTTAACGTGTATAAAACACTGCACTTGAACACTTAGCGTAAGGAGCTGCACAAAAGCAGCAAGGACTGCCGCTTAGGGTACCAGGCAACAGCAGAGCTAATGAGCCATCTTCAACATCTTAAAGACTCTGTCTCAGTTTAAAGATCATGTAGATCTGCTTCCATTTAACGCAAGCTGAAGAGTTTAGCTGCATCTAACTGAAACACACCTTAAAATAAGTAGTGTAATGGACATATTTTAACGTGCATGCAGGCATGTAAAGGTTTTTAATCAGGACATCTTTGTCAGTCATGAAATAGCGATTAGGCAGTGCCTGAGAAGCAGTGCTGCAATCACCTGTCACAGTCTGGCCCCAAGGAACTGAACTGACCATGTGCTGGCAGCGAATGAAATTACCGTACCATTAGAAAGAAGTGCGGCAATAACAATCAATGCACCACCACCACAGCAGTGTGCGCTTTTCACTACATTTTGGCTTACCTGCAGATGCAGACCATCTCTTGCAGTCTGGCCTTCTGCTCCCTGCTGACTACGGTGCAGCAAGGCAAGCGTTTCAACAGAAGCTGGTCAGGCCAAATTATATTCTTTTCACAATGTTATTTATCAACATGATCTCCTTGCTGAGGCAAGTACATCCAAAATGTCGTAACAGTACTGAACAAGCCCATGGTCATGGAAAAATTGTTTTAGTACCACTTGCTACAAAAGATACAGTAAACAAAACAATTAGAACAGCAATTACAAATGTGGAATAAATATACCACAATTAACATAGCTAGTCTTCCTTTCTGGATGTATCCCCAGGATGATTTTCAGCAGTCCTCTATATCCTCCATCTTCAAATGTGGGAGCTTTTCCAGAGCTTTTGTTTATGACACCCATATTTGAGCAAACTTACCCATTCACAAAGCAGAAGAAATGGCTTCTGCAGCTGTATCTACACTGATGACTAGCAGTTTAGAACTGTCTTTACATGTCCAAATGTTTCCTGCTATCTGTTTTTCTAAGTTTGTTTCAATATAAATCCAACACAGGATGCCAGTTGAGTTTCCTCGCCTATTATAGCCCACAACACAATCCAGCAGATGGTAAAAAGCTGAATGTTAACTTCCTCCAGGATTCATAGAATGGTTTGGGTTGGAAGGGGCTCTAAAGATGATTTAGTTACAACCCTCCGGCCAGAGGTAGGGACACCTTCCACTAGACCAATGGAAATCATCCATGCCAACTGCAACTCAGACCCTAAAAAGGGTCTTCACTCAGACATGGAGTCATTTCAAATTTTGTTAGCTTTCCAGAGCATACTGCTGACATTTTTCCTTTCCTTGGCTTCTCAAGGAAGAAGCTGAGCTCCTGGCTTTTATGTGAGGATGTTATTTTTTATACATAAACAAGCAATGCTCAGTAAAAGGACGGAACTCATCAAAAGTTATCAAGTTGAGCCATTTTAGTGCTTGGGTGAACAGTCAAAACTACATAAGACCTTCACTGAGCCAGAGAATCTGAATGGAGAAAGACCAATTCACTTGACCACATCATACCCCAGCACTCAACCATGAGGAGGAAAGCGTACAGACAGAAGATCAGGTGAGGCAGCTGCTCTCATTTTGGCATAAAGCAAGCATTTTTCTACATGAGAATAGAGACCTAAAAATTCTCTAAGGCAGGCCATGGCAGCTTTGGAGTATGCCACATTGGCACTCCTCATGAAATAGCTGGAATGCTGGGCCAGTGTCAACACAATGAACCTCGTGCTGCAAAATGAGAAGCTGCCTTCTGCCTCTACTCTTTCCACCTCTGAGAAACAGTGAAGGCCAGGAAAGGAAGGAAGAAAATAGAAATTCCTCTCCAGTTTTAATTGTAACTCATGCTGGGACACAAACCTACTGATGATTTCATGTCCTCTTCTTTTACATCATGGTGGATGCTGTAAGCAGGGGATAAAAGGGAAGCATTCAACATATATACACTGCAAACTGAAATTACAATAAAAGCAAAGATGCCTTTACTTGATAATGTAAATGTACTTTACAATGATAAAGGAAAGTCCCCATATCATCCTTCAGTTTATGACACAAAGAAGTGATCCCAGAAAGAGACCTCAAGACCACAAGAGTCAGGTTATGTTTGTTTCGTTTTTTTCCCATGCAAGACAGGCATTTAATTTGCCAAATTTGTAATCTGGCCGTGAAAACGTAATTTCAATAACAGATGTTCGTCAGCTATATTAAAAAAAAAACCCTTTAAATTAGATATAGTCCTCCATGAAAAACATTTATTCAACTAATTTACAGAGTAAGCCAATTAAGGCAAAATATATTACTTGGAAATGGGCTTTCACTGGGTACAAATATGAGCTGGCTTAACAGTATATTGCATATAAAAATTCCTTTGAAAGCATCTAAGAAAGGTAAAAGCACAGCAATATAAGCTGAAAAACTGCTTCTTTAAGGCAAACAAAAAGTATTTGTTTATTCTTCATTTCTTAAAAAAAGGATTATTACCAAAATATGTTCTTCACAACTACTTCCGTATTTCTAAATAAAGATATAAGATTGTGTGAGTATGGATAGAGGGTATTTATAGGCATGAAAAAATCAGACACCACTGAAGACTTATATGAAAAGCAATGAGCTCATGACATCAAAAAGGCATTTAACACTTAAAAATGTTTAGAAATCTCAGGATAGCAAAGCAAGTGATACACATTGCACCATTTTCCACATCAAATTGCTGACAACCATAACTTGACAGAAAAAAATTATAGAATTCCATATAAAGTTTTTTGACAGAAAAAAATTAAAGAATTCCATGAAGTTTGGAATCAGTGGAGTAAATTATGCTGTTGAAATTACTGAGATAATTTCATGGGTATGTGGTATGTGATCTAAAACCCATTGAAGCTACTCAAAATTTGTCTGGTGTTTTACCTGGACATGAATTTCACTACTGTTACATAAGAATACAGATGCAGCATGGAAAATGAGATTTCAGAATTATTTAGCAACAACTTTAACTAATGGAGCATGGATTTGTGCTCTTCTTCAGCAGCTCACTGTTATGTATTGTAAAAGTTACTCAGCATCACTTCTGAGAACTTTATATATACCGACATCAAACCTATGATGTGTTTAGGTATCACCTAAGCACAGGCCCCAAGAAAACATCTAATACAGAAAGCAGTCTCTCTGGATAGAAATGCATGTATAACATAGATGTTATGCAGTCAGCATGTTTATATTACTAATAGAATTGAAATAGCTGAACAATTAACTTCTTCTTTGAAAAAGTATGCTAACTAAAATATCCCCACAAATGCCTAGTATGCAGTCAGCATGTTTATATTACTAATAGAATTGGAATAGCTGAACAATTAACCCCTTCTTTGAAAAAGTATGCTAACTAAAATATCCCCACAAATGCCTAGTAAGATGTCAAATAATAGCACATTCCACTTTACAAACTGTAATGCTATTTGTCCCAGTTGTAAATACGTCTTTGTTCTGATTTCCTGTTTTGTGAATCATATGGGAAATCTTATAGTAATTAAAAACTGCAACTGCTCATTTCCACTATTGGAAATCACTTTCGCTTCTTAAAAAGCTTTACAGTTAGATTACAGATCTGTGCTGTATCCACTAAGATTCAGAGTATGTAGCTTTCACTTCAATTCTAGAATCAAAACCAGTACTGCTTAGCGTCACGGATCAGCCTTCTTTCAAATGGTCCTGGGTGGTAAGTGTTGTTTGTACATTCCTGCTAGAGCCTTAGCTGCACTGTAGATCATCTGCCGACGGGACATGCCAGTGAATACCATGTGCCAATCAGTCCTGTTGACGTTCAGTATATTCCTCTCAAGCACTTCACCCACGGTCACCAACAGGCCCGACCATCTCAGATTGTAGTCCTGAGGAGTGAGACTCTTAGCCTGTGTAACATTGTGAGAAGTGATTATTGAAAGAGTTTGAAATGAGTAGTTTTCTTTCTGTCTTCACCATTACTAACTTTCGTACGTAAACATCTTACAACAGTAGGACTACACAGGAAATTAAGAGTATTAGAATCCAAATTTCAGACTGTCCCATAATATGCCTAGCCAATTATACTTTTTGTATTTATTTGCATGTACCATGATCCAAATAACACCTGCACAGTATAAAACTAAAATATTATGCTTAAGAGAGTAAAGACATTCTGCCATTATAGGAAGTAGTTTTCTCTTTTAAAGTAGCCAACAGATAGAATCAATAATGATACATATTTATACAATGACTCTTACCCTCCAAAGGTTTTAAAAATCATGAAAATGTCCCTCTGAAGCAGTGAAGCAGCCAAATACAGGAAGATAGCTCAGCCTGGCAGAAACAGAGGCCTGAGCTATTTACGTGGGATCACAGAGGGACTGCATACTGCAGTTGGAAGCTGAAGGAAACAGTGCAGGAAGTATCACTGCATTTATCTGATCTGGCGTTCATCCTAGGCAACCACCTCTGGACAATGTGGTATACAGTGAAGGGAAGACTGTTCTTAGTTCTCAGTTCTTTATAGCATTGCACATTGGTTTTAACTCTTCATACAGATTTTAATTTGACAAATATTGGAGTTAGTCTACTTCCATTGCATGTACGGCGGATCAAAGTTCATTAGTATGTTCCAGCCTTCCTAAAACTACTGTCTTGCAACAATAACATAAATAAATGTGTTTAGAATATGCAGTCTGCTCCAATATTAAAATAACTTGTTATTATCAAGAGGTACATAAAAAGGCAGATTTCTTAAGCAAAGGAACAGGAAATTTTCCTTATTAGTCAGAACATGTTGGCAGCAAAAGCAACTAATAGTACAGTTAGTTGCAAGCAGGGACTGAATATCTGCTTATGATATCTCATGATCCACAATTGCATGTAACTTCATAAATCACTTGTTATTTTTACTGCTGAAAACCAGTAAACTTCAAATAAAATTTAAAAAAGCCAACCAACAACCTTGCAGTAGCTTCCCTTTATGTTTACAATTTCTGGCTCAGCAATAAATGAGGTGACACCTGGTCTCTCAACAGAAAAAGGTTCTCAGAACAAGCCCTCAAATCCACCTTTTCACCTCCTCAAATCAAGCTGTATTTAGCTACAAGTAGCCAAGAGTCTCATATTATGTGCTCAGAAAATCCATGCCATTGGTAAAGACATTAACAAAAGAATTATCTATTCTATACAGTTTTACCACGATTTCCACTACACAACAACAAAACACATAGCTAGCAAGAATTTTGAGAAGCATAATTGTTTTTAATGTTGCCTCTATTAAATAGTTAGTACTATGAATAACAAATAACATCACCTGTCCAAAACGTATTTCTTTTCTGTTCTCAGTCTGAAATACAACTATATAATTGCTGGGTTTTTTCCTGCCATAATCTAGATTTTGCTTAAAGGTATTGGATAGGATATATACAAACACGTATTTCTTGCACACCCCTGAGAGAAATCCACCTTGATTCTAAAACAGACACAACAGGAACAAAGGTAACAACTGGCATGTACACAATCAAGAGCCCAGTAATTCACCACCACACATTTTGTGTAAGTTAACTGAAATATGTAATAACAAGACTAGGAAAAAATTAACTGTCTGCTGTTGATGATAAGAACAGTTTTCTTTAAACAGGAGAGTAGAATTTGACCTCACTCAATTTAAAGGTTTATAGTTCCACAGAATCTCTGCTATACGCCAAGCTATGCAGTAAATGGGTTGCATAAAAGTTAAGAATTTTTTCTATTACAAGGTAAACACTACCTCTCAAAGTTACAAAGTATGCTTACTCAAGATAAAAAAAAAATCAAAAAGTTAAGCTATTCACTGTGGTTTTTAAATGATGAAATAGAGAATTCTGTGAAACAAAAATTGAAGATACCTGTTGTACTTTATGTTTTTTAAAAAAAAAATTACTTCATATCAATGCTCCATAGAGAATGTGACAATTATTTAAGTAGTAACCTCACATTGCTCTGCCTGTTTTCATAGCATCCTAGAATGGTTTGGGTTGGAAGGGACCTTTAAAGATCATCTAATCAATGAAGTTGTATCTGCTTAGTATTTTTTTCCTGCAGCTTCACGTCTTTCTCCAATCTTTTTGAAAAGTATTCTGGAAAACTTCAGAAAGACAGAGCAATATTTCTCCTTTGTCATCATCAGCTTTTCAAAATGGTAAGAACTCTGAAAAATAAGAACTAAAACCAATCCCACAAACACTCATTCTATTGGAATTGGTACTATAAAAAAAAAAAAATCAAAACAAAACAACTAAACAGTTACTATTTGTTTTCTCAAAACAACTCCTTGAGGGTCAAACCCCAAACAGTTTTGTTTTGAAATTCTTCATGGAAACACTTATTTACAATGACTTTTCAGACCAGAGTTAACTAATACGTGACTCATATCTGCTGTCAGGCAACAAGCAGTGACTGGAGTTTAGAGTAATTCCTAGTGTGTGAGCAAAGAAATGTAAACAATCTTATGAAAAACTTCTATTGGTGATATTTAAGAACTGCACACTACTGTGTTATTTTCAATGGGATGAACTATGATATTTTCAAGATTTAAATCTTTCCTTTTCAGAAATTTTACACTCTTGTCAGAATAGCACAGTCAGAAGAATATCAGCCTTGCCTTTTAAGTTCATGGCGGAATTAAGTCCAAGCACAGATCTGAAGAAGGGGTACCCTTTATTTATTTACTTATTAGGAATGAGTTTTTAGAATACTAATCAGTACAGTATGCTGCCTGATTGCTGGTAATCAACAACTTTATAAGCTTTATTAAAAACTGAGTGGTTAAGATCTCAATTTATAAACTTGTGCCTAAATTAAGTGTAACTTGACTGAATTGCTAACACACACACATGCACACATACACGCTTCATCATTACATAGTTTTGTTGGCATTAGATGAAACTACAATACATATGTATAGCAAGTTAAGGAAAGGAAACCAAGCCTTCAGATGGGTAAGAATGCTTACTGCACTTCCTTGGTGCAACGTTTAGTGCACTACTTAAGCTGCAAAGAACTCCTTCTACACCTGAGGAAGAATAACTATTCTTACTTCATCCATGTCAAGATTCATGAGGGTTAATTTTGAGTCACTGAAGCAGACTGATGACAATATTTCAATGATTAAAGTTTTACTTCCTTTTTAGGCGAGCACGTCTTTGTGATTAGTTTCTTCTGGGTTAGTATTTCCTCTTGGTTAATTTCTTCTTGGAATATTTCTTCCTCATTAATAGAAAAGTAAAACTAGTATTTCCAAGTGCCATGTACTATAGAGTAAGACTCATGGATCAAGAATTGCTTTGCCACAAATGCCTGAATATTTTTACGTAACACATAAACATGAATCAAAACTAGTTTTTATCCTCATTTCATAAATTAAAACATTCAAGTGGAGCAATTGTCATTAAAAACTGACATCACAAATGAAATTAAAACCTAAGTCTTATGTCTCAACTGCTAATCCAGTAAGAAAACAGAAAACTCACCTGCTGAACATATTGTAAAGGCACTGGTGTTGCTTGAGTAAAAGCTTCCAGATGAATTCCATGAATTGGATCCTCAATAATCAGACATCCAATGTCAAACCACCTGCAATGACATGACTTTTGAGTACTGAGTATCGCTCAATTAAAAACAACATGTTAGCAGTTGAATTATGACCATTTTACAAACCCTACTAGCAGATATAATAATAATGTAATAATAAATTTCATTACTGTTCTAGGTCAAGTAAAAATCGAGTATCGTGTTATATATATATAAAATTATAGTCCACGTGTATGCATGCAAATAAACAATATACATAAAAATATGTAAAATACATGAAACTTACAGATCAAAGAAACAAAGAAAGCTGGTGGGGTTGGCACGTGTGCAGATACATTCTCTTGACCCTATTTATTATGCTACAGTTCCCATTCAACCTTTGAAAGAATGTTCCTCTTTCCCTAACAATTAAAAAAAATAACCTATGTCTCACTCATGCTCTATATTGAGAAGACTTTTGGGTATGTCTAATTCTGTTAGAATATTTTAAATTATTTATTCAGAGAAACACTTCTGCGCATTTCAGAAGAGTGCCTGCTGTAGCAGACAGAGTAAAGGCTACTGAAGCAGTACCCAAAATGACTCCCCATCTAGCTTGCAAGAACATTAAATCATTTCTCCCTATCAACAAACTAGTAACACTGACATGATGCAAATAAAACCAAGGGCAATGCATCATCACCACTTCACTGTATTCAATTTCTGTTACAGTTTTACAGTTGAGCTGCCACAGGAGAAACATACTCCAGGGAAAGCATAAACACAAAAGCCAAGGCCAAGAACTGTGAAAGATTTTTAAAAGGAAAACATTATTTTAGTTGTTGTTTCAGATGTCGTATATATGTGTCTACATATAAATTGTATTTTATTCTTTAAAGCATGGGAAGCAGGGTGGTTGTTATAAAAAAATGCAAGACTTCAGTTTCAAGGAACAACTGGCTGGGCCACATAAGCATGTTAAAGAGTTCAGTGGAGCAAGACAGGAAGAAATAATTTCACTTGCATCATCTTCATAGCAGGGAACAGAGCACTGCTATGTTCTGTAGTACAGGACTACCTCACTTGCACTTATGGAAGACTGTTAAAGTTTCATGGTTAAATGTAACTTGCTTCTAATTAATAAAAGAGTCAGAGTCTAACGGATAAAATATACATAAAAGAGTTTGCAACCTTTTCAGCAAACGGTATTCAGGACATGCAATTGGAAGGGGAAGTAATATCCTTAAGCTGTCTGATGGACAACTGAGTTGGTTCAGCTAAACAGTGTCTGATGCTAAGTATTAGTTGCAGAGCTCTTAGTATTGGTGGGTGGTTACTTGGAAAGTCCTCTCCTTTGGACAGGCAACAATGCATCCCCCATATTAGAACTGTAACACCATAATGGTCACTTCAGAAAAGTAAGTAATCAGTTACTAGCACCATGACCTATCATTTCATTGCAGAAAAAAACAAGGGCCAAAAATAGTTTTCTGTAACAAATGTTTTCTAATTTCTACTTAAATGTTTTCTGTAACACCACAAGTTTTCAATGCAAGGAGGCTGTCAATGTTGCCTACTGGATAAAAATTAAAGCATGCATTAAGTTAGTATTTGGTTCTACTCTAATATGGAAGATTAAGACATTCTTGAGGCCTGTAATGTGTGGACAGAAGAGCTAGCATTCCTTTCCATAACACTGGTCCTGGGTGAGCTCTTTCATGTCAAGTACTTTAAGCAACATTTTCAAATTTAGGAATGAGTAAATGCAAAGGACAAGAACAGCAATTACTGTGAAAAAGAAATCTCATTGTCATAGTTTGACCTTTATGGAAATAGAAAAAAACATCTAAATCAGATAAATAAACACTAAACAAAAATTGAAGCATTTCTGAAGTCTATTTACTTTAGAAAATTCACCAAACCATCTTCCACTAAAGGATACTAAATGTAGCTTTAAAAATGGAGCAAGAGTAGAGGATGTGTCAAAAAAATAAATCAGTCCATCACATGAACAAAAATGCAAACATTAGGGAAAAAAAAATGAGTTTGCATTAAGAAAAACGTAACATTGTCCTTAATGTTTTGGAACCTAATTATAAAGCTACTTCAAGAACTGTCTGTCAAAATGCATGTTACAAAATGAAGTTGTAATGTATTTGAGAACACCATTGCTATGTCTGTGCAGTGCAAATTAAAAGTAGCAAGTACATTCTTGGTGAAAGGAAAATGAATAATACATTATCTGATAAAACTGTATTACTATAAATACCAGAACATCTCCCAATATACTTTCTGAACTGAATACAATTTCAGAGAAAGAGAAGAGAGAGTGCGCACACAAGTGTGAGCAAACTGCTAGCCAAATTCCAACTTTTACAGCTTCTTAATTTGGTTATTTCAGTATAACTTCATTGTGGTTTTATCCTGTGAATCTTGAAAAACTTGACAAGAATTTTGTATATTAAAGTCTCAAGATGTCTGGACAAACAGCTGAACATCATCACCAAAATCAAGTCTGCCAAAGCAAAATGGAAAATACTCTCTCCTTTCTTCTGCTCAGTGATACTGCCAGCAACTTCTTAGTGGCCCCTCTGAGTCAACAAAGAATATTCCTGTTTGGTTTTTTTTCCCCTCCCAGGCATATATTCAAAGTTCTCACTTGTCAGGAAGCAATTCCTCAATGAAGCTTTCTACTGATACAGCAGGCTGTTTTTCATGTATTACTCCTGTCCGACGCAAGCTGTCTATCCTTTCTTGGGCTCCCTAAACAGTAACATAAGCTGTTAGACAACATTCTCTTAGAATGACAACATATTACAACGCTTACAGAAGAATGTGAAACGAACTCCAAAATATACTTTTCATGTTAATCAGAAAATATAAAAGATTTTTTTAAATTACTCTTATTTCAGCATTAGAAAAACAAAAAAAGCAAGAAAAACCATAATGGAATCCCAAACTAACAAAAACTATGGTTAAATGAATCAAATATTTTTAGCTTGTTAGCTTTCTATGAAAGAAACCTAGATTAGCATGCAAAGAATTCCTAACCTGTAACTGTACCAAGTTTCATTATTACTTAAAGCATCAGTGTATTTTTCTGTTACTCACACCGGCATTTTTGCCACTTAAGATTTGTTGCATTTAGATCCTTTAAGAGCTTTGGACCAACTTTGTAAGATCAAAGGAGAAAATCTTTGCTTTGGCACCTATCCAACTAAAATGTAGGAGTCATTCACTCCAAACCTGTTCTCTCTGAAGTTGTAATAGAAATACTACTACTACTACACTGCAGTAGCTAAACTTGTAAATGTAAGGTTTGCTTACATTTAAGGAACAGAACACTAAATAATTGTTTTCAGGGGTTTTAGTTATTGACCAAGGTGGCGGCTACACCTAGATACACCTGATGAACATACACATTTTTAATTGCAAAGCTGCACAGCAAATTCTTACTTTTTAAACATAACACAGACCTGTTCAGGAAGATCCCTGACAATCATTATCAAACTGTCTTTAATCTACAGAATTAATGGGGAGACAATTCAGTCTCAAAGAGTCTCTTAATTTCTAACATTCTCAACATGGCATGCTACTAATAGACTAAGAAGAAATGCCTGATATACTCTGCAATTATAGTAATATCACAATGTATGCTAGATGTGATGGTAATCTATGACAGTATAAGAAAATTTACATAAATGTTCTTCATTCATTATGAATGCGTTTGCTAAAAAACCCAAAAACTATTTCAAAAAGCTGCTTTAAACTTACCTAATGATCCAGATGGCAATTAAGAAAAAAAAAATCACCTTCCCTTTATGGAAAATCAGATCACTCTGGGTGAATGTTTCCACACTCTCTCTTTGCACTGGAGGTACCTTAGTACTGTTATGTATCAACTTACTTTTAAACCTGCAGCATAGCCCACAGGTTGGGGCGCGATGTTAGATTGTGCAGCCTCTCCAGTAACAACAGCCATTCCAAAGACTTCTTGAAAGGCATCTCGGATTGCTGCGACTTTTACCTCCTTATTGGAAGTAACAACTATGTCCAGTTCTCCCCCAGTTTCTGTAAAATACATACAAATAAATATATCTGCACATGTATTTTTCCTCATTCTCATTATAAGCTAGTTCAAATACACTCTACATCTTAAAAGTATGCTTCAGATGGTCTTCTTTTTCTCGTGCACTGTACCAAAGTTCTTTTGTGAAGCAGAAGTAACTTAAGTTAGCAAGTAAAAGTTAGATGATCAGCTAAATGGTTCACGGATGAAAGACGGATAACAGGAACTGACAGTTGTTCAGCACTTGAAAAAAAGCAAACCACTTATTTATGGTGACAATTCATGGGTGCAGGCGAATAACACAGACATCTGTTTCTAAGGATGTTCTGGTATTCTGGGAAGTGGTAAGGAACGTTGGTGTGACACAGAAACTCCTCCTTATGAGAGGGACCAAGAACACAGATGCAGTCCATAAACCCCAGTGAACAGCTGTCAAATTACATGAGCTTTAAATGAAAGGATCGCATTACTTTCTAGATGTCCATGGACTGTGAATTTCAGTGTAATTTTATTTTTATTGCTTGTCTGCCTCCCTACAGCTTTACTTTGGTTTTTTAGATATTAAATATCTATGGAACCAAAAAGTATTTTTGTACATTTCCATATGGCAGTATCTCTATAAAGAATGATGAGTCTCCACTAAGCTTTTTTAGAATAAAACAGAACAGTTAATTAATTAAAAGAAATCTAAAACTACTACAAAAGATTGATGAGCTTAATTATATCTCACATCTGCTTTTATCACAGCTGGATCATTTTTATTGTCAGAATTTATGCAAAAAACCCTCATCAAACTTGCCCCTGCTGTGACAAGCTTTCTTACAAACAGCTTAAGCTTTTTTCAAAAATGGAATATGACATTTGAGAAAGCTGCATAAGTAAATTGCATCAGCAAGTGTAAAGGACAAATTAATGGACATGTCCACAAACAGGCACTACAAGCAATAGGTACGGTACATGCCTCTTGCCACCCTTAGGCCAGTGGCTGTGGATGATGGAGGAGTACAAGGAGAAAGCACTACAGAAGTCAGGAGATCTACTGTCATTTACCATACAGCATCTCCTACCGCTTCTGCTGAAGACAGAATATTAGGCTAGATGAACCACTGGCACTAGAGCATCTCTTCTATGACTAAAAACTGACAGAGTTGGGAATGTCCAGCCTAGAGAAGAACAGGCTCAGGGGAATCTTACTGATGTGTACAAATACCTGAAGGGAGGCTGCAGAGGATAGAGCCAGATTCTTTCATGTGGTGCCCAGTGACAGGACCAGAGGAACAGGCACAAACTGAAATACAGGAGGTTCCATAAGAGAATCTGGAAAAAATTTTTTATTGTGAGGGTGACAGAGCACTGGCACAGGTAGCCCAGAGAGGTGGTTGAGTCTCCATCCTTGGAGATACTAAAAAGCTGCTTTGACACAGCCCTAGGCAACTGGCTCTAGGTGGCCTCACTGAAGGAGGGGGATTGGACAAGATGACCTTCAGAGGTCCCTTCCAACCCACGCCACATGATTTTGTGAACCAGAAAGGCATTTATTAGGACAACAGTAGCAAACTAGTGAAGAAACAGCCTTTTTAGCCTGTCATTTCCCAAGCCAACTGACTGTAGAAAAATGTTAAGCTACCTCTTAAAATTAAAAAGTCCAGTGGTTTTGCTTCTAAACACTAACACTCCACTAATTACAGATGCTGACAAAATCAGTATTTATCCTGATGTAACAAAAATTCCTCCATTGATAATAATAAGTCTGAAGCTTAAATTTCAAAGAAAAAACGTTTATTATTTTGCTTGCATTACTTAGCAGACCTCAGTTACAGGAAACATCATCCTTTTATGAAGACTCACCAGAGACAGACTAGAAGAGTAGTAAAACAATCTATTTGGGATTTAGGCTATTTTGTAGCTTCTTATTTATTAATTGCTTTACTAAATGGAAATGGGTGTATACTGAACTTTAGGCAATTGTTTTAAACACTGGGTAACAACCGGGCTAAAAAAATTATTGAGAGTATCTTTTTTCATTGATTCTTTCTTGATAGAAATCAAGTAAACAAGTAAAAATACAAGTAAATAAGTAAACAAGTGCTGAAAACTGACTGCAGGTTTTTGCTTAAGTTAGCCTTGTTTGAATGCCCAGGGCCAGAAAAACCATTAAAGAGATTTTTAATGCAACTGAAAAGTAACCTGTAACATACCTAGTAAATTACTGCATGGGCACTTAAGAATGGTAACTGTGCCCCATGCTTGTGTACTGCAAGAGCAGGATACAGATTATGTTCTTTTGTATTAAGGATTATCATGTATCAAAAGCTTATCTTTGTTCATTACAGATACTACAGAGGGGAAACAAAGATATTACATGCATTAAAAGAAAAAAATTCTGACAAGATCTGTCACACGCTATGGTAATAGTAAAACCTAAAATACAAGAAATTAGATATACCCTGGTAAATTCAGAGCACTGTCACATTAAGTTAAGCTCTGGCACTCGAACATGGAATTGCATTGTATCTTGTGTAGTATAAACTTAAATGACAGTTCCCCATACAATTCAAGATTCCCTGCTGCCTTGCGTTACAAAAGCATTGATGATTATGCTTAATAAGGTGACCATTTTCCTGTGCAGACAAGAATTTTCTATTCCAGGTGCCTGCCTCAGATGACATCTTCACAATATGCTAATGAAAACAGTTCAGCTCTTTTCAAGAAAGAGATTACAGAAATACATTTTCTCACATGACCAAAAAAAAAAAAATCAACCACCTCATCCAGAAGTTTTGGTAATTGCAGGCTTTGCTGTGAGGAATCTGAAAAGTGTCTGGAATTGCAGCAGTGGAGATAGAGAGAGCAGAGAGAAGTGGGGCCACTTGTTGAGGCTGTGGCTTTTGTTGATCCCAGAAAACATTTCTAGAAGGAGGTGAATACTAAGTTTACAAATCTCTGCCCTATTTTCACCATCTGCAACTACAAAACAAATGCAATATATTAACAGCCAAGATGTATATAGATACTTCCCCTTTTAACATAACTTTAGAGAACTTTGAGATAAACACTGAATTTTCTTACACTAATTGAACCTTACATTTTATTAGAATTACTTCCTCCTCTAGGTAATGTTCTCTCCAACGAATACCATGGCAAACTATCCAAACTGTTACTGGATACTGACAGATCCTATTTTAAAAAGGGACAGTCACGACTGCAATATAAACCTTAAATACAGCTCTCCAAATTGTGCATAATCAACATTTACTGAAGCTTTGCGTTGCATCCTGCTACTCCTCTCAAATACTTTCTTAGCTGCTGGCTGGCCTTCTCACTGATTTCATATCCCACTATCTCCTCACTGATCAGCTGCTGGAGTATCTTCCCTTAAATGTAAGAGAATTAACTACTAGTCAATAATTAGGTCAACTTCCCCTTTTATTCCACACACTGTCCACTGAATTAGTACAACAGTGCAGCAATGTGGTTAGCTGGATCACAGAATAGCTCCAGCTGAAAAACAGCCCAGAAAAACAAAATGCAAAAACATTTTAATAGTTTCTCCTCAGCCTTACCAGTTTCCTGAATAGCTTCACCTACATTCAGACAAAGTGAAGTACTGGCACAACTAAGAAGGATGACTGCTTACCAGACTGCTGGAAGGAAAAAAGAAACTAACCAAAAAACCACCAAACAAATAACCTCCACCTCCCCCCAAAAAAAACCCAAACCAAGCCATCACCTTAATTACATCTTTTGCTTCCCTATTTTAATGAAGTAGAAATCTCAGGTCAGTTATATGTGACATGCAATGTACTCTAGTAAAACAAAAAATGGTGAATACCACAATGCTTCTCCTTCCTATTAATTTTCAAGTTGTAATTGAAATGCTGTGCTCTTCTTTCCAGGTTCAATCCTCAGCAATACTTCAGACTTCAATAGCCCATTTTAGAAGTTTAATGTTACTACTAACTGATTCAGGAACTGCTTCAAGTTTGCCAAATTTCCTAAAAATAGTATAAATACTATTAGGCTAGAAAGGTGGAACAGCTGGAAGTCAGAAGAAAGCCTCAAAAGCTATGTAAATATCTCTGTCCTATGCCTCTCTGAGTATGTCTACCTTTTGGGTTGTTTTAACTTTAATGTCATGGCTTACACAATAGTATTTAAGCATGTGATCCAACAGAACACATAAAGTGTATTTTAAACTCAATTCTGTAAGGCTTAAATACAGACAGTGGGAGAAAACAGTACACAACTTAGAGATTATAGACAAGATCTCATCATCTTTTTTTTTTTTTTAATAATGTCCTCATATTTCACAATCTGAATTAAAGGGTATTACTATGCCACTATCTGAACTATAGCAAAATACAAAGTCAAATGAACCTCAAGACACACTAAAAAGTCATCCTACAGAGTAAGAGTTTGTTTCACTGGACAATACACTTCAGAAATCAGTACGGCGTTGTCAGTTTGAATTAACACACTGCAAATGCAAACTGTTAAAGTGTACAACTAGTGTGCCAATATATTAACCTCTCTAACATTTACATGTATTACTCTAATGGTTTGTCACAAATACTTACTGATATATGGAACCATGCCAGGATCCAGTGTTGTGATCATGGTCTCCACTGAATGTTTGGTTTTATCAAGAACAGACTTCACCATGGGATTCTCAGCTACACCCTAAATTTAAGCAAATAGATTTCCATGTTATCTTCTGGGGTTTTTTTCCCCTAGAGACTCAAAATGTTACAGTTAAAAAACAAACAAAACCCAAATATTAAGCTACTTTGTGTTTTTACCACATTTACACTTTGTAACACTTACTGTATCTCAGTCCTCAGCAAAAATGCTACAGGATATGGCTATCTGTGCTTAACTTTTCAGTTACAATGAAGTTCAAATCTCATCTTTACCATCTTCAGCATTAACGCAGAAGCAACCCCACCAGTGATGATGGGCAACACACTTGATGTAGTCCTATTCTGGGACCAGAAGTATTTAGCAAAGTTGTAGATTCCCAATGCTAATTATAGGTATCATCAGACTAGGTAGCTAGATTTAGACAGTGATAATTCAAGCTGAAGAGTCTTTCTTTTCTAACATTCTTAAAGACAGTGGGATCTATTTTTGAAAGGCCCATTACTAACAAATGTTTCTAGTGCAACTGAGCTGAAAGTCCTCAGTTTATAAATAGATTCTAAACACTGCTGGAAAAATGTTCCACAACCTCCAGCCAAATCACAGGTGGAACTGCTAACAGACCTAAATGTTCATTAAATATAAACACAAACACTGTATTATGTCTTGCAAATAGTCTTAAAGAATGTATCTTGTCAAAATTTTGTTTACATTCAGATAAGATCACAGGGTAGAAGAGGAAAAATACCAGTGCTGAATCATTGAGAGACCAAGCACTGGAAACTATTTAAGAGAAACCTTCTTCAGTAAACAGACTGCTTTCAGTCTTAATATTAAAACTGCACATGCTTGTATTTGTTCCACTAAATGACAAGCATTACACAGGACAGCACTGTTCACACACATTTTTCCAGACAGTTCTTACTTGCTACACCTACACAGTATTTCAGAGAACTGCAGAATCAGATTAGTTTTAATTATCTCAGAATCTCTTGCTCAGTAAAGCTTCTTTCCCACAAATCATAGAATGGTCTGGGTTGTAAGGGACTTCAAAGATCCTCCGGTTCCACCCCCCACTGCTATGGGCTGGGATACCTTCCACTAGATCAGGTTGCTCAGAGCCCCATCCAACCTTTGAATGCTTTCTATTTCTTCATAGCAAACTTAACAAATAAAAAAAAAAAACCCAACCAAAAAAACCAAACCACACACAAAAAAACCCACAAATTCCACACCTCAATTCCTGGGATATTGTATGGCTACTAAAAAAGGATTATCTTATTCCATGCCTCACACTGAAATAATTCACTACTGGGTTCAGGTACTCTTCTCACCACTATGCAGAACACTAAGTCTGACTGTAGAATTCAGTAAGGAAAACAGAACAATTACAACTAAGCTTTTTCAAGCCAGAGACCACTGTACCTACTTGCTTCTTATGAGTATAACACAAGACTTCTCTGAATGGTAGCATTCACCAAGTAATACATATACTCTTGTGACTAGTCATGCACCCACAGAATGCTATCAAGAACAGGAAAATTAATATTCCTCCCTCAGCTCTCTCACAATTTGAAGTTTGTCTATTGTTTTAACAAAAAATGAGTAAATGCTATGAGATCCTTAGAAAATTTTAAGTAGGCATTTCCAGTTCTAGCATCTCTCCAGTAATGCAAAGCCAAGCAGCACTTCTCCAATCAGCAGACTGGTTGCCTAACTAACATGAAGTCATTATCCATTTCCAGCAGATATTCAGGTTCCTAAGCAGCAAGAAGCTGCTGCTTCTACCTGTGTAAGATGCCTTTACTTTCATCAGCCCAGCACAAGCACGGAGAAATAATCCATAGTTATAAACCAATGAAAAACATGAAGTTATCACAACACTGTGAACCATAATGCACCTAAGTTTAGAATTTCTACCAAGTCAACTCTAAGTCAACAAAAACCTGAATTGCTCAAATGGAGAATCTTCCACGTCGGTAGAACACAAACACAAATCTTTTGAAAATTCAGCTCATGGCTGTCTTGCTCAAACAGTCGAATATGCAAGCTGTAAGGTGCAATGAATGCAATAGTATCCAACTTTGCCTCTCATGTATTACAAAGAAACTGACCTTGGAACTTCTATGAAACTCTCAGCCACCTTTGACATATCAAGGAACTGAAACAGTCTCATTCGATTCTAGACCATTAATATGCCAATTTTAGATTGTCACAACCTTGGATATTCTCTAGCTTGAAGGAAATTTGGAAGAAAGGTGCATGATTTCTCAGGAACACCAGTGGGAAAAGGGTAGTTCAAACTACTTCAAGAACAGAAATAAAGATAACAGCTGCAACTACTGTGTAAGCTTTTCAACAGGGACTCCAGGATGCACTTCTGTAATAAGTACCAGTTTATCTCCCAGATTCTGGCTGATTTTTAAATAACCCAGACTCTGATGTGTGCTTATAAACATCAGGAACTTGATGGCTTCAGTATTAATGAATGATTCCTCATCCTTCCACCTAGGAAATTCTCAAAAACAGGTCACTGAACACACAGAGCACATGTAATGCTTAATAGTTCAAACAAAATCTAGATTTTATTAATGAAGTCAATGACACAGACTTTCTCCATAAATAGAAAGAGGACACCTTTTGCATCTTACTGGTACAAAGGCAACAGTAATGTGCATGAGACCACCTTTAAAACTAATTTGCCATTATAAGCTCTGGTACTTCAAAGCAGCTACAGAATCATGTTACAAGAAAAATGTTCTCTTCTGGAACATTACTATCTACTGCAAATAGTAAAAGGAATAACATCTTCCAAGAGAAGAACAGTATTATCTGAAGGAAGAAGTGTTTGTATGATCATGAGAAGACATCTCTCTTTGAAAAGGGCAGAATGACAACTCTGCTCTCACGGTACTGATGGAGGATCCATCTTGCTCTTTAAGCCTGTATCACTGTCAAGATACATATCCCTGGAATAAGTGAGGGTTCAGTCTGTTGTGTCACATAAATATTTTTTCCCCAGCTTTTCACTTCAAAAGGACTTGAAAGTCCCTCTAAAACTCTGCAATCCCATTGGGACATCAAAATTACCAATTCTTTCTTCACACTTATAGTATGAGACAATACAGAAAATGTTACTCACGTAGCAACTTTCACAGCTCTGAAAAGGGTACAGGTTAATGAAATTCTGTTACTTGATGTTGCTGCTTATTTCCTCTGTATGATTAAATCACACCACAAGGAGCATCTGTTCTGCACTGTATACTCCATGCCTTCTAGCAGAATAGAAAAACCCTACAAAATATCTTACACACTACTTAGGCAAACTGTTCTTTGATGGAAGAAACATGTATTTGTCTCTTCTTGAAGAGACTTGTTTGTTATAGAACAGGTAGGATTTGCATCCCATAGAAATCAAACTTAGTTCATCTGGAAATGATAAAGAAATGGGATGTGCAAAGAATTCTGGTGAGGAAAAACAAGACTTTTTCTGCATCCAGTGGCTGTGAAGTAAAAATTAGCATTCAAGTCTTTAAGAGGTTCTAAAGCTTCAACTGATTTAAGAAGACGTGATAGAACCTGTTCGGTACGCATATCTTTCTATCACAAGCACTATTTGTTATAATAAATTAATTTTTTGATTTATATTACAATATTTATTTATAATATTATAAAATATAATATATTATAAATATTTTTTAAAAAATTAACCTAGACACCTGCATTAGTGTACTCTTCGCTCTCTATAAAGAGGAAGAGCAAAAGCATAGTTTCAGCAAACACCACTATTAAAAAGAGCCACCATGCACGAGGCTGGTGAAAAGAGGATTTATAGCAACGTGCATTTAAAAAATCAGATACTTCTTATTATAATAAGTAAAAAATGGTAATTCCTCATGAAGGGTAACAGAGAAAACCCCATACCTTTATAAAACCCCACAGTCCTCCAGCAGGTACTCCACCTTGGGCAGTAGATACTCTGGGGTCTTCATGCTCCTCAGGAAAAGTGATTGCTGAACCAGTCCCAGGAGCCAAAGGTGATGAGAAAGTTGCTTGTTGAGTAATAGGATCTGCCAAAACGCCTATTAAGAGGGAAAAATAAAACACAAGTGTTCATTTATTTTATTGTGTTTAATTTGTTATACTGTAACAACATGCAATTGTTTAACAGGAAAATGAGCAGGAAGAACAGAAGAATACTGGGCTGATTCACTTCACTTCTTGAAGACCCCAGAACAATTCTGCTTGTTAAAGGTTAGCAGATACAACCACTGTAAATGAGTTCACCAACATCTGCTAATAGAACCAGGACTGCCAGCACATTATGTATAAAATTAAACAATATTTTTTTTCTTAGCAGATTAGTTTAACAGTGGTGCTTTTTATTGCACTCAAATTTTCATAATAAGCCCTCAGTAGAGGAAAAGGAGGAACGGGTGTTGCTCTTAAACAAAGAAATAGGAATGTTCTCATATATAATAAAAGAAAGAGAAGTAGGAAATTTTCTAACACTGAGTGCTGGAAATCAGTAGCAGCAGAAAAAGGAGCAAGCAAATTAATAGCTTTAGATATTTTAAAGGAAAACAAAAGAAACTCAAACAGCAGAATAAGCTTGAGTCTTTGCCCCATCACACAAGCCTATTTTAACAGATTTTGCAACACTAGCCTTAATAGAGAGTTATTTTTATTTTACATTGTACAACTGATAGGCCTTTTTGGACATTTTCCTAATAGAGACTATTTAAGGGAGGTATCACCAATAATAGTAAAAGCCTGGACCAATTGCAGTTGAAGAGCCAAGTTTCCATTCCACTAGCAGAAAATTCCATCAGTTCAGCAACTGCAGCAATTGCTTGCATGGAAGGTATGTATTATTAGCTGTTCTAATGCAATTTAGTGGCTGGAAACAAAAAAATAGAAGCTGGTGTCATGTGATGAACAGCTTATTATAGATAGCTTTTCAGAACAAAAAAATGAAAATTATGAGACTACAGCCTAGAGATATCATATAATTCTGTGGAAATCCAATGGCTGAAGTTGACTCTCTGGTCTAAACAAAAGATAGACATATATATTCAGCCAGGCTCTCCTGTGCACGTTGAAAAATAAAGCTTCTCAAATTAATATTTTCTTTCAGCCTAAATGCCAGCAGAACTCTAACTAAAAAGCACTCTCCGTCTTAGACCAGGACTGTATTTTAAAGGCTACTCTCCCTTCTTCTGAGTGCAGCTACATTAATTAAATGTACCCAGAATAATAAAGCAGGTGAACTTGCAGGACTCCATCAGAGTGGTGGGAAGACACCCAGGAGATCCCTCATCCTGTCTCACAAACACAAAAGCATATAAACAAAAAGTTACCTGTGACTGGAGGTGCAGAGAACGATGGCATCAGCGGGCTCTGTGGTGCTCGACCAGCATGACCTCTGGTAATGTCATAGGTTGAAGACATGGAAAATCCTGAAATGGGGGGACCAGTAGGAGGTGCAGAAAGACCAGGGCCAGTAGTAGAGCTTAATGGAGGAGGTGCAGAGAACTGGGATATGGAGGTACAAAAAGCTGAAGGGACAACAGGAGGTGGGGCAGGAGTTAGAGGTGGTGCAATAGTAGAAACTGTTGCAGAAGGCACAGGTGGAAGAGAAGCTGAAGTCATCACAGGAGACGGAAGTGGAGACACTCCAGCTGGCAAAGATGGCGAGTATGCAGGAGATGATGACATGCTTGGTGTAGCAAGGGAACTGGACATAGCTAGGAAAAAAAAGAGGAAAAAATGAATTTAAAAAAACCTGAATCACAGATTCAGTTATGTAATTGTTCAAATATCTGACAAGTTTTGACCTGGTCAACTGTTTTAGTTCTGCTTGAGTTTGTATACAACAGCAACTGCATACAGTTTTTGGCAATAATATCTCATAAGCCACATTTTTTTTCTTTCATGATCTTATTTATAAGCTTAAAAAGATGTCAATATTTGACTACAGAATTTATAGCAGCTGAAGCCTGCCTCAGAAATTTCTAACTAGTACTGTTCTTTCTGAGTGACTGCTTAATCAATACAAATAATGATGATGCAGGAAGTGCCCATCTTTAAGAATAAAACCTACACACGTAACATCTGGGAAAGTGGGACTTACTTCAGAGGTATGGTTCTATGAGATGGACTGAGCACCAGGCTGTCCTCTCCTCCCTGTCATCCAGCCTCCTAGTCCTTCTGCTTCCTGTTTCAGTCTGGCCCTCTGCTGATCCTTAGATAAGCCAGTACTGCCCTCTAAGCCAAGTTTAGCTGGAAAAATTAGGCCAGAAAAACAGAAATTGCCATTTCTGATAGCAGTAAACTGTTGGATCAGCTCAAGCATCTCACTGACATCAGCCTAAACACCAAGGGCAGTCAAATGATATGCCAAGTTGCACAAATGCAGTGGTCTCCAAACTTTATCACGCACACCTATCAGTAAAAAAATTTTTGGGATGCACCCTGCCATGTAAATTTACTTATTTGTAATCTATTTAAATGTATCATTGTACTAGTGTGCTATGTATAAAACATATACAATAGAAATTTTAAAAGTATTAAAGATGAAAGGAAAAAATTAAAAATAACTTTATATTTATGAAAAGTATAAAAACTTTTCTGCTCCCACTGAAAACTGATTTATTAACATACTATTGAAATAAAAAAATACCATGTTAATAAGGGTCAACATAGTATATAATACAATTATTATTAATAACTTTTTAATATGAGCAATGTGATTAAAGAAGCCTCATTATTTTTTAAATCTTGGTTTAGCACCTCATGATACAGCAATTTTTGTATTTTGATTCTTGGCTTTAATGGCTGTCGTAGCTGGAAAAGATACCACACAAAGACACATAGATCCAAATGGAAGAAGTGCATTGTTGGCTGTGCTTAGTAAATCATGCTGTTTTCCATTCCTACACACCAATTAC